>NC_135063.1:12856176-14284265 GCF_051401765.1 Calliopsis andreniformis
AACTTAAAACGTCTTGAGCAATCATCGGTCGCGCGGTTAATTGAGCACTTAACGTGTTGGTGAAGCAAATAGTTTATACATAGATACATGCCTTCTGCACCCACGACGAGGATCCCCAAAAGGGACAGGAGAATCTCTCGCGTCATCCTCGATGTGTCG
The DNA here is from genome assembly GCF_051401765.1 of Calliopsis andreniformis. Classification (NCBI taxonomy): domain Eukaryota; kingdom Metazoa; phylum Arthropoda; class Insecta; order Hymenoptera; family Andrenidae; genus Calliopsis; species Calliopsis andreniformis. The sequence goes on from NC_135063.1 coordinate 12,856,336, forward strand.
TTCTCTAGTCCTCGAGTGGAAAGCGTGAATCACATTGAAAACACACTAATTCCGATCCAGCGATCATCCACGAGCACCTACCGCTCCTGAGAACACTCGTAATCGCGTACTTCACAACTTTCACGAGAAGTTTCTTTGTTCGATGCGCGGCACCGACGAAACTCGCCTCACCAGCAGGTAATCTTCGCCGATTCAACTAGGAATATTTACAGAAAATTCGTGTCCCAAAGTTGTACCAAATACGCGCCAAGTGGTAGCCTTTTCACTGTTCACCGTATAAGTCTCTAGCCACCGTATGCGATCGAATCGACGCGCAATCCTCCTCTCATAGTTTCTTTAAATCCATTCGATTTCAGCACTGAACGAAATCATGCGCGGCACTTCCATCACAGCATCCTTTTCGATCCTTCATGATTCTCAGCGTCGGCGTCGAGTCTCTCGTTACCCATGCGGCTCCAGATTCCTGTCCCCTCTGTTATCGAAAGGATGTTTTCGAAACACTACTATAGTTTCAATCGATTCGCGGGAATTTTGAATCTGGTCTGTCAGAGACCTTTAAGCGCGACTTTCAGACGGCATTTTCGGTGACCGTTTGGTCGAGTATCGACCAAGTATGACGATCCGTTCCCTTCACTAGCCGTCCGTCGAGTGCCACGAGCCCCAGGTCTCCTTTACTCCTTCGACATTATGAAAGTACGGTACACTGTGCTGCATGTACCGTGCATTCAGCCGGCTTCTACGGGGGAACCTACGTTCTTCTCTACTTTTCGTCTTCGCTGAGCGACGACAAGAATATTACCACCTGATTTAGAGGTGTCTTTTATCCTTTTTCTGTCCACGAGCCAAAGTGTCACATAATGCACGCGTTACGAATTACTTTGACGAAATATCCTTGGTTGACGATCTGCAGGTAGAGGTTCAAAGACAGTCGATGGGCAGAGGTGGGATTATTTACAACTTTGTTGTCCAATGTTGTGATCCGAGATCTAGAAATTGTTTCGATTGTCCATGACGCACTTTTATTGCGCCTTATGATCGTGTACCTGTATGCGTAATCGTAATATTTCCAAGGTGAGACACTAGTGTACATGCAAGTGGCTATGGAGACTTTTACTCGGTCACTTTTACGAGAGTCGGGCGTTAGTGGGAAACGATTATCTTAGCGAAGGTAATTGCTTCCTGTATAAGAATAAATAGACAGATGACATTAGAGATATCAACTGTTGCATCGAATTGGAACCCAATTTTGTATCGCTCTGCTGAATATCGCGGTGGGATATGGGTAATTCTAGGGTTTGAAGTAATTTATTTTTCTGCATTTTCGTGTGCCAACTGCGCGTGTTCTGTGTTCTTCCTTTCGAAGAGGTAACAGCCGTGGCCAGTGGCGGTGAAATTGTGACAGTTTCGAAACCGTCGTGAATCGCGAAACTCTCATTTTTTAAGTTTGCTGGAACAGCTGCTCCTAAGGCTCCATCTCTCCCCATTCTCAGTCATCAGGTTCCTTCAAGATTGAAAAAGGAGCGAATTCGAAGCGCAGTTCCCTCATTTGCATTGCTGACTGGACCAATATCTCGCTTACTTTGACCGATTCACGAATTAAAATTAACAAGAGCACATAGAATTGAAATGTGCCGCTTTCCTCCTGTTGCCATCGCTTCCTGATTCTCCTCGCTCTATTTATACTTCATGATGTTTCCCAATAACATAGAAAGTATATGTAATAACGAACATCTATCACAAATCGTGTGATTGCAGAATTCGTGGACTTTTTGCGTCAGCGACTGTTTAATCGGAGAGTAAATATCTGTCCTCTATTGTAGTTTCGTTAAAGGTAAGTAAATAGTTAAAATACGAGAAAAAGTCTGGAAATCACAGACAATGCTGTTCCATGCGCGCGTTCGTATGGACTTTCTTTATTGTTTTCGTTATTCCCACACGAAGCACGTGTCGCGAGTGCCCCGTCTATCTGAACAGGGATACCGCAAAAGGGATATCCGAACGTAGGGTGGTAGCAGCAGAGAAAAAAGGTTGAAAAACACCACTATAAGGTTACACCAACTTTACCGTTAAGCTCCTCCCTTCTGTCTCTTACCACATCGGTCTCCCCACTTGTCTCTCACTCATCAGCTCTCTGTTCCTCGTTCGCGATCGCGTTTCCACTCCACGATTCTCTCCTTTCAATATTTCCCGCCTCTTTCCTTCTCTCCTACAACTTTCTCCTTCCCTCCTTCAGACTCTTGTTCTGTCTTTTTCTTCCTTATCAGTAGCTGCGTCACAGTACCACACTCAGGCCCCTTTCACCTCGACGAACCTCGTGTCTTCTTTCGATTTCTCAAAGAAACAAAGACACGACGTTTCGCTCTAACAGCGAAAAGATGAGCAATCAAATTTAAGCGTTCAAACGAGCACGTGATTGATATAGATCCAAAATTGCGGAGTGACTGAGGACTTTCTGTCCGTGCTAATTGTTTCCCTGATTTTACATTAATTGAGAGAAAGTCGAATTAAATATACAATGCAGGTAGAATGTACTTATACCAAATTAGAATTTCACTAATCCATACAATTCATATTGTATGTAAATGCGATGGTGATAAAAAGAGTAAAAGTAAAAAGTGACTGGAGAATGCACAGACTAGTTCAAGCTACAGATTCACTGAATATTTGAAAAAAATCATTTTGCTAGTCTCGTTTTTATCGATTTTTTTAATCGATATTAAATATTTTGAATAAAAATAGAAAATTAACTAGCATCGAATGTGGTGACAGGTATGCATATAAACATAGACAAGTACACACACACTGTGATATGAATTTAAAAAATTTTAGTACCATTGACTCCGTTCAGATGGTGCATATGGTTTATGCTACAAAATGGCGCGACTCAATTAGTCACAGAGTCTTCCTACGTTTGGAAGCCGAATACCGTTTCCAACACGTATATACAGATCAGTGGGCGGCATCTAGTCAAGATATTTCGTATTAAATGTCCTCGTAAAAGATTACAACCACAGATGAGCGCAACCGCGTACGCGGATTCATTTCGGTTCTTGCATCGTTGATTTCAAGTGGTGAGGTATGCACAAGCCGGGTTACGATGGTGCCGGTAAATGTGCTTGGACGCCGACGCGTCTGTGATTCCTCTTTCGCACGTTAATTGACCCCAGAGAATACACCAACAAAGATAAAACATGTTAGTGGCTGTTTTACAATACTTTTTATTAAAAAGTTCACTCTTTTAGAATGGAATAAATTATTTCAAGATGTTCTTGTTGCTACATTTATTCTTGTTTTCTGTCAGCTAATCGTTTTATGTTCACCATCTTCTATTATGTGTACAACTTCCTAAATTAATTTTAAATAACAGAAATGAGGGGTGTTAGTGTTTCGTTGTATCCATAGGTGACTAAATTTACTCCAAAATCCAAAATCTAAGAATGTTAATATGGCAGAAGGCGGAATAGAACCAAAGTCCAATGACAATCAAGTATCTAAACTTCAGTTGGAGGTAAATGAGTGTCTTGGCCATTGGCTCGTGTACTTACAGGTTTGTAACTCATATTTATCCTTTACCTTTAATATCGTGAAGGCAAGAAATATATGGTTATCTTTAAAATAGACGCTCAATGGCCTATGCACAGCTGGTACAAAGTTGGCTCAGTCTTTACAAACTCTTTTGTCTGCTCATGATACATTGGCACAATGCAGATTAACAGGACAGTGTCTTGCTGGATGGGAAGAGCTTACAAGAGCAACTTATATAGCAAGTAACACAGTGAAGAATCATATTATTTCAGCATTAAAAGACCACGATACCAGAGAACACGAAGGAGATAAACATGTATGTAACAATAGACATACTATACCTGATGTTATTTTATATTGTTTATAGCATTATCATTTTCAGGACATACTTAGAGATAATCTATTAACTTTCATTAATCTGCAATACCAGTTTTGTGTGGCTTGCTGCGAATGCCTAGGTAAGGAAAGAGGAGTTAATTTTGTGTCACCTATCTTTCCATTTATAATGCTTCGTAAATGGTTGCCATAGGTGGAATGGCAGAATGTTCTTGCTCTCAAAGTGGTACGGCAGAGTGTGATATTGCGTCTCTCCAGCAATGTTTTGAAAGATTATATAGTTCACCACCACCAGTATCATTATCATCAACGCAACAGTCAGTGCAAAATTGTCACAGGTCACCTTTACCATATCCTTTATTTCCTCTGCAGGTAAACTCGTATTTGAAGTAAATATTAATCATCATTGACGTTCTGCAAATGCTTCATTTTCTACACAGGTTCAGAGGAGGTGGTCTGAAACAGCAGCAGCAGAAATGTCAGGCGAAGTATTAGAGAATACAATGAGAAGATGGTCTATGCCGTGGGATTGTAGAAATATCACAGACTGGCCGCGGCAAGACGTAAGATCGCGTTTAAGAGTTCCTCATCAAGATAGAAGTAGGTCCACTACACCTGATACTATATGGAAAACATCTACCATGGCTAGTCAGGATGGTCTACAGGAGGCAATTCAGTTGCTATCTTGCAAGCCAGGTATGTATAAGAAGAGAGAATGCTATCTGTTACCATTATTTATTGCAAGAATAAATGTTATTTATTATCTACACAGGAGTTAGACCTTTAAATCAACTATCTGCTTACACCAATCAGCATATTCCGGGTGTTACTTTAACAACGTGCAATTTCGACTCGAGTTATGACTCAACCATTTGGCCAGGATCTCGTAAAGTAGGCTCTTCTCGGTGTTGGCCGCACGATTCTCATTCGAGTGATCATTCCGATCAGTCTGGACGCCGCGAGAGTGATCAAAGTGCGCACAGCGGAGAGCAAAGAGATTCAGGTACGATTTTAACTATCTTGTTTTAGTACTGTAATAAGTTAATTGTATTTTGTGTAGAGCAAAGTGGAGCCAGTGGTAGTCACGGAGACAGTAAAGATAGCATTCATTCGCATAGTGATCATAGAGATGTCGAGCATGGTAAGTGTGTACGTTAAACCTATTAAGGAGGATGATTGCCTATAATATTCTATCATTTTTCTATTAGGTACCGTAGATATACTGCCATCTCGTAAAAGTAGTTCTTCAACAGATTCCTGCATATCAGCCCATAGTCGTTCTGGTTCCGAGGGTGCTGGTGGTGGGGTAATATACGATTAGACTATATATTTATTATCATCGTAGAATATTAATTTAAGAGCTATCGTTACGTATTCATTGCTCATTACAACTTCGATCATTTCAGGAATGCGCAAGATCTCAATTGTATTCGATGTGGAGTGGTAGTGATTTACCCTTTATTAAACTACCGGAAAGCAGTGAAACACAGGATGAGCATCCGCCTGTATAAATACTTAGAATTTGCGGGCCAAAATTTATGCTTTCTTTTGAATCCAGTCGTCGTTTATAAACGGGAACGATCAAAATCGTTCATTAATTATATTTATAAGCGTGACACAATGACGCGCATTTATAGTGCGTTTATCCATTAAATGCATGTGATCGTTGAGAGACCGCGTGAAACGCGGCATTCGACGATCAGTATATCAAAGTAGAGTTGAATGAGTGTGTTTATATCATATTATGCGATATATCGGTACATAATCATTCGAAAAATGAAACGTACCACAGAATGAAGTTATTTATGAAAGTTCATTATAGCGTTCTTTTTTTAATTGTTTACACTAATTTAACGACGAACAATTACTCGATACCGATACCGTTTTCCCTCTCTAGTCCGTCAGTAATTTGCAGGGGAGAACAGTATATTGTTATTTCTATAATGAAATTGGAATCTCGGGTTTTATTCTTCGCTTCAATACCGTAAAATTTTAATGAAATTTCCAGTGTTAAGTGTCCGTACATACTAATGTTGTTATTTACATTTAACTGCATGGATTGGAAATTTCGGATATTCCTATTCAAATCCTTTGTATTGTCTCAATATTGTGCATTGGCATAATCAAGTACAGTATTAAACCATATCATATAAACTATAATTCCCTCCGACCTAACTATCCATATATACAACAGTAATGGTACATATCGTCCATGCTCCTCTAAACTGCGCGTTCTGACTATCCTTTCGACTTTGTTTAAATATATTCTCTGTTTTTCTTGGGGCATGCATTATTCACTGTTTGTGGTAGGAACAAGACGTTAGAGGAATACGGACAACGTTTACCATTTAAACCATATTCAAACGATAGTCGGCGGGCAAAGTATGCGTGTCAATTGGTCAAACCGATACATGTACAACTTCACTTATATGGCACAAAAAATAAAACGTTTGACACTATAAAACTACTTACATACATATGTAACAATTAAAAAGAACGAGCGATGACTTTTCAATCGCTACGACGTTAAAGTCATGCTGTAGTCAGTCAGTTTAAAAGACCTCTGCATCTGGCCGACACTTTACTGCGTCTTAATAAAATACCGACACGATATCACTATTTACGTCGAGCATCAATGGCTTTAAGCCACTTCGGACGTTATCAATTTAATTGCACCTCCTAACGAACAAAGCCCTTTTCAAGGCAGCTTGGTTCACCACTACTATCATCTACATTTCAACAAATCCTTGAACGAAACGTTTCCGTAACGCCTCGTTGAATCCACAAACTTCACGAGCGAGTACAAGTGTCGTAAGTTCGTAATTGATTCGATGAAAGTCTTGTCACCGGGAATTCACGCACGTTGGCGCAGCCATAATATACATATATCTCGTTTCGATAAGCGCAAACGTTGCCATAACGTCAAAACTGATGACATTAATCGATCTCGTCGTCTGCTAGATCATCTTCGTCCTGACCATAGTCATTATATTGGTCCTTCAGATCATCCTCTTCCTTATCCAGCGGACAGTGTATGCATCTCGACTCGTTGATACCATAATTGATGCAAGTGTCTCCTATGCATTCGCAGCAACCATCGTGGAACCATCTGTAACTGGTGGCACCCATGCTTTGGCAAGACGCCCGACACTTGTTCCAGGAGTTACACTGTGCCATGAAGGCAACGGTACAATTTACTGTCATTACGTTGGGCTTCAGCGGGTGCACCTCCTCCTCGGTGGTTTCTGCAAGAAGAGAGCCGAAATTCAGCCGAAGCTGCTAATACTTGATGAAGCTGTACACACAGGCGAGAGTCCGAAATTAAATGAGACTGCTAAAATTGCTACATACTATATACATCATGTAAGACTGTGTATACAAGTTTAGCAATGTTAGCAGTTTCAGCTGATTTTCAGACTCCAGCCATGGTGTATTCATAGAGATCGCGATACGCACGCATGTGGTACTTCATTTCCTTCTCGTGCTTCGGCGTGAACAGGGACATGTCGAAGTCCACCGGAAACGTGAAGGTGAGCCAGCGTTCGTGAGGATCAGGTTCAGCGGTCAACGCTTGAAAGAGGCCAGGCATTGGTTCGCTGAAATCCTCCACGTGAGATTTCTTGCTCAGCGGATTGTCCGTAATGTTTGGTTTGGGGCAGAGGTCTGGAAGCACCGAGACATAGGGCATTAGTCATGAAACTATTTTGGAGAAAATCTGGAGAGACTCTCCACGAGACTCACCTACGCATGAGCAACACTCGTCGTAGAGATAACTGAGGCAAGAGAAGCATTCCTTGCAGCAGGTACAGGTGACGAGATCACACTTGCAGCTCTGCGTTAACATGCACTTGCTCACGACGCTGGCGCAGATCGCTTCGTTGCAAGCCTCTGTGTACTTCCTCATCGCCGCCACAAGGAAGATTCCAATGATACTTGCGGCCAGTGTCCTGCTCCAACTCGTCATCGTGTTCTGAGGAAACAGATTTCTTTATTAGCCATACGTGATGCTTTCTGTTTGCACCTTATAGATTTGTGTCTGAGGCTGACCCTTGAACTTAGACCTCCAAGGGGAATTGGGCATAAATTAGTGTTAATTCTTGACAACAATGCGACGCTGCGAAGAAGCAAGAAGACACGTGTCTACGGAAGATCGTGAATCGCGTACATTCATTACGACCATGAAGCTCGATTAAGGGTATTAAGAATATTCATGAATGTGAGTCAGAATGTCGCTGACAGAGGAGCCTGATGAGAAGAACGAATTTTTAATTCCCTGTGCAAGTGATTATCACGTTATCGATATAACATCCCGATCTAACGCAGAAGTAACCACGAAGACGCAATGCACGCTAATTCGATGCAAAATGATTGCGCGCGCGTCGTAATTACAGCTTTCGAACGCGCCAATCAGCCAGCTATTTATATCCTGCATAATTACGTCCTACGACAGTTCGAATGTATTATTATTGGAAAGGAATTCCATTCCAATGACCCGTTATGCGCGTCGAACCGGGAAAAATTGCGTTCTGTTCGAACATTACCTCGCAAAAGCTATTACGAGCTCCTCTATTCGCTGTGTCAATACTTCACTTGGCGACTCTTGTTATCGTTAAACACAACGACGGTAATGCACTCGAAGAAACAGAATCTGCACACTACTGCGTCTTATGTTCCACGCAAAGAATTCGAAAATTTGAGTCGGCGCGTCTTCGCGCGACTTATCGCCGACACCTGTCCTGCGCAACTGAACTTTAGCCGACTAACAGGATCGAGGACTCCAGCCTGGTTTTTCACGCGGTGTCCTCACTTTAGGACTCGAGAGGTGCAGCCATAAACGAGTGCCGCACGGAGCGGTTTTACGATGACTCCTTTCAGGTAATTGTTGCCCATTCTCTTTGTCGCTTCTCGTTTAATCCTATACCACCCTTGGACTAAGCGCCATTTCATTAAATCTCTACTTTTCGCCCCCCTGAACCACTAAGTGAGTCAACCGACCTGGTTAGTGGATCTCAGTCGGTCGCAACAGGTGGATCTTTCGAGTTTCGCTTCGCCCCATATACTCTGAATTATTTTTCTCTAGTTTTCCCTAGGAAAAAAGAAAGTCGCGACAGTGTCTTTGCCCAGTCGAAATCACGTCGTTGCGATTCCGCAGGGAAGACTGCAATTTTTATTTCTTGGAGCAGCTAATTGGAATGCAGTGGATGTCCTATGCAACGAGGGAATCACGATGGAGGCGCCGCGTGCGTGCACGCACGCTCTCGCGTATTGAGACTACAAACGGAATGGTTTTAGAAAAATTCCAGTTGGATTGAAACGTAAACGGTCGTCATCGTCCAGGGACAGACGTGCTTACAGCCTCGCCTTGTTCTGGCCCGAGGCGATGGAATAGCTTCAATAACAAACGGCAATCGCCTTCGTGGTAGGCACCGTGGCGTCTACCTACGTTCGCCTCGCCATCGACAGAGCTTTCGAATCTTTTACTTCCCCCACCTGACTTCATCTGTCTTCTTTTTTCTTCTTTTTCAGTTCAGAAGAACATCTCGTCGAAACTGGCAGATGACTCAAGTGACTCAATACATTAACTGCGTGAGAGTTCGTGGAAAACAGTCTTTCACATTATTATCGACGAGCTTCTAATGGACGCAGTTTATCCAGAAACGCAACAGAGGTGGACCATCGCTTCGACTCATCCTCCTTTTGCTTCTTGGAAGCACTAGAAAAGGAGGACTTGATCAATCGTGAAATGGCTGACCATAAGCGCGTGCTCGCGGACAAGATAAATGTTTCTCGAGAAACCGATATCGCCTGGGAACGGAGCAACAGAGAGAGTGTGTGTGTTACGAAATGCATGGATGGATCTCCTTCAGTGTCGAAACTTCGACATGTTTCAAACACTAGTAGAGGAAAATGTTTCACAAATCATGAAGGACATAGAAAATCCAGTACAACCTAACTTAGACAGCGTCACAGCGAAGAGAAAGAAGCTTTCTATTTATAGCCCATTACAGTCTATTGTTGGTCGATTGTGGCAAGAATGGAAACATTGAAAGCACAATTGCGAATAAATTGGTGAGGAGGATCGGTCCCCTTGATGGACTAGTTCGACGAGACCAGATACCCAGCTTCAAAGTAGCAATCTCCAGTTCTCGCTTGAAATAAGGCGAGGAAGGTTCCTCGATATTTACCTGGCAGTCTTGCGACGTGTATCCAGCAAGCGAGCGGCGCGGCGGATAGAGCGGTAAACCTATGCGCGGGCAACTATTTTAAGAGCGCGCAACCGGTTGGCGTTGCGACTGTTACGAGACATATTTCCTCCGCAAGCTGTATCCTTCGTGTAGCTGCAAGTTTCGCGACAGAGATTCCTGCCTCTTCTCTTCGAAAAGTACTCCCTGTCCACGTTCTCACGGGGGAGCGCCAACGTCAACGTCACTCGTCCAGGACACAGTATCCTTCAGCCACGGTACCCACTGACGAACTCGATCGCGCTAGCGAACACTTTCTCGGTGCATCGATCGTCTTCTGGGCGTTCCTTGCGTCGCGCTCGGACCGGTTCGCGAAATTCCAATCCCAGAGTGGACGAGAGGATGGCGCGAGGCGAGAGATCGGCGGCACACTGGTCGCGAGGTCGACTCGAGCGACGAAGGAGAGGAAAAGGTATCCTCTGGAAGTCGACGACAGGGACAGATCTGTGACGGGTGCGACGAATCGAAGAGCGGCTCTCATTGGACTGAATTAAGAAAAGACGTGGACCGAGAGAAACGGAGAAGCGGAAAGGGAAAGAGGTGAAGCAGGAGGAGGAAGAGAAGGAGGAGGAGGAAAAGGAGGTGTTGGCCTTGGTAGCCAAGCGAGCCCGTGGTGGTGGTGGTGGTGGTGGTGGTTCTGCTGCTGCAGCCGTTGTTACCGTAAGTCGTTACCGAACACGGTGGTGGTGGTGGTTGTTGATAGCAAGATGGTGGTGGAAAAAGAGAAGAGAGCGAGTCCACTCGCAGTCTGCTAGACTCCGAGCTACCAACCGCGCGAGACTGGTTTTCAATTTTTTCCAATCTTTTTGTTTTACCTGTACCGCTGCCTTTTCACCTTCTGGATCCTTCTTTCTTTCTCTTGCTTCCTGATTTATAATCGTTTCTTTAGTTTCATAGCTCCTCCACTGTCTTTCTCCTTCTTCTTCTTTTCTTCTTCTGCAGTATATGAGTAGAGGTTCATCCTTACCGCGAAGATCAAACTAACGCACGAGTTCAGTGCGTTATCTTCATCGATGGTGTCGGTGATCCAGGAGCGAGGATATCGCAAGCATCTTAGTGCAAAAACGTTTGGGCAGGGAGGAAGCACGCTGAAATTCATTCAGACTGTCCTTCAAATCTCTTTCATGGCAACGACTCTTTCGAGAAAGCAATTGCTTGTTCTCTGCCCGAGATCTTCCATAGATATCCTAAACGCTCGTTTACAGCTCCGGTTACGCTGACGATTTCACGCTTTTCTACGCTCTTGAAGAGCCTCGGATCGGGAATGGTTTATTTGAATTTCTTCCGTAATGATCTCTGCTTTCCATCACGCAACTGTTGCCTCGGTTTAGAATCCATGACGCTTCTCGTACAGATTATCTTTTCAATTCATCTATTAACTTTTAAGAACTCTTTAGAATACTTTAAAACAGTATGCCAAGAACGTCAACCAATTTCCAAAACCTGTTCACATGTATGACTATTAATACAATACATTTAATAGAGTAATAAGACTCTAATCACCATAAAGTACAAAGTATACAGTGGTTTCCTCGAACCAAAAGAATGCTCTTCTCTTCACAAGTGATCGAGAGAAGGGAACTGACACTTGCGAGGAAATATGAAAACACGGTGCATTGAGACGAAACGAAACCTGCCAGTGATCGAGATTCGTGTCATGGCGAACGATCGAGCCAAGGCGAAGCTTTCGAATCGGAAAACGGGCCGCGTCTGTCCAGCACGATCGAAAGGAGAGTGATCATCTATCGGGCCGATTCGAGGAAGGATTCAAACCAGTACGCGCGGCTGCCTTTGCCAACGATCTCTACCGCGAAGCGCGAGACGCGACTAGCACGAGTCCGTCCGTCGTGCAACCTCTCATTTCCCTCCTACTGTAATCAGCGGCATTTAAGCCTGAATTTCGAGCGTTTAAGCATTTAGCTGCTTCCGTTATATCCCGACGTATACCGAGAATTTTTTCGTACACTCGGACAACGGCTCCCTGGAACCCGTTTCCCAGCAGCCTTCTCTCGCTGTAACGTACACATTGTACACAGATTACTGGGAATTTTCGCCAGCTTTCCGCGTGCAAGGGGAGAGACATCAACGCCCACGCAAGACAGAAGTGCAAGGGAGAACAAATAAGGTTCACGTGGAACTAGTTCATCCTGTTCGACGGGGCGAAATAATTGACTGCGCATAGGAGAGAAAAGAGAGAAGCGAAGTTTGAAAAGGTCTAGCGATGAGTAAGAGATCGAGTTGCTTCCGTGGTGTGCACACGTGACTCTGCAGTCCTGGGGGAGACGTTACCTAAGGCGAAAGGGGGACAAAGTCGAAAAGACAAAGGGGGCGAACGAAGGAGGGAGGAGTAAGTCAGGTATACGAAGGTCGTTAGATCCAAGAAAAATTAGCCGTTTGTCGGAGTGTTCCGTCCAAAGATGGGTCAATCAGATACGAAAAACACTTGTCGGGGCGGGCATTGTCCCAGGGTAACAGGTCTACGAGGGATCGTAGACACAGGTATACTTTCGTCCTAATGACCGTTCGAGGAATTCAAAGGTTCACGGGTTCTCGAGTGTTCGCTGGGGTGGCCGCGATCGTTCACGAGCCATCCTCTGCCATTTTCCTCTTGAAAGCCGCGCGCGAGACCACGATTACGCGTCACGGTATTTCCGGACCACTGGCTTTCTCCCATGCGCCTTTTCGTTTATCTTCTGCGCCCTCTCGAGTAAAGTAAATCTTCCCTTTCGACATTGTCCAATAAATTATGTCTTAGAGGCGTCTTACCGCGAGCAATTTTCCTTTCTATTGCTAAATGAGGATGTAATATTCACGCAAGCTTTTCTATGCTTTCAATAAAACGATTAATCCTGTACTTGAGAGTCAGACTAACTCCAGTCAGTTTTTTTTCAAATTATGTTTTTTATAGGATTCTACTGGTTTCTCCTTCGTTTTTTTTTTAGAATAACAGGAATTTAGTTAAGTTACGTTATAGGTGAGAGAAATTTAATAGTATGTATAAATTACTTCAAATACTATGTTATGAAATTAGTACGTAACTACATTTGGTATTCAACTCTCCTGAAAAATAACAAAAAAGGACTTGAATTACGTTGGCGCTTGGGTATAGAATTATTCTCAATCTTTAGCTTGCACTTTGCGCAGTACGATTGCGAAGAGAGCAAGTTTCTTTTACTCTATGGTAGTTTACATCGATTAAAGGTGTGGTCATAGGCTTGGTTCCATATACACTCTACTCTGTGAGCGTGAATTCGATCCTTTCACTATCTGCGTAGACTTCCATTTCTAAACTTATTAATTCACGTATACCTAGTGCTCCACCATCAATTAAACAGGTATTCTCTCTCTCCCTGCACAATTTAGAACCCATACTTCACCGATAAAAGCGGGAAATTCGACGCGACTGAGACACGTCTTGCGCCATCTAGTACAAAAATGGCGTAAGTTCTGTAACGCAACATCCAGTCGAGTACAAACGAAATGACGACGAGTAGCTGAGACAGAATATCGTGAATAAATCAGTACCAATCAGTACTGACCGGTACTGATCAGTACCACCGCTCCACGTATTGCTTCCCTTGCATTTTCTAAATTTTTATTGCGGTCTTGACGTCACTCCATATCAATCTCGGACATACGTTAGTGGTTAGTTCCGACAGTACGACGAGTGGGGAAAACCCGTGGATCTTTTATTGTCCAACAAAAATTCTGTTCCCGAGGTACACGTCATTATTCATTTCAGAAACAAACGTCGTAGCCGCGTGTTACAGTCTCTGCTCGTTCGTCGTGAATACATCGTCACCGAAACGTTTCCACAGACTATTTTTACTTCCTTCTGGTGCGTATTCCTGTACTTTCACTTTACTATTTTGCGCGCGACTGATCATCAATCGTGTAAGTTTATTGAATACGATTACGATTACTTACTCGTGCATGAAGGTCTACTTTCATTGGTTAGATTTTAAGTGAGAATAGCGAGCCGTCTGTTGTAAATCGAGTGAAAATTCACACATCTCTACTACTTTCACCGCAGTAATTGAAATAACGGTAAACCTGATATTAAACCAAGAATTCTTTGTATGTGTATTTTTTTGTACGTGACCTCATTCGATTTGTTCGACTTTAAATTCCTCGATACCCTTTTTAATCATTGGATTATTAATATTTTTCATGGGGAAACATTGTCGCATTTCTCTACGTATAATTATTGCATGAAGTTTCACTCCACATGTTTCTGCATCGTTTTGTCAGCTGTTGAAATTATTGACGCGCATTCGATAGTATGTTTAAAACGCATATACTCCTCGACGAGATTTCTCGTAATAATTTTGGCGGTATAGAACATCTGTTTCTTTTTAGTAGAACATCTGTTCTCATTTCCGTCTTTATTAGTACTCTTATCGATATTTTTGACGGGAATACAATCAATGAAAAATAGGGAACAGTAATAAGATAAGATCACTTTCATGAGATCATTGGATTGAGATAAATGGATTATAGTGGTGAAATATAATTCTTACATACCAATTTTATATTTCTTTATTTGATTCTTACATATTTATTCAAGATTGTTACAAGAGCATGTGGATATTTATTTGCACAACTGTGTAACTCTTTGTTGCAGAATTATGCAGTACTTCCTACTATTTGCATTAATAAGTGCGGCAGTGCAATTATGCGTTGCACCACCTGTCAACTCGAAGGCTAAGGATGGAGAACACGAAAATGAAATTGAAGATGTGGATGAAGGGGTATGATTTTGAAGAAAAGAAAGAAGTTTTCATTTTATTAACGAAACTTACAGCATGTAATTTTAAATAGGCAGACATGGAGTACCGTAGGTACCTAATGGAAGTGGTTCAACTATTGGAAAGCGATCCAGATTTCCGTGAAAAATTGGAGAAAGCCAACGAAGCAGATATACGTGTAAGTTATGGCAAGGAGGGTCTCTTGATTCTCAAACATAAACTTCGGTTTTATATTTATTCACAAATGATTATTTTGCTAGACAGGGAAAATAGCAGAAGAACTACAGTTTGTTAATCATAATGTCAGGTCAAGGTTGGATGAAATAAAGCGAGAAGAATTAGAAAGATTGAGACATCTTGCAACAAAGGAGAATGAATTAAAAAATGATTTAGACATTGATCACTTAAAGATTCCTGAACATCTCGACCACACAAATACGCGGACATTTGAAATACAAGATCTTAAAAAGTTAATTGCAAAGGTAGGCAAAGGGTCTTAGCAAACAAATTCACGGTCAATAAATAAAAGTAATTTTTTGATTATTGTTTAATATAGACTACAAAAGATTTAGCAGAAACTGATAGAAAACGACGAGAACAATTCAAACAGCATGAAATGGAAAAGAAATATGAAGAACAAGAAAAATTAAGAAGTAAGAAATTACATGTAAATCCATATTTCTTCAGATTACAGTAGATTTATAACACTCTGTTTTCCATATCATAGAAATGAATGAAGAAGAAAAGAAAAAATATGAACAAGAATTAGAGGCATTGAAAGAAAAACAGAAACATCATGAACCTGTAAGTTACAGGATACATTTTATTTATATTCATTAAATTAATGCATTTTTGGGTTTTTAGGTACATCATCCAGGTAGCAAGCAGCAATTAGAGGAAGTATGGGAAAAACAAGATCATATGGAAGCTGAAGATTTTAATCCTAGAACATTTTTTTTCTTACATGGTAAATTAAATTACTATTTGATATATTTTATAACATTAAATAGTATAGAGCAACAAATATTTTAGATATCGATGGTAACGGAGTATGGGATCAAGATGAAGTCAAAACGCTTTTTTTGAAAGAATTAGATAAACTTTATGCCCAAGGAATGCCACAAGATGATTTGACGAAACGTGCTGAAGAGATGGAAAGGATGAGAGAGCATGTATTTAATGAGGCTGATCTCAATAAAGATGGATTGATTAGGTGTGTATTTATCATCATTATACATTGTAGATAATCTTCATTATTTTATGATATTATTTTAGCTATGAAGAATTTTTAGAGCAAACGAAAAAGCCAGACTTTCAACGAGATGAAGGTTGGCAGAGTTTAGATGAACAACAGATTTATACTCAGGAAGAATTTGAGGCTTTTGAAAGGCACAAGCAAGAGGAAATACAAAAACTGATTGCAAAAGGAATGGTAAGTATTGTAATTTAGCTAAAATTAAAAGGAGATTATTTTTCATCAGTAAAAATATTTACTGATTATATATACTTAGTGAATATTGATTGTCTTTGATCCCCTGAATGCTTTAGTACACAGTTCATAAGTAGCATGTTTAACACTAACAATAACCTGCAATTTGAACAGTTAGTACGTGAAGTGTAGTGAAAATGTTAATTGCTATTAGTTATGACACCCATCTTTTGCCCAGTTTACGTATTTAACAATTACAATTTGACTTTATTATTTCTAACAGCATAGTATTCTCGTGTTTATTTTGTTCATAGATAGAAATGTCGTAGGTTAGTATGTTGTTGGTAATTAGTCTTTATTTATTTTATTCGTTCCGTAAGATGTGCTGTTTGTATTGTTTTTGTAATTGACAATAATTAGCTTGTGCACTTTTTGTTGCTGTTGTTAGCTACCACCCCCGCCAGGTAATATACCTGCACAGCACGAGGCGGTAAGTAATTGTAATGTTTCAAATCGTATTTTATTCAGAATCTACTTGTAAACATCTGTACGCATCATTTTTAAGCCTTCAAAGAGTTTCTTATTATATTTTTAGCGTGTTTGACTTTTTTTAAAAAGCATATTTCCAAGAATTAAGAAACCTATGGTATAAACTTTTTTAATACTTTGCAGTTCCCACAATACGCACACACAGCGGTTCCTCCTCAACAATACGTCGACCCAAGAGGTCCAAATCAGAATCTTGGAAATCATCATCAACAATTCCAAGACCAAGATCATCCACAGCAGTACGTACAACAACCGCAAGTTATGGTTCCCCAGCAGCAGCATCCGTCAGTCCCAGTCCAACCAGTTCATGGACAAATGCCTCAACAACATTACCAACAGCAACAATTCCATGGTCAAGTTCCACCTAATCAGCAATATCAGCAGGTGCAAATGCCGCAGCAGCAAGGTCAACTTCCAGTACAACAACAAGGGCAAATTCCCCTTCAGGGACAAGTTCCACTTCAACATAATCAAGCACAAGCTCCTGTTCAGCAACAAAATGTCGTGAATCAAGTACCACAGACAGCTCACAATAACGCTGTGCCACAACAAAATAGTCCAAGTCAGTCAAACCCATCTCCTGCACAAGCTTCTGTGCAGCAACCTTCAGTGAATAGTCATTAAGACGTCATTTCCGGTCTTCTGTCTGAGATTACCAACAAATTGATTGAAAATTACCGAATGAAATTTTGCTAAACTATGTCTTCGATGTTCATGAAACTTCGCTTCGTAATATATTTCATATCTGTTTCCATGTTTTGCTATAAAACGATTTCAGTATTTTCGTATAGACATCTACAAACAGTTTTTATTACTGCGTTTATCACTCGAAGCCAGTTAATTTATTTATCATGAAATTGAAATAAAACCCTATTTCCAAGAATAGAAATGATCTCTCTTGATACCTTCTCTTCCTAACGATTCTTCATCCTTCTGTACGACTATAAGAGGCCATTACGTTTCGCAGAAAATATGACATATGTGGGGGAGGATGTTATATCGAACGACTGAGTAAAACAGATCATGTTTAATTTCTCATATTTATTATTGCATACTGTTTATGTTAGTATATTACTTAGGTATACGTGCCAAATAGCAACTTAAATGTATGATTGCGTGATTCATCTGTTTGTTTCACCCGTCAAGCACGGATAGGTAGGTAGGTATGTAGGTAATGTAACGCTTACTCCACTATATATAGGGTGTATTTATAATTATAGCATATGTCGGTAGAACGTCATCTTACATGCTAATCGGTAATAAATAAAAGAGGAATTTTTAATGGGTGGTAGGGTTTTTCTTTGCATCCGTGACTAAAAATAAACTATTCTCTTGAAAGCCTCGTAATAACCGAGGTTGTCGGAAGTTAACGGAAAACAAACGTCGTTTCGCAATTCGTCACGGGTACATTACACATATCTTGAGTGTCTCTGGTAAAGGACACGCGCGCAGTTATTCGCATATGGGTTGCCGATTTAATCAATTCTCGACTATCTACTTAAAAAA
This sequence comes from Calliopsis andreniformis, assembly GCF_051401765.1. Lineage (NCBI taxonomy): Eukaryota > Metazoa > Arthropoda > Insecta > Hymenoptera > Andrenidae > Calliopsis > Calliopsis andreniformis. The sequence goes on from NC_135063.1 coordinate 12,874,671, forward strand.
AAAAAAAGAAATACTTCGTGTAACGTAAATAAAAACAATAATAATTCTATAAAGCATCGCTATCTCCAACGAAACTGTGCTTGTCGACGTCCTTGGACAACGAGCGTCTTTCACTAGACCGCAATGCATTTCGAACGACTCGATCGAGATATTGAAAACGGAACGAAGACAGGTTAGACGCTCGTTGTGCTCCGCAGGATCACGTGATCGAGGCTGACAGAGGATAACCAAAAATTCGCAGGTAAAGAATTGATACTAAATTAGCTACGATCAGCATCGATCGCGAAAGCGTGACGTCGCCTATTCCGATTTTGCTCCTAATTATCCTGAGGCACTAGTCGGAGAGGCTACATGTATACGCTTTTACAACAGTATTCGCAGCGCTTGGAAAAATATTTGTCGTCGTACCAAAACAAGAGCGCTCTTTCGTCTCTAGTTACACGCGACTAATGCCTCCCTCTCAGTACGCGATAGCGGCTAATTCAGAAACGGAACAGAAGCCTCGGTTCTTAAACTATGTAAAATATTTTCACGATCGGACAAATAAATATATTACAGGTTATGATAATAAAGATGAACTTTGCCGTATAATTAATGCTGTATTCTCTCTATTTACAGTGAACGCGCGGTTGTACCTGTCTGTCACATAGCATATTATGTGTTCACCTTTAGTGTATTTTTGTTTCTGAAATGTGTTCTTTCCTCTCTTCGCTTTCTCCCCAGTTCTTTCGCTCTAATACGCTCCATTCCCTTACCATACCATTACAATACAGGTAACAGATGTCATTCGCTCAAGATTACCGAGTTTCAATTTTCATTTCCATAACGAAAGAGTAGAGAATCTGTCGAAAGAAATCCTGACACTGAGCGATCAAAAACGTTTCCCCTGTTTTGTAAGATGGTCATTCATTTTTCTCTGAAACCTTTCCCCCTTCTATTTCTTAACCCCTTTCTTGTGCGTGGAGATACGCGTCGCGTGTGTGTACGTGGTGTGGTATATTACGTGTGACTGTGATGTTGGGCCGAGTGCGTGTGTGTGTCGGATATCGGCTCGCGGCCGTGTGTATACGATTAAATAATCAGGTTCAGAAGAATGTGCGGTTCTATTGCTCGACTAATAGAGTTCCTGTAAATTAGGATGCCATCTAGAGTTTATTTTCGAACACTCGGTCGTTACCGCAGTAGAGAAACAAAGAGCGGCCGAATCAGACACGAGTTTACCCTTCTGTTTATATGTGGGACGTGTCCTTTTTTCGCAAACGCGACGTCTCTCTATCTTTGGCAAGCACCGTGACGCGTTACACATCCTGCAAACTATTTAGTCGTAAATCGCGGATACACGGGACTACTACGGTTCGTTTATCGCTTTTATTCGTACAGTTTGCTGGCATTTCCCTTCGGTATATTCTTTCGTTTCCCTTCGTGTGTAGAAGTGTGGCGTGTACGTCGGTTCGACCGTTAATTATAATACGATGTTACACCTCGAAGCTAAGGCGAAAGTAAAGGAAAGAGTTCGGCGCGTGCGTGATACATGTCAGATCCTGCTTCACGGACTCTTCAAATAGAACGAATGTTACAAATTGTTTCGCGCAACGACTCGCGTTGGTACACGGACGCCATGATTCTTGAAAAATTCGACACGTTTTATTTTCACGCCGTAAGTAACCACGACAGGCATGTACTTATTTCGATCGATTAGAAAACAGTTGATTGGTTTAGAATGTACGTAACGATCGTTTCTCGAGCATTATGGCGAACAGAATACCGACGCGTGTCGGTATAGCTGCAGTTGAATGTTGTCGCCTCGCGGCTGAACGCGTCTCGCTCGCGGGGAAAACCCTTTTACGTTTCTCGTTCGGTTTCGCGCGGCTCGCAAGAGAAGGTAGTTCGAGAAAGTTTCGAACCTCCCTTGCGACTTTCCACTTGTTCTCGCGATCCGTCTTGGTGGCTGGCTCGACGAGCGGAATCGCGAAAGATGGTAGCGCCGAGATGGATCGAGAGGACGGAAAAGCTGAGGGACCGATCGATAGGCGAGCGAAACGCAGATACCGCTGGGACAAATGGCTATGTTCCTCTCTCTTTCTCGAAAGTAGTATACTAGCGTGTCACGCCCGTCCGTCTTTGCGATGCCTCGATAAAAATTCTAACAGCTACTTTGTCTTCGACTCCTAAGGTCCTTATACACTTTTCTCTAAACTTAATCTCTCTCCCCCGTGAACTTTTGTTTCGTCCTCGACGACGTTTGAACGGAAAATTGCGTGTCATCGCCCCCTCCTTTCAAATGAAAACGCATCCAGCAGTAACCTTATTATAGCGTCAATATATCAATTTATGTATATATATATTTTTGTCTCATATATATATTTACTTTACTTTGTGTTCTATATCAATAATAGCGTATTAGATGCTTTTTTTTTCTTGTTCACTTACACCTTATGTATGTAATATAAGTATCTTTGTTTTATCCTCTCATCTGTTCACAGATATATCAAAATGCGTAAACGAAAGTTCCTCGAAATATCCGTTCTCTCTGTTAAGTCATGCTATACGCATTCCCCTATCTTTCTTTCTTTCTGTCTCTGTAGTTCCTCACTGTCCATCCCCGCTCTCTCGTACAAGCGAATCGAAAAGAAACGTTTACGAGAATATGCCATTCAGGGTATTACCGGTGGTGGGTTGATCCAAAACAGAAATTTTGTCGGGTGGCTTGTAGATTCTGTACATTCGCTCTACACGCACACAAAAGATTCGTAGACACATTGCGTAATCGATCGAACAGAATTCCCTGCGTCGTTCGAACAAACGAATGGAAGGCCAAAAAGTTTTCGGAAAATATTCATGTTCCTCCTTTGATTCTATCCTCGACTATAACCGTGCTCTTTTAGTCCTCGTAGAAATCGCGCAGCGTCGCTAAGACTTCGAGACGAGACGAAGAGAATACGTACTATTTAAGAAGAAACGTCTTTCTATATTTTACGCAACGTCCCCACAAATAATTCTTTGTATCCTACGTTTCCGTATTCTTTTCTCTGTTTTTTATTCTCTCTCCTCTTTTTCATTAGTTTTTGTTCGCTACTCTTTTTTTTTTTTTAGTCACAAACAATTCACTCGGTGACGCGAAATTTTGAACGACTTTTCATCATGTACAAGTGGTCACGGTCTACGGGACACGTTAAATTTTTTTCTTTGGAAGGCACTTACTACTTTTTTTTTTATACAATATTAATTTTAATCTCTTCCACATTCTCGCCTGTTCACATGCCCCATCTTTTTCTCTCGCACACTCTTTCCCTAAACCCTTCTCGCCGCCTTGCTAATTCTTTCTCGCAATTTCGTTCGCGGTTCTTCGAACTCGTATCTTTTTTTCTCTTTTTTTTTTTCTATACCCATCCCCTCGCTTCAGCTCACGAATTTTTTTCCACCCTCACTCTGCCGTCGGTTTCGTTCAAATTTACCTTCTCGTTGAACACATTAAGCCTAAATCGTAATAAAATCTTTTTAAATCGCGTTCTGTCGTGCTTCCTAGCCTCTTCCCTTCCACCCCTTTTCTTCCCAAATTCTTCGCTCGCCGCGAATCGTTCCAATTGTCGCGGAAAACAAAACCTTTTCCTTGTCGCCGACCATAAACGCCCAAAACATTCTCGTTCCGCGCAAAAAATCTTTCGTATCAAGAATAACGCGTTTCAGAGCTCTCCAGGATTCAATTTTTCTAATCGCCGATAATATAATTTCGCTAATCTCGATCCTCCTCGAAACTTCTACAAAACCGTCCTTTTTCTTTTTAAAGCTTTCGTGTAGGGGAGTGGCGCGAGAACAACGGGTTTTCCCGAAAAATTGCCTAGACAACGGATTACCGCGACGGAAAATCTATGCTCTCCATATTTTTTTTTTTCCCAGCAAAAGCGAAAAGCGATGGTCTTTTGTTATTTTTTTTTTTTTTACGGAAGGCCACTTCGAATTTTGTATTTACTTTTTTTTGTGTACTTTTTAATACTTACAAAGAGTCACTCGAACCAGTGTGCCAACTTTAAAAAATCTGTTTCATTTTTGCTTTTAGAAAGTTCAGTTCTTTTTCACACGCGCTCCCTTCTTCGCTCTCTTTCTCTACCTTCTTTCTATCCCATTCGCACTGGCACATACTCCCACATTCTCTCCATCTCACTTTCTCTATGTCTTCCCCTCTTTCTGCTCCTAGCTTGGCTAATCAGTAAGTCCGAAACGAACTCGCTCGTGGACGTCGCACGAAATCTCTGAACGGCGGTTCGTGGCAAGAACGATCGAGGGAGTAGACGGTCGTCGTCCAGAAAATCGAATTTCCTGTCTCTCGTTTTTCGAGCTGCGATCGAATCTGTTTGAACGCCCAAGGAAACGGGTCGACTCGACGACTACTCGGCGCACGTCGTTCTTCGATTGTCGAGGATCGAGGGTCCCTTCGCGAAAAGTCGTACGCACAATATGTAAAATTTTGAAAAATAGCACGATTTCCCCGAAAAACAGCATTCACACGTCCACCTCACGCCCACCCTTTCGTTCTCTCTTAAAATCACTCCTCACAGCTCGACTCGTACTCACACTCACAGACAACGGACGCAAACTGCTCTCTCGCGCACGTCTGTCGACACTTTCGCCTGTTCCAAATTCAGTGAATTTCGCGGTCATGTCGCCATTCAGTTTTCATTTCCCTAATTTCTAAACCTTATAATTTTTATACTTGGCATACCCCAAATATGGCAGGAAGGCAATCATTACACTTAATAAAGTACAGCAATCGGTTTTGTTCTCTCGTTTTCGCGTCCTAACATGTTCGCTCGAGCCGAACAATCGTGTTCTTTTTTTTTTTTTCTTTTTTTTCCTCCTATTACATCTTCCGTTCTATAGAGATTTAGTCGTCTTCTCGTTCGGCAGACAGTCGTAAGCAAATTTTGTACATCTTCGCGCTCGTCGACCTGCTCGCGGTTCCCTGGCGCGCGCGCCACTCGTTCAAGAACGACCACCAATTTATTCAGTCTATTCTCCGCGATCTCTCCTCTCCATCGCGGTTCCCGAACGCCACCACGGAACCACGATCACCGACGATTCGCGCCTGAATCGAAAACTGCATTCTTCGAGTCGACGAGCCGCGGCGACCTCCGCCGCGGCGCTCGATCGCTTGCCAATTACTATACATTAGGCATTATACGTACGGTTATCATATATGCGTGGATATATAAATCTCGAGTGTAATCGCGCGTGGCGTTCGCCTTCCTCGCGGAGCTAGACTCGCGCGAGAATTCCTTGGCTGACTCGCGACGAGGACGCTTCCCTAAGATAGAAACATCCCACGCGGCAGCGATCGCGATCGACGCTCGAGACTCGAGGATCGAACGTCGATAACAGCGCTCCTGCCCATCCTTCTTCCCATTCATCCTTCCCGCGTTCGTTTTGATTGTAACTCTCGACCTCGCCCGAGGTCGGTGTCTAGGTATACTGTCTCGCGTGACCGCTGGACGAATCGTCGCGGATCGTTCGAGTCCAAGGGGTAACGAATCGACTTGTCTAGCGTCACGGCTCGGTCGCGATCGGACGAGGCCCATGATGTACTAGATTCGAGATAATCAGATGGCCCGATCCGTATCGCGAGCGCTGGCTTCTCGGAGATTCGATTCGGCGAAGAGAGCCTGCGATGATCGCGGCGGGAACCGAGCTTCTTTCAAATTAGCCCTTTCCCCCTCGATTCTGCGCGGCTTACTATTCGCAACGGGAGTCCGTCAGCGGCTCCAGCTTGACGGGGATCTTGTCCTTGTCCTTGAGTCCGTGGGAGCTCTTGACGAGGTCGGCGATGTCCTCCTGGAAGAGATTCTCTGGCCGCGGGCTGACGAAGCTCCGCGCTGGCTTGTAGGTCATTCCGCTGACGCCTATTCCGACTTCCACGCTGCTAGGTATGTGTCCTGGATCCATCAGCGGGCCGAGGGGACTCGCCAGGGGACTCTCCATCGGGCTTTCAGGCGGGCCACCTGATCCTGGGCTAGCCAAGCCCAGGTTCAGTGGAGAGTTCCCGTTGTTACCGCCGCCGACGACTCCGCTGCCATTGTTGCTACCGATTACGGCTGCGCCGCTGTTGTTGTTGTGGTGATGGTGCTGGCTGGCCTGCATCGCCGCCTGCAGGTTCGACGACAGGCTGGTCGACAGGTTCGTCGAGAGGTTCGTCGCCATCATGTCGTGCTGCTGCGAATGTGCTGCGGCTACCATGCTGCACATCTGGTGTCGCAGACCTGCGTTACCAAGGTTCGATGTTAGAGTGAGGACTTTGTCGTTCATTTCTGCAGGAATGAGGAAGTAGAAAGTTGGGACTGAATGTGAAGTCGAAGCGAGGTGGTATCTGGTTCTTCCAATTAGCACGTTTTAAAGGTTTAAAGAGTATTTTACGACAGTAATTGCGGTGTTGTAAATACTTGGAAATCTAGACTTTTAATGGGTTTGAGAAGGGATAACACTTTGGTGTCATCTTCTGATTTTTATGAAACTTGGTACTCGAATAGTACCTACATCGGAAAATATTAGACACGTAGGTATTTTTTTAGCTGCTGTTATATTTTTGATGCTATTGTATTTTCCACTCTTACCTTGGGGGTGATATTCACCCTTTAAACATGAATATCAGCAGCTAAAAGAAATATGTGTCCAATATTTTTCGATACTCTACTCGTGTACCAGGTTTCATCAAAATCGGAAGATGACACTAAAGTGAAGTCCTTTGCAAGTTAAGAAGGGGAAGAACCGGTTTTTTAATGAAAGACATCAGCGACGATCCCGTATTTTACAACTACTTCATATCAGATATTTTTTGCTATAGGTTTGGATGGGGCTTCTGCCACCACCTGAAGAACCCTCATTGGCCTACTCGTGTCACCACCTCTGTGCACCCCACTACCTCAAAAACGTAATGGAGGGAGAAACCCCGTAGCACGTGTTTTCCCAAATCAGTATTAATTTAACCTCCGACCTGGATTCCACGTGGACACGAGTGAAAGTTATATGTCTGGGACAGTGTTCTCGAAGAGTGTGCGTGAGTAGATTCTGCAGTAAGAAGATGTCGAGGGATGGCTGCATGTGTTGTAACGTGTTGCGACGACTAGTGTTTGCATATTTGCACGGAGTGAATGCTTAAGAATAGGAAATGCATGGGATGAGCGACTATTCTGGTGAGTGTTTGAATATCTAATGTTAAATAAAGTCGAGTTTGAATTATTTAATTCTCTGCTTTGCAATGGTGAGCTACACTTGTGACGCAAATTATGTTGAAATTATTTGTACATACTTCTGTGTGATTTATAAGAATTCAGAAGGGAAAGGGTTAACAAGTGTACCTCTTCGTACTGCATTATTGAGGTCTAAACAATTGTACTGAGATTATTAGAGAAAAATGCATTGTTTGTCGGGGGAGAAGAAATATAGTTTCAATATCTTCAAATACTAATCGATGTCTACTGTACTACATAAGTTCCACTGTGCTGTTGTGGTTATTACACTCAGTATAAGAACCCTAAATAAGGGAGATTTCGAATATCGAAAGTTCGATTAATCGGCGTTTCACTGTAAATACAAGGATGTCCAATGAAAGGTGGAAAAGTGTTGTCGAAGATTAGGGAAAACGTACCTTGAGCGACTGCTGCAACCGCGGCTGCGGCTGCAGCTCCAGGGCTGACCGCGCCTTCCGGTCCATTACAAGCGGCGTAATTTGCCAAACTCGGGTACATGGAGGTCGGTTCTTCCTTCACTATGTGCGGAGAGTGACCGTCGCGGAACACCACGGCTCGAATTACCCCGCGAATGTGTTCGTCTGGCCAGACTCCGAGCAGAATCCTCTGCGGTCTACCTCTTCCTTTCGGGCGAAGATCTGAATAGCGAGAACGCACGGCGGTTGTATTTTCAGGATTTCCCTGGTCTAACAGAGTATTCGCGGCTGACGGCCGTTTCTCGATGCCTTGCCCCGGAAAAATCGCTCCCGAGTCGCGACGTGGCTTTTACGACCGCGGCTAATGCTCCCGACTCTACGCCCTCGCGTTCCCTCTTTATTAACTCTATTTACGATTAGTTACACGTCGTAGCGTGAACCTCCTATCTGCTTGATTCGTAACCTCTGCTCTGAACGAAAGAAAGGGAAGGCAGAGCGAGAAGTAAGGTAAATGTCTCCGTAGTTGACCCCTGTCCCTACTTGAACACTAGCTTTAGTTTTATTCAATTTTAGATTTGAAGTCTAAGGTATTACGTATATATAATTAAAAAAAATCTAGTTTCTGGGATCATATAATTGAAGTATCGGGACATATAGTTTTAGGTGGTTTACTTACTGGGATATTCGATACCTCAAGCGTTTGGGTATTGGGACATTTACCTTAGACAGAGAAGAAAATGGGGACCCAGAACGCAAGGACCTAGCTCAGTATTGCTAAATACAGGGACAGAGTGTCTTTTAGTAATATCATAGAGTATAAAAGTGAGGGTGCCACACAGTATTCGAGTACATTGCTTGCGGTACCTCCACGTTTCTACTCAATGATATCACTGGAAGACACTGTCTCCACATCTAGCAATATTGGTCTAGCCTTCGAAGGTTCATCTATCGACGAAACTGTCGACGAACTCTGAAATCAGTTGTTTATTAACGCCCTTCGAGATGCGATTCGTTCAGAATACATTGAAACAGATGAAATGTCCTTCCGAATTGGCGCTTTTGATCCATGATGTGTTGAGAAACGGCCGTGTCGCGTAGGTACAGTGAAAATGGGCAACTAACACTCACCGGCCCCGCCGTCGGCACTAGGACCCAGCATGTTGTGTACTCGGTTAGCGTATAAGACAAACGTCGGGTACGGGATGTCGTATTTCCTGCAACAGAAAAGCACCAGGGATTTCTTAAGGGCTTCTCGATCCTCCAGTCGCCTGTAACCATCGATCAATCCTCGTAAAGATTATCGGCCTTGTTCCGCGAAACGTTCCCCGTGTCCCGGCGCTCGCACAAAGGCGGAGACCCTTTAACGACAACGCGTTATTATGCGTCCCGCGATATGCGTACGTTTTACGAGCGGACTGTAAAAGTTCTTAAGTCGACCACTCGCCGAGTCCAACGGCCGATTGTTTTCCCCCTGGTCTGACCCACTTCCATTCGACTCGCGCAGCCTACTGCCGAGTAAACCGCGATGCCTGAGTTGAATCAGTCCTCTTACATCGATCACTAAGTAGCTCGTTGGAAAATAATAATTGAAATGTTCGCAGAAGACGGGGAATGTAAACTGCAGGTTGACTCGATCGTTGTAAAACGCAAACGACACGGCTCTTATAATTTACAACATGTTTCGATCGAGCTTGCAGACGGATTAGTTGAAAATTCAGCGTTCTGTTAGAATAGTCCGATGAACCTTCTTAGACTAACTTATCCTGTCGCGCCACAAATATCCTAATAATGAAATTCTTCTCAGCGCGATCCTTGAGCTAGGGAAACGTCTGACGCAGACGATAATCCAGACGATTCGACTGGTTAAATAGCGACGCGACGCGGTTCCTTATTCAATGAATCCACGAAATTTAGTTTAGTTGAGTTTGAGTGACGGAGCATCGACGATTGCCTACATGTAAAAATGATTCATCCGAGCGACTTTCGGTGGATGATTTAGAGAGGGTCAGGCTCGACCATTATTACCGATCGAGTGCTACTGATCACTAATTTCTAACGTAGAAATGGCAGGTTCGATGCCTTCATTATATTTAATAAATAAGTCGTTAAGGAAGTACCAAATAAACAGATCGGTACTTGTTGCTGTGCTCGAGTCTCACTCGAGATAAACTATCAAAGGGTTAAAGATACGCGAGAGGGGGTACATACTGCGTACGAAGATGAATTGAAAAGTGAAAATTGAAATTACCTCGCGGCTTGGCTCAAGGACAGTCCCTCCTTGAGGACACTGAAGATTGCCTCCGCCATGGTCTCTGGTCTCCAAGACTTGAGGGGACCGCGTTCCCGGAAGCGCAGGTTGTGCACCAAGCTCTGATTGGTGTTCCAGCATTTCTGCCACATGGACTGCAGTTGATATTGGTAGCTGTCTGCTAGTTTACGCCCCCCGTGGAAAAGAGAAAACAGAAAAAATATAACGTTAGTAGATGCCTTTATCTTCGATCGAGGTAGACGCGAGTAAAAATCGATAAGCGTTTCAACTGCAGATGTTCGATCTTTTCAATTTTCCGTTTCTTCCATTAACCCTTCTACGATTATCTATCCATACGCGCACAGATCGTACAAATGTCCGCAGAAGAAAGAAATAAATATGAAAAGATCGAATCCTCGCGACGAATCGTATTTGGCCGAACGATATAAGCAAATGGCGTAAATAACATAAATAACCAGACGTGGGTAAGTGGAGCGGAGGTGCGAGAATCACGTGGTTAGGTTCCTTTGCAGTTGCTTGGGCGAAACGTACCTGCGAACAAACTATTGAAAGGCAAATTGCGGCGGGGATCGGGACGGGACGAAAAATAAAGACTGAGCCTCGTGTATGTTCGTTGTAACGTATCGATTGTATTATCGTTGCCATACAATCGCTGTAGAATAAAAGTGAGAGAGAGAGAGAGAGTGTGTGAATGAGTGTAGGAGAAAAGAAGTTCGTAACGGAACAAGCTCGTTCGTTAATGGAAAATATTTTGCTTAACGTTAAACCGATAACCGAGGACTTGCTGCCAACCGTCTCAGGGCGCGCGCACACGCGCGATCGTGAACGCGAGTAGGAGCGCGAGCGCGCGCCCAATACGGCTCGGATACTGGCTACGTCACGGACGGCTGGCCTCAATTCGCAACGATTATTTAATAGTTAACTTATTGAGTTTAATTGAGCATCCTCCAATTTGACGATTAATACAATTAATTGGAAAGACGCGCGCGCGAGCGAGCGCGTGCGGCCGCGCACATTCGCGCACGCTGGAGACCGCGGCTCGTTCGTCTTCGTTTTCAAAGGATCCATCGAGTTCTGTCGACGCCGCGCAAAGGCGCCTCGACATTGTAAAACGTATCTGCACCTAACAGCCGAAGCTGTGAAATGTACAAACGAAACGAAATAGAACGATTCATTTCGGCGAGGTAGCGCTATGATTCGGTATGATGAAATGAAGGTTTTATTAACGATAAAGTGTATCTCGAGGACTGGGCAACAAGATTCTACCCTTTGGTCAGTCGCCGAGAAGCGCGTGATGGGTTCGAAGTTGCAGTCTTGAGGAGACTGTTGCCCGATCGTGACGATGCGATTCAATCGCAGCGCTGCTCGAGTATTCTTGTGAAAATCTGCAGAGGAATCAAGGTTACAGGCGAAGTTGAGGGTCACTTCGAGCGGCTTTGCGATTGGGAGCGTCTTTAATTCGCTAATCGCGGAAATGATCCGCGAGTTTGACAAATTTTTAGAAAAAATATAGGAGAATTATTTAATATCTGGGAAGAACGAAATCAGGTGTTGCAAACGAGTGTAAAATCGAGTAATAGGTAGTTATGAAACTCGACACGTTTGTAAAAATCTCTTGAACTCCTGAATTCGTTCTTGTACGTCTCGTAGATTAAGAACATGCGAGAAGTTCCAATCTATACGTTCACGAAAATGAACTAAGCGTGTTTCGCATATAGAACCTAGACTGTACAATTCATTTTAAAAATGCCACCCACAATCGAGGCGACTAGCAAGTCGACTCTCAGCAGGAGTAAGGGTATTTTCAACAATTATTTACAATTTTTCAATTATTTCTCAAAGTTATGAAATTGACAGAGATTCTGAGATTCTCTAAATTAGAATAAAACCTGACAATCGTACAGGTTCGTATGTCCTACACCTATCTCATCGCGAGAGTCGAATCGCTGACTGTAGGGTCGCAGAATTTACACTAAATCGTCTGGAATGGAAGACACGATGTGAAGGCACTAGTCTTGTCGCTGGTATAATCGTTGACCGCGATAACCGAATATATTATTATTGCTAGTACTACAAACGTTATTATCGATACAATTAGTGCTAATATAATTGACGTTCTTAGTCCCGCTATAATGAGTCAGCGCGCAGATATCGCGAACGAGTCGCGGAAAATGTTTGTTCCTCGCGAACCTGGAATGCGCATGGAATGTGAGGGAAAAAGTGGAATACGATATTTAATATTTAATCTCCATATTCCTAGGGACTTCGTGTTAATCAGCTCCTGTCTCCGTGCGATCTATTCGAATCGTTTCGAATTTCGCGGGCTAAAGCGGAGGACGAAGCGAATCGGTTCGAAAGCGATCGATAAATCGACTATTGGTCGTTCTCGTTCTCGTCGTTAAAGTAAAGGGAGACTATAGAGTGTTTTTTACAGAATGCCCACCACCAACGGAAACCCGAGAGACCGTTAAAGACAAAGTTAGGATCGCGTTTTCGCCTGAGCTTCTCGACGAAGTTCAGGATCGCGTTTAGGGACTTTTTGGTGCGGCGATTATACGGACTGACGCTGATGTCGCAGCAAAACTCCAGCACGGCCGTTTCTTCGCTCGAGTTCAGCCCCGCCTCCTCGAGGACCATCATTCTCTTCGTCTTTCCTAGGATGTTGTCGTACAAAGTGCCTTTCGGTATTCCGTATTTGGTGGACGCCTGGGTGAAGCGCATCTTCTGGGTAACCACAGCCTCGATCGCTTCCTGAAGGTCGTGTCGCGTCCACGTGGGCGCCTTCAGCTTCAGCAGGGTCGTATAGTCAGCTAGAAAATAGTCAGGGATTTCGACTTTTTTTTTCGTGATACCCTGGCTGCACCTAACCCAGATCGAGCGATCTTGAAGGTAGCTGATCGACAGACACGACACAGTCTGCTACAGATTTTTCCCAACACCAGATCCGAAATATCCACCCACTCTGAACCCCGTATGCAGCCCAAACCCTGCTGGAATATCTGCTACCCTTATATCGTCTCTTTGCTCTGTTCTTTCTCTCGTCGACCCCTAGATTCCTTTCTAAAAAAATCTCGCGGCTATTTCGACGTGGATCTCGATAGAGGCATCGTATGGAAATGATCGTGAAGAGGGCCCGCGGCAAGCTGGTGAGACGATAAAGCCGCAGGCAGAGCGGTAGGTGGTGATCGTCGAATAAACATTTTTGATGCGTCGCGAAGGCAGCGTTGATGCGAGTAAAAGGAGCGGAACATAGGGCGAAAACGATGGCGTTTGTTTAAGTGGAAGTGTATGTAAAGGCTCGCGGGATGTGGCTACAACGGGAGAGAATATTTTACTACGCCGTTGCGTGATAAAACGCGAAGAATACGAGTGGGAGTTTGCAGGCGAGTCGAGCCGCTGGAGCGACGCGAATCGCGAGCGCGTTATCGGTGCCATTAAACCGCCGACCACTTGGTTGTCTATCTAAATTGCTTTCTATATTAAAGCAACGCGCATTCCTGCGCTTTATTGTTGTCTGAATAACGACGCGGCCCTTCTGTCACCCTTATCACTCTGCTCCTACTCTCTACTCGCTCGACACCGTCTTCCTTCCTTCGACTCTTCACCATCCTCCGTTCCGTTTCCTCTGCCGTGGTCCACTGCGACCCTCGCCTCTGACTCCCGCCAAAGACCTGGCCTCGTCTCACCATTGCTCGCCACGTCCTCTCTTTTCTTCTCGAATAAATCGTGCACGAGATGCCCTCCACGAGCTACCGATCGTCGAGACGACCGTACGGCGGGACGATTCGAAAACGCAACCGTTTCGACTCTTTAGTCCTGTCCACTCGATGCCCAGACACGGGCGCGTAAATTATCCTGAAATGCGCTACCGCGGCAAGGAACAGTCGTTAGCGAGAGGTTAGAGATCGTCGATGAACTTACCTGCTATACTCGACGTGGAGGCTCCGAGCCAAGCGTGGGATGACTCCAACAACTTGGCCTGAAACAGAACAAAAGGAACGCTTTTAGAGATTGCGGTTGAGCGTCGTTACGCTGCGGATAGTGGGTTCCCGTTCGCGACTAATTACGCTTTATTTCTCAGAGTAGTCTTTGTTCGCTTTCCGAAAGCCATTTTTCAATTATGTAACTTGCGCGTCACCGAAATGCTCCCTCCCGCGAATTTATATTAGAAATTACGCGTTACTCCTACTAGCGGTTGCTCTGTTAAAGTTGACAAGATTCCCCTTAAGTGTGCTTGGGACTGATCGAGGAGAACTTCTACTTGGAATAGGGCTGTCGTACGAATTCACTCGTAGGATATGGTCGAGGTTATTGGAAGGTAAAAGAAGTAATAATAATACTTCATTAACGAGTTTTACAAGCCCTTTTACATCTAAATACAGAGTGATCAGTTACCTGGGAACCCTCTAATGAGTGTTGCCAGCACTTACAGTGCTAACAATATTTAGAATAAAAGCTGCCAACACTATGAGGGTTTCCAGATAAACTAATCACTCTGTAGATATACAAAAAACAGACTATCTGATACAGTACACGAAGAGCTAAGATGCAAGATGTCTTAAAATAATTCAAAGAACCGCTGAAAAGATCGTAAAAAGATCGTGTCCTATTGTATTGCATTGCTATGGTCTCACTCGAGTCTAGGGCCTAGATCCATAAGTCCTAGTAGAACATCCGCTATTTCCATCCCTGCCTTCCAGTTTCCCCCATTGTATCGAAAGAGGGACTTCGTATGGCAACCCTGATCAAGAGAGATCGGCTAATCGGGAGATAAGCAGAGGCGAGTGCGTCTGAATGGCCACCGACTGTCTATATGACCGGCACTCGAGCGAGCCGCTCGAAGACCGCGCGAGGCGAACGAGGAAGGGTTAAATTCGAAGCTGGGGGAGGCAAAAAAAGTACAACGAGTGGCGTGGAAGACGCGCGGCCGAGGGAGCGGCACGGTTCTCCGGAGAACGCTGAGGCTCGCGTCTCTGTTCGACAACTTTGCTAATATACGAGGCTTTCCGAGTCTCTGAAAAGGGGTTGCGAGATGCATCGAAAGCGCAAGACACACGCAAAGTTGGCTCATTTGAAAAGTTTTCGTTCGCGTTCTGACGCGGCCCGCGTCCGCGATTTCCGCAATACGATACGCGGCCTACCCGAGACTTCTCATATCCCGAATCGTTTCCGGGACCCACCCACTCGGCTGACTTTTCAAATTAATTTTTAAGAGCCGAAGGGTCTCGCTTCTCGATCCTCTATCAAACTGGAAAGCCCCCTTCGCTTTTTCGTTTCTCTATTCGCCTCGTTCCCTAGGATCCCGCCACGGGCAGAGAATATCCGCGAGGAGGCTGGCCGAGAGTTGGCGCCGCGGTTTAAATAAAGTTTCGCCCCGCCTCTTTCCCTGATCATCCCTTTCTCTCGAAACTCTCTTTCCAACGGAGGACAGGAGTTTCGCGTAGTTTTATGCATCCCCAGTTGCGCGCCAGTTCCCTACGCTTATGAAAATACAGATTTCCAAGCGCAGTAGGCGCGCGAGTGTGAGCAGCATTGATGCAGTACAAGGTCCATCAAGAGGCAGCGTCTTATATGGCGAGGTCTCGAGACGGTGAATAGAACTCGAGAAGAACGAATTGAAGAACAAAGGGCGCGGGCAATAGAACAGATTCTATTAAGAGTTCAGATTTGTCGTCTGCGAGGCGGTATCGCGAAAGAATGCGTCTAGATGGAGCATTCAACGTGGTAATACTTGTGACAGTAATCGAAGGTGTGGCTCCGTAACGATTCAGGGCCTTGAATAAAAAGACGAACCTCGCAATTGCCCTACGTTCTTTCGAGATGACAATGCCTAATTTATTCATAGGGGAGTCGTATGCGTGACTCGAGTCGCTGGCAAGAGGGTCGGGACTGGTAAACAACCGGCAGACGTATTAGTTGAATGTAACCTTTGTTGCGTTTTAATATGGAATTAACTAGTTGTATTATTGTAGGTACTTAATATGGTATTTGTAGAAGAGAACTGAGGTTTTCTCTACGAGATGACTCTGCTGATAGGATAGGTCTCAACGATGACCAAAGCGTGACTCGTGAACCATATATGGTTTTCCTAGATATCTAGTCTGTCCAACTATGGAGAAAAACACAATCTACTGCAAATATTTTACTCCTATTTTATACTAAAACAAGACACAAAATGGTCAGCTTCACATTTTTCTGTACCTACTGCCTTTCTCTATAGTTGGACAGTACTATAACTATATCCAGTATCCTCACCTGGTACATCTAAAGATCAAAGAGTCCATTGACAGAATCGTCCTAAAAAATTAACCGATAGAAGTTTGGTAAAATCGATTGATGCTTCAACCTTGACATTCGTTCGTGTCATGAATAAGTTGAAGAGGAAGGAAATTTGACAGCAGGGGTAAGAGGGTTTCTCGAGGAAACCGCAGGCCAAAGCGGGGCGCATCGATGCACCGAGTCGCAGACGACAGGGAAATCGAGTTTGTCGCTGGTACAAGTTCATTGCACGCGCGCACCGCATCCTGTCGTGCGTGCATTTTTCATTGTCTCGTTTGCTTGTCTGTCGTGGCGTACGCTTAGAAGAATGCACGTCGCGGCGCACGCGAAGCTCCCGCCGCTCGACCACTGTATTAACGAGAAAATTGTTTCCCGTGTTCTTTCGATTTTTCTCCCGTGGAAATCGTTCGATTTCGAAGGACATATAGATCTACTCATAAAACGATTAAGAGAATCGTGTTCAGAGACGTGAGAAAGAGAGGAAAGGTGATACTGATATGTTTGATAAATTTCGAAAATAATAACCGTTGGATTTTATGATACTTCAAAATGGTTTCGCGTTTGTTTGCCCGCATCCGCAGCAGCTTACAATAATATTTGGACGACCAGGAAGATTAACTTTCGTGTTTTGTATTGTACTCGCGCCAGAACTTCGAAGGGAAGCCATTTTTCGAAGTAGTTTGGACCTTTAAACGTTACAAATGGTCTCGTGGCGGTAACAAATGGACCCGTGAAACTTCCTCCGTGTCTACTAAGTAGCGGTTTCCGAATCTTGTCGTTTCCCCGGCGAGCAAACGAAAAACCGCCCTGAAACTTTGCCGAAACTTTGGTCGATAGTTGCACAGGAAATGGTACGAATGTTCGCAACGTAATCTCCGCGAGATGACTGTTATTTTTCACTGACTCTCTAGAAACGAATGGGACGTCGCAGGGAAGACGGACGCGAATAACGGGAGACGAGCGACCGAAATTCGGGAGGGCCAGCGATAAACAAAAGTGAGGGGTAGGCGCGGATGAACGACGGCTGGCCTAATTAAGAAGGGCTTCGAATTCATGGTTTCCTCGGGCATCCTCGCGGAAAATCCCGTGAACCTTCCAGCGAGCAGAATTTACGAGGTAGTCGTCTATCGTTGCTAATTCCTGCAAATATTTGTCGGGCAAGTATATATAGGCGTGGGAGAAACGAGTAGGCGTCGGAAGGTGGCGGGAGGCAGGGAGGAGAGGAGGGTAAATGAAAGAGAGGAACCGACAGCGAAAGAAGGGGAGACAGAGAGAGAGAGAGAGAGGAGAGTGGCGCGAATGTATGCACGGGGATTTAAGTGAGGGGAGGAGAAGGAGGACGAGGACGAGGACGAGGACGAGGACGAGGACGAGGACAAGGACGAAGAGTAGTTGGCGAGCAGGCTCGTTCCCTCCTTCACCGATGTCACAGACGACCTAGCGACGCCGTCGACGTCGTCGAGGCTCGCGTCGACCGGCTGGAGTTTCACGCGGCAGAATGCACCGCGCCACGGCAAATTTCTAATCAGATTAGCGTGGATTAGCAAAGTTCGTTTGTTCTAATGAAATTCGTCTAAATTAACGTCGGAAGAGGGAGCCTCGTCGGAGGAACACCGGAAAAGGCAGCATCGGGAGCGGGGGAACGAAAGGGAACGAAAGTCGACGGCGAACAGGAGTTTACGAAGAAACCGCCTG
The DNA here is from genome assembly GCF_051401765.1 of Calliopsis andreniformis. Taxonomy (NCBI): domain Eukaryota; kingdom Metazoa; phylum Arthropoda; class Insecta; order Hymenoptera; family Andrenidae; genus Calliopsis; species Calliopsis andreniformis. The sequence goes on from NC_135063.1 coordinate 12,892,568, forward strand.
GATAGGCTCGAGGCTCAGGGTTCAGCCACTGTCTATCTTTTCCATGGGTGTTTCCGCTTTTATCTTCCTTTGCTACATCTGCCTCTGTAGGTAGCAGTCACGCTTAACCATCGCCATCGATTGTCAGCAACCAACCGAATATCAAATATAGAAATTACAGGTTCAATAGAGCAATTATATTTAAGAAATAACTCACACCAGAACTTATTGTTTCTTCGATATAATTGCTGTATTAAACCTGTAATTTCTATGTTTGATATTTGGTCGGTGATTGACGATCAATGATGGTTGAACATGACTGCTCCGTCGCTTGGAAGAACAACTGAAGATCAAATTTATCGGAGATAGAAATGACAGAAAGGAACGAAGAGCAAAGGAATGTCTATTAAGAAGAAGCCACGAAGATCCAAGGACGGATGAAATGGTTTGGATCTAATGGAATGGATCTGTTCCCAAGACAGATCTATCCAGGCAGCATGTGACAGCGTGGACGGGCAATGGGATGCACCTGGGGCGAGGACAGAGGCAGGGAGCAAAGTGGAAAAGAAGGAGAGAGATTTGGAGCACGCGCGTTAATTGTTGTAGGAACGTGAAGAGTGATTCGCACAAAAACACGCGGTCCTCGAATCTGCGCGCACACTGCAGCCACGCGCGTGTATGCCAGGACACCCGAGCCTCTTCTCCTCCTCCACGTGCACGCACGCGCCGATATTTTATTCGCCGATATCGCGCTTTAACTATTTCACCAATAGTCTACTAATTGCCGTGCTTGCGTTTCCCTCTCTGTCTCTCATTTCCCTCACGCGCTTCTGATCCCTACCATTAGACGTAGAGACATGAATACAAGCGATTCTTTCTTCGACACAAGCTTCAAAAAATTTGTCATCGAGGTAATTAATTGCACACCCAGTTTGTGTTACATTTGAAAAAATAGATTCACTAGAATTAGAACGATAGAGTTCGAGACAAAAAAGGTGAAATGGTCGACAGTTCCCAGAGGTAATCAGATCGAGTAGATAGCCCTATCTATCTATTTGTTTCCCTGTAAAAGGCCAGTTGACGCATTGACTCGTCATTATCGCGCAACGAATTGTCTCGTTCGATTGGAAGGCAGGGTTTTTAGCGAGCGGGTTTATTCGCGAACGATTTGTGTATGTCGCTCGACGAGCAAACATTCCTCTCTCCCTTTCTGTTCCGTCGCTTGACTCGTTTTCACGAGTCTCTTGCGCTCTTCGCCGGTCACTGTTTTTTCGTCGTTGCGTTTTATTTCGAGCGGGACTCTACAGGTAGTCACGTGCGGTGCGCTCGATGGAAACGACCGTCCAGATAAATCCTCCTCTCGAATAGTCGCGTGGACGCGACGAAATATGCTGGCTTCCAGCGAAACGCGGACCGTCCCGTCCCATCCTGCTCCATCCCATCCCGTGTCCCGTCCCATTCCGTCCCGTTCGCTCGAATTTAACGTGAACTTTCTCTAAAGCGTTTAACTCCACGTATCTGGTTTCGTTCGCGATTCGACTTACTCGACAGAGCGATCCAAAGCCACGCTTTTTTTCTCCCCTCGAACAGAAACTGACGATGGAATCGCTGGAATTGACGGATTCTTCGGATCGTATCGCTTTTACAATCGATGCCGCTGTCACTTTTTCGACCACTCGACGGGCTCCCCTTTCCTCGCCGCTTCTATCTTCGCGATTCTGAACGGAGGAGCGTACAGCTCGGTCTACTGTCCATAAAACCGTTTGGAAAAGAGGAACGACATCGGGCCATGGTATATTTGCGTTTGAATCGCAGCAGGCTCGTTTCTTTCTTTTGGTCCCGCTACTTCCGGCGTTTTCAGCTCCCCGCGTGGCGAACATAGCGGCTGCTCCAATCCAGCTGGTATAAATACGTTTTCTCTGTATATTATTTCAGCGAAGTTGAGTGGCCTCTCGATCGGGAGAGCGTGAATCGACATGCGATTCAGGGATCGAGGAATGGGCGAAAGATAGTTTAACACGATGTTGCAAGATGAGGGGACAAAGTGTCTTCGAGGGAGGTTACAGAGGAGACAAGTGGAGGTATAGTATACAGGGTGATCAGTTTAACTGGAAACCCTCTAATGAGTGTTAGCCAGTTAAACTGATCACCCTGTATATTTGCTAAATGCTCGACGTTATTCCAATCACTGGGATCGGTTCCACTTGGACTCTCACTTCCTCTTCGTCTTTCACTTTGTCTTTCACTGTCCTCTACGTAGACAGACTAAATGAGATTCAAGTTCCATATCCCTGTCAGCTATAAGCTCGCGACCAGTCCCAAGTTCCGAGCATTTAGCGAATAAATACTGTACTGCATAGTATTCCATGTATTGCTTGCGATCTCTTTTTCTCTATAACATCACTGAGACATTTTATCCCGACATCTGGCAACTCTGATTGAAGACAGAAACGGAAGTCGTCATCAATTCCGAAAGGTGTCTCTTTGTTTACCGAGCCGTAAAACGGCGCGATCTCAGACAGGAGGAGAAACGCTGAAAGATGAGTAAGGGAAATTTCGCGCGAGCATGCGCGCTGTCGGTGATCTATCGAGGCAATAGATCGTTCTCAGGCTTTAATACATAAGGAATGGATTATCCGTTGAATAATGTGCCGGAGCCACACTAAGCCGCAAGCAACGTCGGTGGCCGCGACGCGCACGCACACGGTCTCGTGCACGCGTAGAGGAGGCGAGCGTCCGATCGGGGTGTGTTCGACGTCGCGCCGCTAGGAATAGGGATAGAAACGTGTACAGGCGACGATGGAAAGGGTGACGCGATGTAGAGCAGAGCAGAGTGGCGAAGAGCGAAGGCGAGGGGATCTGGAGAGAGGACAAGGCGGGTCGAGCTGGTCAGAGAACAGAGTTAGCACGATGTTAGCTCGCGCGTATGTAGATAGAGTACTGAACTATGTATTAGAGTCGTGTACCTTCCGCATAGATATACCAGGGTTTGTACAGTACAAGATTTGCTGTGGCGAGGCCAGTCGCTCTGAAATCCTGCACAACGGGTGTTCCCGAAATCCATGCTAGGTCCAGACCTAAACGACAGTTTACGAGCCACGAAAGCTGCGCTGCCCTGCTGTTCGGGTTACAGGCTAGCGGGGATTAAGGGAACTCTCGGTGATTCCTCGACAATTTGAAAAATTTACTTTATAGAAGCCCTGGGGTGCGTGGCACGCGAACAAACAGAGGGCAGCAACCAGGGATGGTATGAAACCTGCTGTTCCTTCTATGCAGTCACGTCACGAGGTAGAGAGGGAGCTTTTTAAATGGAGTGAGGATTTCTAGCAATCACTGGTTGATCGTGGAATTCGGAGCATTTTCGAAAAGTCCCTTTTCTTCCTTATGACGTCACTGGACAACAAGAACAGCATACTGAGGTTCTGTACGTGGGGGAATAAAGTGGATATCGTTAGAATAAACAGACTCATTCCATTCACGAGCACGACCCGAGACATCTTCTCAAGAGAACACTTCTCAGTGTCCTGCCTAACCAATTCTTTGTCCTCGGTTTTGGGACCCTTGTTTTCCCGAGAGTGAGCCTGACAGCGCACAGAAAAACCACAGCCTGAAAGCCAACCCGACGCTGCCACCTAGCCCAAAGCTTCCTCCACGCACATCCAAATCGTCGCGACAATACCATCCCCGACACCAACGAATCCCAACGCAAAGACGAACTTCTGTATTCGGTCGAGCCTCGAATCGAAGCTCCGAAATTGCCAGGAAGGTCGGCACGGCGAGGAACGAGCAAGAAAGGAAGGGCACTCGTAAACTAAGTGTGTGCTATAAAAATACACTGGGCAAGGAGTGCAAACAGACGGAACAAAGTCGCGGGAAGGAAAGAAAAGAAACGAAACGAGTCGATGCGAAGAGGGCTGTGCTCCGGTAACACGAGAGAGCCGACGAGGAGCGTGACTCGTCGACGATCATGCTCCGAAAGATGCTCAAAAAGCAGAACGTTCTTTTTAAAGCGGAAGCCGAGAGGGGATCACGGGACTGGTCGAAAGAAAAGGGCCGCCAGGGGGACGGAGATCGGGCGCGGAACAAGGAGAAAATCGGAGAATTGTAGACGGTGTGCGGAGCTCAGCGGTAATTAAGATAAATAAGAGAGAGAATCGAAGGCACAATGGAAGGTTACGTTTGTAACGCAAAGAAAACAAAGGCGAGAAGGAAAAAATAATACGCTCGATTCCGTGCAAGGAGAGTTCCGAAGCTGGGGGTGGGAGGGGGACGAGTGGCGAGGGAAGGAGAAAGCGAAGAAAGGACGAAGGAAAGAGAGGCACGGAGAGACAGGGGCTGGTTGCTCGAGTAGATGGAGAAGAAGGTGGACGAGGTGGGACGAAGGGGGAAGGGGAGGAGGGAGCGCGGCGCGGCGCGGCGGCGCGAACGACCGTAAACTTTAAATTTACGAAGTGATATACACGCCAAACATCCGGTAGATATTTAAACCCAGGTTTCACTAAACTCAACAATAACGTTCGCTGCTATTTCGAGGCTAGCCGTGATTCCCGACCGATCCTGCCGAGCCGTGTCATAACCGTTTAATACGATTCGAATCGGTCCGACCGACGAGAAACCATTCCTTCGAATAAAGAGCTTTCACGTTTTCTACGCGAGATCCCGCTACGACGAAACTCCTCTTTTCGGACCGATTTATTACTGGCTAATCTCTCGCGTTTCGTAACCATTGTTCGGTGTTTTATCTGCGTACCTACTTTTCGGTGTTTTCTATTCACGATTGTATGCGCTCATTTCTTTTTTTCCCCCATGAGTAATCGTATGCATATCTGCTGTACTTACGCGTTGCATTATTCGCGGGAGAATTGTAGAACAACGTAAGAAAATAAATCGCTCCAGTGAATAAAATAATGGTAGCAGGGAAAAGGGTGTTCCTGTTCCGGCACTGCAAATGCCTCGCTCACTTCGGTCTACGTACCTTTTTTGTCGATTTTTTTCGACTAGATCGAGTAATTCTTCATTACCGACCGGGTCACAGACGAAAAGTGTTTTTTTATTTACGCGACAACATCGCACAGACGTCTGTTTTATAAATTACGATTCTTCAGTCTACATGGCGGCATTTCCCCTTAGCTGCTCGCTAGCAACTGATTAGTCAGATTCGGCCCTTCTGCGGCTGAATTATGCATCGTGCTCCGAAAAATAATGCCTAGGTTAATCATTCTGACTGAACTCGATTACTTTTATTTTTACGCGAGGTCTATTTCCACGGAACCGCTGCATATACTTATCTAATTAAATCCCGATATAATGACTACGTGTCAAGAATCTGATAAACTTTTCATCCCGCCAAATATCTCGGAGATACCCAGGGATTTTGTTGTTCATGAAAGTTTTAATCTCGATTCCACGAATATGTCCCATAATCGCATCACAAGGACATAGGTTATCGTATCCATTTCAAAACCGATCGAAACAGCTTTCCCGAGTTAACCGTGATACGAGCTTCTGTTTCGCGTCGTCCACAGTGGCGACGCGCCAGCCCCCATTGTCACCGCCGCCAAACGTATGTATATTTCGTTCTATTCGCGCGCAAATGAATCGCAGTAAAAAGGTTGGGAATTGGTATGCCTCGTTTCGACGTGATGCTGCGAGGCCTCGTTAAAATATAGCCTTTCTCGTAAACCACTTGGTAATACCGAAGAAACCATAAATCAACGTCGAGCAGTCGAAGAGCCTTGAAAAAACGCGCAAGATCGCGACGCCCGGAAGCTCTGGTTCCGGTTCGCGTATTCGCGGGCAATTAACGTGCTCGATTCTAATTCGAGCCGATTAAAAGCACGACGTCCCGGCAATATCGTTCGAGCGATTTAATTTAATGCGGCCTGCCGACTCGATTGAATCCAAATCGATTCCGATGCGATTCGATTGGATTAATTCGGCCGATTAATCCGACAAAAACTAATTCGTTCCTCGACTCCGTCCGAATTGTTCTAACCTTGTTCTCGAGCCAACTTCCGTCTACGGTCGTTCTCGTTCCTCGTCGCTGTCTTGTCGTCGAACGTCGCCCTCCATCGAGACGATCGTTTTATCAGACCTCATCTAGTCCCGCAGCAATCTCGAATCACAGACTTTAAGCACCATCTTTTTAAGAACTGTCGAGAGAAATGCTTCCTACATCTCGATTCTGCGTTTTTCTAAGTGTTATTTTTACGAAACTTCTGCGAACGATTTTCTCTTTTTAAAGTTTTTGGAAAAGGACGAAAATGATTTGGTTGCAGTGAGAATGGTAGAATTCGCGAGATCCAGCATTTATTTTTCATTTCGGTGGGGTAGATATGTCTGTGACAGTTTCGTGGGAGATCGAAGAGGGTGAGGGGTAAGGGATGGAGGAAAAGGTAGCAGGTGCGAGGAGTGGACTTCTAAATTCATCGCCGGACGAGAACGTTGCCCTCCAGTAATATATATATTTTTTAGCGAAACGGGCACCGTCGTGATTAAAGAGTTGAGAACAAAAGTCGCCGCGGAGGCAACGCAATTCCATCTTTATGAATGTTCTATGCTCCCTTGCAACGTACCCCGAGCTCGACCGAGTCATATGTATTTTACCGTCCTGCGCACGATCGACGCCAATTCTATAAGCCAGCGTAATTACGCGCCTTCTTTCGAATTCTCTTCTGACTGAGCGATCAGTACCGTCGTGATCCTTCGCGATCAATTTTTCCTCGGCCATTTCCAAGGGAAACTGACAGAAATGGAAAAACGAGAATATTCGCTGCATAGTTTCTAAAACGCAACTCCTCGGAATCATGAATCTATAATATCGTAACGCGACAAGGATCAAGGATATTAACTTGTCCAGTGGACAAGGTAAAATATTCCAAGACTAATAAACCCTAGTATCAACAGAAAGTTTCCATCGATGGCGTTGTTTGCCATGCAGCTGTCGCGACGGAAAGAACGTGAATACATTTATGTCGTAAGTTTATTAGCGATAGACTAGACTATCGCTTCATTGAAGAGCCTTTAGTTTTCTGAGGGACTTCTGTGTGTGTATAGGATAGCCCTTGGGATAGTACCCTGAGAGACTCCTATGTGTGTATAGGGTAGCCCTCAGGATAGTTTTCTAAAAGACTTTCAGATGTGTATAGGGTAGCCCTATGCAGGGATGGTATGAAACCTGGGTGTCTGGTGACGTCACGAGGTAAAAAGGGAACTTTCTGAATGAGGTGGGAATTGTCCCATCAATCAGTGATTATTAAAAATTCCCACCCCATTCGAAAAGTTCCCTTTCTACTTCGTAACGTCACTGGACAGCAAGTTTCATATCATCTCTAGATATGCATCAGGATTGTCGCACGAATTTCTTCCTACGATACAGTGAAAGAAATAACAGGTGTCCCATTGGTGCAGGTATAGGTCCCAAATCTATACAAGATTTCAGCAATACAACTTTATTTCTTCCCTCAACTTCCAATGTCCCCCACTATACCCAAGAAGAGAATTCGTACGCCAACCCCGCTATTCGTTCAGTTTCGAGAAAGCAAAAAGGATCATCGAGAAAGCGTTGCGAGAAAGTAGAGTCGGAAGGTGCGAGCGTGGGAAGAGACCGAGAAAATACATATCGCAGAATTTGTATTACCTGTTAACGAAGAAGCGAATTAGTCCGTAAAGGAAAAAAGGAGCAAGAAATCGGGTGGCGCGTGTCGAGAGAAATTGCGGAACACGAGCGATGCAGAAGAGAGATATAAAGGGCAACGCTGCGTGTCGGTGGCCGCCGACGTCTCTCGTCGCTTTTTCCTCTAGGTCGCGCGAAGTCATCGGAAATAACGCGATTAACTCTCGAACCCTTGGGGAGCGAAACGGGGGGACGAGGATTTTTCTCGATCGCGTTGTCGTTCCTCGGTGATACTAATCGGTGCCGCATCACTGGCACGCTATTGAAGCGCGATCCGTTTATCCCGCTTCGTCGACGTTCCCGATCGTTCTCAGAAGAGCACTCGATGGCATCCGCTCGAAAAAAGAACGCGTTTCTCGCGCGGACTGATCCGTCGGAGTACCGAGACCTGTCCCAGAGCTCGTTCGGCGAATTTGCCTCTAACCGCACAAATCGAATCGCTTGCTCGGTCAGTCGACAACCATTGAGCTTTTCCTGCATCGACAAAGGCGTATTAGCTCTTTACAAGCGACCTTTGCTACATGCGTTATCGCTGTCGACATTTTCGATGTGTGCCGTCACGCAATCCTACTGTCTGCTCGAAGTATCGTTTATGAAAGTGGGTCCTTTACATGGACTAGCATTTCTAGAAACTGTCTCTAATCATTTTTTCTGTTCTATCGATTTAAATCAGGTACAATAAGGTAGTTGACCAGGTCCTGATACCTAAACACTGACGTTAATTTTATTCTATTTTAAGGTGCGTCTGTAGCACGTGTTATATAACAAAATTAAATACATGTTATATGATAAAGTTATATAACTTTGTTATATAACATGTTGTGTGGACGCACCTTTGGGCTTAAATTGTAATGTATTAAGTATACCTAGTTAAAAATAAAGAGTAGTGTCATAAAATAGTATCCTCAGTTTCTGGGACCTCATAATTTCAGTTACTAGAGCATTCAGTTTTAGGGTATTTAACATCCTAAGTACTTAGATATTGGGACATCTACCTGTGACATGGGTCTTCGATTGCGCGAGGGAAGAGTTACCTGCGCAACTCTGTCCTCGAGCAAACGCCTTTCTCGTCGCACCGATGACCCCAATTAGAATCGCCTAACGTTCGAAGACAAAACCAGGGAAGAAGCTTGTAAAGGGTTGTCTTCGCTCAGGTAGATGGATAGGTTAGCTCAGGGAGCGGGTGGAGGAGACAGGCTGGATTCGGACAAGCGAAACGGTTTCGATCGACTTAGCGGTTAGAGGATAGGCTCGAGCATTATTCGTACGTGCCTGTGCCTCGGTTACGCGGGCTATCGATTCCTTGGTTGCCTGCTGGGGGTGGTAACGTTTCCCCTCGAAACACAAACACAGGGCCTCGCATGCATGCGCGATGCAACCCCATGGTATGCATTCGATACGCACGTAGGTGCCTACCACGAGGAAAGACCTCCCTGTATCGCGCGATCGATGTTTGATTGCACTTTATATCGCGTTTCTGTTACCCCGTTCCCCGCCGAACCCTTCCCTCTCCTCCTTCTTCCACTGCTTCTTCTATCGCTCTTCTTGATTTATTTCTGCGTCGATTCTATTAAACTCCGCTCGTCCTACGATTTCAAATCGGACATCTGATTTGCCAACGTCGACGATCGTCAAGACAGAGTAAAAGAACTTGCGGCGAAGCTTTCGAAAGCTCACTGGCTTGATTTTAGTTCCGCTCGCAGGGCAATATTCAAATTAATTCGACCGCGTTAAAAAGAGCGTAGAAATACGATGCACGCGGCAGTATCGGCATCGACGGCAGCGGAATCGTTCTTTTTCGCAGTTTCACAGAGACGGCTGATGGATGATCCTCCATATATTTTGCACCCTGCAAGAAAGGTAAGACAGCCGTGGCATCTATCACGAGCGAGTCTATATCTCGTCGGTGTTCGCGGCGAGTATCTGCGAGGAGAATACTAAAGGGGGCGGAGGGAATAAAGAGAGCAACGAAGGGAGAAAGAAAGGAGGCTATTAATAGCGAGGCCCTCGGCCTCGATGGTTCTGCGTTGGTAAATCGTGAGGTTAACGGCAAGGAATGTTTATAACTTTGATAACGTTTCCAATAATCTATTTTCCCAGGTAATACATTACACTGCTGGGTTTTAACGTGGGACACGGTGGACGCGCTAATGGCAAAGTTCGCCCAGTAGGGACTCGAAATAATAGTTTGGACGCTGGTTGTCCACGCGATGCTCATACCCGCGCCGATAATCCGTCAGAGTGAACGGATCAGCCCCGACGCAACGCCTCGATGAATCGCGATCGTTCCGTATCATCGATAAAGGTCCACGCAATCCATGAAAATCGTATCTCGAAAGATTATCCTCGATATACGATTTTACCTGTTCTCGATCTAAATGGACCCGTGCTCTATTAACGCGCCACGATTCGCCATCTTCCAGGGGGTAGGAAACAGCTGAATAAAATATACGAAACATCCAATATTTACCGCTCAATATTTACCCGTCTCTCCAATTTCTTCGTTACACTGCGCTCAAAAGGAGACACGTTTTTTAAGGGAGAAACAGGGAACGAAACGTCGCCTTTTCCCTCTTCCTCTGACCGTTCGCCGATTGCGAGCGGTCCGTCGCGCGGAGCCGCGCGAAGTCGCGCAGCGCTACGAGCACAGAGTACAGAGAGAGAGAGGGATTCAGCGAGAGCGCGGCGGAAAGGCGGGATTTTGCAGCGAGCAGTATAGTCGGAAGGTTGCTCAACGCGGCGGCGTCGTGGTTTAATAAGGAGCTATCTATAGCGGAGCATTATGTTACCTCGATACATCCGTGAGATGAGACGTTGCAATATTAATGCGTCTCATGAAATATTCGTCGCCGTCTTGCCATTCATCTCGCTCGCGCTCTGTACATTATATAGAGGGTGCGCGGGTGCGGGCTGGCGGGGGTGGCTGGCTTGGAGCGCGGAGGCAGCTGGAGCAGAGGCTTTCGGAGCGGAGAGCGAGAGGGAAGGCCCGAGGGGCGAGCGAGGAGAGCGAGGAGAACGAGTCGAGGCCGAGCGAGGGGAGCATCGTCCTCCTCGGCCGCCTCGACGACTATTTTGCAGTGCACCGCCGACTGGACGACGCCGGGAATTTCGCGAAGCAACCTACATTTTACTGTCCGCTTGATACGCGGCTTTCGCAACTCTGCGCTAAACCGCGCATTCGTGGCCAGACGGAATAGCGACGTGGTCCCGACGCAGACGCTCGGCCACACTGCCCTTCAAAACTGCACGAAAATTGCCGGCTGATCTTTCCGTCTTCGGGCGCATGCGTTTGTCGCCTCGACCCATTCGCCGCTCTATCGCAGCCTTTCGAATCTTACAACCACTTAAGGATATGTTTGTTTATTTATAACTGACGAGCAGGAAATTCTTGTTAACACGTTCGAGACCAGAGTATCCTAGCAAGCCTGTCCACAGTGGCCAGCAGCAATCTTTTCAGCGCAAAAATGTCTCACATATTGCGTCCTTGGATAATAAAGAGAGCTATCCTTTGACTCAATGGGTAGGTCATCGGCCTCGAATGTGTTAACCTTAAAGTATTACTACTGCAAACATAGAAGCAGAGCAATCACTATCTTACGAGACATTTTGTACCCCATCTAGGGTCCCCTACTCCCCTAAAAGTATTAAAACGTATACATATTCCACCCCGTGTAAGCCCCGACTAGTTCACAGAAGGAATTGGTTCGCTTCGGTCGGTTGGCCCGATCAGATTCGCCCCGACAGAAGCATAATAGCACCCTTTCAGTCGCGGCTATTACAACTCGATCTCGCATCCGCCTCGATCTGGAAGGCGCTTGAAGGATCGCCTCCGGTCGCGCCGGATGTTCGCGACGAACGACAGATCGATGTTCGAAGCGTACTGGGCGGCCTTTTCCGCGATAAATTTTTCACCGTTTACGCTGCCCCCGTCGGCAGATTTTCGCGTGCGTAACTCACGGCCGAGCGGCAGAAGCTCGCGTTAAGGGGAGTAGCTGGCCGCTTCCGAAAGGATGGGAAAAGGGGTAGGAGAAGCGCGGCTGGACAAGCGACGGGCGAAAGGAAGAGGGAAAAGAGTAGCGGTAAGGGTTGTCGAGAGGGGATGACGAAGGCTGTCGGCGGTGTGTCGGGGGATGGGCAAGCAGGGGGGAACAGGCATGGAGTGGAGGTGACACGGAGGCAGCCAGAGCGGCGGAACGGTCGAGGGGTGGGCGCCGAGGGGTGGAGAGGGAAAGGGAGAACGAATGCTAATATTAAAAGTAATATTTCTCGGGCCGTCCGCGGCCTGCAGCGCCGCTGGAACCGCGCTCTCGCTCTCCGTGGTTCTATTTATTTTTAATATAAATTAAACAATTTATTTTCCGGCGACGGCGGCGCAGCGGAGATGGCGGAGGCGGAGGGTGAGACGGGGGCTGAAGGGAACGGGAAACACGCCGGCTACTGAAATAGAGAAATAATGCCGGGAGTGCAATATCGAATGAAATATCGTCCGCGATCTCCCAGCCACGGCTGCAAGGAAAATACAAGCGTATTCTTTCTTGTAGCTGCGCGGAGGTTGCATGCGTGCGCCAGTAATTTCCCTCGCCTTGCTGGAAACGGCTGTTTACTTGCAGTAGTCTTCGAAACGATGTTCAAATCCTGACTGTGAAAGAAAGGTGTACGTGGACGTACAGTAGTTGAACTTTGAACCGTCTATCGCCTTTGCCTCAACCTATCCATCGAGCCCTGCACGACCATCCGTGTCGGTTCGAGGCGTCGACGAGAAACGGACAGCTTTACCTCGAAACTTTCCGTGCCCGAAATTACCTAAGTGTTAAAACATTGTAAATTCTTTAAGGTTCAACTGTCTTATAAATATTGCATGTCTAGAGTATCGTGAAACGTTAATAGTTGTCGAGCAACGATGCAAATTACATCAATCGTTGAATTAATAATCGGGGCCAAGTATATAAGCTACCATGTCATGCTTCCGTTCTAGGAGATATTGTTGCTTGGTTTTGTCTTTTGAATCCTTGAAGTTGTTTGAATTTATTAAGACCATGGTCTTCTTAGGTGGAAACGTAGAATATTCTGTGTCACGGTCATTGAACCTAGACTTTCACGCTGGCTGTGTAAACCTTTTAATTATCGATTCTATGAAAATTAAACAAGTTTTCGTTGCGAGCATTGATATTTAAAGAGCCTTGACATTGGACCACTTAAAGAGAAATACCTTTTTGGAGATTTAGAGATATCTGGCGGGTAGTAGCTAGGTCGTGCGAAGGAATCGATGCTCTAATTAAAATATTCAACACCGTGAGGGTTATTCTGAATAAGCCGTAGGCACACGAAGAATAATGTTAACTTGAAGTTACTGAAATCTCTTGTAGAATTTACAAACGCAGATACCTACTCTAACAGATCTCAGTGTAACAGAATATATTATAGAAGAACAGTAAGAGTCGGCCTTGTACATTTAACAACGCTGCTCTCACTGTAGTCAGCCTACCTTTATTAATTTTACAAAGATCTATAACAAATCCTACAGAAGTCCCCCCTCTGTTTACTTACAAGACTTACAAAATCTGTAAAAGCAGTATAACTATTTTCCCCCTGAATTTTCTTAGAATCTTTAGTAGTCTCCTATTTCCACAGAATCTCTCTAAAAAAAAACGATCTTAACGCGTAGCAAGTGAAACGCGAGCGGGACACTTGTCTGGCAACGATTCAACGCTCACCTTCCGCACCACTGTCGCTAATTGCTTCCATTGCAACATCTTCGTAGTCATTGTATCTTACGACATGGGTGTAAATTCCGGTAGCCCTAGAATCGTCTAGCTGCGAAGGGTGCTCGAAGGTGGGAACGAGTAAGGAAGAAAAGGAGAAAGTTTGAAGAACAATAGAGGCGGTGAACCTGTGTCTAGGTAGCCAAGTCACGGCGCGGCGCGGCGGCGATTTACAAAGCGAACTGTCCCGAGATTGTCCAGCGAAAAGGCCGGCTGGCAGCAAGGTGGGTAGGCTGGCAGGCAGAAGGGAAGGCAATGCACTTTACGATCGAATATAGCAAACGGTCGAGGGGTAGAGCGGACTTCTATGTATAGCGCGTCTGAATCATAAGCGACGCGTACGCCTGCTACCTAGCTGTCGGATCGCGCGTACCTACGTGCATATTACTTTCGTTTCTACGACCGTGCACGCTTCTATACGCTCCCTCTCTGTTTATCGGTTAACGATAGCTCCGCGTCAAAGTACCAGTAAAGCGTTGCTTTCGTTTCGCGTTTTCTCCCCCCCGTTCCTGAGCGCGGTCCTTTCTCGCTCGAGCCATCGGGACAACGAGTCGTCGAGATTCGCGCGAAAATTGAATAACGACGATGTCCGGCCGCAATTCAAACGCGCATCTCTGCTGCATCCGTCAGGTATAAATTTAACGCTTTGCTGCCTGCTCGCGAGCACGTACGCTCGGGAAGTACTCGTTCAACTGTGACTGGCTTGTCCAGCGAACTTACTTCGACTCGAACTTTTAACGCAGGCTACAGCTTTTCAAGAATCTCTGTAATTCCTTAGCTTGCGATTACACTGGATGGGCGTTCTGACGAATCTGTCCGAACTATCTATCGTATGAACGAGATAAGTTCAGACATCGTTCGTCAGAAAACGCAGCCACTGTAAGTGCATGTCTTAGTTCGAATTCTTCGAAAGTTGCAGAATGAGATCGTAGGACTGAATCGTTTCGTGTGACTGTAGAGGAAAAATTGTTCCCCGTTGGGAAGGGAAAGAACGCGACGGTGAATCGAAAGCAAAAGCGCGCCTTAACGCTTAGCGTGTTAGGTTTCTATTTTTTTCCCCTTGGTCCCCGATAAGGGCTCAACAAGCGTGTCGCGGAACAAGCCGTAAAAACTCGCTGGCAAAATACGACAAGAACACGCTTTTTAACGACCGTCCCGCGATCGGCGTAACACGTACGCGCGATTAGCAGCCGATAACTTTATCTCGCGCAATTACTTCAACCGCGGATGTTGATCATCCGTTAACGAGCCTCTTCCTCGACTTTACGATTTCACACGCGAAACTGCGAGCCGAGTCCCGATACGGTTCGTAACGGCTCGTTTAGGAGAATAGATTTAATCTCGGTGAGGGAATAGAAATGTCGAGATCGGAGCCGATGGCTGTCCCAATTACTTTCCAAAGTCTAAACGCGGCGGAATTTTTCCGCTAGAAAACACGCGAAGGGAGGGAGGAACGGGCGCGCTCGCGCTCGCTCGCCAGCTCTCACACAGCCGAGCTTAATCCGCGTAATTACGATGCGAGAACACGACCCGAGGGGTCGAATCAATTTATCGGCTTAATTCGACTACCGAATCGTTTTCCGCGCGAGATTATACGAGGCATTCTTCGGCAACCTGTGCAAACCAGCCACGCTTTACCTTTTCCTTCGGCCAGCCAGCCCCGTTCGTCTCCGATTCCCTTGCACGATCTTCGCTCTTCCCTCGCCGCCCCGCCGTCGCTCTGCGTCGTTCCGCTCTCTTTTCGCTTGGTCTACTCTCGCGCTAATGGTGTTGTGGCTATTACCGTGACGTGCTCCGCCTTTAATAGGTGTCGAGGCTCGTTTCTGAGCCACGATAATGTCCGCGGGCACCTTCGGCCGTGCGCGCTAATTACTCGACGATCGATCCGTTCCGGGATCGAAGCTGGGATTCGATGCTCGAGTAAGGTAAATGAATGTCCCAATAGTTGACCGTGTCCTAATAGCTAAACACTAACGTTAACTTTATTCAATTGAAGGCTTCGATTCTAACGTATTAGGCAACGTCACTTCAAATGAACAGTAGTGTCAGAAAATAGTGCCCTCAGTTTCTGGGACCTCATAGTTTTAGGGTGTTTACCTACTGGGACATTTGGCATCTTAAGCGTTTAAATATTGGGATATTTACTTTGTGGACACCAGAGCTGCGTTCAATCGGGTCCAATCCAGGGTGGAATTTTGACTACTATCCAGTACTGAGTACCGTCTGCCTCAGGCGACCTGGCCCCTGTCGAAGCAGAGGAAGGAGGCAGGAAAAAGATGAAGGTTGCGATTCGAGGAGGCTGTTGAAAAGTCCTGTCAAAGCGTCGAGCCTACCGGAAGGACGTTGCGTCACGCTGGCACGCCTCCGAGATCGAAGTTCTGGCCTTATAAATCGTACGTTCTCGCTTGTTCTTCCTCTCGGCCGTATCGCGGGCCACTTGGAGCCGTTTTTCGCGCTTATTGTTTTTGACTTCCGGCCGATAAAAGTCGATTCCGCCCACCGTGGCGGGCGGCCCGTAGCCGTGCACGGTGCGTCCCTATCGGTCGGTCGGATCAGAGGCTTCGGTAGCGAGCCGGAGCGTTCGCAATATCCCGTTCCCATCTCGAAACGACGCGCGTGTTCCTTCTCCCCGTCTCTGCGCCCCGCTCGAGCCCCCTTCCCCACGAGACACAGGCCGCGGTTCCTCGCTGCTCGAGAAGAAATATTATTTAAGCGCTTCCTGCCATATAAATAGTCCGGTACGCGATGATAATTAAAGTCTCAGGACGGTATCGGGACCGACGATCTATCTGTTCCGGTATACCGATACACGCGCGCGTATACGTGCCCCTCCACGCTGCTCCCCTCGGGCCGCCTTTTCCGCGCGGACCCCGTGGCTCATTTGAATATCGGCGGTCGTGCGAGGCGGCGAACAATGCGCGCGACCTCGGGCTATTACGACGGCCTCGCGAGCGGAGACGACCGTGCAGTCGACGAGGCGGACACTGAGACCCGTTCCACTGCCCTCTGTCGCGTTTTCCCGCGTCGAACCATTCTACGAGGCGATCCTCTCGCTGGGTTTGCGTGGAAGATCTTTCTGTTCAAGCGTGACGATTGAGACTAATCGCGACGTCTATTGTTTTATTGGATTGGATAAGGTACTGTCGCGTTTCTTGTTCTGGTGATTATAGCGACAATATGTCTACTAGAATATAGCACGAAGTTTAGGAATATGTTTCCTGAATAATGGTTTTGGGGTAGGTGCCACGGGGTGCGTCAGAGTCCTCTTACTAGCGAGAGGATCAGCCAGTAGAAATAGGAATGAAACGCGACGAGATCGATTTCGATTCGGCGGACCCGTCGACGAGTTCGGCCGATTCTCGAAGGGATCGCAGGAGGGTCCGAGGCGGCGGGCGACTGAACCAGGCTGCGAGGCTGCGGGGTAGGACGGAGAGCAGAGGGCAGAGGGTGGCAGCTCGGAGGGTACAGGAATGGATCGCTGAATTTCTCGAATAATTAAGTTAGAGCTCGGTGAGCTAGGGGTGGTCGCTTACCTACCAACACACACAGTCTCATACATTATGTAGAAGTGGTGGTATATGCCGCGTGTACACGCGTATTCTGCAACGACGTGGCGAGAGGGGGCGGGGGAGGGCGAGGCAGAGGGAGATGCGTACGTGTGTATTCATCGGTGCGTGGAAACGGAGTTGGACGTGGAACACGGTGTGGCCGTGCTAGTGCCCGTGTTCCTGGGTTTGGGCACACGCTCTGGGAAACGCGTACGCGTAGGTAAGCGGCGCGCTGCGATAGGATGTGTACCCGGGCTTCGTACGTCCACCCTCTGCGACTCTCTTCCTGCCTCGTCCCCGGCGTGTCGGTGAACCTCGCGCGCGCCCTACACTCGCCGCCATTCGATATATACTTAATGAAGCGTAAATAATTGAGTAATGTGCTTCAGGCCGTTCGATCGACGTTCCTATTGGTCGGTATTAATCTATTCCGGCGCATTAGCGGCCGGTATCTCCGCGAACCAGCCTAGGACCGTGCCTAAATACTATCCTGGACTAGCCACCGGCTACGTTTCTGCCATCGACCGCCCCCTCGCACCGTTAACCTACGTTAACCTGCGTTAAATGTCCCCTAAACTAACCGAGAAGCCCCCAACCTCGTACCCGATCCGCAATCTCGTACCACTGTCTCTCCTTTCCATCTTCGCCCGAAAATCTGCGGCTATACTGCGTCGTGAAGGTCAGTGAAAATGCCATGGAACGATGTGTCGTTATTTCTTGATACCACGAGTGAAATTGTCTGTGTAGAGGCAGACTACTCTACTTTAGAGTTTAGGAATCGATAGAACGAGAGGAAAAATATGGTCTACAGAGGAGCGAAGTGCAGCGACAATAAATAGAGTTCAACAATTTGAATATATGAATATCTGAATATTTGAATATTTGAAAATTCGAAAATTTGAATATTTGAAAATTCAAAAATTTGAAAATTTAAAAATTTGAATATTTGAAAATTCAAAAATTTGAAAATTTGAATATTTGAAAATTCAAAAATTTGAAAATACACTTACTTTATTACTATCCACGAAAACTCTATCAAATCAAATTATTCAAAGTTCCAATTTCATATCACTTCTACCGAATTACTAGATATTGTTTTTCTCGTCCAATTATTTCAAAGTTAATTGCATTTGAGATCCTACACGAAAGCAGATTTTCTCTAGCAGACTAACGACTCGTACGTATCCATAATTGGCTGATTTTAGACAGCCTTAAATATTTAATTACGTTTCGTTCCGAACATGGGTTCGTTATACCTTTTCCTCATTGTCTTCTTCGTAGTGCATTATGCAAATTTAGTTGAACATTTCACCGGGGGTAGAACGTAATAAGAGTGTAAAATATGCTGCCGCTTATTCCAACGTGTTAGTTCGGGCCGGGGCCTCGAAATTACGGAGACAGCTCATCTGAAAATAGAGACACTGAGAGGTCGAAGGAGCCCGTGATCGCTCGTCGGAGAAAGGATCTCTCTATTCTTGCTGGGTAAGAGTCTGTTATAGAATTCGAAGGAACTATTTTCGAGGACGAAGGAATTTACGACGCCGTCGGGAAAGTAGACGACGTCGCGACGAGTCGAACAGGTAGCTTGTTGGAGACCGAGGTCAGAGGTTGGGGGTCGAATGAGCAGAGAAACCGAGAGGGAAGAAGATAGGAAGAGCCTCTTACTATCTTTGGAAAAGTCGCACGAATCTAACGAGCGGAGCCACAGGTGTTTTCCCCGTGAATGTATATGGAGCTTGCGCTTCTCTCTCGTTGCTCGCTTGTTCCTCTCTGTCCTGAGCTATCCTCTACTCTGTGCACCATTTTCGATTTCAAACCTCACGCTGTCATTTGTCGACGATCGCGTCGCCGATGGACTTTCCCTGACATAACGATCTGGAATTCCGCTACTCGAATCTCGACGCCAAAATATCGCAACGTACTTATGTAATAAAAGACACACCGATTATCGTCGACATATTATCACCAATGAATTGTAATTCAATTAATTTGCCATTTAAATACATCATCGATGATTTGTTTGCGCATTATCTTTCACTACTGGCCAACGTAACAGATAACACTAGAGTCATATTATTACGCTTTGTCGGGAGAATAGATATTTTCGAGGTATTCGACTCATCCGGTGACCCTAGATCATCCCAGATCGAAATGGAAGGGGGTTGTAGAGCGCGGAAAAGAGAGGGTGGAGGATAGAGCTAGCCATGAGAGGCGGCGAAGGGGTGGCGGAGGGTGAAGGTCGGAAGCACAGAGGGCAGAGGGAAAGCGGGCGAAATACACGGCAGTCGAACTCGGAATATTAGCTGGTGATTAATTATTAATAGTATTGAGTGGCTGCTAATAGATATAATGTTATTGAAGCAAAATCAGTTGTCCCTGGGCGAAGAGGTCGAACCACGAATAATATTGAGCGACCTGGTTGTCGTTGAAAGCCCAGTTGCCTAGCTCCACGGATAATTGCGCGCATTTTTAGGCAACATCTTCCTCTTTTTCTGTTTCCTATCCTGCCGCTTCTTTTCCCCCGCGTGGCCCCCGTTTCTGTCCCCGCCATCGCCGCCGCGGAGCTCATCACGAGAGCTTATTACGAGCAAATGAAAGCAGTCACGAACACCGAAGAGAACGTTGCTTAGCTTACAAAGCGGATCTTGATAATGTAGGAATAAATTTATATTTGACTTGAAAAGTTAACGAATACACGATAGGTCTGATCGCCTTGACGACTCGTTACTCAGTAATCCGCCTGTGCGTTCTGACATCCCCAACTTCCTTAGTCGTGTCTTCTTCCTTATATTATTTAACCTGGCTTTTTAGATGGAGGACCCAATGACTCGGTCAGCCATGAAAAAATATGCATGAACTGTGCACGAAGCATCGGTTTCATCTCTAACAGATTTAATCGACTGATTTGTCGGTTGTTCCTCCCCGAATATTAATGAACATTTGCAGTTTTAATTCGTAAGATTTCTAATTCATAGACTTATCGCGGCGGATCAAAGCCTCGGTAGAATCGCTGGATGTATGCAGGCCTGTTGAAATATCGAGCTGTTGTAAAGGACAGGTGTCCTCGTAGTTCGAAAGTATTTTATCGCGAGATCGAAGCCTGATCCGAAAATAATTTAGGGAAATACTCTGGGCTCTCTTGACCGAGAAGTTCCCGCGGCTTTTTATCCCTCGGTGCGTTCCTTCTTTCCGAGCAAACGTCGGAAAGCCGAAAAGAGAGGAGAGTCTCTCTGGAAAGAAAGTTAGCTGGCTGTGGCGGTATAATACGGAATACCGGTAGGGTTTTGTAGGAAGGCGTAGGAGTAGAGGGGGTGGCGGGTGGTCCCAAGGCACTTTCTTTGAAGCCGGCCGAGCCACTTGGCAAGGGTGGCACGGACTGCCGAGTTTGGGGCAGGTCGCACATCAAAGAGCGAAATACTTGAAGCCGAGATTCCCCGTCCCCTCTCTGCCACCCGCCACCTCCTTTCCAACCCTCTTCCCGGTTCGCCCCCTCGACACCCTCTGCCCCGTGGCGCAGCTTCGTTCTCTCCACGCCTCTTCCTGTCTTCTTCCTCCGTCGGCCGAGCCGCGCTTCGCCCACCCCCGCAGGGAGCCCACGGTATCATCCTCTCTGCGTTTCTCACCGATGACCTCCGTTCTATTGTCCGCTCTCGAGCAAAAACGCTCTCTTATTTTTTGCATGCACCGGAAAAAGTCACCGCCACCGCGAGTCATTCAGCCGAGGAGGCAATAAGGGAGTCGCTTTAAAGCGACCCTGCGCGCAACCTCTTTGCTTCCAGCGGTCTGCCTGTCTCCTCGTCTACACGCCGACGACTCGCAGCGGGCTCGCGCGAATCGATTCGAACGCTTTTCTCTTTTGAAGGAACCATCCTTAACCCCTTAACGCCTCATCGACAGTTCGTCGAGGGGAAGGCGGTAGCTACGTGCGATTCCACGGAGCGTGTTTGGTTTCAACTTGGAGCCTTGGGTGGATTTGCTTTCAAATATCTGCGGCTGTGAGGTGAAACGATCTGTCGCATAGTTCTGTTTTTTAAGGTATTGATGTTTGAAGTTTTCTACTCCGGTATACTGTCTTATGGACTTGGTACTTGTGTCTTTCTGAACTCGCATTTTCAGGTGAACAATTTCTTTAATGTCCTTTTTTCTTACTGAAAACGTAAATTATTTATTCTAGATCTCAATTCAAGCCTTAACTCGAATCACTTGAAAATGTAACATAGGTCGTTTTGTTTTATAATTACAGATGTAACTGCAGCATAAAAAGTACGTTAAGTTGAAAATTCAATTGTCACTTATCGCGCAGCAGTAATTCACAAAAGGTAATTCGTAGCATGTTATTACTTATTGGTTAATCCAGTATTCACGAAGGGAGAGTTTCCACAACTCTCGAGGAAATTGCATTGCTTCCGAAGTGCATTCGGAGACAAAAAAGGCAGGAACAGCGTTCGAAAGCACTCTTTCATTGCGAGTGCAAACAGCTTGTTTTGTTTAACATACCACAGGTAGTTACGCATTACATGAATGCGTGCAATAGGAGCTGAGGTCATTTTTATTATTACAGCCCGCGATCGTGGGCTGATTCCTGTAATGTCTGTATTTCTTTGAACCGCGTTTCGATTTAATAAGCTTTTAATTTGGTCGCGGCTCGCTTCAGCAATGACGGTCGTGACGGTGGTATGGACGGGAATTCGTTCTCGCGATACCGATGGGAAACACGCTGCCAGTCCGTCGCTAATTCCAAAGAATAATGTTTTTTTTAAATTCCAATCGGAACCGGGCGAGCTGTTCCGTCGCTGATCACCGGCTGTCTCTATTTTTTTTTGCGACCGCGCGGGTGCATTAATTCGTAATTGCGCGCTGGTTTTTACGCGCCAACTCCGCCGATCGAAAAATAATTGTTTCGAGTTTGCCGATCGTGCAACGATTCGGTTTGTTTTGCGTTTTAGACGGAGCTATCGTCGCGCGGAGGAAAAGGGAGGACGCGTATACACGCGAGAGGGACCGCGAAAGCTGGCTTTTTCGTGGCTTAAAATTAATATGCATGGACCTGACGGTGAAACGTTTATCTTGCGGGCTTGATTTCGTTTTGATACGCCGACAAATTGCTGGACTCCGTTGCCACAGCTACTCTGTGTAATCTAGTATCGAGAAAAATGCTCGCGTCCTGGTCGAGGTCGAAAAGAATCGCGGAAATTCGTACGTGGATCGTGACGAACATTCAAGTGTGAAACGTACGGGAACGAGTGTATGGAGATGTCTGCGTGCACCCGCGCACGCAGGAAAAATAGCGGCTTTTTTTCGCGAATTTTCACCGCGAGACAATATTCAACATCTGGACCGAACGGAACCGGCGATTAAAAATTAATAACGAATATCAACAGCGGCGGGACCAGTGGCGCTTCATTACCCGAAATTAAAAATCGTCGTTCGAATCTCGAATAAAAACTGGCCGTGGCAGCTTCGGTTCTGTAATTACAAATATCCACATGGCGCCTGTGGAAAAATCGGTAAACAGACTCGTGATCGATGGCTGCTCCCTCCCTCGTCGCCCGCCCACTACGCCACCCCTCGCGCTGCTCGTAGTTTTTTCCGCGTTCCCGCGAATTACCATTGCAAACGTCTGGTGCCTGTAAAAGTCCCGAAACGTATGGGGTTTCGATATGATTTTCGAAATAAAAAAAGGCACAGCGGATACGGAAAAGGGAAAGAGAGACAGTACGGTCAATTGAACCCTATTATATTCATGAATCTCCAGTTAGCATCGTCGATGCTTCACCTCCCCTTTTCAACTTCCAATCTTTCGAATACCGTCAATTTGTATTATGCAACATCAATCAGTATGTCTGTAGAATAGTTCAAATTTCAAAGTGATTTTAATGGGATGCACGAGAAAGTAGGCCTACATACAATTTTGTAGCTGATATAAAAGTAAAATTTATTTTCTGTGATTGCTACAATTAAATGTATCTGTTTTAAAACAAATTACATTTATTTCAAAAATTTAAATATTTGAACCGTAGTCACGTGACTGTTAATGCGCACGCACCAGATCACGTGATTATTACTGCGCACGCACCGAGTCACGTGACTGCTACTACGCATGCGCGATCGCGCTTTAATAGTCACTGCGTTGTTTAGACGTGTCACGATCGTCTCCCAGTTTTTGTTTGCTATTTCATAAATCAAGCCTTTAATTATTCGTCTTTCAATCAATTTCATTTCCGCGATTTCTGTGTTTCACGTTTTCCGTGTTTCTGTGTAACAAATTCTGTGCATTGTGCTTTGGAAGAGGCTCCGACGCGAGGACATACAGGCACGCCATTTAATCAAACACATCCTAAGGTAATGTTCTTAATTTCAATTGTCAAATATAGCATCGCATGCTGCCATATAAGCGGCTTCAATTTTCGCTTAGAGAATTTCTCGCGTTCGCCCCGCTGTTATCCGAGTAATTATATTCGACAAGTATATTTGGAAGTCTAATCCAATCCGATTCGATCGGAGCTTTGCGTCTCGAGTAGCGAAAAATTGTAGGTACTACGTACCTGTGCAAGCCCTCGCAAATTGTCATTCCACATTTAGCGACGCAACCACGCGAACTCAGCGGTCGTCGGTGACACCAATACCGTGGCGCGATATTAAAACGACGGCTGGTGCGAAAATAATTACATTTCATAATTGGCTAAAATATCAGAAATGAAAATTAGTTTATCGAGCGCCGCGTTAATAATTTCGCTTAATCGAAGCGACCGACGGTAGGCAGGCCGACGGATGATATTCGCGGCGCGGCGCGGCTCGAAATCAGGTGTAACCGGAATAAATCACCTGCGAATTCATGACCAGCTACGGTTCTCGTTCCTCCTTCCTTTTTCTGACCGATTCGATCCATTCTTTCTCTTTCCCTCCGTGCCTGACCATCGGGTTCAAAGAATACCACCGATCTCTTCCTCTCTCTTTATACACGGGGTGTCTAGGCTGAAGCAGGCCACCTAAATATCCCTCCTGTTTTTAATGATACAAAAATGGTACAATTTGAAAAGTTTCGAAGAAGAAATATAGGATCATACTTTTAGTTTTGTAGATTTTCGTATTATTAAAAACAAAGGAGATATTTACGTGATCTGTTTCAATCTGGATACTATATTCAGGATGATCAGTTTAACTGGAAAGGCTTTAATAGGTGTTGAGATGGTGAAGGTTTTCAGATAAACTGATCACCCTGTATATAGTACTTCCCAAGTTTCGCCTCCTCTTCCCCTTTAATCTTGCTGTCGTTCACCGAATTTCGGACCAGCCGCTTAAATATATTTACGAAGATAGATAGGTGATTCCATAAACGCTGTCATCGCGGTGACGCTGCTCCTTCGTAAAAAGAAAAGTGATATTTTCGTTCGATTTCGAGCTGTCGCATAGGAAAAAAATATAATTACACTTTTGCGCGAGCCGATGGTTTCACACGTGTCACCGGCCCTTCGGCTTTTAATCGCGATTATCAATCGTGGCGCAGAAAATAGCGGTCGTTTAATTGGCGTGTGACACGCTTACCGATGCGGTAATTTAACGTCAGCCCCGGCGTTTACTCGATCCAGGGATCGCTGATCCTACGTTCGATTCGCGGGATGATCAAAGTTTCACGCGTGGTCGCCGCTTCATCCGAACCAGATCGTTCGGGTTTAATGAGTTTGTTTAGCAATAATTACCGGCGCTATGCCGACAACCGGCACTCTTCGAAAGCGAGAGTCGCCCCTGTTAATCGGCCGATTAAGCGACCCTTCTTTAAGGCTTTGACTCTCCCCCCTTTCTCTGAATCCGCGTGTTTGGAGACGCCTCGCCTTCTGCCAGGTTCGTCGTTTCCGCTCACCTCTCTCTCTCGCTTCTCCGCTCTCTCAATTTTTACATCTTCCTCCTTTTTTCCCAACTGGACGCTCGGCCGATCGATAATAGCCCAAAGAAGCTTGGAAAATTGTCTTCGGAAATTTATGGGTTTACGCGTATAATACACTTACGGCGGTATATCATTTGACGTGGGTTTTACGAATACAATGGGCTTCATTATTTTTAATTAAATTTAAAATTATATCGCGCCACGGCGATAGCCGAACGGTATTTCGCGGACTGTGTAATTTATATTTATGCATCGCTGATTCATTTGCGGGTTTAAGTACACCGAAATTTTTATTCCGACCTCTTTAATTACTCAAATACCGACGCGCTTCGTCCCCTTTCCGCGTCCTACCCCCTCCCACGGTCCAAAGGATTTGCAATATAAATTTCGTAAATAAATTAACTTTTGTTCGCGAAAATTGAAAATGCAACCGCTTTATAAAGCGGCCGGGAATAACGTATCGCGGTTCGCTCTCGGCGTTACTGCGTCGTCACCCACACCTCTGCCACCCCTTAACGCTTGAACGAGAAGGGACGAACAGCGTCGGCTATTTGGCTGGTCAAGAGAACGAGGGGGCACTCGAAAAGTGCCACGAGCTCGAAACTTTTCCTTCGGGACGCTGATACTCGCGATATTCGGCTTCTGTCCTCCTTACTTCGACGGCTGTTCGAAAAATGTTTAGGCAAACTGTATCGGCGCGTTCTCCAAGTCCTGTCAGTAAGCAAGTGTCGCTGAGGTACTGTTGGGAGCTCACAAGTGGTCAGTGGATCTAATTAGCTTCGCAGAAAAAGACTTGTAGAAGAGGCGTTGTAACGTCAGAGACGCATCAAAGAT
This sequence comes from Calliopsis andreniformis, assembly GCF_051401765.1. NCBI lineage: Eukaryota > Metazoa > Arthropoda > Insecta > Hymenoptera > Andrenidae > Calliopsis > Calliopsis andreniformis. The sequence continues at coordinate 12,918,251 of NC_135063.1, forward strand.
GCGTGCAGTGTCAGATAGTGAACACACTATCCAGAGCAACTCGCCATAGTTTTAGTCTGAACTGCACAGCTAGGAAATTCCCCATAAGCGAATGCATGTATGTCTTCATGTGTTTCTTCTTCGAAACCAATAATATCTACATTATTTCCAAGGACCAGTATCACCAGATGCTGGGACAAAATGTCTTCCAGTGACGCCATAGAATAAGACATTCTGTCCTGACATCTGGCAATACCGAGTCACTCACTCACTCTGAGCAAGTTAAGCGATACGATGTAGTCGAATACTCTCTGGCACCTCCACTCTTCTACAACGTCACTGGAAGACATTTTGCCCCAACATATGACAATACCACCAGCTACCACCTCCCAAGGTCCAAACAACGAAGAAGTCGAAAGGCCACTAGCATGGAAACATTAATCCACGTCGGACGAGGCGAGTCGATCGAGCAAGCAATGCTCGAAGGGGTACGGTTCTCGATCGCCGAGACGAACGCAAGTCATAGGCAGGGGTGACGCGAAGGGTCGCGGTGTCGGCTGGGCAGAAAAAAGGCCACGGTGATCAGGGTAAAAGCATTTTTAACGAGACTCGCGTGAAAATCGTTAGTTATTCAATCGAGCAGGCGGGCGGCCGAGCTGGCGGGCGTCCCGTAACGAGCGGATTGATTAAGCTTAAGCCTAAGCGATTCTCGCTTCGGCCCGTACTTCCACCCCTCGTTCCTTATTTCCCTCTCCTCCTTTTTTCGTTTCCCGCGCCAATTAAGCGCGCATCGAAAGTCATTAGCGTATCCGTAGGTGCTCGGTAGAATTTGATCTCGAGGAGGCCGACTGCGTCGAGCAGAGAAAAGACCCGCACCGCGAGGGATACGTTCTTAATTGGAGTAGCCTCCACGAATTTTTCGTGGATTTATGCTCGCGCCGTGCAACCGCCGAACACTGTTCAGAGTACCAGCGCCATTGTTAAGGGACAAACGGTCGCGACTGCCTAACGGAATCGAGACGAAACGTTTACGACAATCTCGTGTACCTCTGTACTCCCTCCGCTCAATAGAAGACTCGTGTCGCTTCTTCGTCCTGCTCCTACCTTCTTCTTTCTATTATCTCGACATTTACGAGACTCCTTTATCGCGCAGAATGCGCACGCTGCGCGAAATAAAGGTTCCTTTTACAAATGCAGCAGAATCTATGGTATAGTAGGTAAAAGGCGTGCTTTGTTCCCCGCGGTAATGCGGGAGAAGGAGGAGCAACGTTTATGTGTACAAGTTCTTATGCGTCCTAGGCAAAGTTTCTTTCTGAAACTAGATAGTTACGTTGCTCGTGACGCAGTTTCAGCTTTCATCCGTACAAATCGAGTTTAGTCGCGATGAGGAACGAGGTGGTAGTAGAATCTCGAAAAGTCTTCCCTGTGCAAAGCGTGTCGAGCCCTGGCGTCTTTCACCCCGATGGGACATATTTTCGTAGGGTATGGACGCGTCTGACAAAAAACACGCGTACGCTAGGGCGATTCGTCGGCGGTGACGAGGGCGCGCGTACGCCTACAAGCAGCACGCGCGTTCCCGCGCTCGCGAGCGCAAATAACGGTCAGTATTTTGCAGTAATATTTCACCGGAGCAGTTGGTATTAATTCGTAATATGTTACCGGCAAACTATACGAAAGCCCACGGCCCACCCCCTTGACTGGGCTTGCCCCCTCCCCTCCTCCCGACCCACCCTTCTACCACCACCCCTCGGACACCCTCGCCCGCGATGGACATCGTCCCGCGACCACCCTAATATATGGTCCGGTATTATTGCAATGCAATGGACAGAATACTGTCAAAATTTATCGGCAGCCGTTTTTCATGCGCCGCGTCAAATGAGCCGAGCGATTAAAGCGCGTGAATTAGCCCCGAAATTTTCGAGCGCTGTCGCGCGACAAGGAACAAATGGAACCGGGACTCTAATAAACGAGCCAATTCGGGAGATCCCCTGGTCCTCCCGCTGTCTCAGATAGGCAAATTCACTCTTGCCATTCACCTTTGCACTCCGCCTTCCACGACTCATAAAGAGAGATCGAGTATTATCGTGTCGACTAATTTTCGACGATGATTCGCCAAGTAAAAGTTCGTCCAAGGTGATTTCTATTTCACTGTGTCCTCTCGTTGTCAGTGTAACGCGTTTTCGAGGGGTTTGTGCCTCCTTCTTTCGACCTCGACCACTCTCTAGATTATTAGAGCAATAAAGTCGAATTAAAATACTCCCTAATCGAGTGAAGTAAATTCAAAGGAAGGGTCCAGTATTTAAAAACGGGAGGATCGGGTGGTAGAACGGTGATAGCCAGGAAACGGTTTCGATCTCCGTTTCCTCGGTCGGCGTTACGCCGTCGACGTTTGCCCCTTCTTTTCTCCCGCTTTCCGCCTGTAGACTCGTTCTTTCGCTCGTCCCGACGAGTTTCTTGCCGTTGCAATCTCAGGCTAAATTGCCAATCAACGGGGTATTATTTTCCCGTTAGTCTCCCTGGGCGAGGAGGAAAGCTGGAAGCCAGTGGGCCGACTTGCCCGATCGTCTACCAATCCTTCGACTTCAGTCTCCCTTGTTCCTTTCCTCTCTTTCCCCCGTCGTCTGAACAATCGCAGTGGACGTTCTACTTCTCCCGCGACATCTACTTCAAACAACGGCATGGATACATACGTTAAGGATAATGTCTCAATAACTGATCGTAAAGTAACTAGTATTGCTAGTAAAAAACGCAGGGTATTATCGTAATATAGTAGGTATGTTTAGTTACCGAGATAGAATTCAAGTGCTGAGGTACCTGTGTGTATTTCACAGTGGTTCACTTACTGAGGCACTCGAAGTCTTAAATGTCCAAGTATTCGAATATTTACCTCAGTTATATGCAAACGCTCTCGATTTTTTATTAATTTTTCTCCCATGATTTGCAGCCGATGCAAAGTCCGTACGCTCTATTCCATCCCCCCTCCTCCACCCCTCTATCCTATGTTCCGATCATTAGCCAGCATTTATCAGCAATAGAACTAAACAGAACTGAGCTCGATAACAGAGCGAAATTGGCCCATAGTGGATACGCATTTGCGATTCAAAACGATCGGATGGTCGCGCTGCGAAACTCCGTCGGACACGTAGCAGGACGTTCTATACGCGTTCGTGTCTTTTCTGTTCGCCCCTGTCGAACGCGAGTGCCAAGAAAAGCCCGCTAATTACCGATGAATCGGAGTGGTCGCCCGGAAATCCGCGGGGTCGGGTCTGAGCTGCTCCCGTTAGTCTTAATTAATAATAATTACGATACTCGAGTCGCGTGGAGCTCATATATTCGAGCGTAGGGAAATTCGCAGGAGGTCTGTGAAAAGTACGGTCGCGACGGGAAGAATGTTTGGTTTACGAAAAAAAGGGGCGAGGGTAGGACGAGAGGGGTGGAGGGAGAGGGGAGGAGGGAGAAAGCGATGCACGGAAAACGGAGGATGCACACAGGGCCGCGATACGTTTAAGTGTGCGTACGTACGTGCCTACGCGTCTTTTTATTCTCGTGGCTGCGCGACGGATAGCGGCAGAGGGACAGGACAGGGTAAACCTCCCTCTAGTGGTCTACAGAAGTCAGTACAGCGTGGTCTAGGGGTTCCGCGTTTCAACCATCCTCTTATATACTAATTATCATCGTCGCGCAGTCTCTTGATGTAAATGCCTGAATGCACCGGGCGCAGCAGCGAGAGGAACGGGTGTTGTGGGGTGGTTGCGGCTGCGGCGGTACTGTTGCTGGCGGCGGCGGTGGTGCGAGAGAAGAGCCAAGGGAAGGAAAGGGAAGAGACTCGCGCGGGGTATTTTATATAAAAATACAGACGGCCGCTTCGTTGCTTCGAATACGCCAACTACCGACTCTCCTCCTTCCCTCCGCCCCAACGACCGTCTGCCTCTGTCTTCGCGTTTCCCCTCTCTTGTCGTATGAACCCGAAGCGGGTTAAGAGAACCCAACACTCGACGCTTACGCGGTTAAAGCTAAAGAGGATATCGTCGTTTTCCGCGACACGCTCTTCCTTGATTCTACGTTTCCTCGAGCCTTCACCTGCACGCTCCACCTGCGTGTCTTCTTAGCGGACTAAGAAACGTTATGACCCCTTTTTCCACTTGCCCCGACGTTTCGTTTCACGCGGAGAGCCACGTTTTTGGTATATTTCATCCTGAAGACTATCGCGAAATAAAACTCGCTGGGTGGTGTATGTAGTGTCTGTCGACAAAATAGTGACTTCGTTCTTCACGCCTTTGTCAGTGGCAGGTCAAGCTTCTAAAGAGGCTCAGGAATGATACTAGTTCTTTGGAATCCTGAAGTTTAGAATATCTTCTACTCTATGATGTCACTAAGAGCATACTCAATCGAAACTCAATTTTCACAAAGAATATCAACAGAACTTACTCTACATGTTCCACTTATACTTTTACCTTGAGTCACCCCTTTTCCACTTGCACCACCAGTTCTGGGACACCCTGTATTTTGGAGAGGCACTATAATTATCCTTGTCGCGTCAACAATTTGGAAGAAAGACTGATCGCGAAAGCGAAGGCTGCGATACCAGAAGGAGTGGCAGGATGAAAATAAGATTCGTAGAGGTTGGAGGAACGATGAAAAATGGGCACGTGTGTCGAGTAAATGATTCGAGCGAAACGACTGGGTGAAATCGGAGCGGGATGGGGATATAGGGGTCTGGTAGCGCGTCTAGGGACACGGAATAATGCAAACGGAGGCGTCGAGGGGTGGAACGTCGCTCTAAATTACAGGAGATATTAAGATCTCGCGATTGCGCGAAATGGTATGCAAAGCAATTCCGGTGGACACGCACGAACGCGTAGCCGCTCTTGAACAACGTCGCGGCTCAGGTGTGCTAATCGCCTCGCTTCTAACGCAAATGTCGCAACCTTTTTCACATCTCTGACGTACCGTATATGGCTGCTAAGTTAGCAGACGAAAGAAATGTTTATCTAATAGGCTTTAGCAGAATAAGTCAGCCTGCTTGGCCATAATCATAGAGTCAGACGAGCTTTCGATGTTTGGCCGAATCGGGTATATTTGTCAAGTGATGCTTGTAGCAGTGGGACAGTTAGAGTTAAGTGCCATCTCAATTGCTACCTTACCACCCATATACAGTGCTGACTGGATCTTTTGGACGAGGCAATCCCTAACAAAGGAAGAATCCAGTGTCTCCCGTATCTGTACACCTAATATCGCAAAAGAACAGACATATCGTGTCGATAACGATAGTATTTCCGAGTAACTCGATACCAAGCAAGCTGATACCATAGATACTTAAGCATTTTCGAAACGATTCGATCGATATCGATCGCGTGCCGAATGGCCGATTCTTCGTCGAATATTTAACATCCTATCTCTCGCATACTGTCTGTCTCTTCTTATCTTTTCCCAAACAGAAAGTAGAATTAGTTCGGAAAACGGTCAGATGCATTTGCAAGCGCATCTTAGGCAAGGTAGGAGCTTGAAAGCGGAGGCTTCCTTTCGGTTGCTCAGTCGTTACCCAGATATTATTATCCACGGGAGACAATAGGCCGATACACATCGATCCGACAATGTCGGACGATGGCGGATGGGGAGGGCGCGTGTAACAGAGCTGTCTCATTAACAGCTTGTAATGGAACCGCTGTATCTATTGGTAGGTTTCTGTGCGTTGCAAGAGGAACGCTACCCCTTCGTTCTCTCGCGTTTCATAAAACGAAAAGGCAAAGGATACAGAGGAAGAGGAAACAGGAAAGAGGCTGCGGGGGTGAAAGGAGAAAACGGGGGCGGAACGTAAGGGGGTGCGCGGTGGGTGGAGACGTCGAAAGGGAGGGCAAACCTTCGAGAATAGACGATACGAAAACAAGCCGAACGGCCGATGAACGAGCGAGCGAACGAGCGAGTGAACGAGCGTGCAGCGTACGTATCAACCGGGGAACGAATACGCGCACGTCCGATAGATGCAACTTTGCCATCCGCGCATCGGCCCGCATTGTGCACGCGCCATTGAAAACAACGAAACAATGCGTCGATGCCAGGTTTTGTCCCGTGACTTCTCGCCCGCTTCGAAGCAGACCGCAGCCCGAAAAGGAGGCGCGCGCGATCCAGACCCGCAACACTCAACCCACCGCACTGTTCCGGGTATTCAGACGTGTTTCCACCTACGCGAAATCCCTAACGACGCTCCTTCGATACCACCCCATTGTCTATCCTCGACCGTCTTTTCAATTCCCGCGTTTCGCCAGGCCCACATGACCGCGGAGGAAACGGGAAAACGGCTGGGTAGAAGCTTAGGGGTATGCTAATTGCCACCGCCACTCTTTAACCCTCGAGACTTGTTCGCTTCGTCTGTTCGGTGTAATTTACATGTTATGCTGGGTCCACACAGCATAGAACTGTTCCCGAACAGTGAGCAAGCAGTTTACGAACGAAAACAGCAGCGTGACTAGATTGAAGCTCGTGAACAGCTTGCGAACTGCTTTCGACCAGGTGTAGACTGCGAACTCGGGAACAGACACTTCGATGTACAGCTTCCTGATCGAACAGTGTTCGCTGAGAAGCACGCTATTTCTGCATCTCAGAGCCAAAGGAACTCGAGTCCTTTTTTGTTAAAGATGAATTTAACATAGAATTTAACACAGATTTTGTTATATTGGCTAGAAGACTTCTATACGTCAAAATTGGTACACGTAGCTTTTTCTCCTCGATGCCAGTGGACGATTCCCTTTTTCTCTCAGCTATTTCAGTTTGCAGATAACGAGTCAACGTCTCGTAACCCTATACTGTGTCGACATCTTTCCACGCCTATCAGCGAGAAGTGGTATTTAACATCTTTTCCACGCGCTTTTCTTTTTCCCCCGTCCCGATCGATCCCATCCGAGACTCGGTTGCTTTTTAGTCGGCAGAATTGTAGCTCATCGTTCGCGATCGCTAGCACGGTAGGACGGGTCGGATTATAATCGGCCGATATACTCTTTTATTTTATTCGCGCCTCTCGCGCGAAAAACCGAGCGTCGCGCTATTCCCAGGACCGTTTTTTCCCCCACGGTGGTCGCATTTTATTTATTTCCATCGGTCGCGGCGAACCAGCGCGACGCGACGCGACGTTGCGTGGCGCGGCGATTCCGATGACTAGCGAGCGAGCTGTCCGTAATTGGTCGTTATTTGCGGCGAATTAGCCATAAGAAGAAGAAAAAAAGGGGGAAAAATACGATCGACGAGTGTCACGACAGACTAGGCAAGAACCGAGTCGGTACTTGGACCTGTTTACGGAAGTTTCTTTCCGAGCGATCGCTCGAGATCTCCGGTAAAAAGTTCATCCGCGATCGTGTTTGCTCGGCCGCAAAGACCGACGCGCAAGAAATCGTTCGAGCGAGCGTGGGGATAACGAGGAGGAAGGGACGCATCGGTTTGGTTGATTTGAGGGAAAAGCAGGCTCGATGCGGCGTTAACGGCGAATTAACGAGGGCCGCGCTATCGTGCCAGCTGTACATACGACGGCACATAAAGCGGAAGCTGCGGCTCTGGCCAGCGACGGGGACCTCGGGAGCGGGCTGAAACGCCAAACTGTTTTACCGCGACAACGTGCTAACGATTAACCTACCCACCAGCCGCGCGTATCGTCACACCGTATACGCTCGCTCGTTCCCTCCCCTATTCACCCTCCGCAGCCGCGAGCTTCGACGCTGTCCGGTATAAACGCGAGTGCATGCCTCTTTCTCCACCTCGATTTTCGTCTCTCGCCTTTCTGTCGTCTCTCTTTCGCGTCATGCGAAGCGTGTCGCCCCCGCGCGGCCTTCTGTATCTCGCCACCCCTGCGCGCCCACCATCGCCCGTCCTACCCACCGTTTCACCCCCTCCCTTCGATTCTCACACAGCCTCTCTTTCACCCTCCATTGGCACAGCTTCTCTTTCTCTCTCTCTCGGCACCCCCGACACTCGATACTCGACACCCGATACCTAATTATGTTAAACGCTTCCGGATTTTGCGGCCGGATTATGCGGCCTCGTTGCCCTCGCGCGCCTCTCTCTTCTCTGTACCTTTATCTCTCTCTGTACGCTTCTCTTTCACGCTCTCTCCTCGTTGCTCTTCCGCGTACCGTCACTCTGGTCCTTTTCGGTCGTCGCTGATCGCGCCTGATGCGAAGATTTGTTGCTGCGAGCTTTCGCGTGAAATCGCCGAACATGGTGGTTCCCTGCATCAGTTGTGGATTGCTTTCGAAGGCGAATGGTACAGGGACTTTTCGAAATATAGCGACTTACGTGAAAATCGCCAAATGTGTTCTTTAGTATGTCCTGGGTTCAGGGGTTATCTTATTTGACCACGTTTACTGTCTTAGCCTCTACGAGGCTTCAAGTCCTCGTTTGAACAGGTTTAGTCTAAGGTTCCAAAGAACTACAGGGTGATCATGGTTACTGTAAAGTTCTCGTCTAGATTTGATCAATTTTGGCATCAGATGTTTAGGTTAACGAAGAGTCAAAGAGAAAACTATCGTCTCGGTGGATTAGAGGGGACCTGGCCTAGAGAGTTCTACGAGGGAATTGCACAGATATTCTATTGTATATCTGAAGTTCACTTGTACAATTTTCTAACGAAGAATACTCTCACACTCTAGACGAGTTGTTTGTCGAAGGTCGAGGATCTCGTTTGATCGGCATACCCGTCGCGCTCGGTCCCCCGAAAACAGCCTCGGTAATGTTGGAACAAAAGGGGGTTGGCGTGAGCGTTTTAATTTCTCGGTAAACGCGAGGAAAGTTTAGCACGTGCCAGGTTCCACCCTTTCGACGCGACGTCAGCTCGATTCGCTCCCGCTCTTGTTGGCCCTCGACCGTCGAAACCGACGCCCGACGTTCCACGGAATTGCGATTTTCCTGCGGATGTGTCCCCGCGACGATTAACTCTCTCTTCTGTTCCACGCTCTCCTCTCGTTCTCTATTCATCTGTCTACCTGCCTCTTCTCCCTTCTCGTTCTCCAGCCTCGCTCCTTCCGCCTTCCCGCTCGCGATTGCACGGCCAAACACCTCCAAAGCTGTGCCACGTGCGCTGATAATCGACGAAAATAGCGGTCGATGGTTGCGGTTTTACTCTATTCGCACGTTCCCGCGAAGATGCTAATGCAACAGTTTGCCTGAATCGAAACGCCCCTCTATTGTTTTGCTTCTTACGCGTATCGATGCAGTATCGTTTCGAACTTTATCGCCACTGTGCCGATTCGATTAGATGGTCTTCAAATCGCTAAGAATAAGTTAATTTCAAAAGTAAAAATTTCGTCTTACGTTAGAAGCTACGGCGAGTGTCCTAAAATTTTCGATCACGGTTCTATAATTAAACGCAATGCAACCGAGATGATGACGCGAACGCGGCGTTAACGTGATATATTTAAACTGGAAATTTAATAAATAGTACTTTATCGTCCCACTTCTTACTGTACAGGGACTGACCTACATCTGTCGGCCACGGATTCAATCATATTCTTTAATGTTTCACTTGGCATTGGATTCTATGATTTTCATGTTACTTGAAAATGTTTCGCTCAATAATGCACGACTCGTCCCCTTAACCTTTCGTTTGGGTTAAGTCCTATTACTTTGTTCAAGACTTACATAGTTCGATTCAGTTCTGTTTCATCGGAAGTTTACTACCTTTAAGAATATGTATCCTGAACGAGCTATAGAATCAGAGGGAAAGCAAATGAGAATTGTATCATAATTTAGATCTTATCTGCAACATGAGTGCAAAGGTAATTGAGGAAGTCAAGCTATATTCCAAAATGTTCTTTTTCTCTTCAACTTCAAAAATATTGAATTGAATGAATACTCTTGTAAATGTAGAATGTACAAAACAGGTGTCTGCAAAAAGGGGCTTGAAATAACTTCACGTCCTCATTGCACCTATGCCCTTAATTACAGAAGCCCTGACTTTGAGCAACAGAATTTTCTATAGACTCTACTTGGCGCAACAGAAGGAAAAGAAACGAGTGTGGGGTGTAGTCGATAACGCATCGACAATACCGTATCGAGCGTCGAATTTACGCATCGAATTAGATAATGCCAGTGACACGTAGCTGTGGAACGATGATACGCGTATACCGCGCGAATCGGAGGATTATCGCGACCGTTTCGGTTTAGTATCGATGCGGATCGCGATACGTTGAACCCGCTTTCGCTCCCCTCTGCCTTCCCTTTCGCGGATCGCGACAAATTCGTGAAAAGATCCCTTCCTAGCAAGCCTGTTATCCGAGACGCAGTAAAGCAGAAGTTCGCGGATTTCGCTGGGCATACATGTAACTGTTTTTTCAAGTACTTCCTTTTCCGCTATGTTATTCGAGACTTACCGTCGGAACAGAAAACCGCAAAAACACGGCTGGAACAGCACGCGCTGGCAAAGCGTTTGGGAATAATTAACGTTTGTTGCACAGCAGGCGCGCACACAGCGCCTGCCTCTTTCTGGAGAGCCTTTATCGCGATTTTTCTCGAGGATTCTCCTTCCCGATTGCGATCAGCCAAGCTACGTAGACTTTCTCAGCGCCCCAGAGATGCATCGACTTCGATTCGACGTAAAATTTAAAAGCAGCGAACAGTTTCCTTGTTCGTTGCGGTGGCACGCGCGCGGGCGATAATCCTGCTTCTTCGAGTTCGTTTTAATTGTCGACGACCGGTCAACGAGGCGTAAACGTTGGCGCAACACGTGTACGGTCGCGTTAATTGCCCGATAAAAATCACAACACGCCAGCCGAGGCAAAGCGCCGGCTGCCTAGGTCGCGTGGTCGTAAAATTAAAAATGCCACGCTTCCGTCGAGGATCGCGTTAGTCGACCATTAATTCATTAATTATAAGGGCACGCGTGTCGCGACCATGCAACGCTGCTCAAAGCTGAATCGCAAACGGCGCTCCCCACCCTCCTTCCTTCGCTTTTTCCTTCTTTTCCCTCTCTTCCCTCCTCGCCTGCCGACCGCCCCGTCCCTGCGTCTCGCGTTTCGAACTCGACTTTTCGAAAAGTCCCGACACATTATCCGCGAGGAGAGGTCGGCCCCAAAACGAAGCCTGAAGTTCGTCGTCGCGAGCATCGAGGCAGTCATTCACCCACTGGAACGCAAATGGCTGTTCGTTGCAAACAAGAGCCTCGTGACGCTCGAGTGTCTTGCGTATAATATTCGGAGCGGATTCTACGCGTGGAAGCAACGTGAATTTTGCTTGGAGCCGTGGATACTCTTATTTTTTCGATTCTCCAACGAGACATATCATTTCAGCCCCGTCTTTCTACCGGAGGGGTATTATTACCGATGTAGCAATTTTTCCCAGACTATGAGTCGCTTCCACACTCCAAGCTCCTTTGTATAATTAATTGCTCTGTGAGCAGCAGCCGGGCAGAGACGTGGATTCGTGGCGAAGAACCACATCGCTTAGAATCTGCAAACCTACCCTTTGAGAAATATTCTACCCCCGAAAACTTGGCTTGCAAATGGATTTCGAAGTGACGAGAAATTGAGACGCGGTAAATTTGTAATAGAAAAATGAATTTTCTCGACTACTTTTCCACGCGAGAAGCCTGTGGTCACGGATATTGTTCGCGAAAGAAACTGGCTGCGTAAAAGGGGCGAGTCTTGCCTCATTCTCGCGGAAGTGGCGGCTTCTTCGTAGGTTAAAGGAACGAAGTCGGAACTGCGTCGCAGTTTCCTTTCCCGTCCTCGTCCGTTTCTTTCAACCACCTATTTTTCCGCGGATCTTTTCACGGCGGCAGGGCTGAGGGGGGACGGGGCTGAAGGGGCGAGAGGCGAGCGAGCGAGAAGGTAGTTGGGGTGGTTTTACGACGAGCGAAACGCGCCGCTCGTTCCTCACCCTCGCTCGCTGCCGCTGCCGCTGCCGCTACCGAGACATAAACTTTATGGTGTTTATGAATATTTATATTAATCTACATTTTATGCCGGCGTCTACGCAGCCGTGCGAATAGAGTGTGCGTGAGGGGGTGGGGGCGAGAAGGGTGAGGAGACAGAGGAAAGCGACGAAAAAGAGGGTGAAAAGCGGCGCGAGAAGCGGGCGAAGAAAAAGGACGAGAACGAGGGCTCGAGTTTTATTCAGGCGACGAAGGAGGCAGCGGCGATGAAAAACTTGGATAATAATTTACATCGACGAGCAACTGGGCGTCTGCGCCGTAATCGCTTCTTCCGCGAAAACGGGACTCTCGAGTGGTGGAACGGAGACGAGTCTCTTGACCTTTCCACCGATCTCGGGGGAAAATTTCGGGGATGATTGTTTCGCTTAGCACGGGCCTGGTTAACTGGCAGCTCCCGAGCCACATGTGGTTCTTTCCCCTACTTGCTTGTTCCTTAGCTCATCCCCCCTGACATCAGACATCACTCACACTTACATCATCGCTTGTGGAATAGTAATAATGGTTAGGTAACCCAAGTAGTGGGGAAAGAGGAATTGACGGTGGGAGCATGTGGCTCACAGCTGAAAGAAGTTAAGGCGAATTTAGGCTTCTCACTTTGGGTTATCATCACGGATGATTCATCCACAGTGGAAAGTGTTTCTTTTTTAAACAGTATTTCCTTTATTAGATACTAGTCGTATCTGTCTATTACTGTTCAGGCTCATTCATTCGCTGGCTCTCACGAAAAATTGTTTTCCATTTATCTGCTTTTTAGCGTTTTCACCATGGATGACTTATTTCGCGATGGTCACCCAAAGTGAAAAGTCTGAATGCCCCTTCTGTGCCAGGCCTGGCTTAGGCCGCCCTTTCGAAACGCCTTTCAATTTGCCAGGCCGTGATTTCTTAACTGCTTCGCGGAGAGAGCGCGGCATCGGCAACGAGCCTACCAGAGGGTGGTTAATTTCGATTTCGTTTCTTTTGGGCCGCGCTCGCTGGTGTCCTTCGCGCAGCGTAGATGAGAGGAATGGTAATGGTAACGATAACGGTAACGGGAATGGGAAGAGGCACGGGACCAGGAACGAGAAGGTGAACGGTAACGGTAACGATAACGGCGGGACTCGGGGGCGAGAGAGCGAGAACGCGAGAGGCCGAAGGGTGGTGCGTCAGCGACGTCCTAGCAGCGCTAGCCGCCGCAACAGGAAGTCTTCGGTGTTCGGCAACGACGCCAGATCGATATACCTCGAGGAGACTAAGGCTCCGCCAATGGCTATTATCTCACGCGTATATATGCATCGCTCTGTGCATTGCTCGGTACACTGAATTCCCCGTACACAAATACGCGCGCGTATGCCTATGCGTTACTTGAGCGCTCCGGCGCGCATACCTCCGTCCGCGCCCCCGACGCGCCGCGCCGCTCGCTCCTCCACCAACACGCGCGTACACGCCGAGAGGACACGCACACCGCCGAGCGGAGTATAACTCGGCGGCCATCTTGGATATTAGCCAACCAGAACAATAGTATACACAATAGTACGCGAGCTAGCGAGCAGTGTTTGGTACCACCCCGACCCTCCGACTTCTCTCATCCCCCGCGTTCTACCAGTCGACCCTACCACCCACTACAACCCTCCTCGCGCTCCTCCTCGGCTATTCTCTAACGCCACCTTCCGCCGCTACGTCCACGATTGCCAGGAATCGCCTCTTTCGCGAGCCACCCCTAATTCCTTCCCTCTTAACCCACTATCCGCTCCTGTCACGCTGCGAATTAAGTGTAATTACAGTGCGTCGCCGATCGAATGATTAACTTCGTAGGCGAATTTAGTTTTTACTATGGGCCATCGTCGGGGATGGTTCGTTTACAGTGGGGAAGTGGAAGGGTTGTTTTCATCGGTATTTTATTTAACGTGAGTATTGGTATAGGGAAGAAAGTAGAGCCTTGGTTTACTTTTGATGGAACAAATGGATGATTCATTCATGGCGAAGCTGTAGTGATAAATGGAAACTTAATGTTTCTTATATTTTGCGATAGTCTTCTATAGGGGATGAAGGTATTCATTCAATTCTGACACTCAATATTCCACTCGTTGACATATTGAATAGGAATGAAGTAAAATCGACCACTGAACTGGTGTAAATACGCTAGCTTTCGTTTTTCATTATCACTGTGGAGGAATCATCAGCGATGATCAGCCAAAGTGAAAAGTCTAAATTCGCCTTAAAGAGTCACGAGGTCTTCAAACGAAGATGATATATACATTGCAAACACTTTTCCCTTTGAGCGAGGAACTATGTTCCAACTAGCTTCTTTTATATTCCCTTAAATAGGCTTGATTTGCTATAATCATCGTCTCTGTTATCCACTTCATATACTGCCCATTTTCTGCCACCCTCGACCGCCTCTTATTCATCATTCAACACCCTCGATGAAGCGTGTCCTACCCTTCGAGGAATTTCTCGATCGACCTCTACCCCTCTGCTTCAGCGTTTCTCCTCTTCACGTCGGAGGATTCTTCCGAGTCTCGAAAGGGTGAACGCCTAGAGATACACTACAGTGCATAAGTATTTGGACACTTTCACGTTATTGAAAATGCATGAAATATACCTTCTTATTTATATTAACTGATACCAAATGTTATTCCCATCAATATTTGTAAGTCTTATATACTCGTCTGAGATAAGATCTGCAACCTATCCTAGAGAATTTTAGTTCAACTGTATTTTATACTCTTTCTATAATACAAAAGTGTCCAAATACTTATGCACAGTAGTGTACTTTTCCATTGGAATGCAACGATTCGGTAACACGGAAGGGAACTAGCTGATGGGCGCGAGGAAAAACGAATCCAGGCTGGAAGGCAGTAACTTTCGAAACGCGCGTAGCATGTGGGAAGCAGCAACTCCCTCGGTGGGAAAAAACGCAAGGCGAGAAAAGTTGGCGAAAATTGCCGCGTATGGTTCGTTCGCTACAGTTCCTTCGCTATCGATCAAGACTGCAGCGTTTCATCGTGCGATGCTGGCGAAAGATAACACAGCCTAGTTTGTAAAAGCCTCGGTCATCGCGTGGGACGACGCCGCGCTTCCTCGCGGATCGGAACGAAGAAACCGCGAAGCATTCGCGTGGAATGGCGATGCCTCCAGCAAACGCGAGCGTCGAGGAGACGAGTGACGCGATATTATTCGAGGATACATCAAAATTTCTCCTGCAACGAGCTCGACTCG
Organism: Calliopsis andreniformis; assembly: GCF_051401765.1. NCBI lineage: Eukaryota > Metazoa > Arthropoda > Insecta > Hymenoptera > Andrenidae > Calliopsis > Calliopsis andreniformis. The sequence goes on from NC_135063.1 coordinate 12,933,342, forward strand.
GCAGCGGCGAGGGCAAAGGGGCGGAGAGGGGTGGAGGGAAGAGGGAAGAGCGAGGACAAGGGTGAGGTTGGAGGAGGACGGCGATGGCGACGGCGACGGCGACGGTGGCGGATGCATTTTGCACCGACTGTACATCCTATTCGCGCACGTGAATATATTAGGGTGGTTCTGCTCCCCCTTGGAACTCAAACACATACAAATTAACGATATTACTCGTACGTACGCGTGCTTACTGTCTGCGTAGGTCGGACAGAGACATAAAACGCAGTCGGTACGATGTGTACCGTATAACACGCGCGAAGGGGTGGGGCAGCCTATCCGTGGGCGAGCGCGCGCGCGCGATTCAGCGAGCGGGCGAACGCTCGTGCGATCGTACACACTTTGCCGGTCGGCTTGTGTGCGTAACCGCGCAGGACGGGGATGAAATATTATAATACGTCACTTGGCAACTGTGCCACGCCATCGAGCGGTGTATACCAAGTTTCAAATACGCTAATTCGAAAGCCACCCCTCGCGCGAACCCTGCAGCGCAATCGGAGTCGCGGGACTTCTTTTTAGCTTATCCCATCCCTTCCCGCCGCCGAGTGCATCACCCCACCGTCATTCGGTTACCGCGCTACATACAGTTCGGAGGGGTCGCGATCGCGGATACGACGATATCTTTCTTCAGCATCCTCTGCGAAGCAAAATTCGTCGATGTTAAGAACGATGCCACGTCTAACTCTTCTACTAGCCATGCTTCATAGAGAGTACGCAGTTGGGAATAGCTAGTCCTAGTCGGCTGTGACGATGTTAATGCTTTAGTTGAGCTCCTTCCGTGGCCTTTGATGGCTCTATCTTTCCTTTTAAGTGGCGGGATTTCCCGATCCTCGAGGAGAATACTATTTCACACCCCCTTCACTTCAGTGGCATGGTTAAGAGAGGCTGCAACCCTTCTGGAGCCTCAAACTTATTATACTAAAGTGAGGAGAGAGCTATTTCATTTACTACGGAAGAATGAACTTTTCTTTCCAATCCATAAGACCACACGGAGAGAATTGTTAAGCTGAAGTTATTAAAGTCTCTTATAGAATTTACAAAAATAGGTATATACTGAGTTTCAGAGACTCAGTAATAGTCAACTTTACAGATTTCACAGAATTGGTCTTACTGTAGTCAAGCTACATTTGTTACTTTTCCAAAGCTCTACGATATATCCTACAGAATACCATCCTGCTTTAAATCTACTTAAAAGACTCTTTCAAGACCCGTGTAACCATTTTTTCTCTCCAAGGTTAAGGAAAGAAATTCGCAAGGAAAATACAAAGGGATAAATCCACGCCACGAATCGAACTAGAGCGAGTTCTCGAAAAGGGTTGCGCGAAGAATCAGGTTGTCTGAAAGTGGCGTAGGAAGCGATTTCCACGAAAGACGCCCGGTATACCGTACCTATTCGCGAGGGTGTGGTTTGATTAATGACCTATTCGATAGCCCTCTCTCTTCCAGCGTCGGTGCGGGGATGCCTCGCATCGAGCGTACTATCGAATTCTACGTAAATACACTGGTACGAGAACGTAAGCCTCGCTCGTCGGCGTAAATGCGCCTATCTATTCGCTCTCGTCCGCAGCAGAGACGAGAGAGGCGGAAGAGGGAAGGGACTGTGGAGAGGGAGTAAAGGGGAGGAAAAGAGAGATCGAGGGAAACAGAGCAATCGAGCGCGCACTTACGTAAACGCGGGGCGAGGGTGCAGGCGCAAGGGGACGCATTAATTTTACAGTGGCAAAATATTCGCAAGTTTGGCAATCTCGGCGCGCGCTCGTTTCGAGCGGCCGGCTCGCGATCGCGCGCCGCAAAATACATTGACAAATTCGCCTCGATATCTTGGGAAACTCCGCTGGCAGGCTCGAGCGTGCTCTAATCGAAAGGAAACATGGCGTCGCATATAAATAAGAATTTATAGACGATGAAAAATGCGGACGAAAGTTGGAGTTTCGCTCGAGTTTTTCGCCCCATCCCACGGGCTCGCAGCCTCCTCGCCTGCTCGCGCCCTCGCGTCTCCGCCTTTTCCTTTCTCTTCCTCCCCCTTGGCCCAGGGTTCGCTTCCTCCCGCTCCTCCTCCTCCTCCACCTTCTCCTCCTCCTCCCCCCCATCTTTCTTCCCTCGCATTCTCGCGCGGCAGCCTCGCCAGGGAGGAAGAAAGGGAGAATTTACGGGACGAAGTAAAAGTTTTGCGCGAAAAGCGAAAACTCTCGCTAATGGCTGTTTTTCTTGAGCGGAATACTTAAAAATAAAACGCGGACGAAACGGAGGAAATAAAAACGAGAGAGTTACCCGCCGTGAGCGGCAGCACTACCGCCTCGCTTACCCTCTTCCCTGTCCGCGGAAGAAGTAAGGAGCCGTAATTTGCCGCTATTAGACGACACCCTTTCCTTTCCTCCTCGCGCGCCACGGAGGCATCGGGGGCCGAGAGGTCGGGCACGAGGCTCTCTCTTCTCGCGCGAGGGAAGCGATGCGCGCGGGCCACTGACCACGAAACTGCCCGAAACGAGTCGAAACGGCGGAAGGAAGGGAAAAAGGGGGTCGGTCGATCGAACGCCCTTCCGTTTACTTCCGATTCGCGCGCGTGTCCAGGGAAAAAAGGCAACATCGGCGGGGAAGAGTGTCGCACAGGGCAGGCGATTCAGCAGCGTCTCCCCTGCACGCAGTGGCGCGCATTCGCTAGCTCTCATCGCTGGCCAACTTTAATTATACGGCTACGGAACGAGGAGAGCGATTCGATGCTCGGCCAGCATATCAAGATAATGGCTTCCATCGGCCGATGGTTCGTATATACCAATCCGCGGTAAGGGGTTGCGCTTGATTTCCATTGCATCGCGTTATCCCTAGCCGGTCGGCCAGCCGACCAGCCGACCAGCCGAGCGGAATGCACTCTCTCCCTCTCCTATCAACCTCGCCCTGTCTCTCTCTCTCTCCTCTCCTATAGCCTCTCTGCTCTCCTCGTCCCTCTGTTCTCTTCGTGCGATAGATTCGCTCGTCTACCGACGCGCTTCTGCTTCCACGAACCCATCCACGCCGCGAGAAGCGTGATCGCGAATTGCGATTCGCTACGCATGCATCGCGAACTTGTAACGCATCGCAGCTTCTAGCTTCTCTGCAGAAACGCCTGCTGACCTGTCTTGTGTGCAGGGTTGCCGTATGAATTCCTTTCTTGGGTATAGTGTTTGTGTAGGTTTAGGCCCTAGATTCTAGATAAGACAGTTGTTATTTCTTCCTCCAGTTTCCAGTTTCTCTGACTTTTTCTAAGGAGGGAATTTGTATGGTAACCCTTGTGTATAGTAAGATATTCTACGAGCCTCGAATTTTGAGTGTTTTAGCCTCAACTATGGACTCTCAACTTTAGGGTATGATAAATATTTCTAACGTTAATACGACTGTAATTGGAATGTGGAAACGAGGTACCTATAACATATATTACCAATTTCATTACAGAGTTTTTCATATTTAAATGAGAGTAATAATGTAGGTGTCATGTGGAGTCAGACTCTGTGTCGATAGTTGGAGATTAACAGTTTTTCTTGATTAATTCGAAACGGAAATGTTCTTTCGTGAGATCTTCGGATATATTAGCGAATCTAAGGAACAATAAAAGGATGATAAGAAATCTTTGTCTCTTTTTTTCTCGCCATACGTGGATCCATCAGCAGTTAGTAACGTTTCACGTATTTCGTCATTAATTAAGGCTAACAGCATCAGCAGTTCCTGACCGCCTAGTGGGAATGTTCCCTCGCGAGACTTTCTTATTTCCTTCAACGAGTTAAATTTATACGTATTGTTCAGGAACACCTAGTACAATATAAAATGACCAATTTGTCTGCAATTTGAGCTGGGAATTAATTACTTGAGAAGAAACAAAGAATTCCTTGAAGAATGAAAGGTATTGGGATATGAGTAGTCAAAATAAATGGCGCAAAGAACAGAGGATGTGTATCGCGGATCTGTTCGTTGTCTTCCGAAGCCGCAATAAATATTCAACAGAAAGCAGATGGAGACTATGAATGATTGCCGTGGAAACAATTAATTTAAATGTAATTTTCCACATTTAATTCCAGCCGCATTGCCACGAAACTTTTATCGTTCCTTTTTTTATTCGGAACGAATTAATTTACCGCGATATTGTGTACATTCGTGCGGGTGGAATCGCGCAAAAATTCAATCGACGGGAGAAAAAGAGGGGATTTTAATTATTTCAGCGATGAATTTTTTAGGGGATCGTTTGTAATACGAATACAAATACTTCGAACCGCCAATCGGCAGGTCGATACAATCTCGCCCATTATAAATTCGTGGTTACCAATTACGGACGTAAAAGAGCAAACTGAAATATTTCTGTCAGTCGATGATCGTTTACAAGCTACGTATCGTCGGAAAGAAACGGGTCGATCGCTCACTCTCGGCAAACGCGATGCACTTAAATTACCAGTTCGTTTATAATTTCGCGTTTCGCTTATAAGATACGTCACGACACCTTTTCCCGTGATTTCTACGAACGATAGAGAGATAATGCCTGAACGGTACGAGTTTGATGCCGCTATAACAACGCGAACTGTATTAGAACAAAACGTATTCGGTGGGAGGGCTGAGGTGGGCACGTTGACGTACGTCAATTTGACGCGCACGCAATACGTCAAATTTGCCGCACCGCATCGGATTCGCCGCTCCAAACCTGCTCCCTCTCCTTCCACATTTCCCTCGCTCTCTTTCCATGATATGGCGCGAACGAGCAGATCAGCAGAGATCGAATAGGAAATCTTATACGTAAAAATCGTCGGGGATAAATCATCTGCTTTCTTCTCTATCTCTTCTTTATGAGTCCTTAAAGTAAATGTCCCAATACCTGGACGCTTAAAATGTCACAACTGAAAAATGCATATCCCAGTATTTGAATTGTGTCCCAGAAACCAAGCATACGATTTTATGATAATATTCTTCGTCTTTCATTCGTAATAGTAATTTTTTTGGCTACTGGGACATTTATCTTAATATCATCCGCGTTGGGGTCGATCAGTGACAGAATGGTACGTCCTAATTGTTACTTAATGCACGGCGGAACTTACCTCGATAGGCGACAATATTTAAAAGGCGCTCGTGTTCCCGATCGATAAGACGGTCACGACGTAATCGAAGAAACAAACGCGGCTGTTCCCTGTGCGCGAACCGCGTCACGAGAGATTCGATTGAACGTTCGGTGCTTCCTTTCCGCCGAGATTACTCGGATCTCTTAGAAAAATAATACGAATCCCACTTATTAACCATTTCCAAGCAAAGATTTAATCGCACGAATTTCACGATAAAAGGTAATCAAATATCGGGCGTCGGTTGGAAAAAATGGATCAGGCTGATAATTACATTTTCCCTCCGATAGAAATAAAAAGCGTAAAAAGGCGGCAGAGGCTTCTACGCGCAGAGGCAGCGGCGAGCTCGATTCTTTTCCATTCGATAAGTGGATAGCGGGCAGGTCGCGGAGCGAGATTGAGGGGGCGATCCACGGAGAAGGGATTCACGTGCCGCGAAATGCGCGGAACGAATCTCCTCGAAGCGAATCTAACCGATTGCTGGGTTATTTTCTAACAGACCACGGTATTCCCGTCGCGTCGGGTAATAATAACTCAAGGGGGAAGCTCATCGGAGTATTTACCCTCGATTAAACTTTCGATGGCGAGAATACGATCCGGGATTTCTCGGAATTCATTTACGCGGCTTCTTTCTCGACATTTTCCGCGGCTGCTTGAACAGATGTTAACGCTGCACCCCCCTCGCGTCCATCAATCGAACTCGATGAGATTTTCACCTAAAATCAACAAAAGGACATAGAACTGGGGTGCGAAGCAACGTTGTTATGCGGTGGATCACGCACCAAGTAGGAATCCACGAGTTAATGAACGAACAGAATACCGATTTTGTTAACTTGTGCAGGGTTTATTTCATAGAGCTACTATTCGCGTCCCGTGGGAAGTCCCTTGAAACGCGTTCAGGGTAAAGCACTCCAAGAGACTTCTCATGGGACACGAATAGTACATGTACCTCGCACGTCTGCTTGCTAGTAACTGCCTTTAAAAATTTTAGAATCTCTCCTAACCCTAGTTACCTAGGATACCTAACCCTCACCCTAGCCATCTAAGGTTGAACTTCAAGGTGTTACTTAGGAATCTCTAGCGAATCAACTATCTCCACAGAACACCATCGCAGCCCATTCCTCAGCAAAGGCTCCTCAGCAAAGGCTCCTCAGCTAGCGTTGTTCGTGAAATGAAAAATCGTATACTCTGTCGGATCGTCTGGGAAAAGCGACATTGGTTCTTCCGCCGTAGGACGCGAATTGTATGTACTCTGAGAGGCAGCCTCGAGAATGGCAGAAGAAAGGGGGGGGGGGGGGGGGGGGGGGAGGGGGAGGGGGGGGGGGGGGAGTGAAGCGAAAACCGATGGTAGACGAAGGAGGAAGAAGACCACGCGTGACGCAGAGACGTACGAAGAGTAGAACGCACACTCGCCTCGGCCCTCTACACGACGGAAAGAATCCGTAGTGTAAATAAAGACCCGTTCGCAACGCTCTGGCGAATGTTTGCCGAATGCATTAAGGCGGTAAGAGCAGTGCCCGGCGGATAGCTGGTGTCGCGATGTATCGCGTACCAGCAGGAGCGTGGTCTGGGCAGGAGGGGTCGAGGGGTGGGCCGAGGGCGGCAGGGCGGCAGAGGAGAGGAGCCGCGCTAAGGGACGGGTGGTTAAAAGGGGCCAGGGGATCGGCGACGATGCGGCTTAAGGCCTATGTACCGCTCGGAAGCTTAGCGTTTCGAGGGGCAAAGGGGCTCAGGATGTACGGTTGACACGGTCTCGCGCTCGCTCCCGCTCGCTCGCGCGCACGCGTCCGCTCGCACACGCGCGCCTATCGAACGTAGGCATGTATCGTCCGTGCTCTTGGATACCGCCAGAGCCCCCTTTGTCTATGTCTTAGGGCTTACATATAATTCCGTGTTTGCGAAAAAGATCGGGGATCCGTGTACCCGTCAGAGTACCTCTCCCCCTCCACTCTCCCTCTCCCCCGTCGCGTCCCTCGCCGTCGCAGCGGTGCACGCGCGAGCGCGGTCGGATTTTTAATATGTCGTGCCGTAGGTGGATAAACGCGCGAATACGAGGACGCGATCGCGATCCAGCTTCGCGGCAGAGACGCTCTTCCCCACCCCTCCCTCTCGTTCCTCTTTGCTCTTCTCTATGGCGGATCACCGGCGGATCGCCGACATAATTAAAAATAGCTCTATTTTAAAATGCTGATCTCGCCCAGTCGCCGCCTCCTCCTGGCCCTTCTCCTCTCGTTCGCGCTTTTCCGCCCTCGAAATGCCGCCGCAATATAGCGGAGACTGCGAGCTCGCGTATGTACCCTGGCGAATAATTGCACGGCCGACTCCTCGGGACTGTGGCTTCGCCTCGATTTCACCGACGGATCGCCAAGCTCTTTTGCAAGACGATCCTGTGAAATGAAACTGCGCCCAGGGTTGCCGCGTGAATTCCCTTCTTGGGTGTAGCGGGGGAAAAATAATAAGGGTTGCATTGGGGTAGGTCTAGGGCCTAGAACTGAACGAGATGTTGGCAGCGGAGTACTTTGCGAACATTTGTAGGTTCGAAGATTTCATTGTATTATTCCTGGTTTATTAAGTCTTCGTCTGCACTGTAGCATCAAAGGATTTTTTCTCGTAGAAAAATTCTACCTCGAAATTTCCTTCGCTATACTCGAGAAAGGAATTCGTGGCACAACCCTGACTACCTGAGACTGTCACGTTGTAGGTTCTTTCACTCTTCCAGTTCCCTATTCCTCTAGCCTTTTCGTCGCCACCTTCGAGGCGGTAGTTTGCCGCCTACCCCTGAGAAGAAGGCCGAGAAGCCGACGGGATGATAAAGGCGCGATATTAGTCGGTCGTATTTATAAATTCCAAGTAGTTTCGTAGCTTACTTTCTTGCTTGCCGTCGGCCTCGTCTAACTCTAACGCTGATATATTTTCCAGGAGCGGGAGACTGCGGTGGGTGAGCAAAGGCGAGGATGGAGGAGAAGAGGAGGCGACCAAGCTGTGTGCGGTGGGATGGGCGTAGACGAGGCGGCGTAGATAGGGGGTGAGTTATAAATTATAAGGCATTAGGGGGCCGGGCTGACTCCGGTGGATGTGCTCGTCGGATGTGTAAGGGGATGATTATGCCTAATGGTGAGATATTACCCGACTGGTATTACTTGGACACGGGCGCGGCCGTGTTCTAATCTTTTCGACAGGATTTCCTACTTTTCTGCCATCGCGTTGCCTACGATGAGGCGACGAAAAAAATAACTCACCCCGAGTCGTCGGTGACACCGTCGAAATCCGGTTGTCGACGAGCTGCTTACGACCACTCCTCCCCCAGGGAACGAACGACGTCGGTCCCCTGGAAAAAAACATGCCCCCTCGTCCGATAGCCCTCGGATCCTCCGTGTTACAGGCATTTTCGCGGCCTTCGCGCCATCCATTCATCCGACGCGCGGTGTCACTCTCCGCCAAAGTAGTAAAAGCTCGCCTCTGCTTCTGCAGAGTTTCTTTGCTCGTTTTTTTTCCTGCCCCGTTATCACGCCGCGCGAGGAACTTTAAAGGTGTCTAGAGGGGACTAGATCCTGGTTTCGCGGTTTCGCGACGCGTCCGCTCGTTAAACGTGACGCACGACTCCCTCGTTTCCGCGACAAATTTTTGACGCGCTCTGTTGTTCCAACCCTCTGACCTCTGAACGCAGGATCTGCTCCTGTCGCTCTTATTCTCCACTGAATCACTAGCCGTCAGTTCTGTGAATCTTGGAACCTCGAGGGTGAAAGAGGAAACCAGAAATATCTGGACCATTACGAAGGGTGGTCCTGGTTCTAGGAATACTCGAATGTTCTTTTCTTGGGCTTGCTTTCATCGGAGCGGGTGTGAAGATAGAGTGAGAAATACTGAGTGTAAGTGAGACACGGATACCCGACAGGGTGTAGCGAGGTCATTGAGGCTCGTTATAAGCTACTTGGTTTGTCATGTGTCACTTAGGGACAGAAACGGACAGTATGATAAGTGTCCCAGTACCTGAACACAAACTCTAATTTTATTTCATTTTGAGCTTGAATTGTCATATACCTAATAAAAGAATAAAAAATAGTACGATAAAATAGTATATTCAGTTACTGAGGTGCATTTCAAGTATCTGGAAGTGTAGAAAAATAGCTAAAAAGGTCCAGCTACTGGGACATTTGACATCTTAAGCGCCCAGGTACTAGGACATTTACCTTAAATCCGGAAGAATTTCGGACTGATACGCCAGCACCACTCTATATGGATGTTCTTTCTAAATTACAAGCCAACGTTGGCCTCTACTGTAGCGCAGGAACGTGGTCAAAAGGGTGTGTTCAAAGGTACTCTCGGTTCGCGGGCAATTTGCTTTCAATTTCGAGACACGGTCGTTTTTTCGAGGGACTGTTAGGACACGAGGACACGTTGTCGCGAGAGATTCAGCGGTCACGCGACGAGGTTGTTTCGACGATGGGGTGAGAGTTCGACGGTGAATCGAGAACGAACGAAAGCTTTGAGAGATTCCGTGTGAATTGGGCAACGGGGAGGACCGCGAGGGAGAAAGGGAGCAACCGCAAAGGGGCGAAGGCGGGACGGAGAGGGAGCGAGAATTAAAAGAGGGTGAGGTGGCATAAGAAAAGAGCTTGGGTTGGAATCGCCGCACCCTAAAGCGGGCGGAGGCTCTCGAGAATCGTTTTACAGGTATATATGTATATCCATAACCGTGGGAGGGCAGTTAGACCCGTTAGCTAATATCTATTTCCTTCAGCGCCATTTTTCTTTCGTTTGTAAAACACGAGCTCAGCTCGATGGGTGCGGCTGACACGCGCGTAACACGTAATGCGTACTTATTGCAGCCACATTTTAACACGGACTCTCGCGTTTGCTTAAGAAGAACGTAACGGATACGTCGGGACGATGACCTGCCACTGAAAAATTCAACGCTCCACTTACTTTACTGTTTCTCTATCCTCCCCTACTGTGTCCAATTCAAATTTTCCGCAGTTCCACTCGGGGCAATCAGATTTTCTAAAACTTTCTATCGTCTGCTGTTAAAACCTCTAACTTTGAAATCGCGTTATTAGAAGCCCAATGCTCTGCAGTAACGTTAGAGAGCTAGACAAATTTCACTCAGTTTATATACTTGTATATTTTATACACTTACTGTAGATACAAATCTACAAACAGGAAATAGATTCCATTTTGTCGACTACGTGGGTACATTGGTTATGACTTTTGAAACGGTCACGAATCCCTAGAGATAGACATCTTTCTCGTCGGTGCGAATAAAAGACGTCAGAGTGTTGAGCAACGAACGATTCTATGCGGTGCGAACGAGAAGTGGCGTCGCAAAAATGTCGCGTGATTATCAGCTTAGAGTCTCGCGCCTTCGTGAGAATCACTTGATCACACATAGCCGAGGTTACCGTCGGAGAGGAACGACGTTATTTATACGCGAGGCAACGACCACCACCCGTCTTCAAGATACGAATCGACCATTTTCTAAATCAGTTCCGTCATTTCGTCCTCGTAAATCAGGGAAGTCACCCCCGCCGCAGGAAGCGCCCCCGCGGATCAGCGATTACAATTAACGGTGCTCGAATTACCAGAGGCTGTGGCACGCAAAATTTCGTGAGCGCGGCGTGTCATTGGGCACGATCTCCCTTCCATCGTATTTTCGGCTGTTGGATCGAGCCACCAATCCCTGTTGTGAACGAGTTAATGCCAACTCCTGTTCCGATTTGCCGTGGTAATCGATTCGTTCGAGCGCAAAGTGCACGATCGCCCGGACGTCACTTTCTCCGCGTAACTAGAGCGATTTCGTGAAGGAGATTACCCCTTTGCTACACTCTGATAATTAGAAAAGTTCCTTAGGAGTACAGTGGTTGCAAGTTTGAAGTCCTGAAAGTTTGCCGATCGATCACAGGGGTGCAAGCAAAATTCCGAAAATACCGCATCCTGGTATCCTCTCAGGGAGTTTTATTTCACGCGACAGGTGGCTATTCTAGAGGAATCCCAAAAAGGAAGGGGCAATGGGAGGGACGAGGAGGGAAAGTGGTCGCTATCGGTCGGTAACGAGACAAGTTCCATGGATGGTCTGCTGTGATTCGGCGAGTTCACGGCACGCCGGCATTCTGGATGCTAGAAACGCGCGAAGACATTCAAGGTCGAGTTTCCGAGAAACTTCGTGGTCGATATTTACTCTCCCAAAGGATTCTCGAGGAGCTTGTGAACGGGTTTCATCGCTGCAGAATCGAGCCACCACTTCCTCATCGGTAAACGATGAAATTTCGCTAGAGCTATTTAGCTAGCTAACACGCGGCAAATTATTTCAGTTATTCGAGAACTATCTAACGTGAGAATACGGTTTCTTCTTCCATCGTGTAAAGAATCTTTTTAGCTAGGGAAAGTTCCCGTGGTGTTAGATAACACCTAAGATTGTACATTACCTGGATACTTATAACTTTAAAAAATGAAATTCGACGAAGTATCCAAACTGCAAAAGTGCTCTTTACTTTTGCAGTTTCTTCATTCTGTGGTGTTCCATTTTTTAATCATAGGTATTAGTATGGTACTAAGGGAACTTTTCTTCTACCATTAACATCACGATTTCTCAGCGATCTCGGTGTTGCAAACAGTAGCAAATATTCGCAGTAATAATTCACCGGTTGAATTGTAAGAATAATCGAGCGATCCTTAACGCGGCAGGTAATGCGCAATTATGAAAAAGTATAAAGTGGTCAGTTTCGTTCGAGTCGCGTCACATAATGGAACAATTGCAGAAAGCACAGCGTACGGAAGAAAGGGGTGAAAGGGGAAAAGGGCAGAAGATTGTGGAATCGATGCGAGAGGGAGGCAGGGTGGCGCGAGAAGGCGGAAAGGAATCGCGAAACGTAGATATTTAGGTAGGCAGGTGGGTGTAGTGGTGGCAGGTGTGAGTGTAGCGGTGACAGGCACGCGTACGCGCGTTCCTCGCATACACGAAAACGCGCGTGCACACATGGAACAGACACGCATACGCATGTATACCTAGCAGGCGGCGGAACAAACTTCGACATGAATTACTTAGATTAATTTAGTTGGGCGGCAGGGTGGTTGGCTGCCATTGTTGCTTACTCTCCGACCTTCTCTGTATCGCGCCACGATACACCCCCACGACCACCATCGCCGACAACAACACCACCACCACCGCTGCCACCACCGCCACCCTTGCTACCACTAGGTGCCGCTATCGATTCTAGCTCCTGCTTTCGCCTAATTTTAGAAGCTTCGCTCGAAGAATAAATAGCGCTTCCACCTGCCCCGAAGGATTTAAGAGTCGTCTTAGGAAACGAGAGCCGCGCCTTCTTTTCACCCCATCTAATGCATTCGATCGCGGTTCTTTCAAGGACGAAGTTAAATGCAGTGGAGTCTGCCTTAGAATTGCTACGCCTCTTTGGTTAGTTCTTATTGAAACGAAAATCAATGCAGATTCAAAAATAATCTAAAGTTCGCGACTTCGAGAGAAATATGGAAGACTGTGGTAAACTCGTACAGCAAATGTGAGAAATAGAACGAGATATCCGAGACACGTGGAAGAAGCCGAGAGCTCGTTTTTAGAGCAAACGCGAGGACTTAGTTTCGAGATAATCTGTACGATAACAGCGAGTCTGGTATGCTCGTGAGAGCGTACCAGCGACTGGAGGGTACTCGCGAGAAGCAAACCTCCAAGTTTTCACGTAGCACGGCAAGGTGCGAATAAATCAGCTGGTATATCGGCTGCTGGAATTTCGGCCAGCGATAAATTCCGTGCGGCATGTATTTACTCGCGCGCGGGCTGGAAACTTTCGATTCGTTCGGCCTCCAAGTGGAGGTGGGAGAGTACATCAAACGAAGCGTACTCCAATTTCCCCTGTTCTCGTTTCTGTTCCTCTGACGACTCAATTCTTATTCCCTCATTGAAGATTCGAAAAAGCTGGGAGGTCAAGAGCGTGCAGGACACGATTTCGACGGAAGTCCAGCGGCGGAGAATCGTCGTCGCGATTCGAGTGAAAAGGCGGCAGGGCGAGGGGCGCGCGATCAAAGTTGCAAAGAGGAAGAAGGGAAAAAAGAGAGAGGAGGCCAGGCTGGCGCGTCTACTCGGTGTCGCGGAAATAATAGATGAACCGGTTACTCGGACCGCGGTACCAGGGGGCTAAACAATGTTTTTCAGCCACTGAAATCCCCCTGAATTTTTCATCGGCCCCCTATGTTTTAACCCTTTCGCCAGGCCAGGAGGAAGGGCTTTCCCTCCCCTGCTCGCGCATCCGCCCGTCGGTCCTCGCTCTCCGCCAGAACGAGTGACGCGTCTCGCTTCTTAAATTATGTAGCCGCGACCACGAGGATCTCTGACGTTCGCTCGCAAGCTCGCGCGCGCGTACGTGACGTCGCGCTAACCGATCGACGAGCTCTCGCGGCAGCCGCCGCGGAATAAGCCTCGAACGTTAGCCTCCGCTCGAGGAAACAGCGAATTTCCTACTCGAGCAGAAAAACGATCGTGAATTTTTCAGTCACTTGATAAGAGAGAAGAAAGCAGCGGCTCTGCCGCGTGCAGACGTTACCCCGATTTCTCCTTCATCCCGCATTAACCACGCACCAAGGGGATGAACGACTTTTCCGATCAACGAGCACCATCGCCAAGAGGCTAGGAGAATAATGACAGGTTTTTTAACGAGAACGCTCTTTTTTTCCTTTTCCTCTGTTGTTTCCTCCCTCGTGTAAGCAACCGTGCAATATTGATAAACCGCGAGCTACGTATTCCTGCCGTTGCATCGAGGAGGGAGAGAAGAAGGGTCGGTGCGTGTTGCCTAAGTGAGTGGATACGCGAGCGCGCGCGACCGCGCGCGAGTACGTGCGTGCGCGAGCCGTGCGTTCATGCAAGCCTTTCCCACCAGACCTAGCTGGCTCGCTGTCCGTCCGTTTAGCTGGCTGTTTGCCCGCTTCCCTGTCTGGGTGCATGCGCGACCGCGCGCGCCCACGCGTACGAGAGGGTGTAGAAAGCCACGGTTGTAAGGGGGAGGGCGAAGCAACAGAGAGAAAGGCGAATTCTCGAGGTGGGGGAGAACGCGGCGAAGAGGAGGGTGCACGTAAAACCATTATGTAATTACATCTAGACCGGTCGGTCGAATGGACGAACTGACGAACAAATGAACGAACGAGCGAACCGACGAACGAAGATACGCCGCGTGGACAGAGACGGTGGGAACCGGGGTGCCAAGGAATCGAGAGAGAAGGAAGCGTGCACGACAAGAGATCGGCGGTGGCAGAGGGTCGAGTTGAATTTGATTTCAGAGAAAAGAGTTGATAGCGCTACCGAGCGTTCCGATTGCGTGATTCCACCACGCCTTTTGTTGCCCACGCGTTATGTATCATGAGCGGCTGAAGTACACTCTGCACGATGAGACTCACCTTGCGACATGTCTAGAGGGAAGTGATGGGTTTGAGACCACTTGGAGTTGTTTCGAATCTCTTTCCCTCTTCGAAGGTTGGATGAGAGCCAGAGTCGAAGTGGTCTAGTTCTATCCCTAGTCGCGAGAGATGTCTCGAAGCAAGTTTCATCGTTCAGCAGGTAATGAGTTAAGGTTCAAACATTATTCAATTCTGCTGCTTCATGTTTATGCAATATTGCGTTTATGCAACTTTGGGCCTTCGTGGGTTAACACGCACAGGGACTAGTAACCAATAATCGTGGCTGACGAGCCACTTGCTAAAATATAATACATCGAATATTCCATCGCGTTCCACCCTGGTGGAGTCGCCGTTCGAAGCATCGACGATAACATCCGGTTGCCCCAGCGGCCCACCGACCTACACTCGGCTCTCGAGGGCAGCGCGTCTTCGAGACCGAACGTGTCATCGATTGTGCTTCTTTTCCATGCTCTGTCGACACGTCCCGCCTCCCTATCGAACTACCGACTGGGCTCGTTTATTTTCAGTCGCTTCTCGGTGGCCGTGAAAAACGGGCGATCGTTCCGCGCGATCGTTCCGCGCGATCGTTCCGCGCGATCGTTCCGCGCGATCGAGCCCGACGAGTGACCGAACACGAGGGGGTCGAGAGCAGAGAGGTCTCTCGCGCAGGAACCGAGGCGGTGGATGATGCGTCCGATCCTGGTCTTTGATTTCGTCCTGACGTGTAGGCATTACGGGATACGCTTTGGTCAACCTCCCGTGGAAAAGGCACCCTCCTGGTCCTGGATCTCCATTACGGTAGTCATGGCGACCGCAATTGATTCTACGGGGGTGAGGGAGGACGAAGAGAACAGAGAGAACGACCGAGAGAACGAGAACGAGCGAGGGACGCGGCGGCACAAGGGTATTCGAGAAGGCAGGAGGAAGCGAGATGACCGCGGCGAACGAAACGAGACAACGGCGAAAGGAGGGTGCCGAAGGGGTGGCTGGGGGGAGGCAGGGAGAGGGAGAGAGTCGGACGGCGGAGAGAAGGATCGAACAGGGTTAGAGAGAAGTCCAGCGGAGAGATCGACAGAGGGCATGGTGTTACTATGGTGGTGCTACACGGTACTCGCTTTATCCGATACAATGCAGGCTAAATAGCACCGGTCAGTTCTATGCCCGTTGGATTAGAGATACGTCGCTCGTTTGAGGCGAGGCAGAGCCGCGTCCCTCCGCCAGCCACCCCCCTTTTCCATCCACCTGCCTCCGCGTGCTCCTGACGCGACTGACTCACCGCGATTCACAACTAACCTCTGACCACCGCCACCACCACCGTCGCGTCGTCACGTTCAAATTACCTGCGTGCCACTCTCTACTCGTCGCACGCTATTCGCCGCCTGCCATTCGTCCATGCCTCCGATATCATGTTCCAATGACGCGGCATCGATTCCACGATCGACTCTTAACAATGTCGTTTGTTCACCTGGCTGCAGCGAAAAGTCCTCGAGAGCTGATTTTCGACGAATGAATTCCTCCTACTTTCACGCTGTCACGATAATCTAGTTTTCTAGGTACATGTGTATTTTGGAAACTCGCAAAGCTATTGTGAAAGGATATGTAATAGAAATTCGTCGAATGCTTTGAAGAGCTAGCAAGACCAGATTACGACTTTACCTGAGGCCCTAGGCTAGACAAGGCGTGAGGGATACTATACCAAATTATTTCCTACTTCTTTTCAATCCTCGGGCTACAGCAAACTCCACAGCTTTACAAAAATTGGGATTCCAATTTTCTGCTTAACTATTTGCAGACATTTATTTCAGAAATATGTAAAAATGAAGAACGAGACTTGAGGCCTATCTACCCTATTCAGATCCGAGAGCAAGCCTTTCGGGCCCGTCGAGCCACTGGCCCTGAAAGAGAAGACGAGACAGGCCACCCACTGTTATCGGTTCACGCGGCGATACCCATTATACGGCTAACGTGGCACGCGGTGCAGGCGTTACGCGAACCCTTGGGCTAGGTCAGGTCTCCTGGCCGCGCGATGTGTCGCGCTCCGTCGCGCTGTCGAGTATTTAGTAGTCGCTGGCGCGGCTCTCGGCAAAGAGTGTACACAGGCGGCAGGATGGCAAGAGGCGTCGGGGCGAAGGCAGACAGAGACGGAGGAAGGGGGAAGGAGAGAAGAAGATTGTGGGAGGGCGCGTGAGGGAAGGGGGCGAGAGACGCTGCTATTGTCCAAAGTGCCAAAGTTACATGGCGCGTCGTAACTTACATCGTATTATGTAGGTACACGCGAAGCCGCCGCGTATACCTAAGGTACACGACCGCTTAAGTTTCGTCGAGGCGCCTGCTATCTCCCCCGCGACGAGCACCGTAAACAGAACGACGGAGGGCGAGAGCGAAGTAAAGGATGAGAGGCGAAGGAAGAAGATAGAGACGCGCTGCGTCGTCCGGCCGGAACGATCGATAAAAGTGGAATTGTCATAGCGCGAGATGGTAATAACGAGCGGGACAACGACGACAACGAGGATAACAATGACACCGAGCGTGGCGCGCAAATAATCGCTCTGCGACCGCTCTTCGAGGAGAGGGGACGCGTTCGAGGCGAGGGGCGCCCGAGGCGACTGTGCTCTCTACGCGTTGTGCTCTCGTAAACCAGCTGCCGCGCCCCCAGTTTTCGCCCTTGCCCCAGTAATTGCGTGACCGTAACTCGAAACCCACCGCCGAGCGAATCTCGATTCGATTTTTCACAGATTTCCCAGCCGCGACGCGAGGAAACGGAGGACAAGGGACGAAAGGGAAGACCGCCGACGGGCGTCGAGATACGGGAGCGTGAAAAACCGAGGGACGAGCGAGGAGCGACGAGTAGGTGAAACTGGAACGATTGCGTTCAGGTGCGCGCGCGAGAGAGCCTCGGACGCGGAAGAGGGCAGCTAGTGGCATTTTGTAAATTAAATTTTAAATATTAAAAATGAGTCGGTCGCGGTCTTTCTCCCTCGACTCGCGCGAGCCACGTGTCCCCTCTTTCTTTCTCGTCCGCCGGCACGAGAGCTTTTCCAAACGCCATCCATCGCGAGGCTGACTCCCTCGCTCTACCGTGCCGTCGCGACGCCAGCAACGAGCCTCCTATCCGATAACCTGCAACCCACTTACTCATTCGTCGATAATAATTTTATTCGAGGGTGAAAAATTGGTGTTTCCTCCCGTCCCTCCTGCACCCTCTGCCCACGCCCTACCTGCCTCCACGCGCCCTCCCGCGCCCTCCCGCGCCCTCCCGCGCGGCCACTGTCTTCGTCAAACTGGAGCTCAGCTGACGTTTCTCTCTCGACGAAAATCCTGCTGTTCGCTTTTTCCTCTGGTCTCTGGCGGCGCAGCTCTACCTGGCCAGCAGCAACTACCAAACGTAGATCGGAGTCCCCATGCATACTGCAGAGTGCTTTTGATCGGGCCGGACCCCGACGGAATGAAATATAAAAATCGCAATAAAGCGTCGCTACCGGTGCCGGGATGTTTCGATTCCGTATCCGGGATTCGACGACGCGCTCTCTTCTTCTGATGCGAGTAAATACGCGGATATTATTCCTCAGAACTATCGTTCACCATTTTTTTCTTTTTCGTTCTTTTTTTTATTCGTCTAGCTGACGAGACACAATCGTTCTCCACTCTTCTGTTACCTGTATCCTTCGGGACAGTAGTGCCTTTAGCACCAGGTAAACGAGGCACTTAGCTCGGGCCTCACATTTACTCCTAGTTCCTTCCACATTTTGTGAACAAAATTACTGCAATTGTGATACTTAAAGCATCCAATTTTTGAACATTCTTTTAGAAGTATAGTATTGTTGTATTAAACTTAAATTAAGCATCGAATAAACAGAATTAGAATGTAGCTCCTTGGAAAATATACATAGGTTCTAAAACTACAGAGTATCCATGCTGAAGCTGACCACTTAAATATGTCCGCTGCTTTTAATGATATATATGATTTAATATGATTTAATGATCGTCTATATCACAATTTGAATGGTTTTGAAGAAGAATACTCATAGAAGAACAATCTTTCCTGTAGGATCTCTTTTTCTTAGTTCTTACAAATCTCGTGTTATTAAAAACAGAGGAAGCATTTAGATGGTCTGTCTCTTCTTGCATACCCTGTATACTATATATCAATATTGTATCATCTTTTTATCCATACTCCAGAGGCAGAGTGCTGCGGGACATGAAGAATTATAATTACACGTTTTTCTACGAATGTTGCCTCGCCAGATTTCCTTCTGCCTATACAAAGTCATGTACGAATGCGCTTTGACGTCAGCTAATTAGATGGATGTGAAAAGTACGCAGCTCGCCGAATCGCGGTAGGGGTGAAAACGTGCGTGTAAAAATATGTCCCTTACGTCCGGGCCTCCAGTGCCCATGCACGTTACATTCAATTTCTGCTATAGTTTATAGACCGCAGCAGGTGTTTTGCGAACCTAACTCAATTTCAACGCCGCTCTATCGCATTAATTTACGATAGAAATAGTATGTACGTGCCCTTAGGCGACGCAACACAAAGCGTTCAAAACACGACGTTGGTCATGCACCCTGTTTATATATGTATAAAGATAATAGATTCAGAGGGGCGAGTAAACACTACGCCACAAAGTCGGGGCTCCAAGAAATGTTAATATTCCTTTTAGAAATAGTTGGCGAAACTGGGGGTTCGATAAAAATTCAAAGACAAGTCTCGCGATAACGACTGCGTTTCATTCCGCGCTCGCGCGTAACCGTTGCCGGCAGTATCGCTTCTTACGCGCGTGGCTTTATTTTTTTCGAGAGCGTAAAAAAGTTGAAAGGACGAGCCGATTCTGTTGGAAGCGAGAGAAGCGGCGTTTTATTGCTCGAGAGCCGTCGTAAAAGTATGAAAGGCGAAACGCCAGGAGGGAAGAAACAATGAAAAGAGAACCGAATTGTTGCGCGCGCCGGAATAATTTCTCTAAAGTCGCAATTATAATAAGCGACACTTAATTTAACGGCTGCCTTGCCTCGCGTTCAGCGTCTTGCTTGCGAGAACATTACCGACAGCAATTTCGAATTTCGCCCGTAGTCGCGCGATCAATAGCAACGTGAAAGCCGCTTCTTAAATTCACGATGAAACTTCTATTTGAAGAATATTTCGACTTCCCTGCCGCGCTGTTCTTGACAGTATTTCAGTCGCGAGAAGACCCGAAGTCGTAAAAAATGAAGCGCCGAAATCTTTATCGATTTCTCCCCCACCCTTCGACCCTCAACCCCCGGAACTTTGCATATTATGCGTTACAGCGATGCTTCGAATGCAAAATAAATCGAGGAAACTTCTTGTCTCATTCGTTCCAAAGTCAGCGGAATCGATCGATGGAAAATCGTGCTTCTGTTAGATCTCCGAGAACTTGTAATTTCGCAAGAAGAAGATGACAGATGGAATAGTTATTGAATAAAGAGCAAATCTTTAGCTTATCCGAGGTTCATCTCGAAAGAAAAGAGCTCGCGGAAGGGTAAGCCAGGCGACGATGCAACCCATACCAATGAACGATGCGCGTAGGTTCAGATCCAGCCAGACTGATAAATGATTCATACGATATTTTTCTTTCCTGGACTTTGGCTCGATCTCGCCTTCTCGTCGGGCACGTCGTTCGCGAAGAAACGGCCAAGCATTAATATATATTTTATGTTTTATATTTGTTTCCCCAGACATGCGTCCCTGCACGCATAAGCGTGGATATACGGGCGACAGTGTGGGTGAAAGCGGTCGTTCCGCGTCTGTCCAACGACGCCGCGTCTCCTCGGAGATGAACGACGGCGGGCGTACATACATAGTGTGACTGCTTCTACTGTGCAGTGTGTTGGTCGTGCGTCGCCAGAAATCGTTGAACGCAGAAGAAAAATTGCGCAATACAGAGCAAGGAACTTTGTAATACCTATCGGCTCGTTCAGTAAATAATGCTTCTTATCCTGTTCGCATAAGGGGACATCTGGCCTGTATCGAAGGTACTTAGGAATTCTCTAGAGCCCTGTTAGACCCCCTACCCTTTTTAGAGTTCTTCAGCTAGTGAATCACTCGCTAGTTAGCGAGTTGCTGTCTGTCCTTGCGAGAAATATAAATTAGAGTATCATGTGAGAAGATGAAGAATCTGTCTGTAATGGAGTGACCGAAACCGGGACGCTATAGAAAGGAGGTTAATATCGCAAAAAGTTGTTCGCGACCTCTGACCGATGTCGCGGTCGTGACAAATATAATATATTTTAGGATTTTCTGTCGCGAATTCGCACATTCGTCGTGAATAGTTCAGGAGCACGGATACAGAATTGAATGGTGCTTAAAAATGAAAGGACTTAAAATTTCTCATCGACTTTGCCGTCAAGCGACCGAGAAATCTCTGCAGCCCTGTTATTAATCGTTCTGGCTTATATATCGATGTTCGCCCCGTGACACGGGGAAGAATAACGTACCCAATCGCGCGAATCCACGCGCTACAGTTCACGATCTCTCGAGACGAGTGTTCTTCCGGATCATCGGACAGGAGGCGTACTCACCTGAAACAGAAAAAAAAAGAAACGTCTGGTTAGCGAGCTCGTCGACAGGATGAAAGCCGCGTTTGTCACGGCCGTTTGTTTGCAAAGTTTCTGCGTTCCGCGAGCTGCCTTCGATATCCTCGTGGCTGAAAATACAGCCAGGGAGGGGGATATCGCTTTATAACGCTCGCCGAAAGAGATTTAGTAGTTTTAATTTCGCGCCGGCGCGCCTCGCAACCGGTCACGCCGAGATCCCAGCTTGTCCCATTCGCGAAAAAACAAGCCCAGCCGGGACAAAGACGTTTTCTTTGCAAGATTATTCTCTATGCAAGCGCCAGAGCTAATACGTTTAATGGGTTCGCGCAAAAACTGATCTTTGCTTAATCATCCCCTGTCCTTTTGCTTTTAAACAAAAGACGATCATCCTCGAACCTCGATCCGATGGGGATATTTCGTTCTGGATTCATCGTCAACGGTGAATTACATTCGTGACGAATTTCGAGGAGCCTCGAACCTGCAGTCAACTCAAGAGGAAGATTGTACGTACTATTCTCGTTTCAGAAGTCCCCTGGAAAGCATTACACGCAATGGATTTCAGAGGACTTCTCGCGTATCCCACTACTCGAGAGGGAGCAGCAGAAAAACTGGCGCGAGTCGAATTCAGTTCTCGATCTCGCAGATCGACCAAGAAGCTTGAAAGATGCAAGATGAATGCTGCAATCACGAAGACGGAGCCGGGGCGGGGACATGGCCGAAGGCTGGCGAGAGGGGACAGGGGGCGACAGGGGACGACAGGGGGCGAGGGTGAGGCTAAGGGCAGTGGAAACGACGGCGGCGGCAGGGCGGAGCGGGGCGACGCGGAGGGAAAGTGTGTAGGGTAGGCACAAACATACGGGTAGGAGCGCGCGAAGGGTGCAGTCGCATACTAGGAGGGAGGCCCGTCACAGGGCATGGCATTCTGGCATAACTCAGAATTGCCTCGCTGCAAGGGTAGAATTGACAGCATAGCACTAACATTGTATGCACCCGCGTTATGTATTTATGTAAATGCATACCCCCCCAACCCAGGCGAGTGAAGCACTCGCGCGCACCGTTTCCCTTACGCCCCCTACCCCCGTCGACCGACAGCGGCACGGGTTCTCTCGTTTGCGACCGGCCGATGGCAAGCTCTTGCACAAACTGTACCGTTCGTGGACGGAGATATATTATACGCGCGTACATAGCAATACGTAGGAATAGGCGCGTACGTTCTCTCGTACGGTTCTCCGCTAGGTACATAGGGAGGAGGGTGAGCGAGTGTGCGTGGAATCTGCGTGAACGTATACGTAGACGAGCGTAAGGCGCGTGTAATCGTACGCTCGTTGGAGCGAGCTACCGAGGGTGGCCGCCTCGTTCGACGAGGACGCAACCAGAATCGTCGGTGGCAGGGGAAGGGGGAGGGGAGGGGTGGCGCGGCAGAGAAAGACGAGAGCAGTCATGCTGGACGTGCGACGGAGAAGGGGCGCGTGTCTGTGTCTGTTCGTACACGTGAAAGACGGACACAGCCGAGGGACTGAGCAAGAGAGAGTGATAGAGAGAGGAGGGGTGGGAAAGCAACGGGGGTGTATTCGCGTAAGCGGTATCAAAGCCAAAGGATGGAGCAACGAGCCGCCGACGCCGCCGACGCCACCGACGCCGTCCTGCCACGCTACACGGCATATACCATACACCGATCACATTAATCAGAGGTTATTGCGCGCATTCCTAATCATCCGGGCCTCTAACTATTCCCAGATTCTGATTGGTGCATTACTCGGCATTTCCGGTATGATTCTGCATTCCAATTGGTCGAGCGAGCCGCACTGCATCTACGAATTTCAATTTACCCGCTGCCGTTGACCGAGAGAACCACTCCTCTTCCTTCTCTGTCGCGTTCACCCTTCCCTGCGAGACCGTTCCTCCTCGAGAGGCAGTCGCATCGCGGGAGGAGGACTACTGTTGAAGGACGATCGGGTTTCGATTAGATCCCGCTCGGCGAAGAAACAGCTGATTAAGTAGGGCCGCACAGGACTGGCAATTTTGTCGGTCTGACTGATCACTGATTGAAGGGACTTAATAGAATTTTATATATCAACTGTCTTCTTATTCATTAGATAAGAATGGAAGGATTATTCAGTGAGTGATGGATTTTTAATTAGACTGACAAGATCGTCGCGAGTGCCTAGGGTAAAGGTCCACTCGAGGCATTGAACGCAAAAGTGGACCAAGTTACATTTTTTCCGAAATTGAGTTCCTAGCATTAATTTATTATAGAGAGACCCAGTACTTCAGATCGCCTATTTTTCCAGGTAGTGAGGCTAATCCCTCGCAGGTCTCAAGGGTTCTCTCTCTCCTGTCATTTCGCTAGATTCCCGCTGGAAAACGTATACAACGAATATTCCTGAATCTACTCCCAAGTTCGTCCCATTGCAGGAACAAACGAGCATCGTGAAAGGTCAGAGGTGAGCCAAGACAAGGCGCGGAATTGCACAACGGAGAAAGAGTTTCGGGGGGCGACGAGGGTAGGGCGAGGGCGTGCGAGGGGAAGAAGGAGGCACGTAAAAGTAATTTCGATTTCTGCAATTTCGGCGCGACTTCGATTCTGCCTGCGATAATCACCGAGTAATTAACAATCCCAGTTTCAATTCGGTCGCCGCGGAAAATAGCAAATTCGTAATATCCTACGATATTGCGGCCCTCGTATGGCCTCCACCTCGTGGCCCCTACCACCGTCATCCTCCGCCGGTGGAAACTCGGTGAGCGAGCGAGTATCCGAGTTACCGCCACCCCTTTCCACGCGCCCCACCGCCCCTCGCGTGTCCGTGGCCATGTCTCGCGCAGCGGCGCGCGATCGTCGACTCGTCTCTTTCGTTCGTCTCCGTCTCTGCCTCGCCCACGCGGGCACACGGGAAACAGGACGAGCAGCGACCCTTCGCCCTCTCCCTCGCGTCAAGAGCGTCCTCATCGACGCCAGCGTTCCGCTCTGCCGCGCGACAGGACATCACCGCGCGATTCTGCACATTTTCGAATTTCCTATTTGTAAATAAGCAATCAGGGAGCGCGAACCGTTCGACCGGGCCCGCCAGAGGTGAGACAATTAATCATTTCAATTAACGGACAATTCGATCTCCAATCGCCGCGACCGAGAAGAATATTGGAGAGTCGGGGGACAAGCCGGATGCTCCTGCACTCCCTATCTCGCGCGCTTCTTCCTCCCCGCCTTCATCCCAATTTGTCCCCCCCCTTCCAATCCTCCCCCCGATCCTGTTTGTCCCCTTTCTCTCGTCGCTCGTCTCGCCCCGATCAGTCGTTCGACGATGCTTAACTCGTAATTTCGTAATGCGTCGCTGTACGCAACGTTCCCTGAATTCCATTATCCGTCGTCCCGCGAAGAAGGCTCGCCTAGCCGTCGACCGCCTCGACCGCGTCGTTTAAAACGATTTCTCTTGATTTTCATCCCCCCTCTGTTCCCCTTCGTCGAGATGAAGCCGCAATTATTCGGTTGCATAGGCCGATCCAGCTAATACGTAACATTAACTGAAACGCGATGCAATTTCTCTAAAGCGAGTCGAGTTTATTGCGCAACCTTTTTCTGTCAGCGGGAACACTTTCGCGGGAAAACGTCGCTATTAAAGTATCGCTTCCTACTATTGTAAAATTTCGATCGTTCGAGTGCGTTACTTACCTACGAATGTTATGGCTGTCCGACAGTCGAGAGGTAATAGGAGAATCAGTGAAATCGAGGAGAACTGTGAGGGTAATTTTATTCTAACTGCGATGTGTACTGTATGGGGCTGGTAAATTGGCTGATGGAATGCTACTTCAGTCCACCTTTGTCACTGTTACGAGCACCGATTAGTAGATACCGACTTGGCCAAATAACGAAAGTTCATGTGGTCTGGCCTTATTCCTTCGTGGCTGAGTAAGACTGACTTATTTCACTGGGATTAAGTAGACAAGTATTTCTTCTGTCTGCCAACTTATCGGTCATATACAGGCTGATCAGTTTAACTGGAAACCGTCTAATGGACATTGGCAATACTTACGATGCTAACAGCATCTCCTCCTGCTAGGGGACTTAAAACAGTGCCGCCGTGGAAACATCGCAGAGGGACTTTATTGTGACGTAAGAGGCTCACAGTGCTCTTATGTGCTTTCTTGCTGCGATGTTTCTGGAGTGGCACTGCCTTTAAGTCTCCAAACGAGAAGATCACCCTGTAGAATAAATGCTGCCGATACTCAGAGGGTTTCCAGATAAATTGATCACCCTGTACAGTACCCACCTACATCCTCTTTCAACTGGTTCACACAATGCATAATTGGCAAGACGAATATTTGAGCGAAAGCAGTGTCTCCAGAGAGATTTCGCCACAGATGAATTAAAGCCTTGAATCCCAAACACGAACCATGGTGGTTCGAAAGCTGTGCCCGACCAGTGCTATAACGAGGTTAGCGCCACGAATTACTCCGCGGTAACGGCCTGATTGAGAAAACTCACGGGTTGAGGATTGAACGTGTCGGTGGGAGGATCGGGGGGCAGTGGCGAGAGGACATCGTCGGGAAGAAGAGGTCAGAGAAGCTCGGCCCTGAGCGAAGAACCGAGACCGACAAAAGAGTCCAAGAAGGAGAAAAAGGCAAAGTGGAGGGAGGGGGCTGGTCGAGCAAGTCGAACGGATGAAAAATTATAAAGACCGACGAAGAAACGAGGTAATATAATATTAGCGGGTGTTCAGAGGGTGAACGGCAGAAGGAGAAAAGAAAAGCAGAAACGAGGGAAGCGGAGGAGGGATGGGGCTGGACGCAGACCGGTTAAACGATAAAAAGATTAACGCCACAATGAGTGGCGCTGCGCCTTTGCGAGCAGGCGGATACGGAAAAAGAAATCGGGGGCGCGAGGGAAAACAGAGGTACGGAACTCTTCTACGAAACCTCGACACAGCAAGATGGAAAGGTCAATGAAAGCACAAGATATATTGTTCCTTGGATGATGCAACGATCTTGCACCTCCTCACCTTGCCTCGTCGCCCGCGCGACTCGAGACTTCCACGGTTTTTCATGGCAGACTAAAAATAATTCGAGAAACCTAGAAGTGGGCAAAGACTAATATAGTCGTTCTCTATCTCGAGATGACCTCCCGCAGTCGCGATTACGCATCGATCGCGAATCGATTGCGGGGAAAACGGCGTAGCCATGCTGAAACCGCCATTTTGGTGGAACCACGACAAAGGTTAGGCCATCGAGGGGTGAACTGCGCGCAAGAAGGGGTGGTTCGACATCGCAGGGCCTACGAAGACGAGACGAAGGGTGGTAAATAGGAAATAAGTGACTGCCGGAGGGAGCAAGAACGGATTCCGCGGCAATTTCTCGTCTCCGCTCGTCATTGGCGAGAAATTGTCAAATCCCTGCCGATGCCTCTCCGTCCCGACGCGTTCTCGTTTCTCGCGTTCCTGTGCTCCTTCCCCCGGCGCTCGCCTAATCGGTCCACCCCCGTGCCACGGTTTATCCATTCTACGATCATGAGCGAGCGTGCTTCCCGAAGCTAACGAGATTTCTTTATTACGGCTGCAAATAAAACTGCAGAACTCGATTCGCCGCTCTTTATCCTCCGCCTCTCCTCCCGACGCGAACCGTTTGCAGTCCTCTTGGAACAGAAAAGAAGAAAAACCGGGGAAAGAGGAAACGCCAGGGGAAAACGTAGGGAAGAGCGCGAGAGCTGTTTCGAGCCGTGGCTGATTTTATTTTTTACGCCGCGCTCTAAACAAATTTCGTAAAATGGAATTTTCAATGACATGCCATGACTTTGTAATATCTTCCAGCGGAGACGGTCGCGCTTTGGTCGATTGGTTCGTCGAGGAATAACGAATCCCTGTTTTTCTACTCTCTCGCCACCCTGACAGAGAATTGCAAGCGCGCAAGGGGTTAACGACGTGCCGCGAGGAGATGGAAAAAGCAGAAATTCGCGCGTGGCTTCGCGACGGAAGAAACGTTCTCCTCGAGATGTCTCTATCCCTAGAGTAGATAGCCACATTCGCGGCAAATAAATCTGAAAAGGAGAGAGTTCTTCTTTCCTCCCAGGAACGAGCATCCTGTACTGAATCAGAGGGACCATAGATTCGGCCGAAATGGCGGAAGAAACGGAACGGTGCGTTCGAGCGAAATATATTTATTTTTGGGGGGATGTTGCCTCCCGGGTACAGGGGGACACGAGATTGAAAGTGTAATAGGACGGCCATCTTGATTTTCCAACCCCGCGTCAATTAGTCGCGGTGGAAGGGTGCGAAGAAGAGCGATGGCGACGGCGGAGCGAGGCTCAGCGAGGAGAGGCAAGGAGGAGGCGGGAGATAGATCTCGGGGAGAGGCGCGGAACCGCTGGCGAACGCGACCGACGAATGCGTTACCACCGTTTTCCCCTGCCACAGCCGCCAGTCAGGAATTAAAGTTCGGTTTCCGCGACACCCGGAAATAACGCGACCTTTCCTCGAGAAATCGGGAAATGAAACTCGTATCCTTTCAGGATTCATACTTGACGCGCTCCGCCTTTGAAACACTTTTCCTCCTCGACCTTTTGTGGTGGCTTTATCAGCCCACTTTGCCCGCTTCTCGACCACCCCAGACGAAACGGTATTACCGAGCTTCGACCGCTGCACGGACGCGGAGATTCGCGCTCTCTGACGCCAGTCGTTTGCTCGTTCCACTTCAATTTCAGTCTCCCAAGTTTGCACTTGCAATTGCACATTGCGCGAGCCATCCTAAACGGTACGTCGTTCGCTGCTTTTCGAAATCACTGTGATGTTACCCCCTTGTCTATAATTTTCTTTCGTAATGTTTTCACCTTCGCTGCCGATCTGAAACGATAGAGTATCTTAAACTGCCGCCTGTGCAGCTTCTGTTGACTGAACGTAGGTCCATCACGCGATAGTGCGTGGTCGGTTTCTCGTTGGAAAACCTCATCACGCGTTAGCGCGTGATGGGCAGCGAAGTGGTTGCGTATAGACTGTGACAGAAAAGCTGGAAACAGGTGGCGGAAACTTTCCATCCTTTTTTATTCAATGCTATAGGAAAAGAGAGAATATTGCTCTCTCCCGTTTCCAGTAATTGTATCCCAGTTTATTTCGCCTTAACAAGTGCATGGATCAGACTCGTTGAAAATGTGAAAGGGTAACAAATGACAGGACTATTCTTCTCCAACCATCTAGAAAACCGAGGCCCCTCGAATATGCCAAAGTAATCGACCACCGATGTAACTAACTCCTCCCTTAACGAGGATCCAAGATTTGCGTGTCGCTTAGGCAAACAAGCGAGAGATACTCAAATCACGACGCGAGAATGAAAACACTGTCGACGTCGTTAGGGTTAGAGGCGTCGCGTAACGTCGCGATGGCTTTGAATTTCCGATTTCGCGGTTGCGGTGCGCGTTCGCACCTACTCGTCCCGACTAAATAGGGCGTGTGTTCGTGCGCGAATTCGTCGCGGGACTTTTGCATATGACAACGCGATAACAGGCTCCTCACTGGCGACGAAACCAGCCAAGGGGTGGCGTCGCGTCGTGGCACGGCGCGCGGGGCTGCTTGGCACCGCGGCGAATACGAAAATGCAATTAAGTAGAATGTATGCGAGGTCATTGCATATTTGCGGGTAACGCTGGTCGTTAGCATCACAAAGAAGAACGTAGCCGGGGCCTCTGACGCGGGGGCGCGATCGTCCCATTGAAATGGATGAGAAGTCTTTGGAAAATTTATCTCTTCCGCGACCTACCCCATAGGCCTACGGGCCAGGCAACCGCGACGCATTAATGCGCCACGTCGCCACACGTTTCGCTACGATTTCCGACTTCCTGAGCCTCCTCCCATCGCGAGTCGACTTTACCCGCCTTCGACATCTGCCTCCTCCCCCCCTCCCTGGTCAGACGATCTTGATTCCTCGGCCAGAATTAAGATCAAATAAGCAGCGACGAGAGATAAGTTTAATATCGCTGTAGCGTTAATTTCGACATTCACTTAACAACTAACGCGCACGGTAATAACCGCTCACGTTTCATGTTCCGTGGCAGCGGGCGAAAAAGCGGGACGGCCCGATAATTATTATTACTTCGTCTGTCCGAACAGACTAACGAGGTACCAACGATTGTGGGCAATAAACATCGAGCGCCGGGGAATAGACGCGAGAACGATAATTAGGAATGTTAATTTGTCTAATAATTAACGAGATTAATGGGCTGCTCTTATCTGATGCGGGCGAACACGTAAAAGGAACCGCGAAGGTCGGCTCCGTGGGAAATAGAAAACCGTATCGGTCTGAACAGTCCAGCCCCGCCGCCTCTTCCTCCCCTCTCGCCCACGAATCGACGATCCTCGATCCGATCGCGTTCTCCTTCCGCGAGCTACTAAATTATCGATGCATCGCGACGCTCGGTGGCCCGCGGCCCCCCTCCGCGCGAGTCCAGCCTATGGAACGATCCTCTTAATCGTCGTTTTTGCCTGACGTTGTAAAGGAAGCGGCGCTATCGATCCTCGAGATCGTTCGACGAATTCCGCCGAACGTTCTTCCGGTCGGCAGGCGACGCGCACCTACCCACGTCCGCGAGCGGAGTCGATAAATCGTGCGCCGCGAAGAGAGACGCCGTTTCCGTGATTCCGGTATTTCTCGCTTGAGCGCAAAAAGAAGAGGAAGGGGGCGAGGATAAAAAGCAAGTGGCGCGTGTTATCGGAGGAACGAGACGCGCGCTCCTCGGCGGCGTCTTAATTCCGCGGGCCGATGGCACGCGGCAAAGGGACCCTGGAACAGAGAGATTCCATGCAAATGCCTCTCTGTCTCGCTCTATGGACGGAGCGGTTGTTCTTTTTTCCCCGTGGCCGAGCGATCGTTCGAGGAGGGAAAGAAGAGAAACTGCCGAGCCGAAGGGGCTGGCGTTAGATACGAGAGAAGAAGCGAGAAAGGTGACGGCCACGAGGGGATGCCGAGGTCGAGGAGGGGCGCGAGGAGGGGAGCGAAGAGGGGAGGGAAAAAGCGAGTATCTTATTTATGAATATGTATGGAGAGGCTCGAGCTCGGTCGAGAAGCTGACTACGAGCCAGGCATGCCGAAGCCCCTTTAGCGGTGCTGCCCCAACCTAGAATCAAAGTGACATTAGCTGAACGTACGTACGCCGCGGCTCACCTACCTTTCGGAATTAATGTCCGCGCGGCACGATATACGACCGCGTGTACGCTCTTTTTCACGCGGCTTCCGTCCTACGTCCGACGCCTTTCCCTTTTCTGCCCGACTTGCCTCGCTCCGAATACCCGCCGAGCGGATTTCACGGCCCCGCGATCGCCACCGAAACGGATCCTCGAGCGTCGCGGAAACGATACCACACTCGGTTTCCATTTAAACAAGATTCCTCCGAGGCTCGAGGCTGCATTCTTCGCCAGCCACCACCGCCAGGCGTTATATTAATATTTTAATATAAATGCAAATCGTATTAGATTGCGCTTACCGATAGGGAGAGTTAAGCTCGCCGCGAGAGACGAGAGGGAGGACGGCGACAAGGGTGGGTGGATGGTCCTGTGGAGGACGTAGGTAGGGTTGCTGGAAGAATTCTCTCCTTGGGTGCAGTGGGGGAAAGAATAACGTCTCCTATGGCCGATTTCTTTAGCTTCGGTTAAAGGTGAGTGGAGGTTGAGGTGCAATAAGTGTCGTTGATTAGCGATTTTCTGTTAAATTAGTTGCGTTATATCGTTCGAAATGACTATTAACTGATTTGCATTAGGAAGTGGAATATTCTGCAAGAAAACGTGTGGTCTGTGGCCTGTAAGGGGGGAATTCGTGCGGCAACCCTGGACGTAGGGAAGGTGAGCAGGAAGGAGGAAGACGAGTGAACCGCTCGCGGGAGAAGCATCCACTCGCGTAAGTAGTCTCGTACGACGCACGATTTATCGCCTGCACTTGCCAGCCTCTTGCGCCGATATTAAGGAAAGGCCATAAGGTTCCTAGCTTATAGACTCGCTTTGCCGAGTTCCACAAGCAACCCCCTTGTTCACCGATAGTTTAGCGAGGCTCAAAACTTGGTCTGCTACCTGTATCGCTGATAAGATTTCCTATACGCTTTTGAAGCTGCAGCTTACGTCTGCCTCTAATGCACGCATTGTGGAGCCAGTGAAAAAATAAATGCAGTAGAGAGTAGATCGTATGTATATTGAAAGTCGTCGTGTGCGTTCGGACGCATAGGCTAGCCACGTCAAACACGTATCTACAGAAAATTTCACCTTAAGCTCCACTACATATTCAGACACAGACTAATCAAAGACAGTGTGCATAATTCGAAGAAAGACTAGCATAATGCAAACAAAAATCTGCGCTGCCCTTCGCTGCATCTGCGTCTCAATGTGTGCCTGGCCTATCCCTTGGTCTACCTTCAGCCACGCGCTGAGAACAATACGTTTCGACAAACGAACAACAGGGTCTCGAAATTCTGCCGAAAATCGCCGATATCCCCCTCTACTTCCCAATTTCGCGCTAGTTTTTCCACGTTTCGAGGAAGAATAGATCACCTGACTCGAATTCCCCCGATTTCAGGGCGTCGTTTGATCGCGGGCTCGCCCGAATCGAGCTCCCGACGGGTAGCATTCGGAACAGCAGCTCTTATCCCGAATTTTCGCGACGCCGCTCGTTATCCCGTCGCGGAGGAAATTTCATAGCGGGACGCGCGTAAAACCCGAAGAAAATTCATCGAAGCATCGCGGCGCGTCGTTGAAACGGGAAGTACAAGCGGTCGCTCGGCTGGCGAACGCGACGACGCGTCGCGTACCTCGGATCCCACAATGAATCTTTATCCCATTCTGTGGACGTTAATTTCCCCACTGACGGTGCTCCGTCGGCCGCATAATTACGGGCGATAATATAAAAACGAGCGTGAAAAGGCGGGAAATTCGAGCGACGCGATAAAAAAGGCGTCTCTCTCTCGCGGCGAATCTTGCGGAAACGGAGGCGATTAAAATACAAAAAACCAGCGTTTGGTGAAAGCCCGGTGAAGAGGATCCGCGGGTTCGCGTGCGAGTTATTAATTCCGGGTTCTGCGGTCGATTCGGTGGAACGACGCGCCCGCGCACCTCCACTTCTACAAGAGTAGACTCCCGCCGTGCGTCGACTATCGCGACGTCGCCGACACCGTCATCCTTCACCGTCGTCGTCGTCGCCGTCGTCGTCGTCATCGTCGTCGTAGCGCCCCGGCGCCGCCGCTGTCGATTTCGCCGATGTATGCGCGGATGCAGCTGCAACAGCATTCTACGCGAAACGTGCCTTCCCCCATTTAGGCGACTCAGCGATGCGCGATGCCATTCACGGGTGAAAATATGAAAACCCCATTATGCGGCAACCCGAGCAGTTGCTTTTTGTACCCCTCTCTCACCCCCGCGCCAGCTTCTCTCGCTCACGCGTCTCCTACGTACGGTACCCTCGCGCTGCTCCTGGCTCTTCTCTATTGCGAGAACACGCGACACCGCGGACACGAGTATGGATTTATCGTATATTTTACGCGTTACACGGAACTTGACGCTGCCTCCCCTGCGCCAATTCTTCGACAGTCGCGCGCCAGTTGCCACGCTACTGTTTCGCTCGCTCGTGGGGCGTGCAAAAGTTCACGCGATGTCGGAGTGATTCTCGAGTGAGAGCGCTTGGCAATTACTGTAACTCTAATTGATGAGTAACACTGAAAGATGTGCTGGCGTTTTTGTCTTGGGAATAATTAACCCCTTCACCTACGATTTTCTTTCGTAGTGTTGTCACCTTTGTTGCCGAGCTGAAAGGATAGAGTACTCTAAACTGCCGACCACAGAGCTTCCATTAAGTTTACATAGATGCATCACGCGACAGTGCGTGATCGGCAGCGAAGCTACAACCCAAGTGCACGAGTCAGGCTCGTGAATAGAGGTAAAGGGGTTAATATTAGAATATTGTAATATTAGTATTGAATTTATAGAGGAACTTTTTCCTCTTTAGGCGATTTAACTGCTGGTAGGAGGGTATTCGATGTGCTCGCTTGGTTTCCCGCGGAGGCTCGCCTCAACAGGGAGCCTCGTCGTTTCATGTTAAACTGCCGATCGTCGTTCACGACAGTGCTTTATCATAAATTATAATTAACCGCATAAATATGCATTCGACCGTGGCATAATTCGACCAATAACAGTAAATTACTCACGAGGCAGAGGGACTCGTCGCTGGTGTCGCGGTAGCGCGATCCCACCCCTGATGCAGAGAGTTGCCTTCCGTGCTGCCGCCCTCTTCCCAGCAACGGCAACACCGGCAACTCCGACAACCAGGCAATAGACAGCAACAGCTAAACCAGCAGCAACTATGCCGTTCTATTCGACGATGCAACGACGTTCGCTCGTCCGAGGCCTCGCAATGGTGCGCGCACGCGCGACCGAACGGGCTTCTACAGTAATGCGATTAATTGGTATTGCTAATCGCCGATAATTAATATAAATAGATGAGTACAATTATTAGTAGAGCGCGGTACCGATTCGCCCGCATACAGGTACAATTTGTTCTCTGCAGACCCCTATATCACTCTCTGTATCTCTCCTATATCTCTCTTCCTCAGCCTCAGCCTCGCTCATCCTCTGTACTCAACGAAGACTCGGCCCTTCGAAGATACAACAGAATGCAAACTCGGTATTGCTTACCGAAATGCATCGATACCCATTAGCTGATTAGAATTCTCGGACAAAAATCTTTGGTCAATGTTAAGGGTTCTGCTGCGCGGATCACCCTATATTAGGCAACTTTTCGTTGATCATCCTCAAATTGATCGAAGTTGTCCGTATAAAAGCGATACACTTTTCACGTTCGATAGATAGATCGCCCCAACTGCCCGACCAAAAGCTGCCTAACGCAAGCTCCGCGTTAACCCGCGAGGAAAGAAAAGAGAAGCAGGAGGAAGAGATAAGAGAGGCGGGTGGTGGTCGGACGAGGAAAGGGGAAAGAAAGAATTAGGTAAACCGCGCGGGGAGATGGCTTCAGGGGAATAATAATGGAGCGTGCGTTGTATATTTTTTTATATTCGATGCGTCATATTTTCCGAGCCTCGAGACGCACGGGGCTCGAGGAGCACGATATTGAAAAAAAGAGTGCCACTTCTGACGGGTACGCCTCGACCCTGGTCCGCGCTGCGGGGGGAGGAGAGAGGGAGAGCGAGCTGTGGCGCGTGTGTGGGTGGTTGCGGAGAATGGGAGACCACGGAAGTGGTACGCGGTAGGGTGACTCGACTCGGATCGAGAGAGAAGCGGAAAGAGAGAGGCTGTCTCGTATCGAGGGAAAGAGGAGCCGAGGAAAGAATGGGCACGGACTGGGAGAAATCGCGACGCGGGGTGGAAGGGGAAGGGGGAGAGGGAAAAGGGCGAGCTGGAGGGAACGGAGACACAGGGCAAGATAGGAGAGGGTTGCGTTGCCAGACTTCACGCACAATTAATTTCCTGAATAATTCCTAATCGAAGCCGAAACCGAACGAGACACGGATGGTGGCTGGCGTTGCCGATCGAGCGACAGCTCAATCGCGAACCCCTGCCCGTGCTTCGTCGCGCCTTCCGTGATGATTATATGTACGGTAATTAATTGACTGATTATTACTTCAACTACGACCAGGAATTTCAAGATGAGTGCTCGCGCTGGGGCCCTTTTGTTCCCTTGGTGAGAGAAGTCGATCGGGGAGCGTGGGTAGAAGCTAGAGGGAAGAATTGTTATGATTTTCTGACGTGTTTGAGTTTGCGTGGCAGAGTGGTCGAAAAGTCGATTTTCCCGCGAATGGAATTTTAAAAAGACGGGCAAGTCCGCAACGATGATTCGCAATACCACCTCGACACATTTATCTTTCTACTCCTGTCTTTTCTTCCCCGACGAGCATTCTTCGATGACACCCTCGGTGGTTCGATCCTCTTTCCTTTCTCAATTTCCTCCATCTATGCACGCGTACATCTACCTATCCGCCGATCTATCCATCTCCTTTCCCTCCTCGGTATATCGACAGCTCGGCGCATCGCCGACAACCGCACACAGCCACCCCTTCCCTCGGCCCTTCTGTCTCCATTGTCATAACCCATAGATGCGACCGTAAATCGACGGGAAAGCTGCAAGAACGTTCGATATATCAATCTACGTCGGCTCCTATTTGGTGGTAATTAATCACGTTCATATCCGAGGGCGTACTTAGCATCCAAGAGGAGGAAGCGAAGCGTCGGTGGGATAGCAAACGCGTTTCGAATCATTGGTCCAAAAACTTCTCCAAACGTTAAGCATCTGACGTATTATAATTGAGAATTTTTTAAGCTGAATCTCTTCTAGTGGGGTATCATTTTTCTGGACTAGAAAAATGTTCCTACGTTAGTCTCCCCATTGTGGGTGGCTTAAAATGTCAGCGATAGAGGACATATTGGCGATAAAGTAACATTTGTATCGAGGAGTTTACAGTCATCGAATACCATAACAATCTCGCGAACTGGACGACGCGATATGAGAAGCATCAAAACGCGTACTCTCTTTTAATCGGCGCTGTTCGACCCCATCGTCAGGGGAAGCACGGCTCGTTGATGCAAGTTTATCGACGAGAAATCCGCGCTCTTCGAATCTGTGTATCGTCGGAAGCAAAGAACATTAGAATCGTTTCCATCGATTCTCTATGGCCAACGATTCCTTTTATTCGTCTCGAAGGTATGCTACCCATTCGATCGCAATTGCGCGTTCACGCGCTCTCGTGACCACAACTGCTACACTTGCTCCCCACTTTGTATGAATTTTACACCGCGTACTTCCTTGTTCCTCGAATCGTTCAACCACGAAATACGCATTGCGAGTGTGTGCTGATCGCAGTTCGTTCTTCAATCCCTGACCAACATACGAATTCAAATGCTCATGCAGTATTGCCATATGACGGGACAATTCAACATGACAATACAACATGGGTCTTCCAGTGAGGTCATAGACTAGAAGAGCGGGAGTGTCACATGGTATTTGACTGCATTGCTTAGGGTTCCCCTATTTTCCTACTCTATGACATCATGTTAAGACACTGCCCTAGAATATGGCGATACCGCCCTCTATTTTTATCATCTTCGTGTCTAGAATCTATCCTCCGAAATTGTCCCACATGTTTAGAAACACCCTGTACACAAACACAGTCTTTTCGCTACGATGCTTTCTGGCGGCACTGTCTTTGAGTCTCCAAGCTAGAGAATCACCCTCTACAACCTAATTCAGTTGGTCGATAATTAACGATCCCCTAGCCTGACTATCAAGCGCGAGAAGCAGTAGAGAAACAGAAACCGCGCGCGAAAATCTGGCACGTTTCGACGGCACAGGGAGAGTGTAGAGAAAAGGCAAGCGGTCAATCGGCATTCGAGCGATCGTCGTCGCGCCTCAGGGACAACGGCGGTGCCGCTGAAAAGCATCTCGAAAGCGGGAAGCATTTTCCCCGTTCCGGGCCTGTCTATCTCCGCGCTGCCGCGAATTTTCTCCGGCTCTTTTTGCCGCGGCGTCCTCGACGATTTGTTCTGGTGCGCCTATCCGGGAATTCTCCCGGCCGAAAACCGCCAGCGCGGCGGCAGCGGGAGGAGAGAGACGGTCAGAGGGAAAGGGGCTGAAGAAAAGGACGGAGGCAGAGAGTCGGAGGTCCGCGTTTAAAATAATGCGAAGCCTCCTTTATTCCTATCTCCCTCCACCGGGAGAGCGTATCCGCGCTCGCCCTCCCCGATCCAGCCACTTCGTTCTCGACGCTTTTTTTTTTTTCATTTCGCGCTTTCTACCGCGGCCAATGAAAGAGCCACTTCGCCTTTTGTCGCGCTTCGACCGTGCCGAGACTCGTTTCGCTCGCTTCGAACCACGCGTATCCGCGATGACGCCGCGCTTCGTTACGCTCCGCGCGGACTCTTCTCGGCAAATTTCGTGTTAACTTTCGAATCGTTAGGAGGAAAACGTTTGCTTAGCTGGATGGGAAACGGTGCAGGACATCCTGGCGCATTAGGGTCGAGGCACGCACTATCGATACTTTCATGGTTTGCTTATTCTCTGTTCTCGGTTCGATTAGATATTATTTAAGCTGTTCTTTAATATGGATACGAGTTCACGTTACGAGTGTTGCCTTTTTAATGACACTGTGCGCGACAGGCTGCAGGTCGACTTCGAAGTATTCACATTATTACGTGCAGTATAAGTGTAGCCAGTGCAAGCCAGCCCTGGTACCCATCATTCTACGCATTTCTGGAAGAGCGACTGGGACGTGGCATGATCCACGAATCCCAGCAAACGATAGCGTCCCCGAGGTTCGGTCGATTCGATCAAACAATCGAGACGGAAACTAATCGCGACGATTCGAGGAATTCGAAACATTTTTTCCAGCGTAACCGCGGTCTGGGAGCGCGAGATGAGGCTCGCCGCGGGCAGAGGAGGAGGGAGCGACGGGGTGGGTGGCTTTCACGGTTTTGAAAAAAAAATCCATTTCGCGATAGAGCCGTCGCGGAATAGATACGGGACGCGGCGTAGGGCCTATACCGTGGAGGGTATAGGGTAGCCAGGATTGACGATACGAATCGGCTATCTGCAGGTACGCGCCGGATAGGTCGGGGGAGGAGAGGGAGCGACGCGTGTGTAGTCGTTGCGCGCGTATGCGAGCCCGCGGAGGCACACTAGGCCGATTCTCGCGCGTACGTACGCGGGAGACTGCACGTGCGTGAAGTTACACGTGGCTGGGTGGGTATCTCCGATATTTATGGGCAATATTTCCGATTCAGCTGCCGCTATCGAAGCCCTTACCAGTTCAACATGTCCGCAATAAAAAACTGGATAAAATTATATCCACATCTCGCCACGGTTTCGACTCGCTGAAACTCGTCAAAAGTTATGGAGCGGCGGGGATACGAGGAATTCTATTCTACTACCTCTCTCCCCATTTTTTTCCTCCTTTTTTTTTTCATATTTTGCGCGAGACTCCGATGCGCGAATCGATCGATTTCGAGCCGATAAAGCGACCGTTTCTGCCTCCGCTCGCTCGAAGGGAATCCACGGCAACGAAATAATTCCGCGTCGGGGAGCCGAGCGTGCGAGAGAAACTTTTGCTCCTCTCACCCTTGTCCGAAGAAATCGACGGAAGTTTGCTCGCGGCAACCTCTGCCGGCAATTTCGAACGTTTTCCTTTTACCTCGGCTAGAAAGGGATGTTCCGAGGCGAGATCGAACGCGGGGGGGATACTGAGGCAGGGGACATAAGTCACGGCCGCGACTGGTAATAAAATGAAATTGAAACAAACGCGTCGGCCAGGAGGAATCGAACTGGTCCAAACGAGCTGTTTCCTAGCAGGAGGGAACGTAATGCCGCGATTCAGCGTGGGAAGCGCGACGACCGAGTTTCGAACGTAAAAATTTCAATTTGTAGCCGGCCTGCGCGGCCCGTTAAGGCTGCGACTAGCCAGGGAAACGTGTAATATATTACGAAACTTGGTAGCGAAGCTCGGATGCGGCAACCGAACGCTATATTATTCGAAAGTTTTCCACTCCGCGACAAATTCTTAACTTATGGATTTCGGGCTGGAAGTACGCTCCCGCCTCCTCCTTACTTCGATACATGCCCGACTTCGCGTAGGCATCCCCCTTCCTTAGCCGCCGTTTCTCCAGTTGCGAATCGCGAAAACGCCGTGGAACAGATCGATTCGACGTCGAATCAGTTTTACGAAACTTTTCCCTGTTTCTTACTTCTTCTCGCTCTGCTTCTTCTAGTAATCTCGAACTGTTAGCTCTCCCTGGTCGATGGGATATAATGTAGATAGATATTATAGTATTGTCTTGACACAGGTTCATCATTTGTAATCAGTTAGGGTGCGAACACGTTGCTGTCACATCACGTGTAATCATGTTACATATTATGTATAGAAGATAGGTCTAAAACAAGAAAAGAACCTCTGCTCACAGTAAGCCTCGCGAGCCCTCACTTAATTCCAGTTAAACTGATCACCCTGTATCAACCGCGTACCATGAGAAGTCCCCTGGAACGCGCTAGAGGCAATGCTTTCTAAAGGACTTCCCATGGGGCACGTACCTATAGCATTAAATACATATTACAAGGACGATGATCAGGGTAGATCTTCCACGCTCGCATCATTGGTTCGCGATTACGAAGAAGAATCGACTAGGAGATGCGCGCAATGACGGTGCAGGAGGAACGGAAGGAAGGAAGAGGAGCGGGAAGAGGAGCGGGAAGAGGAGCGGGAAGAGGAGGGCGGAGGGACGAAGGTGACGAGAAGGTAGAGAGTCTAGAGAGCCGAGCTGAGGGGAGGCGAGGATCGTGGCCGAGATGGATAGACGAAGAGAGACGGAGATAGCGAGGAAGCGTGGAGACGGGGGCAGAGAGAGAGAAAGAGAGAGGTGGAACGAGAGCGGCGGAAAAACTTTTTAAATTCGAGACAAAATGCTAAAAGTTCCCCGAGGCCATGCATACGAAGCGGGAACCAGCGAGAAAAAGGAGCGAGGACGGGGCGGGTGGAGGGAGGCAGGCAGCGACCATTAACATAAAACAGAATGTGGGAAAAGCAAATATTGTGATAAAAAATAATAATAATAGGAGGCCGAGCGGAGAGTACGGAAAGGAAGGAGGGACAGGGAGGAAAGAGAGCGCGCGCGCCCAACCCCTGGGGACCGAGCGGAACGAC
This sequence comes from Calliopsis andreniformis, assembly GCF_051401765.1. NCBI lineage: Eukaryota > Metazoa > Arthropoda > Insecta > Hymenoptera > Andrenidae > Calliopsis > Calliopsis andreniformis. Next base: position 12,973,050 of record NC_135063.1, read on the forward strand.
GGATACTTCGGCTCCGCGAATGCCGTCGTCCTCTTTCTCTCCTTCCCTCCTTTCACCCCCTGCCCCCCCTCCGTCCTCGCCTCGCCCACGCTCCTATCCCATCTCCGTCTAGCTGCTCGTATAAATACAAGTATGCGCTCGGAGTTTTCCCAGGGCATTTATGAAACTCATTCGGCTAGAACTAACTCTAATAATCGTTGAAACTAATGCTCTCTTTCGAGTACGTGTGCCACCAATACCGTTCGTCCGTTCCTCCCCCTCCCTCCGTCCCCCAGAAGCCTCATGCTTTATCGCCGACGAACGCGAGCCTCCTTCGAGCTCGACTACCGAAAGAACCGTCGGCGTCGCCTCGTTCAACTTTTTACACCCCCGATGCCTCTGAGCAGCGGGAGGATCGCGGCAAGAGAGAACGACACGGCTCAGCCTCCAATCTCTAGCCAACCTCGACTCGACTTTCCAACTTTTCAAATACAGGGAGATGGATTTCGCGTCTCGATATCAAATTTCAAAAGTATTTATTACCTTTTATGACGGCGTACCGAGGATAGGGGGACCTCCTATCGTAGGATCTGGGTAGGTCGAAGCGCCACGATAGGTACGTAGTCGAATAAAAAATACTGTTCGACGGAAAAAAAAAAAAAAAGGAAAAAAAGAACTAGCGGCAAAGGAGTCGGAGAACCATAGAACGCTCCTACGCAGCGTGGTCAACGCAAACTCGATTACTCTGGGCTACGCGTCACTCACTCATCTTGTCGCCGTTTAACGAGCCACCCTTTAATCGATAAAGTTAATTTGTACAACGGGACGAGTAACTTTTATCTGGGAAGCCGAATCGAGGCGTAAAATGGATGCAAAAAGCATTGAGAGCGCGCACGTCGGGATCGGTAGGCGCACGCGGAGAGAAACAGGAGGAAAGGCGAGGCGAAGAGCATGCGGGCGGGATAGGCTGGGGAAGATGAGAAGATAGGGAGAATCGAGGCGAGGAAGAAAGAATGTAGGGAACATAGCGGCGTAAACCGTAACGATAACGATTATAGGCACAGTTACCCTGGGACGTCCTTTCTTAACGATTACGCCGTTGAAAATTATTACGCGCAATAACGTTCTGTCGTTATTACTGTTATTGTTATTATTATTGCTATTATTACGAGCGTTATTATTGCCGTTATTATTGCCGCCGCTATTACTATTATTTATATTATTATTATTTTTATCATTATTACTATTGTTATTATTATTCCGCGCGGGTAGCGTGGAACAGAGGAAAACGTACGATCGCCGATTTCCCGAGTTCGCCAGACATTTCTAGATCGCCGATTCTGCCCCCCCTCGCGTTCCCTCGAGGCTCTACTTCTACCCCTCTGCGAACTTAATCGAAAGGCTTGATCGTTGCTTGAAAAAATCGACCTCTCGTGGTTTCACGTCAGCTCCGGAACCAAGACTGTCTGCTCCAGCCAAACTCGACGATTGAATTCGCGAGATCGACAGGCCAGTGATTCTTCGAAGGGGGTCTGTCAGCCCGGAAGACCCGTTCGACATGGAAATTTTTGTTCCGCCGATCATCGAGAAGCTCAGCCGTCGATCTTTCTGCTCTTGAGGTACGCTGGCCGTCGGCTAAATGCGCTCCCGACGTCCTCGCGGCGCGCTACCGCGGAAAATACGCGTTTCGGCAGAGGCAAACGAGTCGGTTTATTTTTTGAGTGTCCAGGACCACTTGCTCGGTGTGTCGGGACGTCCGTCGGAATTGAAAATGCCGAGGAAAAAATCCCTGAAGCCTCGCCGTCGACGGAACGGTACGAAAGGGCGGAGAGCACGAGAAGCTGGATCAAAAAGAATAATTAAACGCGGTCGATCGACGCGCCGCGTTACCTTTCCTTAATTGAGATTTATCGCGAGCTGGTGGCTGGCCAAAGAGTCGATTGCCCCAACTATCGGGGCGAATTACATCAACCTGGACGTTATCTTACGACAGTCCGCTCATCGATTATTCGCAAAGCAAACACAACTCGCGAGTACGCCAGCTCCAGTTGCACTTACGCGCGGAGGAGAGAGAGGGATTCGGAAAGCTGAGCATAGAATTTTCATAACTTCTCTGTTTGTGTTCTGCACGCGAGCAGAAATCCATCCATCGATTTCTGTAAGTGGGATCCACGAGCCAAGGGATGAAATATTTTCATAGACATAAAACTAAGGTGATTGGCTGATTGGATCGATGAACGAATGTAATTTAGATATGCGGCTAGTACCTACGCTGCTCGACTGATCAATTACGAAACGTTTCGAAGTCCTCCGACACGGCTAACAAGATTTACGATTGCCCGAATAGTTACGTTCTTTTTTCTATCGTTGCTCCTCACTGCGTTTCCCTCCTTTTCCCTCTTCGTTCGCAATTTATATCGTGATCGACACTCGTTCGATGCACCACAATAATTGAGTGAGAAAATTACTTGTAACGCTATTGCTCGAGGTTACATGTGTATCCTAACGTCGCGATGAACTTTGTTGCTGATTGGCAGCTAATAGCAGTTTTCGTGAATCGACGAGCGAGAAGATTCTAATTGTAAGCCGAGAATATTGAAGCCTTTAAAGAGCGAATTGAACGGCGGAAAACAGCGACGATCGCGAACGGTTTGCCTATTTTCGGCAATTTCCGATTCGTAAATTGCTCGGCCAGGACGGTGCACACGTTCCAGGAGACAAACTAGTTTTGTCCCCACAATTCGTACAGCCGTATATACATGCGCGCCCATCGACGATATTTCATCGAATATGATAATTGTAGCTATTAACGTCTCGAACGAGCGATTTCCTTGTCCCCGACGAATAATTGCTTCGATGAAAGTTGAGCTCAGTCTAAACTCGTAGATCACACCATAATGTGTCTCTATCGATCTGGTAAAAACTATGCACGTTGCATACGTGTTACAGTGGTTCCGGGTTAGTTGACCGAAATTTCACCGAGATAATTGGCCGTCGATATCCCCACTACTTCTTGGAAGCGATTTCGCCAAGTGTCTTCAGCGTGACCTACCTGATGGAAACACTTTACTCATTATTGATATATGTTAACAAATTTTGCGATTCTCTAGGTTTCTTTTCGTCGTACGCTCTCTTAAGACAAAATCTCTTTAGATTTCTGCCATCTTGTGAGGCGTTTATGGAAGTATTCATTATACTAGGGGCTTCTAGCCGTCAATAAAATAAAAAATACATAAATAAATGTTGTATTCGATAAATCGACAATCTCGACCATAAATCGATATCTCACTCTACCTATTTATCCATTCTAAGACTCGGAGAAAGAGAACACTCGAGAGTTCCTAGAAGTAGATCTGGTCCCGAACCATAGCCAACTAACGCGGAACCACTGCATATTGGACATTAATCGCGTTCCTCTATTTTACCTTTCAGATACGTTACGCATGATGCCTCGAGCACTTCCTAGCGCTGCATCGCACCGTTTGACGAGATTTTGCATGCCTGGGCGCATCTTACATAAAAACTCAGCACCGAGAAGATCTCGACGAAACGATAATTCTGCCTAAGTTGTGTCGCTCTACACGATACTAGATCATGCCTAGTTACGCGAACATTACGTTACGCCTGGGCCTCGGTTAATGTAATTACACGTAAGTTGCTTACGACCTACGATAATACCTGTACCCGGTCTTCAAGTTCAATTACGCGCAGAACGCATCGGCCGCGCTTACGCGATAATCGCCTGACGAATGTTTGCACGCGGCTAATTGTCCCTATTTATCGTACGTATCGCGGGCTTTTACAATCCGAAATGGCCTGAAAAATGCGAGCGTGCCTGTCAGGGAGTTCCTTTTGTCTGTCCATTCGCGAGGGACGAGGCGCGCGCGCGGCGTGGCGATGCTACGGTCGTATGAATATTTATATATTTCGTTCAATGTAGTAATTTAATGACTCATAAACGCAACTATCCGGGACCATTGCCGCAACGATGAGCCATCGCCGCCTTTACGATCGCGTCATTCGACTTGCCGTAAAAATACGAGGCGGCGTGCAACCCGACGCGCGGTGTTAAATAGAATAATTATTATACGAATGTTTATGCACGTGTACCGATATTATTGTTGCCCGCCGCATTAATGACACGTAAATGGAACCGCTCAGCCAATTTCAACCGACCGTCGACGCGTGAAACGGAACCAGCAATTACAAAATATTCCGTGTCTTATCGCTGGTTATATTATGTATATAGCATCTAAACGCGACGGATAGTATCCGCACAATTTGCAGTAAAATATGCGCTAGAGGCTGCAAGGGACCAGACCTCCTTCGCGCTGGATCCTCTCTAGGCTAGCGAAAAACCAAGGAAAACCGTCGCGAGGTCTTTCTCTCTGCTCGGAGGTTACCGAACCAATTAGCATAACGTTTTGGGGCGGTAAAGGGCAGTAATTGTTCGGATGTAAACCGATATCTGCTTCTCGCAGCGCATCACAGCAAACGCTCTCCCATCCCCCTTTATTCTCGTTCCCGTCTCCTCTCTCTTTTCCATACCGACCACGCGGCCGTGTAACAAAGGGGGACAGAGGGAACCATTCGTGGTGGGAAAGAGAGGAACCTATCCAGTTCAGAATGTTCCCTAGCGAAGGGGATTTCGCCAGCGGAAAACAACGAGCACTCGGTCTTCTCTCTCCGCCGCATACGCAACCCCTACCAGCCGCGTCGCGTTTCCAGTTAAAACGGCCGAGTACTCGTGTTTAGATATCGTTAAACCACATTTTCGACACTACCATTATGTAAAGCACGTGGTGGAGGCCGATAAGTCGAACAATGGGCCGTGCTCGCGCCGAACGGGACGGGTTACGGACTTTTGGATGCTCGTTCTGTCCGCTATTTCGCCCAATTTCCGATCATCTCCATTTTTCCTCTTCTGTTCTCTCTTTCTCTTTAACGCGCGTCCACCATCCCCGCCCCGACTGAGCGGGAAGGAAACTTTGCCGCTGACAAACTCGAGGAAGTCGTCGCTAGACTCGTTCCTCGTTGCTTAATTCTCCCCTGCCCTACCAAACGTAATTAGTATTTTGGGGATTAGCGTGGGTAGGTCATAAATTGTGCTCGTGAACAAGTAAATAAAAGTTTATTAAAAACGCAACACTTAGTCTACAGGAAAGAAAATAAAAACGAACACACTGAATGAGTAAAGTAAACTCGAGTGCGTACAATCGTGACGCGCTGCAAGCGAAACGACCGCTTGGACGGTTCAGACGATTCTGCTCTCGCAACCGTTTTTGGGAAGATCCTCTAACGCACACGTGTGGCATTTTCCTAAAACATTTCAAGGAAGAGAAAACCTTCCTTGAAACGCACAGGATGACCACCCGCCGTGTCGCTGCGCAAAACTTTCACGAAACTTCCCACATCTGTTTATCATCGAACCATGTCTCCGACTCACAGATTTTAGTAAAAATGGTGAAGGTCCACCACATTACCCCCTTACCAGTGATAACGCAACAAAAGAACAAAGAATGTCTTATAACTATATTACACACAAAAATTATTAAAGCAAAACTTATGCTAACTTCTACGCTAGAATTAAATGTAACGTGAATACAAAAGAAAAAGGTATATCAATAATATGAAATATAGTAGAATCTGATAAACACACAATACTAATATACACTAGCGAACAATAAAATATTTACATAGTTCAAAAACCAGCTTGCAGCCGATCGGGAAATCGAACGCGTCTACCAGATCGCGTTTTGCCAAGATTTTCTGTGGGTGGCACAGCATTCTGATCAGACTGTCTAATTTGTTCGTCAGTAGATAAATTTTTTGGATTATCTTCCGGAGCTGTTTGTCTGCTACTAACTGGTTGGTGATTACCATCGTCAGTCAGAAGAAAAGCAGGTTTTAGCCTGTCAATCGAAACTTTAACCTCTTTGTCGTTAATTATTAACGTGAAACTTTTATTGCTACGTTGTACGACTTTATATGGCCCGTCATAAGGCGGTTGTAATGGACTCTTCACAGCGTCATGTCGCAGAAATACATATGGTGAGGTAGCCAGATCTTTGAAGACAAAAGTTTTACGAGAACCGTGTCGTGTAACAGGTGAGGACTTAAGATGTTTCATAAAATTCCTTAGCCGATTCACAAAATCGGAAGTTCCCTCAACCCTGCTTGACACGAAGAACTCGCCCGGTAAACGAATACCTGCACCATAAACCAACTCTGCGGCTGTCGCCTTTAAATCCTCCTTAAGGGCTGACCGAATACCAAGCAACACAATAGGTAGTATTTGTACCCAGTCCTCAGTCGCGTGGCATTTTATTGCAGCTTTTAACTGACGATGGAACCGTTCTACCAACCCATTAGCTTGCGGATGATACGCTGTAGTACGTAGATGACATGACCCAATTAACCGTAGCAACTCTTTAAATAAATGTGATTCGAACTGACGTCCTTGATCAGTGGTAATTTTTAAAGGTACACCAAAACGTGCCACCCACACACTTACAAACGCTTTTGCCACCGTTTCCGCGTCGATTTCCGCGATCGGAATGACTTCTGGCCAACGCGTGAAACGATCGACCATTGTTACGCAGTACTTGCAACCTTGAGACATCGGTAGAGGTCCTACAATATCGACATGAACATGCTCGAATCTACCCGAATTTTGAAAATTGACAATAGGGGTTGCCACGTGCCTCGTAACTTTTGATCGCTGACAAGGAATACAGTGCCGCGTCCAATCGCGACAGTCCCTATTTATTGACGGCCATACAAAACGGCTGGTTACCAACCTTTGCGTAGCACGAACCCCTGGATGGGACAGTCCGTGCAGGGAACTGAAAACCGCACGCCGTAATGACTCAGGTACAAAAGGCCTAACTGTGTCGTTCGACACATCACAAAACAAAGACACCTCGAAATCAGGAAAATGAACCTTTTTCAAACAAAGTGCACTTGAATTGGAAGCTAAAATTTCTTTAAGCTCCTCATCCACCTCTTGTACCTGTTCAATCGTTTTGTAATCTGGGGGTGAAGAAATAGACTCGATTCGCGATAATACATCTGCCACATTATTTTCAGTACCTTTAATGTGTCTAATGTCAGTAGAAAATTGACCTATATAGTCTAAATACCTAAACTGACGTGGAGAACATTTCTCAAGTTTTTGTTTGAAGGCAAAAATAAGTGGTTTGTGATCTGTATATATCACAAAATCACGTCCTTCCACTGAATGACGAAATCTTTTAACGGCCATATAAATCGCTAACAACTCGCGATCATAAGCGCTATATTTACGCTGGGTAGCAGAAAGGGCTTTTGTATAGAAAGCTAACGGTTGCCAAACACCTTTAACCAGTTGTTGCAAAACGGCACCAACTGCATAATCAGACGCGTCAACAGTAATACTAATGGGTGCACCTGAAACGGGATGCGCAAGTATTGTAGCACTTGCAAGGGCTTCTTTAACTTTTACAAAAGCCTCTTCCGCCGTCTCAGTCCAGAGCACTGGTACATTGCCCTTTTTTGAACCTTTCAATAAATCATTTAAGGGTCTTAGTAAATTCGCGGCGCCAGGCACAAAACGACGATAAAAATTTACCATGCCTAAAAATCTTCTTAAAAGTTTTACTGTCGCGGGTTTGACAAAATTTCTAATAGCTTCCACGCGCTCCGCCAACGGTTTAACTCCGTCCTGATTAACTGTATAACCCAAAAATTCGATTTCGCTGACCCCAAAAATACATTTCGCCGGGTTTATGACAATTCCAAATTGACTTAAACGATCGAAAAGTTGTCTAAGATGTTTCCTATGCTCGATTTCATTCTCCGAGGCTATAAGAAAATCATCAATGTACGCATATACAAAATCTAAACCACGAATTACACTATCCACGAAACGTTGACACGTTTGCGCGGCATTTCGCAATCCGAACGGCATAAAAACGAATTCGAATAACCCGAACGGAGTAGTTATAGCGGTTTTTTCGCAATCCCGAGGTGCCACAGGGATCTGATTATACGCACGTACAAGGTCAATTTTGGAAAAAACATTCTTACCAGCTAATTTCTGAGCGAAATCTTCGATATGAGGGGGTGTATACCTGTCGGGTATGGTACGGTCGTTGAGCGCTCGATAGTCTCCACATGGTCGCATGGATTTGCCATCCTTCTTCGTCACCATGTGTAGCGGCGTGGCCCATGGACTTTTAGAAGGCCGAATGATCCCTTGTTGAAGCATCAAATCAAACTCGGCCTTGGCTACCTGATATCTATCCGGAGCAAGGCGTCGGGGTTTATGATGAACCGGTGGGCCGGGCGTGGTCAGGATATGGTGCACGACCTCGTGTTTTACCATTTCCTTACGAAACACGGGTGGCCTGGTGAGATCGGGGTACTCGGCGAGCAGCCGATGATATCCCGAATCGCTAATTGTCTTAATCGAAGTCACATTGTTCGTAACGCGACGTCCTACCACAAACAAACTAGTTGTTGCATCAAACAGGCACTTATTCCTCGGATGCACAATTAAATTGTAGTAGGCCAAAAAGTCCATGCCAATGATAGGCTTCTCCACATCAGCGACAATAAAACGCCACACAAACTCGCGACGCAACGACAAGTTCAAATTCATAATGACGGTGCCATAAGTCGCAATGCGGGTGCCATTTGCTGCGTAGAGCTCAAATTCGCACTTATCCGGACGTCCTTTCACACGCGTCCGCGGAAAAACACACAAATCCGCACCAGTGTCCACTAAGAATTTAATTTTAGTGCGTCGGTCCGTAACAAAAATGCGGCGGGTATGGGGACCGTCGGAATCAGCCGCGTTTACAATCGACGGTCCTATTTGTTTTCCGAGTGCTTACCTGCCCATTTGCAGGGAGGAATACACTTCGCAGCCTTCTCCGCGAACTTGTAGTGGTACCAACACAGTTCACGTTTATCCCCGGTACGTTGCGAAGGGTCTCTGCTCGAAGACCGACTCCTAAACTGTCCATGTCTGGGTGATCGCCATCGCTTACGTGCACCATTCGACATTGCATTTAACTGTAAACGCATCTGCTTCAACTCTTCTCTCAACAAATCAATTTCCGAGGCATGAGAAACCGAAGCAATTCTTCCTTTTTCGACCGGTATTTCATGAACTCGGTCTGCTATTTCTGCTAATTTCGTACCGTCCTTATCTGACGTCGCCGCGAGCACTAACTGCGTTTTTACTGGAAGGCGGTTCTTCCAAATTTCGGTCAAAAAATCGTCACTAACCGCCGAGCCTGCCAGCTCTCGTAAATGCCGCCAAAACTGCGTTGGCGTACGATCCCCGATCTCTTCCGTTTCCAACAGCTTTCGAACTCGAGTGGTGTCCGAATCCGATAAACGTTTGATGAGTTCTTTTTTAATCGTCTCGTATTTATTAATGTCCGGAGGGTTGCAGATAATGTCTTCGACCTCTTCGGCATACTTCCCATCCAACTGGGCGACAACGTAACCAAACTTTGTCTCGTCTCTAGTAATACGACCGATAACAAATTGGGCTTCTACTTGCCGAAACCACAGGGCAACCTTTTGTGGCCAAAACTTGGGGATTTTAATCGGGGCAGTGGCAGCCACACTCGCGGAATCCTGTACGTTAGCGGAATCCTCACCAGAAAACACTTTGACTGGTTGATTTTCCATGATGATTTATTACACAAATCACAAATGTCACAAGAGAAACACAGCCCACGATACCCCGTTTATTACCGATCACGTCGGGGTCACCAATTTGGGGATTAGCGTGGGTAGGTCATAAATTGTGCTCGTGAACAAGTAAATAAAAGTTTATTAAAAACGCAACACTTAGTCTACAGGAAAGAAAATAAAAACGAACACACTGAATGAGTAAAGTAAACTCGAGTGCGTACAATCGTGACGCGCTGCAAGCGAAACGACCGCTTGGACGGTTCAGACGATTCTGCTCTCGCAACCGTTTTTGGGAAGATCCTCTAACGCACACGTGTGGCATTTTCCTAAAACATTTCAAGGAAGAGAAAACCTTCCTTGAAACGCACAGGATGACCACCCGCCGTGTCGCTGCGCAAAACTTTCACGAAACTTCCCACATCTGTTTATCATCGAACCATGTCTCCGACTCACAGATTTTAGTAAAAATGGTGAAGGTCCACCACAGTATCTCATTGAAAATGAAACTTTTTATCCAGCGACGGTGCCGCGCGATTAAAACGCGTTCGTTAAGTCGACGACCGTGTAATGACATTGACTTTCCGTTGTCGAGGAGGGCCAGGGCCCCGCTGCCTCGCCTATCGCCGGAGTATAAGGCACAAAATAATACTTTTTATTATCGCGATCTTTACGATCCGTCCTGTATCGGATATAAAGAAGATAATAAAGGAAGACGCGCGTGGATAATGGCTGGGAATTATGCGCGTATTACTCGCTGCATTACCATTTTTATTGCCGACTTTTTTACGATCTACTTCTGTCGTGAGTTAGCGCACGGGTCGATCCGTGGACATCGATCAAGCGCGAACTTATTTTCAAGCTAAATACATCTTTCGACACGCCCGTTTCGCTTCGATCCTCAAACACTTGGAAACTTCGCATGCCCTCGTGGATCCGATACACTGACCATGAAATTACAAATATTGAGCAGAATTGCTGTCTCAGCGTCCCTTATAGGACAATGTGCATTGTACCATTGAACCTCGTAACGATTCAATTGCACCTTGTTGTGCAGCGTATTGCTAAAGCGAGGCTTTTCCTACATTTTGGAAATCGTCTTAGGCATATTTTCAGGGAAGGAACCACTTTCACTTTCACGCTTCGTAGGCGAGGAGAAAGGCGTCTTTGAGAAAATTCGATACATGGGTGAGAAAGTACAGGCTTTGCTCTTTAGAATGAGCCTAGGCTCACTGTCATATGATTTTTTTTGACAAAGTTACAGCAGCTCAAAGATCAATCAATTTTTCGACCTTTGGATCCTTCTGGTATTCTGATGCTACAGTCACACTTTTCACTTAAAGTGCCATAACTCAGCGAAAAAAAATCGTAGATCAATTTTTCAGGTCTCGTTGGACAGGGGAGGCTTCAAACTTGAAATCTACTGTAGAATAAGTCGCAGAAAAAATTTGTGTCGTTTTGGAGAGTCCTTGGAATTCGCGAAAATATTTTGAAAAAAACAACCTTCTCTTTCTCAGCCTGCAGCTGACTACAAAAATTTTTTTCAGAAAATTCAATAGAGGGATAAAAAAGTAGAGGCTTTACCCTTTAAAATGAGACCAGGCTCATTACCCTAGGATTTTTTTTCACAAAGTTACAGCAGCTCAAAGATCGACAATTTTTCGGCCCAAATTACTGATCCTTCAATTTTGATAATTAATACTAATATGCATAAAATACTGTTCCAATTAAGGATCTGAATTTCAAGTATTTCTGATTCCCGAAACATGGCTCTTATGACGTCAGAGTCTGGCCACTACTGTGCTTTTCTAAAACGCAGCGACTTATTGTTAGAAGAGACCCACTCACGTCGTGCAAGTCATCAAACGTGTTCTCTGCTACTTAGTTCAGGGCTGTATCTTATTTAACCACATTTACATATGTACTTTCTTAGCCCCTTCAAGTCTCCTGAGCTCTCCTTTAGAGCCTTACTCTAGGGTTCCAAAGAACTAGTACCATACCTAGGAGCTTGACCCACCACCAAAACTCTCATTATCAGAGATCTGAGCAACTTGAACCCCCGTAGTTCCTACAAAGTCCCTATACTTCCTAGAGCCACTATACCTACCATCTTCGTGCAACAACCACACAAAAGTGTCAGCAATTTCCCTTGAATATCACCTTTCATGGGATATTTGCCCGCCGACTCGCCGCGAGTAAGCCATAGCACGTGCTCGGATGTGTTCCGAGGCGCGAAATCATTAGAGCGTCGACGCTGCGTGCAATCATCTTTATCGTCGCGTTACGACGTTATTACCATACGGTCAGAAGAGTCTGCGTATCTCAATTTCGTGTGACGGCGCAACGACCTCACGCTGTAATTCCTCGGCGTGACGCGTGAATGGATGTCGCGGTGGCGAGAAGACGGAAGCAGAGGCATGGAAAGAGCGGGGATCGTAGGAGCGCGATCGCAGAGACGTATCGACGGTTGTCCGTATTCTCTCAATAAATTGTGGCAGAAGCGCGCGCGGGGTCCCTGGTATAAGTATAGCGACGATAAATCAGGCGTATCGACGTCCTGCATAGAATTGCAAATGAGACGCTGCCATCTTTAAAATAAAAAGTTATAACTGTGCGCTCGTAAGTTTCGACGGTACGCGTCTAAGCGCGTGCATGGAAGAGCCGGGGCGGTAGGTGTGCCCGCGCGCGCGTCCGTGAGCGGGCTCGCGAGAGACGAGGCTGGAGAACGCGAGCGGAGAGGCACGAAGAGGGAGACAGAGTTCGAAGCCTGTGTGCGCGTAATACATACGATCTCCGCGGACAAGCAAGGAGAAAGAACTTAAAATGAATAATGTATCGTATATTTAATTCTATATATAAGTACCCGCGCGTGTACTCACACAGGGGAAACGCGGAGCGCTACGAGCGTAACCGAAGACGTAGGTGTCCCTCGTTGTCTCCGTCCCTCAGCCACCCCAGCCCATCCGCCGCCTCTCTCTTCCCCCGTTCGAGTATTTGTCTCTGTTTCGCGGTCGCCGTACAACCGTACGGGGGGCCAGCGGTGTGTGCGTGACGTGAACACGCGAGCGCCAGCTCCCTCGGCCCTCTGTTTCTCCGACGAGAATGAAGTAGCATATTTTCTACGCGGAGGTCGTGACGAATCGACTTTCCAGCCGGCGACCAGAACGAAACAAAAATATTTTACCCGGGGCGCGCCTCGGGAGAAATAACAGCCCGCCCGAGAATAACTATCATTAAATTATTATCGATCGATAAGCGCCTCGTTATTGCCGGCCCGAGATTCTTTTTAATCCAGCGGATGAAGTTCCTCGACGATGAAAAAGCGACAGCGCTGGGACCGATCTTCCTGCTCCTTTCTCCTCCTTACTTTCCCGGAAAATTATCCTCGTTAGGGCGCCAGGTTCGATCGCGTTGACAAGGCGATCTTTAATTAGAATCGAATTGACCGACACCCGAGATACTCTACGACGACGCTGTCCCGCCACTGGCCAATCGGGGCAAACGGCTCTCGCTTCCTCTTTCCTTCCTCGCCGCCCTCGCCGAGGCCTACACGCCGCGTCACCGCGACTCGGCCGCAGTTACCGCACAATGAACACTACGCGTTTATTAATAATGTCGCGGCGGTTCGACGTTTTATGGTTGTCGCGGCCACGGACGGCCATTTTCTCGCGCGGTATTTTTATCTTTGCGACAACGAACTCGAGAGAAATGAACTTCTCCCACTTTCGGCTCGCTGGAATACGAATTCCAGCATGGGGGCCTTCAGGTTCGCGAATTCGTTCATGGTGGTGCGCAAGCGGCGGCTGAGTCGCCGAATGAGTTCCCTCTTTGGATGTAGTGAGGGATTGGTAGGTACTGTTGGGAGCTCAGGAGTTGTCTGGGAGACGTCACAGGGACAAGAGTACTCACTACTACTGCAAGTAGTAGGTGTGACCATTTCGGTCAATAAATATGTGTTTTTCTACGGAGTCAATCAGATTTTGACAACTTCTGAGCCCCCAACAGTATATACTGTGCAGAGCTGATGATCCCAATTAGTGTAAGTCTAGGTCCTAGATCTGAGCAACACTGTAGCAACACAACACAATAGGACATCTATTATTTCTTCTCTCACCTTCTGTACAAAGCTGGTAAGGTTGCACCGGAAACACATTTTGGTATAGTAGTGATTTTCTGTATGTAGAGGATACGTCGATTCAGTTAGTAGTTATGATTAGTCTGAAAGTGCCTGTGAGATCAGGCGATTTTATCTACTATGACTACATGGACTCACATTTTTTCCAGATGCAACCTTATTAGCTCTGTACTCTACAGTACGGGGAGAAATAGAGAATGTTCTATTGTATTGTGTTGCTAAGGTCTCGCTAAAATCTAGGGCCTAGACTTACACCAATTGCCTGCGAAATACACGTAATTGTCTTGAGTAAGGTGAAAGCGTTAATTAAAATCGAAGAAATTTACTCCCAAGCAAATCCATCGCATAGAAATCTTCTTGAAGGAAGACGTGTTGCCAATACAGTGTTAATAATCTTCTTTTTTGCCACCAGACGTCATGACGTGTATATCGAATCCCAATAGGACACTTGTTATTTCTTCTCCCACCTCCCAATTACCCCCACTATGTCAAAGGCGGGAATTCGTGTGGCAACCCTGATCGACGGGGTCTATCGATCATTTATCTCCACCACGCCACGATGTTTGTCTGCTCTCGTGATCAAGTGAGTCTGTCCATTCCCGATTCAGAGAATCGAGTGGATCGAGAGACTCGAGGCCTCGAGTGGGCAGGCGATTTCTACGATAGAAACAAACGTCAATGAAGCTCGATCTGGTCGATCGCGCATAGAAACGCGAATGAGAACCCCTATGTTTTATTCGATACGGAGAAGCATGTCTCGCCGTACGGTCGGCTCGAGCTGCCGCGTGACGTAACAATATAAATACGAGCCGCGCGTTAACAAATTCCTTTTAATCTTATCGTTTACAATAAATATTGATACGAAACTTAAGTTGCGCTATCGTCTCGGGCACGATGCTGCACGTAAAATAATGTATTTAATTCGCCTAATCTTCTAGCGAGAGAGCGGCCATGAAGCACCGGTCTTATCTTAAACGAAATAACTGCGCAATTAGCTTGCCCTGACTTCCACCGAAACTTATTGTTCGCCTAACGAGCTTCTTCTCGAGCAAAGCTTCGCTTCGTATCGCCGCGCTTCCTCCTCGACCTCTCGCCAGAGCACACCCAGGATCGCATCGTCCCTCTGTCGACTCGAGTTACGTAGATTTCGCGGCTTTGAGGAACCCAAAAACAGAACAGGAACAACCGAAAAAGAGTCCCACCAAAGAAAGGTCAAGCTCGACAGAATTGACCACGGTTTCAGCTTGCTATTATTTCGGAACGTTTCATTATTCTCCAGCGAAATTATGCTACAGCATGATATAATTACATCGGAGGCGAGCCTAGTCGGCAGCGAGTGTCGTTTCACGCCCGAGTCACCTTGACGGATATTTTCCGTTCTAAGTCGGCAACGCTGATTATAGTAATTGTCTGAGTGCAACTCGAATTTCGCCAGTCGATATGCATACGAGCAAACGTTGCGTGGTACCCTTCCTCTGGGCTACGTTGAACGCTGTCGAAGGCGAAGCCTTCAGTTCTAACTGGACGTCGATCGTGAACACGGAAGAATGGCGAGAAAAACTGAATGGATGTATTACGAAGGAAGGATTAAAAAAGAGGTGAAAATGTGGGTGAACGAAGGGAAACTGTTTGGAGAAACACGGCCGAAGGATCGAATGGAAAGGCGAGGTAGTAGGATGGTAGGTCGGTTGAGAACCGCTGCATTAATAATATACGATACCCGTAATGGCATCGGGCGTATACGAACGTATATATTGTATAATAACTTCCAAGGCCTTATAAACGTTTATTATTTACCGCGTAACGTAATGGCAAACGGGTCCCCACTTCTCCGCGGCCGTTATTAAAAATAATACTATAACGTTCCAGTGCGAACTTCTCCTCGCTCCCCTCGCCTCCTCGCGCGATATTATTGCCTCGAGGACTTTCAACGTGGGAGTAATTGCCCGCGAGTACGGCTTTCCGCTGGACCGACGAAAACTAGTCGAACGCGATCGAGAACCGGAACTGGAGCTACCTCTGCTGTCTTTAGGTATCATTCATGTCCGAAGGAAGGTTAACGCTAGAACTACCATGATTAGTCTATGCTTATTTTTAACGATGTGCTACAATTACGAGTATGTGAAAAAGCATGTAATTTACAGAAATAACGTTTATTCAGATGTTTTCTTGTATTAGCTTGCGGCTACAGAATGTTCTGACGAATGTGTCTGAACTTCTCGCTCGCACGATGAATAGTTCTGTAGCTTGGAGTAACTCAAATCCATTTTTTTTTTTCAAGATTAAGTGTTTTACAGGAATAATAGAAATAATAGGAATTTAGTTAAGTTACGTTCCGAGTGAGTTGCATTTGTCTTTTGGCTCTCCTGAAGAGTAACAAAAAGGGACTTGGTTTGCTCTGGCTCTAAGGTACAGAGTTTAGGAACAGTCGTCAGATTCGTCAGAGAACGATTCACTGTAACCATAGCCGTATTCAGTATTACCTGAGAAAAAATGAAAGTTTCTAAAGAATAAACTGTTAATAAGGAACAATGATACTCGTCACTTCGACGAGCTGGCTAGTCCGAGTGTTAAAAATTTGAGAATTGGGAAGAATTTCTTCATAGAATTCTTAAAGCAAGTACAGCACGTCGCTCAGAGCTTGACGAAATTATTTTCATGTAGCAGCTGCAGGCAGCTGCATACATTGATCGGAGTTGAGACGGTAGAAGCGTCGCAGGTGTCTATTCATGTTGCAGGAGAATTTTCGAAGAAGGTGGAATAATGGAAAAAGGGGGGACGGTAGAAAACGCGATGTTAAATGGGTAAACGTGATTACAAATGGAGTCATTAGCGCGGTACATTATTGACACGCTGTTAATTCCGTCTAGCTAGCAATACGAGCAAGATCGCTTCGACGCCCAAACGACTCGCGATGCATTAAACATCGGTAGCCGGAAATACCTCGGGAGAATCACGACTGTTTCGGCTCGTGAAGAACCAGAGGACCACGGCGCGCTCGTTTCGATGAGTTCTCCATTTTTCCTCCCTCGAGGATCCGTCGAGCGGTTGGCAACTCTCATAATTCTCACTCTCATCTCTGTGACGCGAGGCGACGTCCACGCGACCAGCTCCGAAGGTCGACGACGACGCGACATTCCATTAGCTCGTCGTCTAACAGGAATACTGCGGGGAGTGGTACGCTTTCGCGCGACAGAACTTGCGTCCGTATTTTTTCTAACGACAATCGGCGGTAAGTCTTCTGAAATAGTCATCCAGAACGCTGGCGGAAGAGAAAAGTAGAAATTCCACGCAATGGCTGACATATTTATAAAATAACCGGGTAGAAAGCCTGGCGAACGATCGCGTGATTCCTCGTTAGTTTGAACGCTCGAAGCCGATCGGAGAGGCCACGGGAGCGGCTCGACGATACCTAGGCAGAACGTTTGATTTGCAGGAATCGATAAAAATTCGCGAGATAAAAAACTCGGGAATAAAAAATGGTTCGCAGTCGTGGTCGAGCGAAAAGCGGAGATCGAGACGAGGGAGAGGGGAACGATGCCAAGTGGAGGAGGACGAGGAACAGGACGAGCAGGGATAATCTGATTTTCAGCAACTTTATACGTTGCGCTTCGATTAAAATCCAGCCACCGTGCAGGGCCAATACAGTTACCCCGCTTCTGCCCTCTTCCCTGCACGTGCACTTCCACCTCCTCTTTCGCGATCCCCTTGCCCCTCTTCTCTTCCCTGTTTTTCCTTTCGAAGCTAGACGCCTGGACAGAGGTCAAGGGGCAGGAAAATTCTCCATCCCTTAAGTTAGCACCCCTGGAATATTCACTCGAGGGAGGGAAGCTTCGGGAGACCCTTCTTCAACGAAGCCAGAAAGAGATCTAACGATTTGACGATCTTGGGGCTGTATTTATACTCTTCTGAGAGAAACAGATGATGACGTCGATTCGACTGATTGATTCACGACAAATATCCCTTAATTACTGAATGCCAGTGAAGAAGAAGGATCTAGGATTATTCCGTGATATTTCTTGAATCATTTCTAAAACGTAATCCATGCATTCAATTTAATTGAACGAAAGAGCAATATAAACTAGATCCTTAACTCTGTCTGTTCCTCTTTTTTTCTATTAAATTAGATGCATGGTTTCTGTCTTAGAAACGATTGAAAAAATATGACGGAGTAACCCCTATCGCAAACTGTGACCCAAGTTTACCCTAGTAGAACAGAGATTGATACAGCTACAAAGTTAGCGATGAGAATAAAAGAAAAAGGCAGGGCGAGATTGAGTGGGAAGGAAGGGTAGGAGGGACGGAGGGAAGAAAGAAGAAAAGGCTGGAGCAGCAAGTACGTACGCGTTATTGAAACGCAAATCACGTTGCGCAACTCACCGCCGTAGCGGGCCCGATCGGAATGTCTCGCATTAATAAAATATGAAGTATAAAAAGTTATTAAAAGGAGTAAAGAGGAATTTAATGTTTATTCATACCTGAGCGAAACGGATGGACGAGCGGATAGGCGGGCAGGATACGATTCTCGGCATATTAAAAATCGTGAATAACGAGGTTCGTGCCAGTCGCCCTTTCTCCTCCTGCTCGTTGGTCTTTTCGCGGTTAAATCTTTACGATTACGACTCTTCCTAATCCGTGACTCGCACGCTCCTTCCTGCAAGTTCACGGAGCGCCGATTACCGCCGCCGATAAAAGATCTCGACGCTTTCCGGCTTCTGTCGATCAACGATCTACCGTGAACCGCTTAATCGGGCTCGTTGATTCGCCAGGCCGCGGGACAAAGCCCAAAAAGGGTCAACGAAATGATTTACTCACGCGCAAACATGCTAACACCTGGCTGAACCTCGGGTCCCATTGTGCTATGGCGCGTGTACTCACCTGTAACAGAAAACAGAAAAGATCGATCGATTAAACGATTATCGATTTGCGCTAACGAGCGACGAAATCGCCTGCAACAGTCTCGTGCTAGCGCCTACGCGGCCGGGAACGCGCGCGCTCGACCTCGAGGGCCGCGTGTGTGCGTATAATATTGCGCAGAAATAATATATTACGGTGAAACGTGAACAGACGTAAATATGTATTAACGCAATTATGTATTACGCGTAGAAATCGATTTCTCAACTAGCGTGCAACCATCGCTCGTTGGAATCGTTTTCATCGGCCCTCCAGGCATAGATTCCGCAATCCAGCGCGAGTTTTTCTTCGCGTACTTTGAAATTATTTTTCTTACCTTTTACGCGCGACGATTGGGAAATGCTCGAGGAGCATCGAACAGGCGTTTGATCGACGCCAAAGACGACGACGAATATGTATGAATTACATCAACACCTGTCGCTCCACGTTTAACCGTTAATCCACCGTTTAAACAGAGATACCTGTCGCTCTCCTAACGATTCATCAAACCTATTTAAGAGTCGTTACAAGTCTAGGAAGAGAAGGAAGACTAGGAAGACAGCAACGAAATGTCATCGCCCATTCCACGGTATCGTACACCTCTGTCGAGTAGGTTGGAAATAAAAATCACACGAATCGATTCCGATGCTATTCATCGGCAGCGTCCTTCGATCGACGAAAAACTGGCGTCAAATGCGCCATAATTTATGAACTGATCCTCGGCGCCAACTATTATTTATAACCGACCTCGAGGTACTCGTGCGAGCTAAGATCGCGGCTCGTGCGAGGACGAATAGAAAACCGAGTCGTTGCGCGGCTGGAACGCGACAAGGAACAAGTTGACGAGCGGTGCCAGGATTTGAATAAAAATCGGTCCACCGAGGGGACTGACGGAGATGTCGAGCCGAGGCGGGGGTCGAGCCTATCGACGCGCGATTAAAATATAAAATGGGTTTCGAGGATTCGGACGGTGTTACGCGCCGTTTCAATTATTGTCGCCCGACAACGACACGCAATTTTTGTTGCCGCGTCCGATCGCGGCTTTTCGCTCATCTCCATCCGACCCTCCACCCCTGCGCCAGGTCCCTCGCGCCCGCGTCTCCTCGCGTATCTCTCGGTTTTTTGCGAGCCCCGGGTTTTCCGCCTTTTTTGCCAGAGCCGCAAAACGGCACAAAAATCCGATACCGTTTTGCAGACGCCGGATTAGCGCGCAGATCGGAGTATTGATGCGCTTGCCGCGCAGCCTACAGCCTCGATGAAAAAATATTTGCCTCCCTCACACCCTTTCGCCCGCTGCTCCAGGTTGGACTCGGAGTCGCGAGCCACTTGGTCGACCTCGAGATACGCGCGATACTTGATCAGGACCGTCGCGGCGAAAGGAGTATTCGTTTGCCATGAGAAGTCTCTTGGAAAACGGTAGGGGTAATGCTTCTCAGAGGACTTCTCAGGAGACGTACATTGTGTGTACGCTAAGCTTAAATGATTCTGGCTGCTATGTATTTCTTTCTTGCATAGGAGCTAGCTAATCTGAGGTAAGTTATTAGGTATCAGTGTTTGATATGTGTCATTGTATCTTTCTGTTCATTTTCTACTTAGACAAGATTTATGGTGTAGGCCTATAGACTGTAGATCTGGCCACCAGTTGGCCAGATTCTGTCCTACTCTATTCGTGTCCCACGAAAAGTCTTCTGGGAAGCATTGCTCCTAATGCTTTCCATGGTACTTCTCATGGCACACGTACAGTAGCTGTTGACCACGAGCTCTCGATTCGAGGGGAAAAAAGACAGACACACGCACAGGTCTGAAGGGACAACAGAAGTGCCGACGATTCGCGATCCTCCGGCGCCGCTTTGGAGAACGTCGCGCGGGAGCGCGAGCGCCAAAAAGGGGGAGAAAGAGGAGACGGATAGGGACGCGAGCTCGTCGCCGCGCGGAAAGAATCTCGAGCGAAAAGCTCACTCGAGATGCCGCGAAAACAATGTCGAGGGTGGCCCGAGATATACCTAATTGTTGAGAGTACAGCCCGGCGTGGAAGAAAAAAAAGGTGCTGGAGAAGAGGAAGAGAAAAGCGGAAGAATGAAAATGACACCGACTTCCCTCGAGCCCTTCCTCTACCCCCCGTTTCCCGCCGCCACTCGGCCCCCCGTCGTCTCCCCTTTGTCCCCCCTCGCCATTCTCTTACCCCTTTCCCGTTTCGGCCCTCTCTTTTCCGCGCGACCGCGCACACCTCTGTCTGTCCCTTCGTCCCCCTCCCGTCCCTCTCCAGTCCTCGCCCCCTCGCCCCCTCGCCCTCCCCCGCCTCCTTCGCCTCCTTCATCCCCCTCTCGCGCCCTCCTCTGCGCCGGCACACTTGCTTTTTATCGACGGCGTACTTTAACCCTCGAGCCGCGGCGGGCGAGGTGCAGGTCGAACCGCGGAGAAAGGGTGGAGGAGGTGGGACGTAGGTGGCGACGGAGGATGGGAAGAGATCGCGGCCGAGGGAGCGAGCACAGGACAGACGCAGGACGGTTGCCGGCTGGTCGAGGGTACGGCTGGGGCATTAAACCCATTTAAATATAACCAATACCAGCGGGGTAGGTGCCTTCTATCCTCCCCGGTTATGGATGATTTTTACCGTTCATTTGAATAACCCGTGAGCCGCCGCGCCGCATCGGCCCCGCACAGACGAGCACGCACCCAACCAACACGGACAAACACCTCGAGTATCCTTCTCTCTTCTCCTCGTTATCTACCCCACCCATCGCTACCTTTTCTCGATCCGCCAGCACGCGAGCGTTTGTTCCATTCGCGTTCGATCCGTATCCGCTCGCGATAACAGGCCACGCGTCGCGGATCCAAAGGGACGCGACCTTTGGACCACCGATTCCGCCTATTCTTTTGATCATCGGAAGTCTCAGACACGCGACGGGGTCGTTGTTGAACCAACACCGAGGCGGGATATCTCGAAACAGTTGAGACACTGCAGAGGAACGCTGATGCGAGAGAATCTGGAAGGGGATGGTGCACTGATCTGTGTGTTGTACTGGATGGGGTTGTACTAGCTGCTTGGTAGACTCGTTTCGACGCTGGTGAGATACCCGAAATTGAGGATTCGTGTCCAAGTCGATATGAAGACGTGGGTCAAGCTATGGATATGGCAGTGAATTTTGTGTTTGCTTATATTCGCTGTATCCTGTACTATATGTACTATTTACGTAAATTTTTTTCAAAAGGAATTTTAGTCAATTTTAATTTCGCAGTAAAGATAACCACAAGTTTCTATTTCTAAGTATTATAGCTACCTTTCAACTTTCAATTGAGGAATAACCTTAGGACGACCAGTCCTGGTAGGGTCCATGCCCTATCCAGCATTTGTTATGTAGAGATTAGTGAAAAGGAGAGATATCACTCATAGCGAAACCAGATAACGCTTCCTCCTCGCTCGGCGAGCCCAGCGAGGCGAATCTCTGAAAAGCATAATTCGTTGCAGCGTCGCGGCAACGTACGTACATAGCAGCTGCATCGTATCGGTTGGATCTTCGAATACTCGCCGGCGGGGCAGCGCGGTAAATTAAAAGTCGCGGCGTAGCCGAGGGGTCAAAGCAGCTTGGCAGTAGAAACGTTTCGCGCTATCCAGACAGGAGAAGAAGGTCACGCGCGCGGGCCAGAGATACGGTCGTTCGATAGCGAAGGACAGGCAGCGGGAAGCAAAAGCGAAGTCGGTGCTAGTCGCGATACCAGTGGCCGTGGCAGTGGCCGCGGCGAGCAGCTGCTGCGCGTCGCTATCGCGGATGCATCTTCGCCTACGACCCCTCTCGCCGCGGCGCCCCGCGCCGAGACTCCTTTCCAGCGATTTTTGCCCCTGCTCCTAACAATCGGCGGAATATGTAGCAGGAAATCGCGAGCTGCAGCGGGGCGTTCTGGGAAAAAGCTGCAGGACTGGTTCGAGAGTAAATAGAGCTGTTGCAGCGGGATAGGAGAAGGCTCGTATCCGCGGGACAGACGCCGAGGCGGAAGATGGGAGGAGAGACGGAAGAACGAGGCTCGAGAGGAGAAAAGCGCGTACGTTTGCTAGGAAGGGCAAAAAAAAGCGAGGAGAGCGCGCGCGTACGTACGGCGATGCGTTGCCGCCCGCGCGACTACGAGTGGAGTGCAAATATCGGCCGGCCGATAATGCGAGGTCAATTCTCTCTCCCTCGTTCTTTCTCTCCCTCCGACTTGGCTGTTCAAACCTCTTCACGCTCCCTACGGCGTTACTTGCAATCGAGGAATCATAGAGGAACGGCTCGAAATTGGAACGAAAACCGCGCCGATGTTGGCTGGCGCATCGCGCACCGGAAGGAAGTGAAAGGTAGTTAGCGGGGACGTTGCTTGTCCAGCCGCGGGATCGCCGCGACCTCTCCCTCGGCTGATCCTTCAGCCAGAATTCGATCGAGTCTGTTCGACCGTTTATCCGCTCTCTCGAGCCGTCTCTGCAAAGAGGGAAGCATTCGCTGCTTTGGACCTCTCGATTCGAATAAGAGGCCACGTTTCCCAGCGCTAGTGGATCCGAATTATAGAACAGGGCGAGAAGAATGGAAAACAGAGGGGGAAAATCAGTCTCGATCGTCTGTTCGAGTTCTGTGGGCGGTCGTTGGAAAAGAGAGAGGAAAACAGAGGGGGAATCTCAAGCAATACAGTCAAGTACTATGCAGTACCCCTAGGTTTCTACTTTACGATATCACTGAAAGATATTTTTTCCCGGTATATGGCAACACAGGTCACCCAATACTTGAATGCATGAAATATGACATGATCCAGTAACTGGACAACCTGAACATACATGTCTCCACATGTGCATTCCATTCTAGTAAATAAATATATTATTTTATGACAGACGCTATTCTCATTATTCTTTATCGAGTACATTAGAATCTAAAGTTAAAGTTAAATAAAATTCCATGCAGCATCCAGGTATCGAGACACGGTCAGCTCCTGGGTCATTTACCTTCCGCAACCTTCCCCTCGACTAATAATCGCCAGCGAGGGAAGCTCTGGAACACGACCCATGACCGATCCAGCCGCAACAAAAAGCACCGTGCAATACAAATTCCGCGCGATCGTGAATCGCCGATCGATTCGTGGACCAGGGACGACGATTCGCGGCAGAACGGACGGAAGGGTGAAATTTGAAGGGCCGAACGCAGGGGAAGAGAGGCAGAAAGCGGGACACGCGAGTCCACGGTGAAATCGTAACCGTAACCGTAAACGTAAAGGGTGGCGTAAACGTAAAGCCGAAATGATAAACGCAACGGGCATACTTAATGGCAGGCGGCGAGCAGCGGGATGCAGAGGGTCGTGGGGCGTGCGTTTATCGCGGACCACGCGTATTTCGTGGGGCGATTGAGCGAGGGTCGCGCTATCGTTTCGGCCCTCTACGATCGCGCCGATGCACGAATCGTATTTATCATAGCCGAGCGATCGTGCCCTGCCCGCCATCGAATCGGCTATCGGCCGTAGATACCGCGCTGCCTCGCTTTCGCCGCGGAATCGTCACTTTAATTGGCCGTTCCTCACCGACGATTTTAACGACCGATCTCATCGTCGGACCGCGAGCATTTGTTTTCGATTTCGTCCTCGTTCCTCGGATTATCGACCGCGTCCCATCCACCCCCGCTACCCGACCGAGCCCTTTGACAGCTTTCGACGTTTCGAAGCTGGTGATTTCGAAAAAAAAAAGGAGGAAA
The DNA here is from genome assembly GCF_051401765.1 of Calliopsis andreniformis. NCBI lineage: Eukaryota > Metazoa > Arthropoda > Insecta > Hymenoptera > Andrenidae > Calliopsis > Calliopsis andreniformis. Next base: position 12,997,449 of record NC_135063.1, read on the forward strand.
AAAAATACACTCCACCCTCCGATCGTTAAACGAAAGAACGATTGAACGGCGCGGCGCAGACGAGCCGAGACGCAGGACGACGATAGAGAAACCGGCATGGCAGTCGGAAGGATCGTTTCCCGCGGAACCATCCCGGAATCAATAACGCCCGAAGTCATTCGACAGTCATCAGAGGCCCCCGTTAGCTGCGGATGGCAGGGGCTGGCACCCTCGGCTCCCTGTCCCTCTCCCCCGTCCGTCATCGTCATCCGCCTGCTCATCCGCATCCTCGCGATCGTGGTGGAGCCGCCGCCGCCTAGCCGCCGCCGCCTAGCCGCCGCCTAGCCGCGCTGCCAACGCTCGTCATCATCGTCATCGCGGTCGCGATCCGCGAGAGCAGAAGGAACACAGAGGAGCGCATCCGGGAGCCCCATCCCTCCCGCGGGCGGGGGGTGGTGCCGTATGGGTTAGCTCAGGGGTAGGATCACTGGGAGGAAGACTGGGGCGCAAGGGACGGAGGGGGTTCGCGGGGAAGGAGATAGGCGGAGATGGCGGAGGAGGGAGGTGGCGTTGTAGGGCTCGGTGGATCCCGGTTCTAGAGCCCTCGCCTCTCTCTCGCTTGGCAGGATGTAGGCGTATAACAATGACAAACCGTGAAACAATGCTGGGCGCCACTGGAAAAATTCCAAAAAACGCGAATAATAAAAATGAGAGCTCGCGTGCACCGCGTGTGTGGGTCCCGCAATGGTGGCGGCGGTGGCGGTGGCGGTGCGATGCTAGCAGTGCGGCGCTGATGCGACGCTGCCAGCGGTGGTGGTAGCGGCGGTGAGACAAAAAAATGGGTAGGTAGGGGGGTGGAAAAAATGTAAAAGCTCCGGCGCGCACGGCGCTTCGTTGGGGACAATACGCGGCGATGAATGCCTATTATATTTATCTGTAACAGGCGTTCCATAAAGCAAATAACACAGAAGTGTAGCGAGGAAAAAATCGGGCTTTTTTTTCGACGCGGCGCAGTGCCGCGAGGGCTCGCTCGCTCGACGGAAAAAAAAGAAGCGAATGCAAGGGCGGAAAAGGGGACAAACGAAAATTCCAGTTCTATCCGAGGTTCGTCGATCCTCCCTCTGTCCCCCGACCCCTCTGCGGCCCCCCGTCACCGTTCTCGCGCGGACACGGTGCCAAGACCCCGCGAAAAGGCCGCTTTCGATACCTGCCTACCAACCCCTGATCGTCTAGTCCAATTCCTCCCCAGGTCTCCATGGACCGTCAACTACTACAGCTCCTCGACCCACCTTCGAGCGCAAAAATATTCAACATCTATCTACCAATATCCTCGTTGACAGTGTTTCATTTCTCACGTCTCAGGCGATCGAAATCGCAACAGAGGTAGTAGCAGAAGCAGCAGAGGCAACAAAAGCGACAGAAGTAACAGAGTCAACAGCGTTCACGGGACAGCAAGAATGTATCGGTTTTTCGCGCGATCTCCCGCGAGGGACGGCGAGACGGTACGCGCGAGTCGTGTGAAGGAAATTTCGTGAACGGAATAATGCGGAAAAAGAGAGCGGCCGAAGAGGACAGGATCGAATGAGTGGCGAGAGAAAGAGAGAGAGTGGAGGAGGAGGGTGGGCGAGAAAGCGCAGCAGGAGAGACAGAGGGAGGGAATGGGAAAGGGCGAAGCGGCGCTGTGTGCCAAAAACTATAACCTGTTGCATACGGCGTCACGAAGCCCGAAAAACGCCCCTAGCCACGTCCCTTTTACTCACACCCTTAACCTTCCGCCCCTGTGTCAAGCCGAACTTTTCGCGGTACCGCGATAGACCGAAGAATTTCTCTATATCGGATACTCGATATCCCGATATCCACGGTATCGAGCTATCGGCGCCGATCGACGTTCTCTACTTTTTCGCGGCCGACTCGTTCGCCAAGCAAAAAGGGCATATCGACGGAAGAGGCGAAAAAAGGGGGAGCGGGTGTACCGTTAAAAACGACGTCCGCGATTTCGGTTGAAACGGTCGAATAATCGACGCGGCAACGAACCATCTCGGTTTTTCGCCTCGCGTCGACTCTAACGACTTGCTCTCACGTTCCGCGCGGAACAGGAACTCGATAACAGATCGTGGACGAAGAGCTCGATACGCGGTTTAAATGCTTCCCCGCCGATTAGCGAGCTTGCTTTCCCTTGACTCTGTTGCTTCTAAACTCGACTCCCCCGACGAGGGCAGGTACCTCGAGAGCATCCCAGCGCGCTCGGTAGCTGCACCCTCCGCCTCCCCCTACCCCGTGCCCTTTTTCTTTCGTATTATCCTCTCGCGTGCTCCCCTCCTGCGCCCTCCTCTCTCTCCCTGCGTTCTGTCTCCAGAGCGGAGCGAATATTTTCCTCGTAAATCGTCCGCTCCTCGATCGGCATTCTTGCTCCCCCTCCTCTTTCTCCCGGGCTCCTTCTCTGCCAGCGGCAGTGTACGCGCGCACGCACGCACGCAGCCAGCCAGTCAGCCGACCAGGCATGCTCGCGTGTATTTTTATGAAATCATTGTTCCGAATGACAATACACCGGGATGAGCAGCGCACAATGACTGCATCGAGGAGAGCTCTGCGGAGCTGGATAGCGCTGGAAACCGGAGACGGAGGTGGAGGAGCCAGGAGGAGGGAAAAAAGAGGGCAGGAGAGGGTGCCGCGCGCTGCAAGAAGCCTAGGGAGGGGGAGGGGGAGCACGCACACGCGGACGCGCGCGATACGCGCTCCGTGGCTCGTCCCTGCGCTCGCTCGGTCGCTCGCTCGGTCGCTCGCTCGGTCGCTCGCTCGCTCGGCTCGCCCGATCCGTCCCGTTCATTCGTCCGTTCGTTCGGTTCTTTGTGATGACTGTCGATGAAACGATGACATATTTTTCCGGCTTTCACTCCCGGTGTGCCCCGCGGCTCTTCCATTCACGCTTCCTCGCTTCGCTCCTCTGATTCTCGGCCGCGGCCGCGGATGCACGCACGGACGCACGCGCTCTCGCGCCTCGCCTCGGGTGCAATATTCCCTCTTCCACCATCCCTCCTTACCGCCCCACCCGCGACTTTTCCCTCCCTTTCGACCTGTCTCGTTATACCGTTCGACAGCTTCCCTTTTCTTTCCGATGATTTCGTTACCCTTGTGTGGCTGCCTTGATAGGAAACGTCATCCCGTGAGCAACGTACGTTAGATTCTCGGAGAAGGGAATCGGTGGAATGACATGTCTGAAAGGAGCAATATAGGGGAGAGTCGCTGCTCTCGTGACAGTGGTTCGAGAAACAGCGATAAAGATAGATAGGTATGTAACGTAACTGGTATTTGAGCGTAACTTAATAGTTTCAGCCGCCTTCTTGTAAGCTAATCGTTTTTCTGTCTTTGCAGACTTTTTTAGTAAGACTCTTGAGTCTCCCAGGCGCTCAGCCCTTACAGCTGTTCGTGATTCACCTTTAACTCTTTCTTCTCTCTTTTTTTTTATTTGATACAATGCGTTCTCTATTGACTTTTTTCTTTTTCTTTATGTATATATATACAATTTTTATTTCTCACCTTTTTGTGTAATATACAATTGTTCGAATCAAACAAGTTGATCTTCATCCTTCGCGAGTATCCATCGCCAAACTCCATCATGACCTACGTCTACAATTACGATAACTGGTTAATTAGAGCCGCTGTCGAATTGCATTCAATACTCTTCTTTTTCTCGCCTGGCAAATCGCGTACACTGTACACAAATCCACACCGCGCTCGAAAAAGGAGGCGCGTGACAGTGTCCCGTAATCCTCCAGGCAAGAAGATTACGTCGTATCGATTTTGCTCTAGGTGAGAGGAATCGAATCCATCGAGCACCGCGGGAAACGAAGACCATAGCCAGTGATATACCTATGTGTATTCTTTTTTTATATACGATAAACGAAATAAAACGTCGATCTCGTAAAGCCGAGCGGGCACAATAAAACGGACACGGAAAATCTGGCGGTACGGTTGCGCATTCACGGGATACAGTCTCCGCACGTACATTCGAGAATTATATGTCTGTCGCGTTCTAGGGGGCGATGCTGGAGGGAAGGGAGGGGGCGGACTCGTAGCCTCGCGTATTGTATGTCGATTTTTTATCGTCCCATTTATTTGTACCGACCTTTATTAAACGATGAAAACTTTATTGCTAATTGCCGCGGGCGAAAGGGTTTTTATGGATGCTTGCTCGGCCACGTTTTCATTTCGATTCCAGGAACATTCCGTGTAGTAGGCTCTCCAGCAGTGACCAACTGACCACCCCTTTCCCATCGACCCTCGCGCGGCGATTCCGAACGCGCCAGGATAGAACGTCGACGACCCTTCCCTTAAGCAAACGTGGGAACCATCGCACAACAGCGGAGCCCAACGCGAATCTAGCAAATAGAAAACCCTATTCGCTAAATGTGCCTTGTTGTATTAACCTTTTTAGGGTTGTTGTAAAGGGAAAACTTCCATTCTCGAGTAGAAGGAAGTTTCAATTGCGAAAACAATTTCTACAACTTCTTATGGTTACTTCAATTATATCTCATTTTCGAAATTTTTATTTTTGTGGAAATTGGATTTTAGGTTGTGGAAACCTGAGGTTCGCTCTTTAAAATTTCTATGCAACATCCATAAGAAACAACACAGTTCGATAGTTAACATCATCACTTACTGAAACGTGAAACTTCAATCGCTCAGTACTATCACTGAAGTCGGTAACGATTACAAACATCAGTGTACATTTTAATCTATTTAAATAAATTCCATAGGTAAATGATATTTCATTTCGAGATCCATGGGGATTTAGGAACGTAAACCACGTAAAACTTAAGCGATAGAAAGTGACCAAATTATGAATTACTATTAGCTAGATTCGCGTTTGGCCCCACTGTGCAATCGTCGCCTCTGGATCTCCTGCGCGAAGCTGTCGAAGAAACGGCCAGGTTTCCTCCTTTTTTTCCAGCGCCTCCGAGAAACGTCGTTAATCCGCGAGACGATGTAATCTCGAGGCGATTCTAAGGACGCGCCCGGTGATAATTTAACGTCGTTTAATTCCGACGTCCGGTAAAGAGAGTTTAATTGAATGAAATCGTCGGAGAATTAATCGTTCGATCGGCTAATCCGACCCAATACCATAACGACGTTTCCATTAGCGGCCGGAGAGGGACGTGGCGACGGGGAGGGGATAGGGTTCGCGATCTAGTCGTCGTCTTTCGCGAAAGCGACGAGCTTTCGCGTCGAAGAGGACGCTCGTCGAGTGTCGGCCAATTTCCAGCCGAGCGGTGGAAAAAAATTTACGATCGGTAATACGGGGGCGCGAAATAAAGGCGAAAAAATAATAATTGTAAAAAAGTTCGGTGATGCGTGCACGTGCGCGCGTTCTTCTCCCGTCGCGGGTGTTCGGGATTGCGTAAATCAGCGCGCCACGACCACGAACGCGAGCGCCGAGTCTTCGAGGGCAATTTCGACGCTTCTATTATTCCTTTCCCGCGTTTCTACGCGCCCTCGTCCCTCCTTTCCGACCAACGTTCTCGTTATACCATTATTTCCGTGTTTTACGCCCGGCTACGAGGTTGGAGGGTCGTTGCCTAGCCTTCTCCTCGTTCGAGTTGCCTGTACGCAATATTTTCTGAATAAACGAAAGCGCGGTGCTCCCGCGAACGTACGAACGCGGCCGCGAAAAAAAAAAAATGGATTAAGTTATTCCAATCGAACGAGCTGGATTTATTCGTCGCTCGAGGAAAGCTTGCTTCTTTTGTCCCGAACGCTCGAATTCGTAATGAGGGGGTAAAGGCCGCGGGTAATTTATTCCAACGCGCTCGAAGAAAGGCCCCGAAACCGCGGGACTATGAAGCATCTCTGCTTGTAATTACTCGATCGAGTTTTTTTGCCACGCAGGAATGTAAGCTGCAGGAAAATGACTAGAAAGTTGCTGGCAGAGCCGCGTAGGTACGCGTTTTAATCGTCGTCGAGATCGTTAAGGCTTTAAAACCTCGGACAGGGGCAGAACAAGTAGAGGGAAGCGCTTCGAGAGAATGAAATACGGGGAACGTTGAACCCAATCAAGTGGTTGTCATAAATTTCCATCAAGCTGCACACCCTGGCCGCGATGCTAATGGTCGATACAAAATTGCGACTACCAGGCGCGCGAGACGAGCCAGGGGAAGAAAGAGAGAGGTCAGACAACGAAGGTCGAAGTGGACCGTTCTTCTCGCTGCTGGAAAGGTACGCCGATCGCGACCACTCGATTCCCATCGATCTAGAAACTCGACCAAAAACTGCCGCGGTTAGTCGCGAGGGGAATGGCTTCGGGTGACCACGAGCGAAATGTCAGCAATCGAGTCTAACGATTTAATCGCTCGGCAGTGATTCACCTGAAAAGTCGCTTGATTGAACGAATGATCCTACAAATAGTCGCATCAAAAGCGATAAGCCTCTATATTCTCGTCGATCGATCAAACAGAAGCAAATCAGATTCGGAAATAAGTTCGTTCCTCGATGCTAAACGACAGCGGCGGTCTTCGTATCCTCCAGCAGGCAACGACCATGCACCTAGAGCTCGCAGCAATACTTAATTACAAAAACCACGGTTTCTATTATCCTATACACCACGAGGAGTGCAACCACTGTCGTCCAATCCCAAAGAGGGCGTCGTAGCCATCCCCGACGCTTCGTCCGCGGCGTCGTGTTGCGTTCCGCGCTCGGAGGAGTCGAGAGCCGAGTGCTCGCAGCCTGAGGCAGGCCGCGTATTTATATCCAGTTGCACGAGGCGAGTCGGTGTGCGCGCGATACGCGGGAATATTTCTATAGAAACGGTTATACACTCGTAGAACATATTGAAACGCGTCGTTGGGGGCAGATGCGTCCGATGATATATTAACGCCAACTGCGCGGCCCATATAGGCGCGCTCGCGCGCGCCCGAGCCTCGTTCGCACGTACACGCACACTATGGGAATAAATTATAGAATTATCGTTTTATCGCCGTGCTCGCGTATAGATATACTGCGTGTACATATTTTCGTGCGTCGAGGCGCGCGCGTGCACGGCCGCGAATTGTCGCGCATCCCTCGAGGGCTAACCCTCTTCTCGCGCCCTCTACTCCGCCTCCACGGTGCTCACCCACACTCCCCCTCCTCTTCCCATCCCCCTTCGCCACCCTTCGCCCCCCTTCGCCTCCCCCCGTCCGCCACCCGCGCCGAAACGCAACCAGCCCTTTTTCCAGCGAAATCGGAGCCATCCTCTCGCCGTTGCGCACTTTTTTTCCTCTCCTTCTCTCCGACGGTCGCGTAGATAATAAATCGCCAAGGCGGTACGCCAAATTAATATCGTAAATTCGTTACGGACGCGATACCCCCGCTTCCCGAAGGGGCGGGTCGGGGGCTAAAACATTCGCGACCGCGGTGTAATATTAAAAACAGGCGCGAAATGCGCGCCCGGAGAGGCCGGATGAAAAATAAGCGCGGTAATATTCCGCGGGGCCGAGCCCCTTCCTATTCGTTCGCAATTAATTGTTTGCCGCGCGAGCAATCCCACTTCGCGGTACCGAATATAATTACCTACCTAAATCATCGCTCGATCGTGGAATACCTACAACGAGGAGGACGTTGGACGCGGTTTTCCCCTTTCCCCGCGGCTCCCCCCCGCCGTCGGTTCGCTTCGATGGGAGAGCAGGTCGCGTCTTCGCTGAGGATCTGAACTGCCTGAGGTAAATGTCCTAGTAGTCGACTACGTCCCAATACCCTAACGTTAATTATATAAAGTCGTATCAATGCTACGTGTAAAACTGACTTTCATTCGGAAAATATGTACCTCACTAATATTATAGGTATTCTTGTTAGATTTATTACTGTATGCTATAAGAAAGCTCCCATACTCCGTAAACAAATATTCTCTATTATTATTAAGATTATTATCATCTCTAGCGCTCGTGAAACATCGACAGAATCTAATAGGATTCAGACCGCTCGAAGAGTCAATAATCCCCATTTAGATAAGCAGAATTAGTAATCGGGAGACTGACTAGGAACACGCGCCTGGGGTGTAAGCATCTTTCGTTTGCCTGCTATTCAAAATATTTGTGCACGTAATTCGACTCATCGATCACAGCTCGCATCACGGTCAGACGTCCAGCAATATCGGCGCAGGAGCGAACAGTTTGTTTAAGAGGGCGCGACGCGAGTTCGGTAGCCCCAGATTACTATTAACTGCGAGTGCAGGAGGGCTCGAAGAATCTCGTAAATTTCGAGCCGCACCGAGCTCGTTCGCGATCGTTCGCGTAAATACGGAGCGTACGGAAGATAGATTTACGCGCGATATAAATTTAAATAAGTCGTTATAAGTATAATTTGTTCGGTTGGTATCACGGCCGCGAGAGACGCTGCGCCGCGCCGGGCACAACCAGGCTCGTTAAAATATCTACGCCACGCAGCCGGGAATATATTTTAATAATTTCGAATACATTAAAGTTTATCGTCGGTCGGCCACCGCCGCGTCGTTCCGCTCCTCGAGCGCAAAGTGCTCCAAAACGACCTAAATTCGAGCCGATGGATCACTCGGGTGGTTCCGCCTGGCTGGAATAATTACCAGGGCGTCTTTCTCTTCTCTACGCCCCTACGCGTACGTAAATTTCGAGCCAGGCGATCCTCTCTTCCCTTTACTTACGTACATCGATCGCGGTCGTCTCGAAGTTGCGACAACGCCATCGAAAATGGCCCAGAACCGACAAATATCGTACCTTCTACTGTATACCTACTTTAGACCTTGATTCTCGCTCCCATAAGAAAAAGCAAAAGCCAATACTTCCAAGTAGAAATCGTCCCAGAGAACAATCCCAAAGACGATGAAAAGAATTAAAAGCGAAATCGAGCGCAACTGAGCCACTCTATCCACCAACTTCTCTCCTCGAAGAATCCTCTGATCCCTCAGCTTTCTGAATCGCGTCGCGATCGACAGCAATGTTGCGAGAGGCGCGCGTCGCGACGAGGTGATTTAAAGTCGCGAAATGGAACGAGCAAGAAGGGGAGCAGGGTTGGCGAGGGGGGAGAGCAGAGGCGAGCAGAGGTACGGGGAGAAAGCGAGGAGAGAGGAAGAGCGAGGGATGGGCTGCGCGAGTCGAAGGAAGACGGGAACAGGGACAGACACAAAGACGCAGAAGCTTGTTCGACCGAAAAGTTTGCCTAACGGTAAAGCGATGAGTTAACATTAATATATTCCGTCGGAAAGTTTTTATAATATTCCCGGGCATTGTCTGCAGTGGAACAATAAAACCGCTGTTCCCGTTTACGACGGACGATTTTTCAACGAGTCGGAGAAACGAAACGAAACGAGGCGAGGCGAGGCGAGACGAGACGAGGAGAGACCAATGGCGAGGAGGGGGGGTGAAGAAAAGAAGAGGAACACAGGAAAAAGTCGAAGCGCTCCGCGAGCGCGGGCGGAAGACCGAGTATGTCGGATGGAAGAAAACGAGACAAGGGGAAGAATACGTTGTCGGTCTCTGTACACAATGTCCGCGTCATTTACGGCGAGGAACGAGGCGATAACGCGTCTCGCGCAATCGCCACGCGGCTGGCCGAGAAATTGAATTCGCGAATTGCCATCGATAGCCTGGTCCCGAATTATTCCAGCGACCTGCTCGATTGTGCCGCGATCTGACGCGACGTTTACCCTCTGGAGGCCCTCGATGCAGCCGCGAAACAGAAAGGACGGTGATCGTGAGAGAGATAGGTCACGAGTCCTGTGAGAAGTCCTCTGGAACGTATTCGAGGCAAGGCTTTCCAGAGGACTTCTCACGAGACACGAGTAATACCAAGTCTCGTGAACCGAGCGAGAATAAGAGAATGTATACGCGCGTAGATTTCTCAGAATTCTCGGCGCGCGACGGGCGGCCAGGGAACGGGAAGAAAGTTCGGAAAGTTTTCGTACAAGTCTTTTTCCTTGCACGGTCGATCGTCGCTGAGGCACGTCTAGGGGAGCAAAGTTTCATTTGATATCGCGTTGAATCGAGGAATGGGTGCAGCGACTACGGCCGCGCGGCACTAGCAGAAGGAATTAAAAGTAAACACGCAGGCTCACGCGTTCCTCCGGGTTAGAGTAATTACGAGCCACGCCAGCTGCCGCGGAGTTTAAATTATAGAAATTACAAAACGCCCTCGCCCCTTCCCTCCGTTCCCCATCCGTCCCCCATCCGTCCCCACCCAATTCTTGTGCCCCCCCTCGCCTTCCTGCCCCATGCTCGCAGCCTGCCGCGACTCTGTCCCTCTCTATTCCCCGTTCCTCCTCTTCCTCCCTACCATCCGCTCGTTCCACCGCGTCTTTTTCTACGAAACGCTGCTTCCTTTCACGCCGATAAGCCGCGTCCAGATCTGAAACCGAGATTCGGCTGGAGGGCGCGGTGGAAAAGGAATGCAAAGATTTTCTTCCCCGCGAGGAGAGACTCTCGCGTTTCTGGGGATAAAGGTTGCCCCGTATCGAGAAAGAATCGCAGAGCAGCGAAGGGGTTCGAGGGGGTGTCGCGAGGAAGAAAAACGCGAGGCGAAAATATGACGCGAACGCGAAAGCTCTGTGCGAAGTGGGAGGAGAGATGAGAGCGCATAGCTGGTGAAGTATCGTTCGACTCTGGAAGGTGCATTTTCAGGTGAACGCAGGTAGGTAACTCAGGATGCAGGTAACGCAACGAAATAACGCCGGTGGAATTCCTCGAGGCGGCCGCGGCTAATGCCATCGGCTCTCTTTGTCTCGCAGTGCCATCATTTTTCTCCGGTAATATATTTTATTGCTGTCTCGGTCTCCCTCGCACCACCGGCTGCCTCCACCTTCGTCACCACCCCCACCTGCGCCACCACCTTCTTCACCTGTTCCCCTCGCCACCTCCCGGCACCACGGCCGTTCCCTACCTCGCTGGCAACGCCGTCTACGAACACCTTCGTTTCAAACTCTCTACCACTACGCAACGCAATTCTACTCCCCTCGCTCTCCTCCAGACTTTATTATACCTTTCTGTCCCTTTTCTCTTCCCTCCCCCGCACGCCCCCTCGCGTTCTACCTCCCCTGCCCCTCCCTCGCTCTGTCCCGCTGTCTCTTTCGGCCGAGTCATGGGCGCTCGCCCTCTCTCCTCCGTTTCTTTTCCACGCACGCATAGGCGCGTATCGAATCTCGCCTTCTTCCTCCCTCTTTCGGCCTCCACAGCGGGGCCTCTGGACAGAGAAGGACGGACGAGCGCAGATTGACCGTAAGAGAGACACAGGAAAGGCCGAGGGGAGAGGAGAGGGGCACGATGGTATCGGTGGCGCGGCGGGGTGAGGCGGGCTGCGGCGAGGAGGCCGATATAATTGTATCTAAATTATAATATACAAATAATAACAGCTACAGAGCGGCAGCCCGACGCCAGTACAGTCCGCGAGGAAAGTTCCCGCGCGGGCCTCGTCTGGCATCCGCGCGGGAACGCCGAGAGAAAGCGGAATCTCAGCGGCTCTGTCTCGTTACCGCGAGCTGCGAGCCTGGGATGCCGCGATTCGCCGAGCGTCCTCGCGGTCTTCCCCACGGCCAGCAGCGCTGGAGAAAAAGGACAGGGATTCCCTGGAATTCGAGCGGCGATTGCGTGACGCCGCGCCTTCGCCGATCTCGACGGCTCTATCCACCCGAGTCGAAGGGAAACTGAGGAACGCTTGTGACGACGTTGACGAGAGGATACGATGCAGGGAATTCTGGACCGCGAGGGCACGCATTGGTGCTCAGGGGCACAGAGTACATGGCGAGCACTGTAGGGCTGGTTAGATGGTAGACGAAAGAAATCCTTGTCTAAGGGCCAACACACAGGAAGGATATTTTGACGCACCATCTCGTTGCGATCGTATTATATCTATCTGCATTCTTCGTAACTAGGAAGATAAAGAAATAGCGAGATCGTGCAGCAAAATATCGTTCCTATACGTTGGCCCCAATTGATTTTAGTAGATTATATCAGGCTACTGGGTCAGTCATAGAGTCGAGCTACATGAACTTTCGCTGTTTGGTGGAACTGAGCGGCGACAAAGGTGGAGTTATCACATTACACGCTGATTAGATATTCTCTGTTAGGTGCCTAAGTGCCAGTGGGACGTGTAGCAGCGGTGGAATCCCGCACTATCGCGGGATCGGCAGTCGAGTGACACTCAACGTGTCAAGGGCCACTTGTGTAACCGAGATATCGACCAAATATGGATACTAGCAAAAATCACAAATACGCAATTACAATTGATATAGTATAAATTAGGCTTCAGGCTATGGTTACATTGGTGCGTTTTCTGACGAACTGACACGTACTCCGACGACTGTGTCCAAACTATTCATCGTACGATCGCAAGCTCAGACACAGTAATCAGAATGTAAGTTCATCGGAAAGCATATCCACTGTACCCACAGCTTTAAATGCCATCCCAGCTGGCAACTCGTATACAGTACGCGTGCCAGAGACTCCTTGTCGTGCGTCAGTGTTCATCGCGCTCTCTTTATCTAGAATTCAGCTTTATCTAGAGATTATGGCTAGTGCCTCGGTTGAACTGAACGAACCGTGCTCATCGACGGGCGAAACTGGTCGATGTGCTCGTTGTCGCGCTCGCAATCCTCAAAATCGTTGCGAAGCAGCTTTCCCCTGGGCGAGGTGCGACGCGGCGCGACGCGGCGGCGTGCCTCTTTTTCTCGCGATGCATTATTTACCGTGTATCGCCTGCAGGAGAATACCACCCGCCGTCTATTCGTCTCTTTCCTCTACTCGCGCTCGAACTTCGTCTCGCCGTCTCTGTCTCCTTCGTTCCTCTTCGTTGGCCAGCACCGGAGGGATCTCTCCCGGCAGTGCGCGTGCAAGAAGAGAACGACGAGTTCGGGGTTAAGTTTTTCTTGTCTAAGAAGACAAGGAGATTAAGAGGGAGAGTGGAGGGGAGAGGGGCAGAGAAGGAGGAGGAGGGAGAGAGAAAAAGGGAGGAAGGGAAAGGAGGCGAGCCAACCATCTGGAATCCAAGTCGGTGGGTAAGAAAAATAAGCTTGGTGGGAGTAATAATAAAGAAATATGTTTCTCTTCGGTCAGAGCCCCACCGCCCTGCCCTGCTCTCTTCCTTTCTTCCTACTTCGCCGCGAGCTCTCTCCTCCTCGCGAAACAGACGCTCGTGTCCGCGCGCACATGCTACCGCCGCGTAAATGTATATAAGTAACGTTTGAATCGCTCCCTCCCTTCCTCCGTTTCACGACGAGGCACGTTTCAAGGGACCATGCGTTATCTGGCAGTCAAAGACAACCGGCGGCGTTGCCACCGTGCTCGCTGCGCCCTGGCGTTATACCAGCCTGTGAGCCGCGCACGGAGCCCTCCACGTGGGGGAACGGGACGCGTTAAAAATTTCAAGGGAGCAAAACTTCGAACGAGGCGCGAGGCGCGTGGAAAAACCAACCGCTCGTTCTCACGCGAGCCCCGATTTTTATCGTTTCCCGGCACGGACGTTCTCGGTTTTCCGCGTGCCAATTCGCCGAGATTATCGCGCTAACCGAATTTCGCGGACAACCCAACCCCCTGACCTCCCCCTGACCTCCCCGTGCCGTTAATCGCGACTTCGTCTGCCGCCTATTGTGTGGCGTAGCTAAAGTTGCACCCAAGATACGTCTTGATACAATAGTATCTAATTTTTTCTATACAGGACGACCCATTTCAAGTTTCCCATGCAATTCTCTCGTAAACTAAAGCTCCTTTCAAACAATGTTTTCAGTGTGACGTTAATCTAGAGAACATTTGTGACCATCAAGATGTCTCCTACTCACGCTTACCCAAAACAAGATAAGCTTTATTTAAAACATTTTTTTAAATCAGCTATAGCGTAGATGATTATGCGTGAAACTTCAAGTAGGTCACCCTGTATAGGGGATACATCGATTCAGTTAGTAGTCAGACCACTTCGATCAGCCATACGCTACGCCCGATAGTGCATATGGTATCAGACGGTCCTATCTACTGTAGCCATACAGATCCACGTTTCTTTGAAACGCAACTTTACCTGCTCTGTACAGTGGCCACTTCTTTCGGGCACCTGAACCGCTCGTTCCAAGTCCAAGAGGTTCGCAAAAAGAAGCGGGATGACCCACTAAGCGGGGGCCAAGCGGGAGCAAGTTGGGACAGGTGCATCCGTCGCAGGGTGTTCCGGTCGAAACAAGGGGCAACGAAGCAAGGCGTAGGCCACTGTGACAGAAGCTGCCAATCGAGTCAGCGACCACGCACACTGACGAAAAGGGAACGAAAAGGGAAAGAAAAGAAAACGAATACCGAAGGAGTCGCGCGTAAGAAAAGGGATACACGCATTGACAGAGTTCCTGGAAATGGAAGCAGTCAGAAAATACAAAACGACTACTATGTACTTTTCGCATAATGTACGAAACGCGACGAGGCCTAATGCCAGTGTTCCTTGAGCAGCGTGGAAATCGAGAGGCGCGTCGACGAGCGAAGTAAGAAACCGAAGAGAGAGCGAGGGAGAGCGAGGGAGAGCGAGGGAGAGCGAGGGAGAAGGAGGGTCGAGGAGGGGAGAAGCGGGGTCGGGGGAAAAGGAAGCACGTTATATTTTATATGACAGCGTGATTGCATTTCCCAGAACAAACATCGGTCTGGTCGAGCGAGCGCAAGAAAACGTCGGCGTTAATCGCAGCTCTCTGTTCTGCTCTCCACCGGTCTTCCTCCTCCCCTTTCCGCCCCCGCCTACCGTTCTACCCCACTTCCTTTCTCCTCGCGTTCCGGAGTCGTTCCGGAATTTCTTTCGACGAACCGTGGGGAAAGAGCACGGTCGCGAGACGATCGGCACCGCGTTCAATCGACTTCGAGGCTCTCCTCGCCTCCCCCGCCGCGACCTTTTTGCCCTCCGCCCGCGCCTCTGCCCCCCTTTGCCAAGGCGTGTTTTCCTCCAAATATCTTGTTCCCGGAAAGGGAACAATTTACAGAGGCGAGGAATAATTAAAAAGCAGGAGAGAAAGGCTCGCGCAATCTCCTCCGCGATGCTTTCTTCTCCGCGGCTAGAAGAAGTTGGCTCGTAAGTAATTTTCACGATTATTCCTCTTTCTGCCTCCCCGCTCTTCGCTCCGTCTCCCTTCCCCGCCCTCCCACGCCGAACGCTTCTTCTCTCGCCGCATTCCTCTCTCCTTTTCCCCGTAAAATTCTACGGTCAGGGCTATTTGTTCACGGACTTATCTGTATTTTATTATACCCGAAGTTTTCACGCTCTCTCTTATCTGCTCTCGTGTTTACTATACGATATTTATAGCTGTGCTCGTCTGTGTTCGGCGCCGGTTATTACGGGGCTCGCTAGAAGAGAGGGCCGTTGTACCAAATACCGCAACAGCCGCGGGAGAAAGAAGGAAAGCCCTCCAGGAAGGAGGGAAAAAAAAGGAACGAGGAGAGATAAATCATTTACTTTCTTGTTCGTGGAACGAGTTCCCTCGACCTGCGAGAACCGACACGAACTACGGTACAAATGGAACTCGAAAGTAGCTGGAATCGCCTAAAACGTTCGATCGATGGCTAGCATCGAATTCACAAACAATTATTCTTCTTGTTTCGAACCGGACGGAATTACCGACTATCAAGCCACCCTTCCAAGGAGTATTCAAATTCGAAGTTGAGAAGAAGTCTAAAGGGAACTGAAAAAAATCCGAAGAAAGATGAATGAGACTCGCTCGAATGAAAATACGAAAGCATAAAAGGGAGTCGATCGAAGAGCAGACCCAAATGGAGAAAAGAAGACGGAAGAGGAAAAAGGAGAGTCTCGGAATGACGCGTCGTTTCGTGGAAATTGCTTAATCCTTGCCCAAAGTTTCGAATGGCTCGGTACGTAACATTAACGTAGCCCCTTTAGGTATCTGTCGGTCCGTAATGGCCTGTAATGTCAGTATTATTCGTAAAATGGTTTTTCTTTTGCAACGTTCGCCAGGCGCATTAGGGGCAGCCCAGAGGCAGACAGTCGGTAGCGCGTTTGTTCCCCATCGACTCGCCGAAAGTCGAGAGAGGCGAGAGACTCGAAGACCCGAAATTCTCTTGTGTCGCACCTACTGCCATCGAGTGAACAATCAGTCGCTTCTTGGGCTGGTCAGGGCGGGAAACGGCGGGTGAGCCGCGCACAATAGCCAGGGCTGATTCGGTAAGCGATTTCGAGTTGCTCGGAGAGCGTTCTCGAGTTCGCGGGTAATTAGCGAGGAAGGATCGGCGGAGCGCGGCACTCGTGGAACGCTCGCTGGAGGTCTCTTTGGACGCGCGGAAGAGGGTGAACGAACGTGGAGCCGAGTCGAGTCGCATCGGGGACGCAACACGCGGGTATGTTCGTACGGCAAGCCAATAATTATTGTTTTTACCCGGCAGCAGCGGGCCGCAATTAAAAACTGTTTATTTATTCAGCTTCGGCTTTTTAGCATTCGCCCGCGCAAGGCTAGGGGTAGGCGAGCGTGTGTGAGCTCGCGTGCGTGCCTCCACCATTCGGCACGATTTTTCGGCTTACCAAACCGTTGTTTCCAATTTTCCCCGACCGTGATGATGGTTCCCAGTCGGCGCGGTGCCGGACAGTCGCGGGCGAAAAAATTCCCAGTCGGTCCGATCGCTCGCGGAAGAGGCATTAAAAAGCATAATGACGCATTCGTTTGCTTGCCAGCGCGTCCCCCTTCGACTCTGCGATTCTCCCTTCTTCAGCGGCCATCCATTAACGCGGTGCCGACGATGGCTTGAGGAACTTTTTCGAGGAAGAATCCTCTTTCTAGGATAAATCTGTGGTTTTAAAGCAGCGAGTATGGGCAGAACTATTTATGGTATACTTTCAGGAAACCAGAGTGGTGGTCTTCATTTAGATCTAGAATATAGAATTTGTGTTTTGAAAAGAAGGAGAGAGTATTAGAAGAATCTTTCTACTTCATAGTAAGGGTTCAAGAAGCTCGATGCAGCAATTGCAGTCACTGCCAACGCAGATTCCCAGAATCGCGCAGGTGAAACAAGGAGAAAAGAAAGTCGTGGGCGGGCACGTGTCGACGACGGGCTAGATTCGTAGGTCGCTGCAGCGCGCTATCTGGCTCAGAGATTTATTATTTAATCTGGCGTCACGGTATTTATTATTGTACGTAACCCCGTGGGTCTATAAAAATATCGCGCGTTATCGCGGTACCGTCTGGTCAATAACAAGCTGACGATACCTTGGCCCGCGTCGAAATCGCTCGCGAGCGCGCAATTTTTTGACGAACCAACGATGAAAAAAAAGAAGTAGTCGCTCGAGTCGGGGCAAGTGTCGGTAACGCGCTCGAGCGGTGTTGACGCTCTTCGGGGCAAAGCGAGGCGAGGTGAGAGCCGACGGGAAGAGAAGAAAAGAGGAGAGCAGCGGCCAGACGAGGCGAAGATGGAAGAGAGAAGGGAAGAGGGAGGAAGACGGAGGCAGATGAAAGAAACGCGGTGCGATCGAAACGGCGAGAGGGCGAGAGAGCGAGCCGCGGAGAGTCAAGGCGGCCCGAGAGGCGCGGAGCGGCGAGGAGAGCCCAGAGGAGAGCCCAGAGGAGAGCCCAGAGGCGGGGGACGAGACGGGGCTACGAGGAGAAGTTAGAACAAATAAAGCGATAAAATATATAATATTACGTCGTAGCGGCGGCTGGCCGACTCGTGCATTCCAGAGTGCATTGCCCTCGCAAATACTCCCTCGGCCTTTCCGACCAGGCACACGTCACGCCGGCCTTAATACGAAATTACTGCTAAAGCGTGCCAGCGCGTACGCTTTTCGCCGCGAATTTCTTTCACGATGCTTCGCGGCCCTCCTTCCTCCCCCGCTTGTCTAGGTCTCTGCTCGCTCGCTCCTCTGCCGCACCCTCTACCTGCCGATTTTCTCTCCGCGCCTTTGCAACCCCTTCGCCGCCACCTTTCGCACCCTCGTGTCACTTCCCTTTCTGTCGCCGACGAGTCCCTCGCTTCAGAACGTGCCGCGACCCTTGTCGAACCTTCGCTCGAGACTTTTCAGACTTTCGAGCCTGCGTCAAACTTTTTCTAAGTCTTTGCGAGTCGAGGAGCCTGGCTTAATCTCGCGATAAAGGTTATTGTAGGGTAAACTTATTCATATGCAACTGAGAAGGTTGATGAACATAGAGTAAGACTGATCGCCTTGATATCTCGCTGTAGAGGACACTCTGCTGTGTTATAATCTGACACCCCTAACTTTCTGGATCGTGTTCACTCTCTTATCTTCCCACCCGAGAGGTTCTTATTTCGAGGTCTCAGTGACCCGATCACCCATGGAAAAAATATATGACCCATCCAATATGTAGAGTGTTGACGTCAAGAGCAGTAGGAGGCCCTCATGAAGAGGCGCTTCAAGTGACGATGATCATGCAAGATTGTATGACAATTTGACAATCCCCACAATTCACCCTTCTTTACGTTCGATCATACTAAACTTATGCTAACCAAGCAACCGCGGCCAATCAGACGTACGACAAAAAAGTTGCGGTCGACAGTTGCAATCTCTCGCGTCAACTGCAATGCTGCTTTTATTTTACCTGGGCTGCAATCAGCAACCAATTACCGAGACACGAATCGTTTCCCAAGCAAGAACCGGTCGTGATGCCACCGTTTCATCGAATCCACGAAATCGCGCGACAATTCGACGAGGAACTAACTCGAAGGATCCACGAGAGTTCCCCTTTCTAAACTATGCGGAAAGATGAGTTACGATCGTCGAAAGCGTTTACCGTTCGAAAGAAATCGACGAAGGAATCGAAGGTTGTCGAATGTGGTAGCGATTGCCAGCATCGATTCATGGACGAGGACAGCGCGGTGCCATGAGAAGCCACTTGAGCGAAATACCGCGAAGCTTGAGTATCAGCAGTCTTCGAGAGCGAGCGGTACATGGGGAGAAGCGGAGAAGTTTCGCGCATTTTATATATTAAAGCAAAATAAATTCCGTCCCAGCGGATTAAGCCAGGCTTCATCGTCCGTTAACGCATTACGCATGGATCGCGTGTTTTTACGCGTTCCTGGCCAGTTTCGTCGCGCGTTCAAAGCGATATTGATTTTCATTAAAATTTTTATACATTTCATAACGGGCCTCCTATTTTATGGAGACGCGCGCGCTCCGTTCTTTTTCGGGCTTCATAATTGATCGGGTAATTCCCGGGGAAATTTGCATTTTAATGTCGCCACGAATTTCTATTTACGCGGAATTTGAAAACAGCCCGCACCGTAACGCGTTAATAAAAGTTGCCGATCGCGTGTACCTACACATGCGATACACGCGCGATACACGCGCGTCGAACGCGTCCCGCTTGCCCCGACAGCCACGACTTATCCAGCTGTGGTCCTGGAAGGCATTTTATCGCTCGCCTACTTTATGCTTTATAAATTATTCCACGAGGCATCGTTATTTCCAGAATACTTTCGATTGATCGACGAGTTACGAAACTCGTTAGGGTGAAGATCCGAGTACGTTCCATAATTACGGATCACGGTCGATGAGGAATATAATAGATTTCGTCGTATAACTCTTCCCCGTGGCAAGACCGCTACACCAGCTACTAATGTAAAGAATAATCGGAAAGGAATCCAAGTACCTTCTGTCCCTGGCTGTTGGATTAGGAAACTTTTTACATTTCACTCGCGGTAAATCAAACGTTTTCGTAACGCCGTCGTAGAAATAGGTATATCGTGCCTCGGGGAAAAATATTCCTACAGATATTATATTGCGTAACGCCACACGGCCGAGCTCGGGCGTAAAACGAGCGGGTATCGATGATCGTGAAGCGTGGATCGGAGCGCGAGTTTTGAAATCCCGCGGACGCGGGAATTAACCCCCTGCGCGCCACTGCCACGGTTAAGGCAAGGACGCGATTTCACCGTTCCGCTCCAGAAAGTCGGCCATTCGGAATCGCCGCGCACGCCGCGCACGCCGCGGCTCTGTTTTCCGATTCGAGGCGAAAACGAGCGTTCGCCGTGCAAAATGAAAAGTCATTCGCGTGTTTTTTCTCCATAGATCGCTGTATAATACGCCAGACTGCTGACTCCTTATGTACAGCTGCAAGACGAATGTACCCAGAAAGTGTCTAGTGAACTGATGCACGGGCGGCGAAAAGGAGCAAGTATATAGACATCTATACATAGATAGGATGTATTATATACACAGAGTTCTGTATTATGGTACTTGTATGAAGTACTTGTCCATATTTTCATATAAAAAATAGAGAAAGTATAAAAGAATATATTGTTTATATAATAATAGAAGTTTTATAGATGAACTGAGGAATTATTTGTTTCTTTCAAGTTCACTTATTAACGTGTAGGATTTAAGAAAAGTATTACACTTTCATCACTCGTCATCAGAGGGTTTCCACTTAAACTGATCACCCTGTATATAGAAGTCTGGGTTCTTTAGCCACGGACTGAAATAATAGGAATTCAGTGAAGCTACGTTATAACTGAAGGAAATTGAATAATATAAACTACTTGAAATATTGAAAAATAAGAAAAATAGACTTGGGTTAGTCTGGCTCTGAGATACAGATATGTATTATATACACATAAGTTTGTGGCTTTTTCCCTTGGTTAGCGTAGAGAACGTTAAAGCGCGCGAGGAGAACGCTGGGCGATCCTCCGCGCGAGCAAGATTGCGTACGCCAGAGGGAACGTAGCGTATTGTCGCGACCCAAAGTGGAAACCGGAGACGGGGAGCGGTTTAAATTCGAATAAAGTAAACGCAGACGTCGAAACTGCGCAAGGAAGGATGGGGCAGAATATGCGTGCGCGAGCGAGCAAAAAAGAAACGAGGAGGAAGGAGAAGCAGCGGCAAAGGGAGGGCGCGACGAGGCTGATACATAATGATATACAAATAAAATGTCCGCCATACTGCGTACGTAGAACACCTACTCGATCCTCTACGCAGTGTCCCGAAAGTAGGTGCTATCCTTGACTCGGAACGACTCGGAACGACTCGCAACGCCTCGGCTCTACGCAGCTCTTATTTACCCTGTAATTATGGCCTGATTTTTCATTGCAACCTCGCTGCCGTTAACAATAGAGGATTCCTTCGTCGCGAGAGCTTTGCCTCGCGAAAATCAGGCTACAGACCTCGACTCGCTCGTAAACGCTCGCTCGCAGGATGTGCGGTCCGCGATGCGCGGAGAGATTCAATTTTTCAATTCCCACAGAGTCCTGCAGCATTTTAGTCGGTCGCTTTTGGCGGAACGCGGAATGTGGGCCGCGTCCGTCTGACTTTATCGTCTCGGAAGTTTGATTTGCGATGCCGCGCTGTAACAATTGTTCCACTTTTGCGAACCGTGGCCCCCGAAAGGACCGAAATACCAGAGGAAGTGTACGCAACAGCTCCGTTTTGAGCGAGCGTGTGCAGCGCGGTTTTAGACCAGCGATAAAACCATCGTAAAACTGATACCCGAGTCTATCTTAAATCGCGAATCGGGTCAAGTCCACGGCAATCGATAAATACATTCAGTCTCGAGAACACAAATAACGCGTTTGACAACGTTACTTTTTACAGAATCCTCTGTCGCGGCACCAGCTCCAGAGACGAGGGCGATTCTAGGCGGCGTCCTCGACTGCTTTTCGAATCCCGTGGCAGGATAAAGTTTTGATTTCTCTTCGGAGCCTCGAAGCGGCAGAGATGACTATCCGACAGTTATCGGTCGTGAAAAATCGGCCAGTCCTCGAGCCTCGGCGTATCGCTCGAGCGAGCAATAAATCTCGATCATCCAGGCTCGTTATCTTGACCGACCGTGATCGCGTTTGTTTCTCCGTGTCTTCGCTTAATCGCGAGGGGGAGAGCGTTGTTTTTTTGTTTTTTTTTTTCAGTCGCGTCGACCCCAGGTAAACTGCCGGTTCGCGTAATTTTTGAAACCGATCGCGCGGTTTATCTGACACGGGATAATGGATGAATCGCGATCACGTCCGCGGAACGGGGGCAGACCGATCGATCGATCGTTTCCCCGTCGATCGTCGGCGAGCAGATGATTTTCCACGAGCACACCCCGTAGATGAGAACGGAGGCCGACGCCACCGTCGCCGCCGCCATTGTGCAGAGCGCAGAATAAATAACGCCGTAGTAAGAATGCCGCGGGAGATATTATACGGCGACTACAGTGTGGTGCAGAAGTAGGCCACCATTACAATATTTTATTACAAGGCACTAACGTACAATCTAACGTGCTCGTATGCATTCGTAATGAACGTATATGAGTCGTGTCGAACCTACTCTCTCCTTCCCCCTCGTTCTCTCTCTCCTTCTCCTCCCCCTGCCGTCCCACACCCAGCGTCGCTCCTCCGCCGCGCTCTCTACGCACACCGAGTGTTTTATTGAAATTTATGACTACTCGCCTTTGTGTGGCTCGGCCTGTGTGCGTGCACACGGCCGCGTGCGTACACACGCGCGCTCACACTCGGGCATGCGGCCGCGCCAGCCTCGCGTACGAGTACATATGCGCTCCACGCTTCTCCGCTTCTACATATTATATGCGCGAATAATATATTATGTATAATCTGCACGCCGTATGCGCCTATGTTAAATCCGAAAGCGAGCGCGCCGTGAGCCGAGCCAGTCGTCCAACTACCCTTTATTCACCTTCCCCCTCCTGCCCTCCTTAATTGCGTCTACGACTCGTTCCCGACTTTGCCGAACGAATTTCGAGAGCACACAGAGAAAAGAAGTTTACGTCAGCGCGGAGCTTGCGGTTCCTCGGTTCTGGAGGCTCGGGGACGATCTTCTGCTGAGTCTGTGTCAATACTTAGGGCCCCTTACCTTATTTGGAAGACAAAATGCTGGGAGCGTGTGGTGTTTTCGAAGACAAGTAGAATGTAGAGGAGGCGATAGATATCACTCGGTGATAGCACAATAGACGTATTACAGGGTGACGCGTTGATCTGGAAACCTTTCGAATATTCTTAGCATTGCAAATGCTGGCAACATATGTAGAGGGTTTACAGTTAACCTGATCACCCTGTATATAAGCGACTTGTAGCATATCACAATATTTTTGTAAGTTTAATATTAGTTCAAGAATCGCCTGGTGAAAGCTCAGGCTGAGCTGTTTTCTATAATAGTTTTTCAGGAACGCGTAAGTCCTTCACGTTACCTCAATGGAATCGCGCCTTTTTAGAAGCGAAAGGAACCTGCAAGCTCGTGCATCCTGTGCTCCTAGCGCAGAAATATTTTAAAACTATCCTACGACGCAGGAAGGTCAAAATACCATCGAGGCAGCCCACTGCGTCCGTGCACGCACGTGCTTGTACCCGCGGCGATCTATCGTCGATCGGTTGTCGCGCGGGACGCTCCTCGCTTCCCTCTTCCTTTTTAATCGAAGCGGCTGGCCGCTGCGCGTCGACCTTCCTTTTTCTTCCCCGCCATCTCGCCTCGTGAAAATTTCAGGGGATTGTTCGCGCTTCGGCGGGGGCGTGCTCGCCGCGAAACGCTAGCCTTTTTCCAGCGACGCGTTCGTTTTTCACGAACCACCCGATTCGAGGCGAGGCGACCGCTGCCGCGCGGCTCCGCGGCTCCGCGGTACGCTCGTCCGACGGTCAATGACTTCGGAGAATACATTTGGTGGGAACGAAAGCGACTCGAATCCATCGTGCATATCCGGCCGTGTACGATAGGAATCGCGCAAATTCATCTCGGCGACTGGTCGTATAAATAAAAGTTTATTTAAAGACGTACGCTCGTATATGCTGTATAGCGTACGAGAGATCGGGAGAGCGCGGGAGCGACCACGGAGAGGGAGGAGCGTGAGGGGAGACGCGAGAGAGAGAGAGAGTGAGAGAGGGAGAGAGAGAGGGAGAGAGAGAGATATCTGGAGAAGGAGAGTAAAGAAGGCCGCGAACGCAAGACCGCGTAGGTAGTTAGTTGGAACGGTTGATTCGAAGCGTAGCCGCGGCGCGTCGTCGCTCGCAAGACGAAGAGGAACAAACGACGAAAGAAACGCGGTGGCTCGCGAAGGAAGAGCGAAGGAAGAGGGAAGGAAATCGGGGGAGACGGGGACAGCGGGAAGGGGTGGGAGCGCGGCCATGCGGTTTACAGTGAGCTTATAGTTTACGTTATAAATTATTATTATCGTATTTCATACGAAGAATAAGATTTATTAAAACCCTATAGATTACCGGCGGTACCAGGCAATATATTATGCGCCGTGTACCGAGCACCGTGCACCGTGCACCGGTACATTCGTAACCCAAGCTTCGACGCACACGCGTGCACACGCGTGCACCCACGTACCGAGCGCGGCGGCGAGCGCGGCGGCGAGCGCGTACACGACGTGCCTCGACATCGCCGCTTGTACCTTCGTATCGCTCCCTCGCATCGAGCGTTTTAATTCATTCCCGATCGCCGCTCGCGGATCGCGTTATGAGGCCGAAACGGGATGCGCCCGGTGATCGCGATCGCGACGTAGAAAACGGAAAACCGTGTCCCCCGGCGAGCCGACGCTGGGAACGCTCGTGAAAGTAGCGTTCGCAGGCGCAGCAACGCGAAAAATTTCACGAAGGCGTGCGCGTTCCAGATGCGAGACACCGTACCGCGGAGCGTTATCTACGAAATCGGGCGCGTGGCGCGGCCTAATCGGGTCGAACGTATTCTCTCTCTCTGCGCCGTATCATCGACCATGAGCTCTGGTTCGTAATTCAGGAAGAATGTAAATTCTCGCGAGGTACGATCGGAAAGCGAGATACAGCCGCGTTTGGTATAGTCGCGGCAGCCACGGGGCGGAAGCCGAGGCAAAAGAATAGATAAATATAGTTTAGACGAGTACGAGTGAAAGGCTCCATCCACTCGTACAATACCGCTCGCACGTACTCGCCCGTGCAAATCTTCTAGCTTTTCTCAAAGACGTGACTACGCGGCTCGGTAGGGAAATAAAGCAGCGATTTCAATTATGCACGTGGTCGCTTCAATTTCGTGAATCTTATGAAATACACCGCGCCATAAACGCAATTACAGTCCCCCCTCCTGCCCTCTTCGGCGCAATAACGCATCGAAGAGAGATTGTATACTTGTACAGTGCAGATATACGCGTATCGGTGAACCTTTAATAATTTCAACCGAAACATTTCTTCTTCTGCAGGGGCTTGTCGTAACGGTGAACGTTCCCATGTGCGAGTAAATACTCGCAGGCGATCGTATAGGTGTTGGAGCACCGATGCTTTCCCGGATATTGGCCCGAGAAAAACTTACGGGTGGAACTGGTCGGATCTTTACAATTGAAATACGATGGATCTTGTTTCGACGAGTTTCTCCTCGGCTCACGCGGTAGCTAGCTGGCTCCGTTACTGGGTCGCGTATACGTTTGTATCTTATTATCTCGCCGTTTGCGATTACGTCGAAATTTATCGCGGTAATCTCGCCGTTTCTCAGTTCCCCAGCTGCGCCGATCCGTCGTTCCTCGCCGCTCCCGACGATCATCGATCTCGATTGTCGGCGACGGCGCGGGCATCGATTACGAGGAGTCGGTGCCGCCAGCTTTCGATATTCCCTGAGGAGGGCGTGCAGTCCATGGACGGACCCCTAAAGCTTGTGCAACCTCGTAGGGGCGCGCGTTCGAGCTGCGTTATGGTCACCGAAACGGTCGCTGGAATGCGCGGGGCGACGTCATCGACGTTAACGACGTTGAAAAATAGATCGATCGGCACGAGCGAAAAATAATAGCTACCAATTCGAGGTTTTGTCGCTCGCCGAGCTTGTATTTTCGGCCCTTTGGGAAAAACGCTCTGACAAATGCGCGATCCAGCCGGAATATGCGCCCGTGCATACAATGATTTTTCTTTCATAGAATATCGTTTATTTAGCCATTCCAATGCAAACACTTTGAACGCGTTAAACGCGCAATTACTGCATTGCACAGACACTTTCAATGATAATCGAGAGTGTCTACTGTTCAGAGCTCGGGAGATGCTTACCAGAGATAATGCAGATCTTATTGGTTTCAGCGACTATCTCGTAAGCTTCGAACAATGGTCCTCGTGTGCTACTCGTGTACCACGAGAAGTCCCTTGAAAAGCAGTGCTTCTGATACTTCCCACAGGACTTCTCCCAGGTCACGAACGATACGTTCCATATTGGGACGCCCGATCGCGAGTTTTGCTGGACCAGAGGTCTCGATCTGGCGACAAGAGAAGCGCGAAAGTCTCTGAACGCGTAACCCCGAAGATTCCCTGCACCCTTCGGCCCCTGTACGAGGGAATCCGTGAGGTAGGCGAGCACGGGCGCACGCACACGCAGCCACCCGGAAACGTGTAGGTGTACAATTCCAGCGTAAACGCGCGCTCGCGGAGAAAACATCAAAAAACGCGGCGAGCACAAAGCGACGCGTACAGGGACGAGGAGCGTCTGTGGCGAGGAGCGAGAGACGAAGATGGAAACGAAGGGATGTCTGAGACAGAGCGAGGGAGGAGGATGGGGGGAAAAGAGGGAGGAAAGAGGGGGGGAAAGAGGGAGAGGCAAAAAGGGGGAGGACGGAGAGAGAAAGAGGCAGAGACGGTAAGGGCAGCGGGATTATCACGAAAGAGAGACGGTCGTAGAAAGAAGTCGAGAGGAGCGAGCGGGAGAGAGGGCGCGAGGGGCAAAGAAAGCAAAAGAGAGGACGCGTGTGCCGGTGGTGGCGGCTGGTGTGTAAGTTCGGGGCGAGGGGGGAGAGCAGAGAAAGAGAGCAAAGGAAGGAGAAAGAGGGGACGTATGTACATTAAAATATTATTCTCAGATGAAATACCGGGTGGGGCCCGGCGGCACAGCGCGCGTATATTTTTAGACCTTATATAAATACACGAATCATAATGAACGCGCCTCGTTCTCCCTGTGTGTGCTCGTCGCTCGCTCGCTCGCTCGCCCGCTCCTCCGCTCACCCGGCGTGCTGCGCTCGTCGCGACCTCGCCTCACCGAGCCGCGCCAGGCTTCGCCTCGCGAGCCTCTATCTCACCGCGTCTTCTTTGTACACTTTTCTTTCCCACTCTGTGCCGCAGCCGAGCTTCTCTTTCATGCCGCGCCCGCGTTTCCCCCTATCGACCTACGAAACCCGACCAAAGGAACGAGATCTGCTCCACTTGACCATCCGTCAGCTGGCCCGATCGATTTATCGCCTTAACCCAAAGCTTCGGCCTGCGACCTGTCTCGCGCGGGACACGCGGCGCGAGACAGTCGAACCTCGCGGGACACCTCTCGCGACTGCTTCCTGTCGACTGTGTGCGTATGGTAAGTTGCCAGATGGGAGAAATGCTCAGCTACTCAATCGGAGTGAAATACGACGAGAAATTGTCACAAGGAGACAATTACGCGGAGCTGGGCCGCGTGAACTGTCGTTGTTTGGCCGAAGTGCTCGTATATCTATTACTCGGTGATTGTGGCGGTGAGAAAGGTGGAATTAGGTGTCGTCTTAAGTACCAACTTATCAACCGTACCCTGTACTATTCTTGTACCACGAGAAGTCTCCCGGAAAGCATTGCCTCTAAGGGATTCCAGGGGACTTCTCATGGGAACGAATGATAGGTAAGCGGACAAGTGACTTCTATAAGAAAAAGAAACTCAGGAAAATACTAATACCTGTTACCTTATTGTAAAATAGTCGCAAATAAAGATGTTTCCTAATTTTATTTGAATCGTATAACCCCAACCTATACACTTGAGAATATTTCAGTGAATTCTTCCAGAATTTTCTACGCATTGAAAACACGTGAAAATCACGTTCAGCTCGAGAGACTCAGGGTGCCATGTGTTCAGTCGAAAAAAAGCAGTGTACCGTTTGAGGGTTAGCGCTACTGGAACACGTCCCGCTTCGCCTCGACTGTTTCGCGTATCGAAAGGGTTAACCTCGGCGGTCAGATAAATTTGGGTGAACGACCGCGGCGCTGGGTCTGGAAAGAACGAAAATCGCCGCTGGTTCGCAGCTCCCGCGGCCTTGCTCGGCACTCGAGGAGGAATCGGAGGCTCGGTCGGTGGGTCGCGCGCGCGATACCCGATTATCGGAGAGCGCGAGAAAGCGGAGGCCAGCCAGGGCATCGGTTTACAACTCGTTACGGGCGACAAAGGTCGCTACCGCTTCCGTCGCGGGAGTGGCCGGATCGAGCGTGGCGGGCAGATACCGCGGAAAGACCGAGAGGAGCCACGGGAGAAAGGGAGAAGCCCAGAGGAACAAGAGCACACGGGTTTCACCATTTAATAGGCGCTCAGTGGAGCGCGAGGGGCCGCTCCACGCAACGCTAAAAACCTTCAACGCGAAATTATGTCGCATTTAATTGGCCAGTGGTTGATTTACGACGGATCAGCGAGTCGATCTCTGAATTATCGCGCCCTGTCGCCACGCGAATCTCTTTCTTTCCCCTCGCTCGTGTTCGAGCAGCGCGCGGTTAATAGGAACCCGCTGTGCCGCGCGCACAGCTCGAACCAGTCGTGTAACACCGCCCCGCGGAATGCGTGTGCGATATTCCAACAAGTTACGCTCGAAACGCTCGCTCGATCCGGTTTTTGTTCCGTAGTTTACAGATTCGAGAAGTCGTTCCGTCTGTATCCAGCTGCAGAGATAAGGAACCGAGCGTTCATCGATTCGAAAGGTTTTCGTACTTTTGCTCGCCACTTTCCCCAGTTTCCTGGCCGTTTTAGGAACGCTCCTCACAGAATCCTCAAGAATAATCTCGCTTTGATCTTGTATGCAGCACGAAGCTCGTCGCGTAATGAGCGCGTGCGTACCAACCGAGACGACTCGACGTACCGATGCGCGGCCTGACGTCGCGTTCGCGCGAGAGCTTTATCAAAAAATCGTGACACAATGACCCTATTGTCCGCAGGGAAAGGGCTAATTATCCTGGCAAACCTCGGGCGAGTCGAAGACACAAGGCAGAGCATGCGTCTGTTTAGGTGGGACGGCAAAAAGCGCTAAAGAGGTCGCCGATGACGTCCGCGGGAAAGACGGCCGCGAGCAAAGCTGAATTTCTCTCCATTAAATGACCGTTATGCCGCCAAGTTAATTACAATGAATTACGCGTACGAGCACAAGCGCGCATGCACTATGCAACGTCTTCGTGCACGCCCCGTGAATCGTGCTCCTCTACCATCGGTGCCTCTCTCTAGCAATGCCAATTCGACGCTGCAGAGAAATCCCAAATCAGAACTCGAAATTAATATCCAGATGCCGCCGTTTGCGGTGCTCGTGTAACGTTTAACGTTCGCCCACTCAATGACAAACTTGTTACAAGCTAGCTTAATTACTCGATGTTGTCTCTCGCGTGCAAGCGAACGATAATACGGTTCAGTTAGCGTGAAGAGCGTACCTGGTCGAAAAAATACATACGCGTTCCCATGCGAAACGCGAACAGGAACGATACTTGTTACACAAAAAAACGACCGCGTAATAACGTGTTTAATTGTATTAAGCAAACGCCCCAACGTTTCTCCGTATTAACTTTGCGTAAAAAAATGGAAGGGGAATAGTGTCGACATCGTCAGAGAGACTTATTTGCGCTCAACTTTAAAACCTTCCAAAGAGAAGAGAACTAGATACAGTCGACGGCGAGATATAGCGATTCCAGTGAAGCAGCAGGTTATCGGTCCTTCACACTTCTAACAATTAGCGTTGCAATAACCAGCCGAAGACCCAGGAACGGACCACCATACCGTTCCCTGATTCCTGTGTCAATTTCGAGCCACAGAAGCGGCAAAAGCGGCAAAAGCGGCAGCAAGCAAGCAAAATTCAATTATAATGAACGAATAAAATGAACAACCGAATGAAAGACTGCTCGTATTACTTGAACATTGCTGAAGTGGAGAAAGAACGAGTGCTCGCTCTCTCGGTTCAAACGCACCATTAGAAGCGTGAAGGACCGATATCCTGCTGCTCTACAGGAGTTACCATGTCTCTCCCCTCGCGATACATTCGAATCCTCTCTTTTTCGCGTCCTATTTGAAACAGTAAACGCAGCGACGAATAAAAAAAAAATTGAGCGCGCGGTCATTTCGAGCTGCATCCTTCGACAGTTGTTATTTTTGTCAGAAACCCAGCTTATCTTGCTCGAAACGAGCGACCGTTGATTTATTCCGCGTACGTATTCGGAACGGTTCGTTGGACGATTTAATAATTATCGGACGACCGGTTGACCGTGCGCCTCGCTCCCCAGCCAATGATCCTCCGTCGATCATTCGGCACTCGACTAATTTTCATCCGGAAAAACTGCTGGGATGAGCAACACAGCAGGCGAGAGGGGAGGAGAGAGAGGAGAGGACGGAGGCGCAGAGTGGCAGCGGCGTGCGCGTTTTAACGCGCGAAACAATATTTACAAAATGATGCGACCGCAGTCATCGCGGCGCTCGCATCGCGGGTAAATACACGAGGGGGAACGATAAACAGAGCGAAAATTAAAACAACAAAGTCGTCGGGCGAAATCGCGTGACGCAAGTCCGCCTCGTAAATGGCATCTAAATACGCGTTTCTCGTTGATCGACTGTCAGTTGGCTTGTTCGCGACGACCGCGGGGCTACCGTCAAACCAAATCGTCGATTTCCGTTTCGGGCGAGTACCTCGCGCGACTGGGTATCGAACAAGCGATTGATCGACTGCTGAGAAGAATGTATAGCATAGAGAGGTCTTAGAAACGTCTTAAAGAGATCCAGTTTGAAGTCCTAAAATGTTCAAAAAGTGTCTCTGAGATGTTCGATGTTATATAATATATTAGTATGTCTTGCCTAGATTACACATCGTCTAGGTTACACAGCAGTGTGTCTTTGGGACGTCTTAAAAGACATTTATAAGACGTCTAGATTACGTCTGTACGAGGTTCAGGCATAAAACGGACTAAATTAGACGTCTTCAAGACGTCGTGTGCTATCTGGGAGTGAACGATGTAATTTCTTCGTCAGATAAGTCGCTTTGGTTATCGCCCTGACCGCGGTCATTGCGCAACCACTTCGATTATTTAAATAACAATAACAATAACAATCGTAATAACGGGCAACACAGCATCCGACCAATCGCGGTTCTTTTATTTTCGTCGGTTCGCGCATGTCAGAACGACAGGCCACTTTGCAAATGGATAAGCGCTGTCGCGATCTGCATGCCTCAGTTATACAGGATGATTCACTTTCGAAACGTTAAAGAAACAACATTGTAGCTGCAGGATATTCGAATGCAAATAACGAGACCACTCGGTCAACTTTCGCGCACCTATTTCAGCCCCCCTGGCGCTGATTTCACGGGACAAATAATACGGAACTTGTTTTTAAATTCTGTTATTCCGAAAGTGTAACGATACATCGGTCACGACGTAGATACGGTTGGGAAAAAATGTTCCTCAACTCTCTAGCGCTACAGCTGCGTCGCGCTGGAGTAGTTTTCAAGGGATCCAGCTCATTGAATATGGGTGAATCACACTGTAGAGAGAGACTTACACTGACTAGCCTCGCTCGCCTCGCGCAATATCGTCGTTCGAAGTATGTCATTGTGTAAACATATTTCCATCGTTATCGCACACTCGCGCCTCGCGTTATCGTCATTTGCTTTTCTTTTTAATCGCCTATCGCTCGCGGTCTCTTCTATTGTTTTTACGCGCGTGAGATACGAGCGAGAAATCGGCGATATCCCCCCGAAACTCGCGAACGAAGGCTCGCCAGAAGCGTGGCGTAGGGGTGCAGAGAGAGAGAGAGAGAGAAAGAGGGTGCGCAGGATCGCGAGGAGGAAAGGAGGCGACGCGGAAGTGGCTTCCTAAAACATGTCGTTTCGCTGGGCTCGCGATAAAGCTGAATTTATCTGTTCAGGATGAATCACGGTGACGGATGTTCCGGAGGGTGGTCGGGCTGCTCGTGTGCACCCCCAAGTGACCACCCTACCAGCGTATTATTCATTTTACCGTAGAGTGGCGCGCGCGTAGTCCGCGCAACGCGGTCTATAACCGCAGTCATGGAAAAACACGCACATGCGAAGGATAATTACGCGTTAATAGCTCTTAATTTATGAAATAATTTATTATATAACGCGGGACGCGGCGGTGGCGGCGACGAGACGGCGGGAGGAGCGCGGAATGCAGAGAGCGCCGAGGACGGGACGGGACGGGTCGGGTCGGTTCG
This sequence comes from Calliopsis andreniformis, assembly GCF_051401765.1. Taxonomy (NCBI): domain Eukaryota; kingdom Metazoa; phylum Arthropoda; class Insecta; order Hymenoptera; family Andrenidae; genus Calliopsis; species Calliopsis andreniformis. Next base: position 13,029,468 of record NC_135063.1, read on the forward strand.
AGGCGAGGAGCGAGGGGCAAGTGCGCGAGGAGCAAGAGGGAAGCTGTGAATGCAGCGGTGAGAACGGAGCGACGAGACCGCGGACGACACGTCGGCCAGGAGAAAATGAGACGTGGTTGCCAGGAAGAATCATTCGGACAGCCGTCGAACCTGCACCGTCTCGGTTAATGCACTTTTGCTCCTCGAATCCGAAGGCAAACGGGACACGAGCCATTCATGAGCGAGATGAATGACCCAATACTCTCATGATCCAATAAGTGGACAACCTGAACATGTGAATGTACACGTCCTGAAACATCAATTGCATTCCAGTAATTGAGTATACCTAGTGCTTTATGATACTATTTCTTTGGCTTTTTATTAGGTACATCAGAATTTAAGCTTGAAGTTAAATAAAAGTAGGGACAGTGTCTAATATCTAATAGCGATACTGAGACATAATTGGCTACTGGGTCTTTTACCTTGCTACTAGGATCTCGACTGGAGAACCCAACCCTTCGCATCGATAGGTACTATTCCTATCCTCTGAATAGGAGAAGTCCCCTAGAAAGCGTTGCTTCTAATGTTTTCCAGAGGATTTCTCGTGGAACATGAACGAAAGGTACATCCCAACCCCTTTCCGTGATTTGCCTCTTCCACCCCATCGACAAGACCATCTTTCTCCTCCCGCCCGTCTCTTTTATTCTCTACGACGAAAATGTATCAGTCCTATTGCATAATAAAATTGATACTATTACGAATAACGCGTGCATTATGCTCAAGTTTTACGAACGTCTAGCATCGCGCGCTCGCCCAGCACACAGTTACGAAGGTTACCGTATTATTGCAGCCTTCGCAATCTGCATTGTTGCCTCTCAGCTTTTAATACTCTTTATTGTCTCTTTTATAACCAGAATGACGCGCTTCTTTCAGCGCCAGATAAATTACACGCGGCATTGTACTCCTAATTTTAGAGAGAACTGGAAGGGGCACGGCTCTCGAACGTGCTCGTGCCGTTCCACGATTTTCGTTCGCGATCTTATTCTCCATTTAATCGCAGCTTGCTGCCTGGCTATAGGCACAGCGGTCACTGAATAAATAAACCTCGATGATCGATAACATTTTTCTTATATCATGGTCTACCACCAATCGCGTCGTCCGCTCCTCGAGTGCCCACTAATTCGTCTCCATTCGCTCTTCGATCATCGATTCTGGTGGCTGGGTTCGCTTTCGTTCGACGAAGGCGCGGCGGAGAGTCGACTCCAAGGAATACAATAAACGCGCGAGAATAGCTATAACAGAACGCGTCGTAACTGCAAGAATCGCCGTCGTAAACGGAAATATTACGTGGCAGCGTGAGCGCCGATGCTTTGACATCAAGTCTCACGCGTGCTGGGCTACAGTTTCACTGGAATTCAATTCTCGCTAGGGGCAATTCCAGGTCTGAGCTGGATGCTCTTTAAAAAGTACGAAGATCGCCTCGATAGCGTCGCGAATGGAGAAGACACTGCCGCGGCATCAGCGAGGGATTCAGGTCTCCTGAACGAAGAGGCAGCAAGTCGCGCGGCGCGATCCCTCGACGACACAATATTGTGCAAAACATAACGTATTCAGCGTAAGCGCTAAGTAGCGTTAAGTGGGTCGAATTTACTCTGCGCCTTATTATTTCCACTTTATATGCCAGCGCGGTTCCGTGTGTGCGTAGCTCGCGAACCTCGCGCGTGTGCCGAGCCGTGCGGGCTGTGCGTGCGCGGTAGGATGTGGCTTATTGCCGCGAATCTAGGTTATGTTATCCGCGACGGTAGGAAGTACCTCGAGAAGCATACAAGCAGTAGTTCCAACCGTTTGGGCGACCACTCGTCCTTTGCCCTTTCAGGGAAGGCGTAAAAGTCTTGAGTATTCCAGCTATTCCCCACAGCTATCGTAGCTAAGTCCCTAATCGAAGGGACTTGCATGGAGGCAGGTGATGGATTAGAGACCACTTTGGATTATTTCGAAGTTCTATGCATTTTGGAAAATCGAATCAGAGTCAAAATGAGTCGAAGGGATCTGGTCCCATCACTAATCGCGAGACATGCCTAGAGGTAAGTCTCGTGTGAGTCACTTCAGGAGACAAGATCGAAACTCTTGAAATCCCTCGGTTCGTTTAGACTCTGGTCACTTTCCATACCGCGTTATATGGAAACCGAGTTACTGTAGTAACTGATGTATATTGTTCACATGTATTTCGTATTCCTATCATATCTTAAACTTAAGTATATAATAATCACAGTAATTGTACTCGTAGGAATAACTACTGGTTAGCTTAAGCAATAAACATCGGTTGCTAGCAGTAAATCTGCAATTCTCGAAACTTGTGAAATCGAATATTACGAGCGGTATTGTATGTACCTGAGGAACTGGATGGTCGATGACGAGCGAATGGCGTTAGCGATCACAAAAGATCGGTCTATAGGACCTGGCGAGTGAACCAGTCGGGCAGCGAGATAGCGGTAGGTACTTATCTGCGTATAAAGCGGCGCAGTGAAATCTGCATATAATATTGATGCAATTTGCCATTAGAATGGCGACGGCACGGTCTAGGATGTGGGCTCTATTCTGTATGCGACGACTGAATGGACCGGTTCAATTAGAGAATCATAAGTTGTCGTGATGGGGCCATCCTGCAGATATTACCCTTCGTACGGCCCTGAACCGACGCGCATCGTTTTTATTATCATCGAGTATCGGTCTCGATGAAATACAATCGCCGATTATATAAACCGGAATAATCGATAGGTATGCCCGCTCGCGTAAAACTCAATTTTTATTAATTACGCCAAATTGAACGCATTTAAATTACATAATGCGAGCTTAACGTTTCCACGGACCTTAATCGTTCTGCTACCCCTTGCCTCTCACCCCTTCCTACCCTTTCCCTTCTCATCCCTTCTCGCTCGATTCGCGAACCGGACAATACAGGTGTACTCTCGGACTTGTAACGTAACAGAGATTGTTCTCCGAGGGCAGTGCATGGACAAAGAGCGCAGCATTTTTGTCTCCCTCCAAGCCCTCCGCTGTTCACCTCTTTCTCTGCTCGGTCCCCTCTGCACTGGAGGACTTCGCAATTATTAACTCCTTTATAAAACAATGTTCGAAATGGTCCCCTGACACGCGAACCTAACGCCGCTAATGAAAGATTCGAGATGCTGAGCCTGGGGCCTCAGCCACGTTGCGTGCAAGTACGCGTAAGACGAATGCATGGATGACATTTGCGGATTGATCGATGCCAGTGCTAGGGAACGATTGCAAATCAAGTCTCTCGGGCGTACTTTCAAGGTTCAACGGTGGATTGAAGAAAAGCAGTTGGTTCTGATGGTTCGGTCCCGACACGTGGCGCGGCAACGCGCCTTTATCCGCACAGACTACGACCATACGATCGTAATAGGATTTATAATCGCGCAGAGACGCGAGTTTGTGCAACGCCAATGTTAGACGACCCACGTCGCGTCACGACTACTCGTATTATGCGGCATTATATGCGTATTACGGTAATAATAACGACAGCAACGACTACCAAGACGACGTCGACAACGACGACCATCCCCACTATGGTAATGAATTTCATTACCGCCTTCTCGCTCCTCTCAAGCACATAGACACGTACGCGTAGCGTACTGTGTATCTGCCCTTAACCTTTCCCTCTCTCTCTCTCTCTCTCTCTCCCTCTGTCTCTATAGGTGCATCCAAGTCTCTCCTCTGATGGCAGAAGGAAACGGGGTCACCAGGAACCAGGGTAGACGAACGACATGCGGCGGCCCATCAGTGCGCGAGCCTAGGGACTAGCAGATGCTCCGCTAGCTACCGCGTACGATTTTAATTACTATCGTTATCGTATTTGCAACTTTAACCTATTTAATAAGTCGCAATCGCGCGGTCGTTACGTCGTTCGCGGGCCGCTGCAGAGGCAGCAGCTGCGCGCAAATTGCGACTTGTCTAATCGCTCGCCGACAGCTACAACTCTCGCTTTTTTCCAACGACTACGCTCGCGTTTGCCTAGAGTTTGGCTTTGCTCGAAGAAGGAAAGCATCGACGGATCGTTCAGCGCTTGGGGGAATCGTCTTTGAGCACGAAATCGTGGGGCGAGGAAGGGGGAGAGTCGTTCGATCAGCCCCCCTCCGCTGAACACCGAGAGCGTCGATCATTTCTAGCATTACCCACAACTCGTTCCATTTAATCCATTAAACGCACACCGAGATAATTTCCTCCCCACCTCGTAATTCGAGTGCAAAGTCGTTCGAGTGCATATTACAATACGGCGCGCGCGGCTTCAGACATAAAATCCGTGCCCGCCTATAAATGGAGCTGCGTCAGTTTACGGCGGAGAATCGCCAGCGCCCGATCTTCTTTTAAGAGTCGACGACGAGGCGATTTTAGAACACCTAATGAGATCGAAGATAAATAACGCGACTATCTCTTGAGGATTTAAAGGGTTACGCTGCAGGGGAAAAAAGTGATACCACAATAGCCAAGGGCTTTGGTCGTTTTGTCCTGTCTGGAACTGGTAAGTTTGCATCTGGGAAAAATGTGGATCCATGTGATTACAGTAGATAGAATCGCCTGATTGCATAGACACTTTCAGATGTAGTGTATTATTGACCAAATTAGCCACTCATATAGGAAGACAGAAAATTACTACTATGTGAAAATGTATCTTAGGTGCAACCTTACCAGCTCTGCACAGCGCGTGAACGTAATAGGTAGAATAGAATGCTCAATGGCAATTCGGTAAAAGGCGTCGTGTCCTTTTGAGGATCAGCCTGAACCTTGCTGTTTCACCAGAGTGAATCGAAGAAGAAATATTAATTCACGTGGAGGAGTATAAAATGCTCCTAGAGAAGTAGATTGTCTGCGTGTGCATGTTAAATAAAAGACTTATTTGCTGCATCATCGCGCATTAATTACACTCGCTCCAGTCCTAAGTTTGATTTCGCCGAGTTGCGGAATCGTCGGGTGCATTGTTCGCTGACGAATTTCCATTCGCACGACGAAAGTGGAATCTGAAGCAGGGGTCATGTTTATAATAAATTCGGCTCGGTATAAAAGAGGTGACGAATCGCAACGATTAATCGAGACACGGGATATTGAAATGCTGCGTAAAGTCGATACGGCGTAAAGCGAAAGTTCGACGTTCTGTCCCGCAGCGTCAGCTGTCACGAATTTTTCAGCGTTATTAGATCGCGGCAATTTACGTCATAGACGTGCATAAGAGGAGTGGATTGTCGAAGAGACAAAAAAAAAATAGGAAAAGAAATACGCGCGGTTATCGGCAGGACTGACCAATGTGTCTCGCGCTCCTGCGCGATATTTCATTATTGTTAACGAGTTTGTTTTCGAAGCAAAAAAGACGGATAATTGATATTTTGATACGCGAAATTTCATCAAATCGCTCGAATACAGTCTCCCAGAGTTCGTCCCGACGCTCAAATTCAATTTCTTCTAATCAAACGTATTTTCGTGTAGCAAATAAACGTCTGGACGTTCGATAAAAAGTTCACGGACCCAATGTGTCCAACGCCAATGGAATCACCTTTCCATCCACAAAATTACGATTGCGGTTATTCCAAAGGGAAGATGCACGCGCATGTTTTTCCTTGGGAGTCTCCAAAATTGAAATTGAAATTGAAATAGTAGTGCAGCTGGATCTATAAGTAAACGACAAAGAATAGCAAAGGTCGCAGAATTGCGCATTACCAAGTACATTATAATAGACTGGTACGTAAGCGTAACCAATAACGAAAGCCGCGTATGCACTCGTGTATTTCCGTTGTCGTTCATTTCGCATTCTATTAAGCTGGTGCATATAAAATACGGTTTTTTTAATATTTCAAATTTTCCGATATTTGATCGTTAATCATTATATACCTTCCGTATATAAAAACAAGCCGAAAATAAGCAATCAACTTTTTTAATCCAGTGTCGAGCCAATAAAAAATCAAACATTAATCTTCTAATTTCCCTTTTCGACTGATTAATTCACGGATTCATCCACTGCCTCATTTTTCCCCGAGAATTGAAAGCAAAAAATACTTCATAATCGTCAAGCCAACGTTCGTCGGACAGCAGACCTGTCGCGTATTAAAACTTGTTTCCATCCGTCTTACAGAGGACGTGAATTTTCAGATTTCAAATTTCGATTTGATATCCACCGTTTCTATATTCAGCTGAAAATATTTGCGGCGAAAAATATCTCGTCTTCTGAACGAACTCTGCACGTATGCAGCTTCGATCGCGACGTTCCTAGGAACCACCTGGTGGCATGCTAGATGCTCGAAAAAAAAATGGAGCAGCGTGGTAACCCGCGAATTGGCTCCCTCGTATCGCGAATGTAATAATTCGATCCGAGTGGAGATTCGCGGAAGAAGCGGAAGAAGCGAAAGAAGCGAAAGACCGCGTTTTCGAGCATCGCGACGGGCAGGAGTGCAGCGAGCACTGGTGGCCTGGCGTTCTTCCTGAAAGTGCTGTACGGACCGTTTGTAGCGAGCTAAGCAAACGAAGAGGTCCCTGCATTCTTTACAGCGGACAGGCGCTTCTCAAGAGCGCCACTTTGCTCTCTCCCTCTCTTTCTCGTTCCCTCGGTCCCTTCCTCGCTTCCTTCTCTTGCTCTGCCCCTCGTCTCGAGATGACACGTCGCGTCGTTGCGTTTGCACAAGTAGGCGCGTGTAGTGGTGCGCGAGTGGTCGCGCTCGCGTCCACGTTCGCGCTGCGACGACGATAACGCTCGTATCTCAGTCCCCGAGCCCCTGGCACGACGCTCGCGACCGAGTTCGAGCCTCTTTCTCCAGTCTTATTCCAACGAGACGGCGGATTTTTCTACTGGAAGAGCGTCAGAGGTGTCATTGCACGCGGGTCGTTTGCCTCGTCATCGCTCGATTTCGCGGCATTTTCTGGCTGCCGTGAGTCACGAAGAGGCCCCGAGACGACTGCCGATTCGAACTTCGAATCGAAAACCGCTGATTCAGCCTCCGCGTGACGCGACCCACCACGTGACTACGATCGGAATTTTTAGAGAACACCGTTCTGAAACGATGACTGAAGAACGAGCCTGCTCGTGGCTGTCTCGTCTCTCGATTAAATGCTGAAGACACGTGCCAGCTTTCGAGGAAGCAAAGATCGTTGCGGAGCAGGCTGCAACCGACCTACTTGCAATCAGCGATCTTCAAGGGGGCCTATATAGGAAGGTCTTTGAGAGAAAATTAATTACCTAAATGGTCAATGCCTAATTTCCATTATAATTTCATCTGTCGCTACGAAAGAAACGCGAAGAATGTCCCTTTCGCGAGCGGCGAAAAGAGGCTTAAGTAGCTGAGCCAGCTGAAAGCTCGAATGGCGCAAGGAGAGTTTGAAAACGAAGGTGAAAAGCGGGAGAAAAAGCGGGGGAAAAGTAGAGGAAACGATAATCGCAGGGGCGCGAGTTGCTCGGTCCTCTTCGATTAAAACGGTCGGCCGGACGTGAAGCGATCCAAGAACAAGACGGGAGAGCCCTCGTGGTATCGCTCGCGGCAACAACTTCCAGTGCATTGTCGCGAGCGGAACAAAGTTTCAATTACGCTTTAGCATCGCCCAGCTGCCTCTTTTCGGTTCGACTCTCGAGACCTTCGCGAGGTTTTCACCGTTGTGTCCGCGAACCAACCAACCGACTCGCGACCTTTCGTCCTCCTTTCTCTACACTGTTTCGCTCCGCGCTGCCCTATGGCTTTCGCTGTTCACGCGGCCGCCGAAGAAAGGAGCGAGAGGAGCGGGCCGAGGGCCAGCCAGAGCCGAGGGAAATCGAGGAAGAAAGCCGCGACGGAGAGTACAAGAGGACAAACGCGCGAAATAAACGCGGAACTCGATGTTTTTCAAGCAGTTTACTGCGAGACCGCGAGCAGCACAAGTCCCACGCGAACTTCGGCGTCAATTATATCCGCGGAATAACTTAACGGTCCCTTAGAAACACGCTGAATGGCCTATTCAGACGTTCGTTGAAGGTTCTCGAGTGTTATATAATAAAGAGCGCGTTCCGTGCGGGCATGACGTAAGTCTGCCAGGCGGTTCTCGAGGGTGCGGACCAAGGAGCTTGGATCCTTTTACGCGCGCCAGCCATCAATCGGAAGCACTAAAAATCAAGACGCGTTTGCATAGTCGCAGGTTTAAACAATTTCCCTGCTTGAAAGGAAGCCCACCAGCTAAGAGATCCATTCAAACGAATAGAAGAGTGAGAAGTGAAGACCTCAGAGGAAGAATTTGATAAATCACATTTTATAAATTTTATAGGGGGGTAATTTCAAAATTTGAGACAGATAAGATTGCGACGAACTATTTAATAGTTCATATTTTGACTCGTCAAGTTATTTTTCTGTAAGCTCATTCTGAAAGTGGTTATATCTTGGTACTGGTTAAGATTTTCATCTTTTCAACTCTGGCATACGAATGCACAACCCTTTAACTACCAGATAACATAAACAACAGAAAATCGACAAAAATAGGCTTATCGAGTTCTTCCCCTGTGATCTTCAAACAATATAGGTGGCAGACTCGTTCTGACCTAAGGACTGAGATCGCTGAAACGTTTACAGTTTAATTAAAACCAGGGATAATCGACGAGCATTAGGTATCTATTATTTGTCGTGAGAATTCGTGGCTCGCCTCACGTAAACAATCTACGAACGAGCGATTGCAAGCACTGTGGATCGATATTTCTCCGCTGTCATCTCGTCGTCGCGTCTTTCTCGTGGAAGTCGTAGTCGTCGAGCAACGCCCAGAAGCGGAAAAGGAGCACCAAGCGCTCAAAGAAACTTTGCCGCCTCTCCGTGGCAAACTACGCGTCAATCGGGAAATCGTGACTGGAATGCGTTCACGCGACAAGCTGCTTCTATCGTATCGTTTTCTTCCATCGCATCACGATCGGCCGATGCTGCGAAGATTCGTTAAAGCAGGCTAGCAAAGGCTACCACCATTCTTCTTCTGTGTTTTCCTTCCCCCGCGTTGACGCGCGTATTACGTATAGCAAATAGGTATGATATGTAGGTACATGCTTGAGCTAGTATGGACTGAAATCATTGTATTCTTGCTATAGTACACGCTACGCTCTTCTTCACTATTTTATACTATAGAGTATGCTCCATTACACTATTTTACGCCACGTCTGCGGGACTTTGCAGACTCCCGGAACTTTTCTTAGACTTTCCCTCGACCTTCTTTGGATTCTTTTTGAATTATCTCGGGGCAGACGCTACCACTATGAACACCCAGACTGTTTATTAGCTTTGACCTTCCTTGATCATTCCTGATTACTACACAGTACACTGTAAACCACACACTATGCACAGTAGTATATACTACAGTATATACTGTAGTGTACAGTGCAGTTTATACTGCACTGCAATGCAATACAATAGTGTATTGTAATGTTTAACGAGAAATTTATGTATGTTTCCCCTAATAGATTTATTCAAGCTATCTCTAGATAGCGTAGCGAGAAAAAATTGCGAGATAAGGCATTGAAAAGTTCTCCAAATAAGATGAAGCCTCAAAGCGTTTCTCGGAACTGCGAGCAGGCGGTAGCTTCTCGCGTTTTAGCTGATGACCGTGAGAATAAACGTGGGAACCAGCAAAAAACAGGTGAAAGACTACACGCGACTAGCCTCCAGCCAGCTGCGTAAACAAATAATCGGCTGTCTTTGGCATGCTATAGGTCGAACCTTTCGCGAGCTATTGTACAGAGAAACAGAGCACACGCGCGCAAAAGATAGAGCGAAGTAGACTACAGTATTACCTGCTCAGGCTGCCACAGCCACCGCGAGGAAGAACAAAAGCGAGCCGAATAGTATCCAGCTCGCGGTAGAGTTTCGCCCCGTCCCCTAAGTTGCAGGACTCGTATCGAGGTAATACTGTGCAGGCTTTTTGTCTGCTCTAGCAACTGTCCAAGATTACCGTCACGACGGACTCGTGAAAGTTTCGAGGACGAGAAGCAGAGGATGCCGATGTATTTCTCGGCGCGAGAGTTTAGAAGAAAAGTAACGTTTCGGTGGGCTTGAGACGCGTCACGAGCTAAACTGCTTTTACACAGGGCACGGCAACGATCTTCTTGGCGGCCGAATTCCAGGAACGGTCGTTCGAGCGAAGGAAAAAAAAAAATAACGGAGCATAAAAGCGCGCATAAAACGCTTTCGCCGGTTCGCGATAATCCGACCAGCGAAACAATATCGTTTTTATTGTTCGTGCCTGGCTACGATAATAATATTTATTTCCGTGGCGCATTAATTTTTTCCGGAATGCGTCGGCAGCTCCGAGAAACGCTAACCGAGAGCAGGTGTATATCGTCGTAACCAGCGAACAATGGCGGATTCGCCTTGTCCGCGAATCTTCCACGAACGATACTCAAGAATTCGATCGGCGATTTGCCGATCGTTCAGCAACGGGGGGGAAACTAATACGATTGCATGTAAATTTTCAAACGAGGATTACAGAAGTGGTAGCAGAAGCGGTACAAAGGGTAGAAGTCCCTGGACGGTGGATCGAGAATCTCGGCGTGCCCGAATACGTAAATTTGTCCGCGGTAAGGAAAACGGTAGACGTGCACAGGTGGAAGAGGCAAGCGCGAGGGTGAGGGAAATTCGAGGACGAGGTCTCGAAGTCTAGACGAAGGCGACGAAAGGGTGGACGATCGAAAGGACGAAAGGCAGGGTTCGACTCGAGCGCGAGAAACGAACGAAGGTGGTCAAAGAGAGTCGACGACAGGGTCGACGAGATAGACAAGGCGAAAGAGAGACGAAAGGCAGAAAGAAAGAAGGCGGCGTATTCCAGGCGTATATGCTTTCCAGGGTTTCCACGAGCGAAGAATATGACGGGCGGTGACGTCAGCCTGAATATTTGAAGGGGGCGAGACTTCAAAAGAACACGTGTTACGGTGCTAGGACGCCGTTTAAATAATGCAAAGTCAACTTACTCTCCTCTCGTCCCGCTACGCGCGTCTTTCTTTCTCTCGGTGTCTTTCATTGCCTCCTCCTTCCGCCCGGTGCGTCTCTGTCGGCTCACGCCAGCCTTCCCTCCTCCCCCTTCACCCTTCTCTCTTCCCTCTCTCCCCCTCGCCCCTTCCGTTCTGGCCACCCCCGCCGGCGTTCCGTCTTTCTTCGCTCGCTCGATCTCTCTCTGTCCCAGTCTCGGCCTGTCCCTCTGCCACGGTCGCGGAGCGCCGCTCTCTTTCCCTTTCTCTTCCTCTGGCAACGCGCTCTTCGACGCTCGACTCGAGTCCGAACTTCGTAACGATCGATGTGCCACCCTACCGTATGTACCGAGCCCGATGAAACGTTAATGCAGCGAGGATCGCCCGTTCGTGCCAGGAATTTCGGATTTCCCTCCAACTCGTGCCCGCCGTCGATTGCTCGACTATCCGTGGCCATTGCCGTTACAAATTAACGGAATCGAACTTTCTTAACTCGCCCCTCCCTCCTCCATCCCCGTCCGCTCGACCCACGAACCTCTCTCGTCGCCGCGACGCGACGTCTTCCTACCCCACCGACGCTCTCCTCGCACAGCCGAGACTCGGAATCCGATCAACCGGTGTTTGCGAGGAAACCAACCAGTCGAGGGAAAAAAGCAGGGCGAGCGTGCACACCCCTTCGTTTCTCTTGCTTTCTTGTTTCGAATAGGGACGATGGAGGCGCGTTTAAGAGTTCTCTTTTGACTTTCGAGGAATGTTTAAACGGGGATAATTCCAGGGGCTATGGGTTAGGTGACTGAAATTACACAGGGAGAGTTGGCTGTCGCTATCCTCGTCACTTCTTGGAAGTGACCGCTAAGTGGCTTCAGCGGGACGAATTGAAAGTAAATGAGCGTGACCTGAAGGAAATCCTTTACTGGTTACGTCGTACATAGGTATCTCACATGCATTCATTTTTTATTACTCTACCTGTTTACCCATTCTGAGACGAACGACTCGGAGGAAGAAAACCCTCGAGAATTCCTAGAAGCAGACCTCCCGCGACAGTTGGCCAGATCTGGTCCCGAAGCATGGGCAACTAACGCGAAGGCACTGTATCTAGATCGAGTTTTCGATGTTCTCGAGGGTGAGGAGAGAAAGCGTGTTGCGAAGACACGGTAGACAGGGGATCGAGAAATCTGAATAACCGCGGGAGCCACTTGTTCTCGGCCCCATCGGGTCGAATCGTCGGTGTCAGGAGGTTCGAGCAGCGTGGAGGATCTCGAGCGCGCGGATTTGCGGGTCACCGATCGTGCATGCTCGATGGAAAGAGCCGGAGAAAGGGCGGCCAAGTCGAAAAAGAGTGAAGAGGGAGAAGACGAAGGATTAGAAAGCGAAGTGGGGGAGGCGTTCGGCAAGTGGGAGGGGGTATCAGGGGGTGGGGTAGATCGGGTGGTAGGTGTGTAGGAGGTTGTGGAGGTGGGGGGGATGGAGGAGACGGTGAATGAGTCGTGTGTGCAAGCGATGCGATGCACGTGCAGGTGCATCGAGAGTGGGGCGGCAGGAATTCGCGCTGTCGCACCCGCGCATTTACCCCACCCCCGCGTTGCAGGGCGCAGGATTATGGAACCACCCCTGTGTACGAGGCCCTCTGTTTTTAGTCCCGGTTTTTTTCACCGATTGGCCACCCGTCGTGCAGCCGGCGGTGCGCCGTTCGTGGACCGAATTCGCGTGGGCGTTCGTTCGCCGCCGCGCCGCTCGAACCCATTCCGTTCGGTTCCCACGAGCGGACGATTTACCAGCCAACGAGGAATTCGGCCGCGTTCCTCGAGGCTGTTGGCTACGGCCGCGAGACAAAAGATGAGCGCGATTATCGATCACCCGCTCGGAAATCATGCCAGCGATATTAAGCTTCTAAATTACACCGTCCCCTGCCCTCCCTCCCTTCTTCCCTCGCGCCCCCTCACCCTATCCCTTCCCTCTCGCCTCGCATTCGTAACTCGACGACACGCAACGCGTATTTCGCGATCGCGAAATCTCGTTAATTTTCCGCCGTCGGGGTTCGCGCGTCCCCGATATTAAAATTTTACGTTCCCGTGTCGGTCGTTGCGTCGGGATAACGTATGCGCGCTTCGTCGGCTGACCAATCGCGAAAAATTCGACTGGATCCGCGAGTCGAGGGGTTTCCTTATCGCTCGAAGAGAGGCTGGAAGAAGTTTCGAATCGGTGAGCAGCGCGAAGGTGGCGACGTCCCGAGGAAATCGCGAGCGTGTTCCCTGTTGTGGGTGAGCTCGCGTGCCACGCGACCGTGTAAGTCGCGTACGTGGGCTTTACACGTGTACCAGCACGTTTTACGTGCTACGTGGTAAAGGCGCGTCAACGCCGCTGCGACACTTCACGCTTGGCGACCGAATATATTAACCTCCTCTCCTCCCCTTTTTCTTGCCCTTGCTCTCGGTCTTCCTGCACTTCTACTTTCGTTTCCGCCGCTAGTCCCCTCTACGTGGCAGGCGGCCCGTGAAAAAAGGGGTGAACGATCCTTTCAAGTTTCCGCCTCGAGGGCGAAACTTTCATCCTTCGCGGCTTCTTCGAGACGAGATTGACGTCGCGTCCAATCGCTTTCACGCGCCTCCCGATTCCTTCTCGTATCGTTCGATAGATTACAGTGTAAAGGCGAATTTAAACGTTTCATTTTGGCCGACCATCGGGGGTGATTGATTCAGAGTGACAAGTGTGACAACTGTTTTCATCTGCAATTGATTCGAAGTGAAATGTCTAAATTCGTCTTAAGATAAATGTTCCAGGTCTTGGATGCTTAAGATACACCCTGCTGTGCTTAAGTATTTGAACACTTTCACGTCATTAGAGATTCATGAATTACCTACATTTTTTATTTATACGTTACTCTCATCAGTATTTAAAAATCTTGTATAGATGATCGTCTAAGATGAAGTTCATAGCCAAAACTATAGCATAGAATTTTTCTTGGTGTATTTTATATACTCCAATAATGTGGAAGGGTTAAATATTTATACACAGTAGCGTATATCCCAGTAACTAGACAATCTAAAAATGCATATCCCGATATCTAAACTGCATTCCAGTACCTGTCTAGAATATTCTACGATGCTTGTATCTGTCTCGTAGATATTGTTCTTTATTAAGTAGATTAGAATTTAAGCTTGAAATTAAGCAGAATTAGCGTCAGTGTCCAAGTACCGAGACGCGACTGGCTACTAGGACATTTACCTTAGACTGTAGCCACTTCGGGTCCTCTATCACCCGAGACAGCGAGGAGGCAACAAGGAGAGAACGACTGGCCATTTCGCTGGTCGCGTTACGTCCATCTAATAAAGATTCGACGCCTAGCTGGCGCGTGACGTAAGCCGACGCGAGTGGGCTTTCCATCGAACGGGAATCTCTGCGAGCGAGCATACGCGCAGCTTCCGTGCCGTGGAAAAAGGGATCGCTGGTGTATGTACGGTAAGAACGGTCTAGCGATAACGCTCGCTTAACGCGCCGCGAATCCGACGAGGTCGTGACCAGAGGAAACGCGTTTCGAGGAATGTTTTTGCGCGGAACAAGTTTTAACGCAATTACGAGCGACTCCTGGCGCCTCTCCGCCCCTTTCCCACCCTCTTTCGCACCCACAGCTTCCGTGTCGAGACGCTCCCTCCACCGCCGCCTACCCTGCCCACCCCCGTGTCTCATCCTTCACTCCTTCCTTGCCCCGCTGTAACAGCGTGCCAGTCGGTTCCTCTTCTGACTCCTTTCCACCGTCTTCCTTCCTACCACCCTTCGCACCCTTCCCTTCGCCTCTTTCTTCCCCAACTGCCCTGCTACCCCGCCGAGTAACTCGCCCGCGAACCTACTTTGCTCCGTACTTTATCTTTATCCGTTTTTCACCCCCTCGCGCCCTCGACTCAACTCCACTCTGCTGCACCCTCTCTCTCATCCTCCTCCCTCGATCCCTCTCGTTCCTTCTGCCCTTGCTTATCCTACATACCCCTCTTCGTCCCCTGCACCCCCTACGCCTCCTCCTCCGCCGCCGCCGCGCGCACGTCATACCGCATTATTTTCATTTTATCGTCAGCAATCTTGGTTAATGCAATACCCTCCATCGTCCCAGCAACTCTTTTTTTATTTTCTAGTTGAATATTCTATCGCGTTACCGGCTGCTGGAAGTCCGAGCAGAGCTTCTTTCCCTCGTCTCGCGGCCCCTGTCTCCGAAAGACCGCGAAATTGACTTTGTCGTCCGACGCGCTCCCTCTTCCCCCGAGCTGTTTCGTGGAACAGTCGCGGGGGCTCGAGCGCCCTTGAGGGACAGGTTCAAAGGATGAGCGATCAATTTCGCGGGCCTTGAAGGAGAAGTCCTCAAGGGCTGCCGCGACACAGTTTCCCAGCGGCTGAAGTCTTAATCGCCCGTCGATCGAACGAGCAAGAGTTCGAAGGAAGCTCGCCGCGAGACGAGAGACTTTCTACGCTCCCGACTATCGCCGCGTGGCCATTCCTCCATCGACTTTGTTTCCGCGAGTCACCACACTGTGTATAGCCGGGGCAAGACATTGCGAGTATCGATCGCCAGATTAATTTGTAGTCCAGACAATGGGCCGCCATCTCTCCCGTTCTGCCTGATACGACGGACGTAACGTTGCGTTGTTTCGCTTATACTTTGCTACGTTTCGTGCCCGCGATCAGCTTTTCGCCATTTCTGCGAGGAAGCAGAGCCAGAAGTCTTCCTAGCGCCACAAGGAAGCTAGTATCAAACGTTGGCGAATTTGGAGCTCATTTCAACGAGGCCTTACAGCTACGCTTGATAGCGTCCAGCGGAAACTTTTTAAGATATGATTCATACAGACTGAAAAGATCTGTACCAATATTCTCTCATAATTATGACACTATTCTCAGTTTCGCTTAAGCAGAGGAGAATTGCAGATCTTTTATTTATTTGTAGGATCCCAAATCAGTTAATTGACTGCTCACAAATTCTTCGGCTAATCGAATTTAAAGTAGCAGCTAAAACTTAGCGTAATATGGATCTATTTAGTATTAATCTTAATAGGACAAATATAGGTGCTCAAGACTGTATTACTAGAATTGCCACGGCAGCCAGTGAGTACAGCTGGTGCTTAAATTTCTTCCGCGGTGCTCTTAATGCTTTCAAAGCCTCTTGTGTCTCAGCTCTTATATACACCGCGCGTATTAATAACCCTTTTTTTCCAGATGAACTTCTCTTACTACTTGCAGAACTTGGGAATAGTAACCAGCGCGATGTGTTCCACAGGTTTACACTGTTTGCTACTTTCAGAGACTATTAGCTTCAGCCGATCGGAGGAAGAGAGAAGCAGAAAGAGGCAAGACAGGTGCGGTGGTAGACGCACGCGTTTTCTCCTCTGAGACGCAATCTCGACGGTACAATGGAACATAGAATTTTTAACGGGCGGATAGGAATATGAAACGAGGCGCGAGACAATGGCTTTCTCGAGACCGATTTGCCTTTATCTCGATCCGGTGTTTCCTACCAGCCCAACTAATCTCGCTTCCGCGAGCCAACTTGTTCCTAGCGCTAAATGTTTCCTTTTAATATCCGAATACTATTATTTGGCCGTCTTTCGAAATCGATTCATTTTAACCGCTAATCCTCTTACCAAGAAGCGATCTATTTTTTCAGATCTATTTTTCTGTTTCTTTCGTCGCGGAGAAACAATTAGCGTCGCCTGGAAGCGAGGAGGGAAGAATACAGGCGGCATCGATACGTTCATGGTTCCTCTCCAGCGACGTTGCAACTTCCCACTGGCGGACAATATCGCCTCGATGATTGGCGATGTTTGAAAATCGATCGAAACGGAGCGGTGCTCGTTTAAATCGGATCGAATGAATCATATTCGCTAGAAGTATCGCGACGTGAATCATCGACACGAATGAAATTATATTCTACCGCCTAATAGTAACGCTCGGCATTAACCGGCGCGCCGTTCCGACAAACAAATTTGAGCGCATGACTCAGCCAGCTCGAACCATATGTAATATGTACAAATATACGCGCGTAAGCGTGTCGAGCTCCTTCCTCGAAACTCTTTGATCGGGTCACGGGAGAACGTTCGATCGAGCTTCGAGGAACGAGTCACTTTTTTCGCTTCTGTGAGAAGCGTCTGAGAAATTTGATCGAACACCAAACAGGCCGATAGTTTGCATCGTACGAAACGAGACGCTTACTTGAAAAAGGATCCAATAAACTCGTCAGTACTCGCAGCTACGCGAATTCGCTCGTCGATTCACGCGATTACTTTTCTAAAAAGCCACCTGAAGAACACGTACTCGTTCTGCATGTTATGAATATACAGTAATTAATCGTCTTACTTTGTAAATCATTTTTTTGCGTTATGTAAACTAACGAGACTGTCGCGTCTAAAGGAATAAAAATATGCGTTGATGAAATGAAACTAGAAACTCAGGTGACATCAGGTGACATCAGGTTCAGGTAAACTTATCCCCTGCGAGACTCGAGGCGCGAGTATAACCGCAGGAACACAGGAAAATGTTTTTAAATTTCTCAGCGCGTGGAGAATTCTGTGGACGCGGAGAAGTTGCGTTCCATCTGCGAGGATTGACGGTGAAAATTCGAGGAAGCGGATTTAAACGCGGGAAAGCGATTCACGGTTCGAGGCATTGAAACGTAAAACAAGCGGCATACGATTCGCGGTGTCGGCGGCGGTTGGGGCGAGGGCTGGGGGAGCTCGACGAAACGTCCCTCGCCTTTCGCGTCAGAATTAAACGGGCATCATCGCAGCGCGTCTTATTTCTATAGGTCGCGCGGTGCCTTTTATACGCGCTCGAGGATTCTCTTTTTTTTTCCCACCTTTTTTCTTCCCTTTTTTATTTCGATTCGATGTCAACGGTAGCGAAAACTCGGATATGCGCAGCAACGAACAGCGAGGATTTTATTGGCTGCACAGGAGAACGAACCGAACAGGAGGAACAGAAGCGGCGTAGGAGGAGAGGGATGAAGGGAGAATGTAATCGAATATCCTAGAATTTAATTCTATCGGTTCGTCCCGCGCGTTCGACTTTCATATCGCGCTTTTTTGCGACAGTCATTAAATCTAATTTATCGCGGCGGCCGTGTGGCGTTTCAGGGGACGCGCGAATCAGCCGAAAAAAAGGGAGAGGCCTGGCGTTTTTCGTGGCTCGGATCGAAGGACCCCGTCGAACGAACCGTCGGCGTCGGTTCTTCCGTGAGTCGCGTCGTTTGTCTCGATTCGCGAGCAATTTCAATCGGACAGGACCGGTTAAAAGCTCCGAGCTCTGAAAGCGGGGGAGGGTTGAAAACAGTTCGGTTGTTCTGCGTGCATCAAGGGGTGGCGGGGGGAAAAAAAAAAAAAAAATAATAGAACGAGGGGATCGGAAAGACGACGATCGATCTATGATCGAGCGAAACGAGGAGCAGCGGGAGTGTCGTTCGCGCAGCGTGGGGCGGCAGATAACGACGAGAGGTTATAAATCTCCTTCCGGTCGGAATCGGGAGCGAAGCAATCTGCGGAATGGCCCGGTCATCCGTCCATCAAGTCACGCGTACCGCGACGTACAGTCTACGTATTAATATATCTGCGAGCCTGAGCGGAGATCTGCGTACGCGCGCGCTAGTTGCGTACGCTCTCGCTCGCTCTCGCTCGCTCTCCCTCGCTCTCTGTCGCTCTTGCTCGCTCTGCAGCAGCCGACGAGTCGCTGCAGGTGCACCGTGTGCACCGCGTATATCGTGCATCGTGTATCGCGTATACCATAGGATGTATGGTGGCTGGAGTGGTGCGGTGGCTTGGCGGCAGGGTGTTCGGTGCATGGTGTATGGCACGCGGTGTGCTTGGCGTCCTACGCGATGCGCGATGCGCGGGACGCGTCGCTCTCGCTCTGGCCCCCTGTATTTATGCGCGTTTCGATGGGAAAAGGCAGCGCGCAACTCGGACGCGACGCAAGATAATTTCTGATTTACCGCGGTCTCGTCGGACCGACAGCCCGCCGTACATCGCGGACGGAGATCCATCCCGCGCCGCATTTTCAAAATGGAAACCCTCGCCGCTGCCCTTCCCCTCTGCTCACGGCTCTTCACCCTCTGCAGCCAGTCCCCGTGCTTCATCTCTGCCCTCGAGTTCAGCGTGCAGTCGCAATCGACGGTGTAACTCGTGCATCCCGAGCCCACGAGTCCTCGAACTGCTCTCCGAGTCGATTCACTGGTTCGAAAATGCGTCACGAGTCCTGCGAGCCGAAGACGCGAGGCGAGAACACTCGAGAGCGCGACAGTTTGAAAATTCTGAACGCGAGATTTCATTGAGGCTGCAGGAGAGGACTTGCAGCATGGCTTGGTGTTTTACAATCATTGGAAAATTATCTAGGAAATTGTGACAATGTTTAGAAGAATTTTTCTGTATGATTTTTCGATTATTGAAGATCATAACGAGCGTCTATTGGTACAGATCTAGAGCCTAGATTCGAGCAGGATTTTAGCAACACAATATGCAATACGACACCGCTTATTTCTTCTCCCACTTTTGAATATCTCTCAATACCCAAGGAGGGAATTCGTGCGGCAACCCTGGTCGCGACTGACCCATGAAAAATTAACGACAGAATGGAAGAGTCAGGTTTCCTCAAGTATGGTATTACAAAATAGTGGAACGATAAGAAGCAGACGTCTGCTCGACTTGGACCCATGCTTCGGCTCGTTACATTATTACGAACAACTCCTTGCGGGAATTTCGAAGGCAAGTTTGTGGCCAGGAATCGCGAACAAGTGTCCTTCCACTGTCGTTCGGTTGAATCTTTCACGATCGTTTCGCGGACCTTGTCTCTCCTCGCGCGTACATCTTTTAAGAACGAGCAGGTTTCCTCCCTGCTCGGTGCAGCGGGCAGATCGCTCGTTTACCGAAATATCCAATCGCTATGACTATTTTTGCGCTTTGACGACTCTGGAAATCGTCCCTGCAACGCGTGTCGAGTCGCTGGCCAAATACTATCTCCTCTTATCTCCTTGTACAAACAAACGCAGGTATCTCGTTTATGCTGAAATTGTTTACGAATTATCTAACGCGTGTCTGCCAGTCATTGCCTAGATTTCCCCTCGACTCTTGAAATTACAGGCTGAAGCACGAAACTGATCCAGGCGTGAGATCTCGATTTTTTGCTTTCAATGCGTTCGAGTGAAACGCGAAGAGTCGGTGGCGTTTGCGAGGAAACTCGATACAAGTTCTCTCAGAAATTTCAACAACCGCTTGGCAGAGGGCTGGTGGAAGGGCCGAGAATATAAACGGTTTTCCGCGAAGTACGCGTTCGTCTCGCGGCAACCTTGGAACAAAACGACCGGGAACGAGCTGCGAGGGAAGAGATTACCGAGAAAGAGAGCAGCGTAGAGACAACGAAACGTCGAGGAGCGAGGCGAAAGAAAATTCGTAAGAAGTCGGCGAAGGTGGGAAAAAGCTGCGGTCCGCGCGTCAAAGCGTCGCGAAAACAGCGGAGATCAGAGATTGCCGCTCTGCAAAGCGAATAACGACATTAGCGGTGTCACGAAACGAAAGCAGGGAAGACGCTTAACCGAGAGAGGAGATTAAGAGACGGAAGGGGCGAGAGAGAAACGCGAAAAGGGGCAGAGGGAGCGCGAAGGAGGGACCACAGAAAAGAAAAAGATGGTCAGAGCTAAGCGCTCGGGCTCCTATGTGGTCCGGTTACCCCGGGATTATATTCCAAGTATTGCCATTATGCGAACAGTTTCCTAGGAAGGCAATTTTCGAAATATTTAAAATACATACAATTACGGTGGCTAAGCCGTCCCTTATTATAAAATAGTCTCCGCGAAGGACAGCTACGTAACACACCGAACCGAAGAGCCGGTTGCCTGCGGAATCTTCGACTCCGAATCCGAGTCCAGAGAGCCCATCATCCTCTCCTTCCTTCCACACACGACGAAATTATTTATTTATTCATTTCAACGTGGCCAACGTTTTATACAATTTAAATTACAGTAATGACCAAACAGAGGAAACAGGTAAGGAAAAAGAAAAAAATAGGGTAACAAATAAATATAATGGCAAGTAATACAAGCGCAATGTGACTAATAAAGTGGCAGAGATCCAAGTGACTTGAGCTACGTGACAAGCATTAATCGTGACGTACCGCATATAAGACTGAATTTTTAAATGCATATAGGGTAAGTGTACCTAATACTGGACATTAGCTATATCTTTAAAAAATGAAACTGCGAAAATAATAGCAGGGAATCCCTTCTTTACCTCTGCAGCATGGCCACTTTATTGCGTTTCATTTTTCAAAGCTATAGCCAACGTTCAATATTAAATACCGTCTAGTGTTAGGTACACCCATTCTAATGAACTACCACAGCTACTAATGAAGTCTACAGCGTCGCTTAAAGCGATTAGAGTTCGTAAGTAGTCGATTTATACAGTTACTGCGACCATAGAACGTACGATGGGATTCTACAGCTAGAAAAGAGGGTTTCCTTAGTGATTGTTTTCGCTTTGGGACACACGGAGAGAATTTTGAAATTATAATCGGTGGACGCGCACGGGTAGCCAGCAATTTCTTCCTGTTCCGTCCTTGCGGCTTAGACCGTGGAGACGCGCGGCTGCCTTGACTCTCGGCAAAAACCAACTCGGCCCGCCATCGCCGGAAGCTATATACCTACGTGTACCCTCCGTATCCCCGCCTTTACGTGCACGTCGCGAGGCTTACGCGGATCGCGTGCGTACAACTTCGTTGCGTGCGTATCGCACCCGCGCGAAAACAAGAAAAACACCGCTGCAAAGAGAACTGGACCGTATAAGAAAATTTCTACTTTGTAGAAACGCGAGGTAGAGTCTTGAGAACGTTGCTTGACGTAGGACGTAGGTAATAAGCGGTGCAACTACCACTCTGTCTATATCTCCTTTTTATTCCCTCCCTCCTTCTTGCGGGTACGCCTCGGGGTAGAAATATCTGGATTCTTATTTGGTTTCAGGATCTCCCGGAAGCTTCTAAATCTGTCGTCTCCTATTTTCTGCTAAACAACGAAGACCCTTTGTGACCACTTTGTCGCAAGACGCTTTATCGACCACGCGCGTCTAACGGCTTACTCGGTTGTAGTGGATAGCGATCGATGCACTGTACTCAGACAATTTGCAGTCAATGGACCTAAGAGATGTCCTGAGGGTCGGTTCCCTCGCGCCCCCGCCGCAGAGGAAGTCCACAGGGTCGTGCGTGACGAGGTGAACAGGAGAATTGAAATACAGGGGAACTGGGCAACAGGAAGCATATGAGACATCTAATATTTAAGCGAACGTATGATCAGATTCTCGGGCTACGAGTTATTCTTCTACAAAATACACAAAAGTGATAGTTCGACAATGGCTCATGGTTCATTCAAACGCACTCGTAATACGATATTCAGTTATAGAATGTGCGTGACTGAAATGCATAGGAAAGAAGAATTCGAGGAATGTATACCTACGCGATAGAGGCAGAATGACGGATGTCAGTGTATGCATTTCTGCGTGCGCGAGGGTGAGTGCCCTTAATCGCGACCGATACGTAGGGAGAGTCAAACTCAAAGTTATAGAGTAAAGAGAACAAGGAATTAGCTGCACAGTTTCAAACGAGACTTATTATTTTATTCATTTACCTAATGCCTGAGCACCCTTGCTTAACCATCCCCCTCGAAAACA
The DNA here is from genome assembly GCF_051401765.1 of Calliopsis andreniformis. Lineage (NCBI taxonomy): Eukaryota > Metazoa > Arthropoda > Insecta > Hymenoptera > Andrenidae > Calliopsis > Calliopsis andreniformis. The sequence goes on from NC_135063.1 coordinate 13,052,094, forward strand.
GTATACCTCAGTAACGAATAGGAAACAGGACTCTTCTGCTCCGATAATTCTACGCAGAACAGTCTTAAAATTGCATCCGAAGGAAGGTCAGTACTTCAGAAAACGAGGGGGGATCGTGGGAAGCTCGCATTATCAGGCGGCGCTGGCTGGCAAAGGGACGATGGCACAGCGAAAGGGCCAACTTAAGATCGGAGTCGCGATAGACGAAAGCTCTCAATCACCGTTCGACAGGCGGCGTAATCGACTCGCGCGAGCACGCTCGTAGACGGCGCGAGGCTTTCTGCCTCTGCGCCCCGAAAGGAAGGGTCCGCCCGTCACACATTTTAATACATCAAACTTTTCAATTTTGCCGCGGCTCGTATCGCGACGAGCTCTGCCCGTCGAAATGACGCTCCTGATATATCGCTTAGGTGGCCCGTTACGCGTTCATCAATTCGGAATCGATACGCGTGCGTGCAGGCGAGAGGACGGTTGCGTAGAGGTCTGAGCGAGCGGAGGCGAGCGGAGGCGAGCCGAGGGCCGCGCGAAAACACAATCAAGACCGTGCTGCAAAAACACTAATTTAAACGGAACGAAGGAAATATGTAGTCGCATCCGTTGTGTATCAGGATGAATGGCCCTCGCCTGGTTACTACGATTCACGATTTACCGTTTTGCGACTTTTTTCCCTCTCTCTTTCCCTCTTCGCCTTCCCTCGTTCTCCGTTCGCAAACCATCCGTCCGTCTCTCGACGCGACAGGAGCCGGTTGACTCTCTCGAATCACTGGCCACGCGTTACGGTGGGGAGAGAGAGAGAAAGAGAAAGAGAGGGATAGAGAGGGATAGAGAGGCTCGCAGGGACGAGAGCCGATAGCGTGAAGAGAGAGAGACGGGGAAGCGAGGAGTAGGAGGACCCACGAGGTAAAGCCGTTATTGCCAAAAAGGATAATACGAGGGAAGATTAAATTTTTTTCGAGCCGCCCTTTCAAGCTCTACCAACCGCGTGATCGCGCTTTGCTGCTTCTCGCGTTGTACATTGTGTACATTTTTACCGACCTCCCGCGTCCATCGCGAACGCTTCCGAAAACCGTATCGGTGTCTCTCGAAACGAGTCCTTCAGCGATTTCAAGGACCGCTGTGTTTACCAGAAGCCTGCTGCTTCTCGTTCGAGCGATCGAAAGCGAAAGACAATTTATATTTAAATTCCAGTTTTATGAAAGCTCTTAATCCGAAGGAAATCCTTCACTCGCGGTTGAGAGGATCCTTTGCCGCGGCTGAGTCTTTAATAATCCATCCTCGAGCGACGCGGTTCTCGGAGTATTTCTCGCGACTTGGACGCGGACTTGAGACGCGAAAGGTGTTGACCACAGGTCGGCTGTAATTTTCCACGATCCACGGATGACCCCTCGAATTTTCGCGGTGGCCGATGCACGATGCTCGAAATGCCAGACCGTACGTGGCTCCTCTGTTACGTTTGCCCGCATCAATTAGGCATTTTAATCGGAAAGGCCTCGTACGCCGCTGCCGCGGAATAGTTGCGATATACTGCTGTATTACGATAGGAGCAAGCATGCCCGGAGAATTGGAACGTGGTTGCGTTAACATAATGGAATTCCACGGAATGTTATACCCATTATACATACCGGATTGCGTCATCAGACCGATATATACCCACGATAGAAAAATAATACTCGGCCTCCGACCACCGAGACTCGCTTCAATTTTCTAAATTGACCAAGGAACGACGATACCTCGACGCTCGCCGATTTCCATGGACGAGCAGCCCGGATCGATCTCGATCCTTTCGAGGCGAACGAATTCAATCGACGGTAATCGTGCGCGATTTACGTTAGCGAATGCGAACGAGTTTTTTACGAAACAGTTTTTCAGCAGTCGCGTTGAAAAATAGTAGTACATACCTATCGAGCTCAAAGGAAACGTTTTCATGCTTCTCTACAGACGAGAGATAGACAGGCGAAACACGCTGGTCGTCAGCGGGCATCGATCGAGACCGCGGGCAGGAAACCTTGTCGTCTAACGAACGTTCCCATAAAACGAAGATCGACTGGCAATACTACCTCCATGCCATCTCTCTCTCTTTCCCTCGTCATCGATATTCCTAATGCTCGAACGATCTAGCTAAACGTCGACGTGCTACCTAAAACGTGCGCGCGCGATCCTCGATCCACTTCGAACGAGCCCTCGACCCGACGAAGGACAGACGAGAGAGTTGCGAAACGAAGCGCGGTTACTAGCTGTTCGTTTAATAACTTGCGCCGGTGGCGGACGATAAATAATGCAGGAGACACCGTCGTCCCGATGTAATTAACGAGAACAGTCGATACCCGGCGTGTGTCACGTATGCGCGAACGAGCGCGTAGTCAATATTTGTCATTCGTTTTAACAAAAAGAACGTTACAAAACGGTCGGATGCTTCGCGTCCAAATATTGACTATGCTCATTGACGTTCATTGATACTCTCAATTAGTGCACACCGTCGAAGCCGATCGCCTGGTAATTGGACCTCTCCGCCAAAGGTACGGTCCGCGGCGCTCGGTCTTCTGGCTGCACGACGTTTAGCGTAAAAACATTCACCCCCTCGTTATTGGAAACCTACCGACGCGACCGTGGCCTACGATTCCTCGCGAGTATGGTCGAAAACTGATGCGCCAATTAGAACCGCGACGCCTTTTCTCGCGACAAACTTTCTCTTCTCTCGCGCGGTTCTCCCTTTGTATAGAAATAGGAGTAGGTATACCTATATCTACACGCCATAGCGTGTATTTCCAGCGAATTTTACCAACGACAGGTTGCGATCGTTAGGCCACGATAGGCATAGAATTTCCTGCGAAGCTTCTCTAACCGTAAATTCAAAGCAGCGCTAGATGGTCAGCGAATCCGAGAGCACAGGTCGGCTACCGGTTTTTTTCCTCGCTCGAATGACGAGCAGTGTTTATTCGCCAATTTCATTGGACGAACCCGACCGTCCTTCCTCCGCAGACGCTCCTTCCGCGTGTGTTTACGTCACCGTTGACAAGCGGTTTTTTGCCGCGGTGTTTACACTCGACCGCTAGCGCCCGTTATATCTGCGTTTTTTTCCCCCCCACAGTTGATCGATTCGTGAGGTATTCGGGTCGACCAACGACCGCTGGATCGTACTCGAAGAGGTGAAAAGGAAAAGATCACTCACCCTTTCCTCCTCGCGAATCATCTCGGCGATGCCTGGCTTGATCTCGAGGTCGTCCCCAGGGTTCGGTTGGCCAGTGGCCCCTTGCTGGTGATGCTGCTGCTGTTGCTGTTGTTGCTGTTGCTGCTGTTGCTGCTGCTGCTGCTGCTGCTGCTGCTGCACGGTGAGCTGCTGGCCGTGACTGGTCAGGTGGTTGACGGAGGCGTGGGGACCGGATGTCACGTGGCCAGGCACATGGTGTGCGGCTATGGCGTGCGAGCTCTGCTGTCCCTGAGGGGGCGGCGGCGGGGGTGGTGGCAGAGGTAGCGATACCGGAAGTTCCTGCAGGTTGATCTGCGGCGTGACGGAGACGTTGGGCGTGCCTGGGGATCCGAGGGATCTTGGAGTGGAGCTGCTGGGCAGCATGCTGTGGATGTCGGGCACGATCACGCCTGCACCAGCCGAGTTGTGGTCCTGGTCGTCGGGGAGGCTTCCAGATGGAACTCGATCGGGGCTGCTGCCTGGCGGCGATCTCTCTCCAGATATTCGGCGGCGCTTCTTCCTGTGCATCGCCGCGGCGGCGTTCGCCGCCTCCTCGAGGCTCGGCCTAGAGGTCAGCTCCTGCTCGCTGTTCACGTCCGCCAGGCCGCGGATCTTGAGGCTCTCCGCGACCTTGAGCAGCGGGCCGATCTGCTCCTGCGACACGTTTATCTCGCCCTTGTACATGAACTCGACGGCGGCCTTCAACTCGGGCCACTTGATGTCCTTCATGATGACAATCGGATGCTGGCAGGGATTGTCGAAGAACAGGGCCTGGAAATACGGGCTGCAGGCGGAGAGGACCATTTTGTGGGCCTTGACGCTGTGCCCGTCGCAGGCGAGGGTCACGTCGACGAAGCTCTCGCTCTGGAGCAGCTGATCGAACACGTTCGTCAGATTGGTTTGATAGTTGTTCCACCTTAGACAGAACTGCTGGGGGGACCCAGCGCCGCTTGATTGCGTCATGATTTCGGGAGATGTCGCGTCTCGGTCGTTTCCTCTTCCGTTTCCGCTCTTCTCCTCTTCCTCCTCGTCGCTGTCCTCCACCTCCTCCACCTCCTCCTCCTCCTCCTCCACCTTCTTCTCGTTCTCCGCCACCACCGCCTCCTTCTCCTCCTGCTCTGCGGCGGCCTGCTCCTTTACGCCTTGCTCCTCCGTTTCCGCTTCTCTGCGCTCCGTTTCTATCGACGGAATGTCCGCGCGACTTACGTCGGCCCGTCGATGCGTCCTCGGTTCGGTGACGGGGGCGAATCAACAGTCAGGCCGCATCTGGAACACACAGGTACACAGAGCCACGCGGCTAAGCTGGGAATACGCCGCGGACCACGCGCTCATTCCTCGTGGCAACGCGCGCGTCGATCCCGTCAGACGTGCGCCCCCTCGAATATCCTCGTCCCGACAACGTCGCGCATCCTTTTTCCACGAACCACTGTCCTCCCTCCTCTCGCCTCGTCCCTTCGATCACGGATAGTCTCAACGATCGCGAGACAACACACACTCGGCCAGTCCTTCGTCCCTCTTACCGTCACTCGTCTCGCGCGCCTCCCGATGGCATCGTTCTTCCCGTCGAAAGCTCGCGAATCGACCAGAGATCCCGACCGCCCCTGGCCTGCGCCCGCGCTCAGGCGCGCGACTTTCAAAAATGGCCCGCGACCGTTCCCGCGCGCGCCACCGAGAAACTGATCCCGCGTGTCTCTCTCTCGCACCGTGTCCGTGTGTCTACTATCCTCCCCCGAGGTACGTGTCGCAGGCAGGCCGCCGTGGGACCGTGTACGTAATCACCAGTCGACACCAAAGAGCACCAGCACCAAACAGCACCAGCACCAGCGAGCGAGCCGCACCGCGTGTCTCGTGGCGGCGGGAAACCGGGAGAGTGAGAAAGACAGAGAGTGGGGGAGGGAGAGAGAGAGTGTGTGCGTATATATATATATATATACACGTGTGAGAGAGAGAGAGAGAGAGAGAAAGAAAGGTGCGTGCAGGGTCGAGTGACGCGTGAGTACGCGGCGCGCGTTCAACGAACCGATGGGGCGAGCAACGACGCACGATCTGCACCCCGTGACGAGCGCGTCGCAACTGAAAGGCTCGTCGCGGCGCGGAGCGGCGACGGTTCGCTCGAGCGGCAGTTGGAGAGAGCCGTGAGGCGGTCGGCCGCCGACGTACCGTGTGTTTGCGGCGGTGCCGAGGACGCCCGAGAGAGGACGAGGGGGCGCTGCGCGAGCGAGGCAGCCGCAGGGAGACGCAGCGAGACGGAGGGAGACGCAGCGAGCGGCGGCGGCGCGAGGGAGAGGGCGAGGAGGAGGAAGCGAGAGGGAGAGGAGCGCGCAAAGAGAACGGGCGCGGGTGGCGGAAACGTAGGTAGCTCGCGCGTCCTCGCGTTCCCCTCGCACCGCCGTCGCATCGGCCAATCGGGAGGCTCACCTTCCGATCGGACGCGCCGACAGGCGCCGCCCCCGGAGACCGCCTCATACCGCCTCTCCTTCTTTCTCCCTCTCGCGATCGGCCTCTCGCTTCCTTCACCGAGAAGAAGAGAATTTCTGCCGCGGCAGATCGGAGAGGAGGCCCGCCGATCGGCCTCCCGAAACTCCGATCCACCGATCACGACGGCGAGAGGAGGTCGGCCGCCGCCAGCGCGGTGCCGCGCCGAAGCCGCGCCGAAGCCGCGCCGAAGCCGCGCCGAACCCGCCGACGTGGTGGTGGTCGCCAGCAAGAGTGCCCGCTCTCTCGCGGTTCTCTCCCGTGTCCTTCTCTCGCGCCGCGGCCTCTCCTCTCTCCCTTTACCTTTCCCTTTCCTTCCTAGCCCGACCGACGTGCCTCTCCCGAGCTCTCTGTCGCTCTACGCGTCACCGTACATCGCGACGTTGACATCGACGCCGACTCTTGCGACCAGTTTTCCTTCGGGGCAGCCTCTTCTGCTGAGGAGAGACCTGGGTCGAGACACCCTCCGATCGCAGGGGGATGCAGCGTTCGTTCGACCTCCTCGAGACATTTTTTGCGAGGAAAATGCAAATCGTGGTTCGAGGGGCTAGAGATCACGTTTTATGGGTGCAAGTGTATATCGAAGTACCATGCGTCAAGATCACTTGCTTGACCCAGGGTGATGGCATGGTATTCACGAGAGCTGGTCTGTAGCTTGTAACATGTAGCTCTTGTTTGCACCCCATGAGGAAACTACTTTCCAAAGAGTTTAGGAAGACTCAAGCTGCAGCAGTCGAGTGAAAGAGGCCTTTGTTGCTATTTTATCGTAGCAGATACTAGCGAGTTGCATAGATCTGCGTCAGAGATCTTCTTGCTACCGAAGTTAAGTACCCACATATCGAAGTTCTGCGTCATTTTCTAGATATCTACTCTAAAAATCTACCTTCTTCAGATTTCAAAAACAGAATACTGAAGACAATGCCTAACATCCAGACTAATTTCTCAAGTCCACTACCTTCACCAGCTCCTCAGGAGCGTTCGTTCGATCTGAATCTCCTTAAGATCGACCAGTCCTCGAATCAGTTACGAAAAGAAACGATCTCTTCGGTAGCTGCACGTTGACGCTAGAAGAGAGTTCAACGAAGTGGCGGCGGCGACTTTTGACTCGGGGCAGCTTCTTGTTCGCAGGATCGAGGCAGGGATTCGAGAACGCGGACAGAAATCGAGGACGAGCTCGCGTTCTCGCGGGAAACTTGAGACGAATTAAAGAATATCGGGACGGTCGGCTCCTCGTTGGCCGCGCTTTATGACGGCCTAATTGGATTGCCAAGGGGAAACGATTATTTAACGACAACGACGCTTCGCAGCCTGCCGTTTTCTCGAGACAAGCAAGAATATTAACGATCGTATTTAGGGAGTCGTGCTTCCCGATAACGGAGTTACGGCTCGCCGGTAGAAAGGAGAGATGGCCGTCCTAATGAAATTAAGGGTACAAAGAGACGGTTCGCGTCTGTCCCTCCGACTCTGGCAGACACTACTAAATGGCTATTAACGCGAATTTTGGGACTAGCGCATCTCCTCCCTCCTCCTTGCCCGAGCCCAGCATCTCGATCGCCTCAGAATTTGCTCTCCTGTCTTCGAGTGGATCGATCCTTGTTTTCTTCACAATTAACTAGACACTTTCGCAGAACAGAACTTGTCAGATTACCGCGAACAGCGAGAACAGTAGGCACTGACTATAACATGTCTAGAAAATGAAAAGCGACAAATACGCTAAACAGCAAAAGTGATAGAGAGAAGTCCCTTCCTTATTTCTGCAGTTTGATCGCATTGTCGCCTTTCATTTTTTAAAGATACAGTCAATATTCGATATTAGGTGGCATTCAGCGCTAGGAAAACTTCCCTTACTGTTATTATTACACACTTAATATTAAGATGTAATAGAAATTCGAAATAAATGTTATTGCAAAGAAACTTGTATTATTCTCAACATCTGACACTGTTCGAATACTTCTGAGCAGTACTGTAAATTTCAACGTTCTACTCTCCCATTTGTATCAGTCTTCTACAGCATTTCGAAAAATCTGTTCGAACAAAATGTGCTCCCGAAGACGTCGAACGTCTCCAGAAACGTGTCGGGAATCGTCGAAAAAAGAATAGGCGCGATATTAAGAGCGTAAAAGCAAGAATCGAGCGTGGCAATGGAAACGACGAACGAGTCGTTGAACTTGTATCCGAATAACGAGGCTCCCGGGATTTCCGAGGAAGGAATATTGCTCAGTTTTTACGGGTGACGCTGTGAGGCGTAAACGGGACGCGAGATTGCGTCGCGATAAAAGTGCGAATGTGAGTTATTCTACCGCGATGCGATGCTAGCATCGGTTCCGGCGTCCCCGAAACGCGTCCGCGATTTCGACCTTGACGCTTCGCTTTCCTTTGCCCGATTCGCGGTACGGAAAAGCCTAGCCTCGGCCTTGCTTCGACTACACGAGGCTTCCTACAGTTCACTCTAAATAGATCCATTCATTCAACCGAGGAAGAATGAACACGCAACTCTTTGGATCTTGGGCGACGTAGATGAGATACTTTGAAATTTTGTATCCTCTTGATTTTCCTACTACCATCTTTCTCCTCTGAAGTACCTACCGACACGTTTACGAAAAGATGAACAAGCTCTTGTTCCAAGTTCATGGGAGACTGCCTAAATACATAGTAAAAAACCGGTTTACGCAGGCCGAAAGCAAAGGGAGAGAAAAAAATAACATGTTTTTTCTATTTCTCGGTTCGCGGTTCGGTACGCAAACAGCATCGACTGTTTTTTGCTGGTGGACAGGTTTTTTCTTCGACGTCAGCAGAACCGAGACCGGGCCACCTGCGGACTTCGCGCACTTCCAAGAAATACTACGAGACTTCGAGACCGAAGCCACGTTCATTGACTGAATCCTGTGCTTCGTAGAAAAATGTCTCGTTTGGTAGGAACGTTGACCTATTCGATGAAACATTTCGATGATTCTGCTCTCTGGTTGTCCATTCTAAGGGGACAAGATGAAGGAAAAATGAACCCCCCCAATGTCAGACCCCACACGATTGAAAAATCACTAGAAACGATACCTACTCGCAGGGTCCTCGCGATCTCTCGCGTTTCCAGGAAAATGAGAAGATCGGAGGTTGCGAGTTGGGCAAGGGGTATGGTCCGTTAAGCCGTGGATCATCGCAGCAGCCAGTAACGCAGGGGTGGCAGGGGCTATAACGCTCGTATTTCTCATATCGTTGATACTTCCAGCCGTGTAGGCCGAGAGAGCGAGCGCATTGTAAGGGTGTGGGCGCAGGGATGCGAGGCCGACTCCAGCCTCAGACCAGGAAGGGGACCACGGCCATAAATTTTACTACGTAATATTGTTTAACTGCAAACAGTATACTAACGCCCTGCGCCCTGGCGAAATGGAAAAATTTCGACTCGGCTGGCGAGATGAACGCCGCGCCGCGAGGAAACGAACGCCGCTCCTCCGCCCTCCTCTTCCCGCGCGGCCAGAAGCGACGCGCGGAAATTGCCCTTCGAAGGATAAGATCGAGAGCTGTCCAGAAGTCGTTGATTCAGGGGACGAGGCCTGGCGCGTGCTCCCAAGCAGCTGACAGTACTTTTGCGACGGCAGCGCGCGCTCTCGGGACTCGGTTATGAAAAAATACGAGAGGAGAAAAATGGAGGGAAACGGCCAGCCCAGAGTGTACCGCGCAACGAAATAAACCTGTAAAGCATCGGTGTTGGGATTTCTGCGCTTTTACTTCGCGATACTCTCTCAGCTTTCTCGCTTCTCCCTTTTCTTTGGAGTCCCACGGATAATTCAGCACGTTAGGCGAGAGGCTGCGGTACGAGCGTAGTAACTTGTCGAGAAGAATGAATATAAAGGTACTCGTATTGTTATCAAACGACAACCTAAATCAACGATTAGGTCAAACTTTGGAATGCAGACTTGACGTAGGTACTGTGTTCCATAAGATGAGCCTCGAAATCAATAGATCTGTATGTTGCCAAGACTTATCTTGTCAATGGAACACTGTACTGTATACGACTGGTAAGTTGGGTAACGAATATGCCTGAACAGAATCAGGATACCTCATCAGAATCAGGTATCCTCTACCAATCGGTGCCTGTATCGTGAAGAAAGCTGAGTTCAGCTGCCATCCCAACTGCCAACCAACCAGCTCTACGCTACATACACAGCGAGGTCTATCAGCGAGCAGCGAGGAAACCGAAGGCGACGAGGGAACGTCTTGAGAGTTCTGATGTCGAGGCGTGACGCGTCCCGCGTCGAAGGGGAGGTTCGAAATTAGCCATTTCCAGGGTAATCGTTATCTGGTCTGGCTCTGTCCGCTCCCCCTGGAATTACAGAGACGGCAGCAGCCTTGTACGTATTGTACAAGAACAATGAGCAAAGGGAAATATTGATGATGCTGCTGCCGTGTGGCTAAGCGCGCGAGCGAGCGAACTGAGCGAACGAGCATTGGTGCGTGCGAGTATACGTGTGTACGCGCGTGCAGCGTGAAAGGACCGTGCGTATACATCGGCCGGTGGGCGAGGGAGGAAGAAAGAGGAGCGAAACGCGAGGGGGTGCACGGTGACGGGGAAGAAATGAGAGAAGAACGGAGAGAGAAATATGAGGGGGATAACGAGGAGAAAGATGGAAGAGGGTCCGCCGAATGGGTGGGAGGGGGAGGGCTGGAAGAACAGGGAAGAGAAAAGGGACAGACGGAGAAGAAGAGCGGACAAGAGGGAGAGAGTTATATGCTTAATATTTCAGCATCGCGAAATTCTGCCCCTGAATCATTAATCGCCTACCCCTACGGTGCCTAGTCGAGCCTCGTCTCCCCCCTCTCACCCTGCTGCTTCTGCCCCGCCGTTTCCCTCGCGCCTACATCCCTCTCTCTGCCTCCTACCCCTTACGGTCTATCTCTGTTCGCGCCTCTCCCCTTGCCCTTTGCTCGCGCGCCACGACTAGGAAGGCCACCCCGCGCCTGAATATTTCGAGTCTCCGCCGATGTAGGAATAGACTCGTCGACTAACTTGTAATTAACCCCTTGATTAATTACCCTCGCTCGAATCTATGATTAAAAGCACGACTGATCGCGACGTCGCTAATCCTTTTCGGTTCGTTCGTTGCATCGACGCGGGCACTCCTCGAACGTCCACTTTCTCTCGGCTTCGAAATATCCGGAAAGTACAGTTCGTTCTCTACAGAGTGTAATACCACTTCGTCGATCTGCTATAAATGGCTTTGTGTGTGCCCCTACAGTTTCGACGAGACTCCTCCGCGATCATTTCTTTCTCCTCTCGACGATTTTTTTGCCCAGCTCCACGTACACGAAGACACGTATCCTGTGGACGTAATAACGGCGTCGAATTAATGGCAACGCTGAAACACCTTGACAAATGCTGAGCATACGAGACAGCTCGTACTTCCAGTGAACTGTGAATCATCCTTACCTAGGCAAACTGGCCTCCTTTTAGAGATAAAATACTTCCACGCGCTTATCTCTCGACGTGATCTACGCTTACTCGAAGAGAACGAGATTGAAAGATTCTGCCTGAATCTTATTTAAGCGCTGGGAGAAAGAAGAACGAACGACGTCGTAGGAACAAAGTTCGATTCAATGGTCGGAGTTGGTAGTAGTTCTACTTGGGCCTAAGCGAGAGGGAACGTTCTGGCAGCATTTATTAGTCGTAGTCGCGGCAGCAGGGCGTGCAGGTTGCGCGCGAGGTTAACGTTGCAGAAAGGGGTGGCATAAAAGGGGAGTGGGTGGGCGGTCGGGTGCTTGGCTTGTACCAAACAATGATATCGGGTATTTGATTTGTAACCGACGACAATACCGACTTGCGACCCCGCATTTCATCCCCCGTCCCTCCTCTCTCCGTGTTCCCTTCTGCGCCATTCTCTGTATGTATACCTGTACCGATACTATACATACACGACCATGTTTGTTAGATACGCGAATATACCTAGACGGCACCACGGCGAACTTATCGACGCAAGTGCAATTTCGTACGATCGATGGACTTTTCTTCTCGCCACCTTTTTTCGAAAATCCTCCAGCCACTCCCTATCCAACTTATGGACCAGTAGATCTCGGCTGCTATTTACTTTGTTCGAAGTGCAGCGACGGAATAAGCGGCAGGGGCGCTATATGATAATCGCGCAAAACAGTGGAAAGGGGTGGTAGAAAAGCCTTGCAGCTCGGAGCACTCGAGAAAGGGTAAGAAGGAAAAGAAGGCGGGCCGAGAGAAGGAAGCGAGATAAGAGAAAGGAACAGAAGTCGGTTGCCCGTGCCATTTCACGAACGTACGTACATATTTGGCAGAAGACGGCCCCGGCAGCCAGGTGCAACGGACCTATTGACGTGTTAATTGCGCCTGAATAATTGAAGGGGGGCACCACTCGGCAGCGGTGCTCTGTCCTTTTAAAATGTCTGTCGATCTCGTTAACCCGCTCCTCCCGAGACCTAGGACCCGGGCTAGGGACTCGGTCGACAATTTTACCATTTCCCAAATTTAATACCTGCTCGCTGCTTCGTGACCTCGCGAAGCTGATACTGTACAGGATTGTATTCAATTTGGAAACATCTCATGCGTTTCTAATACTATCTGAGTGCCTAAATACTTATAGATGGTAGGGTATATAGCTCCATCTTTTTTATGTAACGAAAAGAGATAGAAATATTCACTGGCCTCTCACTGGAGCTACGTATACCCAATGTCCCATACAGTCTTATACATATATGGAACCGCCTAATACCACATGCATTTTCGTACGTAGTACATTCATGGCCAATGTGGTCATAACTACTAATTGAATCCACGTATCCTCTATACACGAAAAATTACTACTATGTCAACCTTACCACAGCACACGTTTCAGGGTCTTCGAACACAACTAAGATCTAGCGTTTCGAAATCTCAGAATCGATCAGAGATACTTTTGAAGAATCGAGTAGAAACTACGAGCGTTTTCGAGCGAAGAGGATAATCAGCCGATTGAAACTGCAAGGAAGAGTAGCGATCGGAGTTTGATCGACAACGCACTGTTTGGTGTACGCGCCATATAGTTGTATGCAATCGGAAACGGGGAAAATGCTCGAGCCGAATGCTGAATTATTGATGATTTAGCTGTGTATCGCCGGAAGGGAAGGGTTCTCGGTGATCGTAAGAATATCTAACCTCGACGTGGCTCCTTTTATTATTCAGTGGCTGTCATCCCCGTGTCGGGGTGAAACGCGCTACTAGAAAGCTCGAAAGCCCGATCGTACCACTTATTTCCGATCGGTCGACCGTCTATTCTATTCGCGCTTAGTCTTCTTTCCGCCACTTTCGTCCCCTCTTCTCCCCCGTGTTTCTTTCAATGTATAATTTTGTCGCAGCGAGCGTTGCGCGGCACCCATTCTACTACGCCAGACAGAATGCAGCCTCCGTTCGCTCTCGTCGCCGAAAACAAGTTAACCGACTGCGTGAATTAATACGTCGAAAAATACGAGAGGGATCCGCCGTTCGCGACGGTCGAGAGGTAACTGCCTAAATAGGGCCTTTGTTCTGCTCGGGACCTTAAATCGTACCCTTCTCGAGCCGCACGGTGTTTGCTTTTCGTCTGCTCGCCGTTTCGTCGGCCTACCCCACACTTATAGCTACAATTACTCAACGATAAGTCTCAGGCGTTAGACTCGAAACGATCGATACGACGGCGGCGGCCAGACCATTAGAAACGCATAAAAAGAGGAACGTCGACTTCCTAGATAATCTAGATCATTCTACACAGCGCGGGTAGTTCAGTTCTACTCTTGAATCGCACAGCTGGCGAAGGGAACAATGTAAACATTCGCGGAGATGCAGGTTCGCAGGCCTGAAACGGAAACCATGATTGATATTTAGTCGGACCACGTGACACTTAACAGGATTATGAGGCTGTATCGGTGAGAAGCAGCCATGACTTCGACAGAGCATGACCATCGGATACGAGGCTCGAGCTTCGGTATGCCGAACAGGAGTTTGATGTTGGTCTAAATAGCATCGAGGATTTCTATTCAACGAGCATGTTACTACAGCGCTATTCTGATTATGATTAGTTAAGGTGGGTCTACACCAGCGAGTTAGCGAATCTTTTATCCTTTTTATGCCGAGTCCACACTGCTGTTGGCGAACAGCTCGCGAACTGTGTTCGTCAGTAGCGTAGACTCTTTAGTGAACAGCGAACAGTTTGCGAACTTTTGTGTATTCACACCTTTAGGGTACACACATTACTGTCACGTCACGTGAACTCACGTTACACCCTATGGCAAATCCATAGCGTGAACCAAGGTTTTTCCTTGTTTTAGACTTATTTTACTACAATATGAAACAAATTTGGTATAGTATGTAGCGTGAGCTCACCCGACGTGACAGTAATGTGTTCGCATACTTAGGTTACTATTCCAAATTTGTATCGTGATTACGATCAAAGAGAAATCGATTTTCAATCTTTTTAGTAATTGAATTCATTTGGAGAATATAACTACTACCAATAGAGACGCAAAATAAACGAATTCCGAATCGAGGCGGCGGCAAGAGAAATGCGATTCGCAGGTTGCTACAAAATTAAAAGCTCGAGAGACATCGAAAGCTCGATCGAGGCTCGTCATACTCTCGTATTTGGTCGACGAGATTAAAATAGGGAGGGAGCGACTCGAATGGAGCGTTTACCTATTTCTGAAGTACGCCTGTATTTTGGAACGATCGTTTACATACTCAATTTGACTGGCGAGAATAGATCCGAGGAATCGCGCATTTTGGTAGACAGCAGCGTGTATTATATTGATAAATCTTCGAACGTTATGTCACTTTACACCAAGCTTCGCATCTTAATAATGGCTGTTAGGCTGTCCCACATGTACTATATCTTCCTTGGCGACGTTTGCGCTTCTAAATGGGGGAGCAACAAGAAATGGATCAGAAAGTTGATCGTTAACGCGTTCTTCGCGGTCGAATGACAAACGCTGGTGGACCTGGCCAACAGTATCGATAGGAGCAGCAGGGTGAAGGGGTGGTAAGGGTCGAGGGTCCGCCGTCCTCGATCCCTTCTCCCATCGATAATATACGATCTTGCATGATTCTGCTTCGCGTATCACAATGGCCCTCTGGGCAACCTATTCTACGACCTAGCAACCTCTAGCTACGTATATAACACCGACCTAGCGGGCCTGTGCCAGATAATGAGTGATTAGGTAATTAGTTGTCCAATATTCGTCCCACCCTCCTCCCCGAGCCCGATCCTGCTCCTCGACCAGCCCACCTGGTCATTGGATCGTTCTAGATGGCTTCCTCCTTTTCGATCGATCCCTCCGCGACTGTCGATTAAGATACTTTACTCGTGTGCATACGTGATCGCATTTGCAGTTTTGATCAGGGAAATCCTATTCGCGCGTATCATTGGTCTTGCAGATGGGCTGCCTTCGTCCAACGCATCACGCGCGAGGAAATCGAATAACGTCCGTTTCGGGTTAATATCGATTCGCAAAAGCGAGGGTCTCTCGGCCTAAAAAACGTGGCACGTCGGAGAGACGAGTATCCCTTCGACGAATCGCCGAGTATGCCAGCCGGTCCTCCCCTTTTATAAATATAACAATTAAACGTATGGGGGCCGTGGCACGAGCGAGACGGAAATAAACAGAGGATGGGGGAGAAAGCGCGCGTGTACGACTGTCGAAACGATCGGCGCGAATATATCTTATAGAACGTCAAACAGGAAAGGGGAGATGCGATTGCAGCGCGGGTCGACTGGGCAAACGTAACCGAAAGAACACGATACACGCAGGTTTTCACGGAACCGCGCCACGTCGAGAGTGAAGTTTCTCGAATTTTCCCGCGAATTTCCGGCGCCCCGTTAACGAGCGAACCTATTCGTAACTGACTGGCGCAAAAATTTAATTAAAAACCCCTTATTATTACAACTTGTCCCTCTTTTCAGAGGAAAAAAGACCTTTGTTCCGCGGAGAAATACAATTTCGGTGTCGATGCGTTTGCGTAGAGCAATGTAACTTTCATTCGACGGAGAACGTTCGACAAAGCTTTAAAACTAGTTTTCGCCGTTACAGCTTCGTCCAGCGTGGCCGAATGAATTTTTTCGAAGACGTCAGAGGTCGTTCCGCGTGTCGGAGAAAAATGGAGAGACGAGAATTAGATTGAATTAGATCGGGCAAAGTTAAACTAGATTAAATTAGATTAAACTGGGTTGTTGAATGGAACGAAAAGGGAGCGGGCACGGGCTCGGGAGAGGGATAGGGACGGGGGCGAGGGTGGAGCGAGAGACGGAGCGAGAAAAAGAGAGGAACGTCGATAATCAAAGGAAAGCGAGGAGGAATGTGGGCGAGAGAGTTAATTCGCGAAAGCGGCGGGCCGAATTAAACGCGCGCTAGTTAACGCGCGACAAAATCATCGCTCCGCTCGGCTGGACGGCCGGACAAATGGACGAACCGCGGGTCATAACCATTTAAATGCCCGCGGCTGGATAAATTGTTGTATTAGTCATGGCAAGTTTATATTAATACGGTCTGGCCGTTTCTCCTGCGAAGCCCAGTTTATTCCGTCGCTGAGCCTCGACAGCCTCGTTCGCCTATTACACTGGCTCCATGTTCAGGCACGCAGGAACAAAAGCATGGCGTGAAATGTTCTCGAAAGAGGAAAGAGAGTAGAAAGTAGTCAATAAAGACAACAGAAAAAAGAGAAGAGAGTAGTGGGTAGAGACAAGAGACAAGAGAGAAGAGAGAAGAGAGGGAGAAGAGTGAATAGAGAGACTAGAAGAGAGAGGAGAGAAGGTCAGGGATGTCCCCCTTGTTGGGGGTAGAAAGGGTCAACAGGACATACCCCAATCCACTGAGTGACCCCAGGGATCCTCACCCAAAGGATTCCAGGGTCCCCAAGGAGATCCGTCCCCGCCGAAGCCAGAGAAGGATCTGAGGAGCTCGTGGTCTCAGCATGGTATATATAACGAGTCGCGATAATGACGTCATCGTAATCGATTGGCTCACTAAACCCGCGAAAACGTAAATCCTTGTAACCAATGACAGCAAAACTTCAATTCTACTACAACCCCAGGTTCGTACCTAAAATTCCAAGATGCTGCACGTCCATACTTCACTCTCTGCTCCAAGAGAAGGATACAGATATCGGCGAACAATTGACGCGTTCGATTCAGTCGTTGCGACAGCTCGCGATTGCGACAAATCGGAATTGCGTTACCTAGTGCGATGCCGCGGCGATAATGCATATAATATGAGCACAGCAGCGCAGGCATTAGAAGACTCTGATGTAATACTTTTACGACCGTTCGCTGCAATTTCTCGGTGACAACACTCGCTATTTCTGTTCTCGGGGTTGCGTGTAATGACCGTCGGTCTACGAACAAGAGAACGCGAGCCGCGTTCAGCGGTTTCCACGCTTAACCTCGCCACTTGGATTCCGATTCCGCGACGGTGAATTTCTCGTTTGAGGGGGGACCGAGGCGAGAGGTTTCAGTGGACATTGTCGCATAAGAACGCCTGGACGACTTACCTATAGATTAGGCGCGCGTGTCCTCGGGCGACGTCGATACCGCTGATAGTAGAGCTCGTGTCTTCTCCATGCGGGGTACATTGCTGTCCTCCGAGTCCGCGTGCAACAGGGCTGGTCCTGGCTGTCCTGCTACAAAATTCGATTGGTTAATGAGGCTGCCCTCGCGTCGTCCATTCGCCAATGCAATTATCATTAGAGTATAGCAAGTAAGTACTAATCGTGTCTCGCGAGAAGTCCCCTGGAAAGCACTGTCCCTAATAGCTTCTCATGGGACATGTACAGTGCCTATTGCTGACAGAGAATGAGAAAGACAGCGCGATGATATTGAGTAAAACGACAGGAATTATTTTTCTAATTTGGACTTCTTAAGCTATGAAGGAGTCAAATTAATAAAGTTCTGCGAGAAATAAAAAAAGGCGGAATCGAGTTGAAGCGTGGCTGATACGAATTCAATAACGCCTTTTACGGCGGTCGTTCATGGGAAACGACCTTACGACACGCGGAAGGAGTTGGTCCATATTCATGGACGCGAATTTCATCTTTGACTTCCATTCGGTGTGCTAACTCGCGCAATTTAGATGACAGTAACGAAAGTATGTACAATTTATCGACTGGATAACGATGCTTTTAAAAGATTTTTACAGTTTTTGTTCCTTCTCCTGGCCTGTTCCCTTCGTTTGTTATCGGAATAGATTTGTTAGGTCAGCGAGGGCTGTCAGGGTGCGAAGGATTCGCGCGAAGACTTCGGTCTTCCGGCAGGGATAAAGAGGAGGTTAAAGGAGAGGAGGAAAAGGGCGATCGTTCCGAGAGGTTTTGGAATCGAAAGACAAACCGAAGCGGAGAAAGGAGAGCGAAAGACGGGAGGGAGGAGGTAGAGGGAAGAAACAAGGGGTACGGGTAGCAATGGTTACAGCAGAATAAACCCCTCAATAATGAGTTCCGCGAGTGAATTCCCCCGGCGCGGAGAGGCTCGAGATAATAAAACAGAGCGACTGGGACGCAACCGAGCGACGGTGGTGGTAACGGTAGTTGCGGTAGTGTTGGTCGACGTAGGATGCCAGGGGGAAGTCGAGGGTGCGGGGGTTGCGCGCCGGCAAGAGTAATAGTAAGAGGCAATAAAATATAATGAAATAACATCCAATCCAGGAGAGATATTGTGAAAATATTATTACTAACTTATTACTCGCTGGGCACGCTGTACCACGCTCTCCACGTTTTTCTCCTTTTTTCTTCGCTCAGCTCCTCCCGCTCTTCCCACTTCACTCGCTCCTTCCACCCTTCGCGCACGTATATACGTATATACCCTATATCTCTCCCTCTCTGCACCTTCCACGAGCGCGCTCCACCTACTCCTCGGCCAGCTTTTCCACTACGAGACTCTCGATAAAAATTTCCATTTCACGACGCGCCACCACCATCGCGCGCCCACGGCCACTCGGATCCACGGACACCACGATCCTGAGCCCGCATATCCCCTCGTATCCCCGCAAAATTCTCCCCCTCTACGTTCCGCGCTCCCGCGGCCGCAACGGCGCGACCCTAGGGTAAAGATTCGAGGAGGGTCGAGGGTCATGGTACGAGCGGCCTGTGGATCGTCGCGTCGCTGCTGGCTCGGCCAGCTCAAACCCATTGTCTCAGGTGGCGAGAACGCCGCTCGCGCCTGGTCGCTTCGACTCCGCCGGCGTATTTGAAATGCAAATCATCCGACAGGAAAGATCGTCCGCGCGGCGTGGGGAGGAAGGCGATCGCGAGGCAAGATACCGAGGGAGATCGCACGCAGTGACGAAAGACGGTTATATAAAACGCAAAAGTGAGGCGCGCGGTAGCGTAGAGTGGGCGGCGGCGGCGGTGGCGGCGGTGGCGCGAAGGAAAGGACGCCAGGAGCGGAAGGGGGATCCTGCAACAATCCTATCTGACCGTGTAAATCTCTGGGCGTCGTAACGAAGCGGCAAATCGAAACTAAACGGTAGACCATGAATGGGAAATCAGAAAATAACGTTACGGCGCGCGAGGCCGCGCACTTCCGGCAGGGACAGCTCTCGCACACAAGGGGAACGTGCTTGCGAGCCGCTCGAGCGAGTATGCGCTCCCGGACACGGCGACCAGCCTCGCGAGCCAACCGAGCCGAGCGTCCCCCTCTCGATTCGTGCCATCGAAAAGCTTTGCTCTTTTCGAGGGAAAGCACAGGCTCTGCCCTCGCTCCCCTGCTTCCTTCTTTAAGTAGAGCGTGCAGTAGACAGACTACTTAGGCCGCTGAATTGGTAACGACGCGAATCGGCAGGGTACTGAAGTCTCCAGGGAATTTTCGAGCGTAATAAAGAACAGTTTTGCTATTGGAAGCGAGCTGGCCTGGGTTTGAGGAAATTTCAAGCCGAGCGATTCGGATGATAGCCGCTATTCGCGTTAGAGATCTATATTCCTGGCAATTTGCAAGAGTAGGACGATCTGCCGGGACGGTTCTGCTTATATAAATAATATATCGTTATGCGAAAGAGCGCAGGAGCGGGCGGCGAGGAGAAGAGACTCGTCCGTGTCCGATGCACGTGTCTTTGCAGCGGGTTACGTAAGCGCATCCCGTACACGATAGCGTGTACGTACGCGAGTACGTCTGTCCCGCGTGCAGAGAGGAAATCGGTCTGCGATACCACTCTCAGCCAGCTTCTGTACAACTGTCGACTATAATGTCTTCATCGTTTGTAAGCGGCGTTACATGAGACGCACGAATTAAATAAGATCTCCTCGTGACGTCGAGCTTCCGTCATTAGAGAGAAATCGACGGTAGCTGGGGAAATAATATCTTTATCGGTGGAATTGCAGTATTGCCGTGCAGCGCGAGGCTTAAATCGAATAAGATCTCTATCGAGACATTGGACTTCCGTTATTAAGAAAATCGGCCCGCGACATTCTCACGATATACATATAATACAGGCGTACTCAACACGAACGCGAGTAACTCCTATCGACGTAACCGCTACTCCGTCGAACGCATAAATTAAGATCCTTTTACGAGGCTGTGTTTCCGTTATTATCGCGCCGCCTTTTTGCCATGGAATCGCCTCGAATACTGGCAAAGAAAATTTCCATAAACGCTAGATCCCGCTGTGGGATATTTCTGACGCCCCGTACCGATTCTTCTCCTTCCCCGTGTCGCTCCAGTTCCACCGTTCCCTTCACGAGAAGCGATACGCGGTCTCGTTATCGAGCGAAAAATGCATTCGCAACCGGCGTTGTTTCTATCGGTAGATCGCAATCGCTCCGCGCTTGTACTTGTTTCGCCGAAGATCGATATCCTCGACGCCAGGAACGATCGAAAACCTCTGGCGTATTGCCGAGGCGATTACGAACGAGGTTCGCGACGAATCTTAGAACGCGTAATGCCTTTTAATTCTCACGTGTCTGGCAACGTGGTAACGCGGATACTCTTTCTCTTTCCCTCCTGCCTGCCTCTCCCGCCCTCCTCGTCACGCTGACTCCGTTTCTCGCGTTCCGTCTCCTTGCATTCGCCGTGATTCCGCCACGAATTCGCAGGCGAACGCTTAAATTGTAAATGTATCGTTATTCTGTTAAACGATTTCGGCTGGGGCGCGATGGGACGCGGCTGATACCTGCACGTCGCGCGCCTCTTCTGCAGCTGGACGGGCGTATGAATAAAATATAGTTCCCAGGCGAAGATTTGCCGAGTCGCCTCGCTACAGGAAAATGTCGGTCGCATTTGCGTCCGTATTACGAGACCGAGTACACCGACGACTTGCGTAATATTATAATCAGCCTCCGGAAAATAAATAACTATGCCGTCTACCTGCGCACCCCTCTCGATCCCCTCGGTCTTTTTACCTATACGCTAGATAACTATCTTTCCGTTTCCTGTTGACGGATTGCGATAACTGCGCCTTCCTACATACCTACGCGAGCTATACCTCCGCGCTAGTTGGAGGAACGAAGACAGATTTCGGAGTAGAATATACTTAATTACAGTGGTTTCGAATTAGCTGGCCATGGTTCGGGACGAGATCTGACTTAACTGTCTCGGGGGGTCTACTTTTAGGAATTCTGGAGTATGTTCTTCCTTCGACTGGTTCTTTTCAGAATGAGTGCGAGGAAGATGTCGATATACTATACAAGCTAATATAGTGAGTAAAGAGTCTCGTCCAGAGAAGTCACTTTCAAGAAATGGTGGGGATGGCGACGGCCAACTAACCTGGAGCCACTGTACATATGAGGTGTCGAGAGCACTAATGATCTCACTACTTCGAAGAATCGAAAAGATAGGTGATCTAATGTACAGGGTTTGTAGTAAATTAATGTTACTAACTCAACTTGGGAAAAAGTATGACTTCGTCCAATTTTGCACTTAGTGCCTCATACTTGATGGAAGAGATTGGCCAGGTAAAGACGTTTCACGTGATGAAATAGGAGGCAGGCAAATTTCTTTCGACGAGTCATGAATATGGAGGTGTAACTGGTAGCGGAAAATAACTATTAACTAGCAGACTTTATCGGCGTGGTTATAGGTACGGCACAGCGGAGGAAACACACTGGCCTAGCCACGGTTGTCGCTTATCGCTCATACGCTCGAAAACTATAATATTAAATTCAGCGTTTCCTGGAGCTATTGTGTTCCTGTAGGCGTTCCAGTTTCGTTGGGTAAACGATGGAATAAGCGACGAGCGTGTTCGTTCTTATCGATGGGAAAAGGAACGCAGCATGGTCACGTGTGTGACGAACATCCGTTCGAGCCTAGCGAAACTCTTTCCTCGTATCTCAGTAGACGCGATAACGACTGCCATTACAGATTGTCTACCAAGCATGGGTACCCAGGTACCGAGCTGTCTTCTCGAATCACACGGCGAGCCAGCAGCGCTGATCGGGGATTCGAGAGAAGCGATCGCCGCGCGAAAGTCTGAAAATTGGTTCGTGAAAGGACGTAAGTAGATTCGTGAGCCGACGTCGACCTACTTGCGGGTGTTTCATTAGGAAAATTTGTTGGAAAACGCGGAGAGTCGGTGGCGATGTATAGGTTGGCGCACGGCGGTAGACGATAACGGGTCGGCGTGGCTTCCTGTCCCTCCGGTTCCAGCTGGTTCCCCGCGATTTCATCCGATCCCTCCGCTACTCTCTTTCTCCGCGAGGATATCTATTCCACGCACTTGCACACGCTCCCTGGTACGCAGAGAGGATCGGCAGGTACGTACGAACGCGCAAATGACAAAACACGTATTACGTGTAACTGGAGCCCGTGCTAGAGATCAATACACATAATAGAGGGTATCTATAGCGCGCGCAACCCGTGCTCATTTACTTAATTGTGTTCTATACGGTATAACCGAGGTATGGTGTGCGACTCGTGTAGGTATGCGGCTGCCTACGCCCCTCTTACCGTTCCTCGCCGCTTCGGCCACCCTTCCAGCTATCCCTCCTGCCTCCCTGCCTCGCCCTGCCACCCCTAGTCCCACCTCTTGCCACCTCTTGCCACCTCTTGCCACCCCTGATGTCCATAGGGCCGAGTGTGCGTAATATTCAGACGTATAACGTGCCGGGGCCACGTAGGTACATTGGCATCAATTTATGGGGTGGGAGGGTGCACCAGATATATACGATCCGATAGGGTTGAATATCTCGTGCTTTTGTGCCCATCTACACCTCCTCGTTTCCATCTCTGCTCGTCTTTCTCTCGACCAACTTCCTCCCCCTCCCGTCTTCCTTCGCCACCCCCTTCTCGCCCTTTCTCCTATTATCTTCTCGCGTACGCTTTCACCCTAGCCTTTCTCCGCTCTTTCCGCTCTCCCTTCGTTTTACTCTTCTGATGCCCCCCTCCTTCGACATCGGCTCCTATCGCTTCCGTCTGGCGTTTCGAACAATATCGTTATCCCGCGTGACAGAGGCGCGGGCGAAAAGAACGCGACCGCGGGAGGTTTCGCGTGGCGCGAATAATTCGCCGAACGAGGGTAATTCGGGGCAACGAGTCGAAACTCGCGCGCTCGACGGACAATGCTAATAAGCGCGCGTGACATCGCAAGAATTTTCGAGCGATAAAATCCGAAAGCGATCTGCGGGCTCGGCGGGCCGGTCGACAACTACGACAAACGGCGAACAACAAAATGTCGACCGCAATTATGCTGTAATTAACTTGGAAACGTACACACCGGCGGGCCGCGTCCGTGTGGCTTCTCGTGCCTATAACGGCGTCGGATAGACACGCGGAAACGCGAGGCACACGCGCACCGACGACAAAAACACCGAAACGCGGAGGCACGCGCGCACACACGCCAACACCGGACAGTGTGGCGTGCTTCACAGGTGGTTGGGGATTTTTGTATTTAGTGGTTGGCACCGCCCGGCGTTTACGCGTTTACACGCGCTGCCTGGCTGCATTATGCATGTTTGCGGTAGCAGAAGAGAATTTAAACCAACTACCCCCGATCTATCCCGTGCCGTCGGTCTTTCTCTGCCCTTTCGCTCTTCCCCGACCTCTAATTCCGATTATCGTCCCTCCCGCTCCTGTGGATCGCGACCTCTCCGCGATTCCGTCACAGCGAGGCAAACCTGATAGGATTCTCTTCCAGTTCTCCTTTCCAAGTATTTGCAGATGCTTGAGAAACATCCACCGATAGAAATCGTTATTGAGCCTTTCGAAAGGCACGAGTGAAGTATCCTTTACACGATGAGACTTACCTCACAATGTGTCTCGAGGCAAGCGATGGTTTTGAGACTACTTGGAATTGTCTGAAATTTTGTTGCCTCGTCGAAGATCGAATGAAAGAGTCAACATGGTTCGAAGCGGTCTGGTCCCATCGCTAGAGACGAGACATACCTCGGAGCGAGTCTCATCGTGTACAGGGTCCTTAAGAGACAAGCTTGTCTTTAAAGACCTGCGAGCCCTGAGAACGCTGTTACTGTGCATTCCAACGTGGCAAGACATCAATCGCGAACGAGCGGTTTCCCGACCGCGAAGGGAAACGAGAATGATATCGCTTCCACGCTGAATTACGGGTTAAATTGGTATCATTACGACGTTGGACGTCATCGCGTAATTACATTATTATTATACGTTTTAGTACTTTATTAAATATTTATTGCTTTGTTATTGCGCATCAGATACGGCATTAACGGCGCCCCAGGGACTCGTGTTTCATCGGATTTCACTGACCGTTCGAAACATCGCTCCGTGCCAAACTATCGCAAGCTTCTGAGAGGATTTGTCCGCTCCCCATCGCGGAGTCTCGGTTTGAACTCGTCTCTCGGGCTGCACGTAGCAAAGAGGCGAGGAGGAAAGAAAGAGGAGGGTCGCGGACGAGCGGTGGAACAGCGAAGCATCGAACAGGGCGCGGAATAGGACAGAGAACGATCGAGCGATCGTCGAGCTAACGCGATATCGCGTACACACGCGAGAGGTCCCTGTTACGCGGATGTACGTCAAATCAAAATGCACAATCCCGGCAAATCATTTCGAATATTTCATAATGGGCGCGAAATATCATTACCTGCCGGCTGTGCGTCACCCTCCGCAGCGGCGGCGCGCTCCGCGCCTCCCTCGCGTTCCTCCATCCCTCGTGAATTCGCCGCCGGTGACTCCCTGTATCGCGAATATTACCAGCACAGAGGCGAATCGACGAACGTGGAGAGAGCGCGACGAGAGACGAACGGGGGAGGGAAAGGGACGAACGACCGAGCGAGAGGATCCGTGTCGCGCGTGTACGTATAGCGAAAAACACATTGGCCAGCTTGCACACGGACGCGCGCGAACACGGTGCACGACGGACTATGCAACCGGGACTAAATTACGTTCCCCGTAACGCGTTTAGCCGCGAATCGCATTGCGAGCGATCCGTATAACCCGAATATCGGCCGCACGCCAGAGATAGGACCGACCTGGCCGACCGACCGACCAACCGACCCCACGGATTCGTCCAGGAACGATCATTACACCCATCGATGAGAGACTTCGCACCTCATTTTGATCATCGATCTCGCCGCCAGACCCGACCGCGGCAAATCCTGCTCTCTACCTGCTAGAACAGCCGACGATTCAATTTACCTGGGCTGAGGCAAGTGTCACTCCATGGCGCGCTATAATAAGCGCGCTTTCGAACTCTTTCGAACTCTTTCGAGAACCGAAAAAGAGAGAGTCTTCTCGATTGAACGCGACGGCTTTTGCGGCGAAGGGGTCGTAGCCGATCGAATCGATGCATAGACGTCGAAGTAGCCCGCCTAGGATCTAGCTCTCCAGATGTATCTCTGTTCTCTGGCCGATATGCTGGGAGAGAGAGAGTAGCCGCGGTAGATAGCAACGGAGGGCAGTGGAAGTGGCAGGACAGCAACGTCGTCATCGAGAAAAGCATGGAGCGGGTAAGAGGTGGGCAGCAACAGCGGCAGGAGCAGCAACGGCGTGGAGTGTAGTTAGTAGGCAGCAGTGACTAGACAGCGAGGCAGTAGTAACAGTAGTCGGCGTTGTCGCTGCCTCCTCTCCTCGTTCTCCATTTGCCTTCCCCCATGCTACCCGGGCCTGTCTACCTTGCTACCTATCTTCCTCCCTTTCTCTCTGGTTCGCGTTTCCTCCCTCCCCTTCCTTCCTTCGTCCCCTTCATCGACCTTCTCTAACATCGTCGTTGAAATCACCACCACCAACGCCGGGTACCATCAGCAGCACCGTATACACGGTACACTCTGGTACTACTCTGGAATCGCATCGTGGCCACTCCAGTTGCATTGCGGCCAACACCGATCCGCACACAACACAGAGTCCAGCCTCGCCGATACACGTACCAGGGCAAATACGTACGGTCCACGCACATCCATCCAGCGGAGCGACTCGCCGAACGATGCGTACATACACGTGCATACGCGAGAGAGCACAACGGCCTAGCGTTGCCCTCTGCCTCCGGCCAGAGATATCGTTAGCATGCCTTGCTAATCACGGACTCGATAATAATACCGTGATTGATAGGACGAACCTCGTCCCTTCTCTTCGTTCGCCTCCACCTCCATCTCTATCTCCTCGTACAACCTCCTACATCCTCCTACCTTCTACCCTTCCACCCCACCCCCGTCACCCACACCCCCCACACCCCCCGTGTGCCTCCTCCTTCTCCTCTACGGCCGACGCTGCCACCACCGCCTCTGCATCCACCTCCGCATCTACCTCTGCCTCTGTGCCTCCTCGAAACGCGGAATGTTCCACCCCTCGAGAGAGCGGCCATTGCGCCCCTCTGACTTTCTCTTGTCCGTTCTCTTTTCCCTCCCACCACCCACGGCCCCCCTTTCAATCTCTCTCCCATGCATCCTCGTATTTTCTCATACACGCTCTCGTACCTCGCGTCGCTCCTATGCACGACCGACATTCGTCTCGAAACCCCACGCTCGCGAAATTTGACACTCCGCGGAAAACAACGCCGCTGCTCGTTAGGAGAACGTTCGAGGGAGCCTGACTGATCTTTCTTTTCTCCCCTGGGGGAACGAACGCGGCGAGGAGTGGACGAAAAGGAACGAGATTCCATCGCCTACCTATGCCCAGGGTTGTTACCAAGCGTGCTCTGATCTGTCGAATTCGTTCGAGCGAACCCATGGAGAGCGCAAAGGAGAAGATGTGCTAAGATAATGATGGCGAAGGGAGTAAAAAAGATTCGATTTCGAGGGGAATCCGAATCGCGATTGGAGATAATGAAAACGCAACGTTCGATTCGCTGGCATTTTGCGTTGCGTCTGTTACATCGTGCAGCGTCGATGATGCATGCGGAGATGAGCGTGTGCGCGAAGGAAAGTGGAGTCAAGATAGGAGAGCAGGGCTGGGGCAGGCATGTACGCGGGTTTTATACGGGTCGTCCTGTCCCTCTTTTCTCTCGGCTCCTCTCTTCGTCCCTTCGTGCAGGGGATTTGCGTGTGTTGGAGGGTGCGCGCAAGTACGAAACAGCTATGCTGGCTATGATACCATTAGCATCAGTGATTAATGTATGCCGCAGCCTGTTTCACGGCAATGCGCGAGGTTCATGTATACTTCGTGATTGACTCGGAGACGCACGACCGACCAACAATCATAGAAAATAGATAACAAGTCCGACCAGCGAGACTTGCTGCTTGCTGCCTCGATCGAGGGTAAATTAATTTCCCCTCTGTGGAAAGATATCGCTGCGTACCTACTGGCAAAGAAGTCTGCTGGGGAGTAGTGTTTAGGTCTGTGCGCGCTGAATGCACTGTGTAATTTTTGCTGTAATTCGTCTGAAACTGGTCTGTGGAAATTAGACGCACCTGCTGCCAAAAATTGGCTGACCCTAGTAAACTCTCCGCTTCTGTCTACGACGCCACGTATTTCTTAACCTGGCTGAACCACTGTCTTGCGACTCGTCTGATGTAGAATTGTGGAAAAAATGTAGAATGCACCGAGAACAGTATTTTTCATCGCGCAACACGTTCACGTGCATGGGCTTCACGTGTGCACAGAGTTAGATCGGTGATTTTTTTGTATACATTCACGACAGTAATAAATTGCAACGATTATTATTCATAGATTATGATCAGGGAAGAGATATTGGATAAGTTTGTATATTTATAAGGTTGACGCTAACGCAGCCAATGCTAAATTAATTGTATTACATCCTATAGAAATAAAGGACACTGAAGGATAGATAAATATGCATGGTATCCGATATTAGCAACAAGTCTTTGCAACCTTGTTTGCTTCTACGTGCCTCGCGCTTTTTGTCTGCGTCAAGATTTCTTATAATTCATAAGCCAGTTACCGGTTCGCAACAAATTCCTCTGGAATAAGTACCCAACTCTCGCGCTGCATTCATCGAAGACCTCGGCTACAGTTGCGCGCGTATCAGGAAATCTCGACGATTCATAAAACAAGATTAACAACCGTTCTCCCGACAAATTCTCCGGGAAAGAACGCGCAGCAAAACGGTTCGAAACGATCGCGGATCCCCGCAACTAATTAGTTCTCGAAGGTTTTTGAGCGTCGTTGAATAATAAATAAAGACATTCGGTTAACGGAGGAAGCGGATCGAGAAGTTGGAAATCTCGAAGGATTTTGTCGTGCGGTTCGGATACGAATACACCGTGTGGGTGGAGGGGAATATGTAAACTGAGAATCGCATTAATATTCAGGCTCGCGGAGGTCTCTCGGAAGGAGAAACTCGCGGTAGGCGAGCAGGCAGTCAGGCAGGCAGCAAGGCAGCGAGGCAGGGCAAGGAAAGAGGGAGGCAGAGGCAGGTAGGCAAGCGGGTGGGCACGGTGCCGCGATCCATAAAAATGTCGGGGTTTCCGAGTGACGGCCGGAAGCCAGGAGATGGACAGAGCCAATTGTTTATATTACTCGGCGCAACAATAGAAGTCCAGCGGCGTGTACCGTGTAGTATCGTAATGCATGCCACGGTGGTTGCATTCTTTTTCCAGGAATTCGACCGTGCCGCGGTTGATGCGATAATACCAACTAATATTTCTTCTCTTTTTCCATTCGCGTTCACCTGATTTTAATTGACCCTCTCCTTCCGTCGTCGTTCGCCCGAGACACATGCTCCACCGCTGGAAAGAAAGCCTTAGCGTGCCTCGTGCATTTTCGCTTCTTTAGGCAAGACGGAAGCATAACAGAGTAGTTACTCGTTTGTCGAGCACCAGCAACAGACTTTTTCGCTCCCGCGACTGCTTGTCGCGGGGCAAGTTAAACGATAGGGTTGTCGAGCCTCTCCGCGAGCGCGAAATTCATCCGAGGGTGCTGGCATTCTTTCTGCGCCCCTTACATGAGCGACTGATCGAGGAAGAGCAGACAAGAGGGGGAGGGACACGCACGACCGAAATTTCGTTCGTGAGAATTTCATGAGATCTAGAGAGATCGAGCGAGGAAACGGGGAAAGGGGACGGGGAAGCGACGAAGAGAAGAAGAAATGGACCGAGAGTCGAGCAGAGCGCGGGAGAGGATGGAGAGGGGTTGGGCGAGCCGTAGAGGTGAAAGAGTCCGCTACCTTTACAGTAAAGTTAAATCTACAGAGCGCTATGCTACAAAGCAGGTCTGGCCATTAGGTATTTATTAAGTTTAGAAATTTATAGATGCCTCCCGGGCGTGGGCCCCGTCAACCCCCTACGAGTAGCTACGCTCCTGCCCCTCATCCCCCTTCCTCTGCCTTCGCCTCTAGGCTTCGCCGTCTCCACGGCGGCAGTCTCCACCCCCGGCCAGCCGCCAGCCAGTATTAAAATGAATTATTTAATTTTAAACTTGGTAATTTTTAACCGTATTATATCAGAAATTATTTACACGCCCGCTTCAGCGCTGCTACCCCTTCCAGTCGAGCCAGTCTGCCTCTTACTTCCGCCCTCCCCTTCCCGTTTTACTATTAAACTCGCCGCCACTTAGCTCGTATACCAGCGGCGAACGTTTCTTCCTGGCTTATCGTCGCTAATATCGCGTCGATATATTTCCTCGGTCGCTTCGAACACGCTCGCCGATTCGAACTACTCCACGATCACCAGATCAAGGGTGTCGATGCCTCTACGAACAATTTTACTCGCCTTTTTCGGTTCACTCGAAGGCCAGCTAAAAGTATTTCGGTTAATTCCCGCGCATATATTTAGTTAACGAGTTGATCGGTGAAATTACAAGGTATAATTTAATACCGACACCGGTCAAATTTACTTCGTAAATAGCGGTAAATAAACGAGCCGTTTAGTACACGCGTGTCTCTAAAATTCGGCCCTTCCAGACGGCCGCTGGCAAATTTGTCAGCGTAAATCGTCGCGGCGCAGCGGCATCGCTGAAATCTAATTGAAATCCTAATTGCCGCGATGACTTTTTTCCCGCCGTCCGGAAATTTGTTACGATGCTCCCTCGATTTATGCTAATTACCGATGGCTCGGTAATATTAATTAATACTGTCGATAATATTGGAACTCCATCTAAACAAACGACCGAGCGCGATGCAGATCCTGCGTCAGTTGATTAGCGTTCGCCACTGTACACGGTCGCGCGCACGGGCACGAAAGTATTTCCACCAATACATGTTCATTATCGTCGCGTGCGCGCGATTGTTCGTGTAGACGCAGACAGGGACGCGGGGAAATAGAAACGTGTCTAAATCAAGCTAATACGCGCATGGACTAGCCACGACTACGCGCACGTAGTCGCACACGCGCGCACGAGTACGTAACCGCGTCTATTCGTAGCTAAAAGAGCAAACGCGATGGGCTGAGCGCATATACAGCTGCAGGTGGCTGTGTGTCGCATAGACGGGAGTAGAGAGCGATAGGTATAATAGGTGTATGCTGTCTGGACACAAACGCGCGCGATATCGCGTTCGGTTCGGGCGGTATTAATTGTTACGACGAGAAAGGCAAATAATTATTATAATTGTCCGGTATAATAATAGGATTCAACGTTGGAATACCGCTTATACATCGTTCGTCGTAATAAAGCGGCCATCGATTTCGGTCGGTCGTCCATCGATATCGGTGTAGGCGAGCTGGCACACGCGAGTATCGTGCGCTCGCGAGAACAACCGCGCGCTCGCGAGCGAGCTTCTATCTAGCGGCGCCGAGGTTCACGGTTATTTACGTAGCGTCGATGTGTGCGCAGAGAATCGAACGGTGGGTGTGCTCGTATAACGCGCATCGAATGTTTATATTATATGCACACACCTAACGAAAGCCTAAATATACTAGCCACCGTGTGGGATCACGCCTATAGGCGGCTATTTGAGCGATAAACAACAGGGCCCGACGTGTCACGCGGCGAATGGTAAAATGTATGTATACCGGGTGTACCGCCTCCATTCTGCCGCGTTGTTGGTGTATCAATTGTGATTAGGGACAAAGATCCGACGAATTATTCCCGCTCGGTCTCTAATCTGATAAACGAAGCCAGTCCGCGCACACGTCATTGCATCGATTGTTTCTGCATGTGGGAAATCGTAAAGGGCAATGAGTTCCAAGTGTCTTCATTGTGTTCGTGATAATCAACGCTAATCACTTCTGTCCGTCCTCGTGTCCGACCTGCTGTCCTCGTCGACGAGTCGACGACGCCCTTATACTAGAACCAATTTCTCGACTAGCTAACCCGCGGAGGCTACTGTTTCGAGTCCAGGGAGAGGAGGCGATTCCGTGGCGTTAATCCCTGCCACTCGAGCGAGCGAGCAGCTTATAAAGGCGAGCGATGAATATAAGGCCCGATTCGCGGCTGAAGCGAGGTAAAATCGACGAGCCACTCGTCGAAATTCTTGGACCGATCGCGAAGCCTTTTATAACTTCATCGAGCCGTTTCTCCGCACGCTACACCGCAATAATATTCGAGAGTTTGCACTCCCCTTTCGAAGCGGCGCGCCCCAAGGACCGAGGGATGAAAAACCGAGGGGTAGTCGGCCGAATCAATCGCAAACACGAGAGGGTTTCGGCGTTTTCAGCGGTGGGTCACGGGACTGGGTTACCGGGTGCGTGCACCCTCGAATTCGGCCTTTCTTCCAACCCCTCGACGACACTTCTCGCGCTACAAAATTTCACCGACCAAAGGGTATCGCGCCCTCGTCCCCGCTCCTGCAACCGCGCGTTTCGCCAGAAAACACTTGCCGCTGCAGCTCTTTCGTTCTCGAGAGCCACGACAGAGCCACCCTGCCGCGAGCTCTGTTTGCTTCGAGCTCTGTCAGTCCTATCTGGACAGGTCGCGATTGCGAGGCTCGATTGCACCGTACAGGGTATGAAATTCTGGAAGGCTGTTTTACGGACGCGCGACCGTCAAGGGATATCGGTGGCATCGGGACTGTCCATCTTCGAAATATCATTTCGGATGTAAATTTCGGGCGAACGGAGCGATTCGAATGCAAAATCCGCGCGAGATTCGACATCGCCGCGTTTCCGATACGACGAGGAACTTTTGAATTTCCATTTACGGGACGTGGCCTGATTGGACGAATCGACATCACCGCTGGCTCGCTGACTCTCCCCGCAGGACACGTCACGCACATTGGCACAGACTTATGGGTATAATTCATCGACATTACTCGCAACGGGGGTCGGACCACCCCGGCGTAACCCAGCACGCGTGTTTTAATCCATCCAGTGCCCCGCCATATTTTTACACGCTCCTCTATTTACGAGCCAGCCCGCCATTTGTTCTGTCTTGCTCCTTGAGCCTCTCTGGGGCTCCATCGACCTCGTTATCGACAACGAGACGCTGTCGAAAGATACACGAGAGAGGAGTTGAGGTAAATGCCTCAGTAACACAGCATGTCCCGATACCTGGACATTAACGCTAACTTTAAGCTTAAATTCTAATAAAATACCACTAGGGAAGACCAGAGCTGGCTATTTAACTGATTAATGGGGTAAGTTGAGTAAGGATGTTTTCAGATTTTTTATTCTCAATGCTACAGTATGCTGATTTCTAACAAGACCTTCATGGTAAGCTAGACATTCGTTTGTGTCAGTGTTATAAAGAAGGCAGTGGTTCTAGTGGATGCATGTTAAGATGAACTGATGTTCGAGCGAATAAGTTTGAACTTATCTCCCTCATAGAATAAATAGTTCAGAGAGAATGATCAGTTCGTCAGAAAACACATCCACTATAACCATAGCCTAAGAACAACATCTACAATAGTCACCTAGCCTTTGTCTCTCCTACCACAATAATAAAAAAGACCAAAGAATATCATCATAAAATAGTATGTTCAGTTACCAACAATGAGAAGTATCTCAAATGCTAGGACATACACTTTTCTGCTGTCCCCTTGCTGAGATACTTCACATCTCAGTCGTCCAAGTCCGGTTGAGAGCTCAGAACTTGTCAGTGAGACGGCGAAGGGGCAAGAGGAGTGCTCGGTTCGCTGCAAGTAGTAATAATAGGTACAACCAATTTGGCCAATAAGGGAAATCTGCATGTGCCATCTTTATCTATTTCTTTGCGACGCCAATCAGATTCATTGACAACTTCTGAGCCCCCAGCAGTCCTGGGACATTTACCCTAAGAGTCAAGAAACGATGGATTAGAGGTACGAGCTGGTCGACGTCGCTGACCGACGACTGCACGTCACGGCGACACTGACCACTGGACGAAACGGGAAGCAGTGACGTGCGCGAAAATAGCGGAGGGTCGCCAATCACGAGGCGTCAGCCGGGACAAACCGTCGTTACGCGATTACATTTTTCCTACCGTTCGCGATGTGTCTCCGGTTCGCCGTCGTAAATCCCGATTAAGTTTCGATTTTCGGAGTAGAGCGTGAGGGCAAAGGGAACGAGAAAAAAAAAAGCGGCGAGTTCTCGGTGTTGTTTATCTGGTCGAGATCCCCGAAAAAGCGGCGTCGCGACGATGATCGGTGTGGATAGCCGCGCCACAGCTATTAGCGACACGTCGGAAAGTTGTCTCCTCCGAGTAGCGCAGTCGACGAGCTAACAACAATAAATACCGAACGAACTAAATCGATACGAAATCGAGAAAGAACGGATGTTGCTCAGCAGTATCGTTTTCCCATCGGGTTGCGACCTCTTCGTGGATTTCATAATTTATAATACTCGCTCGCTCGTCATGGAATTTCTAGATCAATAATCTATTTGAAAACTGGGTCGAACGTTAAAAATATTCTTTGCCGTATGTTTATAAATTGAAAAAGAAGTTCGATGGGAATTCAGCGAAGAAACACGACCGATGTAATCGCCTGATGCGCGCAAGCCGGGCTGGGGCAGCTCGTGCCAGCGGCTGGCCTGCGATTAGAAAAGGCAGCACGGTTCGGTCGTGCTCGCTCGACCGACAATTGCGTTGAAAATTACGCAGTTTCCGATAGGCGCGTATTGAAAACGGCCAACAAACCGTGATCAAGCTCGCGTGCTACCGTCCACTCCGATTCTATAATATTAAAGGTAAACATCCTTGAACGCTCGGTTCGTTACAGCGACGCATCCTGACCGCCTTGCGGTAATGTCACGGTGCAATCTGGTCCGTCTTACGTAAATTCCAAGGTACGCGAGCGAAAATTCATGGCTGTCGCGACGAGTGGCTGGGCCGCCACGATCCAGCCGCGATCCACGCCGCGACCGAGGGGAACGCGAATGTAGATCGCGTCACTTCGTGAGCTTCTTTCGATTCCTTCGCGGAAAGGTCTTAATCAGCGAGCTTTCTCCGCGTCCCTCGAAACCGCTACGCGAATTCTTCGGCCGTGAAATCTCGTATGGGTAATGAGTTTCCGTCTTTTTGCGGCGCACCGAGACCAACTGGGACGGGTCGAGAGGGGGGAAAGGGTCAACCGAGGGAAGATACCACCGGCAGAAGAGGAAACGACGCAGGAGGGGAACGGTTGAGGGAGAAAAAAGGCGAAAGGGAAGGACGAGAGCAGAGGTGGACCACACACACATCGAGCGAACGTGACCGAAGCGATCCAAGTTCATATTGTAATGCGGAGGTATCCATCCTGCTGCATTTGAGTACAGTCCGCGACAGCAGCACGATACTTCCGTGATCATGCTTTCCAGCGCAAGAACAACTTACGTACGGGAGCCTGCTCGATCTGCACGGTGACAGGGGACGATATATACTACACGGAGTTTTGTATCCACGTTCGCCACCCCACGAGTTAACGCTTCCAATCCTATGACTTTACATTTCTTGGTGAATCCCTGGCTGGAGGCAATTTTTCTTTTATTCTTGTAGCTGTTCCTCAGGAAAAGCAGAGCGAGATTCAGCGTTCAGAGGCGGAGGAAAACTTGGACGAGAATTAAATTACGTGTAAGATCGATTCGAATCTTAAAGGTAGATTCGAAGGCAGAGACTCCTGGGAGATCTCGGGGAATACTAATTCATCCGAGCACGACTGCACGAAGATGAGATAAACGAATCTCGTATTATTATAATGGCCAGTTGCTAAATGGTTTTTTCAATCCGTCCAACTCCATCTGCATCATCGGTCGTTCCCTTCTTCCCTTTCTCCCTCCCGTCCCTTCCCTACCCGCAGCCGGTTCCTAGCCGCTTCACTGTTAATGTTTCATTATAGCAGCATAATGAAAATAATAAGAAGAAGCATTTGTTCGAACTCATCGTGCATCGAGTCTGCCTGTCTTTTCGTTCTTTAGCCCTATTACCTCTGTATGTCCGCGCGAATGGATAATCCCCGTAATCTCCCACGCATCGACCACTGAAAGATGATTTTTCGTGATTACTGGACGCAACATTTTTTCCCTTGAACAGACGGAGAGAGGCAAGCGGGTGGATTAATTGAACGCAGATTTGCATATAAAAATATAGACACGAATGACGTTTTACGATTGTCGCTGGAGAAGCTTGAAAAAATGGAACAATGTTTACAAATTGGAAATTGGAGTTTTCAGACTATGTATACTCTTAGACAAATTTCGAGCGAAATAACGCAGAGTACGTATCAGCTTTTCTCGATGAAAAGGCGAAACGTGATTTGTGGAAGGTTGTCATTTCGTAGGAGAATCGACGAGGCCTCGGACGAAAAAATGGTGAAACCAGCGAGACGGCGACGTCTCAGGATTTGCGAGCAGCAGCAATCAGGGGGAAGAGGACGCGAGGCATTTTCATTAGCATAAGGTTCTTTTTAGTAATCTCGCGTAATGCCTCCCCCTTCCGCCCGCGAGCTGCCCCACCACCCAGAGAGCAGGAGCAGGCATGTCAGAGCCTATCATTATAGAGAAGGAATCATTGGATGATCTTAATCATGCGAACCGCTCTCCGTGCCTTCGTGCCGGCCAATCGCGTCGGCCGATTTCAAATAATGGTTTCCACCGGCGCTGCATCAAACTCGGAAATACGTACTGCCACGGAGAGCTGCGCGAGGCGAACTGTAACTGCTTGCCCGCCGAATCACCCGTAGCTCCTCCAGATTCTTGGAATTAGCATTAAATAAAAAAGGTTGAGAAACGAAACGGACTCGACGGTCGTGGAAACGATGCCAGCCTCTCGTCGAGGAATCAACTTGCTCCGAGGCAATCGCGAGCCTCGCCTAGACCTTTTTTGCCAGGTGGTTCTTCAGACCAGAGCGACTCGCTGAAGCTACGTTTACATTAGGCAACGTTCGGTCAGGCATCTGAGTCGACCAAAGTTGTCCGTGTAAACTCAATCTCGACCAAGTTGAAAGGACAGTTTTGATCAACTTGGATGCTCGACCAAAAGTTGGCTAATGCAGTTCGCTAACCATCGGCTGTTCGATTCCACCAAGCCGCGGCGATTGTAAATCAGCGACGATAACTTTTCGCGGGACGCTAGTAGATTCTAGACAACCCCTTTAAAATCCAGTTGGTCGAGCCACTTCCTCTCTTTACCGTCTCTTTCTCTTTATTCCAGAGATCTCTTCCCTTTTTTCACGGTGGTGCTCGGTGATCCCCTAATCGCAAGGTCGAGAGGCTCGATCGTGCCACGACCTATCTCAATTCGGGACGCGAGCGGAGGAGGGACGAGGCGAGACGAGGCGAGACGAGGCGAGACGAGGCGCCGTAAGGGCTTCTACCCTTAAATTCCAGACAGGAGCTTTGCGGCCGTTAAGGGGCGGCGCGGGTGCAGAGGGGGGGGGTGGAAGCGGTGTTGGCGGTTTTGCCGTGCAAGTGGAAGTGGAAGTGGCGTGGGACTCCATCCACCGCCGGCCCGTTCCGTTTCATCCCTGGGAAAACCCGTGAAAACCGCCACTTGTTGCATTACCTACCCTCCGTGCCTCCACTGAACGAATATATATTTATACCTATACATATTTACACGTACAGGTGGATGGTGGCACGCGTACACCTCGATCCGCGCACGTATTCGTTCGTATTTAACCGCATAAGCGGCTGTGCACCTCCGCGTCACGGAATTTATACGTGGCGTATCGGGCAACCCCGTTTAAATCGAAATCTTTCCAAGGTCGCGCGCGCGTAGCCGAGCCGAGGTCGGCGGAGCATCGTTGCCGTGGCAAAAACTATAATGACTGTGTTACATCCCCCTAGCGAGGAGAGCTACCGAGAAGATATACGAGATCCTCCGCGGACAGAAACGCTACCGCCTGTCTCTACCCGACCGCCACAGAGGCTCCCTTGCCCCGAGGTATCGAAACGGCCGAACGAGGGAACGTTCGAAGGAGCGAAAGCCCAGACACGGGTCGCAAGGACGCGCGGCCCGAGAACGGGGCCGACCGCGAGAGGGGTGAGAGATTTGCATTCAAACCGTGCAATTTCGAACGTTTTCGCCCCTTTTTTCAAGGTTCCGAATTTCTTGAGCGGACGATAGGTAGCTCCGAGTCTCCTCGACTCTATCCCCTTTCCCCCCTCGCTCGTTCCCCGCGTAAGGGCACGCACCCTGCATTTACTACCGGCTAGACGCAAAAAATGTCGACGTCGACTCTTCGAATAAAACGCGCTCTTTCTCTGTGGCGCGCAGCGATTTTCGATGTAGGCGCTGATCACGGGGGTAGGTAATATCAGTGCCCAGAGGCAATCACCATCCAGGCCTTGTGTATAAGCGTTATGCCGATCATGCTACCGGGTACCGAATCACCGAATATCGAAATTATCCCCCTGGTCCTCTCTCTTTCTCGCGCCCCCCTTCTTTTCACTCCCTATCGCCTCATCCTTTCCTCTACGCCCCGCTCGGTTCCTCCTTCAAAGACCTAAGACTCGATCGATATAATCATCGGTCTCTTACCTGCGGCCACGAATCGATACGCGCGCACGACGTTACTCGCGGAAAAGACGGAGCTCGAGCGACTGCCGGACAAGGAGCGAGAGCCAGGCTTCGTTCGTGCCAGGGATCACGAATTCCACGTAAACCACTTTCGACTGTCCCACGAACCAAACTATAGATTCTACGAAAGCTGCCCAGATTTCGCTTGACTCGCTTCGATCGGGATCAATCCTTTGGCTGTGGCGTGGAGCAAATGGAGATATTCCAGGATGCAGGACACGTACAGGACAGGTGACCCAGAGAACTGGGGGAGCTGAGGAAGACGGATAGATCGCGAAGGGCACACGGCCAAGGAGAAAGTGGAGGCGAAGTTATAATAATGATTACAATTGTTCGTTAAATGGACTGGAGAACCCCTCGTCACAAAAAAAGGAAGAGAAGACGTGAGTAAGTATAGCAGAAAAAGAATAA
Organism: Calliopsis andreniformis; assembly: GCF_051401765.1. Taxonomy (NCBI): domain Eukaryota; kingdom Metazoa; phylum Arthropoda; class Insecta; order Hymenoptera; family Andrenidae; genus Calliopsis; species Calliopsis andreniformis. The sequence goes on from NC_135063.1 coordinate 13,090,314, forward strand.
TACAAGAATGAGTAACGATAGGTGCATAGCTAAGTTGAGTAACGTATCACGGTTGTTGTAGAATTTTTTAGAGTCTGTGAAATTATCGAAAAAGTCAAGAATTCTGTAGAGATGATCACAGTTCAAAATGGAACCACTTAAGCTGGGTCTACATTGCGTGTTACATGACAAAGTCACATAACTAGTTAGGGAACAGAAAAGAGACATATGTACATATAATATCTCCCTTTTCTGTTTCTAAAAGTTGTATAACATGCAGTGTAGACCCAGCTTTAAGGAGAAATAGGCGCGAAGTGGATCCAGTCGCGAAGACGATCGTCTATCGCCATCGATCGGTATTCGTTCGCGAGAACAAACTCGCGGCTGACTTCCCTCGAACGTTTACTCGATCCGAGGATATCGGTATCGCTCGACAACAGTATGGATAACCTTAATTGCGATCGAAGGAATTTCACAACCGTGCCGGGAGAACATTTGCATGTTCCCGCGATTGCGGCTCGATTCGCGAATGCAGGTTTCAATAGACACCAGCAGGGAATTCTAGGTTAGCCGAGGTGTATTGTTACTTGTAACGAGACAATTGCGACAACAGCGAAGCATTGTAGCCTATCGCTGAGCAGAGCCCGCTCTCGCTTCTCCTAGCGCAACATCGTTTCATTAAATCTCTGGCCGACTGGCCCTCCACTTTGTCGAAACAAAAACTCCGCCATTAACATTGCAAATTAACTTTTCGCCCTTTCCGACCCGTCGTTACGCGCGTAATAAATCAACGGAACGCGCTCCTATTCCGCGAATCGCTAGATCGCGAGGTCGCGCCTTTCACGGGCCGTTTCCGTGAAAATTTCGTGGCGATACCTTTAGAAATATCGCGGCGACTGTTAATTTTACACCGCGATACGGGCTTTTTCAACAGGAAAAACGGCGCGATTCAACGTTTAACCGCCCCCGGAATTAATCGGTCCGCTGGACGTTCTTTTCACGGTAAATGGTTCGAATGGAAGGAAGGAGCGAGGGTGGGGGTGCTCGGACCGCGGGAAAAAAAGAACGGTGACCGTATTTTTACGGAGGTGGAATTCGGTACGTAGGCAAAAAGCACGCGTTCCTGACGTTCACCCCTCGTGCACGAGCCCCGATCCTAGCGGATATCGTTCTTCTCCTAGCTGTAAATTCTCCGTGTACGCGCCAACGATGCGAGATGCACGATAATGATATGGTATTTCTAGCATTCCGATAATTTCTTACGATAAATCACGTCTAAACGGAGCCGCGAGATGGCATAAACACACGTTCCGAGCGGGCCCCGCTTCCCTGCCAGTCCGAACGCTCGAAGATTAATGATATTTTATAAATTCGAGCGCGGCTTCGGTCGCGCCTCCCGACCCCAACCTTTCCCCCTTCGATCAGTCTTCTCCTCAGAGACGGACCACTCGATCCCTCGGACCTCTCTGATCCAGCTGCTGCGATCCAGCTCGCGCTCGGTACCGACTCGTTGCGAGTTAACGCAATTTCGATGTTCCAAGACCCTTTGGGAACTCTCCATGGGACAGGCGAGGGAAGAAGTGCGCTTGGACTTGCACCAACATCGCAAAGACATCGAACGCCAACGTCAAAAGTCTTGCATTCAATTACATCGTATTTCCATGGCGAATAGAGAGCGAGGGTCGCGGCGCACGTGCATGCTGCTCCTTTGTCCGAAAACGCTACGCTAAAACCGCGTAACGGGTGGCCCTTTCGACGAACTTGGAAGGTAAATGTCCCAGTACCTAACGCTTGAGATATCAATAGTCTCAGAAAATGAACAACCTAATGCTGTACATCCTAATATTTTAACTATGAGGTTTCAGAAACTGTGGATACTATTTTATGACCCTACTTCTTATTTCTAATTAGATTACATAATATATTAGAATTGAAGCCTAAAACTGCATAAAATGAACGCTAGTGTTCAGGTATTGGGACCTGGTCAACAGCTAAAACATTTACCTTAGTCGTAGTTGAAAATATCGCTTCCTACACTAAGTTCGCTCTCTCTTTCCTACGTGTTTCTCGTTTCGTCACTCCGACAATGCTGCAGTTTTTCGCGAGCGCCACCATTGGACGCCCCTTGTTTTTCCATTATTGCGATTGACGTCGGGATGAGTAATGCATCCAGTTCTGTCGAAATCCGAGGCTGTCAGCGAATAGGAGGAAAGAGCTTTCGAATTCTCGCGCACCCTATAGAATCGCAGCATGTCGCGGCAAGACCGCTCACGCACACGGAGCGTCTCTGGACACGTGGTAGTTAAATCGAATTCTCTTGCTGTCCTGGCCGGCAGAGACACAAAGCAAAGGTTAGTCGAGTGGATGGCTCGCCCAGGGCGGCCATCTAACAAATTGTGGTATCTAAGTGCCCGCTGGAAACGGGCCGCTTTATCGCTCGGCTCTCGTCCCGGAATTTCGAATTTTGGAAAGTCATTTTACCTTCGCTTCGGGCTCTCTCTGTCCCCTGTCCAACCCTCCTCCCACGCTGTGTCTCCGCGATGTATTTTAGTACAAAGAAGATGCGCGATTTCGATGATTTCATATGTGCCGAATTAGAGATCGTTCTTTATGCCTCGGGGCGGTCGAGTCGAGAGAGCACCTAGGACGAATCTCGCCAGGGAATCCTGGAGAGGCGAAGACGGCAGGATATCGAGGCAAGAGGATCGAGCCTGGAAAGTGGAGAGGCTTGGACATGGAGAAAACGCAGGACCCTTGTGCTCCCCGAGCGAGCCGCAGTTGGATTACGTGGCGATAGCTTTCCACGGGGCGTTCGAGTAATTCCAGGCTCGAAACGTTCCATTAAAGATTCAGCATGTAATTGCGTATGATCGTAGCGGAGATCCCGAGTTCCCTCAGTCCGCATCCGTCTGCTCTGTCCGTTTCCTTGGTGCATCCCGCTTCTGCGTCCCGCTGCTGCGTCCCGCGCGTCACTCCGACAGACGTGCCACGCTAGGCTACCCAAGGGATTATCATTGAACCGAATGATCGCGCGTAACCGTCGTACGTGAGGCAATCAGGCGACTGCGTGCCGGAAAATCCGCCTTAATGATGCCTCGAGCACCCTGCCTGGTGGTCCCGTCCATTCCGTTCCCGTGCCTTCGCTGCTCTCTAATATACCGAACGCCCTTCTTCTTTCGATCGCACCAAAACAAACCGATGAATAAAACGCTTATGCTCCTGATCGCGCGCGTGCCCCCGCCTCTTCCTTATCCCTCTCCCTCTTCTTCCTCCCTTCTCTATTCACGCGAATACCGGGTCCTTTCTGATCAGAGACCGACTGCGCGTAATGCAGCGCGATGTAGCGCAATCTGCGGCTGGAATCGATGGATCTTGGTTATCATCTCAGGCGCAACAAATGCCCAGTTATAGATTCTGAGTTTCCTTGGGTGCAGTGAGTTGTTCTTATGTGTTCACTTGTTGGGACCAGGTTTCAACAGAATCGTACATAGTGTAAGAGAGTAGCGCCTCGTTTCGAGTCGAGCTTCTTGAGCTTGTCGAGCTCAGGGTTCTTGCATGATTTCTTCATATTACCAGCTACCCTTGCCTACTTGCGAGGAGGATCCCATCAAGTGGTGAAGATAGCACTGTACAGATAACAGGGTTGCCAGAGGACTTTCCTTTTTCCCATTTCAGAGGAGTGGGAGAAGATAGTACGTACTATTCGTGTCCTACAAGAAGTGCCCTGAAAAGCATTACCATAATACTACGTACCACCAAGCAACCCACCGTACTACCTTCTCCACTTCTCAGAAACGAGAAAAAGGGAATTTATCCGGCAACCCTGATAACCGATGAACAAAATCTGACGAGTACATAAGGATTTACTGTATAGGGTAAGGGCTATCCAATGAAAGATTCTGATACACCTGGTAACATCGAGGAGAGGAGAAATATCGACGTTTAACGTCGACGAAACCGTGATCGAAGCTCGCTCGCGGAGAAACTGGCGAAGGGGCATCCTTTTTTCAGTCACATTATTCCCGAGTTATTCAGAAGATCGGAATGCAGGTACAGTTATGGTTAGCAGTAACGCGGTGCGCCGTCGGTGTATGGCCTCGCGGTTGACAATACCGCGAGCGGGCGGGCGCGCACGGAGTTCTCTCCGTGGTCCCCCGAGCGTCTCCTCTTCTTTCGTCTGTCGTCCTTTCTCCCATTCTTTTCCACGCGCGATTCTCCTTTTGTTCGAGCTGCCAGGGGTCCCCCTTCTTCCCGTAAGGCCGACTCGTCGCCGAGCGCGTGTCTTTAACCTCGTCCTCCTCATTGTCGGTTCGCGAGTGCGTGTATGCGATACGTGCCTGAACCTAGAACTCGACGACAATCGATAACGTCGTCACGATCGCGAAGACACGCACGCTTCTGTCCCCTTATGTTAATCGCTCCTTAATATTCCACGCGCACGCTCCTCTCCTGCTTTTCCCTCTTCGTCTTCGTCTTCGCCTCGGCCTCCACGCTTTTTTCTCTTCACTCTTCTCCTCTACCGCCTCCCTTTCCGCGGCTGCTAACTCGCCGGCTTGTTCCTCGCTTCTTTTTTCCTCCTCTGATGTTGCTCTTCTTTTTTCGAGCGGCAGCGCGACAGGTTACGATAATGTTTGCTATTACGCTTGAAAATTAATCCCCGCGTCGGACGCAAACTGGTCGCGCGACCGCTGTTCACGAGCTTTCGGTCGACGATCTCTTTATTCCGAAGGCGTCGTTAATCGTCGCGCTGACTCACGTGTCCCTCTTTCGCGCGACGCCTGTTCGACTCGCTACTTTCCTACCTTCCGCGGTTTTCACCGCATTCCTATCTGGATTCTGCAGTCCCCTTTTGTCTGAAGACTCTCCGTGTACAAAGACTACGACACCCTTCTTTTATCATTGTCCTAATTGAGAGAACAGTCGCGGTGCCCCAGGGCTCCCCTTCATCGTCGCCCTACTGTGACCCACGCGCGGGTCAAGGTCTCTGAAGGGTCTCAGGGGGAGCGATGGCAATAAATAACGGAAGAAATTACGTGATTAGTTGGTCGGTGCGTCGATGCAACGTATCGTCAGCGAGAACGACCTATAATACAGCTTGGAAGCTTATCCAGACCATACCGATCGCGAAAAATCACGCAACCCTGACTCAGGGTCACGAAGATGCTCCTTGTAGGTCCAGAAGAGGAAAAATTTGAAAAATTAAGCGATGCCTACTGTGGAGTACTGCGAATTAAAAGCAGTAATGCAACTTCAACTCTATGAAGAATGCAACTGGAAAGATAGACGATATAAAAAGAAAGAGGGCGGGCCGCAGAGCAGAGTAAGACGCGAGCAAGTGAGCACAAGTTCGATCAGTACCATGGATACGTTGCCTCGTTTAAGCTGGTAAGGGACCCGATATCATTAATAATAATTATACAATTATATGTAGGTACGGCGTATCGAGCGTATAGTTTAGTGCCGTGTTATTATCTCGTTCTGTTCGAGTCCCGCGAGAGGCCGTGGCCAAGAACACGTAGCCCGCTCTCCCTATAGGTATATGTTATTACTTATAATATTTCATCGTCGGAATTGGCGGTTGCGCTTTGTTTATGCCATGGGAACGTCACGGGGTTATAACTAAGAGCGGAAAACGAGCCTGGCGCGGAGCGGAGCCGAGCTGTGTGCGATCCTGGCCATCGCCATCGCCATCGCCGCCTCAATCGGCGTCGAAACTCGCTCGCACGCTCCGCAGCGAGAAGTGTCAGCCGATACCAGCGTTATCGCTCCTCTCTGGCCAGCCTGCTCGAACAGAACGTGCGTTTGCGGTGAATTATACGCGACGTCGTGACTGCGGGCACACTAGCCCCTTCAAACCTTGCCTCGGCAGGATTTAATTAAACGAACCGCGAGCCTCGGCTGGCTCGCTGGCCTTTTGCGCGTCAATTTTTTCCTCGCGTGCCGCCAGTTAGATGCAGATTTCACGGTTACAGAATGGTTATGCACAAGGGTTGCCGCAGGAATTCCCTCTTTGGGTGTAGCGAGGGTTATTCAGAGGTGAGGGGAGAAATAAGGGATGTCTTGTCGTATTGTCACGTTGGAACCTTGCTCGGTTCTAGGGCCTAGACTTGTGCTAATAAAATACCTGTTATTTCTTTCCCCAAGTCCCTATTTCGACCCCTGAAATCCTGTTCCATTCTAAGGCCTAGACCTATACAGATAAAACACTTGTTATTTCTCCCCTCACCACCCAATTTCAACTAGTATACCCTTAGAAGGAACTCGTGCGGCAACCCTAGTAATGCACGCTGCAGAGTTTTGCATCTCGACGACTCAGGAAGCTTCTGTCAATTCCAAGCGGAAACAGGAGTTCCATCTACGTCCTTGATCGCGAGGAAACGATTAAAGGGTCCGCGAACCGCGTGGATCCTGCGTTTTCCAGCAGAACTAATCTCCCTCGCGGAATATATATCGATAACGCCGATTAGAAAGCAACGTGAACGAGGCAGATCGATCGGGGAGGATGGGAGAGGCAGGAGAGAGAAAAAGGTTCAGGATGTTTCGCCGGAAAAATTTATAACCCGGTTGATCGATTATAGGCAGAGGGATTCCCAGAACTACTATGCTGATTAGAAAGCGAGGCATGCACACGAGTACGCATCTGCAGCCCCGCCTATTCCTGCTTGCTCGCTCGTTCGCACCCTTTTACACGTGTACGCGTCTATATTCATCCGTACACGCGTCGGTCTTTATCTTCCACGAGGGCTGAAAAATGATGGACTTTCCGCCATCGGACGTTCTTTGAAGTCGATTTCATGCTGGAAGGAGGGAACGAAAGTCACGTGCTGGAACGTGTCGAATGGGAAAAATCGCGTGCCTACGCGAGATGATCGAGTTGTCCCCTGATTTCGCGAATCCAACGACTGGATTATTGTTACGAGGTGCTGGCTAGAGAAACTGTTCCCTCCAAAACAAGTAGGTAAGAGTTTCTAACCGAGGCTAAGGCGCCTGGCACGTGCAGGGAGGTGGAGGCGTCGACAGAGCAAAGCGGTGGCCTTTCAAGAGGCGGTTTCGGGCGTCGCGTCGCTTGACCTGCCAATTTCTATCGGCGCGCAAAGGCGAAACGTGACGGCAGGGTCGATCGAGGTAAATCTGCTCTAACGATATGCCGTGGCTGCGACAACGCCACCAACAGCGGCATTTAATCGATGCGTAGCGAAGTTTACACGATTCGCACGACGTAAACTAATTACCTTGCACTTTGTGCAGACCACGCGCGCACGTACACCTACGTTGCACGCGTGCTACTACACACGCACGCCTCGAGGCTTCTCGAAAAGAAACTCCACGCAGCTGGCTACCTTTATTATCCTATTTCTTTCTCTTTACTCCACTCAGGGTGGAATAATGTTTCTCTGATACTTCCTGCGTTTATGATGCATTATCCCTTTCAGACTTGATTTCTCAGAAGCGAGAAAAATAAAGGAAAGACTGTAGTCACAGTTTTGATATACTAAGTTAGATATTGAAACAGTAAAGCAGCGTAGATTATGAAGCGCACCACGTCTGAGGGGGTTAATATTCTATCGCACCAGGGTGGCTCAGCGTTTAAATCCGAGGAAAAGAGGGATTATTTGAAGGATTTGCCAGGCCAATTCCCGCTGGTCGAAGTAGTTGTCGCGAGGAGTAATTGAACCGTGCACGCGGGTTCTTCCCTTCTCGCCTTCTTCCGTTCCCTGTTCCATGGAGTTGCGTACTCCCTGGCGGGTTGTGCATGGCTCTGCCCACGCGATCCTCGAGCGTCGGCCCCAGAATTAGGTCAGTTTGCCGCGCTAATGGGAAATATAAAGTTGTACACAAATAACCGAATAAATGAAATTTAACAGGCGGCGAGGCACGACCTATCGGCGCGCGTTTGCGTTCCGCGGAATATGCAAAGCGCGGGAGCTCGGGCGGCAGTGGTCGCACGCACTTTCCACAGCGTCGCGCGTTAGGTTTCCTCGCGTTACGTTAATTTACGTTTTTCCTTTCTGCGTCTGGCTCGCGCGAACCACGGAGGGAGGGCAGACGGAACGACAATTGTTTTCTCATTAGCGGCAGAAGCACGAGGAGAAGAGGAAAGTCAAAGTTCCGCGCGAGGCGTTTGTTTACTTCGATACGCGTTTGCAAGCGTTTAGTCTTTTGCCACCGCTGCACGCCCGCCTCGGACAAATTCCGCCACTTTAATTACTCGCTGAACGTTTCAGCCTGCTCAGTGGCGAGGATCGTTACGAACATTCGCGACAATTATTTTGAAAACGTTAGCCCTAACGTTATTTCGCGGGCTGCCAGGCGCCGGAACGTTATGTTTTCCAAGCTGTAAGGTAAATGTCCTAATACGTGGACGCTTATACTATTCAATTTTCCTCGCTTATAATGTACCTTAACTATTCGTGTTACTCTAGGAATCTATAAAATCCTATTACTCTGATAAAATAATTTCGAAAGAAATGGACTTAGGTCAGCCAGGCTCTCAGGCACAGATGTATACATACCTTACACACATATCCCATGTCACCACTGGAAGAGATTTTATCCTGACATATGGCAATACTGAGCGTAAGGTAATAGCAGTGAGGCAATGGCGATCGGACAATGTTTTTGAAAAGACGGGAGCCGTGTGTTAACGCAATGCGTTAACCCCTGCCGTTACGCCGTTTTTTATCGGTTCAATTATCGACTCGATTCTTTAGCGCGCAAATGATATTTTCCGCGCGCTCGGCGGGTTAAATTTCGAGCGATAAATCGTTCGATCGACCGTTTCGACAAATCGATCCGGTAGATTTAACGTCGCGAGTTATTTACGAATTAGCGGGGAAACGATTTCGGGCAATTCTTTTTTTTCTCGTCGAACGGCGTGTCGCGTGCGCCGCGAACCGGGCGATGCCTTGTAAATCGTCGCGTAATTATTACGTATCGTCGCGCAATTATTCCCCGCGTAAACGGAGAACGCGGAGGCGAGCGCGGGCCGCGGCAGAAAGCAGACTCGTTCCGTTTGTTCGGTTAGTCCTGGATTATCGTGATAATTATCGTCGGAGAAGCTCGAAGATATAGAGAGCGGGAGTATACTCGGCAAATAAACTATGATGTCGGGGGTGGTATCATTGTCGAGGCAGAGAAAGCGGAGCGAGAGATAACGTTGTTCATCTTTCTCGCGTATAAACCGAGGTAAGTACCGAGGGGGTAAAGGGTGGGCTGCCACCGCTCGCGTTTGCCCCGTCGTAAATCGCGAATGATTCCGCTAAATTTCCATCTCGTCGAATGCGAAAGGGGATAGCAGGGACCACTGGCGGATAGGGGTTGGTTCGTCGATGGTGTCGGTGGATGGATAATGGGCAGGGTGAATGATAATGCCGCGTGCACATTGTACCTTCCTGCCCGCGCCGTCGCGTTTCTCTACAGGGTGTTCAAATGCCATTGTACGTGCTATCGACGCATGTACGACAACCCGTTTCTCACCGAAATTCGATTCGACCCAGACCAAAGTTCGCGTCGACGTCTCGGCTGACTGTCGAGGCACGGCTCTCGCATCGTGCCCTTCATCCACCGACACAAAACCGAGATCCAGAGGTACGAGCAATAAAATGGTCTGAGCAAAGACTGGTAGCCTGAATACGAGCGGACGCATCTCGAAAACCCAGAATTACCGAAATTACGGAGACGGCGCGCGGGCAACAACGACGCTAGGGGCGTGCCCTTTCTACCCATCACCCCTTTAAGCACCGTTTAAAGATGATAATGCAAAAATCTGGCCGAAGAGGGTTCTGATCGGGGCCTCCTCTATTTCGGCAAATACGTCACGGAGTAGAACGACTGCCGAGGCGTCTTCGTCTTTCGACGAGTGGGAATTGGAGCCGAGCTCGTTGCCTCGCTTACTCAATGTTGCGCAAAGAAACAAATGGGAGGGGAGAGATCGCGGTACATGTACTTAGTTCGTTCTATGCACCGTGCGGCTCTGGCAACGGCGAGTCGGTCACGAATACCTAATCAATAATTATTACCGCGATACTCTCTATTTTTGCGTCCTGGCCCCCCTCGCGTTCCGGACGAAGCCTTCGTCGGAGACCCGCGAACCCACCGCCGCCCCCTCCTCTTTCTCCTCCTCCTCCTCCTCCTCCTCCTCCTCCTCCTCCTCCTCCTCCTCTTCTGTTTCTTCTCCCTACGTGCATCGTGCCGCCATATTTGCATATTTATAAGGGAATGTAATCGCAGAGCTCGGTTTTCGCCGCTCGTCGCTCGCTACCGTGGAAAGAATTCTCGCAAGATGGCGGAAAGATTCGAGGCAGACATGCGATCCGATTTCCTGCTCTCCCTACCGAAGCCTTCTCGAACAACGTATCATCAACTCGGCCGATCTAGAAGAAACAATCGTTTCTTTCTTCGTTCTAGTTCTATTCGCGGAAATGCTATCGAGGGACGAGAGAGAATGGCTCTCCCGAACAGGGATCGACTGGATTGTTGCGGGCGTTGGTCGGCCCTCCGAAGGCACCACTCGACTGCGAGAGAAGAGATTATGCGAGGAATCGTCGTCCCTAAGCGAAGCAGCGGTCAGCCGTCGGTTCTTTCCATCCTCCGCGAGGCTCGGGAATCGATCGATCGTAGGCATCGCTGCCCGAGCAAGCCTCTTGGGTTTGCTTTGCAGTGTGTAAACAGAGAGAAAAGAGGACAGAGGGGAGCATCGCGTTCGGTGGACGAACAAACGAGGAGGAGAGGAGGCGGAAGAAAGAGAAACGAAGAGAGCGGGTCGGTAAGTAGTCGTTGGTAGAGTTCCCTCGGATCTACGTGGATAGCAGCGAAACCGCTATGGCTCTATCTTCGGTTCGACCGATTTAGAGGCGAATCAACGGATAAGTGGCAGTTCCTCTGCTCTTCCTCTGATCGAATATACTCCAGCAGCCCGCTGCCAGCGTACTCGTACTCGTGCTGCTGTTGCCGTGCGGTTCTTCACTAGCACAACAGCTCGCGAATAAGCTACCGTACGAAAGCGGCGAGTCACGATCGGCTCGTTACCAACCATCTCCCTCGATATCGCGAATCATGAAATCACGAAAATCATCCGCTCAAGGAATGGACCAGTCTTTTCCTCCCTTCTCCTCCCTTCCTCGTCTCGAAGACCCGAGTCTTGGCTTCGACTACGGGAGCATCGAAACAGTGCCTTCCTCTTTCCTTCTCCCTAATACCATCAATCTTTTTGCAGCAGGTATTTTCGATCTCGAACTTTTTCTCCGTGCTTTTTCTACGCATCATTTCCGCTGTGTGTGTCGTATGGACGAGGTTCAGAGTTCAGGCTTTTATACGAAAGATAGTCTCGGTGATTTTGACGAGCTAGGGGACGACCCTCGAGTACTTGCGTTTATTACTCACCAAATAAATCCACGGTTATCTTTCTAATACCGGGTACAATCTAATTTGAAAGGAACAGAGAGCGCGCGCTGAATGGGGTAGGAACCCTGGGCGGCCAATTCGGCCGATCGGAAATGAAATTTCGATCGACGAAAGAGCCTCGTCACCGCCCGGAGAAATCTAACCTACAATTCGCATTAGGCAGCAATTTTTGCTCCACGGGACACCATCGTTCAACTACAAAAGCAACGATCCATCGCTGCTGCTAGCCCTGTACCATCATCGAGGAAAAGCCTTGTCTTCCTTCGTTACCGCTCAGAGATCTAAATAGAAATTTAAATACACAAATGCCCGAATGCTCGGCCAGCATTGTTCGCGAGGTACGCGAACCAGAGAGCATTCGATGCTTATCAAACGCATCAAAAATTCTCAAAGACTGTTCCCCGAAGTTTTTTATTTAACTAGACACCAGAACGCGTCTGGAGCGCATAAATCTACCGAGAGAATGCGTCGATTATATAATCCGTGCCTACAGCAATCGCGTTTGCTTTCCTGCAAAACACTCTCCCGTTTTGCGCAAGCCTTTTACACCTTTTTGCACGTCGCCAATAACAATGATAATAATCATAAAACGCTCGACGAGAAAATACGAGCGGCGTCGAGATAACGTGGTTCCAGGCGACAAGAGCAACGGCTGCTCGTCACGGAGAAAGCAGTTGGTGTTCGCGACTATCGCCACGCGGTCCAGCCTTTCTGGCAATACCCTCGAGGATGAATCTCCGCGGGGAGCGAGACCATGGGTGGTTGGAACCCTGGGGGATGAGAGGAAGACGCGATTACTCGGTTAAGAGGCCGATTACCGAGTCCATCCTCGATCCACTGACCGACAGAATGTTCAAACGAAGGAAACAAGATACTCGAATAATCGCCGAGGCGATCCTCCAGGCGCCGATTTCGAACTCGAAACAATTTTCCATTGCAGCGAAGGAAAAACTGGTGAAAAGCACGGGTCCATGATTGATTCGACCGACTGGATGGATCGTGGGACGCGTAATCGTCCGTAAACCTCGGTTTACCATTCACTTTGGGCTCGTTGAGTCGTGAAAACCGCAGGACCAGACGGCTCGGTCCCGAAAGATGCTCACGCGTATCGGATAGCGGCGGAGCACGAAGAGCACGCGAAATATGATCGAACGACAGAGGCGCGTGGCCAGTCGAAAACCAGCACGTGTCCGGTTTTAACATAAATCAGTCGATAATCGTCTTCGCTCAAAGACAACCGTCGAGGAGCGTGTTAACGCTCTTATGTTGCGCAAAACACCACAGTTCCTATTACCATTTACATACAATCGAATCTATCGCGCATACATTTACATACTACGTAAGTAGGTCGTCTACGAGCAAGGCTAACGAATATATTATATAAAATATTTACTCGGCGATTTCTCAACTTTCGCTCGATCGCGAAATCATTTGCGTGTGGCACGGCAGATACGAAAACTCAAGGACGTCGAGTCCCTGTACAATCGCGAACAGTCCTGTTCGCGGGTCGGAAGGACTCGACACTATGGAAGGACAGGGCAATCGCGACAGGTGGCCGACAAGGTGTAGCACTGTGGGCGATAGATGTGCACACATTTTCGATTGATGTATACAAGGGAGAGCGAGAAATAAAACGAGGAAGCATAAATATTAATACAATAATAACAGCGCTGATTGCGCTGGATTTTAGAACTCAGCGGGTGGTAGCTCGCTACAAAAAAACGAGAGCAAAGGAACAAGTTACATATATAATACACGTACTATAATTCATTTCTTTTTCTCATAAACTCTGCTCTCCACTGAAGAAATGTCTTCTTTATCCTTCAAATATATTTGCACACTAATAACTATTTTACTCGTACAACTAATAAATAAATAGACAATACAATTCCAGCAGGTGAAGCCTTCCCCGAGCAGGGCATAAGGAGATCACCAGAAGCAGAGATGATTCCGCGTTACGTCCCTAGCATAGCGACACGTCCGAGGGCGACGACTCGTCGCATAGTGCGCGCTAGAGAGGACAACGAAACGAGCATCGAACGTCGAAGAGAGACTGGAGTGAGCAGCTGACAGAAAGAGAGGACGAAGAAGCCGAAATGAACGCAGACACGAGGAGGATTCGAGTGGACGAACTAGAGCGGAATAGAGAGAGCGAGGAGGACGGAGGGGCGGGAGAGGGTGCGAACGCGTTCCACCTCGAGCGTCGGGAGGTTATCCGGGGGCGAGGGTGGCACCACGGGCATTAAATATACACGCTGATTTGTCGTCCGCGGATTGTCACCTCTGATAGCTTTCATTTTGTTGAATATCGGTGGCTGCCGCACTCGCCCCGCTCGCGCTACGCTTTTCGACGTAATTCGGCCCGCTTGATTGACTTTTCAGCTGGCCTTTATGGCGATATTCGTTGCGCGAACCCGTTCCTCCCCGCCCCTCTGCCCTCCCCTCGCGCCCTAGACACCTCTAGTAGATTTATCGGACAGCGAACGCGTGTCCTGCCGGTTTTTCGCTCGGTCGAAACCCGTCAGCGATACCGTGACGTCTGCCCACCTGCCTCGCTCGTCGTCGCGAGCCCCAGGGCTGTCGTCCCGCGATCGACGTTGCCCGACAGATCCTCCACCGCGTCGTTTCGATACGTTGCGTCATGCCACGCCGAAAGACACCGATACGCTGTCCGTCCGATTTTTATGCAACTCGACGCAATTCTGGAATATGCCCGGTATATTCGTGACCCACGAGAAGTCGCATGAAATTCACTGCCTCTCGTGCTTTCCAGGGGACTTCTCGTGGGACAAGAATAGTAGTACAAACGCTCGTTTAATTCATTCTAGCAAAATAAGTCAACCTACTCGACCACAAACGTAAAGTCTACTCACATGAACTTTCGTTATTTAGCCGAATCAAGTATATATAATCGGTGGTAGTAGGAGAAACAACGTGCTGTTGGAAACCCAGCACTTCTTAACCAAGAGTCGGTTACTTTCTACATTTCGTTGCTTTCCCATCAAAGGTTTAAAGGGTCATAAATTAAGCTAAGAGTTCGACGAGGGGCTCCACCACTACCCACCCTCTTCAGTGTGCCTTGCACATTTTTCTCGAGAAAAGAGCAGGCTTGAGTTAACCGTCTCACAATGAGGAAGTCGAAATGAATAAAAATATAATATTTAACATATTAGTCAGTTAATATCCCTGTGCATCCAACAATGACATCCCAACGCCAACTTACCAGTCGTATACAGTCCATTTACCTATGTACCCAGTTACCCTTGAAAAGAATCGATTGCGTTAGAACAGTGTAAACGCCCTGGCAGGCACGACGCAAGCCTCGCTGCGACTCATCGAACGTGCACGAAAGATTCAGCGATCGCGCGAAGGTGATCGAAACAACAGCCGAGAGTCGCCGCGAGTTCCTCCCATAATCTCCGCCGCGGCCTGTTTTCGCGAGCCGCGCTATTGGCGTTTCTGTCAACATTCTCAGCCCCGCGGCGATTTTGAATAATATACGCGGCAGCGCATTTGTTTAAAGTCGCTGGAATCCCGCTCGTATTGTACGCCGACGAAAACAACGCGCGCCGTCTTCGCCGTGTTATATTCCGCGCACGACTCGTTGCGTCGCGCCGAGAATAAACGTTTCTTTCATCGTTTCCCAGAAATTCCGCGTTCCCGAGGCGAGCGCGCGCCGATCGAGGATCCCGCGGCTCGGCACGCCACGAAATTCGACCGATTTTTCCGCGCCCCGCTGCCGCTGGGACCGAGCGTCGAGGGCCAGAGGACCGCTGGGAGCGTCGCTGCATCGCCGCGACGATAAACGACTCTTCGTTTCGAGTTCCAGCGATTTTTCTGCTCTCGGTAATTCTACGAGCACGCGCTTCTTTCCTACGGGATACGGTATCCACGATACCGCTTCGTGTATTTTCTGCTCGTAAAACTTTTACCGTCCCATCCGTGTAGTTGCAACGTTAGAGCTGCAGTAACCCCCTGGAGCGCGCAATTAGAGCAATCGTAAATTTTAATGTTCCCCATTTGAAATGAATAGGGACGAGAAGAGGGGCGGCGTGTCGAGTATCGAAAAAGAAGGCCGATTCGATTTACGATCGCGAGGGTGTGGATTCGCGAGAAGGAAGAGAGAGATAGAGAGGGAGGAAGAGGGGATGGATTCGGTTGAAATCGAAAGCGAAGAAAGCGAAGAAAGCGAAGAAAGCGCGATCGGGAAACCGTGGGCAGAAGAAAGACGACGGTGACGGGGGGGGAGGGCACAAAAGGGTTCTCGGGGTCTCGCGAGCCATTTCGCGATAACGTTACGCGGCAGTTATTGGAAATAGTCTGGTCGATCTACCCCACCGTGAAATACACACAGCACAGCGAGCCTACGTCATACCTTGGCGTATGTACATTATTCATAGCCATCGGTGAAAAGGGCGCCAGCCGTATTACGTATGCCACGGGTTATTATGCCCTCTAAATGTTTAATGTGTTTGCCTTCCTTCTCCGGCCATCGACGTGGCTTTATGTTTTACCAACTAAATTACTATTTTTTTTCTATTAGTCCTTCACCGTTTACGTTTCTCCCATCGATTCGTCCCTCCCCGCCCCCAGGCCCCGTGGCCCCCGCTTCCTCGTCTCCCTGTACCTCTTTGACTCACGCTCGCCCTCGATAGTCGCGCGTGCCCCCGTCTCTGGACATCGTAAATTTTTATACGCCGTTCCTCGAATATTTAATCGTCACGCGTTGTTTGCGTTCGCCGCGCGCCGTATTGCCAGACGAGCGTTACAGCCACGAGCGTTACAGCCACGAGCGCTCCTCGCGCCCGAGTCGCCGAGATAACGCCAAGTTCACCGTTTACGACGTTTGTAAAGGAAAATGGAAGAACGTCGACGTCGGAGGAGGCGCGTGGCGCGCCAGCCACGAGGGGGGACCGATTTAGAAAAATAAATCGCGCGCACGCGGCGGCCAGCTCAGCCTGTTTACGAAATTCATATCCGACGGGCGATCCTTGAGGACGCGGAGGACGCGGAGCGAGGATGGACGAGATCGTTAAAACCCGCGGATCGCTGGAACGCGCAACGCCGAAACGCGAAGCCCGGCGAAAAGTTTGAAATTTACTGCTCGACATATTGGCTGCGAAAGCACACGAAATTAAGGCTAGTAAAACACTTTCCTGACATCTCGCGCGCCCCTCGACTGGCACACCTACTGCACCCTACCCCTTTTTGTCACCCGCGCCCTCATCCCTGCGTGTTTTTCTGTTTCGTGAAACACGGTCGTCAAGCGACGCTGGATGACACCACTTTCCATTTGCGGTGTTCGGAAATCTTACCGATGCTAGAGACTGTAGGCAAGCGTTTACTATGAAGTCAGTGTACTGTCCTTTTTTGCTTAAATAAAACAACGACTTTGCGAGACTGTGCTTGTAAATACTTCTTTGCTCTTAGTTTTGTCACACAGTGAAGTTTCCACGTGTATGTAGGCTACTCCCCACGGACATCACAGTTTCTAACTTCAAACTTTGCAGTACTTGATCAGAAGAGCTCGGCGTTAACTTTCGGAATTCAAAGCTAACGATGACTTGGTGAGAATTAAGCGAAGAGGAAGACCGAAGAATATTCTAAACGGTGTGAGTTAAAAATTTGTACATTCGTGATCGTAATGAGAGGGTGATTAAATGGTTTGAATCAATTTTTTCAAATTTTCAAATCGATTTCAAATTTCAATTTGAAAGTCTGATTGTTTCGACACATTTTTTTCTGGACATTAGACAATCCTTGCATGAGAGAGGCTCCAAACATCCTAGCAATTTTAATTATAGCGCTTTTAACGTCAAGTTACCGAATTAAACACTGTTCCAACTAACGACGTTAAAAACTTCAGCAGCGATAATATTTGTTACTTTGATCATACATTGTATACTCTATGCTTTCAGCGGGTAATGCGATCGATTACCAATACACGAGTTCGACTACATAATTTTTTTCTCCATATTTCAACTACCATTAATAGATCTTTCCCCTTTTCCCATTTTATGAAATGATTAAATCCACCTTTGGTTTCATTGCTCTTATTGCACAGAATCCTGAAAGATGCATCTGAATTGCATCGTTTAGAATGCACTCACGCGATACTACTACCGCCACCTGTTGGCAGAAAATTCAGCCGCATCGTTAGCTGCAACCGACAATGCAGGCAGCCTGGTCCTCCCATGCATGTGCTCGTTCTCGTGTATCGATAAGCCGACGTATTAGAAAAATAATACGAATGAAAAACAAGAGAGAATAACATGGATAATAATGAAAACGTAAAATCAACAAACTTACCAAAGGGGTGGGTGAAAAATAATCGTGGGGATACAGGAATAACTGTAACAAACGAAAAAGTGCATCTGAAATATACTACGAACGGAACAGTAAACACTTTGCAATAAACATGACACGTCCATTTCAGGATATCATTGCTTTTATTGCCAAAAAATATATCTATCGATTGTCTGTACAATACACACGACGCGTCGAAAGATAAAGTTATTTTTAACGATAAACGTACTTGTTTTAATTTACAAACGTGCTAGCACATAAATACACATGTAACTGAACACGAGTTGCACGTAGTCCAAACAAGTTGCAATAAATTGGCGCGTAAACGAACTTGAACACGCTTTCCTCCCTACTGCAACTCTTCTGACTTTTCACACGAAACGAATAGGGTAATAATCGTGAACACTTTGAAAACGATAACTGACACGTTTTCTCCCGACACGTACGATTCAGCGGCGAAGACGCGAAACGAGTCACCGATCGGCCACAAATTCCTATTTGTCGCGACGAGATCAAGGAGAGATTGGTCGTCGTCAAATTTGGAAAGATCGAGTTTGCAGGTCTCTCGCGCTGCACAACCACTTGTGGATCGTGGGCACGAGAGAGACGTGCAACAACATCGGCGAACGCGGTTTCTCTCGAGAGGACAGAGACGGGGAGGACGCTCAGGCGTGGATAAAATATCGTTGGAAATTAGCACGCGAGATACCCGAGGAAAACAGAGGCCGAGCGATCGAAAGCAGTCGCGTGTTTTCGTCGAAATCTCGACAGAAGTCTGTGTGTCAACGCCATGTCAAATTTTGAGCACCGTTGCACGGGGAAAGTAAAAAGAAGTCGACGATCTTACCAAAACTGAACAAAGGGGGGATTACAGACTTCTTGTAACGTTCTCCGAGAAATATTTCACAAGGAAAAACAACACAGAATTCACAAAATATTCCGAGCCCAGCGGCGAGACGTTTCGTGCATGTATACACAGCCGACAGTGCTGCCGCGCTCGGGCGACGCTGACTATGCGAAGCAGAACTCGGCGCGCGCAATTTGAAATCGTGTTTAGGCGCACTCTGATCGAGACAGGGGAACAGAGGAACATTCTTAAAAAGAAATACTGTATAAATCAATTAAAATCATATTTATCCATGCTTTCTCGTGACAAACAATTTTAAAAATACATTCTATATACAGATCTATTAATCTAGAGATAAAGGGTGGTTTCAGTGAAGTAAAAAGAGACGCAAGAAACGGGGATGCAAGTGGAGGGAAAATTGAAATAGAAGGGGACGGAATAAACGAGTACAGGCAACGTATCGACAGAACAGAGTGGCTAGGAATGGGGGATGGTGGAGCGATGGGTCTGGAAGGGGAGAGGAAAAAGGTGGCGACGGCAGCGGTGGAATCAGTAGCGCCTTTAAAGATGGCCTCCGTGAGTAACGCGCTGTGTCGCGTTCTGGTCGAAAAATGATCGAAAACCCTTGGAGAATCGCGAATCCCGAATAAATCTCGTGGCTCGGTGACTGGGGGATTATCGAGCCTGTAGGGGTGGTGGCGTGAGTCGCTTAGGGGATGCTCGGCGTCGCGGAGTGTTCGGTGGACTGAAAAAGAGAAGATCCCCGGTGATGGGAGAGAGCTGGCCAATATAGCGGCGCTCGTCATTCTACCCCGTGTCGAGTGACAGTGGCTTACGTAACGGATTATTCTCGCTATGATAACGATACTCCAGTCGCGGACGCGAAACAAGAAACTATTTTACCGGGTTATTCGCGGCGCTGCGCAGCAATCCGCTCGAAATAAGCATCGCGACTGACCTGAATTTTCTCTGTTTCGTCACGATCGAGCATCACGCCGCTGTTCAAACCTCTGCTCCGTCGCTTTTCTCTCCAGCAACACGGAACATCGTCTCCAGCCTGATCGAATGAAATTATGACAGCGGCGCTCGTCATGGAGAACGTGAATTGGGACCCTGGTGAGTAGCTCTGATCTGGCTAGAGAGAAAAGCCGCCTCTACCTTGCTACGCGTCGTTTGTTTTCGTTCTCTCGCCTTTGGGCTATCGATGCGGCACCAGCGGTACGTCACCGATTTCAAAATAGTGCCTCGCCAGTAGATTCAACAGACTGCGCCAACTTTTGCCGGCTCGACTTCTGCACGGTGCATCGATAGCTGAAAAGTGCAGCAGGACGATGCTTGGAGTCTATTTTTACTTCCTACGAGGATCCTCGATGAAAGTCGAATCTATGATGTTTCTAAAACGAAGTTGCAAGAGAAGTAGAAACGTTTGTAGCTACGTGGGTAGCTTCTCGAGAAGAAGAAAGGATTTCTTGATTAACGTGCATGCATAAAGAGAGTTGTAATTGATATTGCCTTTTCTAACATGCAGAGGTTCGTTCGAGAAGTAGTTGGCTCGCAGGAAATTAATTTATCGATCAGAAGGTAAATGTGTCGTGAACTTTCTGTGTTTCCGACCTGTGCCCGACAGCGCCAGAACTCGTTTCGATAACAAAACGTCGGGCCGAAAAATGGAGGAACCGTTTGAACGTTATTTTTATCGTAACGATCGCTGTCGTTTGTTTTTCAGCATTATCCAAACTCCTAAATTCTCT
The DNA here is from genome assembly GCF_051401765.1 of Calliopsis andreniformis. Taxonomy (NCBI): domain Eukaryota; kingdom Metazoa; phylum Arthropoda; class Insecta; order Hymenoptera; family Andrenidae; genus Calliopsis; species Calliopsis andreniformis. The sequence goes on from NC_135063.1 coordinate 13,110,600, forward strand.
TCAGGAGAATAAGAACGAAATACCGAGCTGCACGGAGGAGGAATTCGGCTTTCTCAGCGAGTTGTTGCAGTCGAAGGAATTGAACGCCTTAGTGAACGTTCACAATAAAATCGTGAACAATGTCAAGGACGATAAATTTTTCCCGGTGCTCTCCAACTCCATGGACATCGATATCGAAGTACTGGATCTGTTAGCAACCAGAACTCACGTCTCAAAGGACTGCAAGGAACTGTTTCACCTACTCCAAAAGCCGCACATACAGGTAATGCAATGTTGCACTCTATTTTTACCTTTGCACAAAAACCATTATAGAAAGGAGTACGAGGTATCAAAATAACTTCGTTCCTCGGTTAATCGATCGTCAGAGCCCAGGAATCAATTATCAAATAATTGAGTCTCGTGGATGCGTGTATGTTGCAGGGTCTTCTGTGCGCGCACGATGCTGTCGCCCAGAAGGACTATTATCCCCGATTGCCAGAGATTCCCCTAGAAGTGGACGAAGACGAGGAAACGGTGAAGATCGTGCAGCTTGTGAAGTCGAACGAGCCCTTGGTACGTCAGATAGGCCGCACGTTCGGTACTTAGAGAGTGTTTTTAAGGTTTTTCCCTCAATTAACACGATAAAGGGAGAGCTTCGATGACGTAGTACGAATCGATGCCTACGATCAAAAGATCGATGAGAATAGAAAAGTAACGGACGATAGCGTAACAATTTTTGTCGTAATTACGTCGACTTGCATGGGACTGATTAATCCTTTGTACCGACCTAGTATCGTAGCTACGAAATACGTAATCCTCGAGTATCGCGGCAAGCGGTATTCAAAACACTTCTTGAGTAATCACGTGTTTCTTTCATCGTCAAACTTGCTTCGAAGTGTGGTGCCGGCGTTGAACCGATCGTGGTAAGTCATCTTCAAGCCGAAACATATACAGGCCTGTGAACGTTTAATGCCCATTAGCGAACAACAGTTACGATTTTTCTGGCGTTATTTTTCTTTGCCACTTCTTTAGTTCAAGCGCTCTAGTCGTTGAATAGATTTCTGTTCGTTGTGTTCACTTTGCGAGCTCACCCCCTGAATGAAACGAGAGTGTGGACCGAGCGAACTGTACATAGAACGTTGTTTCTTTCTTCTCACACTAATTTATTTATTTCGCTTTACGTCTTTACTTTTACACCTGTTTGCGTCCATTTTTATATCTCCATTGTTTCGTGTTTTCTGTTTGTGATTTTTGCTTGTAAATAAAACTGTTTCTCCATCGTAACAATTGTATCCTATGTTATTGTCCCGCATGTCCTCGTGTGAACGTCTGAAAATCTCTCGAGGTAACGCGACGCATTGGAGATTGCCTCGTGACGCTTGCCATTAGCAGCGACACGTTCGATCCCCCCGGGGACAGTCGTTTATCTCGAGAAATTTCAACCGAAAGAGTGACTTGTACTCGAACACTTCGATCGATTCAATGAATTACGTATGTGTTCGCGCATAAGATCGACGAGTGCAGCTTGCGCGAGACGACATCGATCTCGATCGCGCCTGTGTGTGTCTAACGCCGCCGCGATCGATTCTCTTTCTTTTCATATATTTTTTTTAAAGAAAAATGAAGGCCCTACCTAACACGCGCACCTCGCAACGCAATGAAAACATTAGTTTACACGTTGACAATAGGGGGCGACCATAAAAACGTGCGAGGTCACTGGCAAGATCGTGATAGCGCGAATAATGCACGGCGGCGCGGCCGATAGATCCGGCCTCATTCACGTCGGAGACGAGGTTTGCGAGGTCAACGGCATCAGCGTCGAAGGAAAGACTCCGAACTGTGTTCTTAAGATACTGGTAGGTCCTAGTTCCCGTTTCACCAATTAATCATCCGCTTATCGATTCAACATACACTTTCTCTTGCTACCAGAAACTTCACCCTCCTATTACAACTCTGATAGAAATGGACAATCACCAAAACTATGTCATGTCTTTCAGCAAAATTCGGAAGGTACCATAACGTTTAAGATAGTTCCTGCCGACAGCAAGGGGGGTATTCGGGAGAGCAAGGTATGTTTCTAGTACCTAATAGTAGCAAACTGATCGTGTACTCTCGCCCTAATGGAGACCTTCCTGAATTTGGTAAATTAAATCGTGAATTGGTGGACTCGAAAATAGTGAAAGATTTTTCAAAAATTCATGAACGTCTCTAGATGGACGAGACTTGAAGAACAGTGTAAGAAAAATATTGTCACGCGATAGGTGCGAGTGAGAGCACACTTTTCGTACAAAGCTTCCGAAGATCCGTACATACCTTGCAAGGAGGCTGGACTAGATTTTTCCAATGGTGAGGTCCTCCACATCGTCAGTCAGGATGACGCTTATTGGTAGGACACCCCACTCCTTAAGCTTTTGTTCATACACGCAATATGTATAACGTTCCAATCACCTTCGTTTTGGAACAGGTGGCAAGCTAGACGCGAGGGTGATAGAAACATGAGAGCTGGCTTGATCCCCAGCAGAGCTCTTCAGGAGAGACGGATTATTCTCGAGAGACAGCAAAAGGAAAAGATCGATGATGATAATATAAGTAAGTTGTGCGGTTTGCGCTGAGAATGGTATTAAATAGGACGCTTCTGTTGGCATTTTCCAAACATGCTAACTCAGTGGGTCATCTGATTAGTATTGCCAGATAACGGGACAAAATGTCTTTCAGTGACGTCGTAGAGGAGAACGGTGGGGGTATCGCAGACACTGCAGACAAATATCGTACAGTTCCCCCACTCGTCTACCCTATGATGCCAGAGGAAGACATTTTGTCCCAGCATCTGGCAATACTGCATCTAGTACATGTTCATTTTCATTCATTATAACGGAATAGGAAGTCCTTAAAGAATGTTTGGGGAATACCGATGTGCAGCGCTACAGCTGTTTTATTGTCGTTTCATGATTTCTCATCGTTGCGATTTCTCATAGTCTCATATCCAGATAGCACAGAGACGTCTTAAAGACATCCAGTAAAATCCTAAAAATATCCGAGATGTCTTTTCAAGCTTCGAAGTTACAAATCAGTATGTCTCGAGAACATCTTAAAAGATATTCATAAAACGTCTTAGAAACATCCAAATTACGTTTATAAAATGTTCAGAAAAAAAGTAGACATCTATGTAGAGTATCTTTAAGACATCCTAAGGACGTAAATTAAACAGACGTCCTCAAGACCTCGCGTGCTATCTGGGTGTCTAGTGGCATGCAAGAAGTGTGCATTTAATGAAACTAACCAACTCTGCCAATAACGCTAACAAAAGAGAAAGACTGCTAACGACGAAGAGTCTCGATTCGCTAAAGATCTCGCGCGCCGCTCCCGACTGGTGTTCTTAACGGCTGATGGCCTGACGACCTAACCGTCGGTTAGGCTTGTGTTCTGTTCCAGTGCCTTTGCCCGCATTGTGCCCCCGTCCCAGTACCTCTTTGCACGCCTCGCCTACAAAGTGCAACTTGCAGGGCGTAAAAACTAAAAAAATCATGTATGACGCTACAGAGAACGACGATTTCGACCGGGAAGAAATACCGACCTACGAAGAGGTCGCCAAGCTCTATCCGAGACCTGGCCTGTACCGGCCGGTGGTTCTGATCGGGCCACCGGGAGTCGGCAGGAACGAGCTGAAGAGGCGGCTAATGGCCACCGATCCCGATAAGTACAAGACGCCCGTGCCTTGTGAGTCTACTCGTCCTTTCACCTAGCAGACCACCCTTCTTTCTCCTCAAACTAGCTTACCTCTAGATTCCTTTCAGCTCCATCACTAATCTCAATTTCAACCGTTCCTTTTCTTCAGATACTTCGAGACCACCGAGGCCGGGCGAAATAAACAGCAAAGAGTACCACTTCGTGAGCCGCGAGAAAATGGAAGAGGAGATCGACGCTGGAAAGTTTATCGAATACGGCGAGTACAAGGGTAACTTGTATGGTACCAGCTCCGAGAGCGTGAGCTCGCTGATAAACGCTGGATACGTGTGCCTGTTGAACCCACACTATCAGGCCCTCAAGATGCTTCGAACACCCCAGACGAAACCGTACGTGATATACATAAAACCACCGAGGTTCGAGATACTGAAAGAGACGAGGAACGACGCCAGAGCAAGATCTACGTTTGACGAAAGCAACTCGCGAGGTTTCACGGTGAATATCCTGGATTTCTCTTCGGAAAAGTGTTTCATGTTGCTAGTAGAACAGTGTAAGCTTAATTGACTTTTTTACAGGACGAGGAGTTTCAGGAGATCTTGCACAGCGCAGCCAGGATAGAATTCTTGTATTCTCATCTGTTCGACGAGGTAATTGTGAACGCTGACCTCTCAATGGCGTTCGAGCAGCTGGTGAACGCTGTGCATCGAGTAGAGTCAGAGCCGCTCTGGGTACCTGCCTCCTGGGTTCAATAAGTTTCCTTTCTACAAGAGGATTGCAAAGAAGCGACGGGGATCTCTACGACAACGCTGCCCTGTCAGCGCGGCTGGAACTCTTCGATCGGCGATGCTTTTCCTTCGAGTCTCCTCAGTCGAATTTTTTAGTAAAAAGCGTATTTTCTCGTCTACTCTTCTACGGCATTTCGAGTCAACTAATACTCCCGAGTAATACCGACGCCTTTGTACCCGTAGATTCGCGTGTTTGATACGGCGAGAGCTTGCGGAACTATCTCGCTCAACTCGGACTGCATTGAATATTTTCTGTCTCGGATCGGTCCGTTTCCTAATCTACTGTGCGTTCAGTACGCGATCTTAGAATCTACTGCCACGAAAATTGCGATCGACGGAAGTTTTCGTGACGTCTGACGGAGCAAGTGTTCCAATCGCGTATTTTAGTACGAGTCCCAAGTATTCGCGAGTGACGAAGTTTAAAGGGATATTAGGAAAGGCTGGCGAATCGCGTTAAAGCTCTCGCGTAATTTTGGGATCAATGATTATAAATGGTGTTATCCTGTTGGATACGATCGAATTCGGTTTCGAGGTATCCAGAGTGTTGAGACGCGAGCCCTACTACCGTGCATGATTTTTGATCCCAATTGTTGTTGATTGTTGCCAAATAAATATCGTACTTAGAACACAGTGAGAGTCACCTCACGACTATTATATTTTCCACTTGATCAGCATTGCCACGATACTGCTATTTTTTTCATGATTAAACGGCTGCCAGCGCGAGGAAGATTTATGCGCGCTATCGTGCCGGCGTTGCATTGAATAGTTCATCCTCGATGTAAACTCTATATGTTATCGAAATATAGCATTACACTTTCAACTGCGCCTTATCTTTTTTTTCCCCTCAATATTCGACGAATGCTCGTGAAATTCTTGGGAAGAATAGCTTCGAACGTCTTTATCGCGTAGAGGAAATTAGCTCATTTCCTATAGAGGCTAGCTTTCAAAGAGTTCCGTGGTCTGGGAACGCTACTTGAGGTGTTTCGTGTGGAGGAAACGTTAGTCCAAGTTCGGCCTTGAAGTAACGAGGCTTGCAGCTGTTCTCCTGACATAGAACCACTGAAATTGTGTCAATGCTCGTATCGACGCCAAGCTCAGGTGATAACGAAGACGTTCATGTTCAATGTTCTATCCTGGCTCTTGACGTAGTACTCATTTCATCATGCAGAAGCGTATAAACAAAATGGATAGTCTAAAATCGAGGAAGCATATCTGCACATCACGTTGCATGAACGGGATAATTAACTGTCAAAGAAAGGCACGAAACCCATCCTACCCTTGCTCACCTTCCACGGTTAACACTAGCGAACACTGAATTCCCAAGTTCTGAGTTGGCGCTTCAAATTCGATGCGTCTTCAAGGTATCTGTAGCACGTTATTAAAGTGTAACGTACCATAGCAATCTCTTTCATACGATACTCTTGGGAGTAATATCTTTTACAGTGTTAAAAGTGTTCGAGTGAAATTCACGCGAAACCTAAAAATCGATGCTACAAGAGCTCCAGAGTCAATACAATTTTCACTCTACGCGATTATAACAGAAAGTGGATCACGTTGATGAGCCCTAGTCTTTCAATTGTTTACAGATCGTTCACGTGTATAGCGTGCGTCGCTCTTTAAACGTGGCTAAGAAATTGGTAACACGAAACATTTCGAGAACTATTTTTAGCAGGCTTAAGTTTTCTAATTGATCTTGAATCACCGAAGCTTCTGAGCACGTGCGTGCGACGCATCGGGTGACCGCGTGTAACCGCACTAAAATAGATCCAAAGAGACGGACACACCTGAATTACACTCCGACACCTAGCGCGACATTTCTTATCGCAGCTGTGATTTTTCACGACTGACGAACCACTGGAATTGTGTTTCATTTCGAGGGGAGAAAGGAATTCGATGGAAATAATCGTGGATGCTCGACAAGCTGTCCCTTGATTTTCCATTGACCAGGTATCGAGAAGTAACACCTGGCTTAAATCCGCGGCTGCGCGGAGAGAGGAGCGTGCGACCCTCGTGATACTTTCAGAGCAAGGGTGCGAATTAAACTTTGGCCCAGTAGCCAATCAACCCTTACGCGAACGGATCAGTTTGAAAAGTTGCTGCACGAAATCGACCATGTTTTGGATGCTCATCACCGACTCGTTTTTTACGCGCAGCTGGATGTTGCAGACGCGTTATCGATCTGGATCCAGTGAATTTTGCTAAAAAAAATATGCCCCAGTGTGTCGTGTCATTTTTAAAAATAGTGTAATTTAGAACCGATAGGCTTTGGTTTTAGAGTGAAATATCTGTGTTTTAATCGTGCCATTTTTTGACGAATAAGGAGGAAGCAGGTACATGATTTTTTGAAACGAAATTTTTTATGACACCTCTGCTTTTTATTCTTACTTTTAGATAATACCATCGCGGGATTCTTTGCTCTTTCACCAAGGAGCGATCGAAGTGCATATATTTAGCAAACGGTATATATTTTTCAGCGCCTCGTTACTGATTAATGTCCACTAACGAATCAAGAGCATGATAAGCGACGAATTTACGTGTCCCGACAGTCTGACATCGATTTTATTTAAAATTAATTCGAATCCCAGGCTAGAGAAGAATATCTTTCTTACGTAGCACTCGAAATCGAAACACAAGGAACACTATGACCTCCGAAGGTGTTCATTACCGAGGTTATCACCGTCGAAATATGTCAATGACACGGTATCGCACGTGATTAATGACGAGACACGACTATTATTCCGAATGAACTCGCGTGTATGCTATTGACATTATAGCCTTCGTCGATTCGTCAGCTTCTCTTATGAATTTTCATTAATCGCACGTTGTATTTGGAAAACGTGTCTCATAACAGGCGCCTTAATAGCTTTACAGAAGTCACTCTTCTGTGTAACGCGATAGCAGCAGACAGCCTGTCGTTCACAGAATTTATATTGGAGTTTTGTGAAGGTTCAAAGACGCGTCGAAGCATTTTCTGCTTCGTTTTCTCTTCAGAGATATTTGAAAAATTCTGTTTCACTCCTCGAGCAGCTGAAATTAATCGTGAACTTGAAATGATTTGCAAAGAGACTTTTGCCACTTGACGAGTATTTAATCAATGTTTTACTCATGTATTCAAAGGGAGTTCGATCGAAATGGATCGTGAAATAGCTTTATTGCGCAAGGTTCGACGAAACATGTATTTCAAATATCAGCTTTTCGCGAAATGCACTCAATCACCGGCAGAAAACACGCCTAAGTAAAAGTTAATAAAGTGGAGCTTCTTCGTCGTGTAGTACTCGCGTTTCTTGGTAAAAAAGTTTCCTCGACATCGTTTTACGAATCGTAAACAGTGTAAAGCAGACGGTTATCAATCACTTTGCAGTAAAAAAAAAAAGATTCAAAGTCTCGCCAATGATGAAACTCGAGTGATGAGAACTACTTTCTCAGAAATAATCAATGATCTTGTCTATGTTTCAAGGAGACTCAGTTACGTCGAGAATAGTAATATCGACGCCGGCGTTTTTTATTTTAGGTAATTAATGTGCAACTATCGCTGCTAGACTTTACATTTGACGTAGTCACGTCGCATAAGAAAAATCGGTAGGAAATATTAATCAACCAAACGTATCTGTACACTATTCGTTACTACCATACCCTCATTTTTTTAAATTTTTTCTAATGATTTATCATCGCTCGAAGACATAACACACTCGACTCGTTATATACTATACAGTAAATAATATGTAGTTTACGATTATGTCAACTAGTAAACTCGGGATCGCTGACAACTAAAACCGCTAGCGATTTTGAAAGATCGATAGACAGCTGGAGTCGTGCAACTTCTGAAACATGGTAAAATCGATAGATTCTCGTGCATAAGAGAATTCAAAATATTGGCTTGGCGCCAAAGACGAGGACGACAAGGCTCTAGGACAAATGTAACACCGCCAAAATAAACGCGCGGACCCGACGAAATGACTGGTGTACGCGGTAGCGTAAAGTTCGTTCTATCCTCGCTCGTCACTCGATACGAGAATACCTATCGAAGCTGGGAACCGTGAATCCCGATAGTGGAAACCCACAAAATGAACCTAGCGTATCAGCTAATGGCTCGAGCTGCGATACAAATTCTCATCCAAAGATAACTGGCGCATTAACGTTTAAACCGCTCGATTCGAGACAGTCTTGCAGAGAGATTCGGTTTCGTTTAGATTCCTCGACGGTGCATCAAGAGATGCAAATAACTGCTACAGCTATGTGCAACATGTTGCATCGAGCAGAACTTGACCAATCGGTGTGAAATCGTTTCGTTTTCTGGATTTTACGGGGCTCGATGGCGTCTGGATCGACAATGGGGAGGAGTCGAGGGAATAAATTGTCGACGACTAACGAGATTCTTCCCAAGAGGACTTCCTTACCCAGTGAAATTAAATACGACGTTGGAGACTCTACACTTCTGTCTGCCAGGCAACGCAGCAGTCGTCAGGTAAGTGAATCTTCCTCCAATTTGAAAATATGCATTCATATCTTTATAAAATCGGTCTACGTCACCCACGAAACGATTTCGCGATTGTTTCCTTAAATGTCCATTCGCCGCGACAGTCTCTAAAACGTCCGCCTACGATACAGCTGCAAGAGTCGCTCGATTTATCCAACTTTCATCCAATCGTGTCGCGTTTGAATGCCAGGGACTCGGCCAGTGTCAAAGGTACAATAAGCCTCGGTTCACTGGTCACAGCTTTCGTTTACTCAGTCACAGCGGAGTATTAAATAGGCTAAAACCTCTGGTTGGTCAATGTCACACGGATGGTAATTCTCAGTCGAGCAGCAACCGTGTTCAGCGCAGTTTGACTTCGGTGCTCTGACAGGAAGCACTGCTTTCTACGCGACACTGGCCACTGGCCTTTTTATGAATACGAGCAAGATCTGATGATCGAAGAACCGAGGCTTACTGCACGCTGGAGGAAAATGCAGCGAACCCACTGGGCGGGCTGCTGGAGGAAAAAAGGCTAAATAAGAAGTCGTCGAGACGTGATCGTGCGCGCGTGGAGGAAGGTGCGCGCGTATTGCTCTCATACTTACTTTAATAACGCGCGTAGACGCGCAGACGAGCCACCGACCGAGCAACGCGAGGACTTAACCGACATATAAATAGCGTTTAGTTGAAACGGATGCGGTAGAACTCGCGTGCACGTCTTGCGAGGCGATCCGGAAGGCACGACTCGGTTTTCAAGGAACTTCTCCTACTCCGTACGCTGACACTCGCTGCCCCGTGATCCGCGACACCGACGCCTCAGTGATTTCCGAGTGTTTCCGCGGGAACGATCGACTTTCGGCACGCGGGCCCAACTCGCTTTCGCCTGAATTTCTGCGAAAGCCTGTCCCGCGAGAAACCAGACGGCCGTTTAGTAAGTGTCTGAACTATTTCGTCTCGTTTGCATTTCACTCGCATTTGGATCTCTCGCCTTGTCGAGCATACCACCTTTCAACGTTCAAGCCACCTGATAACGTAATTTCGCGACTTGACGCCACGTACTTTCGCCGACGTAGCTCCGAGACAAGATTAAATCCAAAGGTAAATAAACATTCTGTGTCGTCCCACGTCTGTCGGCTTATCGATTTATCGATATTGCCACTCGTTTCTTCCTCTTTCTCGTTATACCTTCCAGCCCGCCTGCTCAAGTTCGTGCAGCGTTCTTTAGTAACCAATCGAGAAAGTAGTCGGGAGATTGTGTTTGAAGAGTTTAAAGATTTCAGGCAAGTGGTCGTTAATACGTGTGTGGGTGGTTTAAGCAGAGAGCTCGACGAATCGTGGAAGACAGCTGGCAGATAAATGGTCTCCAGGCGTCGCGAGTAAAGTGCAATTCGTTGGTAAAGGGCAATACCTGCACCGTGAACAAGTACAGTATCATCGCCTCTAGGGGCGAGCTCGCTCGAAATAACTACGCGCCGAGAGAGACGCCGGCGCCGTGCATCGTTAACAAGAAGACCAAGCCGATCGTCGATGCGAGCACTCGCGCCAAATATCGGGACAACTTTCTCGAAGAAAAGCTCTCGGGCAAACAGCTCCCAAAGGACGGCGCAGAATCGAAGGGCATCAAGAAAGTTCAACGCGCCATCCACAAGTCGTTTTCGGTCCCAGTCAATCTAACAGAAGGTATCTACAATCGAACCTCCTCTCAGTAACCCTCTCTTCTTCCTGCAATTTCTCAAACGGAGCCTGACGTCGCTGTTTGAAACGCAATTCCTGAAGCTTATGCCCTATCGAGTATTGCTCGCTCGAAATAATCGACTGCACGTATTTAGCCTCGTCTATTTATCGCGCTCGAGACCGTTAGACTCATCGATGTTGCGCTTCAAATATGACAGCGACCAAATATAGCGAAAAACTTTACGAAGGAGATGGCACCCCTTCACGGGGAAGAGAATGTTAAGCTGATGGTATTGAAGTCTCTTGTAGAACTTGCAAAAGTACTCTAATGCTGGGTCTACACCAGCAAACACTTTGTGAACACTTTTCACAAACCTTTCATCATCCTTATTCGATTTTTCCGCGAATACCAAAAACAGTAAGCGAACAGATACGCGAGTAGACGATTTCTAGGAAATTTCATTTTCATACTGTTCGTGAACAGCCCGCGAACTCTGGTGTATTCGAAATTTAACAGGCTTGAGTTTAACAGAATCAGTAAGAGACGACTTTTGTAGGTTCAATAAGCATGCTGTTACTGTAGTCAAGCTACCTTTAATTTTATAAAGACCCAGAAACATTTACAAATCCTACAAAAGTCTACCTTGCTTAGATCTATTTAGGACACCTTTCCAAGATCTGTACGACCACCTTTTCCATACAGACCTCCCAGCGTACGAGAAGCCAGGACGCAGGCCGCCTGAGGAGGGTATTCTGAAAAAGTCTTCCTCTTTCTTGGCGAATCTCACCCACTCCGCGTGCAAAATAACAGAACGAAGATCCACCGATACTTCCTCAAAGCTAGGGAAAGATTACGCGGATGCGTATCTTGCGGGAGTTGGAGCCTCGTCCAGGTACTCTATTCTGAAGGATTACTTCTCGGTTTCGGACGACGACAGCGAGAACAACCACCTTCTACGATCGCCTAGCGTCCAGACGCTGCCGATAGAGCGGAAGAAGAAAAGCAGTCGCGTGAAGAAATCGGTGTCCTTCAGCTCGGACACGAGCTTCGAGGAGAAACGCGCGCCCTACAGGAACATCGCTGTTCACGAGGTCAAGGTCTACTGCAAGGGGGTTCTGCAAGGTACACGATCCTTTTTTCCCTCCAATCGAATCAACGTTTCCACGATTGCTGTCAGGCAGCGAGAAATTGCAAAGTGGATTGCGCCCTGTGCGCTTGTTATCGTATCCTCATTCTCCAGCGCGGCTATCGATTTTGAAAGAATAGTTCCTCGTCGCCTCTTCCTCGCGCCTCTACGATTAGCGCATCCTTAACGTCACTGTTTTCTTTGGAAATCCTTCAAGGGGACGTTCTATAGATACGAATGGCTCTCGATGCACAAGTGTGCTAGCCAGTCGAATTTGGAGAACAATACAGGTTAGAAATCGCGATATATTAAACGAATGAAGCGTATCAAATGAACGAAATCTCGATCGGTTCTCGCACGTGAGCACACTGCAGCAGCGTTAAAAATAGTCTTCGTCCAACTTTAATTCTCGAGTCGTCAGCGAAAACAATGGCTGCAGTTTTCCCTTTTTCCATCGCAGAAGTAAAATACGCTCGTCTCGGTTGTCGCGGGCTAATGCGCCTGACGTAACGCTAACTGGTCAACCTATTTATTGTTTCTTCTATTTCCGCCACTTGCGAAATAAACCGCTCGCAAAAATGATTTAAACGATGATTTAAGCGCCACGTTTCGTGTTCGCAGATCGCAGCGTGCGCGAGAACGCGATCGTCGCGAAAGTGCCGCCGTCTTGGGATACACCCTCCGAGGGCCGATCGGCCCTTCTGAGGGCTGCCAGGGATGCCGACGACTCGGCCCTCAGCGAAATCGCGATCCAGGTGCGGAAGTTTGGGTTTGGAGACATCGACGTCAATATGACTGATAGCAGCGGCAGGGTGAGTTGCTTTCGCTCGTCTAACTTTAGTATCTTCGAAACCTAATGGCCTCGACGCTTCTGTTACGTGTAATTGTAGATCTAAGAAAAACCCATATCCCAAGATAAAAGATGTTTGTACCTGGAATAATGTGTAATGACGTCAATGCAACCGATTGCTTATATCTGCGTCTGTTGAAAGAATATTTCCCCTGTGTTCGAAAATAGTCACTCGCCGATATACAGAGCGATAGGTGAATGAATAAGCTTGTGAATTGGTGAAGCGATCGACAACAGACTTCTTAATTGTTAGGACCCTCTGTGAGGGGTTCATCTCGCGATCGATTCGTGGAAAAGCACCAGGAATATTCGAGGATTCGTGTATGCTTTCCTAGATAGATAACGCAGCACTTGGTCGCGTGAATTCGGAGGCTCTGATGCATATGTATTGCCCTTTCAAATAAATTCTCGACCGCAGTGGAGTACGTATTTTAATATTGTCAAGGCTGGCCGTGTTGCACGCGTTTCAACTTATTGCCGCAATAAGGTTCCGTGTGTAGAATTTCTCCAGTTGACCGCATTCCATATGCGGCAGAATCGTGTTATAATTGAAACAAAATCGTTGCTCGACAGGTCGAATCTAGACTACAGCCAGCTCATGACAGCGAAAAGAAATGCTAAATAGATGGGAATCGATCGAATCGAGCATTAATGTAAACCCTTAATTTCATTACGCTGTTGTTTACAGCGGCGAAGACAACTTCAGCGTTTCGAGCTAAAATTAGGTCCAAAAGTCGACGAACAGGAACACCCCGTTTTCTTTTGTGCCAACAGAAAACAGAGGTTTATATGACAGAAGATGCATAAATATCTCTCGAGATCCACCGCTCTCGCTTCATTTCACCAAGCATTCCTGCTTTAACTACCTTATTAGACTTCTCATGCTCGGTACTGACCCTATCGTTTGCGCCCCCTTCTCTCGAGGAGCGTCTTCAATACGTGAACGACAATTGAATCCTAATCGTTTCCTCCGCTTCGACAAGAGGCGAGTGTCGTCCTCGAGGCGGAGGCAAGCGTAAATTCAAGCCGTGTTTGCTACAGCTACATACGTAATGCAACAACGTTCGAGCGATCGCACGAACGTCAGTAACCACTTAATAAATTGACCCTTAACGCATAGGCTATTGTGCATCCTTCCAAAGCGAAGAATGCGAGGCGGTCTCTTCACGGTACTTCACCGAGTCTTTTCAACGTTCGCGTCTAAATTTGTACGCTTCGTTCCAGGAACAATTCTCGTGACGCCTTTTCGAACGATTTCTAAACCCTGCCACCTCGCTCGCGACGCGTAACCACGTAACACGATTGAGGAAAAGTGCTGAGCAAACGCGTCGGTAGATATAGGAGGGAAGGAGTGAAAAGTATCAGAAGGTTTGACAACCGTGACTTAACGCAGAGGTTTAAATTTAAATACGTTACAGTTTCGTAGAAGAGGCAGTTTATTATTATATAATCGACGTACTTTTCAACCGAACTTTTGAATAAGACAACATTCGGATCGTTTGTTTGCAATACCAGACCGCTGTAAGCTACATGGCTGGAAACGGTGCCCCAGCGATGTTGGAGCTAACTCTGTCGTTCGATGGGGTGGACCCGAATATTCCCGACAACGAGGGCAACACGCCTCTACACTTTGCCGCACAAGCGGGTAAGCGATCACATTATGCTTAAAAAAGAAGATGGGGAAGCGTCTCACGCTCGCAAACACCACTCTCGCGCCACTTGGAACTGTACACGGTTCGCTCGATAACTCAGGAACGGTCTGGTCAATAAATATTTGTAAAAGAGTCTGTTCGAGGAGCGAGGCGTCCAGCAACGAAAATAAAATTCTGTTGCGTTCGAGTTGCGCGAGTTCCAAGGATAATTACTCTCGACCCTGCTTTGCATTCGTATCGCGCGCGCGTATGATTGAAAGAATGCAGCCACGTGGGAAGCATAGATCTCTGTAAACACCGAGGCTCTCGCGCTCCTAGAAAATGATATTGGCCATACGATATAGGCGCGAAGTCAAATTTTACACGCGCGATGCCCGAGGATTCCATCGCGTCACTGCTGCCAGAAATAACCAGCGTACTTGAGTACTTGAAACTCGCGTGGTTTGCGGTGACGTGCGCCCGAGAACGTTTCAAGCCAAAACACAGCACGGCGCGTTACGCTGCTTGAAATACGCTCGAGTCCTCGAAGGACACTGGCTCAGTTCGTTTCACCCTGATGCACCTTCCCCTGTCTGCGTTCGATTCAGGTCAAGCGGAGTGTCTGAACATCCTACTTCAAAGGTGCCCAGACATCGAGGTGGACGCTAGGAACTCCTCGGGATTTACACCACTGATGAAGGCCGCCCTCCAAGGAAGGACCAAGTGCGCGAAAATTTTATTATTCGCTGGTGAGCGTCAGATTTTAAGAAAGCTGTCACAGCATGCTATACTGTCTAATGCCTAGTTGTGGAAATTATGGAGAAAAGGCAGTAACTACAGAAAAATGTGAAATTGAGTTTTTTGCATTTTCGTATAACTTTGAAAATTTATCGCCTTGTTCTAGCGAAAAATAGCAGTAAAATATTTTTAGTAGGTACTGTTTTTCTTCATAGTTTGGCAGTATAGAAGGAGCTAATGGTCAATTAACGATATTTGTTTGATTTCAGGCGCGAATCCAACATTGAGGGATCACGGGAGAGGATTGAGAGCGGAACAGTGGGCCAGATTTTGTGGAAGGTATGTCTGTGCCGAAGTGATAGAGAGGTTTGCTAGACATCGACTTCTGGAGAGGTCGACGTCGTGTCGATGGGGCAGTGAACCAGAACTAGCGGCAAAAGTACTGCAAGGAAAGGTAAAGGAGAGATTTAAAAAAGGAGAAATAAGTCTGTGGAAAAAATAACAAGGACTGTTTCACGCAGGTGGTACCTATTCCCACAACTCCCCTGTCGCCTCCGTCTTCAGGATTAAAATCAAAAATAAGGAAAGTGTTTCGTACAACGTCTGGGCCAGATCGAAATTTCTCCTTAGTGTCGCAGCTAACTAGCGCCGCCCTTTGCGCTAGCAGCCCAGCGTTACCGAAGTCCAGTGAAGTCCCTCCTGTAGTCAAGAGTCTTCTGCGTCCTCTGAGTGTTCCACAATTAAGGTAATCACTCTAATTGTATACAATTTCAATGATTGTAATGTGTACCATGTTATTACAATTCGAAATCCTTCAGGGTAACTTTGGTATCGCCACAAGATTTCTTAGAACAGACGAAAGACAAATATGGGACAAATTTCACGGAGAAGATCGAAAACACGACAGTGAAGACGTCGCGATCGAAGAAGAAAAACAAATAGAATAATTAATCGGCCAAATGATCTCGGGAAAACGTAGCTACAGAATCAAGTACCCCTTTATTACAGTTCCTATCGATTGCCTGGATCTCTGTTTGTAAATGGTGTGGTTTGAGACGTAAAAGTGATCTAACTTCCTCTTGGTTTACAATTTTTATGAACTGCATCAGAAGATAGAAATCAAGGCACTTCTTAAAAGTTAAGAATACCAAAGAACCGACCACGGTTGCGATAATTCACCAGTTGCGCGGAGAAGTCGACGAAATAGTTTTACTTCAAACTTTTCCAACAACTTAGCCCGTCAATTTTAAGTGAGACGATTTCTTCCGAGATTTTTAAACTCACAGCTGTTGAGGAATATTTTATAACTACGTGATCACGCTTATTTGTCAAAGGAACTTTCAAATAAATGTCTTGGTAATAAAATTCCCAATCTCACTTGAATTATTTTCGCAAAAATGTTTTCGTTTGATATTACGATCAAGTAGTTTCATTAGTCCAAGTAGAAACAATGGCCCTCGTTAAGGCAGGTCAGAATTGGACGATATCAGAGAGATCCGCGTGCAGCAGTATTGTGAAATGGAAATCCGACGTTCTATCCTCGTGCTGTTTCGTCCTGTTTCTATATTTACACAAAACAAATTTACATACATAAACATTTGTGCATACTCACAAGCATAATGCCAATTTTCGCGTATTGGCAGTGTGTAGAACGACAGTGTATACTGCTAAAACAAGATATGCAACGAGGTAGTGTGAAATCGATGGATAGGATCGTTTCGCGTAAGCAAAATATACCCCTGCGATGAACGTATGCTAGAGTCAGATTATTTTCATAGTGAAACACGTCTGTGTATGAGTGATTGATTTATCGAACACCCAAATCATCGATGCCGCGCTGTTGTTTCATTGGTTTGCAACGATGCTGGAAGCTACAGCAATATTTACAACTTCAGTGCATGTAAAATGATTGAAACGAGACGTAAATCACTCGGATTTTCTGTTGCGTCGCTGTCTACGATTCTTTGCCTTTGACAGAATCTCATACGCCTGCTGTATCTCCATGAACTTCTCCTGAGCCTGTCGTCTCTCTGCCTCGCTTCCCTTTATCTTATCAGGGTGGTTGTCCCTCGACAGAGTTCTCCAGCGAGACGTTATTTCCGTTTGCGTGGCGGTTTGAGAGAGACCCAAAACCTACGACAAAATGATCGATAACTCAGCTCTGGAATGTACGAGCAATAAATCGCAGAACTCACTTTATATGCGTTTATTTCGCCCCGAGGATCGGTGAGGTCTATCAGTTGCGCCCATGTCGCCCAGAAGCCTTGATGAACCGCTTGGTTCCAGGTTCCCTCAAGACTTGCCTAAAGCGAGGTAAGCCCATTTAGAATATTGAAATATTTTTTAATCAACTATTCTTTATACAAATTAAGTAACCTTAAGATCGAGCCATATAGGGGACGTCAAGAAATGCTGGATAGCTTCAGACAGTTTGATCTCTTCCCCCTCGCTATCGGTGATCACAGCATTGAAGTATAGAAAACTCCCTATTAAAGAGAGATAGATAACAACAGCCAGACCGAGGCACAAAGACCTTCGAAAGAGGCTTCTTTTCTTTCTTCGTTTCAGTCTCCATTGTTTGCTAAACGTATCGAAACTTAAGCTGGACGCTATGACCATCAGGAATATCCACATGCTGTCGTCCCCGATGTAGGACAGCGTCGGATAAAACAAGTACGCTGCGCAGAGAGCGATCCATATGGATCCCTCTTCTCTGCCTATGTTTCCAACGACCCAGACGCCTAATTATATTTGAGCAAACATAAAAAATAAAGCCCAACGAGAAAAAGATAGAGGCGAGGTTGTTTGCAAATATTTTTAAAACAAAACTTGTGCTTGTAATGTTACTTATTTCGCGTGGCGTTCTTTTAGAGCCTTATCAACCAATTGTTATTGGCTCGGTAAGTGTGTCGTTCATAATAGACAAGATAAGTGCGAGGAAAATAAAAAGCACGCGGTGCTTGCATAATTGACATGAATTTGCAACTTCTTACCTAAGGCGATGACGACAGGCGTTAGAATTAGTAAATGCCGAAAATTAATCCCAAAGACTTCGTCTGAAGGGATGGCATTGCGATACAGTTCGGCCCACAAATAGGCGACTCCAGTTTCGGCAGCGAATCTCACTGACGAAAACGGTGGCTGGAACGTGGAATACGAATATATTACGCTGAGTTCCTAATTACACGATCTGACTATACGTGTCGCTATGTTTCGTCAGCTAGTAACGAATGTATTAATCTTTCTAAGTAGCAATTTATCCGCGTACTGCTTAGTCAATTAGCTTCAATGTACCTTAGCGTTGGTTCGAACTTTCTGTTTAAAGTCGTCGATAAAACGAGGATCCTCGTTCGCGTCAGCCACGTACGAAGGAATCCTATAAATGTCTCGAAGCCATCCGAGACCTACATATCCACCAAAGGTGCTAAAGTACACGAAAGCCTGGGCGTCTCTTTCGAGGTACACGTGGTGCGCGCCGACTAGTCCTCCGAACAGCCACAACACGTAAGCCCAAAACGTCGACTTTTGACCCTTCGCCGAGGTATTGCCCGTTTCCTCGGCGTACCCATTTGTCAGTTTCATTTTTGTCTCCATTGTACTCTGGTTCCACGTTAACTCACATGCCCCTCATTTTGACAAGACGATTCTAACTGTGGAGGCTCGTTCCACTCCGTTTTGTTGACTGCGTTAGTAGAGCGATAAGGCGTACTTGCACGTGTGAGAAATTGTGTAGCACTTTTGTATTTGAGTCACACAATTGTACAAATATCGTTGCACGCGGCATAAGCTGCAATTGGTAATTAGCACACGTCCCCTTTTGTTGTCGGCATTGTCTTGGGCGTCGATCGCTCTGACAATAAGTCTTTATTCGATTATTTTCTTCTTACTTTTTCACTTGGATGCGTATCGTTGGCTCAACTATACTTGTCAGCGGTGTTTCGGGAAATGTTGAAGCAGGTTCCGCCACGGCGATTCATACCATTTGTGGTTCAACGCTCTGTCAGGTGTAACGGTACCTTCGCAGGAGCGTACCTACGGTGGCATCGCTACTAAATCCTACGTACGCATCAAATGGATGAAATTGATTTTTGTTTGAGTTCGAGTTTATGGTCTTTCGTTGTTTCTTCGATTGGTTACTTAATGAAAATGATCATGACTAGGATTGATGATGAGGTAATGTGATCGAGAGTTTGCTATTCAACAGTTTTGGAGTCCTTTTATTAATCCTATTATTTATCTATATACTCCTTGGGTCATATGTATTTTAGGATTGTACCATTTGAATATTGCATTTAACAAGTTATTCGAGTCTTGGCACGATGCGCAGTTTATGCATAAATTATTAAAGATAATTTTTAGTGAGGAACATAATCAACTAGACCTTTAGAATCCTTTTCTCAGTACTCATTTTATTCATTCAATTGAATTACATATTTTATATGCATATCTTTATAAGTCAAAATACGATAGCAGGTCTCGCGTAATAAGATTGTAGTGTATGTAGGTCAATGCATTTAACTGAACTTGACCTTAACAACCATCACCAAACAGTTCCATTTTTAAGAGTAAACATGACCATGACTTTGGAGCAAAAGTCCCTAGACACAACTATTCCCTATGATGTTTGATTCCTTGTATTCAAACTTGTTTCGCCTCAAATAAGAACAAAGTATAGTTTTTCTAGAACAGCTGAATTAAAACATTAAAAATAAATCACACAATGGAATATATTCGAGCAATCTCCCCGAAAACGGCACCTTAGAAAAAAGTTACGTTTCTTTCTTAATTCCCCACATATAGTCGAAATTTCTTCGCCTGTTAGCTTTGCACACAGTTAAAGTAACGTATCAACGATGAATACAATTTGTTGAAAAGGATTTCTCAATATTACTGTGATCAACATTTTGGGGACAATCTCGATCGGAAGCTTGGTTGAAAAGTAACATGGCGGCGTGCACGTGTCGTCTGCAATGCTCCGTCGGAATCGATTGTCAGACGCGTAGCGAGCAGCCTCTTAAGAATCTCGGTCAATTCACGATATTATCGAAGACAACACAAACGTTATTTCCGCGGAAAATGCGTGACGATGGAAAGGTGCTGCACGACGAAGCCAAACCATAAAGAATGGCGACGAATAGCGAAAAAGGAACGTCGAAGACGCCTGCGACGCAAAGCCGCTGCTGAGCGGGAAGCGGATGAGGAACAACTGAGGGCAGCACTTGAAAAAAGCGCGGACTATTTAAAATGGGTCGAAGAGCGCGAGGCAGAGGAGAAGGAAAAAGAACGAAAAGAGAAGGAAGAACACGACGAACGAGAGAGACTTTGGCTAGAAGAAGAGGTACATTTAAATACCATTTGTTATTTGTAAAATAAATTGCATACCTATTGTGTTGGTAATATTTAAAAATGTTTTTTTTTAAAAATCGGTATAACACAAAGATGTAGTCTCACTTTAAAGATAATGACTATTGAAATCTGTCGCATGTTTTTTTGTTTTCATCGATAGTATAAATTCGATTAGTTATAAAATCAGTTTAATCTTCACCATAACCATGAAAATAATACGAATATGTGGATACCAAAACCAGCTAGTTATTATGTGGTTTCGGTAAGATCTACAAATAAGCTAAGACTTGTCTACTGAAAGATAGCAATTGTTTAACTAACTTTGCTGAAATCCTCTAGGTAAGAGCCCAGAAAGAATGGCTTATTCTTCAGGAGCGAAAACAGAAAGCTCGACAGTTACAGTTCGAACAAGAGGAGAAGATTCGACAAGAGTTCGAAGCGAAACAGGAAGCGATTCGTAAAAAACAGGAAGAAGAGAAACGTAAGAGGGAAGAGGAGATTAAAAAGCGGGAGCAATTTTTGAAAGAGATCGATGATTACATCGATAATGGTATTAAAACGCCGGAAGCTCTACGTGAAGTGATCGATAGTCAGCCTGGAAAAGAACTTTGCCCTTTTTTCACGAAAACGGGCGCCTGCAGGTAATCTCTAATATAACATACGTATACTGTACGATTTTTTTTACTACAAAGTACAGTTGAACTCATAAAAAATTGAAAAATATATTTCTATTCCAGATATGGCGACACTTGCTCGAGAAACCATCGAAGAGTATGCTTAAGTAAGGTGATATTAGTACC
The DNA here is from genome assembly GCF_051401765.1 of Calliopsis andreniformis. Lineage (NCBI taxonomy): Eukaryota > Metazoa > Arthropoda > Insecta > Hymenoptera > Andrenidae > Calliopsis > Calliopsis andreniformis. The sequence goes on from NC_135063.1 coordinate 13,131,670, forward strand.
TGGTTTTTATACCCACTTCTCGCTAGAGAAGAACTCTGCAGAGTATGACACAGACGTGGCGCTTGAGTTCGAGACTTCAGAGACTCGGCAACATTTTCGTGAATTTTACAAAGACGTCGTTCCAGAGCTTGAAACATTTGGAAGAATAAAGACTCTTAAATACTGTTGCAATAGCGAGATACATTTGAGAGGGAACCTATATGTTGAGTACTACACAGAAAGAGAAGCAGCCAGGGCATTGAGGAAGCTGAAAGGACGTTGGTACGCTGGTCGACAGCTCAATTGCGAGTTTGCCAACCTGAAGTCATGGAGAAGTGCTGTTTGCGGCATGACTAAATGCCCGAAAGGAAGGGCGTGCAACTTTCTGCATACTTTTAAAAATCCTCATGGCGAATACGATATTAAGAGCCCGCCTAGATGGGCAAAGCAGTCAGTTTCGTCTTCTCAGGATGCTACGAGCAGTAGAAAATCTGAACACAGGTACGTGTAGCTAACAATGAATACCTAGTCTAATATCAATTATATTTGTCTTCTCATTTGCAATGGTATTTGTATTTCTAGGAGTAGTTCAAAGTGGGAGGATGGCAGCGACGCGGAGGACGATAAAAATTGGAGATGGTCTGAATCTCCAGAACCTGAAGTGGAGTACCAATCAAGGAATATAGAAAAACGTCATCGTCATTCCGATAGGAGAAATTATCGATACAAATCCACGCGGGACAAGCGGCACGAGCAATCTGATAAGAATAACGATAACGATGAGATGTCCAAGCGTCATCGATCAAGTTCCAGAAGACACTTCGACGAGAAGATGGAAGACGATAATGTTTCGAATGGCCGCGATTCCTCAAGGAAGCATTCGAAGAGACATCATAGAAGGAGGAAAGAGGACAGTGACTACGAGAAGACGCCATCGCCAAGGCATTCTCGTAGAAAACGCTTGAGGAGCGATGATAGGAGTTATGGTTCGAAATCTCGTAGGCATTCAACCAAATATTCGAAGAAGGAAAAGGAGCTTAAGTCGAGAAGTCGTGAACATTCGGAGGACTCTTCGAAGAGGAAGCGAAGTAGAAGTCCTGAAACGATAAATACCAAAGAAATGGTCGATGCTAAAAGGGCACAAGTAAAGACGAAATGGGACAAGGAAATTTCGGAGCAAGTGAGCTCTGAAAGTACAGACTCCTCTGATTCTGATTCGTCTAACACGGCCGAAGAAGAGAGGAACGAAATGGCTGAGACTTTGTGGAAGACTCATACAAAAAGATCCGATGAGGATGGATGGGCTACGACAGATTCTGAAAACGAAGCAAAAGTCGAGGCTCATGAAAGTCACACTTTATCATAATGATTATCAATCATGTTCATACTGAAATATCTTTATCAATAAAACGTTTTATATTTGAATGTGTTCTGTTTCCCCTCAGTATGTAGTATGTATGCTTGAAGATAAACCATAAAAGTATTACTTGTAAAAAAAGCTGCAAGCCTAAAAATACATATCTTCCGCACATGTCAATAAAAGCACGTATCGCAAATTCGATCAATCAATAGATTCTATACTCACTATCAAATACGTCTACTGAATTGTATACTTTTCTATATGATTAGGAATTATATGTATTCAGATTAACTCTAGATTAGCTTTTGAGTTGTCTTATCAGATAAGCTTATGTAATTTCATTTTTAAAGGTAAAGAAATCTGTTCGATATCTGGGTGACTCCTTTTAAAACAAACTTCGAGACAAATTCGTGAATCAGTGTGTCTCCAATCGGTTTAGAAGCTACACGATACTGAATAAGAACATTCAACATGATGTTTCTAAGTTTCCTGCTCATGGTATCGTTGACCTGTCACGTTGGGAGTGGTGTTAATCTCCATAGACTACGTTTTCGTGGCTTGGAAGATCCAGAGACTTCGAATAGATTCAGGTCCGAAGACATAAAAGAAGACTGGATAGTACAACCCCTTGACAACTTCAACGCTCAAGACAACCGTACTTGGTTAATGGTATGCCTTAAATATAAATTGTTCTTAAACAATGAAAAATCAAATGCCTACACTTTTGCTTAATTATCCTGGCAGCGATACCTCGAAAACGATGAGCACTTCAAAGAAGGTGGTCCAATTTTTATAATGATCGGGGGTGAATGGAGCATCTCGAAAGGTTACTTGCAGGGTGGTCTGATGTATGAACTCGCAGTTGACCATAATGCAATGATGTATTACACTGAACATCGATATTACGGCAAAAGTAGACCAACCGAGTAAGAGATCAGACTATATTAAAAGATTTTAATTAAATTCATAAAACACTGTACCATTTGGCACATTCGTATCCGAATTTCACATTCTCGGAACACTTTAAGGGACATTACTTCAGAAAACTTGCAGTACTTAAGCGTGGATCAAGCACTGGCTGATTTAGCAAACTTCATTGAAGCTAAAAAGAAAGAGGAAAGACTTCAGAACAGTAAAGTTATTGTTTTTGGTGGTTCTTATGCTGGAAACGTAGTAACTTGGCTTAGACTTAAATACCCTCATCTTGTTCAGGTCTTTTTTTTTTTATTTCTTTGATAAATTAATATTGTTTTCCGAAATCAATGTCAATGATGTTTGTGTAGGGTGCATTGGCTAGTAGCGCTCCAGTTTTTGCGAAAGCTGACTTTCACGGTAAGACACGAAGCCTTGTACGAATTTACTACGCTTTCGCTGCCTACTTACAAAAACCGTTTCCGTTTTTAGAGTACTACGAAGTTGTAACCCAATCAATTGGCGAATACAGCGAAAAATGTGTTGATAGTATCAAAGCCGCGTTCCAGGCGGTCGAAGAATTGCTGGCTACTCCAGACGGACCAAAAAAATTGAAACGTTATTTTAAGTAATTTTTTTTCTATTATTTTAACTCATAAAGTCATATGATGCTTTTTATATTATTTATGCAAAAAATTTCAGCTTATGCAATGTGCCAAATGTGAAGTCCCCTAGTGACGTTGGGTTTCTTATGAATACATTAGCAGAGGTACACTTTACTATCTTTGCTTTGCATTATTCTAATTAGGAAACAATACTTGCTTATTTCTTTTCATTAGGCATTTGCTGGTATCGTTCAGTACGATAAAGTACAAAATGGTAAAACACAAATTGCAGCCTGTTGCGAAGATATGACTGCCTCCTATTTGGGTAGTCCTCTCCAAAGATTGGCTGCTTTTGTATCAAGAGGAGACATGTGTTTAGATAACAATTACGAGAAATTTATCAAGACTTACAGTAACGGAGCTTTGAATGAGGAAAAAGATATTAGTACGTTTTAATTAACTAAATGAAAAAACTCTATTTTGATAACATCGTGTCATGATTGATTTTACGATTTTATCGTTTCAGCCAGATTATGGTTCTATCAGACCTGCACGGAGTACGGTTATTATCAGACAAGCAACTCAACAAAATCCATTTTTGGAACGCTGTTTCCATTGAGTTTCTTTACCGAACTCTGCATGGATTTGTACGGCGATTAGTACGTACTACACTTTAGAGATTTGGTTGTGATTTTATCACTTTTCATAAAATATACCTCCCCATTTCAGTTATGACGGTGACTTTTTGAATACGCGAGTCGAAAGAACGAATTTAATGTACGGAGGCTTACGGCCAGATTTACGAAATGTAATTTTCACCAATGGAAACATTGATCCATGGCACGCTCTCTCGATTCTCGAAGACCTGAATGAATCTTCGCCAGCCATATTTATCAAAGGTAATTAAATGAAATTTGTTCACTCAAAACGCAGTAGGTATACTGGGAAGTTCATTAATTGATCGGTACATTCTTTCAGGATCATCACACTGTAGAGATTTACAAAACGATCTTGACACGGATAGTCCAGACCTTACACAGGCCAGGAAAAAGGTCCGACAAATCATCAGCAGCTGGGTTGTTTCCTAAATGTGTAATTACATTCGCACACACAAGGGATGAAATGGATATAAAAAAAAATATGTGTTTATTTTCATCATGAGTCTCTTATATATTTACAACAGATCGAGAGCCAATGTGAAATGACATGTAACTTACAATTATCAAGCATGATTGTAATTTAAAGCATTTACCTAGAAGTCTAATTGAATTATTAATTCTTTACTTATATATCCATAACGCATATACTGTCTCTAAGCTATCTATAAGAACCGTTCTACTGAATGAAACAATTCATTGAACACAGAGAGCAATTGTGCTAACAGAGATCGAACCTTTAGAGTTATTGTTCTTGGTGAATGATTTACCATAAGAATAATAATAATAGTTCTGCCTCTCCGACAAAACGAATACAGTTATATATGTCTTATCAAGTCAATCGACAATCCATCAGTCCACCTCAAGCTTCCTGAAGGAGCCAGTGATACCATACATAGTGGAGTCGCTGGAGTTAATATCCGAGCATCCAAAACCCTGTTTCAAAGCCGACACTGCGCCTTCTCGGGCTTTTTCCGAGTACTGCTCCAAGCACACTCTCATCTTATCGTGACTCAACAACGTTGGCCTCATTTCCAGCAGCTCTTTTTTCCAGAGTTCTACGCAAACAGTTCATTTTTTGTTACACGTACAAATAGCCGAATTGCGTTCCTTCTGAAGCCATTCGATTGAAACGCGAACAGTTCTTGCTAATTATTTCTCCATTCTCCGAACGCGCAACTTACCGATCATTTCTTTCATAGGCATCGTGCCACCGTACTCCTTTGGCAGCAAGCTCGTGTCCATTTTTTGGTTAATGCCATCTTCAAGACTGGTGTAAATTTTCACGCGTTTTCTAATTTTTTCAGAGATCAGCGACAAGCCGAAATCAAGAGCGAACTTCACGGAAGGATGAACATTAATAGCGTGAACTTCTTTGTGTCGCATTGGAATAGTTCGCTAAAATCATCATCGTTAAAACAGTACGTAAACGTTTCTCTCTTAAGCTTCTATTAAACAACAATCACCTCGCGTTGTGCACTATACATTCAAGACAACAAAACTTTGTACTCATTTGTTTAACGTTGGTACACATGCAAATTTCGAATTTCCACGAAGCATCTCGCAAAATGTTTACATATCCATTACGCTAGACATCAGTATAGCCACGTTAAAAAATGAGACTGACATTCGCTATTTGAATATTGTCTAACGTTCGAAGGAAGGACAGGGTCTAAGAAACCGGTCACAGATTCCGTGTTTTAGGAAGTGTTACGAAACACTGTCCCACACAGTGCTGGCCACGCCTGTCCTTGAATCGAAAGCATGAACCAATATCCGATTAGGAAAGAGGCGATTTCGTTATCTCCTAAGCTAATCATTCGCGAAAATCTGCTCGAGAGGGGAAAGGAAGGGGCTGGGCCATACCTCGCCGTTTTTGACGATGCGAACAGCCTCCCTCGGAGTGAAAAGCGTCAGATGGGGGAAACTAACGCCGGCGCCGTCGGCGAAGTGAACGAAACCCCGCACTTGACTTTCCTCATCCTCCATCAGAGTCTCGTAAGTGATCGCGTGAATTCTACACATGTCGGCGTTCGTGTATTTGTGAGGGTCGAATACACCTAGATACGCGTTATCCGCGTGACAGACAGAATGAATATTTATAAATATGTATATTGCAGCACGCAAGCATACATATGACAGTCATTTCCATTGCTTTATTATAATTGCATGTCGTAACCATGTATCAATATTTTCTTAAAAAACCCACTGATCCTGGGAGTAGGCCGTAAAAAATTGTCGTCATTTAAATGCCTTGGAAATGACGGTCGTTTCGCAAAATCAACTTGTCGATGGAATCGTTAGCGACGAAAACACCGTGTGAAAGTATAAATAATCTTGCCCGCCTGTTTCCAGAATTTGACGAAAGCTGTGATTAAGTCTGTGGAGTGTAGACGACTGACAAAGCGAGCAAACGTTTACCTGGTCTAGCGATAATGACACGGCGGCCTTTCGCGTCACGCCCGGGCACGGCAAACAGATATCTAGAGTAAAACGATTAATGCAAATTGTAGTGCAGTCAGGACACTCGCAACTGCTTGATCGAATCTTACCCCAAAGATAGCAGTTCTTCCATGGTAGTTTCCGTGACGTCTAAGTGATTGAAAGCTGGGTGGTACACTTGCCGGAGAAGCAAGTACCTCTCGATGGCCTCTTCCGCCATTGGCACGTTGAACTTTTTGCATCGCAAAAATCTTAGTATAAATTGTGAATCTAATAAACGAGGGTTTAATTAGAACATGTGACGCATGTGTCAGACAAGATTCACAGATTTCGTAGCGTGAAATATTGTGAAAGATTGTTAAAAATAAACGTCATCCTCTCACCAAGACGGCAGTTTTGAATACGCGGATTCAATTTGATCCAATTACGTATCTGTTCGAGGGCTTGGTCCCGTGTATTTTTGTCTTCCCTGAGTTCCTCCTTGGCCAGTTGCTGAGTCTCTTTAGAAAGGGGGCATTCATAGTCGTCTGCCTCCGTTACCCACTCGATCGCTCCCATTCTCGTCAATTTCGATTCGTCGGGATATGAGCGACAGACAAACTCAAACTTTGGGAATCTATGGAGTTGTCAAACGGTTAGAATTCTAAACAGTTATAGTAGACGTTGATTAAGAATGATCATCGTTATCTCTACTACAATAAATAGAATAGAAGAACGTTCTCCTGTACTCAGTGATACCATCCAGGTAATCAGAGGATCTTCGAATAATCGAGGTTCAGCTGCACAAGGCTGAAGGGAATGCTTGTCCTTGTCACTTTCGGCGAAAGGAGGTCAAATTCATTTCTTTGTCCTCCTAGCCAGCAGCTGCATTCTCTGACGAGCCACTGACATAATTTCCCAGCGCTTCTCAGTCAATGAAAGTAACAGCGATTGGAGGAAATACACTCGAGGTACTTTCTTTCTCTCGTGTAACGAGCAGTTGCAACGTTTCGTAATTTCATAGGTATTATCGAGCCATTGGTAGTTTCGTGACATAACAATTCCGTTGCTTTATGATATAATGATCAGCCGGGTACGAATGCTGTGGAGTATTACGTGTTCCGTGATACCACCACATGCCGTAAGAGTGAGTCGTTTCGCAACAACTTTCTCCGATTATGCAATCGACTCAGGTTGCGCGCCCATCTTTGTTCACCGATTCTGTGCGATCTACTAATGCCGATCGATGAGGTTTCGTAAAGTTTTTTCCTAAATAATGTATTGGCTATATTTCTCGCGTGGAATGACAGAGAGGTAGCCGAACAATATTTTAGAATAAATAAATACCAAGGCTGATTGATAAAAAAGAAAGAAGAGGAAGTAACTCAGTCTGGCGTTAAGTTCGAGGCACACGAAACCTTGTGATGCGAGGTCATCAACTTCACCATCCGATCACCGTCGATGCATATGCATTGCATGTGAGATTATAATTTTGAAAAATGTGTGTGATAAATCTTCGATGCTTCAAAAGTGGCGATCGGTAATTATAGTTACAGATCATGTAACGCTGTCAGCATGTTCAATTCTTGACACTGTAATTTAGTGTCTCTTCTATTACTATAATCACTGCAGTTTTTGCAACAATGCCTCGTGCTTCAGCAGAAAAAGATCTCACGTGTTTAACGTCAATGAACGTAACACTAATCGGGTAACCGAGCAACTGGGAAAGTAAACCGCGTAAATATCTTCCGCGTAGAAAGTGCCATTTATCTAGTTATTACTCCTGGTACGTGTTTTTTTGCACAAATTGCAGTTCACTTATAGACAGTGATTTTTCTTACCCAAGAACGTTACGTCAACTGGGTTAATCGAATCTTATCCAAAATTTATTTTTTAAATTATGAATTTAGCAAATGAGTCGATCGTTTTAGAAATTTGTATACAGTACAAACATGTTTTTTATAATTTGTGTAGTTATTGAAAATGATAATAATAATTAATACTCGAAAAATATTTTTTTACGAATATCGTATGCTTTGCACGTATTGTACATTTTATTAAGTCGGTGACGCAGATATAGTTGTCGGCTGTTATGGATTTGTTTTTTAGAATTTATTTGATTTATATTCTGTATAAACCTCTAGAATTATTCGATATTTTAAAGAACAATAGATAGGCACGTGTAATAGAAACGCAATCCTATGTTCACCTCGAGAATTCCCGACCTTAAATGACAAGGTCGCTACATATGTAAATACTGTTCATCTTTAAAATTCTTGTAGCATCCATCCAATTGAACTTGATTAAAGGTCGTGGCTAAAGTAGCTTTTTTGACAAATAGTTTTACGATGAAAAATCATTGGGTAGTAGAAAAAAAAGGTACTTTAATACCATTATGTTGATACCTCAATCACTTTCGATGATAATCCACGAAAAATGAAAGTGAAGTGAATGAAAATATAAAATATAAAGGTGAAATGTTTAAAAAATTGTACGAAGTTTTTTAATATTTGCAATTCTTAAGTAAACATCGTAATATTTTATCACTTACTCCAAAATTAAAACTTTCATGAACTTACTAATAAAATTATTGTTTTATAAAAACACAATGATAACACCTGATGTATGTCTGTCTCTTTTTTAAAGATTGCATACCTTTTTATCTTTGATACCTCAATTTGAATAAACGCAACGTACATCAAAGTTCGAAACAAGTTTCTTATAGAACACCGTAAACGACGACTTTGTAAAATTTTTTAAATTTACATACCCGAATGGTAGTCGTGCAGGTGAACACTTGGAGGAGACTGTCTCCTCTTGACTGTCGAACGCTCTTTTATAATTTCCAGTCGCACCTTTCTTCTAGCTCCACCTCCTGTTCTGTTACAGTCCAAGAACCCTTTGAGGGACTTACATGTTACTGAAGTTTCGTTTATGATCAAGTACTCAAATATTCCAATTTTCAAACTTTCAAATTTTTAAATTTCAAACTTTCAAATTTTTAAATTTCAAACTTTCAAATTTTTAAATTTTCAAATTTTCAAATTTTCAAATATTCAAATATTCAAATATTCAAACTTTCAAATATTCAAATTTTCAAATATACATGATACGAAATATCAAATATTCGAAATTTGAAAGTATATTACTAAGTATATTTAATATCCAATAAAAATTAGTTTCAATTTATAACTAAAATCAAATAAACGAGTAACTATGATTTCATATACGACATTGACACTGATAATGCAAATGCTGCGATATCGATACGTAACAAACGAAAACAAAATCGAACATGTACACAAGGTAATCGTACGTAAATTTTTAAAGTCTAAATAGTGTGTTATACGTAACTGTGTTTGCGTTATGTCACCGATTCCACGTAACAAGCAATTAAGAAATTTCTTTTCTGTTGGATATAATTTTGTGGTAATTTCTGGGACAACGTATAAACGCTTAGCATTATAAGGCGAAGTCAATTTAAACGACAAAGTAATTCATCAGGTCTCATTATAGAACAGAAGTCGCTAACATGATACTATGGTAAATGGATAGCGAAGAACAAATAGGAAGTATTATCCTAAGAATGACCAGGAAACGGTTCTACATATATATATTGATAGTGATCGTACTGACATAAGTTCATACGCACATAACATTCGCATTGGTAGCGTTTTCCTGCTACGTTTTGATTCGCAATAGCTAAAGCATTTGGAATCGGAAAGTGAAATGCACTTGTGTCCGTAAAGAATGTTCCAACAAGGGGTGGAGAAATTACATATGTGAGAAATTTTTGGCAAGAAATACGGTCACCTGAATGAAATTGATACAATATTTGCAATACTTGGTATATTTATTATTCTTCGAATTTTTTAGTAATACAAATGTTGCTTACATACAAAAATAGAAGTTTATTCTTCTTATCACACCATCACATTTTTCAGTGTAGAATTAAAAAAGTAACAAGTAGTAAATACAATATATCAGTCTGTTTTGAGCATTTGAAAATTATTTCAATCAACTCAATTTTTTCATACTTTGTGGAAAAGGAACATACATTGTCAATAAGAGCAGTGAAATAATTATTTTTAGAACCAAATTGATTCTCTACCAATAACTTGTACTTTAGCATAAGCACCTTTGCAACCACTGCCAGAAGTTAATAGACTTTCTTTAATTGTGTTCACCTGATTTTCAGTGAGTTTTAAATTACTCAATTCTGCTGCTTCCATTATACACATCTCTAGTGCTTGCTCGTTCAAAGGTTGGTAAGAAATAACTGATATGTCAATTCCTGTACCGAGAGTATTAAGAATTGTGTTTTTACTTTGTATTAAATCTACTTCACGTATCAAATTACTGTCTGTCTCTTCTACATTAAAAATCGCAAACACTGTAATACACTTATCGTTGTTATTCTTCAATACATCTACTACATCGACAAGAAAACCTAGATCTTTCATTTTTAAATTTTCTAAAACTAATAAATTGTAAGAACCAAATGAACTTAATGTTTTTGTATCTATCTGATTTTCCAAAATTGAATTATGCACAAAAATTTTGTCTGGAAATGGTACATTTTTTCTTATAATTTCCATGGTATAGGATTTCCCAACACCTGTTCCTCCTATAAGGCATATAACTTTTACAAGGTGAATATCTCTATTTAACGCATAAGTGAGGTCATAAACTGCATTTTGTTGTCCATATATTTTCTGCTGTATCTCGTGCGTGGCATTTGAAAAAAGGTTTGTACGCGAGCATATGTTATAGGTGACTGGATTTAAAACTAATGAAATTATTGCCACTACAATTGGAAGTAAGCATAAGCATATTAAGTTCCAGCAACACATGTTTATCTTCTTTTTTACTGGAGTTTTACTCTTTGATACAAGAGGCCTTAATTTCTTTTTTATATCATTATATGTACTTGTATTTTTTGCTTTTGTTTCAGTCTCTACATTTTCAAAACCTTTTTTCTCAGATTGTCCTAAATCAGCACTAAGTAACTGTGGCTGAGAATTTGATATATTTGAATTTAATATTTGACAATTTGATGAAACTTCAGATTCTTTTACATTACTTAAATTTTCCACTTCCATATATTCGACGCTAACCACTGGTTCTTTTACTTCAAGCTTTTGTGGCTGTATTAAATTGCTACTTTTGCCAAATTGCCAATTAGAGGAGGTAGAAACTTCAGAATGAGGTAGTATAGTATGCCATTCGTTTCTAGATTCTCTATAACCACTTTGTATCACTTCTGATATTTTCACTTGTCTAAAATCATAATATGATTTTAATTATTAAGAATCGCATCATTATTTTACAATTATAAATTTGTTCAGATATGAAATCTTTACCTGGTTTTTGTTATATCATTAAAAATTTGTTCACAACTGTACTGTCTAACCAAACCAAACGGATTCTCATAATAATGAGTTTGGTGCCCGTAAATTTGAGCAGCTGATGGCAAATCAAGATGACTATGAGCTCTAGTTAACGTCCGATCATTGTCTGAATCTAATAATTTTAATGATGCAAAATGTTTTTCCATAACAACATAAAATTCAACACCGCTTTTGTGTCGATAACCGGTGAATAAAACCTAACCTCCTCTACAAGATTTTAAACTTGGTTGGCTTTTAAATTGAGTTCAATCGTACTTTACATTAATTATTAAAAAAATATGTAATTTTAAGCTTTCGAAATACGAAAATCTTTCAAACTACAGCTGACGCTAGCATTAAATTTCAGTCAACAGTAGAAACTGAAGTCAGCGTTGAAATTTAAACCATGTATCTCAAAAAAGAGAAAAAAGTTAGTTTCCTTAACGTTTCATTCGCATTTTTATTATATAAGCTGGTTTCCTATTTCAGTTGTATACCGATGGAAACGTTTACCAGAATCAAAGATGCGGAAATATCAGAAAAGAGTAAAAGAAATGCGTGAGATAATAAAAATGTGATGCAATATTGCAAAACATCGATAATTAGTTTCAACTATACTTGTTTCAAATAGTCTGAAGTAGTAATACTTGGATTAATATCGAGAGCTGCAATTATAGTTCAATTTCGTGTGGTTTTCTTAATTATCTTTTCAAGGTTTTCACGATAAAGGAACAGCAATTACTAAGAAGCCTTTAAAAAGAGCGGGTATTTCGTTTCATTCGTTCCGTCAGTCACAGTCCGAATTCCCATAGTTCAAGCTCAGTTTCTGCTCGTGTATCGACGAGCGAACATTGGATAAGTTAGATCCGTGTTAATTTAGTGTAATCGTGATGTGACATTTGTCCAGTGCAAAGCAATAAAAATGCAATCGAAACAACTACCGATAAGATGTCTTTGGACTATGTCGATACTAATGCTGGCCACTGCTAGAATTCACAAACTCGACATACGGGTTAGTTTGTTTAATCTCATGCAATAATGCATGTATATTTACCAGTTACTTTACTGTAATCCCCCCGTTATGTCAGTTCAGTTTACAAAAATACATTCTGACGTTATCAATGTCCCGTTACGTTACTCCATTCTATGCCAATAAAAAATGTAAACGAATTTTCCAAGTGAACATACGCTATTGCACCATTTAATTAACCCCCATTCTGTAAATCACGTTGCCTCGAATTACGCGTGAAAACTGTACAAAGTGCAAAAGGTATCTGAGAATTCGCGTCATAAGAGGAACGACATATAGGTTAGACGCGTAGTTATCGAGGGAACTCTCGCTTCCTGGTCGCTTAGTCATAGGTTACGAGATCCCTCGAGCACGCTCACGTTTATGAATGTTCCCTGTTACAGAAAGACACAAGGCGTCACATCGCTCTTAGCACCTTCGGCTTCTACAAGGGTGGTATTCTCGACGTAAATCTGACCAATTTCAAGGCCGAGCCTTTCGACGAGAATGCCGTGGTGAGTTGTATATCACCGTAGCGTGAACGCTCCCGCGGATCCTACGCGTCGTCCATTCACGGACACCTGTTTCCATTTTCTGTCATTCACGCTGCTGAATCGCCGCTATGAACCTACTCGAAACCATTCTCCAATGCGTATTTTCGAGCATGAACGCGTTCCGCGTACAGGCTGCTCCAAAATACACGGACCGATCCGGAAGGAAGTGATTCGTCGCGGCGACTACAAGTGGAAAGCGTATAATCAGCACGCGTTATCCTCTGTCTCGACCTCAACGCACGTTTGCGTCGTAATTTCGCGGATATTTCGAACCGTTTTTTAAGAACGATTACTTTCCTGATCGGTGATGTATATTGAATTATTTCCTGCGGCGCCGTCACGTTTGTCAAAACAAAGGAATCATTTCCTGTCGCTCTTATTTCATTTGCCTGCTATACCTACTTCGTGAGCGTAGTATATTGCATCCGTTGTTAAATTGCTTTTCGAATAGCACAGAATCGTTTCTTCATTACCTTCGGATATCAGACATCTACGATCTCAGAGAAACGATGAACGTTTTATTCACCGCGTCGCGACGGTAGAAAGTCGCTTAAAAGGACTCGTTTTTGTTAGTTTCAAGGTTTATCGAAAGATCGCTGACCCGTCTCTCTTATCTGTGTAATGTGTGCTTTGTATTTTTTACGGTTCAGTTTGGGTTCAGTTTGGATCGAACGCTAAGCGATGCGATGAATCCGTATTTAGATAGTCACCTAGGGAGATGTGTACTCCAAGATATCTCGAGCCCCAAGTCCGATCTCGAGCAGAGGGACGACAACGCGGTCATATATTTCACGATGGACTTGAAGAACGCTTTGTAAGTATCGATTCCGATCGCGACCACCGCTCGATCCAGGCCCAACCACACGAACGCCCATACGTGTTTCAGGTTGAAAGTGAACTGCAGCCAGAATGTACGCACCGCTCATATCTACAAAGATTCCAGCATGCTGCTGGTTTTTCGAGCAAAACGAGACTCGTACCCAGCTAGATTCAGCGATACAGTTCTGTTTCCACGAAGAAAACGATACACCTCGCATGGTGAGTCCCCGATATTTCCTGTCGCCTGTATTCTTTCCTCCAGCAATGTGCAACTATGTATTATACGTACATAGACAAGTTACAGAATTGAACTTGAGTTACGGGATCCGCGTTTGTAGTTGCGTGCAGGAACGTTGACCCTCGCGCGGCGTCGATGTACAGATTCGAGATGAGAGTTCTAGCTGGCTTTTTTCGTTTAAGAGGTACTATATTTGGGGAAGGAGAATATCGCTTGCCATAAAAAAATGTGTGATATTTACGATAGAAGGGGAGTTTAATACGCTGGTCGTGTTCTTAATTTTGGCCACTGTCCAAAGACAGGAAACTACCGCGCGATAGACCGCGTGGAATGAGTAACGGCGTTATGTCGCAGCGCGCCGAGGTTTCCGCAATTTTGCTGAGTGTCAGGATAATTAGCGTCGTCTTAGTTCTCAGCGAATTTGCCAGCAAAAGGGAGCCCAAAGGCTGCTAATTGCAAATACGAGATAGATCATTTTGAGCTTTACTTTGCCAGCGTTACTGCTAATCGTTTCATGGGCGAATGTAAATCCATCGAACGGATAAACGATCTCCGTTTATTGGAGGTCTCCGATTGGAAATGACGTACTTCCTTATCGGCTTCGAAAACGGGCGGTTATTGACTTGAATCGCGATACCTGCGCTCGTACCAGAATGCAGGAACTGGCGCGGAATATCGTAACGAATGTCAGCATTGATTCAGAAAGCGAATTAAAAATAGAAACTGCTGCATCCGCGAGTTATTTTTAACGTGGCCCGTTACTAATGTTGGAGACGTGGTTCGACCGTAACGTAGGCTAACAGGTGGAAAGTGAAAAGTTGGCACTGGCTGCGATCGATCGCGACCTTAAGATGCAATCTTAATAATATGCTTCGTCCGCAAAAAATTCTAGCGTTTGCGTACATTCTCTTATACGTCGCGTTCTTGTGTTCGTGGTAATCAATCGTGGCCGAGCCTACGGTTATCGCAAGTGCTTTCCCCGTCACAGCGATATCGATATCGATCATAAGTCTGAGAGAACTTTTAAATTGGATCACAAAACGAAACTCGCCTTGAACCGATTAAACCCTTTCTGGCATTAATCGACACTGTGAACTCTGCCGATTTAAAGACGTCATTTAGGTGACTGTGTGCGTAGCTGTACGTACATATCGTGTGACATTTGATGCTTGTAATTGATTGCCTCACGATGACATTCGAACAATGAGCAACATTATGAACTAGCAAAATCCAAACAAAATCAACTCCGATTAACTCTCGAAAGACAAAACAGTTTCGATGTACAATTGATTAAACGTTGTCCTTTTTTTTTTACTAAAAATCGAAAAATTTTATTGAGATTATAAACTAGTGTTTCTGAGTTGTTATGTATAGTCGACGATGATTGCACTATATTGTTTAAACTGAAGAATCTGTTTATTGCAATACGAACTGCATCGGCGAGCTTTATGCTCAGTCCATAGAACTAAATACGAATGTGATCGATATCTCACGGAATGTGGACTTGAAGCGACATCGGTGATCGAAGACCACCGAGATGAGAGACGCTATAATTAACGTGACTCGTCCTCAATCTTATAAATAACTCGAAACTCAAGTATTTTTGAGGGTCCGGTTAGGTAACTGTCTTCCACAGTAGTACATTTTATGCCAATGATTTTTCAGCGAGATTATTGATAGCGAAAGTTCATTTTATATGGATTTTTCTCACGCCTAATTATTAAAATTGAATATTACTTGATAAAGAACGATATTCGTAGATGTCAAAAGGTCCGCCGACGAGGATGAATTCGAGTTACGATCTGAGAGCAGTGTCTGCTCACGTTTGAAGCTACCAATGACAGTACAAACTGTGAAAGACGAAAAATATTACAGTACAAGTTTTACTATGTATGTCGCCAGCGAAGAAGAAGAAGGTCTTTACAATCTTTACTTCCACAACTGTCCAAACTATTACTATGATACTCCAGTTGCGTTAGATTTCACGGTAATACATAATTTTGTTAAGAATTTCTGTTTGCAAAAGATGCTTAAAAATCGTGTACTCACTGGCATATAATCTATAGATACAAATATCGGAGATCAATAGCGGAAATTTTCTCAGCGCGGGTGAAATGCCTTTGCCAGCTCTCTATTTTATGATGGCACTTTTATTCTTTCTGTCAGGCTGTTTCTGGGTATTCATTCTTAAAAAGAGCAAGTAAGTACATATCTCGCCAAAATCTAACTAATATACGAATATATTAAAGTGGCTTTCTTAACGCCTACTTTCTTTTTTCAGGCATCCCGTTTTCAAAATCCACTATCTGATGGCAGTCTTGGTATATCTGAAATCTTTATCTTTACTTTTCCATGGGATTAATTATCACTTTATTCAAACGAAAGGAGAACACGTGGCTGCATGGGCGATACTGTATTACATAACTCATTTACTGAAAGGAGCTGTGCTTTTCATTACCATAGTTCTCGTTGGCACAGGCTGGACGTTTATTAAACACATTTTAGCCGATAAAGATAAGAAGCTCTTTATGATCGTGATACCATTGCAAGTTAGTATCGAATGGTATATGAGAATACAACACATTGTGCTCGTGTAGGATAAAGACTTTCTAACATTCCGATATCTGGCAGGTACTAGCAAACGTGGCAGAAATAATAATCGAGGAAAGCGAAGAAGGAGACATTGAACATAAGACTTGGCGAGATGTCTTTATACTCGTGGATTTGCTCTGCTGCGGTGCCATTCTATTTCCAGTAGTTTGGAGTATCAGGCACCTACAGGAAGCTGCACATATAGACGGCAAGGCAGCTGTGAATTTACGGAAGCTCAAGCTTTTTAGGCATTTCTATATCATGATAGTTTGTTACATTTACTTCACAAGAATTATAGTGTACTTACTCAAGGTATGATATATGAAACGAACTTTCAAATATTCAAATTTTTAAATATTCAAATATTCAAATTTTTAAATATTCAAATATTCAAATTTTCAAATATTCAAATATTCAAATTTTCAAATATTCAAATATTCAAATATTTAAATTTTCAAATATTCAAATATTCAAATTTTCAATTTTGACAAATTTTCGTGTGTGTTCGAAAACAATTAAATTGTTACGTTTCTGGTGTTCAGATCACTGTACCTTTCCAATATGAATGGCTGGATGAAATGTTCCGAGAGATGGCCACGTACGTCTTTTTCGTCCTTACTGGATACAAGTTCCGACCAGCCTCCGCGAATCCATATTTCACTTTAACAAACGACGAGACAAATCAAGCTGACGAGGATGACGAAGTAGACGTTGTGTAAGTATTCACCTTCTACTACAATTTTTCCTTTCATCCATTCTATCATTCCTCTCTTCTTTTATTTGCTGTAACTGTTTTTTAATAGTAGGATACTTTATTCAGTTCTAACGTGACGACCTCAGTCTTTTTTCCAGTGTCTCCGGAGGTAGTGGTATCACCGAGGGTCTCAGCAAGATCAACAAAGTTCCAAAGGTTTTGAGGCCCATTTCGAATGTTCCATCCACTCAAGAAGAGAGGGACTGCTTAGTTAATAAGACAGAACCTTCTCACGAATACGACTGAACGGAATAAAAATTATTTGTAATAGATCGATTTCAGTATGGACGAAAGCGAATGACTCGTTTTTCTGTCTTGTGATATTTGGAAACAGTATGAGTGTCCAGAACAATATTTAATACAAAGAATATTTAAAACCGGTTGAACAAAGATGGGAACTTATATGTAGTTAAGGACTAGCGTCGATATTACTACCTTACTTCTAAATCGGTTTTGTATTACGATACGGAAAAACAGAAAAGCCGATATTTTACTTATTAAACGGTCATATATTGTGTTCCCTTTTATCTTAAAGCTGCGTTAAATATTTCTAGGTCATCCTTCATTCGTAGATATTTATTCGTATCGTACGACCTTACATTCTTATCGCTTCATACCAAATTTTTATTTCCTCATCTATTCTTAGTCGTGCATTATTCCATTTACCTTCCGTCGCACCCTAAATCGCATTACGTCGCATCACAAGCGTCTTACCTTAATGTAATTAAACGCGAACTTTGAGATCCACTTGTAATCTATAATTATTGGTAGAAAGTTGTCATAGATATTGAAGAAAACTAACATAGGGAACGATTTAAAGAGTTCAGTGTTTTTAAAACGAGATATTATGTGTTTGTACGTTTAGAGTTAAACCTCAGCGCAAGAGATCAAGAAGAAAATCCTGTTTTGATACGCATCTCGCTGTAGCTGGTTTTTCTTAGGCATTTAGTGAAACCGGAAGACATTTCCATTCGTTTCTTTTTTCCACGACATGCTTAGTTTTCTAGAAGCGAAGAGCCCGTTCCGCGTGGCGCTTTAGTAATTTTGTGATATTCGATGCACCGAAATGAGTGTATCATGATCCATTTTTATACATCACTCCGTAACCTTTTACGTAGGGGTAATTATTATGGTGTCATGAGTAAATGAGGATAACAAGTTTTGAAGCGTTTAACGTGTCTCGTTATGTAATACCATCCTATGGTTATTACCATTATTATTACTACTTATTGTTGTGTCTGTTACTATTAATACTTCGTTCTATGTAATAAAAGGGACACGAGAAAATCAAGTTGAAATAAAGCGAATATTTTTATGAAAATTCTTGTTTCACTTCCTAATCACTTCCTAGTCCCAACGTTTACTTTGGATTCACTGTCGTGGTTTCAGTCGTTGATCATCAACTATTTATAAGCAAGCAAGGTATTTCTCTTGACATTGTGTGAATCTATAAATTTCAGAGAACTCGTTGAATGACCGCTAATGCTCTGTACTGTATTTTCCCCATTCATTCCTTTACCTTCCAGAGTGGTGACCACCTTTTAACACCTTTAACACTCTCAACACTTTTGTGTTAACTAATGTGTTAAGGTGTTAAGGTGTTAAACTGTTGAGAGTCACAGATACGTGAGCAATATTTTAGCGATCTTTGCTGCATGACTGTCTAACAAAACGAAACGAGCTGCCTATATTTTTTTACCATAAAAATGTAGAATAATAGAAGCACAAATTCTGATTCGTGTCCGCGCGAGGAATCGCCCCTTTTGTAGTTCCACACGACTTCAGTCGCATCCAGTATTGGCAGTAAATGGATCACCCATTGAAATTAGCGTCTAAGTGTCAACTGCAGTGTTTCATGGCTCGTATTCGCGTGGGTCTACGCGTGTGTCAGTATTCGATAGTATATTATGCGCCACGCTGTTCATGTAACTGCTTCTCGCAGCTAAACGCATATGATGAGCCTGTACGATTAAAATGTTGTATCCATCAGGAGCAATACATTTGTCTCGACTGATAATATGTACCTTTCATAGACAGTATCCTATCGTTTCTTAAGCTTAACTTCGTACAACATAAAACACTGTTTGAATTACTCTTTCACGGCTATGTGGATTCACGAAGATAACTATCAGTGATAAATCTCAATCATACGTCAGACAGCTCACGTCTAACCATTTTCTCGACTATCGAACGAAAACTTTACAGTTGGAGGTAATCGATATTTCCACATTTTTTTCAACTCATTTTTTCAGATATTTTCGAATATTTAAATATTCAAATTTAACAATTTTTCAGGTGCACTCGAAAATTACTTATTTGCTAAATTTCTAGCGTCTAGATCTCTCTGTACTTTTTCCATATTTTTGTTAACTGAAATCGACAGTTAACACCCTAAGAAAGTTAACGTCTTAAGAGAGCTTTTGGTTCGGCTCGAATATCGCGTACATGTTCTACTACTTGCTTCTACCCCGACTCCGAGAGGACTTAGCCTCGCATTAACAGGATGGCATTGGATCGTAACCTACCCCACAGGGGTGTGGATAATAAATTGCTTGACACAGGCGTCCTGTGGGTTGGAATCGGGAAGGTTCAATGGGGGCTCCAACGATCTGTACTTTCTAGGAACCGCAAACTGCATTTAAACGAAGTCGTTCGCATTCTTGCTTGTCGTTAACCGATCCTCCATCGTTCGTGCATCTATGCCGATTATTATCACCTTCCCGCCGATTATTATCGCTCTTCCCGCTGGAAACGTAGTACCAACAAATTTCCCAAATCGATTTCCTCGAAAATGAATCTTCCTACGAAGAATTTTTACTTTACACTTCCCACGCTCGCCAATCAAGGTTTTCATAATCTTTCAAATGAGAATAATCTTCAAAATTGAGTTTAACATAAGTATGCTCAAAATTCCATAGATCTGATATGCCTCATCGATCGACAAAAGACTAGGAGATACGTTTTAGTCACGGACATTTCAACGAAAGGGACTACGAAGACAGAAGACGGAGAAACTGAATTAGAAGCGCATTCGTGCGCATTCTTCCCCGTCGTTAAGCAACCTTCGACTCGCACAGGATACGTTTCCGAGTGTCTCTCAATTACTGCCCTCCTCCCTTAGATTCCATCAAACACGTTTCCATTCCGTTGCACGACGTATCCTGGAGCATGCGTCCCGGCGTCCCGACGTCCCAACGTCCGGTCGACGTGCCCACCGAACTCGCCGCGAAAGTCTCCAGTCAGCGTCGCGACGCGCTTCTCGAAAACGTCTTCCGCTCGCGTCGCCACTTCGCGACTCGAAACGGGCGCGAAATCGAAACGGGCGACCCTTTATTCCTTCGCGTTTCTTATCACGTTCGCGCGATACAAAAGCGTATGGTTCAAGTGGAGGAGTCGTTTCAAAGGTACGTTTATCGCGTTACGAATGAATCATCAACCATTCGTTACCATCTGTTGCATGTATCGGATTGTTTGGGCTCGTGTTGTGCACGTTAAATGAATTAGTTCTCGCGTATCCAGCAATTTTCACCGTCGCGATGGCGTTGCAAATTTGATCGAAGCACTTTTACATAATAAAAGTCACCTGTTTGTTATGGAGCTTGTGTAAGGGATTTCCTTGGCGATGGGAACATTAACAGCGGATCAAATTTGAATCAAGCGACGAGCAATGCTATTTGGCGTTGACGTAACCCGTTAAAACGCCTCGTTATCGCTTTATCCGTCCTTATTCGCGGGCATGGATGTCGATCGCGGCACGAGCATCGAATGTGCTTCCGATGGGAGGCAGTTGTTCAAGTATGAATACATTAGTTAGCTGGGTTCAATTTTATACGGTATCGGCAACGTATTCCCAGTTCAATCTTGCAGGAAACATCAAACGTCTCGATATCATTATGAAATCTGGGGAACTGAGGTGTTCAACACGCTTACGTACAATCAGTTTAATTGTTGATTGTCTCTTTTCATTGAGTGACATAATTCTGTGCAGCTCGACAAGCGAGCACGCAAGTAACTGGTCACGTGCGCATTTGTTTACCAATATAAGATTAAAAATACTAACTTCCTTATCGCAGGAACCTGCAAAGAGTTTCTTACACAAATACGCAGGTTTTGTTATCGCGATATGACATAATTTATGGAACAACCGAGCAACTTAAGATCACGCCACTGTTCTGAACTTTGGCGAAGAATAATCGTCGTTCCATCTGGAAGGAGTATTTAGGCAGTGAAACTGCTTCAACTGGTGCGCCCTTTTACTTCCACAAATTATTCAGTAACTATGTAGTTTCAAATGCCTTATTATTTTATTTATTTTACTGTTGTCCCTTTTAATAAGTAGCATGTACAGTAAGGGTAGCATTTGTTGCCCCTTTTTAACATTTCATCACTCTATCAACGGAATAAGAAATTCAGTGAATAAATTCATGAAGAAAGTTACGTTAACTCGACGCGTCGTCAGTTTTTCTGTAATTCAAAGACCGCGGGTCGCCTTTGCGTCCCTGGGATAGGATTCCTTTCCAACCCGCTCAATCTCATGGACAGTTCTCCCCTTGACCCTTTGAGAGAAAGAGGTTCGCCGATTTCGTTAAGTAAATCACGATGCCAGATATAGGATTTCGACTTTAATGTCCCTGTTATCGATGACGTTCCTCTTTAATGTCCCTGTTATCGATGACGTTCCTCCGCAGAAGCGAAACAACGTAATCCAGCGGCGCCGTTATCACCGATGCATTTCGATCCCATTTGAAATCTATTCACGAGCCGCATATCCGAGAAAAAGCAGTGCGGGTTCCCGTCCAACTTAAATTAAAAATGTTGCGCGCGCGACGTGAGCCGAATAATCGAGTCGAGTCGAATCGAATCGCTAGTTGCTGCTCCCACTCGGTGAATACACGATGTACATGTTCCAACGCCAACGACATAACGCTAATATTTATGGTCATGCAGGGATAGATGGACGCAGGGACCAACTTGGCCAACATGGTGTCATTGAAACACCGCCAATCGAAACGCTGTTTTTTCAAATTTTTCTTCGTTACACATAAATTCGATTCAGTTTCACTGTTTCCTTGATATCCAATTGGTTAAACATTATTGAGTCTAATAGCTGTTGGAAAACGACTCTAGACAACTGTGTCTTTTTCAAGTCAGTCCATTTCGTAAGGGAGAATTTCAGAGCAAATTCAAAGCCGTTTCAAACGATATCTCTCTGTGGTAGTCGTAGCAGATTTTCGACTCACGTTGGCTTCCTCGTTGGAGACTCGATAGAAAATGAGAACGGTCCAGCAGCCAGTTCCGTTAATTTTCTTCTAACCAGCTCCAACGATGAAGGAAATTCTCTGGTGTTACAGTCGATGCGTTTTGTCGAATGTCTGTGTGCTAATCCCGAGTGGTCGCTTTTAACGATCGTTTTCGTATCTTCAATAGTTCATGAAAAAAACTTTCTTCCGCTTTGAAGTTAATTAGACATTGTACAGATACAAATAGGGTTGCACTATCCGAAGGACATCGTTTGCGTTGTACAGGGACATTACCAAAAGTTAACGTCGCTGGCTAAGAGCTAAAACGATTGCTATCTTTTGATAACAAAGGGGTGTAGGAATGAATGCCTATTTTCGTGAATTGCTTTCGTGTTATAAGCCATAGAAAATGTAAGAAATTCATAATGAAGTGAACTAGAATTCTAGAATAGTATCTAAATCTCCTGTTTCCTATAAAGTGTCAATGCTTGTTACACAAAAATTATATTAAAATCGAAGCTTCCCCTCTTTTACGTATTCTAGCAATCCCTACTAAACCTCTCCACTTCTTTATTTCGAATTTACGAGTAGCCCTCTTCCTTCTACTCCTGCTCTGTCTTCCGCTTTTCTCGGATTAACCCTCACATGAACTTATGGGTGCTCTAGAATACAACATAAACAGTGACTACATTCATTTTACGACGTTATCAAAACCTCACAGAATGTACAGACCACGGAATCAACAGCGAAAGCGTTTCTAAAAATACCCAGATTCGATCCAAAAAAAAAAACGCTTCAATTTTCACAAACGCGACCCCTCCCGATCGACTTCGAACGTCGAGAAATTCCATCGAGACTGATCTCAGAGCTCGATCGAACGTCCAACGATCAAGGCAATTTAGAGAGCGATGAATTCAGAGCGTTGCTGATGGCTGTGATGGGTGTCGTGGCATCGAGCGCGGCAAATCATGCGTCGCGGGCTCTAGAGACGAAAAAAATATCATTGGATCGTCCTGGAAGAAATTCCTCTCGCTATCGCGGATCATGCTGCTCCAGGATCAGCGACGATCCGATAAAGCCTGACGCGTGCCTCAAGAAATACTGTCTCATTTCTCCAAGACATTTCGTCGAGTTTTAAACCTCCCTCCTTTCCACCGTATCTGGCGGGAACGACCGCGACGAGAGTGAATTTCTGACGTATGAAAGAATTATGCGCGCAGCACGCGGCAGGGATTATGAACGAGTCCCCGTTACGATATTCCTACGCTACGTTTCCGAGCCAGAATACGTAACGAAGGTAAAGCAACCGCGTATCAGAGTCCCTCAACCGAATAATCCGTCGTTGGTAATCCGACGATCTAACTTATTTCTTGCGACAATTTACAGTTATTGTGGGCTCGAAAAAAGAAGCGATATAATTGCAACGTATCTCGTGGCACGATGACTGGCGCGCGCGTCTCGACAATCGAGCTAATTACGCGCTGCCAGGAGATCCAGTCTAATCCATACGAACGCGATCCGTCGATGGTGTATCGTCTGGTTAGACGAGCTGCTGCACCTCGCGATCGATCCACACACCGGAAAGAAAGCCACTTATATCGGCGTCATATTTCTTATTTGTTCCTCGGTATTATTTAATTTCTCTCGCTGCTGGCACAAGTTTCAATTAATTATCTGTAAAGCGAAAACAGGGAAGGCTACGTGTGGTGTCCCTTCGTTTCTGCCAATGGAAGCGCACTCTCCTCGGGAATCCTTTTCTCCGGCAAACTTTCAACGGTGAAATATTCCCTTCGATACGGAATAAATAGGAGCGTAGATTTCTCGGTAACCGTGCGATCGTATATCCTGCCTCCACGGACTCCAGTTGGCAGGTATATATTTTCGTGTAGATAGATACACGGAGGAAGCGACGAAAAGAATGTGAATGCATAATGCGCCAGTGGAGGTTTCTCTTTTTACATCGAGCACCGAGTCGCAGCTGTTGACTAAACACAGCGGCTGGATTCGTGGCGGTAAACTCGCGAGAATCGGTTAAACCGGCTATACGCGCAAGTCGTGCACGTGGAACTAGGCAAACTGCAAACTTTCTTCCTCGACTTTTGCACCGCGTGTCGATTTTCCGCGTTGCTGGCTCCTTCGACGTCTCGCCTTCATCATCCTCGAGCGTTTGATCGATTCGCCATAACTCATTTAAGGAGATCTAGATCGGTTTAATCGATCGGTTTTAACCACCTCGAGTTACCATCAGATTTTGTATTTTTCTCAGGGCTGTAGTGGACTGGAACAAGTTTCAGTTGAGGATCGTTTTCGCTAATGATTTTGATCAATCAGATGTAGGCGTAGAGTGCAAGATCCTGCGTGGCAACGTGTCGTTGTTCTGAGCGTTGCAAGGGAAAGTTTCTCTTTTTCCTTGTAACGTTCAGGAAAAGATCAACGCGTATTCTACGAGAGGATTCTCTGCCAAGAGAGTTCACAGGTTACACTATCGTCTAGCAAGTTCTGTATTCTATATACAAGGTGATCAGTTTATCTGGAAATTCTCCGAGTGTTGGCAGCATTTATTGTAATTGTTCTTAACATTGTAAGTGCTGCCAACACTCATTAGGGGATCCAGGTAAACTGATCACCCTGTACAAGTCTTAACCACTTAGTTTTTTACCTATTATATTTTTAATATAGTAACACATAAGAGCATTTTAATATCGTAACCCACGTACATCCTATAGGACGAAGAGATGTTCATTAACCAGTCGATTTCGCAGCCATGAGGAACAGCTGAAGCTGCAGGAAGAATTTATTTCGTAGATGTGGTCACGCTGATGAGGTCCGAAATCGCAGAGGACCGATAGCTCGTAGGAGCAAACGAGGGGAGCCTTCGTCTGGATAGAATGTTCTAAATGGGTCCAAAGTCGGTCTCCTTCGAGGACCAAACGCCCCATTCCGACGACAAGCAGACTTTACGGTTCCGTTTATGATCCCTTGGAGCCCTAGTTGGAGGCAGCTTGCAATCTTTTCGAAGTAGATAAATGCTCTCGGTCGCGCGTCGATCGTGTATCCACGGTCAATCGGTTGTTCACGGATACCAATTCACATGGCTAACGAAAACTTTTCCTCCTATCGAAGATTCAATAGCTCTATTGCCGTTCCTCACGAGCCAAACAGTCCTGTTTCTCTGCGACGCGTGTGTAATGCCACGATTATGGCCCATCCTCGCTCTTCCGTACTCCATCATTTCTCCTTTCAACCTCTCTGCTCGCTTTGTTAAAAACTTTGCTTCACCGCGATATATGGACAGTCTTCTCGCAACTTTATTCACCAAGCAGAAACTTTCTATTCAGGAGGCTTTAATATTGTATACGCTAGTAAAAGATCCTAGTGAATATAATAGCGTACAACGTGGGCAAAATATCGATAAAAAAAGAATGAAACCTTCGGGAGGTTGAAAGTTTCTGGGTGTCGATGGTGGAGAATAAATTTCGAACGTCGAAGGTGCGATTAATTCCATTAGACTCGCCGTATTGCGTTAACGAAGGTCGAAAGTGTACTGAAAACTGAAAGTAGCAGGTGTTTGTAGCGGCGTAAAAAAGGGGAGGGTTTCCCCTCGGCATGGAAATTCTTATGGAATCCGCTGAAAGAAGCAGGTTCCCTTGGCTTGCTTGTTTTCCATATTTTATCCCTTTAAGTTATCCGACCGCGACAATATCCACCGCGAAATACTTGCCCGAAATCGGATTTCACACGATGGCTACGCTGCCGGGGGAAATTCGATGTCGGGCTTGTAAACGTTTCGAAAATATCTTGAGAAAACGCTTAAGGCACGATGACAAGCATAGTCGACCGCGTGTTCGACGTATGCGGAATTCGTGTCGAAATGCTCTGGTTATTGTGACAACATCCGAGGAATATTTCAAGTATTTTGAAAATATTCTACGTGCGTCGTTGCGCTTTCAGCGCTGGGAAGAGAAGAAGCGAAGTTTTACTTTGAACCGTGACAACGTTCCGATGCAATCGCCGGAACGGCACGTTACTCCCGAGACGCCCTGCAGTCGGGCGTATCGAGATCTGAGTAAATGCGACCGGGCAGAATCTTAATTTATCGAAGTTTAACATAGGAATGTTTGGCGAGGTCAAAGGGAACGTATCGGTCCCGTAATGGCAGCAAGCGTCCTCCTACGATATTTCCTCGATCTGTCATCCTTGAACCGATACGGGGTTAATTGCGCGCGGGAGTTCGCCTTCGAACAGCTCCTGGCTCTCGCTCCGCTTTTAACTTTCCCGCAAGTGTATAGGACCCTTGAATCGAGATATGCCATTTGCTGTGGTTTTTCTTACAGAAAACTTTGTTATTACAGTGAAACGTGAATTACATCCGTTTCCATCTGGTGTCCGCCACTACTTCTCCCGCTTTTGGCGAGCCAAGCCACGCCTCGCCAACAGTGCCACTGCCATCGTCACCCTTGCCATATTCGCTGTGATCTTTATGCCGCAACGCGGCGGTGGATGAACGACCTTCTGTTGGCCTTGCGTCAATGATAAGCACTGCTAGAGAAACACTTCTGGTTTTGCTTTCTGTGTCAAAGGATAAATTCGTCTGGCTTACTTAGAGTTATCTAAACGCTCTGGTCATCCTCTCCTCATCACATTCGATGATCTATACAAGAGCGTATCTTTAAACATTCTTAGATATTATACTGCACTGTACTTCACTCTAACTCTCAGATCAATCTCAGATTCGTCCATATCACAGTCGTGTTCTGTTGCACTTACGTGTCGTCACATCGACTAGCTTAATATTTAGTTGTAATCGATGTCGTAAATAAAATCATTACTGAAATATGTCATATTGTAAAGTATAATCGTTCTACGATGTTTTCCACTAAGAAATCCAACAGTGGAATCCTGACAAAGAGATTCCGTGCGGTCAGCAATCTGTCCTCAAATCGATAAAGAATAGACTAGAATCAGATTTTGGACGAGAGGAATCTGTCCAGGAAAGTAAATTTGGCGCAGCGTTGACTATTTTCGCAGAGAGTAACTTTTCCAGACATTGGAATTCGAAGCAGGTTACTGTGTTTATGTAATGGTAACGACACTTGGGGAACAAAGGGGCACAATTTTCCTTCGACCTCGCGAACGAAAGGTTTAAGTCTCTTGGGAAACTTTCAATGAATTTCTGCGAGACTATCAAGCCTCACGGAAAATTCTAGCGTCTTTTAATAGTCGAAAATAGTAATTCTTATATCTCAAAATTGTTTGTTTTTAGGTAAACGTGGCAGAATTCGCTGGTCCATGGGAGACGATAGCTACTAAATGAACAGAGAAGAACTACCATCGCCAAAACCCTGAAGCCTCCACGGATGCCTAACCATTTCTCAAAATTTTTACACCGTCACGCCGTTGCAATGAACGCGCTACAATCCCCTCACCTGTTGCATCAGCAGCCATTTTTCCCCTAATCTCCAGCCTTCTATTTCTTTGAGCCAGCGTCAGTATCGTTCCGAAGAAACGATGAGAGAAAGAAACGAGGACAGATGTTCGAGTCGTAAAACAGTGGCGGAAACAGTAGCTCGATACGCAACTTAAGATGTAGAATGCGCGGCGGTCGTGTTTCGCGCGTCAGAGCATGAGTTCGCGGTCCGTGAGGTGAGATGGACGATTTGATCCGAAATTGGAGCAGGTGTAAACGTGAGGAAGAAAGAGAAACAGAGAGGTGGGGGAAGATGATCGAGGGGACGAACGCAACAGACACGCGAATATGTCTTTTGCCAGAAGATCTAGAACTCTTGGAGGATCCTCGCACGCCGACTCTGAGAAGAATCAGCTATGGCATTATCCTGCCTGCCATCTGTTGCTTGGGAATCATCGGAAACGTCCTGAACTTGGTCGTCCTCACCAGACGCAATATGCGGGGAACCGCGTACATTTACATGAGAGGTAGGTATGCACCATCGTTCGTTCGCACAGGCAAATTGAGACACGTTTCGCGGCGATGGCTCGATCGTAAGAAATAGTATGCAAACTAGGTGTAATTATCGTCAGTGGGGGGAAAGTTTCGGAAGGGGATGAAACGAGATGCGGGAAGACAGAAGTAGAATCGTTAGCGAAGTAGCGCGCGATGCTTTCAGATAAAATTATTCTCTGTTTACGTAATATTGGAAGGAAAGGCACGGTTGAAGTGCATTTCAAAACGCCCTGTATACCAGCATTGTAGAATGCACTTTTCATGAGGCACTCGTGGTTGGATGCATTCCAATGGGATCGATTGTCAAGAACAGTCAAGGGAAAATAATTACAAAATTATGTTCCTATCTATGGAACTAAGAATCAGGGTTAGCAAAGAAGTAGCAAAGAAGTTTAATTACTTCGCAAACTTAACGTCAACCTGTAAAACGTTCGTTCCTCCTCCTACGAAGTTAACCAACGAAGTTCACTCGATAATCGCAATTCTAAATAATCTTTTAGCGCCACAGACGTATGAAATCCCTGCCAAATGAGAGGATTCATTCGCCATTTTGACACGAGGCCAAAGTAATCGCGACACGGCCACGTTCGAGTAAGTTTTAAACTAGATTCTCGGCTAAAGTTTTATTTTGCGGCTCGCACATTCACGGACTTATCTGTTAGATAGAGTTTTCGTCGTTACAGTTCTCGGTTGAATTCATTACCGGCTTAACCAGTAGCTAACGATACAAGTCCGCGTTATAATTCCAGTTCTTCCAGCGTCTAAACTTTCGCCGATGTCTGTCGAGAATACAGCTATTCCGAGAGAATTTGACGGGCAGCTCGTTAATGAATAGAAATAAGAAAATTCTAATCGATTTTCGAGAAAACATTCGAAGAAAAACGTCCAGTTCGTCGATCACCGATTAGTTTCGAACTCCTCTGGACTGATCATTGGAGAGCTTCTGCGGAGCTCGGCCAGCTTCCTCAGCCACGTTCATTTCCGGTCAGACGTCGCCAGTACATTAGGGGGAAATTAGTCGACAACTCAATTTCGGCATTTTCCTTGTTCCTGTTACTCTGCTACCCTGAAGATCCTCTAATTCTCTCTGTAGAGAATAAGCTTGTGCCTAACGTTATCATATGTTCTGTATGCTAAACACAATCCCTGTGATCTGGGTACCAGAGTATTCAATTTTAGAATTAGATCAGGAAAATAATCCTACTTATATCAGAAGATTACAGGCGAAGTCACACGCGACTGCTTGTCCCTCAAGATTATTCGTTGCGATATTCAGCCAGCAAAGTTTTGCAGCGTCTCGTCATTGCTCGAAAATCAGGAAAGTCACGCTCGAAGAGTGCTGCCAATCGAGTACCTACGACATCGATATCCACAGGAAGCGATCCTTCGGTGCTTCCGGGCGCGAAAAATCGCGTGAAATTTCCGTTCTATTTGCTTTCCCCGGGACGTTCGATCCGCGCGTTTTTGACGGCCTCTTCGAGGGAGCTGGCGAGACCAGAGGCGTCGGGGAGAAAAATGAAGAAATTCACGAACGGTGGTAAAGAAGCGGTGGATAACAAAGTCCTCGATTTCATTTATCGCCTTTGTGTTATTTGCGCGCGCAAGAAGCCTGCTTCGTTATCTTCGCTTTCCTTCTTCCCTGGTCAGCTTTTTCTTTATTTCATTCCTTCTTATATTACCGTGCCTTCAGTGTCCGAGGTACGCTTATAAATTATGGTTAACGAGCGATTACCTTTCGCCTTGCTTCCCCTCTTCCCCCTCTAAACCTTTACCCCCTATTCTCCCATGCTTTATCATTTTTCCTTCCCTCATTCATTTTTCATATTTCACCTCCCCTTGCCACCCTACCACCTCATTCTGTTTCACTCAACTTTTTCGTTTTCTTGCCCACCTGTCGTCAATCGTTCATCCGTTCTTTTTTCCCTTCGAACGACACTCGATCCTCCGAGCTGCGATACCCATAAAGCCCCACGTTTTAATCGCTTTCTTGGAGACTTCAAATTGGCAACTCGAATCCCACCGCTTGATCCCAGCATCCACCGAAGAGCTCTGTGTAATCGCGCGATAAAGACGATCGTGTTTTCCTCATGATCAAAGGTATTAGAAGAAGAATCGTAAAAAAAGGAGCACGGGAAACCCCAGAAATTGCAACTTGTCGAGACTGCTCCTCTGGCGTACCTGTATCCAATAAAACAGTTGCCCTGAGTTCTTCGTCCACTACCTCGAGCGAACACGTAACTTGACTAGTTCAGATCCAGCGACTGTATCTGTGACGGAGCAGCCCAGCCCCCTCGTGTCCAAGGAAGCGCAGAAATTAAACCCGATTTGAAATTCTGTTCGAGGCGCAGCGAGATCCTGGCTCATAGACGTCGGCGTCCTTTGTAGATATTTTACGATGATAGCGGGTATTTACGGCTCAGAACACGTCGTCACTCTTGTAATTGATCCTGCCACTGATTCGATCCGTTCGGGAGGGTACACAACCAAGACGAGGGTGGTCAAAGGCGTAGAGCAATCGACGATTCTCGCTCGTCTCCAAAGTCGACGGCGCTCGTAATGAGAATTTTACGCTTCGTACCGTCGGAAATCCCTTTTCTCCCGACGCTCGGGAAAAGATTTCAGATTCCGAGGGGAGAATTCATGAACGCGTTAAACGAAGTGCACGGAAATAAAAAAAAAAAAAGGGAAGGGTACGCTGGGGTGGCGGACAGATCGAATCTGAGGACGTTCGCAGGCGAGAACGAGGCAGCAAATAGAGGGGAGGCTCGCCGCGCGCTCTCCGCTCGCTCGCCCCCTACAAGTCTATCGATATGCAAGATGTACAGCAGCAGCGGCGGCGAAGTGGAGGCCGAAGATGAGGTCGAGCTAAAAGGACGTGCCTTTGAGCGTGGAAATATTGCGAATCCCGGGATATTGGGGCGAAAGAATTTGTGCGTAAGGAAATGCAATTTGAGACGTGCTCGGAAACGACGAAACCTAGGCACGGTCCAACATCACGCATACATATGTAAAACAGACTCATATACATATCAGCGACATATTCTACCCTCATGGCGATACGTGTCGCGAGTTCAACGAATCATTATCCATTTCAAATGCGAGCCGCAGGCATGGAGACACTCGCTGGGGAAACGTGTGAAGACGGACAGGACTTTCAAAATTATTCGCCTTTCTGTTTCAGTCTATTCTGGTGGACCAGAAGAAGCAAATGAGTTGTCTGTGTTATATCTGTAGTAATCGCGATTAATCGAATCTGAGATTCGTTTTTGTTAACTTGCCTGACAAACGCGAGTCGGTCCCTTTGTATTTTGTACGAACACCTGCTGTCGCTCGAAACGATATATTCGAACGAGGATCGCGCACCCATGGTACAGAGAGAAACACGAGTGTCGAACGAATAGGAATTGCGCCCGCCAGTAATCTATTATGTTCTTTAGATAAGAATCATTTTTTATTCATGCTCGAGTGACTTCTACTTTCATCATTTTTGGGCCATATTATAGAAAAAATATTGAGTTTTTCTAATTGCGTTCTTATTAGAATTATCCTCCAGCGAGTAAATGTAGCTATCTAGCGTTCTTTCTTTTCGCTCTACCCAGGTTGCTGCAAACGCGCAACTTTCTGCGCGAATACTATATTAGTGAAAGCGTAAAGACGAAAGTAATTGTGTAGCTAGGGTCAAGTTGAGATTTAACCGCAGCAGAGATAAAACGTTCCTTTCTTCCTCCTCCCAGACATAGTTTCCACAGTTTCATTTTATAGATTAAGTTCTCAGTACTACTGGAAAGAATTTTTGTGACTCATGTCAAATGCAACAAGTAGGTAGACTTGAGACTAAAGTCGATCACGAAGCTTATTATAGGTACTATGATATTATGTAATATAAATGTTTTAAAAGGCCTCTTGATGAAGCTCAACAAATTTTGAGGACTTCACAGTGACCAGAAATACCACAGTTTCCTAGTCTAGAAAAAGTGAGATGTGTAGGATGTTTAGAGGGTACTTCTCGACTATTCCACGAACTCTATTTAATTGCTTGGAATCCCATTACGTTCTTCCTGAAAATCAACTGCGCTCGATCCAAGCAAAAAATTGTTCGTTTCATCGGTAAACTTTCTTACTCGGTATCTGCTCGTTACTCGGTTGGTTATTACCTTTTAAGAGTCTACGCGCTTTCTCACGGAGCTCCCTACAAAGACGGCACAATGATCTTTCATCTCTCCGAACGTTAATATCTTCATTTGCGTTGCCTCGAACTTGATGAATATTAACGAACACGTTGCCACTTTCCGCCTGTCGGTGCATTAAGTGTTATTACTCCAAACTACTGAATAAGGATGCCTCCCAGATACTCAATATTTTTCCTTCGAAATACAACCTTACCGAAAAAAATTGCTAAAGACACGTACTGCTTTTATTTCCCCAGAGATACCTCGTGAATACCTTAAACTCTAAAGCTCTGCTAAATGGAAACTAAAATCCACAGGAGGAAAAGCAGACTAGGGAGAAGATGTTGGCACTGCCTTTCGTTTCTCAAGTTGCCTCAGAGTGTTTTTTCTTTCCTGGATTTTTCCAGACAACTAGGGAGAAAAGAGGAGATTACGAACTAGTCCCAGTAGGCACAAAGAGACTTGCCCTCTGATCTCTGGTTCAGGGATTAACGAAATGCTTGAGAAATCGTCTGTGAATCGTGGTAACTGAGTACGAATTTGACGAACACTATGGGCGTCGAAAAACTGTGGGTTTACCTAGTGGCGAGATTGCAGCATCGAAATAAAATATTACGCAGCGGAAACTCGAGTTGCTCGACTCTGGCTAGGACCTGGTGATTCTGGCAAGCTTAGCACTGAGTTACGGTGCCTGAAGACAGCTTCGTCTAGCTTAACCTAGGATAACTCTAAATCGTGTTTGCGTAAACTCTAACTGGTTTAAACCACGTCCAACGCATTTAATCGCGAAATTCTTTCGTAAATCGCAGGTAAAAAGCCACACAATGACTAATATTTTCAAAAATTAAAGAAGACTACGTTTCCAATAAATATTCACGAGCAGCATAGAGTATCTTAACATTACTCCATTCTTAAATAACAATTAAGCTTTCGATTCCTCTTCAGAATCGCTTCCCAGTATTTTCCCAATTGATAGAAAATCGATCGAGACCCGGTAGTGAATTTTCGACGAAGGAAATCTCGGGGTCGCGACCCTTTTCCAGGAAGCAGTGTCATGAAAGATGAACACGGTCGGGGAAGGAATTTTCACGTTCGATTAAGACCTTGAAAAAGGTGACCCTGGGGAGAATCTTCTCATCACATTATTTGGTCCACAGGAAATTCTTCACGAAAGTTACTCCCGCTGCTTTCACGCGAGCGTCATTTGGAAAAGGATAGAAGGAGCAGCAACTGAGCTTCAGCTTATACCGAAGAAGTAGAAAATTGTAGGATGAAAATAAAGGTGATACTAGCAATTCCACGTGGTACTGAGCTCCCTTCTCACAGCGAAATTTTCTAGTTTATTTCTTTCCCTCTGCACCTTTGTGAGCGGCTTTTCCTCTCGGATTCGCAGGGGAAAAAGGAACGTCGACGGGCATATCGTTGGAGGAGCGGTGCGTGCGCGATAGAGCCGAGAGCGCGCGAAAAAAGAGCAGTCTCGCTAATAAGGATCGAGCGTGAGATTCAGCGTGAGAACGAGCCGTCTATCGAGGGAAGGGGAACGATTCCACGCGGACGCAGAACCAGAAAGCCTCGAGGGCAAAGCCGATAAGACCGCATCGAGAAATTTTATGGAACCCCCTGCTATTTGCTTCGCGGCGTCTCCCGTTTTCCTCCTGTCTGCTTGTGTTCCGCGCCCCCGACTAATCTCGCTCCCTATCAACGTGCAACCTCTATGGGCCATTCCAAAAGGACGTGATACCAAAACGGCACGTAACCGCAGATTTTCAGCGAGTTTTCTTTCGAACCGACCGACTCGATCGTCGAGGCAAACTTCATCAGGGAAATGGACAGCGTCTGAGGTCCTCGAGAGGACGAAGTTCATCGAGCGATCTTCGGGGAGGCGCTTTAATTTATGGCATACGACAAACAGGTGCTCGGTTTTTCGATGCAACTTGCAAGCCGCAACCACCGCGAGACCCCTCATGAATTTCCTCGGGATCGAAACTTGGAAAGTTTCGAGAACGAATGACGGAACACGCCTCCTGCTTTTCGCTTATTAAGTTACCGTGTTTATTTTCTCTCGGTTTACAACTTCCACCGGTTGAAAGGAAGCAGAAAGC
Source organism: Calliopsis andreniformis (assembly GCF_051401765.1). Taxonomy (NCBI): domain Eukaryota; kingdom Metazoa; phylum Arthropoda; class Insecta; order Hymenoptera; family Andrenidae; genus Calliopsis; species Calliopsis andreniformis. Next base: position 13,166,432 of record NC_135063.1, read on the forward strand.
CAACTGGAATATACCTTACTTGCGAACTGTATCACGTAGCTGGTCCGAGGATATTGTTATACGCCTCGGCTTAAATCCTCATGCGTACGAAGGGTATCGACGTGACGGAAGGGGCGAAGAAATCTTTTTGTCCTTTTCGCTGGCGCGGAAGTCTGGGGAAGCGAGTGTGTCGAGAAAAACGTGGCTGGAATCGAGGAAAAGGTCTACACCGTTTTAAGCGGATGCAATGGGTGTTCATTTAGGGCGTTACGCGGAATTTGCATGAGGTCCGGGGGAATGAGGACGGGAGACAGAGAAGGGGGTAGAAGTAAACGACGAGAAGGGAACAGACGCGAAAGCAGGAGCAGCAGAGACGACTTGGCGTTTCCCTCGACGGCTAAGCAGATTCAGTGGCCCCGATCTTAAGCTTCATTCTTGGTATCTTAAGATAACGAGAAACGTCCAAACTAACGTTCTCCGTTTCCTTTCTTTTTCGTCAGCTTTTTCGCAACCCTCTTCACGGTTTCGCGATCCTCCTACTTCGGAACACCTTCCCATGCCGCATACACCTGGACGAATTTGTAAGGTAGAACTGGATGAAGCTGCCACTCCATTTTCAGCTGCCTGACTCTGCAGAACCTGTTTTCCTATTTCTATAAACAGTAAACGATCGTAAAAAGAAGTTCCACGTCTGATTGGTCATTAAAAAGAAAAGGTTACTTATTTACGAGTCGGTTCTCTACTTCAGATGATAATAGGGAAACTATTTCAAGCAACGTTGGGGAAGTTTAGGATTAGTCAGTTGCTTCTAAAGTTCGAGGGGAAGACATTCCACGTGTTTCGACTTAATAGACTCTCCAGCAACGTGTAACAGCAGCTTCATGCAAATCCAGGAAAGGATGGTTAATTTGCATCGACCGAAAAGCTTGGGAATCCCGTTCTTTTGCAATTAGATGATCTCTCGTTACGCGAAACGACTCTGTGAAGCTGTTTTACTCGCAGACGCGTCTCGTCGTTCCGCAACTGTTTCTTCTAAGGCAAATAGCTCGGGCGACACAGGAGCAGCGTATCGTCGGGAAGGCTCTCGGCGTTGTCGGCCCTCTTATCGTCTGACGACGATTTCGCTGAATGCCAGAGATTCCTCCTAATATGCACGACGACGTTGAGACGTTATTTCCCCGGGGGTACGCGGTGAAGACACGCGCAAATTAATACCTTCACGAGATGAACACACTTTTAAAGCGTGTCGCGTGGAAGCCGCGGCTCGCTCGAGGCTCTAACGCGCTTTCACTCCTGCAATCTTTTTCTCTCGGCTGGGTATGTACTGTTGGCCTGCGAGAAGTTGGCTAGGCGAAGGAATGCGGGTCTGATTGGTGCGTGGATCCCTCCTCTACTTCAAGAGAATGTGCTGTCACACATATTGTCCATATTGGCTGAAAGATGTGACGAAGATTGACAACAGATCGTGTCGAGAAAGTGAAACACATGGTGGTGCTTCTGACCCCTCTGCCATCAACTTCTCGCAGACGAACAGCACTTCCAAACGCGGGGTAATGCTTTCGAGGTGTAAGAACGCACGCGTGGCAATGCTGAAACGTGAATAACTCGCTTTATAATACGCATAAATACGCAGAAATTTAAATGGAACGTATTTCAATGAAATTTCAATTAACGAAGGCTCGCGTGGGAGCGAGATAAAGAGGTAAAGTATAGCAAAGGCGAAATGAACTTACAAAGAGCAGGAAAATACTGTCACGGATTCGCTGAAACGACGCAGCATTTCGCGAGGCCACTGGGGTCGCGATGTTTGGTATTCGAAAAGAGCGAGGCGACAAACAACTGAAAGTTCGAATGCCGCGCGATTTGTTCCATCTCGCGCTTTTGTTCTACCCAGTTGCCGCGGCATAGTCGACAGAGACGACTACGCGCGTGATCGGCATCGCGAAACCGCTCTGCAGTCTCGCAGACAGACGCCAAGTCGAGGTCGATTTGCCTGGATGTCGTCGCGAGGAATCAAATTGTTCGAGAGTGCAACTTTCTAGACGCATTCGAGACTAATATTCCTTTTCCTCGCCCTGTCGCTCATTAGGGACAACGAGGTGCGACGTCTTCCCCGCGACATCCTCGCTTACGAGCGCATTATTCAGTCGGGAGCGCGACAATCGTAGCTTCGATCGAACGCTGCTTTGCAAAAGTTCTTAAAACGCTCGCTGCATTGTTCAGCTCAGGTAATTTATCGTTTCGAGTTATTGACGCGCATATATTAACTTGCATCATCAGTTCCTGTGAACGAAGGCACAGGGAAACGACGAATACGGATGTATTTTGATGGAAGCACTGGAATACTGTACCAGGCTGGATATTTCAACGCTACATACGCTTCTACGAATCGAATACAGTGGAATACGAGAGCAGAGTTCCAGGAACCATCGGGAATCCTTCAAAGAATCTTACGTCCTCGGAATGAACAGGGAAAAGTGTCTGCTTCTCTACTGCACACTTTTCAATCGTTATTTTACTACTCCTGTCGCGTGCGTCACGATCGTCAGTGAATTGAAAAAAAGAGAGAGGGTAGAGAGATTCGAGATCGTATAAACGTCAGAAGCTATGACAATTAAACACACAAATCTAGATATTTTCTCAGTTAAATTCTAAATTAATTTAAACTAAATCATGTTATCTTACATAGAGAAAGTAAATAAAGAGAAGGATAATAAAGAATGTTGCAGGATATTACCAAGATGGATACACCCACGAGAAGAGTCGAGAATACTCTGTCGTTATGGACAAACTGGAACACAGAGTGTTCGGATCCTTTTCAAGTACCTCTCGTTAGGAAAGTATAAAGATTGATCCAATAAGGGGGAGAAGCTAGTGCCAATTGAAACGGGTGAAGGTAATAAAGGGCTCACCTCGGATAAGAATGGCCGACGACGGTCGGTCGGTCATCGTAATTTAAACGTAACGCGTAATTCCATCTTAATGGGGATCGCAAAACGAGTTCGAGATAAAAGTTTTATGAGTAACTCGACGTGGCGCGTAAAGTAGCCCTTCGAAGGACAATGGCCTCTAGTTCTCGCAACACTGATCAACTTCCCGAATTATGTATGGGTTATCGTCAACGCGAAGCTCTTCGTTGTTCCATTAAGGGAGAATTTTATGCTTTGCGATGCATATTGATACGATACGTCTACTGCAATTAGCAAGAAAAAAATAATCGTGATAATATCAGTAGCGCAAAGAAAAGGGTTGAATTTAAAGGGTTGAATTCTGGATCCCTTCGTTGTTGAACGAATGATAACTCGACTGATAACCGAACACGAGTAACTCAGATCTCTATACAGTCGGTAAAAGATAAGACACTTCTTATCGACGACCAATCGCGATTCCTGTTTCGCAGGTTTGTTAACTTGGTTGGCCCTTTGTTGCAGGATACTCAGCAGCAGCGCTCCTCGCAATTTTCTTCTGTATCCCTTTCGCTCTGAGGGTACTTATCCACAAAGAAACAGGGCGATGGAGTAACTGGAGCCAAGCCTTTTACCATGCTCATCTCGAGCTGTTCCTGGGGAACGGTTGCCTAGGTACAAACTGCTTTATCGCCACGCGTTCTACTTGTGGACTTAATTCCTCGCTAAAATAACTATCTACGTCATATCGTTTCCTTTGCATTCCGTTTGCTCACCTCCTGATGGACTTTTTCTTTTAATCGCTCCTTCGGCTTCGTTTCAGTTTGTAACGAGTTTCATCGAACTTCGGGTACAGTTCAAGGGTAAACGCATTTCAGTTACGCATTGATATTAAGCGAAACAGCCTGACGCTTCTTTTACGAGGGCATAAAAGATCGATGGTCTGTCTAGGGGTTGGCGTAATGATGCTGCTGGCATTAACGGTGGAACGTTACGTTAGTGTCTGCCACCCCGGTCAACACACTCGTCCGCTCTGCGGTCCTCCGCATCTAACGGTCATCCTCATCCCCCTCGCAACGTTTCTGGTTTATCTGCCGAGTGTGTTCCGGGGAGAAATTACGACCTGCCTCCTCGCACCTGGCGGCCCTATCATTTATCAGAAAAGGGAGAACCAGTCGTTCCTCGACTCCTTGTTCTATCAAGTAAGTAGAACTGTCTCGCTCCTTCTACTCAAATTACTCTTCCCTCGAATTCGCTCACCAATACGTTCCCCACAGGTGTACAAGGTAATGCTGGAGATCATTTTCAAAGTGGCGCCAACGATTCTACTCGCTGGCTTCAATCTCCGCATAATGATAGTCTACAAAAGATCCTGCGAGCGTAGAAGACGGATGACGCTATCCAGAACCGTGAGCAGCGACGAAGACCCGAGGACGTTCGCCGAAGAACGAAGGCTCGTTCTTCTTCTAGGCAGCACCAGCATTTTGTTCCTCGTTTGCGTCAGTCCCATGGTGATCCTCAATGTCACCTTGAGGGAGAGTAATCTCAGCCACTACCCTTATCAGGTGATTTCCCCTATCTGCGCTCGTTTCGCGCCTTGCGTGCAATTAGAACTGTCTGTAACAAATAGATAACTTCCTCGGGGTTAGCGTGTCTCGTGCCTTAAACGTTCCGTGACGCTCGAAGTCTGATCGCGGGAGGAATTATCACGAATACGACACAAGTTTGCTTCTGAAGTCTCTGCCATGCTCGTTGTAATTATTCAATTCCAATTTCAGGTGTTTCGTGCCCTGGCCAATCTGCTGGAAGTGATCAATTACTCGATCACCTTCTACATCTACTGCCTCTTTTCCGAGGACTTCCGAAACACCTTGATCCGCACTTTGCAGTGGCCCTGGGGACACAGCAGCCAGGATGGAAGGGGTTTACCAATGAAGCGCTCTCCCGTTGCAAGGCCGACTACCACCACAACCACCACTCCGCCTACGACCGCTGTTGCGACACCTGGACATTTAGCGCGTGCCAGCGTTTAGCTCGTTCTTTTCACTAGCTCCTATGTCTCTTCATGCGCGTCTACTGGCATCGTCTCGATACGCAGAAGTGATGTCACAGTTCGTGAAGTTCTAATGGCGCGTTCAAACCAAGCGAACGAATCTCCCCCCACTCATTCTTCCCCCACTTCAGAGGAATTCAAGTGACAAGAGCACTCTTTCATTCAGTTGTCGATTTTATTCATCCACAAGAGTTGAATTCTGCTGAAGGTAGAAGAAGAACGAGCATTCATTCGCTTGGTCCAAATGTACTATAACAGCTTCCCTCGACTTTACCAAAGCGATCTGGGCAGCGAAATGTTTAGCAAATGCTATCTCTGAGATCTCTAGACGCATTCGAGAAACGTGAATTTTTATATTCTCGCTTTTGTTACCATGTAATTCATTGGGGACAGTGGAAAAGTCTCTCGTCGCAGATGAAATCTTACATTGATCCAATGTCAGAAATACAAATCCATCGAATTTGGTTCCACCGAAAATGCTAGACCTTCCACTAAAAGTAACGAGTTTCGATGGGGAACTTCGCTTAAACAGCGCGACGTTTCGTAGCGCATCGATCTAAAGGGTCCATTTGTATTTGCCTCTGCGCAGCTGAGTTCTTTCTCGGTCCTCGTCCGTCTTTTTCTTTCTCCCTGTTATTCATACAGACTCGAACGTCCTACTACAATTCCATAGAGATTGAGTGTACGATTGCGTCGTGCCGCTCGCGACATTGACGGCGCTTTTAATCGACGAGCGAAATCCAGGTCAAGCTAGCGACCGCGAAACTTAAACGCGAACACTCTGCTCGCTAAATTTGAGCGTTTCCTCCGGACACGTTTTAACGAGCTCGTCGTATCGTATTGCAATATCGAACAGGATGCTAGGCCCACAACGTTCCTATACATTGACAAACATTGGCGCGTTCTGAGTATCGACCGTCGTTTAGCGAACGATTCACATATGATACAGAGCCAGGCGATTGAGTATAGAGACGACCACATTCGAAATAAAATATGGCAACACTATAGTGCAAAGAGAAGAGTTGGAACGATTGGAAGATTAGAAAGGTTCGACAGTGAATCTATCAGAGAAATTCATTGATTTTCAGAATGCAACTTGGTGTTGCAAACATGCAATCTCGAATAGTTTGCAGGCCGTGTTATCTACCACAAGACACTCTGAGGAATATCAATGCGAAGGTTAGCAAAAGCGTAGAGGCTACCCGTCGTTGCTCGCGAAATTACAACGCTGATTTCAATTAAATAGTTGGCGAGCCAGTGTTTCGCGGCGAGCATACTTTCAGCGTCTTTGCGAGCTTCGTCGGGCAAGGAGTTGGAGAAATTGAAATTACCATATCTATCGTGCTTTCTCTTTATTCCGAACGAAATCCCGACGAGCTTTGCTTTACTTTTTCTACGCGCCGCAAAGCGAACGGGTTTTATTGAATCTGAAACTGAAACGTGCAGCTATAGGAATTCAGAGAGAGTGTTTCCTCTTTTTTTCTATATTTCCTTTACTTTGTTCGACATTTTTCTCCAATTCTCTTACTTTTAAGACCACTGCAACATCCGGTTTTCTGATTAATGTACGGAGAACAGGAGGAAACTGATACGAACGTTAAATTAATGGAGAGATAGGACACGTGTTGGAGACCTCACGAACTGTTTCAATTTGAATATGTAAATGAGGATAAGAAACGACGTTAATTATTGGAAAAGCTGATAATTAACGACAAGCGACACACGTAACCCTTATCAACGTTGGATGGTAATCCGACTGTGAGTCGTGAAAGATTATTTTGCTTTTTGTACATAATATGGCTGGTAATCAAAGCAAGCCCAGTGCACGGGAAATTCCAGAAACGAGGTCGATTCTCGTAATTATCGTAACCGTGGTTTGTTCATTCTGCGCAGACATGTATGACGTGTGGGAGGCAAAGAGACGCTTACGTCCAGCTGCGCGTTGAGCTACTCTCGTTCGTGTACAAAATATATCCGTAATACAGGGGAGCGAACTTAATAAAGTGTTCGTGAAAGGTCCCTAAATGTAAAGATTACATTCCATTTTTTTTATTTCGATTCATAATAAATGCAACGTCCGTTAAACTTCTCTTGCGTTACTTCCTTAAAGAATTGTAAATCTTAACGAATTTATGAAAAAAAATTGTAATGAATTTCTGACGAAAACAATGTATATTAGAGTCGTCTCATTATAATCATACAGTTGCCGAGGAAAACAATCCATAGGTACCTTCTGCTTCATTGAGGAAGAACGAAGATTAAGAAGGGAGATAAACGCTGCTTCTCTGTATGTCCTCAGCGTGTCAAGAAATATTTCATATCGCAAAAGATTAATAGCTGCTCGCTTTAAGATTAATTGAACATGAGATTCTCTATTCTAATACATTTATTTAAGTTCTATTAGCGAATGCCCCATTCTGCAGCTTGAATTCATTATTTCACGAAATTTCACTCTGCGCGCGTTGATCGTCCAACGACCACCTATTTTGCTACCCTATTTTCGGCAACGAGGGTGTGCTTTTTACCCTAAAAATGTGAAAGATACGTCCTTGGTGCGATAAAGAGTTATTTCGAGCTAAATGTAAACGTCGCATCCTGTTTACGACGTACTCCTTTCGCGTACCCTTTCGCGAGTCACCCTCTTTTTATTTACCGTTACACTTTTCAAGCAAACATCCAGCATATTCACGAGACTTTACTTGCGATTCTAATCTCATGCGAGAAAGGTCATTCAAGGGATTTAGAATCGTTTCGGGAAAAAACAAGTAGTACAGATCTACGATTGACGAAACGAAAGTGATATGTTACGAAAAATCCTATAATTAATGTAAAAAACCTAAACAGTTAGAAAAAACTGTAATTGATATTTATTACCAATGGGAACTCAAACGAGCCACCCACTCCTCACTCCATATTTGAGGATACGTTTCAGGAATTTCGGGATTGCTCGGTCTGTCTGTAATTGAGTTTTCGGGTGATATAAATGAGTCCCTAGATGGCGGTATTCACTGAACTAACGCCAATTCCCCAGGCGGCGCTGCCTTTCGTCTCTACCTTACCCCACACTTAGTGCACTCAACATACGTTCTGTTGATCCTTCCCTAAAATCACCCCTCTCACGCGCAGTCAACATCTGAGACGGGCGAAGCCGACCCAAAGTCATGCTTGGATCGGTCGATGCTGCAGCCCGTGAACATCGGTTCGCTCCCAGCGATAAAAGTTTCGCGATACGTCTTCAAGAAGTTCAGCTTTTTCATTCAAGTTCTCGAGTCGGGGACATGTCAGGCTGCGAAGTTTAGGCGGCAGAAAGGAAGGGGCATAAGAGACGGTGCATCGTGGGGGAATTTTTAGGCTGCGTGGCATGGACTGCAAGTAGACAGGGTCATCTATGGTGGGGGTTGCTGTTTGGGTGAGCGGTGCTGGGTCGATACAGGGTGGCTTCGCCGTCGGTCGCGAGGAAACCACCCCGGGCCTGGATGAATACTTGCACTGTCTCTCGCTCCTCTTAGCGACGATTGCTCCTCCTGAATTCTTTCTTAAGATGTCATTATTCTTCCCCTTTGTCGCCTCACGTCCAACGATCACGGCATTAGTGAACAGCGTGAATCGAGTCGATCTAGCTTTACCGACCGCCAATTTTTGAACATTAAACCACTGAAATTGTGGTTCATGGGACATGTATTCCCGCGGGGGAATGAGAACGAATTGATTCAGCGCAATATTTTCACCGAAATCTGATTATCGAAATGTCGTGCGCATATTTCTCGATTCATAGCATAAATGTCTTTTCTTTGATATATCGGTCGTTGGAAACGTTAGTGGGAAGCTGGTTACATTTTAAACAGTGATACTTGTTAACGTAATGGTCTCGAACAAATACTCCTTTAGAAAATTTATTTCACAGCCTTCTAAACTGTTTAATGTACAGCTTTAAGCAATGGGTTTGTTATTCCTTAACGTTAACGCCACGTTACGGCGTTAAATGATTGCAAGAGAAATTTAGGGGTTTACTCAGAGCGTCAGTGAACCAGCACAATGCTGCTTACCGTCACTTTATCGACGTTCAAAAGTGGCGTAACTCCTCGAGCTTATCTTCCACCGACAGACACGAGAGATAACCAATGCCTGCGTCCGCTGTTTCGCCGCTGATCTGCTAGAAGAAACGTTCTGAAACTTCGCTACTATATTTTGCAAGTGTTATTCGATAATTGCATCCCAAGCTTGTTACCCCAACTTGAAGCGCTGTCAAACTTTCACGACGATACATCTTTCTAGTAGCGACGCTGTTCCAACCCAATTTCGTTCGTCAACTGTTGAAGAGCCGAGTGGGATTAAGAGGGAAAGAAGTATTACCTCGTTACTCAACAGTGATTCGCGCTATTCTCAGGATTTCCATCCGACGCATCGTTGAAAACTCGCTACAGCTGGCTGTTTGCTGCGAGGCCAACGTCGTTTACAGAGCGCTTCGAGGACTCTTCATCCGTGCTCGAGAAGAACGTATGACTGCAGTGTAACTGTGAGATACAAGCTTAAATATGTCGACGAAAGGCGTAGCCTTCCTCGATCATCCCTGCTCGTCTGCGAATCGACTCGCTTTAGAGCTACATACCTCTGTTTCAGTGTCAATATGTAATTAGAAGTCACGTTAAATAATTACTTTGCGACTCGTCCCTCGAAGTTAAGTTAACCACTCCCCTCGACGTTGAAATCAATTTTCACTATTTAGATTCTAAATAAACAGTGCTTTATCTCTCCACACTGAGATTGTAAATCAAGAAGTATAGCAAAGCATCCTCGATCAAAGCAGCTACCCTTATCGTTCTCCCTTCGTCCAGACGACTCCAGAAATTACCTCGTTTCGTCTTAAGTGTCTGTTTATGAGACAAAGTATTAAATCGCTCACACGGTGGAGAATGTTGTAAAGTAGATCCCGTGGAGGAACTTCTAACGAGGACCTCGCGATGACTTTATCTCAGGATAATAGTTAATTTATGCGTGCGCCCCGGAATTCCTGTCGCGCGACGATATTTCGTCAGTTTTCCACTGGTTGAATCTACCAAAGGAGATCCCTTGCCAGAAACTAATGTGTTTCACTACATGACAGAAAATGGTCATACATATCTTGCAAGAGTATCCTAAGTCTCAAGGAGATTTAAGCATGCTAGGTTTTTGTAGGATCTGTTATGGGCTTTTATAAAATTAACAAAGGTAGCTTGGCTACATTAAGACCAGCTTTGTTAAATCTGCAAAGTCAACTCTTACTCGTTCCATTAAGCTCAGTTCCATTCAGCTGCATATACACCAACGAACAATGCACGAATACTGTTCGCAAACAATGTCTACAAACAGTTCACAAACTTTTTACCACCTTTACTCGATTTTTCCAAGAGCACTAAAAACACTATGTGAACAGATACGCGAGCAAACAATTTCTAGAAAATTGAATGACCTTATTGTTCGCGATCACTTCGCGAACTCTGATGTATTCGTGTCTTTAGAGTACTATCGTAAATTCTGCAAGAGGCTTCCATAACTTCAGCTTAACATTCTTTTCTCTATACGACGTCTAGAGCTATCATCAGTCAAGTGGCTACTAATTTCGTCGCCCTCTCTGCATTACTCGTTCTATCGAGTACTTTTATTAGCGGCGCATCGAGGAGACCTGTTTTCGGGGGAAAGTTGTCGGCATCCTATCGGGGCCATTGCCAGACTGCTGACTTCGCTTCCCTGTTTGCGCCCGCCTGACCTTGTTTCTGCCTTTTCCGCACGTTTATTCGGTATCAAGCACTTTTCTTATTACTTTCAAGATGGTCTGCACTCCGTGAGGGCGCCGATAAAAGAGCACGAGGCTAAATCAAATCGTTCCCAGTTTCACTACCGGAATCCACTTCAACCACGCGCAGCGTGACGAACTTCGGAAATTCGCGACGAGATAAACTAGGGGTATCAAGTTTCCGTGAGAGCTCTCATCCTGGCAAAAGTAATCCGATAATTTTGAATATACCAGCGTGCTGAAATATAATTCCGCTGCGGTTCGAGAAAAGTGATCCCAGGTCACCGTCTTTGGACGTATTTTTCAGTTAATCGTCCAGACAGCGGTATTATCTTCAAATGTTTATGCCCCATTTTTACGCCGGATAATTCACACAGATTAGTAGAGCATTGGAGGTTTTGCGGCTTGTGGTTGGACGACGACCAGTCCACGCAAGGGATTTTGCGCGTTTCGAAAATACACGTGACTCATACGCGGTAGTACGTAAACAGGGGAACCGATTTCCTAGAAAAACATCGGGAGTCTAAGGGTGCGGAACTACGTAGGCAAATAATCGGTACGTTTCGAACGTACGAGCATTAAGCTAACATGCAATCACCTGTTACTATTAATGATCTCAGAATATGCGTACTCGCGTATGCTGTCGGGAATATTGTTTATTGTCAGTTGCCCTAGCAACCTTAATTTACGTAGGGTCGTTGAAGACCTGGAGGTCGAAATGATTCTATACCTCCTGGTGCTATTAGAGGGGAAAATACGAAGAATCGAGGGAGAGTAAAAAAAGTAATGATTACCATTTCAGATGTTTCAGGATTCCGTCAAAACCTGAAGAACTGGAGTCTGACACAGTATTGACTTATACTACTGGTTTCTCGTAGAACCGTTTTACTGCAATTAATTGAAGAAACGCCTAATGCAGTTTAAATTACCATTGCAATTAAGCACACACTTCATTAGCTTACTATTACCATGTTTAATTTTATACAATAGGTATCCCAAATAAATTACGGCCGCTTCAATTTCCGTGAATCGCCGCTTCCTCAATCGTGATGAAACGACTGTTCCCACTTCAATGCGAGCAAATTCACTCTCATCAGAATCCCAGCGACGAACAGCGAAAATCCATTGAGAATGGCGCACGAAAAACGAACTGGGCCAGGATCTCGGCTTCGAAGGCAGTGCGGCAGACGAATAAATCATTCGTTTGATGTCATTGGACAGATCGTATTTATTGCGCGACGGGTGCAATCATAAATCAGGGCCCGGGATCGACTTGAACTTGGGGGAAATTTGTGTACAAATAACAGTGTCCCTAGTACGCGAGAAACTTTTGATAGCGGCGCCTGTGTCATACTGCTATTTCCATCCCCCTTCAACTCGCCCCTGAGTACGATAAATTGGATAACGTGGTCAGCATTAATGGAAGAAAGAATCGAGCCAATGATAGCAACAACTATTCGATTACTGCGATAAACGAGGAAGGTACCGACTCGCTTCAAGTCCCATTCCGTTTCATTCGATAATGGAGAGTCGCGAGTTTAAAGCCAGAGGGTGATTCGGTTTTATGAAAGGACGAGGAGCGCGAGTCATTTACAAAATGACGGTGACAATTCGACGCCAGTGGAGGGAAACCGTCTAGCGTTTAACTTACGTGTAAATAAGAAGGGAGAAAAACCAGGGCGTTTCCTGTTGATTTATTAACCATTATGGCTACGCTTCGCTACCCCAAGTGATAGCGGCGAGAATAACAGCAGCGGGCATAAAATTAAATTAGAGTTCACGATGTGGGGCAACCAGAGGGCAAAGGAATCGACCGAGACAACAGTTTCGAAATCAGTCCCGCGAGGGGGGAACGGTCACTCGATGATAGAAGGAGAAAAGTCGAGAGAATGGGAAGTGTCTGATGGCGAAAGATTCAAACGCGTCCCAGACGATTTTTCATCCCGACAAGGAGGATTTCTCTCGGTCCCTGCTTCTATTAATTCAAGCCGTGCTTTTTGTTCTTGGCACGGTTCGTAATTTCATCGGGACGGTATTCATTCTTTGGAAAACACGGAAACGTACATATGTTTATCTGGTGGCAGTGAGAGAAATAGGGCGGACGGGAAGAAAGATGGACGACGGTATTTATTACTGGGCGAACGTGACTCTGCGAGAAGAAGCGTAAACATGAAAAGATGCGAGGGCGCAACAGAAGAAGCATCGATATAAGCCACGAAAGGATGCAACAACCTTCAAGACCAGTAAAGTGAGGCAGAACGCGAAATTGGAATGAAGAATCAAATCTGGATTAATTCTATTTAATAAACCAGTTTTCTCGTAAGTTCAAGTACTAATTTCTATCTTGCACGTTCTTATCTACCGAAGCCCACCCTAAACTGAAGAAATGAATGATTAAAATCACCTCGTTCTGAACGCTTCAAGTATGCAATTATGGGAAAAACCGATGGATAGGTGTCTTGATAGAGGGTCGCGGCTAGAGGAGCGAAAGCAAAGAGCAGGGTGATATCTGGGATAGGAAGAGAGGACGCGCAAGGCACAGGGTGTGCAGTACGGGGGTGCCACTGGTGAGGGTAGAGAGAAGCGAGAGAGGGTAGATGGGACAGTCAGAGAGATGGAGAGAGAGAGAGGGGAACGAGAAATCGAGAGTAAAGAGAGAGAAAACGATCGAGAATTCTCCGGCTGGAGCGGTGGGTAGCGCGTGCGCGGATCAGTAGCAACGCACTGGCACGTAATGCCATCGTCGAGCCAGTCTGACGCCAGGCGCCGCGACGCTATGACGTCACTGGTTCGCGTTTTGTCAGGGATCGTTTCTCGACAACGGTGAGGATTCATGAATGAAAAGCCGCTGCTTGGAAGCCTGGCTCGCGTCTCGCGAACGTGCACGAGCCTCTGCTGAACCACGAGGAAAAATCCGCCTGCTCGAACCTCTGACTGCCTACGATCAACCGAGGGACGATCGATCCCTCGCGATTCGCTGCACGAGGCTAGACATCCTAATGGAACGGACCCATCGGTGCACCGACCGAAATCTCTGCAACGCCTCCATCGGCCTGCGGCCAAACCGCGACCGCAGGCCCCTTCTTTCGCCTCTGACGAACCCTTCTTCGACCCCTGCCCTCTGTTTTTTTCCTCCCTCTCGTGCTTACTGCGAAAATCGTCCGCCTACCGCAGCTAACTTCCCGCAGGATGACTCGAACCAGACAAGATACCGATTCCCTGGACTCGTGTTACGCGCTACGCAAGTGGTTCGCGACCGTACGTCGACAGACGTCGAAGGACAGACGAGCCATGCACAGACGCGTGTGTAATCGTTCAAAATTCCATTCGTTTGGCGCGTCGCGACGCGTCGTCGAGCCCCTGCTTCCGTCGACGTACGCACGACCCTCGAGAGCTCGAAATTATTGCAGGATCTCCGAGTGTGCGCGATAAAATTCAATTTCGCTACCTCGAGCGCAAGTAATGCCCACACATAACGCGACATTTCGCGCGATAAATAATACCCTCGGCGAACTGTCCGCCTGAATTCCACGCGTTCCAGCGGAAACGGTATCTTTAATGCAACTATGCGCAGCAGGGGTTCCGTTCCAACCAGCGATGCTTCATCCCCGTGCGATCGAGCGAAACAAATTTCTTCAGACGTTTATTTCCCTTTTCGCGAGGAGCTGCTCCATTCGCCGTTAGCGATAGAATTTCCACATTTTTCGTCTTATCGCGTCACCCAGGCCTGAGAGCGAGGATGCATCGTATCTTCAGTGAAATACGCTGCCGCCTGCGTAACTTTATTTCGAACGATGAACCTGCTTCTGTGGTATTTCGCCTAAACTTTCTATAGAAAGAACAGTCTTGAAAGTAAGACACTTCTGATAGAGGGGACTCGATAGAAACGTGAACGCAGCTCCCATGTAAACTTTTCGTTTGAAGCTTTCCCTGTCGCCAGTCTGTTCTTCCTTTTTATACTCTCTTGGGCTTTGTAGCAGTATCAAAGGACGCTGACAAAATATAAGCTATAGGTACATAAGCCTACGAGTCACATAATTAGTGTCAATGAGACGTGCCAAGAGCACGCAGCCAACAGGCTGGAATATCCAATAATCCGATAATGCCAAAGCTGCACTGCCGTACTATAAGCGTGTTATTCTACTTACAATTGTTTACGTCGAATCGGTGCCTTTTGGTCCAAATTCGCCGACGTTTAAGGAATTTAATCTTCAACGCGATCCTTTGTCTCTTTGATCGCCCGAAATGGTGGTGTGTTTTAGCTGTGGGCTACAATTTCGAGTTCTTCGAACCACCTTTTTGCCTCTAGACAGAAATCTAATCTTATATTCAGCGAGAACACTCCGTGTACTGACCTCGTTTTAGGTTGAACGAGATGTCGAACTTGATATCCCAGAGAAGCGAGTCATCGTTTTTTCACGCGTTCGATGAATATTTCACCAATTAGCACATTTATTAGCTTCCACGATTGACTTCGAGAACTTGTAGAGTCAAAAAGCTGTGGATTTCTTTTTTTAGGATTATGGTTCAGTAGGCGTTCAATTTCTATTCCTATTGAAAACTGGCTCCCTTTCACGTTTGCATGAAAGCGAACTCGTGATCGATAAATACAACAATTTATTCATTGTTGATAGTAGGTACATATGCAAGCCATTTCCTGCACGAATTATCCGATCAATTTATCACACATTTTCATGGGCCCTCAGGTATTCTTAGCCTAAAGAATTCCTTTCAATATTCAGCTGAAATCTCAGACTAACGTCACCAAAATACTCAAATTCTTGAGATTGGAATTTTCCTTCTCAAACTTAGCGCATTATCTTCCTACTGAACGAGAAAAAACGCGAGCCTCGAAGTACTCAATACCTTCACGGAACCTTAGATTCTTCAGCGGAAGTTATACTCATGATAAATGGTTTCTTGAAAGCCTTCTCGGCTGGACCAAAAGTAAGCCCAGGATAACGGTGTCGACGATGAATAGCCTACGTCGATGTCAAGTCACGTTCGACTCTTCGCTGATACTCTTTCAAATATCGTCTAATCGAAGACGCCAACAGTGGCGAGCTGCCATTGTCTGTAATTTTTCTGGCAAGTGACTCTGGAACAGAGGAAGTGGCGTCGAGGTGCACGGTTTAACCGTGAGTTCGATCGAGTCCACGTCGATATGCACCTGGTTCGCTTTATGAATGGGCCGCATGCATACATAAGACGCAGCTTGGAAGCATTTGATCGCTCACGGAACTTCTCTAGCTACAACCGAAAGTAGACATTTCTTTTTCACGAACCAACGAAGTAATTTTGGATCGTTCGTTTCTGCCTTCGTCAAACAACGAGCTTTCGCCCTGTGTGGAATTTTCGATGCTTTGGAAAGGAGTTCTCGGCGGTATTGGTTTCATTTGTGAAACGTTGCATTCCAGTTTCCAGGTTGACGGACTTGTTGAAGTAATTACAGTCCCCAAAGGAGAAAATTTCATTTATTTCTCCCGCATGATCGAACGCTTGAGAGTTTACTTTCAGTTATGTGGACGAAATGATTCGTTAGTACAATGAAGTAATTCAATCCAGTCTGGCTGGTGTTTACTATCAACCTTTTACTCTCAAATTGGCCGAGCATTTTTTAATCAGATTGATGTGATAGATTCAACATTAAACGAGGACATTGAATGGCTGGTAGAGTGATAGATGTCGTCGAGGCGCCGCGATGCCACCAGGAAAAGAAGCGCGTTGTTCCAAGGATTTATTGGTGTGACCCGAGGTCAGGGGTAAAGTCAAACCCCGCCTGCTAGTAAATCGCTCCTCTTCTATACTCTCACTGTGTTCTTACGAAACTCGCCAGAGGCTCCTACAATTCCCCTCCTGCTCCAACAACTGATACCCGAGGCTATATCGAATTGGAGTCGCGTAATTGTTCCGATACGATGGAACACGAACTTGCTGTACATACCTACATAAAATAGCATGACATTAGTGCTTCATTTCCATGAGAATTTCAGAGCGATTTCAACTCGAACGCTATTTGGACCTACATCGTTCTGAATTGTTAATCAATAGGAAAAAACATATTTGGGAAGAAGAAATCTACGTTCTGATTTCATCCCATTGTTAATCTGGTCAAATTTTTCTACCTAGAAGGACGTAAAACAGAACGCTGAAAACGGAGATTACATAGGGGTTGTATCTTACGCAATTTCGTAGCTCGTTATCCTTTGAGAAAGCATTCGTGAATAATGCAACGAGTAACGGAGCAATTATTACCAGGGAGGTTAGTGTAATAACGAGGAACTAACGTTAGAACATCTAAGTGGTAATCGTTACGTGCGAACGCTACAAATTTCGCACTTTTCGTTAATAGCGCGAGGACCGTGAATGTCGAATAGAGTTTTAGCGCGAGAATTTATGAAAATCACCTGCGAAGATATGTGGAAATAAATCCTAGTGGTTGACAACCGTATGACACGCTATTTTTCAGCGGATTGTACCTCTAGTTTCGCTCCGTTGCGTAAAATTGCATTCATATCGCTTTTCTTTGCAGTTTAATCGTCAATTGTGTCGAAGTTTGGAACAATTGGCTTTTGCTTTAATTCCTTCCCTCCTACGCCACCGTTTCTCTTTCACGGGTCATTTATCAACGACAAATGTTCTTTTGCTTTTTTACGGTCGTTTTCCACCGAGGTGCGCTACAGTCTGGCCATCCGACTTTCGGGATTTAGTTTCCATTCGCGTCGAAGGCAGGGGTAATCCATCCGCGCGTTAAATGAAATTCGAAGCAACGTTTCTCACTTCATGTGCTTCGAGAAACCATATCTACCGTATTGATCATTCCCCAGAATTTACCCGCTTTTATTACCTATTGTTTGTTATCGCTGTAATCGCTCGTATTAATTTTACTACATTTTATTCAATCGCGTGTAATCTCTTGCTCTCGGAGGTAGCGTCTATCTAATAACGAATTTCATACAGAAGCTTAAACTTCTTTTGCCGAGTTACTTTCACCTTTAATATGATCAAAGAACTGTAATATTCGCCGAGCTGAAAGAACAGATTTATCACGTTCCCGCTTTTAATGTTAACGTTCCATTGACGTGGCAATCCTTTAGCTCGAAAAGACGACTAGACGCAATACGAGGCTACCTCTGAAATACCCTGACGTTTCTACCTTCATTCACAGAGACGTAATGTACTCAGTACCTGCAGCTCCTATTAAATGAATTTTGGACTCATTAGCCCGATGACGTTTACTACCCCTCTAAGGGTGTAATGAAAAGAGAATCATAGATATTTTACATGCTAGAAATTCATGGCAGGCCTTCAACCTCTTTACGAGTCACTCAGCCAGCCTCGTGCAGATAAGTAAATTAGCATAGTCTAGGGTTCGTTACAAATTCGTTCTTGAAGAAGGAATCCCTCGTGGTTCGCGGTTCCAAACAGCGGGACAAGAACTGCGTTACAATAATTGCGCAGCGCATGGCTGAATCGATTCGAACAGCTGTCTGCAAGAAACCGAAACCAACTTTTCCAGACGCGTATCGAGGGTGGGCTGATACGTGAGATCTCGAGGCGAAGCGATACGAGACGCAAGAATTCACATCGAAGACGCTCTCAAAGCGAGGAGCTCTTTGCAGAACAAATTTCGCAGACTACGAAAGAAATCTTTCGAGGCTTCGTCGAAGAATAGGAACAAGTTACCCGAGAGGAAAGTTGCAGAGCAGAGCCAAGGATCTCGTCCTAACCTTGAGAGAAAGTCGAAGACTGGTCTCCGCAGAGACCATTCGAGTCAGCGAAGGAAGCCAAAGCCTTTGGAACAGGACTCGACTGGAGTAGAGCTTAGCTAGACTTCACGAGCCGAATTCGCTTGTTCGCCTTCGAATCCCTGAGACCTTAAAAACACTTCCCGTGTCTGCTTCTTGTAAAGGTAAACGCTCGCTGGAATCAAACGTCCACTGAGCATTTCATACGAGTAGAGTCGAAAGTAGCAGAGTTCAGAGGTCGAATTCAAAGGGAATAAGAAAGATGCGGGGCAAACGATGAGACTGTTTTAAGCCAGGAAAGAGACACGAGCAGGGACGAGCGATAAGGTGGAAAAATTGATTCTAGCGAAGAAAAGAAATTTCTCCAGAGAAACATGGGCAAGAAAAATAGCAAGCTGAAGCAGGATACTATCGACCGACTCACCACTGACACGTACTGTAAGTATCCTCGCCTTCTGGTGACATGTTTTGTTTCTAGTCTGACAGTTGCGACCACTTCTACTGTGTAACACAGCTCACGACCTTTCCCCCGCTAAATCCTTAAGACCCCCTGTTACTCGTTACATTGTTCCCATTCCATTAAAACGTCAGTGTTTGGAATGATTTCATCCATTGTAAGCATAAGCTTGTGAAATATTCTGCTGCTATTCGGAATTACTCTACACAGACTGCAAGAGTAATGCTGTACCTCAGAGCCAGGCTAATCTTAGCCCATTTTTTATTTAAATTAAGTTTCTTGCAGGATCTTATTACTTTTTCTTCATTTTAACTAGAGCAATAGGAATTCAGTTAAGTTACGTGAGAGAAAATTAATAGTATGAACTACTTTAAATACTATCTAAAGAAATGGGTAATCGCATTTGTCTCTCGAGTCTCCTGAAAACTAACAAAAAAGAACTTAAGTCACGTTGGCTCTCGAGTACAGATTTTATATAGGACAATGCAAGATTATCGAACAGTTGCTCGAGAGAAATCCATGGATTAGTCTCGTCTTAAATTAAGCGTAGTTCCTTTGCATCTAGAAGATCTAGGTATCTCGGCAGCAAAGACAGGACTCCGAATTTACTTCAACTACACAGAAGGCAGAATCAATGAAATGGTAATACAATTCGTTATTACTTCAATTCTTCTAAACAGTATTTCCGCTTTGACAATGAGAAAAAGTTGACAATCTGGGACAGCATTTACTGAAGCCTCGACGATCGAGCAGGGCAGAGGAAAGGGAACTTCCCAGTCGTCGAGCTGAAACAATTACCATGCAGTCAGGAATGGAGGCGAGTGGAAGCCAGGGCAGGGGGGATCGCTGCGCGTCGGCGGCGGCGGTTAATAGGAAAAGCAGCGCAATGAGGAAACGAAATTTCACCGAGGCGCGTTTCCCGCGACCCAGGAGGAAATGTGACGTCCCGACGGCTGACACGACCGACTCGTATGAATTCTGCAATCCCCGACCGCAGGAAATAGGGCGGAAATGTTTTTAAAGCGCGAGCCGCGACGGGATTCACCGCAGCGCGAAACTTCTGCACGCCGAACGCCCGAGAACTCGAGAGCGGCTCAACGACTCGGCAGTCCATGTCAAATGAACCGAATGCTAACGACTCCGCTGAACGTTCGCGACGCGCAACTTCGACAAATTCGATGGGCCGCTTAAAACGTCGCAGCTTGAATTTACGAGCCGCTGTGAGCGTAACGAGCGAGGGGACATACTGTTGAGGACCAATCAATGTGTCGCGAATCCCTGCTTTTAGGAAGATTATGGTGATCGCCATTAATTTATTGCAGTTCGCCAACTAATAAATTGATCGACGATGCTAACGACAGAAGCTGTACACCGACAAGGTTTAGGTCAATCCATAAATCCGTGGGCATTTGTTCATCGTGGAAGCTCTGAATTACTGTAAATGTTAACGGAGCCTCGAGTCGCGCAGATGGTTGACTTGTTCTACTGCAGTCTATGCCGTCGCTTCCAAGAACCTGGGAAATTACATAGTCTGAATACTCTACTGGAAAGTATGTCTTGGCAATTACTCGCCTTTTAAACAAACTGTCTTTTGAACGAACTGGCTATGGGTTCTTTTTTCTTTCCATACCGAGAAGAGATTGAGTATTTATTTATACGCTCAATGTTCACCGCAGCGTAAGCCTCGATAAAAGTAAATGGAGTCAGCGAGGGAGAAAATTCATGGAATACAGGCTCCCTGACAGATTTATTAAAATTGATCAGGGATACAGAAAGGATTTAAATTTCGAACGCAGACTTTCGCGCGTTTGAAACCAAGGTTCCCTCGTCCCGGACTAAAGCGTCCACTTTAATTACGCCAAGTGACAGCTGGAGCGAGCAATCTGCTTTCAGCCCAGAATTCTCTCGGAAATCTCGTTCGAACTGTCAACAGAGCGCGTAATCCTGACTCGATGGACTTTTCCTCGTCTGGAAAAAGGTTTGACTCGCGGGGAAAGCCACGAGTCATGAGCAGCGCGCATTTCAGGGCAGACAACAACGCATAAAGCCTCTGGAATCGCATTCCCGCGGATCAATCCCGTATGAAAACATTCTTCCCGCAATCCTCTCGACAAACTTGTCCCGCTCGTTTCGTATTCCTGACGCTTCCGACAGAAATATCGGGCCGAACGATCGAGACAAACCTCAGAAACGCTTGAGATAGGATCGGAATAGAAAGAAGGGGGTGCCGCGGGGGCACGATCGAAAAGGTATGCGCATAAAATGGCAGAGAGCTCGTGCATGGACGGCTGTCTGGTCGAAGCGTGGAAAGGTATCAGAATCGATCGTTCCACCTGCCCCGCGCGACGTTTCATCAATAGAAGGGACGATTCCTCCTATGTATGTCCGACGAGCCGAGCCGTATTAATAATAAGCGAAATCGAGCCTCGACGCCGCTCGCGTCGCGACACCGAAATAGAATGTTTTTGTTACGACGCGCCAGAAATCCTGGAGAAAGCAGCTAGACGTGAACTGTCCAACTGTGTCTCTTTTTACTTCCTACTGACGAATTCGACTTGCTGAATTATATAAAACACGACGAATAGAAGAAGTATCGAGAATATTTTGTATTAAATAAGTCACTGCGTATTGTGTGTAGACTTGCTTAAAGGAACGAAGCAGGGAAAAAATTAGGGCTGATAAAAGCGTTCGTGCTTATCTTGCTTCGTGTCAGTCGAACATCGGAATTACTCGAGCTGGCTTCGAACGTGCCCTGCTATTTTCTGACGATGAAATATTATGCGTGATAACGTCGTTAATTCAGTCAATGGTGTCGTTCACCTACGACCGAAGGAACGAGACGAACGAGCAGAAAAATCGAGCTGATAAAAACAGCGACGGAACGTCTGAAGTCTAAGAGAAACGAGTAGATAACAACTGTGTCCACAGAATAGAGTGTACAGAGAATCTTGTTCTGTACGATGTATTGAACCCTCTAACAAATAAGATGCACTCATCATTGTACACTCTCGTTAATTGCCCTGCCACGATGAGGTATTAAACTCCAAGTACTTGGCTTAGAATGTCGATTACAAAGAAAGAAAATACTGTGCAGGGGATTACAGTTAGACTCGAAGAATTACGTTAATTGCAGGTGTTCTTGTTCACATCGGGGATCTACGAAGGAAATAATAATATTTCTCTTAATAATACGCGTTGAAGATGCGCTTCTCGCAGCGCGCTTTAGTTTTATACCCAACAGCATCGTAAAACCGTTTATATTCAAAATGAGCGCAACTCGCGACGTAGCTTCGAATAATGAGCTTCAATCTTCTCCTTCCTAAAAAAGGAATGATGATCCGCGCCGGAATTGTGATGAAACAATGCTCGAAACTGCGACTGGTTTAAGACTCCATTTTGTAGGGAATACTTATTATGCAAAGTCGCTGATAGAAGAATGTAAAAAAACTGATACGAAGCTGTTCGTGGTAATAATGACGTCGTTGAGGAAACACCGACAAGTTCTACGTTTAAGAAAGCAAGTTTATTGCGGAAAGGCTCGCGAATCAGGTTACGTCAGATAAACGCGAGAAAAGAAACTCAGGGTAACGTAATCCCATGCGAAGATCTACATAGGATAAACTAATAAACCACCGACGATAACACGGTATTAATCACGCAAGTCGTTAATGTTACTAAAGGAACGAGAAAGCCTCTGATCTCGCCAACCATTACGTCGAAACCACTGACGTTTTTATCCACTCATTTTCCCTCGCCAGCTCTTGGAAAACGATTTAGCCAGGCCTCAGACCTGCACATTTTCATGTCGTGAAAGCAATTCCGCAACAGTTCCCTCGTGGTGCTGCTATTTTTACCAAACGCGACTTGGTCGAATCGAGAATGCAGAATAAAATTTTTCACGCGACTCTTAGTCATCGAGAAAATTGAATTTCAAAATTCACCTTGTACTTAACGTTCTTCCTACTTATTAAGGCACACTATTAGTAGGGCTTGAACGAAAGGTGAAATTATCCTGTAGCTGATTTTTCTGGGCCAATGGTATCGATTTTACAGCATCACCGTGAAAGGAACAGCGTATTTCCGAAAGGAAGCACTTTCACAAAATTATATCCGCGTGTCTCAACTCCCAACGACACTGCTACACTTCCCAAGGATAGATCCTCACTGGTGCAATTTTTCTTCTCTTCATTCTCCAGCTCCCTGCGGGATAAGGACATTGCGAATAATGTCGTTGCAGGGTGAACTAAGACGGAAAAGGACAATTCTTTCAACGACAATGTTCCCTTTGTTAACTGTACCAACTTTTAACGTCACGACGGCCCAAGCGCTATTACTGCTACGAGAGAAAATGCCAGTGTTTCGGGTAAGCATTAAATAGAGGCAACATAGCGAGTACGAGTTGCGAAGGTGGATAATAAGAGGCATTGTTTCGCGTAATAAGAATGCTCCAGGGTGTTGCAGTCGGCTCATAAATGTCTACGATGCACGCGTGTTACTCGACGTCGACCTACCGACCTGTACATTAGCTACTTTTTCTTTTTATTTCATGTCAGAAAACGTTTAAGCCATTTGCAGAAGAAGAAACAAATAGAAAGGCCTTTATTTTGAAAACTGTAAGCCTAGATACACGATCGATTAATACTCGTATCTGGTTTGCCAATTGCAGCGACAGACACGGGAAGCATAATGTGAGAGATTACGGAAGAAACATTTCATTGGATTTCAGCAGTCTGTTTAACCATATCGTCAGTATTCGAGCTCTAATCACGCATTAAATTTTACGTGACACCAGCGTTATCTCCCCTATAACTTCCTGGCAGAATGGCTTCTAATTTCACGAAGCAGCACGCGAAATTCTGTTCGTCTCCTTCATTACGACATTATTCTCAAATCGGGGTATATAATTTGCATACTCTTTCTGCTATCGTCGACTGTAAAATTAGAAGCGATGATTGGACCTTCGTGGATTTCTCAAGCGTTCATTAACATTCCTGCTTAACGATTCGCGTATCGAGGCTCCAATTAAATCCACCACCATATTGAGACACAGAAATGAACCACGACGTCGTGACGAAGTGGGTCATCTTCGTTACACCTCATCAATAAGAAGCCATTGCCAAAGCAAATTTGTCACTTCTCGTTCATTCGATTTACCAACTCAATTAAACTCCTTGATTATCCACTGAACACTCTGAAATATGTCTTGTGCCTCAGTAACAACTATCTCGAAAATCAAAGAACCAAATATTATTAAATATTACTTGAGGCCTCGAAAAAAAATGTTATCACAGTTCTCTTTAGCCTTCACGCCTGAATCTGGATTTCCAAAGTATTTAAAACAGAGTGGCAATTCTCGCCCCTGGAAAATGGCTCTTTTAAGATTATCTCAGCCTCGCCACACACGTCACCGCTCTCATTCGGGAGAACTCGCTTCAGATAAAAGGAAAGCAGCGAAGGGGAAACGCGATCGAGAGGATCGAAAGGGATGTAAACAACGGCGAATAAAAGGAGCACTGGAGGTAGAGGGATTACGGTTTGACGCAGAGGAAAATTCTCCACGTACGAAGGAATTATTATTGGCTGGCAGATCTTGGAACGAGTTGCTTGAATATCTGGACCGGAAAGTATTCGTAACGCTGGGTGCGGTAGCGCGGACAGGTCAGTCGGAAAAATCTTCCTCCTCCAGAACGGACGGATTTCATGGCATAAAATCTACCTATGTATATGTACATCCAGTCTGAGGAATCGCGCAAGGGACGGGCCGATAAGATTATCTTGTTCTTTCAACGAATTACCCTCGAGGGCCACCCTTCTTCTTCCTCGCCGAGCTTTTATAGCACTCTTTCTCTTCCTCCTCGGTACTTTAGGTTTAATGGAGGCACAGTATCGCGTAAATCCACTGAATTCCTCTGACCCGTTATTTATATTGCCTCTACGAAACGCACCGACCAAATATTGGCCCAATAACATTCAATCAATTGCAACATAGAAGTTTCGAAAAACTATATCAACTCAGCCTGCGCTGTACCAACGTTTATATGTATAAATGATATATCGTAAAATTTATAGACACAACGCTGGTAAAAAAGGTTGTAAAAAGAGGCAGACAAATGGAATGTGATAAAATCCAACCACTGTGCAAATATTACGAGACATATCCACTTGTCGGGGAGTGCTCGAACGATTATTCAAGATACAGCGATTGCAAAGCAGCGACCGAGCAAACGAAAGTAGTGTAACGACTGGTGTGTGCACGGCGGTGACGGGAATAGCCTAGTAGCTCGTCTAAAATTTATGGAAATCGCGATAATGAGAAACACGCGACTCTAGCCGAACGATGGAGCCGATATCTGTGTACGCGCTGCGCGTGCCTCGTTCGACGGGCAAGTACCACCTTAACCCGACAATCATGGTTAGCTTCTCTCGATCGATCTGCCGACGAATATCGAGCTCTCGTTCGATCACGGCCAATACTCGCCATTCCTGATGCCAACACCACCAATTCCCAGAGCTTATTCCACGGTACTCGGTGAAAATTCGGTACGCGCCATTTGACAAAATGATAAATTAACTCGACGGCTATTGCGTGAATGAAATATGAATTTCGTGGCTTCGCACGCTCGGCCCTTGCTTTGTAATGTAGCTTACCCTGTGTTCAATCTGAGATATTCTCGCTTTACCCATAAATTAAAACGCTGGCAACCGTGTCGCCTCGGTGCACGATAAATGAAGACCGCTAATTGTGCTAAATACTCGAGTAACTTTTAAAATTGTAAACACATAGGCAAATATAAGATCTTAAGGAAGTTAGAAAAATGAAGTTTTAGTAAATTCTAGAGTACCTACTAATTAAAAGAAAAATGAAACGTGGGTGGAGTGTAAACGAGGGGATATTTAACACGTTCTATCGCGCAGGAAAGATCGAGAGGGTGAAACAAAGCAACCTTATTGTGATTGGGGTCGAGGCGAAGTTCGCGTGACAACATGCCCGTGGAAGGGTAACCCGGAAATTCAACGACGCCCAGACTTCCTCCCTTCGATGCTTCGTATATCAGTTCAGAGGAAGGTGGCAATTAGTCCGAAGTAAATCAAATATCTGTTGCGCGAAACGAGTAGCAGACAAGTTGGCCGATCGAATCGAACACGAAATATGGCTGTTGGGTGGACTCGCTTCGATAGATTGCGCCTTCGATCGACTTACCGGAGCGCGCTTCGGTTAATAGGCTTTAATTGACTCGAGTAATCGTGCTTTCGGCATTTTCGACGATCGAGCCCTTTCCAGCTTCTCGATCCGATAACGACCTTTCGATCCGACCGAGCAGGCCAGCCTCTCGCTTTAATTTCCTCTGGAAAAGCCAGGAGCGGAGACGCTGAAATATCGAGCGAAATAAATTCCTTGGCGAGGGAAATCTCGTAGAGCCTGCAGAGCTGACTCATCGTCCAATAGATTCCCAGTGAAATTCTGCTTCGATTCGAGGAGTCCACTCGAATTTCGCCCCCTCGAAACCGTTTTTCCTCTCATTCTCCAATGAAAATTTTCGTCCCTGCTGAAAGCGTCGCTTTGGGTCATAATTCACTGTCCTGGAGGGCAGCAGCAGACTATAGAAGAACTTCCCAGCCGAAGGCATTTCGGTCACGTCGTCGAAAGGGAGACCCCGGGGCGAGGAGGTGAAAACACCAGCTGATGCATTTGCCGAGTTCCGCCCTGACGATCGGCAAGCAGACGGTTGCCAGGATCGTAAAGTTTCGCAAGAATGAGCGTAAAGCCACGGTAAAGCGAGTGGGTTGGAATAATGTCGCGAAAGATCTCTGACGAGAACGTGATTTATTCTTCGCGGTAGACGCGTACAGCATGACTTCCTCGCGAAGCTGCAACGGTGGCGAGAATTGGACCGCTTCATAAATTCCCCACAGTCGAAGCTTGGTGTCACGTGCCAGCGAGCAAATGCATCCGGTTTATCGTTCGAACGCATCCACCGCGACCTGGAGGCTGCATCCTCACCGCCTTGGCAGCCGTAATGCAGTTACGACCACGGAAATTACGCCAGGGAATGCTAATTCCTGTTAACCGGAAGTTTACCCTTCGAAGCGGAGCACTGCTTTGCTCGCCCACTCCCCATGGCGCGTCGTAAACGACCGTGGCACGTCCTTCGTTTATTCTCATTGCCTCTGTCCATCTTCCAATTTCCTTTGCTGCACTTTTTCGTTGGAGAATTATGCGAGACTAAGGATACGTGTCCAGTTGAGTATAGATAGTAAAACTATCGTGAGTTACCTGCTCTCGATTCGATCAAATATTATTTCACTATACTTCCTTATTTTTAAATGTGGATATTCATATTATAGCTAACGCTCCAATCTCGGTACAACCGTGTGTCAGAACAGTGAAGCTCAGAGAATTGAGCGTGAGCGAACCGTGAGCGTATCGATAACGTGGCTCGGCACTTGAGAGTCTGTGACAAGTGATTCTCCAGGATGGAAAGACACGTATAATCGTTAATATCGTTTTATGTAATGGACAATAGAAATGGGGCACTCATCGCCAAGTGAATCGTTCGTAAA
Source organism: Calliopsis andreniformis (assembly GCF_051401765.1). Taxonomy (NCBI): domain Eukaryota; kingdom Metazoa; phylum Arthropoda; class Insecta; order Hymenoptera; family Andrenidae; genus Calliopsis; species Calliopsis andreniformis. The sequence continues at coordinate 13,193,910 of NC_135063.1, forward strand.
CTTAAGTACCTTTAAGGATCCCCTCTGATGGATGAGAGTCGAATGAGTTTCGGAATGAACTATCGGTACGAATCAATTCCTCTGTTCGAGACTATTCAGTTACGAGGACGTAATACTGTAATACTGTCGTACTGGCGCATCCACGATCTAGATTACGCTCGATCGAGTACAAGGAATCGTTCCGTGACATGCGGTTACGTGGTTCTCCTGCGATGTGTAGCTGGTACCTACAACCTCGTCGCTGGCCTCGCGAGCTACAAATTCATGGGAAATACGATGCTTGGGAATCGTCTCGAGCGTGTGCATGTCAACGGATCGGCGATTTATCGAGGTTCGAATAGGCACGACAGCGAGTTGCATCGAGCTGGGACGAATGCTCGCATGCTCGATCATTTATCGACCAATTTATTCTATTACGAATTCAGCATCGCGTACAGGAATGATACACCGTTAATTGGAGGCGGAGAAATTTGACATTGGCTCGGATCTACCAACACACGGGCGAATCCATTTTCCCATTTGTGTATCGGGCCGCAGAAAATGGAGATAATTGAATTATCAACGAAATGCCGACGTTATCAATGATACCATGGCGCGCTGTAGGTACATGGTAGAACGCGTTACTGCGCACCTGATGCAGTAATTATTAACTGTCGAACATCACTGATAAACTATGGCTTGCCCATGGATCGTATCAATGCTTCGTATTGATTTCGAACAGCTAGTTACTGCTCCCAGCAGCCAGCATCGGGATTTGGACACGCTTTCGAAAGTGATTGCACAACCCACGTGTTTATTACTTTCACGTTCGCGTGTTTTTACTTAGGGCGATTGTTCCAGGACACGCGAGCTATCACCTAATTACTTCTCGAGTTCTAACTTTGTAATTCTGTGCCTTGATAGAGCTGCAAGTTGCACAAAAGTTGCGTTCTGAATACGCTGCGAATTTGCAATGCCGTTTCGTCAAAGTTTCGGCAAAATTATGATTGTCTGTTATTACAGCGAAGACTGGTATCCTAACACTACTAAGTGTAATAATAAGTCCTCTCGGTATTTTACTTCGCGGGTAATAGCGGTTGCATCGAGTAATTACTCGGACGAAAGTTTGGAATAACTCTGTTATCTGAGTACGTTAATCACTAGGCGAGTTACGGCTCCCACAGCGCGGATTAATAAATCTAAATGATTTTACGAGTGAGATACAATTTTCAGCAGCGATAACTGTGACGGAAGGAAGGCAAGAACGCTATAATTGATGCTTTAGCAACAGAAACGACACTGTCTCATTCTTCTTGACTCAGAAAAACCAACCACTTTGCACGAAGCACGATATCAAAAAAGTTTACTCTATATTTTCGACTTATTTCTTCATATGGACCCCCCTACTTACCACTTGTACCATCAGCTCCGAGATACCATGTAGATAAACGAGAAGTAAGCGAACTTGATCATTAGACTGGCTCACTTTTTTGCCTGCAGGAGTGATATACGAAGAGAAAGTATGACAAACACGAGGCGGCTCTGGCGTCGCTTAATGTAATTCGCGTTTATTAACGTCGCGGTGCACCGTTCCAATTGCATTTTCCAATTTCCGCGTACGTGTTCGAGCATCGCTGCGTAACTTTTGCCGACTGTAACCATATTTCCCCGAGCGTGCAGCTGTCTGGGATTCCCCGCTATTCGCTCCCAAACAACGCCACCGAATCGCCGGGAGTCATTAAAATGCGTTTCGTGGAGCGCGATACCGCGCGAGACCTTTAAATCTTCCACGATGAAATTCTCTCGCGTCTGCCAGCTGCTCGCCCTCACTAATTTCCCCCCTCTGCCAGCCCCCAACCTTACCGCCACATCCTCACCACTCCTAGATCCGCAATCGATCAGTTAACCTGATAATAATGTCATGAACGACTACTATATCAATCACCAGCTGAAATTCAATTACACAATCCATGTAGAACGTTACAACTGGATTGACAGATTTCGGTGACGCGCAGGAGCTCGAGCAGAATTCGTTTTACTGTGAGACTGAAGTGAAAATCAAGGTTGAAGGAGTGACTGGTGTCGAGATGGATTGGATATCTCAGAGATCGTCGGGGTAGATTTACGAAGGCATCAGGTTCTCGTATCGATCCATTCTTTCAGCGAGTGCACTATAAATCATCAATCTCTCGGTAATGCGAACCATCCAACGGTCGATCTGCGATCCAACGTGGACGGAGGAGTGAGAACGAGAGCTTACCCGATTTAACGCTTAGCTGGAAATTAAATTTCCCCAAACAGCGCTGTGCTGTTAAGCCAGTCGCCGCGGAACGCTCGAGTTTTGGTTAAAACTGGATTGCGGAAAATTGCGAATCGTTCGGGAAGTACATTGCGGCCGTAATTCCAGTCACGGGAGCCACTGTATAAGAATATTGCATAAAATCTCGCAAAATGTAACAATATAAAACGAATGCTACGAACAGGAATTGCATTTGATTTTTTTCCGTGAAATCTATTTGTTTGGAAACGCTGCTGATATATTCTCCAGGGAAAAAATGTTTTCGATAACAGTAGCAGCAGTATCATAAAGTATTAGTTTTCGGTGGAACATAGGTGAAGTGGCAGAGATATCGCTTTTGCGCTTCCCATAACTTCTTTCGCTCGTAAGTTCCAATCGAGCTGTCGTTTCTTTCGTGGAAAACTTTACATACAAGCACCGTGACAGTTTTCAACTCGACCTAAATTCTTGTCGAACGTTCACCTACTTGTCTTCGTCGATCGGCAGACGGGCAAAAACAATCGGTTCTCGTCTCCTCTTGCTTTATCGCGGGAAAAGAACAACATTGGAGGGAAATGACGTCTCGTGGAGACCCGTATCGCGAGTCAACGTCGGTGCAAACTCGTGCTGCATCTCCACGATACGCTTCTCTCCCTGATGACGCGTTTGCATTGCTCGCGTTGCGATGAAAGAGACGAAGAAGCTGTTGTGTGCGCGCCGCGCCTATATCTCTTCGTATACGCGCGAGACACGTCACTCATCCTGCCGAGGAATACGTGTTCGCGCGTTCCTCGCGATTATACATTCCTCTCGAGAAGCTCGTTGCGTTTCCTCTTCCTTCTCCTCGCTGTTCGCTGCACACCAGCTGCAGCTTAGCGCATTGTTGTACTTTTGCTGCTGTTTGAACACTCTTCTCTCTTCTACCGTGACAATCCCTTATCAGTTTTCCATTATACTCTTCATTCGCGTATTTCAAGCTGCGATGCAGGTTCGCAGAGTCCATCGAAATTCTATGCGCCGCTGTTCAAGTGCATTGTGAATTCTGACATCGTCAATACTAGACTTTCGTCCAACCTTGCGGTATCAGTGTATCGTAAAACCCAGTTTTAAAAAAACGTTGATTCCTTTTTTTGCTCGAAGTTACGCTAGGGAGTTGATTTTTTCAAGAAAGTTTCAGTGTTTAACGGAAGGAGAACCATACGAGTTTAGAGATAAATTAAAGAGTTACTTTTCGTGAGAGGAGGAACCCAGAAACGTTTCCAGCATCCTCTTTAGAAAGCAAAGGCAAAAGTTGGAGCCACTGACGCTGTTCTGAGTCGAATCTTGTAAAAGTTTTCCCATTTCAACACCAGAGAGATAAGACCGTTTCTTAAAGCTATTTCAATTAATGCGCGGTCCAGACCTTTTTGCAAGGGTTTTGCAAATGCTAGATGATCATCGAACGCTTCAAGGTGATCGTCACTGACTCTGACATTCGGCCGAATTTCCATTTCCTAAATTACCACGTACTCGTTTCGGGGAGGTACTTATGCTACCCTTTATGGCGCACGAACTTTCCACTCAACGTGATTGAAGCGAGAAACTAAGCTAGTGGTAGATTTATAAATAAATTCAAGGACGACATTGCAACAAGCAAAGTCTGTTTCAATTTGCTTCCACTACATTTTTCATCGAGCAGCGAACTGTCACTGACGACAAATTAACGATCCTATTCGAGCATCGATTCGGTATCTTGACGTTTTCAACGACCTCGTTATTTCCTGAATATTATTTCCAGACACTAGAAAGCCAGCAGGAACTGCGTTATCGTCAGGATAACACCTTCGACAGCAATATCAGTGAATATCCGAAACGATCGTAGCGACCTTAGGTAGCATCTCTCTCGGCTGCTCCACGAACCCTAGCAGCCTTTCTTCTTCATCCCTTACGAGCTTCGTTGAGCTGGGGATTAGAAGAGGCCGGTACTTCTCGCGCTACGGCCTCCGCTCCGCCAAACGAGACGTTTCCAAGCTCGTTTCTTGCGAACGAAAAACGAGAGACGGTATCCAACAGGGAATACCACGGACCAGATTGAAAGACAGGCAAATGAAAATAATGAGACGAATGAAAGGTTCGTCGCATAAAATGGAGAGCTCGTTCCAGAGAGTTGCCTCGAGTTTTCGTTAATCATGGAAGCCTATTCAAACAGTCTATTTTCTGTCAAATATTAAGCTATTGGCATGACTATCACTCAATCTTATGGAACTACGAATCAGTTAATTATGTTTCTTCCGTCCATTTGCGAATCCTCAAATTTTGAAAGTTGGGAAAGTTGAAAATTAAGATTTAAAAGTTCAAAGATTTGAAAATTCAAAAATTCAAATATTTGAAAATTCAAAAAATTTGAAAATTCAAAGATTTGAAAATTCAAAAATTCAAAAATTTGAAAATTTGAAAATTCAAAAATTCAAAGATTCAAACATTCAAAAATTTTAAATATTCGAAAATACTTCCATCTCAAACTACACCGAATCAAAGGCTCAGGCCAGTATTTCCTTTACGCTAGATAAAGCACTGTTCACGAAGACTTAAGAAAGGAAAACCTGCAGTTCCTGAAAACGTCTCGAACGCGGTTGAGGGAAAGAGTAGAGCAAGGAAATCGAGGAAATAAAATAGAAGAAATATATGGTATAAATGAAAGGTTCGACGAAGGGTGAGTGGCTCTGTATGGTGCAGACTATACGGGAAGGTAAGAGGAGGGGGGTAAGCGGGCGAAGAGCAATTAAGCCTTTTTGGCCTGGAACCAATTACGAGGTAGAAGAGCTTCGCCATGAGATGTTAGGCGTGCTGGCCAGACTAGGATGGATCCCGGAGTTCTGCGGTCAACACGAAACTTTCCTCGACCGCTGCGAAAATTGTTCGTTAAAGCGTGCCTCCGTAAAACGACCGACGCGAGCTTGCATTACTAATTAGACGGACCGTGATGCTTTGTGACTTCGTTCTACGTTACATGTTTTCGACAGTGCACCGTATGCTCGAACATCTGGCAAGCTTCTAAGCAGAAGACGCTGTCAGTCTCCCCAGACGTGATAGCCTGAGTAAACATTTACCCTGGGAAATTTGAGAAAGAACCACTTTTCACTTATTAGCGCTGGGATCGTGGTTACAAACGTCTGTCTATAAACGTGTAATGCTACTCTTTTATGAACTACATATTTACGAACTTGCAGTCTTGCAGAAGACAATTAATAGAAATCTGCTGTTCATGCTGACATCATTATTTCTAATTTCCTATCGTCTTTTACTTAGTCTGTGCTACGACAGGCTGGTCTGAAGTATCCATTAACCCATAAACATGTCAACTACCGCACTTCGATTAGCGGAGAGTTCGATCAGACATTGGCCCTGTATTCGATGACCCAAGCCTTGGCAGGAAGTTATACAGGATGAGTCACTTAACGTTAACCGAATAAAACAGTTTCCTGTAAGTTACGGACGCGATGATAGACGTTTGAGGTAAAGGTCATTTGATATCTGAATGATCGTTCGATAATCTGATCGGGTCAAGTCAATTCAAGACCATACCAGAGCTCAGACATTTTGCCTTCCTTCTCCTGTTTTATTTCATATATTTTAGCTACGTCTCGCCTGCTGACATTTGCACCTGCACTAACCGATGTGACATAAACTCGCGTTGCTGGTTTCGGTGAAATTTCAAATATTGCCTAAATTTGATCGATGCATTGCAATGTCATTAGTAGATTCTGCGCGGACATTAAAGGGCGCCATTGCGGCGTGACGTTGCACCATTAAAAAGGGATCGAAACCCAATGCGTCCGTGTGTACCAAATTAAAGACGACCCCTCGAAATAATGAAGCTAAATCCAATGAGAGATCTCGATACGAGCTTGATCGAGAAAAATGTCAAGAGAGAAAAGTATGCAGAATCGAATTACCTAAATATTTGACAGGTCTTTTCACTGTAAGCTAAATGCTTCGAGTGACAGCAACTATTATGTTAATACGATATTACTTCCTATCAGAAAGATTCTCTTTAAAATGGCAAACCCTGCACGCAGTGAAAAGCAACGTAGAAAGATAGGAACACAGAAGCTTATTAAAGAAGAGGATTTGTACAAGGTGTTATGAAGGCAGACTCTGAACGAATCGATGGAAATCCAATTAAAAGCCTTTACGCTACCTTTCTTTCACTCGACAATGAGAGTCCACAGTTTCAATTAAATCGATATCGTTTCCTCCCAAGAATTTACATACAAAAGTCGTTTATATAGGAAAGCAGAAAGGTTCTCCTATCGGTCCATTTCAGGGAATCGAAAGACGGAGCAAAGAAACCTGGAACTTGAAATCGTGCGATAAATCTGTTGAATTTCACGCGACAAAGTCTCTTTGTCGACAGCAGTATCCAGTGGAAACGAGGATCCTAGAGATTCGGAAGAACATTACCTAAACGTAAGGACACTGTCCAGAGAAATAAAGAAAGTCGACTACAATGAAGATAACAAAAATGACCAAACTAGATAGGGTCGATAAGAAACACAGTGGAAATAGTGAACACACTGAAGATAAAGCAGACAACCAAAATAATAGCGTCGATGAAAACACAGAAAACAAGGGAATTAGCAGAAAATATAGCCAGCCTGCCAGTGAAAACGGTAAACATTTTACCCACATCCATCTCAATGTACTTGCTACTTCGACTTTTACAGCCAAGCCTTTACAACTTTACATCTCGTACTACTGAGATATGTGCGAAGGTAGGCTGAACCTTCGTGAACTTAAAAGCACGTAATACTCCTTTCTTCAGTTGAGTGAGAAATCCCTCTTGGCTGTATGATTCTGAGATCCAAGCTACATACCGTGTCTTGGGATTCTCTCCATTTTATTCTTCAGATTTTAGATGACTTTTCTCGTTCCTCTAAGAATATCTTTTACAAAGTAAACACGTCGTCTTGTCGCGTTGTAACATTTAAATGAATGTCACTGAGTTTTCTTGTAAACCAGAATATGTAAAATCTGTATGAATGCAAGAGAGCAATCTCCAAGAGCAGTGCCACGCTTCTGAAAGTGCTACGTACTATCTCGAATCGAATAAACGTTTAACGAATAAATGTGACTAGCCCAAAGTCAACCGACGTCAATACATAGTTGGCTCGTATACGTGGAAATATGAATTATTCGCTGGCTTCCATAGACGTTTTACTGGCGTATTGTACACTAGCCAATAAAGTAGCAGCCACGTGGCTGAAATTATCGTCACCTCGCAATATCGCCCCTGTATCGTTCACAGCTTATGTCCTCCTCGTCGACGATTGCCATCGTTCCATCTTCCACCAGCGAGTCTTCCTCGTTTCGTGGTCCTTGGCATTGAATACAATTTCGATTAGTTTTTAGAATGCTTCTGAATTCTGAAGGACGTCTATTGTGATATAAGAGGGAAACGCTATTAATCCATCGAATGAAATTGCATCTCAGAGTGCTTCTTTCACCTATCTCGCCTTGCGGTTATATTACAGCATGATTTATGTAGCGTATAATCTACTTTCCCGTTGTTTCATTATGCGTTATTCTGCCAGCACTTAGAATGACGCTATTAAAAACTTAAATGACCTTTAAACTAGAGCCTTTACCACTTCCATGTGTTGGAAAGCTATTTTAAGGTCTGTTAAAACGTTTTATTAACAATTCGGTTGACCTTCGTATGTGTAACTAGTACGTAGCAGGAATAAAGTGTCTTAATATTTTATATCCAACATTAAAGTCGTAAATCTTCTTCAAAAGTCCAAAGCATACTTTTTTAATTTCATAGCAACTCGATTACAAAGGTTCAGGAACATTTCGTGGCGTTATCCAAAGACTTTAGTTCTCAGTTGAGTCATGTAGCCGTCATCTCGTGATCAGTGTATGTCATATGTTTCGAAGAGACGATCGATAAGCCTCCAAAGAATCCCCCGTGGCTGTTGACACGGCTGATTACGCTCTGCTGGAGTCTTTCTTGCCACGAGGCAATGTGCAGACACTGTTTGGGCCTTTAGAGAGCAAATGTCCTAAGCGGCGTCATCCTCGTCGGTAACATCAAAGTACTGCTTTGAAGACAACCTTGTATTTAGTCGGGGCCTTTGAGGATAAGAAGCCCTGCAAAATGGACAGAAGCTCGAGATGTCCCTAGGTCAGCAAGTTTTCGAAACAAAAGCAAGAGAATTTCAAAGAGCAGAGACTCAGTATTGTCCCTTTGCCCTAACCTTTTCCTCTCGATTCGAAATACATTTGACGTTTCTTCGTTTCTGACTCTACTCCACTTCGAAACCTCTACTCTTATCGCCAGCTTGCAATTCGACGAGGATTTCAATGGCTCCCCATTTATCTCGCAAAATGTGATTTTCCAAAAATACGTGCACGATATATTTCCTTTATCGTCTCGAAGCAATTCCATTGGCCGTGGCCAGTGGAGTAAAGGTACAAACACGCGCTGAAACTCAGCATCGGTTAGCCCCGCCGCAGTCGTGTTTCTCACGGGAAGTTGAACGCGTTCGAAAATTGCTGATCGAAGTGCGGCTATTGATTCGATTCAGGTACGCGGCTAACCATGAGTTATACGAATATCGAAGGACCTATCTAGGAAAGCTCCACTCCAATTCCCATGAATCCAGACGATCCAACGACTCTCTCACAGCCAGCAAGTGGTCAGTCAAGAGACACCAGTCTGCCTTAACGTTTCACTTTACGCAGCCAGTCGTCGCAATGATAGATCACACCATTCAGAGTCCTTCGAAATGACTCCAACTTTTCACAATCGACAAGTGACATTATCGAAACGTCTACCCAAGTTTTTACTCCTTTGGGTACCTCGCCAGGACACAAGTTCTCAGCTGGAATTCCCTCGGTGAAAAGTGAGACTTGAAGTTTCCACGATCAAGATGAGCCGAATGGTAGCTTACTCTCGCAGGAGACGAGGGGAACGACGCCTGATTAGGGGAGAGTTATTATCATTACCGCAACGACGATCTCATCTCGAAGAAGCAGCGTGATAAGCGTAATTTTCCAATCCGTTTCGCGATTCACCGTAATTCAAACGAAATAGTTGAGCGTGCCCGCGGCGACCGCGACCACGAGCTATAACCTGGCAAATTTCATGCAAATGCAACGACAGACTATCCTGAACGCTTTTGTTGGCGACGAGATATTCACGGAGGGGTCGTTTCAAGTAAATTGTATATTCTAACTGGTGTCGCGACGTTATCATAACGTACACATCCGAGAAACAGCGTGGATCTATTGTAAAACGGGCATCCACGAGCGCTTCTCGTTCTCGTTCCACCTTTCGGGTAGATTGTGGCCACAAATTGTTCCACAACGTGGAAAAAGCCAAGAATAGAGGGCCACGGAGCATGTTTCTGATCTGGAGTCGAATTTCTCTCGAGCGCGTGGGAATAAATAGACGTTTCTCAGCCTAGATACGATGGATTCGTGGTGAAAGGCGGTCGGGGATAAAATGCCCCGAGATCCTCTGAATTCTGAAATACAAAAGATGGAAACGAAATAAAATCGAGGACGCGTTCGAAGAATAATTCTCCTCTGGATTCTTTTCACCGAGCGTTGGAATTGCGACACGACTCGGCGAGGAAGGAACGAAAACGTATCCGAACACGCCGAGTGTCTCTTTTCCCCCAAGAGCTGTTCAGAAAACAGGGCGGTCACGTCCCAGTAACTGCGTGTTCGCTTGAAAACCATGCGCAAATTTATCGGGGGGTTATAAAAGTCGAGCGTGGCCAAAGTGGCGAGCCAGAAAGATTATGTATGCGCGATTTGTCAAAAGGAGATGGTTACTAAAGAAACCACTTTCATGCGACGCGCCGTGCAAACTTTCTTTGCGAGTGAAATTTTTTATAAACACCCCAGACGTATTCCCTTGTGTTATTCTTCTACGATAAAATGTGAATCAGGTTTAACCATCGTTCTCTCTAGTAATCGCGTTGGTTGGACCCTTCGGTGACTCAGATTCTGTAGAGAAGAGTCATCGCGTAAACACGAGCTTCGTCGAGAAAAGCTGTCGCGTTATTGTGCGCGTAGAAATGGCCACTCGATTCAGCCGAATCTGGAGCGGGGTTATTTTTTCGACGACCTATAAACGAAAGAAGCGGGTCACATGTCTGCTCAACCTTGTCGGTCGGTGCATCGTTCATTTTCGATGGAATCGCAATGAAGGATATCGCGTTCGCCGATCGGCGAGTTGCGTGTGTCCACGATAGCACGGCGGTAGTTCTGTTGTTCATGGGATAGTTCTATGACTAACGAACACTGCCATCGATCGTCCCTAGTGATTTCTCTGTCGCTAGTTTCGGATAAATTCAATTCATCGATGAAACGATGGTCTGCATTGCGGTGACTTTTCGAGCCTGTCGAAAGCGAAGAGAATGCAAAGCCAGCTCGCTCGTTCGCGTCAAACGTTGTATTTTTCCAGTATTTGCGAACGTCACCACCATAGAACGTCGATGACTCCCTCGACAGCGTTCAAAAAATCGATCGAGCGCAAAAGGAACGTTAAATAACCTAATTTCTTCATTTTTGTCAATTATTTCCAAAACTAGCTGCAAAATAATTGAAATAGATGACACAGTTACATATGAGAAGTCGAAGAAAGCTAAGAATTAGGTGCCTGCTCTAAAGGTAGGACGTGGCCACAGGAAATTGAATCACCAATTTCCGTGACTTTAAAAGATTCGATCGGAAGGGTTCAATTGACAAAAATATCTGCACGAGCGCTGATAGCCAAAATTTTCTGAGAAAACGGCCTAGTTCCGAATTTACGGGCAAATGCACCGAGCAAAATTTCACCCCATTTTGAGGTCATGCCGAACACTGCTGGAATATCCTCCATCACTTTTCTTTCCCCTTCGCTTCCTCTCGACATTTCCTCTCCTACTCCTGCCAGTCTCCAACCTTCGATCGAGCCTGCGCCTGATTAACAGCATTTACCCTCATTTTTGTTTCAGTTACTGAGAAGGAGATTCGACAATGGTGAGTTAGATTCCACTAAATAAGAGCTATTAAGGTAAATTACATTCGATAACGATGAACAATTATTCATTTAGGCACAAAGGATTTCTGAGAGACTGCCCAGACGGCCTGCTGACGGAACAGGTATGACCTGATTTCAGTCGAAGAATTATTTAGACAACAATCTGTTAACGTAAACGACTGGGTTGATAAGCATGGCTGTCGCGTAATTTCAGGGCTTCATAAAGATCTACAAGCAGTTCTTTCCGCAAGGTGATCCATCGAAATTCGCCACGCTGGTTTTTAGGGTGTTCGATGAGAATTGCGTAAGTCCAATAACACGTTTAAAAGACCATGCAACATTTTCGTATGACCAGAATAACCCGAACTGAGCGCAGATTAAGTTCATTGGATAGAAAAAGTGGAAGCAAAAGTCCGAAAACGCGACCTTCAAAGCGTTCGAGTAATCCGAGTAGATCAAGAGCTCTCGTAACAGACCTTTGACTTTAGACCTAGCGATCTATTTACGACTCAATTAGTTTCACCGAAATCGATCGATCCTCATTCCCGATACGCCATTGTCCAGTATTTTCGTGAAGTAGGCGTGCTCGTCTGTTCGTCACGCAATACTTCCTACAAAGCCCAGCGGGAAAGAATTCAAATGAATAGCACCAATATTAAAATTGGGCGAAAAATATTGTTTCGCCCTTTTTCGAGACATTACATGGACGAGATTAAAAATTTATGCTAAGTAATCATATCAATTTTCTCGTCTGAAGACGATCGTAATAAAAAGCGCATTCCCATACGTTCCACAGTTACATTTTGTAGCTCTGAAACGGGAAGAATGTCCATCAAAAGGAAATAAAAGCGTCCTCCGCGTGATAAAAAAGTTCCAAGCTCTTTCGTATCGTAGTTCAAAAATAAAACGACGATTTTATTATCACGGCGCATCCACCTTTAATGCCGTCCGTTTTGAGGTCAATTTCCTCGACGTCTGCGTGTTTTTTAATTTCATCCACGGTGAATCGATTCGGTGCACGGCTTTAAATGCACGCGTAGTTGCATTCTCGACGAGAATATAAGCTAGGTCGACTGTCGTCTTGCAGGATGGCACGATAGAATTCGAGGAGTTCATAAGGGCGCTTTCGGTGACGTCGCGTGGTAACTTGGACGAGAAACTTCATTGTAAGTATACCTTATTTTTATGCGATTGCTCGTGGAGCAGAGACAAGTAGCCACGTACGATACGATCGAGAACTTAACGAGCAAAGTATCGATAAGCATTTTCGAAAGTTTACTGTACCTATATTCGTGTCCCAGGAGAAGGCTCTTAGAAAGCGTCAGGGGCAATGCTTTCCAGGAGACTTCTCGTGAAACAAGAATATCGCTACTTTCTCGAAACGAGACAAACGAAGCAGCGTATTGTGCGTTTCACGAGAACAGCAGTTGCAGAATCCGTGGCTTTTTATTTTCAGGGGCATTTCGGCTATACGACGTGGACAACGACGGTTTCATCACAAGGGAGGAAATGTACCGTATCGTGGACGCGATATACGAGATGGTGGTGAGTAAATGGTTCCCAAGCTCTCGGCAGAACTTCAGTCTTCTCCGGTTTGCACCGCCAAGAGAAGCAGCTTCTTCGTTCGCCGAGTAGTTTGCGAGAATTCGTTCCCCCCCATTTAATCGAGCGTGAAAACGTCGACGTCGAGGCAGCTTGTAATCGTCAAGACAAACGCGACTAAACTTAAAATGGATAACAGGAAAATGTTACGGTACCTTTACCGAATCGCCTCGACGAAACTTATCTTTTGTAGCTTCCGTTCGATAGCTCTAGACCACGGTGAAACATCCTTTTATCGGGAACGTTTAAACTCACAACTAAAGGCTCGTGACTCGTGGATCTCTGAAAAATAAATCGCGTTCGGTCGCTCTAAGGAGCCGTCATTATCTCATCCTTGACTCCGATCTGGAAAAGGACAGGGAGTCGCTCGGTTCGAGTGCGACGAGAGGCGACCAAATCGAATAAGGGAGACGACGAGAGAATCGAGAGGAGTTTACAAGTCAATTACCCAAGGAGAGCGAGCGAGCAAACGAATAGAGAGCCGAGGGCAAGAAATGACAGAATTATTCGGGTCAAGCATATTACGAAGCATGGCTTCTGTCACGATAGAATTTGGCCACTGACAAAAAGGAACCATTCGTAGGTTCTCATGGCAAAACGCTGACGCGAGAAAAAGACTAAATTTTAGATTGCTCTTTCAAGACTTTTCCTTCGCATGAATAGACAATAAACGAATTCGAGTCGTTTTAGTCGTGGAATTTTACTTTCGAGGAGCCTAATGTATACTCTACACTTCGTATTGCGTTACTGCTCTCATCAACGGTATCAAGTTTATAGACACATTATTGTCTTTTTAGTGTGATGCTATCTTCAAATTCACGCTGTTCCCGACCCTCGTGGGCGTGCTTCGAAAAAAAATGACCACGCTCGCCGCGTTAATTTTTAACGAATTCGCGCCGCAGCGCAGTCCATTGCACGGTTTTACGAGCGGCACGAAAGCTTTCCGCCACACGTGCCACGATAATGATAAACGCCTCGAGTTTCGTTGCTGAACGCTTTTGCCAAACTTTCGGCGCCATAAATAATTCATTTGCCACGGCGAAACTGGCGCAGTTAGGAAAAACTACTTTCCCCAAGATTTACACTGCAACTTCATTAATCAATTCGGTCCATCTCCGCGGAAAGAAAATTCTAGGAACAAACGAGCCATGGTAACGCGCAATTTCCGCAGTTCGGCCTTCGGAGGAGGCGTGGGGGCGCAAGTGAAAATAATGTAACATCTGATATTTCTTTGACGAATCGTCGGGGCAAGGTTCAGAGGCGAGTAAAAATAACGAGCATAAGTAAAAGGAAACCCGGTTTCGCATAATGCACGTGGTTGGAATTAAATTCGCATGAAGTAGGTCATGAACTTGGACGCGCGGGATATTAGTTGAAAGCGAACGACTCTGTGGAGAAATGAAGGCGGTGCGGGAACGATATTGTCTGCTTGGCAAACTGTACACTTTAACGAAAAATTACGTCCAGACTCTTCGCGTAATTTATGCAGGTATTCGTTAAAAGGATCGCGGCGAGGTAAAGGCTGCATCGAAACCAGAACGCAACAAACCAACGAGAATTTTTATCCCGCGATTTCTCTTGGCCTCCGTTACAATATCGTGGCATAATTTCTGCTTCAAACAAGATAGGACACGACCTACGGAAACTCTACAAAAGCCACGTTTACCTTTATGACGTTGCTACGCGTACATTTAACGTAAACACTTTCTTGGGCTTTACTTGAACGCGAGATCTAAGATATACGCTTTTCCTCGCAGAATGTATAATACGTGGGTTATTATAGAAACGTATCGTGGATGAAAAATGAAGCGAAAAGGGGGATTATGTACGGGTAGAATTATAGAAGCCTTAAGTCTCGTTCAGATTAATCGAGTTGTCTTGACTCCAAGTCACTTGGATTCAAGTGACTTCAATTCAATTAACTTGATTGGTCTGAACGTGCCTAGACTAAGAAGAGACTTAAAGGGATGTTTCAAGTCAAGTAAAATAAAGTCAAGCAGCTTGCATTCAAGCTGCTTGAACTCCAGTAACTTGACTAATCTGAACAAGGCTTCAGTCGCAGCTCGTACCAAGGAGAAAAGCTGATTGTAAGAGTAGAGTATTGTGGTTCGTTTAGAAGAAGTTCTCAAGCTCGCCTTGAATTCCGCGTGAATAGAATAAGATGGAAAATCGCGATACGTTCGTTATTCGCCACGCAACTGGAACTCCTTTCGTGCTCAGCCTCGTAAATATCAGGCCTCGAAATCACCGCGATAATTAACCGCGGTTTCAGACACGTTAAACCGCCGATAAACGTTGCATTCGCGGTTGAAAGCTTTACGCTGCGCAGCGATAGCTCGACGCGAGGGAAAGACGTCGAGTGATTTCAAGCGGCCTGAATTCGCGAGTCCTTTCGAGCCTTTTATCTAAAAGCTACCGGCACGAAAAAATCGTACAAACTGTTAGTTTCAACGTCTCCACGTCCTATCTCTTGCGGTTTATGCAGTGGCCTCGATACAAGTCTGCGCGAATTGCGCATATACTATTCGAAATCCTTGGTCTCGCAAAGTTATCGCAATTTCACTGAAATGGGAACGTTTTACCTTAAATACGGGGCATCGATGTGGTATCGTTGCCTCTGGTTTCGATAAAAAGGAGAAGCAGTTAAAAAACTGGGCACGCGATGTTGCAGGGCCAGCAGCTCGAGTCGGAGGACGAGAACACGCCGCAGAAAAGGGTGGACAAGATCTTCGATCAGATGGACAAAAACCACGACGACAAGCTGACCCTCGAGGAGTTCCGAGAGGGTAGCAAGGCTGACCCGAGGATCGTGCAAGCGTTATCGCTGGGCGAGTAACGCCAGATACCTTCGACGCTGGACAACTCCTCGACCGCTCGAAACAGGGCGGTCGTCTCGTCGCCTCAGTCCAGTCGTCGAACGGGATAAAGAGAAGTCAATCGCTCAAGCCAATGGGAAGAACGGGTGCCGATGACAAGACAGATACCCGTTTCGTGGAACGATCCAGCACAACCCGCAGTACACGCATACGTAGGTACTTTACATACGAATCCTCGCGACGCTATTCTCTCTCTCTCTCTCTCTCTATCTCTCTCTTTCTACAATTTTTCCCCTCGACGAATTCTCTTTCCACTTGATCTATACAGCATCCAGTTCTCTCCTCTTAGCGCGATTCTTGGAAAAATCGCGCGATGGTATCGGTAGAAGCGTTAAGTCTTAAGTAGTTACGTAGTTGACAATTTTCTATATACTTCTTCGTATTCGTCCCCATTTTCTCTATGCCAGCCGTTCCTTTGTACGAACGACGAGATGAAGAAACGAGATTATGGAAATTGTGTCCTTAAGAAGTTCGATTTAAGGAGAGATCTATAATTTCAAGAATCCTTGAGGAAAGATGCAGCCGCGGGTTTAATAAAGGAACTCTGTATATTGTTGGCCCGAGTCGGTTTTATTAAATTTAAACTCGCGATGCTTGGCATCTGAAAAGTGTGCGGTAAAAACGGATGTTGAAATATTGTAAGCAGACGAAAGTTTCATGTTCGTATACCATAAACTGCTGACTCTAACAGCAGTTCCAACCCCCTCTATTTCATTTACACGAATTAGCATTTGTATTAAGGCAAAAGGGCGGTTCAATTTACACCTTTATTATATCTAGAACAATCATAGGGTTCCTTTATCAATTCTATCAATCAGACGTTATAATCAAAAGAGCAATCGATCAAACGTTATCAGTGTTTCCATCGAAATCGATTCGATGTAATTAAAAGCTGGTCGACTCGGAACTCGCCACGTGTCGCAAGTGTGATCATAATCGCTCTATAGCGAGGGTAAAAGAGAAGGAAGCGAGGAGAGCGACGAAAGAGAGCTGGAAACGATTAAAGTAAAAGGAAGTGGAAAAGGCCTGGCGGTCGGACGAGCCGTTTCAAGTCGCGGCTGACTATGCAGGGCCGAATACACGAATCTCTGGAGGACAGAGTTAGCGGAAGGAAGACTCAAAGCGTAAAGAGGAGCGGAGTGCGATAGATTCGAGAAGAAAAGGGGAGGGTATGCGTAAAGCCGTAAAGAATGAGAGCCGCGACCCTCGGCTCTGTCCTTTTCCTCCTCTAACCGCATAAAACACGACACGAGGTTACATTTTTCGACCTTTCACCCCTTGCGTTCCAGCGTCGCGGCTCCTGTCGCTAGCGTGCTCCAAAACGTGCCACTGCTTTTCCCATTTCCTCCCCTTCTTTCTTCGAATTCCCATATTTCCTTCCACTTCCACGAGACGGAGGAGAATTTCATTTCCATTTGCGCGATGAAAGTTTCCCAAGACCCGAGACTGCGCAGCGACGAGAAGGGAGAGAAAAGAAGAGCCAAATCGCGCGCTGGAATCGCATAATATCCTCGACGAAGGAAGAACCGAACGGCGTAGGATGCCGTTTCCACGGACACGTCCTCAGCCGACACAGACAGGATGAATTTTTCAGAGCCGAACCCGCTACCAACGATATTACGTTTTTCTCGGCAATATTACGTATTTAGAGTCCCGAGGCTCGCTGCCTTCTCAAGGAATCAGTCGATAGACTGACACTTTAGCCAAGCTTCGTCTCGTTAAACATTCATATCTGGAGTCATGGGCGCTGCTAAGACGAGAGCAAAAACTATTCTCCTTTTTATTTCTTAGTCGAATCCACTGTCACTCTATCGTCCCAAAATTTTCCTCGTTCCATTCTCCTTCAGGCATACTTTCTATCTGCCAGACTGGGCTACCAAAGTAGCCAGCGAAGTGTTAATCAAATCGGTTTAAATGAACAGGGCGGACGTGCAGATTGCGCGACAGCCTCACGAGAATAGAAAAACCATCGAAAAAAGCAATCGCGCACGACGTGGAGCTGGATCGTAGCAGTTTCATTTCGCTCGGGAATAAGCGGCAAACTGGCGCGTTTTTCTGCGAGCAGCTCTCGCGACGAAAGAGCATAGACGAGGTATGACACGGTCCTGGTGGAAAAACGAAACCAGGTGCTCGTTCTGGACACCAAAATCATCATTCGAGATGCTTGTAGTCGAGCTTCGACTGACTTCGATTTCAGCTGTTCAAGCCCGAAATATGAATCAGCCATTTCAGAAGTAATCCCACGGAAATCGATTATGGAGCAAAAAATTGTAGAAGAAATTTGATATCATAGCTGGGCCAATCAATTTGCAATCCTTGTTAATTGAAAAGTAACGAAATATTCGCAGTCGCAGCACGCGCCTCCGTGGCTCGTTAACGTGCTTCCCGCTTCGGAGCTCGTATCGCTTTCCAGCCTTGTTCCACTATTTAGTCTTCTATGTTGTATTCCGTTCCACATTCTATAAAGTATCAACTTCACCAACCAGCTGCGTTCTTTTCGTTTTCTATTTATTGCAGGTGTGTCATTAGCTACCTTCGTATAGATAATGTTCTATGTTCGTACGTCACTATTACTTCATAATAGGGTTTAATTTCCTAAAGGCATGAGTCGCTTATGACAAGATCAAAGGATCTTAATTCTGACTATGATGTCACAGATAACACATGAAGCTGTATTGTAGATAATGCTTGGAGCCATTTAATTGGCAGAAAGTGTGTCAGGACGAGCCCCTTTTCTGCAAAATCCGCTCTGAGCTTCAGTTCAAAAGAATTTCGCGTGTTCGTCATTTAGTCGACAATGAAACGCACTTACCCCAGAGGGGTTAATTAAACAGGACGATGGCTATTTATTATGTGCTACATCTCCAGGAATAGCAATCAATTTTGCGTTCCTGCGCCCTAGAAATAATTCCCTGGGCGGATGTCTGCAGTGTCAACGAAACGAAAATATGTGCCCGCCATTTGCAGCGCATTTTTTCATACTCCTTCGCTCCTCCTAATTCCAGCTTTGGAACTAAAGCTTCGTTTCTTTTGTCGAACTTAGTCTCCTTCCTTTGTCTCTGTCTCTAAAGCGCAGGTCGAGCAATCCCTCGGCTTCTTTTCTTCTACGATCAAATTTGTAGCATTCTTTTCCGTCTTCTTAATTTGTAACACGGTTAACAGAGCTATTTTCTTCCGGTTCTCAGCTATAAATTCTTCCGCACCCTTCCACCATTCTCTTCTTTCTCCCGTCTATAAATTGTCGCGCAGAAATGTACCCGAGCGACGTTAAAGAGACTATCGTTCAATTAAGAATAAATCATTCGGATCAAAAATAGTTACATTTTATGCCCGACCGTTTCGTCAACCGCAATCTATTTCTGTGGACACATTTTCTCTGGAATTCTACCCTACAGCGCCGCGCAGAATCGGAATGAAATAATGAACGATTCCAGTCTACGATGTAGGTGGCTGCAAGCAAATTTCTTTAAGAAAACGAGTTTATTTCTGGCATCGAATTTGCATAAACACGAGCAACCCTGACCTTCTCGTTTCAATCTTACGCTACGTTTGTTCAATTTCACCGTGGCAGAGATGTAGATATAAATGTCCGTAGAATTGTTCTTAAACGATACATTAGGCTGCTCTTAGTCTTCTTTTATCCTATTACAAAATACCTCGGCCCATTAGAAAATCAGTACGAAGGTTGCAAAGTTCGAGCTTCTTCCTTGTAACTTGTAGCTCTGGTCTAGTTGACGAAAGTTATCCTTTGTATGGGGCGCAGGGCCGCGATCGATCACGGGTTCGCAGTTTGCCTAACTAACAGCCGTCGAAAACGTGCCAGTTTCTTCGCGCGGAACTTCCCAGAAAGGGTAAATGCTCAGTGGACTCTCACGTTCGCCGTGCCGCTTGGTCTAGACCACCCAAAACTTTCCTCTCTATCTCATAGCTCCCGTGATTTACGCTGGCTACGCTGGCAACGCTGCTCGCTCTTTTTCGAGAAATCTCGCCCCCGTCGCCTTCTCCAAATATCCAACCGATCGATCGTCCACACTTTTTCGGAGGATTACGTCCACGGCTCTATATTATATATGGCTGGCAGAAAATGATGGGCGATTAAGCCAGTGTGCCCCTCTGTGTACCCTCGAGATTAAGGTCGCTTGGTAAAGTTCGGGAATGAAAGGACACTGGGAACACAGATCGAACCGAATTTCTTTCACGCGTAATTTCCCAGACTACTTGCACGCTTCTTCTCTTCTTCTAACCCGACCAACCGAATTTCTCGATTCAGGGTATTACCTCTCGCGACCAAAACTTGCGTCGTTTCGTGCAACAGTGACTTCGTACAGTTTCGTACCGCTACCACTTCCACATCTGGGAAATTATTCGAATCAGCTGCGCGATCAGCCGACTGCGTAATGTTACTCCAACGAGCAGGTATCCTTCTGACATGGATAATAATTTCAATTACGTTCCGCTCGAGTAAGCGTTACACTGAATTTCGAGAATAGGGAAGGTTGAATTCTGCAATGACATTCGTTTTCTATAATCCAACTTTTTATCAATGAGATCGAAATTTTCAGACGAGTCTTCGTAAATTCGTAATTTCATGCACGTTGATTTATAAATTAGTTCGTCTAAAAAATTGGCATAGCGTTACTCTGTACACGTTCTATTTTCAGCCAATGTGATCGTTCCTCATCGGAGTTACCTATCAGCTTCATCAAATATTTAACAACCAAACTCTGATCCGCGTGAATAGGGCACGCGCGGTCTTCATGGCATCCCCTGTGCTTTGCTTTCTCTGCGTGACGTTCATCGAAAAGTCTCTCGATATTGGCAAACTTCCCACTGTTTTTCCTTCCTCAGCATCTTCGTATCGAAACTTCGCGAAGATTCACGAATATCTCGATCGCAAATACTAGCTCGGATGGGTTCGATGTTATCTTTCTTCTCCTCTATCCCCTCCCTCCTCCATTCGTTCAATCTAAATGCATGCCTTATCCCTATTCGACTGTTATTCATTTGACGTATTCTCGATACCTTTCTATTAGAAATACACATTCACCCGGCTGGATATTATATCTTTGAAAAGTTGCGTCCTTGGTGCTCCTGTGTTCCATTTAAAAGAATACTCTGCTTTGATGGAGCACGCAGGGACTTGCAGTTAATTAATCGGAAATAGTCGCTAGAGTGTTCAGTGAGCGAGAAAAAACGGATGGAAGATTAGGGATCGCTCTAATTCTCACGGGATTAGAAGGTAAATCAACGAGAGACTCGGTTTCCGCGCCAGTGACGCGACCGTGATGCCGTTTCCGCGTCGATGGTTTAGAGAAATTCCAGCACAACGACATGCAGCGGTAGGGAAACGGTCGAGTAAATCGATGGTAAGCGGTTGTAGCAAGGAAAAGCGCGACTGAACCGGGAAAATCGACGATCGCGGTAGTCGTTACAGCCTGGCCTATTTCCCTTCTTTTCGTGGAGATTTCGAAGCCCTCGTCGTCAAGCGAAACACGTTCGAGTAGCTCTGTTGCTTTATTCTGAGCGCGATCGTAGCTCGCCAGGGAAAATCTACCGAAAATCTCTCAATGATAAAGACCTCCAGAGCAACTTTCTTCCTCCGAGGCAACTAAATTGGAAATTATTGTCTGCAGCGCAATTAGAACGCGAACATTTTTCTTTCACTCTACAGCGGAAAGAGAGGATTCCTTCCTTACGCTGCGTTCTAACTGTATTAGCTGACTCAAGGAATTCTGGATGGTAATAACTGTGCGATGTTACTCACCGAACGATTGGTTTTTGGGATAGAATATTCGACAGAAGTTTGAGAGCGCTTAAAATTCACCATGTGTCCTGGGAGAAAAATACTTAGAGAAAATTCGACTGGGAAAATGGTATAGCTATCGAGGGTAAATCCACAGTGAACACGCTTATCGTTACGAATCTATTCGATATAAGTTAGAACGAGGTGGTTTGGGTATCCCTGGCGTGCAAGCACTGTGGCCAAGGAATAAGACGGTCTAAGAGCTGTTCAACCTGATCCAATGCTCCATCAAACGTCGATCGAGAAAATTGCAAGGAGAGTTTTCAGGAGATCAACGACTTTTCGAATTCCTCTGGTCAGCGATGGACCTTTTCTTTCGTCTTTGCCACAAATCCACTCTGATATCGTGGATTATATTTTCCAACATTGCTGCTGCTTCTAAGAGATGCTTAAGGTTGATCGATCGTAGAGGCAAAACGCGTGACAGATAGAAAGTGTCTGTTAACTCTTAGGAGCTGTTCTTATCACTTGTTGCACACAGAGGACATCCTGCGCGCTTAATATCGCGTTACGCGCATAAAATCTTGAAGAATCTGACACATAACGTGAGTCTGAAACCTGTCAATATTCCTCCCATCACACTTTGCCTTTTATGTCTCCCTCTGTCTTCGTTTTATTTCCGTTTATACCGTTTCTGGGGCAGGGTATAGAAAATCGAAACACGGAAACCAATATTCTCTTAATAAAATTCTCTCGCATATTTGAATACGTTTTCTGTGAAGTGTTTGAAAAAAATGAACTTCCTTCGTCGTTCGTGCAACCGAATGGTCGCGTTAGATCGTAGACTATTCGTCTATCTTACAAATTTTAGTAAAAAGAAGGAGATAAATGAAAATCGTAAGTAATATTAGATAGAGTTAAAACAGGCTCCGGCTGTTACAAAAATCCTATATCGTTCTTTTTCGTGTGATTCGTGGAACCTTCAACATTTTAACCAAGACGAATACCTCCTAGTACAATAACAAGTTACATTTGTATCGAAACGCATAGACTTAGAATCGTGTCTGCGACAAGGTAACGTACCCGTATGCGTGATGCGCGACAATCTCTCGAGCAAAGATCTCGAACGATACGCAAACGATAACGGCACAAATGAACCCCCGTGGTCGAAGCGAAAAGTCTGAATTTCTAAGATGCCCTTGGAGAAGGTCGAACAGATAAACTGCGTCTGCTTCGACGGACGCGAGAAGAGAAGAAAATAGCTGGGGGCGCGTCGAACACGGTTCGAGCGCAGCCTACAACTTCACCTGAACACTAGCAATAATCGAATAACTTTGTTATTGTTGTTGATAACACTGATTTCGAGAGCAAGGAAATAGAGAACGATAAGAGCCGATGAAGCTGGCGATGGACGAGTCGTCCTCTTGCAGAGCAGCGACTTCGAAGAGTTCATATCGGATGGAATCAGGATGATACGATATAATATAAGAACCGAAAGTTGGTCTGGTCGAACGCGAAACTACGACGGTCTCTCATCGATTGATCTCTCCAGAACGTCTGGCTTATTATATCTAGTCGAATTATCAGTAGTACTATATTTCATTCAACTAGACGATTTAAGTTCGCCCGCAAGGGGCACACCTCTAGTCGCTTATTCGTTTCGATAGAAAGGATTTTGTCGTTGACAGAAGGCCAGAAGACCGTCGTTGGTCGCTTCAGCCAACGTATCGGCGATTTTTAACCTCCTTATCATTGTCGTATCTCCGACGTGATTCAATTTACTTTTAGTTAGGGGAAAAAAACAATCCAAAGATAAAACATAAATTTTGTAATCGTTTCGATAAGTATCCTTTTTATGAAGTATTTTTAGTATACACTACTTCTGAGACGGAAAATTGCATTTTACTCGGGCACTGGATTTTCACGTTGCGTAACTTTAAGTGTATCACTGAAATGTGTTCGAAAGAGTAAATATTCGTCAACTACCAAAAGGAGACGGCTGTGCCGAGGTTAAGAATCATCGATTTCCTTTGAAATCTCGCCGTAGAATCGGCAGATAAGGCGCAAGCACTGGAAATACTGTTGGAAACGATTAAGGATTGATTCTCGCTATTCGTTTAACCAACTTCGGGCAATCGTCGATAAGATTAGGCCGGAAAGATACGTTCAACCTCTAATAATTCTAATAGCAGTCGATTACTGAATACCTCCACAAAGAAATAAAAAACGTTGAAAAAATACTTTGACAGACAGCCTGTCCCAAGTTGGACGGATAGCAGAAATCAGTCTTAATTAAAGCAAACCGTGTTAAATTTACTTGTTAATATACAAGCGAGTCACCTACTTAAAGATCGTCTTAAGTGATTTTTACATTTTCAAGAAGGATAATAACGGTAAGAAATCGATTTTCGCTTAATGAAATTTCTAGATGCTTTCCATGTAAAATTCTCGTAGTGGAACTTCGTCGAAATAGAGTCTCCTCTCTTCGAAAAATTGTCAGTGGTACAAGACGGGAAAGAAGGGCGGCAGTGCTGCGTGAAACGCGTGGTAACAGAGAGGCAAGAAGAAAAGAAAGAAGAGATAAAGAAAGGGGAAAGGGAAAAGTCACTGATACGCCCCAGAGGCCGACAGTTCCGAATTTTTGCATTCTATCGAGTACTATCTATTTCCCGCGTGTTTTCAGCGCCGAGGAGTCGCTCTCATAGATATTCGATTACTGATAAATCGAGGAGAGATCGAGATGAGAAAGAAAGGAATCTGAAGTCGATTGCGCGTATCGACTGCGAAAAAACGAAATTTCTCTTTCCAAGGCGCGGTGAATAAACATAAACGCGCTTTTTCGGTCGAAATGAACCGATTTTACTTCGCGTAAATATTTCGATTTACGTTTCCCATTTGAAACTTAATTCTTAGCCGATAAAACAAGCGCTTCTCGTAAAAGAGTAATAAGAGAATGCACAAGTCATGAAGCTGTGATGGATCCGAGCACACCATCTGCATCGAAATTTTAATATCTCGATCTCCGATTTTACGACGTTGATGCAATCTCTTTTCCTTTTAATTTTTAACTCGCCGCTTATTATTGCTTCTCGTCTGAATGGACAAGCGTTCCGGACAATTGACGAGTTTTGTGTTCATTCGTGAGATTATATCGTTGTCTGAGACAAATGGTTTTGTAGACTTTCTACGACGATTATATTAAAACCAAGGAAAAACAATTTTCAAGACGTAAGGGTTCTAAGAGAAGTACGAAAATCCGAACCTTAATATTCTTCGACGAGACTACTTTAATTAAGCATCTTTCCAATCTCTATCTCTCCTTCTTTCTCGCTCTCTCTCTCTCTCTCTCTCTCTCTCTCTCTCTCTCTCTCTCTCTCTCTGTCTCCCTCTCTTTTCCTCTCACTCGTTCAGCGCACCGACGATCTTAAAATGAAGGAACCTCTTTACGCGTAAAGTTAAAAGAAACTATTCTACTATTATAGCGTAACTAAATATTTTTAAATGCTGCAAATTTAAAGAGGCTACTCTAATGCGTACCGTTGTACTCGTATCGCTAATTGTATCGCTACTATTACCGCTAATTATAATACTAAACGCTAATCTATTGTTACTCTACTTACGACAACGTGACAAAACTCTTTTCCGTCTAACACGCGTACTGTGTATACTCTCTTTCACACGATAAAACGAGAAGCAGCCTGTACTAAAAGAGAAGTAGAGGATAAAAAGGACGCTTCTCGGTACACAACACGTGCCACACGCCGTCAGACAACACGACAAACACCTACACACTCGCGTGCATACGAAGAGACAAACAAACGTCACACACCGAACAAACATGCGTGCATTTAAAGAGCGTCAAGGTCATTGTTTTACGAACTTTCTGTGATAATTATTAACAATCACTAAATACGAGGAAAATCACTTATTTCGAGGTGGCAGGATACGGTCGTATAAGCGTAACGGTTGAATGCGCGTTAGTAACGGCGAATGTAATCGCGTTTCAGCTAGAGAAGGGAAGAATCATACGTAAGAGGGGAAGCTAGACAACCGACGACACTGAATAAAATGTCTTGTTATGTGATAACGTTACTGTTCCGTAGTTTGTCGACGATTCACGGCTCCGTCGATGATGCGGTCCTTCGACTGATCAGCGACGGAAACGAGCGAGATGAAAATCGAAACGCGACCTCGAAACGTTGCTCGGTTACCACGAAAAATCTAAGCGCATTGTTATTTTGTATGGTCCCATGCGTTTTTTCTAAATGACGACGACATCGTAACACACGATAATGATGGTGATTAATAAAAATAACTTGAAGCACATACCGACGACACCTTACTCCATCCCCTGCCCACGATTAATCCCCTTCCGTGGAATTTAAATCCGTATCAAAATGAAACGAAGATGGACGAGGAAAATTTGACCGATTATTCGCAAGCCCGAAATTAATATTCAGAGAAGATAATTAACAAGGACGTTTAATCAATGGAATTACGTAGCAACGAGTGTGGTAATATTCAATTTAGTAGATTCACAATCAATGCTTCACTTATAGCAAAAGTATTTCTTACGCAAACTTTAAACAGCACACCTTTGTAGAAAATAAAAGATTGTCTATGAAACCTGTTTCATTTTTCGAAACATGTGACTTAATTTGAAAACGTGGTACAAGTTTAACCGTGCACACACTCACTGCAAATAATTATGGTCTTGTTCGAATGCAAATATTCAGTGAAGGTTGCAATGGTTTACCTTTTGCGGTAGTGAAGCGCCATCTATCGTCGGTTCGTTTAAATAATAGCCGTATGACTTCGATAGATGGCACTTCGATGCATTGTCCAGTATCAATACAATCGACTACCAGTGACATCTATAAGTTTTTTCTCGCATGGTAAAAAAATCTTATAAAGGCAACTTGTTTAGTATGATAAAACAGAAGACTAAAAAAAAATTGTCTCTAATAATCTCTCGGGGAAAAGCTAAGTTAATATACTGTTACCACAAACGACGTATTTTCTTTACACCTCGTTTGTGCTACTAGTATATGTGTATATAGGCTAAAGATCTATGTTTTTTACACACTCTTAGAAATAATTAATAGTTAATTTCTACAGACTTGTAGAATTATCAGTTTTCAAAATGAACGAAAAACAAATGATCAAGTTTCAAATATTTGAACATTAAACTTCAAAACCTCATTTTTAAATATCATTGAAAATTCCAAATAAAAAATTTCAAAATAACATGCACTTACCTTATTCTTCATGTTCTGACGCCCAAACTCACTAACACAGGAACTCACTTTCCTTGACTCCGCTTGTACATACACTTCGATTCCAATAAATAACCTATAACATATAAAAACTTTTTTTTAAACATTTCAATAATAATACGATATCCAGAACCCACAAATAGTAGTAAAACGTAAGAATAAATATGACAAATTTTCAGAGCGAAAAAGTGCGAATTTAGAAAGTTGAAACGTCACAGATTTACGTCTTATTCCAGGCGAAATTAAATGTCAGAAAATCGATATTGTTATATGCTACCGTATAAAACTGCATTAAACGATAATAGTTATATTCGGTATACAAAAAGACGTAATAATAAAATAAGTGTGAGAAATTCTCGCGGCACGGAACACTACGTCA
The DNA here is from genome assembly GCF_051401765.1 of Calliopsis andreniformis. Classification (NCBI taxonomy): domain Eukaryota; kingdom Metazoa; phylum Arthropoda; class Insecta; order Hymenoptera; family Andrenidae; genus Calliopsis; species Calliopsis andreniformis. The sequence goes on from NC_135063.1 coordinate 13,221,059, forward strand.
CTATCTAAGCTGATTATACGTATAATACAAAGCTAGAATGTAAAAATTTTCTCTATTTATACAAAATTGTGTATAACAACATTGTATATCGTATAATATTTAATGTATCACTGTTTAACTTCAAAAAAAAAAAGAATACATGTGAGAAATTTTCAAAGCAAAAAATGCTACGGTCATACCTAGTATCGTATTTCCATGTTTTAGAGTCCCTTCCATCGCACAACGTACACAGTTTTATAGAAAATCGCGAGAAACTACGCACTGAAGCTATAAGAATCGAAATTGAGTTAAATAATAAGAAATTAAACGTTTTTTCTCAAAAATGCAACGCGACTGACTAACGATATTCACGTCCGAACAAGCGCGAGAAACTGTTAGAACATCCATGCGCAGTAACAACCACGTGATTTTGCGCATGAGCAGTAGCAATAACGCAACTATGTGCATGCGCAGAAATAATGGCATGACTGCGTGCATGCGCAGTAGCAATCACGTGTACGTATAAATTAACTGTTTAAAATCACTTTAAAGTTTAATCGAAACTTTATGCAGACCTAATTAAGTGTAGAATTGTTAAGACTTTTATTCAAACTGACTCTAAAAGTAATTATCTAAAATAAAGCTGCTGATAGAATTAGGATGGAATGTGATTTTGTAAATTATAAATAAACACAAAGTATATCTCGATGGGATAAATAGATAAATTATATACAACATAGATAAATTGAGAAAACTGTTTTATTTTTTATATTGTGCAATAAGAAATTCTGAAAAGTCAGCGTAACGCAAATATACACGACGCGCTGGTTGTAATCAATACTCTAAAAACATTATCCTAAACAATCTTTGATATTTCTACCTAATTTTCCCCGGCCGCTGTAGGAGTAGATTCAAACAAACAATGACGAATCGAAAGAAATCACTTTTATGATGTAACGCAATACATATATTAAAGTTCATCACGGCGATACTCTTAATCGTTTACAATGATCTAACACATGCTGTTCGTATTCTTCTGCCGAAGAAAAAGTTCTGTTGTCGCAAAGAAGGCACGTCGCATCTTTCCTCTTCACTGTATGACGACGCATACGATGAATACTTAATTCTATCGCATCGCTCATTTTTTCATTACAATCTGGACAAATAGCTTCTTCATTGCTCTGTTTTTGCTCCGTATTAGCCTCGCTTGTACTATTTGAACACGTTACATTACCGTCTTCGTTTGTACTTGACTCTAAAGTTACATTCGCTTCTGAAGGTGTAGGTACAGTGGTAGACTCTTCTGGTACCAATTGATTAGCCTCCGAGAATGAAGCTAATTCATCAGCATTTTTTGAATCACTTAAATTCAATTGAAACGATTCAGCGACTGGGCTTTCAGGGTGATGTTTCATGTGCTCTAATAGATGTTGTTCAGAAGTGAACACTTCTGTGCAAGAACTGCACGGATAATCTACAGTATTGTGCGGTCGACATTCGTTTACGTGTTCTCTCAACACTCTCTTTTCTAGAAATTCTTCTTGACAATGTTCACAGCGATATCTTCGCTCTCCGTGGCGCAGAGCCCGATGTTTCGAAAGTAAGGATTCGCTCTCATAACACGCCAAACAGTCCGTACACATGTATCCAGAAAACTGAGAGTGATCGGCTAATAAATGTGCTTGTAATTGACGCCTAAACTTGAATGCCTTGTCACAAAATTCGCACCGTATTCGTCGAATATCGTTTTCCAAAGATGCCTTCTCATCGCTACGAGGCTCTGCCTCCGTTTTAGCTTCGACCTCCATTTCCATTTCCGCTTCTGGTCGTGGCTCTGTTTCCTCCTTTTTCTCAACAGTTTCTACCTTCTCCGTGTTCTTCGCCTCCACTGCTTGCTCTGCCTGCTCCTTCTTTTCCACACTTGGTTCAAGTCTTTCCTCATCTTCCTTGGAACATCGATATCCTTCACGATTCATTACTTTCAGGACGTCTGACCAATCGAGCTCTTCATCACTACGACATGTATCCGTAAGTAATGAAAACACTGTGCTACTTTGGCCATCTTCTTCGAGCACCAGTACTTCCTTGCTTTCAGGTTCATCTTTCGTAATTACGGGTGTCCTAACATCATTTTTAGGACTAAAAGTAGGGCTTACAATTCTATTATCATTTAGACTAAGACTTCGTAACGCCATCGTGCTATAACTTGGCGGTCTTCCCCTCGATCTACCTCTCCCGCCATATCCTCGACTTCGTGGTCTACCCCGACCTCGTCGAAAGATACCGCCACGGGTGATTTTTGGAGTTTGATCCTGTTGCTCTTCCTCTTTCTCCTTCTCCTTCTCTCTTTCCTTTTGTTCCCGCCTCATATGTTCACTCAGTGAATAAAGAGGCTTCCTGGGCATGCTATTTAACCGTGCATTTGGAAATACATGACGCAGTGTATTATCTGCTACGTAAATCTGCTGAAAAAACTTGAAAGACTGCTCCAACTTGTCGACACACTCATTGCACATCTTTGTTGGTAATGCATCCTCGTCGTCAATTTCTATCAAAAGTTTCAGTTTTGACAGAAGGCTCATCTCTGTGCCCTTTCCCTTGGTTGTCATACTTACAAGATTATGTTTCTTTGTAGCGCATGTCCTACACCACTGATCTACTTCAAATTCAGATGGGCCATTTTGTTCGGAAGATTGATTCACTGGTGCTTCTTCCATGGAGTTCTCTTTACCATTCAACTGAACTTTCTGAAGCTTAAAAAAGAATACAATGATGCAACTATTTGACCCTTTTATGTTGATAAAGTACAAATTTTGCAACTGGATTATTAATTTGAACATGCATTTAAATGTAGGATATTGTTAAGTACTTTAATCACTGAGTATAGTAGAATTAATGCAAAAATAAATAAGGAAGAATGAAGGAATCATAGAGTATTTACCAGGCGCGCCTTTGAAGTTTTTAATGTTCTTGAAACAGTGCTCCAATGTGGAGAGGGAACCGCGTTCTCTTTCAGAGTGCCTTTGCTAAGGTAGCAGTCTTCTGTAAAATGATTGTTACATATAAAAAATTTCATGGATCGTAAAGCGTCCAAATCTTTTCCAATTAGATCCACGTGACCACTGTTGATCAACCATCTCACGCAGAGACCCGTATCGCAAACGGGAAGTTCGTGAAGTATTTGCTCTTTTTCCCGAGCTTCAAGGCAATCGATGTATCTACATTTGGTTACTTCTTCCATTATTTGAGATCGAGGGGAACTCGTAGAACAAGAGTAAAATAAACTTAAATAATCGTTTAATCGAAAAATCACTATTTACCTTCAAATAAGTCACGAAACTCTTGATTTAAACAGGTTAAGGCATACTAAGGTCTAAGAAACAACACCAGTGACTGTGCCTGCCATCTGTCGACACTTGTTACTAGCAGCATTAAAATGCACACATACACAATAAAGGATTGACGAATACATACGTATACCTATCATATTAAATGAGTGTGTGGTAGTTACACGCGCTGAATTACACAAAGCAGAAGGCACATAGGTGAACAAGCGAAGCGGGTGGTTTAGTATTTGGTTCGTGACCGTTATCGACCGTTTAAAATTTTTTTGGATATTTCTACAGTATTAATCGATAATTTAATTAGAAATTGATACGATTCTATTTTATCGGAACAGAAATAATAATAAAAATGGGAAGAGAAAGCGTTAGACGATCTCAGTTCTAGATATTCCACACACGATTGGACATAAATGCAATTCCGCGCGGTGAGATAGGTTCAAATTTGTTTGGTCTGATAGTTGTATTACCGAGGAAATGTCCGAAAAAACCGAGAAAACCGAAGAAATTCCCGAAGAGGAGACTTCCGTTACGATGTTAGATGTACTCCGAGAAGAAAATCAGTTAGAAGAAGACGCCTATGCAGTTCTAGGCGCGTCGGATGACAAGAATTGCACATACAGCAAGGTTTTGCAACGAACATTAACCTTATTCAAGTAAGACTTTATTAAAGCATGAAAGATGTACCTAAATTGTTTCTTTGGTCTTTTTAGGGGTATACACGACAAGCACTTTATGCATGTAAAACATGTTGTCCACAAGCTGTACGAGCTGCTGTTTGTCTTGCTTGCAGTTTTCATTGCCATGAAGGTCATGAGCTTGTAGAACTTTACACTAAAAGACATTTTAGATGTGACTGTGGTAATTCTAAATTTGGAGATAAAAAGTGTAATTTAGATGCAGTAAGCCTTACATCATTTCCTTACTCGTTATGGAGTTTGTGACATTATTATAATTATATTCTTTCTTGGCAGTCAAAGGATCCTGTAAATGCTGAAAACCAGTACAATCATAATTTTGATGGAGTTTATTGCATTTGTGAAAGACCATATCCAGATCCAGAAGATACAGTAAATGATGAAATGCTACAATGTGTAATTTGCGAGGATTGGTATCATTCTAGGGTAAATATACATATAATCTATTAAATCTTTCTCATCTAATTAGATGAATAATTTTTGTAGCATCTTGAGTGTGAGAAAGGAGTCCCAACTGATGAAGCTTATGATGAGATGATCTGCTCTGGATGTATGAAGAAGAATGACTTCCTTTGGAATTATGCAAGCAAATATGCTGGTAGCTTTCTGTTATAATTGTTGTATCATTCAGAATACAATTGTTCAACATCTCTGATAATTTGTTACTCATTCTATTTCAGCATCTGTATCAAAAGAAGCTTCTTCTGGAGAAAAGGAAACAGAATCAGTTGATGTTGAAAACCAACCTGAAGGGTGCAGAATGCCACTGAAAGACTCTAAGGTTCTGTCAAAAGGAAGTTGTTTCTGGTCAGAAGGTTGGAGAGCTGCTCTTTGTACTTGTGAGACATGCAAAAAGGTAGACCATTATTTTTTATTTAGATTCTTTCTTATTGTGTCTTTTTCACTCATGAAAAATTAATTGAAATTAATCCTTTCACAGCTTTATCAAGAAAAAAATATTTCATTTCTTCTGGATCCAACGGATAGTGTACATGCCTACGAAGAAGCAGGTAAAATCAACAGTCAAGAATCACAGTATGAAAAAGGAATGAAGGCTCTTGCTTCTTTGGGTCGCGTTGAACAACTGACAGCTATTGAAGGTAAAACATCAAACAATATTGTTAAAAAAATTGTTCTACTTTGATCAATTTATTTACTCATTCTATTTTTATTTTGGCACATGTTTTACAGAGTACAATAATATGAAGGAACGGTTGAAACAGTACCTACAGAAGTTCGCTGAAAATAAAAAGGTCGTACGAGAGGAAGATATAAAGGAATTCTTTTTGGAAATGGAGTCGAAAAAACGACCAAAAGTTGTGGTACCCACCTATTGTCGTTGAAATAGATTGCTCAAAAATGGAATCTAAAATTTCAATCTATTCAGTACAGTGTAATCAATTTTTGTATCTTTTATTTAATTGCCAATCATTTTTTTACTATATCAAATTGTAATTATGTATTCAGTATTTTTAAAATTATTTAGCTACTGGTAAATCATGTAGTATTTGTGATAAAAAAGAGGAAGGAAGAAATGAACAAAATAAATCATGTGTTTTTTCTCTAGAATACTCCAAGTCATCTTTTTAATTGCACTATAGTCTAAAGATAAATGATGACTAATCATTTAAAGAGTTCGTGAATGTGATATATGTAGCAACACAGTTGAAACAATTCTGTTTATGTATAGTGCCTGTGAAACAAGTCAAAGAAGTTCATAAAGCCTATTTAGTTTCAAGAGAAGGATATCTCTCTGTTTATGACTGTTCATTAACAGACGTGTCTGATTGGCTATTGCGTAACTGTAAAGGTATTATTAAAATCGGGTTGTTAAGACTTGGTTTATCTGTGTAAATAGACCAGGTTCTTTCGATGCAATCAAAGATACCTAATAAAATAAGGATAATTCAATTAATCTTCTATTAATCCGTATCAATCATGATAAAAAACAAAACGTACCCGTAGCAATAGTTTTCACAGGATCGTCCTTGTTAATTTCCTGATAAACTCTATACGTGTCATCCGTTTGATCGCTTAAGATATTTATAACATCTTCACGTGATTTTGGAGGAGGATGCTTACAAATTGTTTCCAGTCTCCTTATACTGCTATCTATGATGAGGCCTCCAGTTTCTGGTATTTTCAATCGAAGGTACCTGAAAAAAATGCTTGTTATTTTCAGATCAAGGAGTTTAGCTGTATTTTTACCAAATGCACTTGTTCGTTTACCCACTTGTTACAGTGGAAGGTATTTTCTCCAGGGCTAATGGTCAATGTGCTCATCTGCGATTGCGTGCCATCGATCTCACATGGACCGATCTCCACATTGTGAAACATTCGATCTCCTTCTTGCATTAAAAAGGTCATATTCACTGAAAAGCCTTCGGCTGCACCGCAGCCGTCATTTCTTAAAACCTGTTGAGCTTCCACATAATTTTCTACAGCCAACAACGCTCGAGTTAAAAAGTACCTAGCTGAATAATATTACTGATTAAAAACTTGCTTTACAAGCTAATCGTTACTTCACTCATTATTCGGCGAGCATAAATTAAAGAAAAACTTACGCGTTTTACCGCATCTCAGACTGTAAGCACTTAATGTATTGATGCTGTAAACGAGACCGTGGTGATTATAACCCATTGTGTATCCAGGAAGGAATCCAGCATAACTCAAAGATGTGAATTTTTCTTCTTTGCAACCTGGTTCAACCACGTGAGCCGATACCAAGTACCAATGATTCAAAGTTTCGCTGAGCGCGTCTTCATTGTGCCCCAAAATTTCCTGTTAGGAATTTTCATTTACCACTTTATATACTAATAGATGCACATTTTATTAGCATGCAATATATTCGAATAATCTAAATATCATTAATATATCTGAGTAAATTACAGAAGGAGTAATTAATTCAGACTAATTACGCACCTGTCCTGGCTGATTGCATAGAATAGTTGAACAACCGACTGGCAACTCGTTCCCTTGGGGCTCTCCCTTCACTACGTTTGGCACAATGTCATCTAGATGCATGAGGAACAGCTGCAAAAACAAATATGTGATTTTTCATGGCATTCCCACATTTCTTAGTTTACTTAAATATGACTTTCATTTAACAGAGATTCAAAGACGAATACGATACGGTGTAGGCGATATGTGTATAGAAACTTGTTTGTTTGCTCTAATTTCGAATTTTTATGCCAACTACATTCCAAGATTCAGAGATAAGTATAAATGAGAACATCTTAATGCGTTAGGCAAATGTGTAAGCTAATGAACTAGAGTAAGAATAGAAGAATTCGAGAATCGTACCTTATGAAAAGGAACGTTTGCGCCTTCAGCTGTTCCTTGGATTTCCCTTAGATATCCGGGAAACTGCTTCTCTACACAGGCAAGGGTTTCTTCGTAAACCTTTTTACCCGCTTCGGTCTCATACATCGGTAGATAAGTCTCATTCAAAGGATTATACGTCTTCACAAAGTTTTGGATCAGTCCAGAGAACGTACGACCCTAATGTTAGAAGAAAAAAAAATTAATTTCTCGACTCAGTGAGCGAGTTTCGTCATAATCGTCTTCCATTCGATCGAATCAGACGCTACGCGAATCCATTACAATTGCGAATCTCTTATTTTCTTAATTTAACAGATGCAGCAAATGAACTGCCATAAAAACTACATGTATTATTTTTATTGAATAGCGCACCACATTCTGAGTACGTGTATTATGTAACTAGCATTGCGCAACTTGTTCAATCTCCTGGAAACAGAGGTGCGAGGACAATCAATGTTTGTGTTATTGTAAAGCGTATTACCTGTGTCGTATCTTTTTCTTTTTTCTTTTTTATTAAACGTTTAATACCTTATAATCGATTCTATTTCAAATATCAATGGAAATAATATGAACTCGAAACTTTTATCTCGTTTTGGATCTACTCGCAACTTTTTATCTTTTAACATTAACTACACGTAACATGTAACAATGTTCAGGAAAAAAGATACTTAAAAATCAATGTCCATTCAGAACGCATTGCATAATTTGCAATTATTACAACTGCCTCGTTAGTGATTTATGTAACTAGAAACTCCATCTCTTAATTAGCTTCTTCTACCTGTTCTCCTATTGCACTTTAGATTTCTTACGAATAAGAAACCTTATCGATATTCGACACTCATGAGTAACACAAATAAATAATGGAATCCTTACAATATCAAACCCGATGTCATAATGAGTTCCTCTAACATGAATAATTGGAATCGCGTTCCTCCTGCCGATATCCTTTGCCTCAGGTATGCTTTCGGAAGAGTTCTCCGCTGCAGTCATCTTTCGGCTGAGCGTTGTCTGTTTTAAACAATTTATTGATTATCGTACTGATTATGATACTGGTATTATTTTATTCCACCTTCTTAGCGGAGTTATCTTTGCTACCACTCCCATTGTCTCACTTTACCGTTGTCTCTTAACGCATCTCGATACGTTTTAAACGTAGCGAACTTTTACTTCTATTTGCTTGCTTATCTATCCGCGCGTATTAGCACATATCTAAACCGGTGAACGTAAGAATTGTCCTCGTTCGATTATCGAATACGTCGGATTGCGTGCAGTTCGAAGCGATTAAATTATTGCACGCGTTTGTCGATGCTATGTTAATAACGAACTCGTTCCACTTTGCAGACAAAGCAAGTGCGTGAAGGGCTAACGAAAAGGGAAAAGAATCAAGAGAAAAAGGAGCGAGGAAAAACAGAGCAAAGGGGATAGAAGGGAAAAAACAATTACGAACGAAAGAATCTCGATTACCTAATTCAGTCTAAGAAACACGTAATGTACCAGCGTAAGAGCAACTTGTTACAACGTTAGACCGGTTGGAGATAGGCGCGCGGGTTTAAAACCACAGCGGAAATCGAAAAGAACCAGAGGATGCAGACCGCGCGGCTCGCTTCCAGCGAATATACCTGCGCTTCTTCCTACCCTTGGCTTGAGCTTTATCACTGGGTTCTTGTTCTTACAGCCGAAGGGTACGTGCGCTCCGAAGAAGCAACTTTTATAAAGTACAACGATTCGCGGGTACAGAAGGAGAAACGTTAGTTCTAACAGCGATGAACACCGCGCGACTGACGGTTCACGATTGGAGACTCTACAGCGAAGACCGTAAGTCTAATCTACCTTTTATCGACTTACATCGATTAGTAGAGTTGTACAACACGAGTAACCCAGTCGAGTTGAGTCGAGTCACCTCCAGAGGAGAAGAATTAGCCAACGTTCGAGGAATGCATCTAGTACAGAATTGTAGATACCATTGGTACCATTCGTGAGTTGAACATTAAATTTCAGAATTTGAACTGAGGAGAAATTTCTCAGGTAAAAAATGATAAGCGATGATATAAGATTTGACGACGTCTCTGTAGCGAAGCTGGCTTGTCAATTTTTAGATAACGTACCATGTTGACTTTACGACTTTGTGTAATTTGCAAATATCTTCGTCGCCTATATGATATTATACTAAGGTGATAAGTATAATCTGCAACCGATTTCTATTGCCTTTGGCAGTGTTCAGTAGAAAGTACGAGCCAAAAAAAAGGCGATTTTGATACCGAGGAAGTAATGGAACTCCTACAACATGAAATATATAAAATTCACTGTATCGAATTACATGAAAGTATAATTTTACAGTGACAAGATCTAAGCGCTTTCACGAGTGAACCTTGTACAAGGTCTTTCATAATACGTAGACATATTTAGAGGGTTGAATTTATAATTTACCGCACGACAAAAATGTGTTTTCGCGGAACTGCGATGTGGTTTTATTCTATCTTACAATTAGAATCGTATGATTTAAAAAATTGAAGGTAATCTCGGTGCCTCCGAGGATTATGTCGGCCTGTTTACGTACTGCGATCAAGGATTATAATCTGTGCTTCTTACGTGCTTTATAGGGCTGTATAAATGCAGATACACAATTACGTTACCCGCAATCATGCTTCTACTTTTGGTGTCTTCCGTTGAAGGAAACGTACTTATGGTTGCTCAGTCCATCGATGTCTATACAGGTATATACTACATCGTCATCGGTATTTGCTACCTGTTTTTGAATCTGTTACAATTGTGTTAATTTTCCTCGATACTTTTCCTATGCTATAGTAGGAGTAAAACCAGGAAGGAAAAATATAGATAACTCCAATGCCAAGCATGGTCAAATGCAATTACGTATTATATATTGAGATACAAACGTGAAAGAAGCCCTGTACATGCAGAGTACATACTCAGCCATTAATCTGGCTTCCAAGTACGTGTATTCGTTGACTATAAATGGACAAAAACCGAAGCTTGTCTATTTCCTATGGATTCCCACGAAACCTTCCTCCATTGCATTATCATATATTGAATAGAAATTGGAGAGCAACTTATTGTTTAGTAATTTATTAATACTATTGGGACTCAAAATAATTTTATACGGAAGAAAAGTCATATTCTTTATCTTCTAACAATTTATTAGTACATGTAAATTGTGTGTTGGCGCGCGCGTGCGCGTATATATATAAATACATATAAATATATTTATACATATACTTATATATACACAAATGTATATACAGATATACATATGTCTACACACACATATGTATACATATCTGGACATTTTTTGAGAGATGGTACGACCCTTTTCACTCCTTTAAATGGTTGAAACGTAACTGTAGTGTAAAAATCGTAGATCCAATTCCTATTCTGTCCTCTTCTACTCTCCACCTAATCCTCTGTTTGCATTGACATTGATTCCAAGTGGATAATTAAGGTAACGATAGATACTAACGGATAAAATTATTTTTATGTGATTTGCAAAACTATTTTTTTCAAATCAATGTAAAAAATTCAAGCTTAAACTTAGTCAGTAACTGTACTCGATTTTTTTATAGTGGAAAAGTGAGAGAAAAAGAGGAAGATCGTAGTAATGTACCTTCGTAATCGTCCAAATATCACATTAAAGAGAATTACGAGGCACAATGATTCGATATATATATATGTACGTGTCCTCTCCGCATTTAAATGACTTATTATACAAAAAAGATATCGCACTTTCTTTCGACTTAATCCTAAAGGGAAAAAAAAGAAACAGCGTGTTTCGCTCTTTGAGCAGCTATTCGTTGACTTCGTCTTAGAGTACGCGGAGATGATTCTGTATCACTTTCTTCGTCCGAATCAGAATTATCAAGGGCAGTCTTCCCTGCATATCGCCAACTAATAATTGCACCATCCCACTAAAACAAGTAACAATTTGATGTATACGAATCAAACAAAAATCAGTCATATTTCAAGATATGAGTAATACTCACAGACGTGGAAAGAATTTCTTGGTGGTGTGGATGCCAGCTGACGTCTCGTACGCAACCTTTGTGACCCACTAAAGTACTAACTATCCTACCCGTTAAGACATCATATACTAAAAGTGAATAAAAAACATATTTATGTATCTATATTTCACTAAGATCACAATTGGAAAATACGGTTGAGATAACCTACTTATAACTCGTCCTGCGGCACATCCTGTGTATATGTACCTCTGACCAGTAATGGAAGAAGGCGAAAAATGGCATCGTATTAACGTTTGAAGGACAGAATGTCCGCGGTAAGTCATAACACTGGTATCACCCTCCAACATATTTCTTGTTCTGCGCACTGCGATGGAAAAGAAAGTAATGACTTTCAAATACTGCTTAAATCACACAGATAACTTACGTTTCTTAGGTACACGTTGCCACCGGTAATCCCAGTTTTGATGTGCAACAGCCTTACATGTATTCATTACGCCATTGCGATCGGAAAATGCACGTACGTCCCATAGTTTGATAGTTTGATCTTTGCTGTTGGTGATGAGATATCGACCGTCGCCTCGTGGATCAATGTACGTTATACCATTCATGTGACCAGCTAACATTCCAACCGGACTTGGATTAGCTTCGTTCAACGTTCTCCTGTCCCAAACCTGAGTAATCAAAAGTTGAAAGAGAGTAGAAGGATAAAAGGTAAAAGAGAATGTTCGAAAATGAGAGAAAGAACACAAACGTATCAAAGATAGTACCTTACAAAGACCATCGTCACCAGCGCTGTACAAAATCTGTGCAGAATTATCGGCAAAAGCAACTGCGTTTACGTCGTTGTCGTGACCACCAATCTATAAATCATTAAGCTGCAGGTGTTAGGAAATATTCTAAATTAAAGAATATGTATTTGAATACGAACCCTAAGAGCGCGTTGATGACATTCTCTATCATAAACATAAAGATTACCATCGTTCGCGCCACCCAAAATTTCTCTTCCATCGCTAGAAAATGCGAGAGAAAATACGCAAAACCTTCTGTGTTCCGGACATAACGATAATGATTCTTGTGAAGTCGAATCTCCATAGACAGGGCAGAGATACACTGAAACAGAAGGGCCCTTCAATAATACTAACACTTGACTGATGAACTTTTTCCAGCAGAGACCTATACTTACAACATTCAGACCAACTTGAATAAACAATATAGTTGCCATCAGGACTAAATGCAGTATCTAATATACTCCATCCTACATCCCTAGCAGGAATTGTTTTGAATTCCACAAAATCCCCATCGTGTGTTCGATAAAGCCGTAAGAATCTATCTGTAGAGATGGTATGTTATAAGAAGATTATGGATTCAAAATGTCTGTGTGATCATAAAACAACTGGCTTGCAACCTTGGCTTGCAGTTAAGAAAAATCTTCCATCTTTGGAGTAAGAACCACAAAATGCTTTGGTATTATATTTAGCAACCTGATGCATTTTATTTGGCAAAAAATTACTACATATTCTACACCTTTCTCCTGTAGTGAAACTGCGACCTAGGGATCTTCTCTGAATCATAGACATCACAGACAAGTTACGCTTATCACTGTCCTCTATATACCCACATGCCTGCTTTGTGGCAAGACTTATTTCACTTTTCTAAAACAATGTTCACAATTAATTGCACAATTTATAAATAAATGAGAGAAATAATGCTACATGTATTTTATATCGTATATGACGAATATGTATATGAAACAAACATCAAGTTTGGATGTATTTGGCATAAACGTAATTCTCAACGACTGCGAATTCGCAGCGTACTCTTCATCCGAGTCATCTTGATCTGACGTTATGAAGTTCAATTGGCCACTACAATGAAAAAATGATAAATGTTACTGACGATTTTTCCGATAATACAACATAAAAATACTTGAAACTAGGTTAGGAATTTCGAGCTTGAAAGATATAAAATAAACCAGGGAAACCTAGACAGAGTTGGTCTGAAATGAATAAGTGACGGCGAGGCAAAAATTCTATTAATGAATGCATCTTGAAAATTTAATCATTGTATACATATTGGACCATACAATAAGAATGAATTATGTAAAGAGGTTAGAATTTATTTCATTCTAATTCCCTAGCTCTCTTTTTCTCTATCTCTGTGTTTATTTCACTGTCACCTTATTCTTTTCTTGTTTACTCTTTCTATTAACGTATACAGATGGAGTCAGAGGAAAAATCCACAATAATGTTAAAGCTTTCACTCAAGAAATAACGTTTGACCAACCTGCGTATCATATATTGCAAGATAGCAGAAAACCCTTGATTATCTTCAATAGCCATAGTCCGAGAATTAATGCCACCCATGCAGGGAACAAGTGAATTCTATTTACCGTGCCTAAAAGCAAACAAGGAAAATGTCCAAGGGTTGATACACGATACACAGTCTTATGTTGATGGCGTTAGTGCAGTGACTATGACAGCTGAAACGGAAGATGACAGGCCGAAGAGAGCGCGTAAGAACTTCGTGGGGAGGAGGCAAGAGAGGAAAGTGAACAAAAATGCATATGCATGTCATCTGTTATTACGACATTGGGCATAATAATTTCTCGTCGAGTAAGTTATAATAATGTGAAGTTATAATTATAATGACAGTGTGACGTTTAAAAAAGAATGAAAAAGAGGAAGAGGGGGAAAGATGGCGCGCATAGGCTAAGTACGAAATGTTGATTTCAAATCATATGATCATGAATTGTTTCCTTCTTTTAAATTTTAAAGGCTTAAAATAGCATTAACAGGAATGAATATAAAAAGTAGAATGAATACAATAAGTTAATAGGAGTATACTTTTGATGCTGAATTTCTATTGCTGTGAGCATCTTAAAATGTATCGTCATTAAACAATAGAGTATAGTCTCAAATAGTTACAGTCTTTAATTATAGAAATATGGAATGCTAATACTCCCCACTTTTTCCATAAAGGACCTTCACGATCTGTCTGTCCATAGTCTGTCCAACATCTCCTTAGATTCTACTGATTAAAATGGCGCGAAGTTTGAATATGCTTTACATATTAATTGAAACTAAAATTATTTTATGGGAATGACTAAATGAATAAATAATATAATAACGATAATATTAATACATCCAAGAACGTAGGTTACTAATACGTCCGTACTAATACGAACGTAGGTTACTAATACGAACGTAGGTTATTAATACATCCAAGAACCTAGACAAAATGCACAGCCATTAGCCCGGACAAAACCGGTTACCCAGGTCTCACCACAAAAAGGTTGCTGTGTGAGAGACCCGCAGAGATAGATGCAAATAAAACTTCACCAATCTTCCTTTACAAAAATCTTAAAATCTGAACTTGTAACTAGTAAGCAAAGAAATGAATGAAAAACAAGTATAGGAGTAGAATAGTAATAAGGAGAGGAAACGTAATATTAGGGTTCGTTATGGGGCAAGGTACATACCACAGGGGGGAAACATAAAAGAAGGGCAACAGCAGAAATAAATTAAAAATTTGAGCAAAAACTCATATGTTGTTCAAGATGACCACTGGTCATCGGCCAACTGCCCACTGGTCAGAGGTGTCCAGGGCTCCAAGGCCCATGGTGGTCCAAGGCCCAGGGGTCCTCCCAGGATCCCCAGGGAGGTCCGCACCCGCCGGAGGACCCGCGGCGACTGAGACACTCGTGCTCCTGCGGGGGTATTTATACTGTCTCGGGGAAGAAGGGGTACCAATCAGAAAAGTTCTTCGAGATTGATCTAATGAACAATATTTTGCGAAAAATTGATATTTTCCATGACATAATTATCCCAGCAACAATTTCTGGTACACATATTGTTAATAATAATCCTAGACAGTGACTTCGTGCTAATTATTAACACTCCTATTTGTTAGTTAACGAGACATCTATAAAGAAATAATTTCCTTATTCAGTAAGGTTTTATACTTCTCGCAATGTTTAATCGTGTCATATTTTTAATAAAAATGCTTATGGTCAAGTTAATAATACTGTTTTTGACTACATTTTTCGAATGCTATTTTTACAATAAATAAACAATTTCCATGAACGTTTATCGTTGTATAACGTTGTGTAGAATTCCTACAAAGATTCTACATCGATGGGCTACCCGCAAATTAATAAATAATCGATCTTGCAATTTTTGTATTTTAGGGGTCGCCACTAGATGTCTATACCATCCCTCTATCCATGCTTTACTCAAATTTGTCTCATACCTTTTTTGCAATAAATAAAGAATATATTCTAGAACACGTACATAAATGATCTAAACCTTTAACTCGCAAATCTATACATTAATAAACAATTTTATTATATCCTATCGTTACACAATAATGTTCACATATTTTATAACAATACAGTTTCTTCTCAAAGGAACCAGAGATTGAAATATCGTAATAATAGTATAATCGAACGAAGAATAATTTACGAAAAAAACTGCTGCTTCGCAAGCTTCGAATCTATCCCATTTTACTCTCCCCTCCCTCCCTCTCTCTGTTGTACGCGAATCTTCTCATACCATAGATGTAATCTGTAAAATGAACCCTCTACCGCCCTATCTCCCACAGATCCGCACCATCATCCCCTAACCCCAGTCTCATATTCCCCAAGCCGTGACTTGAAGCCACGGTCACCTGCAGCCTAGACCTAGAATTTTCAGGCAGAACCTTCCAGCCTGGCTGAAGCCGGAACTGGAGCTGGGGCTGGAGCCTAGGTCGTAGCCAAAGCCATAGCCAGGGATCGGAGGGCGCGCATGCGTCTCTTCGTCGCTTCCTTGCAAGTTTCTCGCTCTCTCATCGAATGACGATAACATTAACTCCTACGTCGACGACAACGCGAACGTCATCGCCGTGGGCAAAAGGGCTGTCGAAAACGACGTCGGTGTTGCCCTCCACAGCGTCAGTACTGGAAACGTCGCGACAGGAGCGAAGGATAACGACGACGAACGCTGCCAGTTTAATTACGATCGCGAAGGAAAGGACGAGAGGGTGGATTCGAAGAGGGTGGCGAAGGAATAGACGCGTGTTTAGAAGGAAAGGAGAAGGAGATAATCGGAAAGGAGGGAACAAGGATTCGGCTCGAAGCAACAGATCGAAGGGCAGCGAAGAGGAGCGGAGAGAGGTGAAGGGAAGGAAGGAGAGGAGGAAAGGTCCGTCGAGAGGAGTGTGTCGCAATTTGTATCGGTGCTCTGGTGTTAATCGCGCGTCAATCGTGGCCGACTGTTTCTTTGGACAGCTCGCGCGTTCCTAAGCGGCGCGCGTGCTCCGAGCCACAGCGCATCGCGCATATTACTCTTCTTTCGGTTTCTTCTTGCTTATAGTGCTTCTATGCGAGGTACACGATTCCCGTTCACGGCAACAGGTGAGCTATTCTCGAGTTTAAGCCGTGTTGCTTCGTCCTCTTCATTCTTCGCTATTCTTTCTCTATTGTCTCTCCTCCCTACCCTATTCATTTCTTCGAATCTCACTTTCTTCGTCAATCCACCCTATGTTTGCTCTTGTTTGTTCTTTCAATCAAGAAACGTATTAGCTATTCACATTCTGTTGCTTGTAACTTAGATTAGATTTGAATCGATTGAGTTCTCCCGATGGTTGTTGTAATCCTTATCTTTTTGCTCAGTTATAGCTGTTTTTTTAATAAGCTTAGACATTGAAATTTGAAATTCTTGAAGTGACTACTCGAAGAGCAGAAAGAACAAATGAGCTGTCAACTTGTTGAACGATCTATTCGCTTTGATTCAATGTTAGAATACGTATCACCTATTCATTTGATAGCCTTTCCATCGATGTTGCGACCTTAGTGAGCGTATAGTCCTCGAATACACAGAACCTCAACTGTTTCGCCATTTTTCGAAAGGTTCGACGAGTTTCGTCCATTCTCTGACCAAGTTAAAGCAGTCAAGTAATTTCCCGTATCCCAAAGGACAAAATGTCGGGGGTGTGAACGTGCGCACGAGAGCGAAACGTTAGATACCTTTTCGTGGAGGGTCGGACTTATCATGATATCTACTACTTGCGCGCGACTTACTCGAAACCAAGTGGATGGATTACGCCTTGTGTGGATTACTCTGTGACGTGATAATAACGTAAATCGTGCATACTTCAAAAACACCGAAATTTTGTGCCTCGAAAGAGTTCAATACTGAGAATAAGGCATTTTCACACACCCACAAGATCACTCTTATTTCTTATTTCAACTTTCTTACAAAGAAGACCAAAGTAAGTTTAATTTCCGAAACGTCGTGTACTCTGACAAACATTAAAAAAAACTTTTAACAATCGTTGTGTTTAATGACTCATCTTTTCAAACTGTTCACCTCAAACGATCACTCGATTTGTGTCCCTTTCATTGAGTATCTGTTCGTTGTGTATACGTATACGATGCCATACGGCACGGAGATACGAATAAAATCGATAAGGAGCTCTATAAGGAGAAGAAGAGAAAGTAGGGTCCTGAAAGGGGATCGAGGAAAAGGTTTAAAGTTTGAAGGAAGAGTCGAGAGTGTTGGTCGAAAATCGATCGACCATTTCTACTTCGTTTGAGTCTCCGTAGCGTTTTTCGTCAAAGTCTTCCGAGAAACATTGATCGTGAGAGCGAATTTGATCGTACGGCAGGTGTATGCGCGACGATCAATCGATAAGAGAAGGCTAGCTACGGTAGGAGGAAAGGAAAGGAAACTAATCCGATGAATATTGAAGATTAACGAGGAATCGCGTGCCGCGTCATGTTCGCCAAGTCGAAAAACACTGGCTCGGCGCCGAACATTCTCCTGCCGCATCCCCTTCAAAACTTGTACGATGTGGGTAAGCAGTCAGCTACAGCAGGACCTGAGCACGCCTGGCGTATATACGACGGCTACACGAAGACGGACAGAAAAGTAAGATAATAGCGATAGATAATAACGTCAGCCTTCACCTTATCAATTTTACGACATAGAATAAAACTTTTCCTGCCATTTCATCGTTCGTATTTTCATGGGAAATTAACTGGATTGTATCTAGGAAGTTTCGATATTCCTCTTCGATAAGAGATCGGTCGATAAAGTCTATAGACCGAAACGGAAGGAGACCGTGACGGAAATATTACGAAATGGGGCACAACACATGGAACAATTTCCTCATCCGAAGATACTGCAGGTAAGATTGACAACCTCATTTCCACTCATCAGTGTTATTGAGGAACAGTTCAGACCTTCCCTTTCCATTTGCAGGCGTATAAAATTGCAGAGTGCTCGCAGAGCCTGGCATTTGTTTCAGAGCCCGTGCTGGCTAGCCTTGCGAACGTTCTGGCCTACAAGGAACAAGAGGCGAACAGTCCCGGTCAAATGTCGACCAACACAACGAAACAAACGTCCTCGGCGACAGGCCACCGCACTGTTTTCACAAAAGAGTACGAACTGCTTGATATAGAGATCAAATATGGGCTGCTGCAGGTGAGATATACGCTCATTAGTTTAATGATAGTTAGCAATCTTTACTTGTTTCTTTATTATCCTTCTCTAATTTCTTGACTTCAGATCACGGAAGCTCTAATGTATCTTCATGGAACCCTCAAAGTTCTTCACAGAAATATTTGTCCTGCGAGTATTATAATCACGAAAAGGGGAACTTGGAAGTTGTCTGGCCTCGAATTTATCGGTGAGTCTTTCGAGTATCACTATATCGTCCTATTGTTTACTAGTTCCTCCCACAATCTCATCTCCATCGATCCGATATAAAACTTCTGCTATTTTTCGCTCGTAGAAAAGGTCGACGAGGTACCAGTGGCGTTGCAACCGTGGTCTAAATGTGTGCCAAAGATGACACAACCAAATTTGGATTACATAGGTAATGACATTCAAGATTTTCACCATTCATGGTACCTACCATGAAAGTAGAGCATATACATAGAATTTACGATTGCAGATCCAGAAGTGCAACTAAGAAATCTTGGAGGATTCTACAGCGACATGTACAGTTTCGGTATGACCATATGCGCAATTTTCAATCATGGACGACCATTGATACAAGCGAACCACAGTAGCTCGGAGTATCTTAAGCAAGTGAAGAATGTAAGTGGACACTATGTGTACACGTTTCACAAAAATGCACCAAGAAATATTTCCAATTCTATTGAATTGTAGCTCGATCAACAAGTTGCCGTGATGTTACCTTTGATACCGCTCCCGCTGCGCGAAGTGGTGTCTCGCCTCTTAGATGAAGATCCAGACAAGAGGCCAACAGCTCAGATTTTATCGGTGATCAAGTATTTCCAGTATGTAATGGATTTTCTAATATGCATTAAATATTAGATAGGTAATAATAGGATTTATATCATTTTTTAGAGATCCACCTGTACATGCGCTACAGTTTCTGGACGTCAGCAAGATGAAAGATTTTGTGCAAAAGAAGCATTTTTATACAACGACACTGAAAGGAGCATTACCTTACATACCACGGGTAATTCTCAAAATTTAATTAAGAATATAACACTAAGCGAGTAATGACTTGTGAATGACGTTATTAAATGAATGCACTTCTGCAGAAACTACGGTACCAGCATGTCTGGACATATCTGCAAACAGAATTGGAAAATGAAGACTTTCAATCAGCTGTATTACAGCCTGTGCTTTATATCGTACAAGATAGTACGCCAGAGGAGTACAACCAGATCATATTTCCTACATTAAGGTAAGTAGAACAATGAATACAATACATTACACATCTCCTTATTCTCTAATTAATGGACTTGCGTCACTTATAGAATGTTCTTCGCGAGTCACAAATCGAGAGATGGAACAGTTACACTTTTAGAAAATCTGCACTTGATCATCGATAAGACGCCCCGAGAATACGTCAAAACAGAAGTGCTTCCGATGTTGTACTCAACTTTTGAGAATACATCTCCTGAAGAACAGGTGCGTGTACGAAAAAAACTGATATGAAAAATCAGCACAAAAATTGCAAAGAAGCTCATAGAAATTGTTACTTTTGGTCTATAGACAGCAGCATTTGTGGCAGTATCGAATATAAATGAGATTATCGATGACGAGGCAATTCGAAATATCATCTTACCAAAATTGTTACAAGCGTCTGAGAAGAACTCTGTGGATCCTCGAACCCTCGTAAAAGTGATCACCTGTATATTAAGTCGCTTGGAGAAGCAAAAGATTACGGACTGTATTCTACCGCTATTGTTTAACGTGAAGCTTCACGAACCAGAGGTGGTCATTCGTGTTGTAAGTAAGTACGAACATATATTGTATCCTAAATATTAGTCTCCAGTTTGTCTTTTACTAATCGATCGTATCGGTATGGGGTTGCTATTCGTTTCTGATAGACATTTACAGGCTGATGCTCACTGATAAAAAATATGGGCTTACGGTGAATTGGATGGCGACTCGAGTGATGCCTTCCCTATTACCTCAGACAGTCAACCCTGCACTGAATCTTGATCAATTCGAACTGCTGCTTAAACTATTGCAAGATGGGCTCCACTTCATTGAGAGGTGAACTTTTTACTACATATTTTAGATCAAAAGTATTCCAATTTTGACTATTGTCTCACTTTTTTATTCATAGGAATCAGAAGAACCAGTTAACGTTAGACAACTTGTCTCAATCGAGCCCCGAGAGGTATAGGAGTTCACGACATCAATATAGTACAGACAATATGCACGTGCCGCCGTTCAATATACCAAATTTGCGCATTGAGCAGCGCAAAACTTCTTCTGCCGAGGATATGGCTAGGAAAAATAGCATTGGTAGTATTACTCACAATTTACCTTATAAATATACAAGGAAATAAGTTCATACTAATTCTTATCTGTCATCGTATGTGTGACTGCAGGTTCAATATCTATGACAGCCTCAGCTGACAACGTGGCAAGGAAGAACTCCGTGGCGGGTGAGCAATTGCATAAATAATTTAATTATGAATAATTTCCTAGGAAGCCATATTAATCCCCATGCAATTTCCATTAGCTATGTTCGGGTGGTTCAGCTCTTCAAATAACGACAATAACTTCCTAAGAGTAGCCAGCACGTTCACCACTAGACGATTATCAGACAATACCTTGATGGTATCGAAGATGCACTTGGCACCATCGTGCGCAAGTTCTCCAGGTGTGACACCCTATCCAATTCGACGCCACTCGAGTACAGGCCCGCAAGATCGTCGCGGATCGAGCATCAATTCATCACCACCCACGGTATAACATCTTCCAGTAGAATCTACCAGATATTTAGAAACACAAATAAAAAGAGAAAATATGAAAGAAATTAGTCGAAGGAAATTAATAACCTGTTGGTTATTTTAGGGTGGAGGAATGCCGATTACCAGCAGCAGCGTGCCATACTTGGTTAGCTCGAGCATGAACAACAGCTTACGAGGCTCGAAGCGTCCGTCGATTTCATCAACGTCCTCCCAACAGGGAGCCGGATTGCTGCAGCAGGTTGGCTCCAGCATGGTAAGACAACTACCCCCCATCTGCCTCAACCTCAATGGACCATCACCACAACCACCAACACTTTCTCCATTACTACTCCAGCTACCGGGACAGCCTTCCCACTGACCCTTCGTTACAGTGTAAGGATACTCACTAGCTTATCCATCGTGACCGATTCTCACGTTCTTTCTTCTTGACACATAATTCTCGCGACTCCGTGAACCAGTAGCGCTAGTCGTTACCGCATCGCTTGATTTCCCTCTTTACGAAGACACCCTTCGTTCCTTTGCTTCCTATCTGCGACCTGTCTTTCTCTCGTCTATCACTGGCACAATTTCCTCTACGATTAAACTGAACGATTATTGGTTGCGAACGTGAAAATCGCTTGGATGAGATCGCTGTTGCGTAGACATAGAACGGTTCCTGCTTATTCTGCTTCACATCCTCAACCTCCTCCCAGCTTCACATCCTCTATCTCGTATTTCTAGCTGCCAAACTCCATACTTTGTTTTCGTCGACCTTCGTACCTACACGTGCACTTCTGTGCTTCGCGACTATCTCTGCCATACGCACGTAGTACTTGATAATTTGTCGAATCGACCAATCGACTACATGCTAAGCCAGAGTTTTATGAAATGAAAAGGAACATCAGAGGAGTTCGGATTGGTCGATCGTACGATGGTAGCTTGATTAATTCCCAAGGTAACATCGAAGAAAGTATAATTGCTGTTTCTTCGTTGCAGTACCAATTCTTCAACAAATAGTGAGACCATTGTACCGTGATCGCTTGTCGTCGAAGCTCCCTACGAAGACGTGTAAAGGCCTTGGTCCGAGCCACAGGCTGATTCGCATGACCAAAGGAATGACAAGCAAGCGAAGATAAATCATGAATTCTTAGGTATAATATCGTAGGCCGATTCTTTGATTGGCATCAATACATTGCTATAAGTATACATACGTATTTCGTCGTATACACGGATACACTCTGTCACTAGATTAAGCTCAGCGCCTAAATTTGGATCTTCGTTTAGGATATTGAACGTTTTGAAACCTTTGAAAGTGGCCTAATCTCGATCGTGACTCGCGTCACTGTCCCGCGGTATTTGATCCGACGTTAGTTGGGCAAATCACAAACGCCTCGCGTTTGCATGCATACATACTGAAAGTAACCGTATGTCCCGTGTTTTCTCAGTGTCTAGCTGTTTGCAAATACTCATAAAGAGGTGTACTACCTCGGACCCTCGGAAGAAAGGACTATTTTTTGAAGTATAAAAAGGAGGGAGCTACTTACCGCTTACCATTTATCATAGAGAAGTCTAAAACTAGTACAATCGGTACTTTCTTTCGATCTATCCGGCAAGGCCAAATGTCTCTTCATTTTTTTCTCCTTTTTATCGATCGGAAATCTACGTTAGGAAATTTGTGACCTCACGATCCTACGTCAATTGTTTCTCGTGGGCACAAGACAGAGTTTCGAGGTAACGCAGTTGCACGACCACCTGTGTATTCTGTATAAAAGCAGAGGAAGTGAATAGTCAGAGACCAATAATGGCAATTTTAGCTACCGATTCTAGCTGAATGAGTTATGATATCTCGAAAGGCAATCTTATTTGATTATGCTGCCTCGGGCTGTGGCCTGGAATGCGCAAACGTAAGAAGAGGAAGAGAGTATCGATTAGGCGAACAATAGAAGCATGAAACTTCCGCGTGGAATACAAGTTGGTCGTACAAAGGCGCGGGGTCTCGCGTCTCTTGGGTGCATTTAGGTGCACGCATACATATCAAATGTGCGTGATCGTACGCACGTTAGCTTAGGTACCTAAATTTTAGCGGCATTTGCGCTTCTTCGTCGTGTTTTAAATTTTCTCAAATCCGATAAAGATATACGTATATAGATTTGATATTAATATACGTGCATACGCTTCTACGTATGCATGTATGTACATGTTTGCGAAGTACGAAATGTACAGATGCGTCTACGTATGCGTGTGTGTGCGTGTGTATGTAAAATAAGGGGTTCTTAGAAGGGTGATGAATGGCAAAGGAAGGGGGAAGCGTGCGTAAATTTAAAGTATTGAAGAGTGAAGGGTAAAAGTGCGACTATATGTCGAATTTTTCTTTGTTCGAATACTTATGGAATCTACTATTCAAATATTTTAACATTGTACACTGCTCAAGGAAATTATGGAACAGAAAAATTTTTAGCAAAAATTGGTCACCTTTAGCTGATGATAACTCAGCGAAAAATTCACTTACGATCGCAATCTTTTTTTAGAATTAAAGCCTGAAGTCTTTGCTTTAAGGTACTATAACCCGATTTTAAGTTTAGTGCAGTCTTACTATTGTAACCCTTTAAATTTGAAGACATGTTTGCTATATCAGAAACTGCAAAATTTGACGGGATGTACAGACATACAAGAATTTTTTTCAGGAATACCGTTTACAGTGGCATAAAGTTGAAACCTTCCCCTTTAATTTAAAAAAAAGATCAAGTCACTACGATTTTTTTTCGCAAAGTTACAGCACTTTGAAGTAGACCATGCATTTCTGTCATATACTGCCACTGCTTGCTGTGCTGTAAAAATGCAAGGGTTACTTTGAAGTGCTGTAACTTTGCGAAAAAAAATCGCAGCGACTTGATCTTTTTTTTAAATTAAAGGGGAAGGTTTCAATTTTATGCTACTGCAAACGGTATCCCTGAAAAAAATTTTTACGATTCCGTGCATGCTGTCAAACTTTGTGATTTCCAATAAGACAATTATGCCTTCAAATTTAAGGAGTTACAGTGGTACAGGTGAATTAAACTAAAAATAAAGATATAGTATCTTAAAGCAAAGACTTCTGACTTTAATCTAAAAAAAAGATCGTGATCTTACGATGATTTTTCAGGGAGTTATCGTCAATCAAAGTTAGTCAATATTTACTCAAAATTTTTCAATTAACCAAATTTGACGATTTCTTGTAATCTACATTTCTCAGAGTTACGATTCGAACATTGAATTATTCGAATAGTTCTAATAAAAAATAGACAATCGGTGTGGGCGTAACTAGAGAAGCACGCGACCCTACGAAGTTAAGTGTCCTTAAGGTTCGGGCGAAACGACTTTACGTTTCCTGCGATAGCGATCGTAGATAAACGAATCGCGTTATCGAACCGCGGACAATCTTGGACAATCATGGACAATCATGGACAATCATGGACAATCGTGGACAATCGTGTATTATCACAGACAATCATTGGAATTCGCGGGCTATTGTAAAAATTCAATTCCAAATGGACTGTCGATCCAAGTTCCTGCTCGTATCGTTCGATATTTCAACCTTTCAAACTGTCTCTTTAGCTAACAGAATATGCATTAAATAATACTCGCGCCTGGCTGTCTCGATTACGCGTCAAATAGTCGCTACACATGTTTCCTTTCGATTTGTTCTTATAATTTGCATGCATCAGTATGAAACTTCTAATTAAGTAGCTTCGAGGAAGTGAACTGAATGTGCACAAAACCAAGAATTACTGTATTCTCTTTCTGCTGAACCGTCCTCTCAACTGCATGTCTTTATATTCTTTATAGACCTTTCTGCAATCTGAAATTTTCGTTTTCGACGACTTGTTTCATATTCATTTGAAGTTTTATTTATTTATAGAGTAGTAGATAGAAGGGTTGAATTCTTGGTATTGTAAATCGTTTAGATTCGGAAAACATTCTGGTCCTTCGAAGACCATTTCTATGTATCGCCTGTCGATTGCGCGTACAATATACGTGTATAATTGTCCGTTTATGGTCAATTATGATTATGGGTTGTCGTCAGTGTTATGATCGTGATCACTGTCAATATGTTAATGTTACTATGTGCTGGTGTCCGCGTAGACAAGTCGTCAATGACGAATATCGTTCAACAAATTTTCTGTCAGGAGTATGTATGTGTTCAGTATCGAACAAATGGAATTATTTTCCATGATGTATTTGGCGTATAGACAAGATGCGACCAAACTTCTTTTTCGAATCGTTAGATCATTCTTGGATCGTATCGATATAAGTGTATATTTCGTGTATTCCTTTCTAAAGATATAATAAAGAACCGTCGTATCGAGTCCATAAAACCCATTGTACCTAAATCTAACCCTTTCAACTCCAAATAAAATCAATTTTTTTATATAATAAAAATTATTTTTATTATATGGAACTTATTTAATGTAAAATACACGACTTTAATAAATAATAATTACAATATTTTACATTTCAACAAACTGTTTCATACTCTGTCACTTTGTAAAGATTTCTCTGATTTTTTTTCAAATATTAGTATTTTACTTTACCTACAAAACATGTATGTGTTTGATGCAACTAATGTTTGACAACAACTTCATAATTCATGATTTATAGGCTTAAATCGGCTTGTACAGTAAGGTTGTAACATATTTTTTACGATAGCGATGTGTAGCAGATAAAACCATGACGCTATCCTTGATACTTAAAGCATATAGATGATTTAACATAACATGATTTGGTTCTGGTAGAAGTGTTGGTTCACACTAGAATTAAAGTATTTGTTAATTTTGTAAAATGTACAAATTTTCATAAAGGTGTATGTTTTATATACTTACAGACACAGGAGTGTCTTTATTTAGAATAACTTGTAGTAAATGTGGTGGTAAGATTGGTGGTCCAGCTACTTTTTCCCAAGGTCTGTGAGGAGGAATTTCTTGGCCATAGTCTGTTTGAGCACTACTAGAAATACTTTCACTGTCCTTCTCAAGTGCTTGAAACACTTCAAAATCAGATTTTTTTACAGACACTAAATTATTCTTAGAACCCATACCATTGTCAACAATTTTCTACAAAAAATTATTTGAGAGATAAAAAGGTTTTCTTTGAAGCTTATATCATTAAGATCAATAACTTATTTTCTTACTATATCTGGATCATGTCTCCATTCACCATCAACAAAAAACTTATATTGATAGTCTCCTTCTGGTAAATCAATGATTGTTACAAAATCACCATGACTTTTAACCATTGGCAATGTCTTCCATCCAGTAAAAGTTCCACTGATATAAACCTGTTTACCACCTCCTTCCCATTTAAAGACTGTTGGTAATACTTTGTTATCTGTTACTTTTGTTCCTTCTGACACAGTGTTAGAACGTGGTCGTTGAGAACCAAAATCCTCTCCATCCTGCTGATTGTTGGTCTACTAACAGAAAGTATAAAGAATTTCTGAACATGTACATTTCTTAATAACTCATTCAACGTACTATTACACATACTCTAGCATAATAAGGTTCTTCTTCAGATGATTGGAGAACCAATTTCTGACTAGGTTTTTTGTCAAAAACAAAAGCTTGGCCTTCTTTTCCTGGTGATGGCGGAGGATGTTCTTTGGTATGACGGTGTTCTCTGCCTGTGCTACCACCATGATGATGGTTAACTGGTTGATTACTTCCAGCGTTGCCCATTGTCAAATTCTGACTTCTATCAAAAATTAAAGATTGTGGTGGTTAAACTAAGGATTTATTTTGTAAGTGAAGAAGAAGAGTAATTCATAGCTAAACAGTTCAATATCCCTGCATTTCTTCTACTTTGTTTACGAAAATTTTAGAATTCAAAGAAATTTTTTTCCTCACCTAATTGAAATAACAATTAAGCTTCAAGTTAACACTATTACAAGTTATTTTGTTCAGATACGTTATTTATTACATATTAATTATCGCGAGAAGTTAGAGTACTAGGAAATGATGCAAGTTATATAGTAAGAAAAATTAAAATGTCAGAGAATGTATCTGACAACTGCACTAGACTCGCGTTATAAAAAATGGCTGTATTGTCTGAACAAAATCTACTTATTAGTAAAGCCAATGGAAATTAATCAATTTTTATACAATATCACAGACAAGGTATAAAACTAGATATATCATATTAAATTCTTTTGACAGCATAGTCAAGGTAGAAGAGCAAACTTATTTTACGAATTTTCACGACCTAGGTTGACTACCTTACCGATGTAAAAATTTGGTTTTAATGCCACAGTATGACGGCAGGCGAGGGTAAAGGCAAGTAAAGACATGTGAGGGCGTGAGGGTATATGACAGTATATGACCACAGAAGAAGACAGTAAACGAATTTGCTCTTATTACTCAATTCCATCAGAAAGAAAAAACATACAGGCGCGAAAATTCCATAAGTACCTTTGTATATAGACATCACAGTATTATGAGTACTATGGAATTTTCACAGTCAAACATCGAAAGTAGTGTTATTAGTAGTGACGCATGTAGGTTATGTCTTGGCATCAAAGCTTCCTGCACACCAATATTTACGGATACTGAAACATCGAAACGTTTGCGTGCCTATATCTTGGATTGCTGCCCTGTTTCGGTGAGTTTCTTGACTCAGTTCAAATCAAAGCTTCTTGTCTCTGCTCAAATCGTCACAGATTTTGTGGTCCTTCCTTCTCCCCTCTCACTCAGCACATTTCTTATCACGCTCTCAATACTTCTTGAACGTGATTATTTGTTTAGTTGTTCGAAGATAATCGCCTGCCAAATGTGATCTGTAATGAGTGTGAGAAAAATGTGATCACTATGTACGAATTTCGTGAACGATGTAGGGAATCAGAACGCAGACTTCGTCTGCAATACGGTTTGAGTTATTCGGATGTATTTCGCCAATGGCTTTCGTTAAACTATAAATTTCTAGAGGTAAGTAAGTGACTAACACAACTGACACAGGTAAATACTTGGAATGCTCATGTCTTTGCAGGACAGCAGTACTGAAACAAATAATCAAATGAATGATCGATTGACAGATGCATTGATTGAAAACGTAAAAGAAGACCAAGAGAACGAAATTAAAGAAACGTCTGACAAGCTAGCTAAGAATAGCTACCCCTCAGAAATCTCTAGAATTCTTGAGCAACAAAATATGACAGAAGGAAAACAAGTTAAGAGAAATAGGAAGAATTACTTAACAAGAAATAAAACAACTAAAACTAATACCGCGAATAGAGATCGAAGCAACTTGAGAATTGCTTCTGATGAAAATGAAGGAAATGTGAAAGAAGAAGAAGATCAAAAGGCAATGGAATTCCATGTTGATGAACATAGTATCTCAATCTCTGAGATAAAAACTGAGTGTCCAGAAGAAGGAACGCTAGATGTAAGGAATAGATTGACCAATTGTGTTGATCACAATCTTGTTTTCCCTAAATTTGAAGAGGTTTTTATTGCCGACTATGAGGATTCAGAGAAGAATTCACAGGGTGTCAAAAAAAGGGAAAAATATCTATGCGATATGTGTAGTAAGACATTCATCTCGAAATCTGGTCTAGCGCTTCACTTGAAAACACATGCTGGCAACAAGCCTCACCTCTGTCGGTACTGTGGCAAAGCATTCCTCATTCCAAGTTACGCAAGGAGACACGAGCAAATACACAGTAGTGAAAAACGCTTTGTCTGTCAATACTGCAATGCTGCATTTGTTGCAGAGAATGGTCTCAGGAATCATATAAGATCTCATATTGGTGAAGCAAAGTACCGTTGTGAAACTTGTGGCAAAGCCTTTCAGTTGGCTAAGTATTTGAGAGAGCATATTTACACACATACAGGCCAGAAGCCATTCGCATGTGAGAATTGTGATTCTGCATATGGGAATTCTGGCAGTCTTTTTGCTCATAAGAAAAGGTGCAAAAGTAGATCGCATTGAAGCTTGATTGCTTAGGCTTGAATTGAAATATCCACGAAAGGGGAAGTCGATTTATTTATTAAAATATTAAGGGAAGATTAAAGAAAAATGTATGTCCAAGATACAGGTTTTTTCGTTTCATATTATTTTGCAGATTAGTCTTCCTTTAAAGCAACTGAATGGTCAATAGTAATAGAATAACATTACTAATAAATTAATGAATGATTTTATTACACTCTTTGAAGTTTCATTGGTTCCCCACTTACCACAGGAGTATAAGTACCCCTTCGGAACGCCAAATGTCTCAGTTACCGTGGGTCAACATTACCTGTGACATAGAGGGCGCCAAAGAACGAATTCTGTTTTTCGATGTCGGTATTACAGACTACGTGACACTAAACTCCATAAAGTGAAAGATCTAGTCTCTGCTTAAACTGTGACTAAGCACTCCGACACAAGAACAGATTTCTAGTACAGACAGGTAAAAGAACACGTGGGGGTATGTGACTAGGAATGGGTAGTAAAGAAGCCTATGTACTTTTAAAATTTTTGTACACAGTTCCATCAGTGAGCAAAGATACTCGGTAGTGAACAGTTCTATAAATATCTCGGTATAAACACGCTCAGTACTATGAGTACCATGAGACGTCCTCAGTCGCACAAAGAAAGTGATACGATTAGTAGTGACGTTTGTAGGTTATGTCTTGAGATCAGAGTTTCTTTGACTCCGATATTTAACAATAGCGAAGTATCGAAACATTTGCGTGCCTGTATCTTAGATTCTTGCCCCATCACGGTGAGTTTCGTATCTCTATTCAAGTTATCGTACTTGTCTTATTTTTTCATTTACTCAATATACATACTTCTGAATGTGGTATCAATACATTTTTGATGTGATGCATTATTGGGAATCTAGTTGTTCGAAGACGATGGGCTACCAAATGTGATCTGTGATGAGTGTAAGAAAAATGTGATCGCTATGTACGAATTTCGTGAACGATGTAGGGAATCGGAACGCAGACTTCGTCTGCAATACGGTTTGAGTTATTCGGATGTATTTCGCCAGTGGCTTTCGTTAAATTATAAAACTTTGCGGGTGAGTATCTGAGTACGACAATTGAGTGAGTAAGTAAGTTGTACTTGGAACGCTCATATCTTTACAGGATAACAGCGTTCAAACAAATGAAACATACGATCTACTAACAAATGCATCGATCGATGTCATAGAAGAAGATCAAAGTAATAAAGTCAATGAATCGTCTCCCAAGAAAATTGAGCCTAACTCTCCAACAAAAGTCTCCAAAATTAAAACGAAACAGAAAATAAGAAGAGTAAAAAGAACTAAAAGAACTAAAAAAAAGTACTTAACAAGGAATAATACTTCTAAAGCAAAGATCATCAATAGAGATCGAAGCAACTCGAGAATTTCTTCTGACGAAGACGAAGGAAACGAGAAAGGACAGGATGAAAGATCAGTTGAAGATCATCGTCACGAACGTAGTATCTCATTTGGCAAAACAAAATCAAAGTTTAAAGTAAAAGGGAAGGAAGATACAGCGCGTAGGCTCAACGATTGCGTTGATCGCGATCTTAATCTTACCAGATTCGAAGGGGTTTCTGTAGTCGACCATCAAGAGCAGTCAGACACACTCGACGAAGCGAGGAAGCAATACCTATGCGATATCTGCAGCAAAACATTTGTCTCTAAATCTGGTCTAGCACGCCATTTGAAATCGCATACCGGCAAGAAGCCTCATTTGTGTCGGTACTGTGGAAAAGGATTCGTCATTCCAAGCTACGCGAGGCGGCATGAACAGATTCACAGTGGTGATAAACGCTTCATCTGTCAGTTTTGCAATGCTGCATTTGTCTCTGCAAATGGTCTCAGATATCACTTAAGATTGCACTCTGGCAAAGCAAACTTTCGTTGCGAGACTTGCGGCAAAGCTTTTCGCCGATCGAAGTATCTCAAAGAGCACATCTTCACGCACACAGGTGAGAAGCCATACGTTTGCGAGGTTTGTGGTTCCGCGTATGGAAACTCTGGCAGTCTGTTCACTCACAAGAAGAGATGCAAGAGTAGATCACACTGAGCCCTAATTGTTTGGTGTGAAAATATTTACAATTTTGTTCTTTAAAACGTGAGGGAGAATTAAAGAAAAATGCAGATCCAAGGAAAATACAGATACGTTTCTTTTTATTTCATTGTAGTCTCTGGTCAAGTGTTTCTCCAAGCAAACTGAATGACGAAGCGTAATAAAGTTGAAACGCCGCTCAATCGCTTTAGAATACATAGGAATAGATCTAGAAATAGACTCTCAACAATTGAGATAACATTGTCGTTCCGCAAGAGTCCTCTGGTTATAAGACTGCAGTTCACAATTCGCTTCGACAAGTGCTGGCAATTACATTCATATATGTATGTTAATATACTGTATTATACACGTGTATATACGGGCTTATGTTGCATAATGCAATGTTAAGTCTTTGGCATCGTGAAAGCGGATTTTTCTCCTGAAAACGCTACCGCGATCGGCTACAATCTGAGTTCCTACGTAAGGATATTTCCGATGAAGCGATCGACATCCATTGGTTGGTGTCAGATCTAAACCAAGTCAGTCCCAACGAGTATTTGCCATTGAGATTCGCGTGCTGACACCGGCTAAACCACCATCCACCGTGATAGTTCGCAGCGCAGTGAGTAGTACTAGCATCCATGTCACGATCTTTCGCGCTGAAAGCCATCCCATTCTGATAAGAGAACGCGTCTGTCGCATTTCCAGTGTAACCGTCCACGTGCAGCCTGTAGCCAGTTTCTTCAGAACCAACCGTGAACCAATCGTATTCGGCGCGCCATCGTTCCCCGTAGATATCCAACAGATCTATCCTGAGTCGGGTGCAGTTGTCGCGAGTAAGTTTATGCAGCATTTCATTGCCAATCCAATATTCACTGACTGGAGAACCGAAACCGACAGCGTAATCGTTCCAGCTGCGATCGAAATCGAAAGTGCCGTCGATACGACGCGCCACTACGATCCACCCGTCGCGACAGTAGACTAACATGGGCACTCGTTGGCCTGCCTCTAAGAGCCTTAGTCCATCTCTGGATCCGTCTGTAGGTTGTTGCTCGCAATTTCCTGGTAGCCTGTCTGCGATCAAATGGTATCGGTCCTCCAGTTCTAGTAAGCTCATAGATGCTTTCGAAGTGACTGTCGCAGGGAATCGAGATAAGTCGCCAGTGGTAGCGTTGTTGTTGCTATTGTTTAGTCTATCGATTGCCTCTTGTTGTTTGTCGCTTCTCTCTTGAAGCTTCGACGCGCTGACACTTAAAGCTTGAACTGTTCGACGCAGATTGTTCAATTCTTCCCTAGTTAGCGAGAGTTCAGCCGCTTTTCTGGCAGCGTTCACTCCAAGTCGCGCTAATTCTTGATTCGTCGACGAGTTGTTTGCCTCGACAGCCTCCTCGAGAGCTCGTAATGAGTCGACTAGTCGTGAACCCAGTGATTCGCCCATCTTCCTCGTCCAGGTAACAGTTTCAGTCACGTTCAGGATCTGTCGAGATAATTCAGCCTGGACTTTCTCAACACTTTTGACTCTCTTATTTAGATTCGTTGGCCACTCTTCGTTCTCATAGGCGATCCGTTTCTCCAGGGACGCTCGTCTCTGCGCCATCAGGGACATTTTGTGCTCCAGGTTCTTCAAACGATCTTCCATGCGAATTCGGTACTCTTCGCCACGCCTCGAATAACCGTGCCTCCTTGTCAGGTGACGCCTACCGATCCTTGACACGTGGTCAACGCTCTTATGATTCTCTTCTGCTATCGACGATCCGACAGATGTTGCCCCAGTCTCACTTTCTGCCTTCTCCCTTCGTCCACTCATGGAATTTTCTGAATTGACGGACGACTCGCATCGAAGGGATTTCACCTCGATCTGTACTGCGCTTAACTGAAACAAGCATTTTGAAAGAAAAATTATACCTCAGGACTTCTGAAGGCATTAAAAACTTCTCGTCGCCTGAAGAATTTCAGAAGAGAAAAAATAAAAAAGGAAGAAACGCTTCGAAACGAATGATCGTAGGAACGAGTGCCAGCTGGTCACGGCCGTGGGTCCGATCGAACGCGGCAGCTGCAGCTGTCGCGTCACGGTCCCGCTGCTCGCCGTTTAGAGCATTCCTTGCTGTTACCTTCCACATCAGTTATTACATATGTATACATATGTATGCGTTTATGTATACAGACAATCCCAAAAAAGAAGCACAGGTATTTAGGAACACCAACTGACTATAGTACTCTAACTAAAAAGATGTAACATGATCTTCAGCGTGTCTACGATAGGTCTTTGTCATCTGAGCTGAAAATGAATTACAAACTGTTCTTCCATACGTGCATAGGTATACCTCTAGCCAATTGATACGATTAAAAATGGAATATGAAGAAGTGATAAATCAGGGAGAGAAGGTTTCAGCTCATTTTCTAAACATTGTCTTCGACCATCGTTTCTAAACCCCTTTATCTGGAATTGCGATGAAAAGAGCGAAACAGAGAGAATGTAGAGGGAATGAAAGGACCGCAAAAGGCAGATGGGCGATCGATTGGACCTCGAGCAGGTGGACAGAAAGAGGATAAGGAGAATGGCGGGGAAATAAGAATGTACAAGCATGGAGAAAGTGGCGTGCAGCTTGAAAGAGGAATGAAAAGGAGAGAAGAGAGAGGGAGAAAGAGAAGGAAGATGTTACCTGACTGGCGATGTCGGCGCAGGTGCGAGAGAGCAGGCTGAAGCGTTCTTTGACCGCCGCGATATCCACGCGAATCGTGCCGAGGACGGCTTCGATCTTCGCGATTCTGCCGCCAAGATTTCGAACGCCCCTTCCAACAGCGGCAACGTCCCCCTTCAACAGGGTGAGCTCGCCTCTCATCCTGGACCTCTCCGCGAGCTCCTCGCTCGCGTTCCTCGTCCTCAGCACTTCTGCAACCTCTCCTTGAAGTTCGGTCACAGCGCTTCCCAACCATCTCACTCGTAGTCTTTCATTCTTCGCCTCGTTCCCGTTCCCATTTCCACCGCGAAGGGAGTCCACCTCCTTTCTGAATGGAAAGATCAACCGTGAAACAGCTATGTCCCAAAGCAGTTCGTTCATAATGCAAATGGGACATGCACTTTACCTGAGTTGCTTCACTTCGTTTTTCAACACAAACAGCTCTGTGTTCTTCTCGATCGCGCGCTTCAGACTCTCCTCGAGGGTGTTGTAATCCTGCTGTCGATGATCCACGAGCGCGTTTACTTGTTCCCTTATCGATCTTATCGCGTCGGAGACATCTTCACTCGCGGGTGTTTCGTTTCGCGCGACAGCGGCGACTAAAGTTATCCAGGATAGCAATAGCAACCACGTTCCCTCTTGCGTCATGTTTGAATTAAAATCACCCTGATAGCGTCTCGTTATCGCGGTAGGAAAGCTGGTGATCTGTCGATACACCTTCTTCCCTTACTTTTATCGTGGATTCTGCGATGGTTTCGTATTTGCTCGAAATTCGGCGCGGCGCGTACGCGACGCTCCAATACTGAAAGCTCACTGGCCACACTGAAAGTCGCCCCACCACTTTTATATCGTCCTCGTCCTTTCCGTAAAAAGTTGGGGGTATGGTTGGGCCAGGGAATGAGCAGGTGTGCCCGCTAACGGCCAGCTCCGTGGCTGTGCATTGTCCCGTGCCTGCAAGCTGCGCCCCCGATACCAACACAGCTACCATCCGCCTGCTCGACCCTCCTTCAGCTCCCCCATTCTTTTCCGCTATCTATACTTCGAAATACTACTTACAATTCCTTCGTCATGGTTCTTCTCCCGCGATTGTGTTCACTTCCCTTTTCAACGCTTGTGTCGGTTTTCTTAGACACTCCCCCAAATGGAGTGCTTCTCTTGATCGGATCCTTCGTGGAACAGGTCAATAATCGTTGCCCACACGCGCGGAAAAAATAGTACAGGATTTTTGGGAATTTCTTGGAAAGAATGAATGATTTGGAACTCAGTTATTGAAGGGTAAGAATGGAAAAGAATTCGTTTAGTGTAAGGTCAATAATTTATTGAAAACAGCTTGTTCCCTGACAAGAGCTAAAATTCTATGCTTCTAAAGAAATGAACGCACAATTAGATTTTTGTGCGCGATAGACGATGTACCACAAATATCAATATTGCGATTGCGGTACATTACAGGAATACCTTTAAGAATAGTCTCAAAAATCATGCTATAATAAAACTAAACTTGCATGTGTTTGGAAGTGTTCCAGAGTTTAAATCACATAAGTGACTTAAAAGGCAATTTGCTGGATATGTTACAAAAATATAATAGTGGACATATTTGGCAATTCAATCTTAATCACTCAGACATATCCTTAGGTGGATTCATAATAGGAGAAAACTATTAACACGTAACTAGACCATTCTTTAAGGTATTTCCATGAGATTTTCAACACAAAGATAATATCAATTCATTCGATTTGACTGTTTCGCTCTTTAGTTACAAATTACAAACATAGCGTTATCCTCTGGAAGAGACTGTAGACTAACTTCCTTTACAGAGCGCAACTCTTTTCGTTTTCGTGAGAAACGCAACATTAATTCTCTTTTCTGCCTACTGTATGCATCATGGTCCATAAAAAACGTTCGATGCACTCGTTTCGAAAATCTCGCGAGAAGCTGCAACAGTACTATGACTGATTAGTGCATTCTACGTGGTAGAACGCAATAATCGCTGTCATGCAGCACTTGAAACAGACGGCCACCAGAACCATTGGCACAACGTGTTTTAATAAAATTTCTACCGGGTTGTTGATTCGTATCTTATACATACAGAGTATACGAGTAAAATCTTATGTACAGAAATAATAAAAATACACTTTTTATCTTTCGAATCCAACATGACTTCCTATATTATTTTCTTTAAAGTCACGCCACTGCGTGATATAGATTAAATACTAAATGGCACTCTTTTACCTCGCAACGAATCGAATTTAGAAAATCCTGTAACGATTCAACGCAAGTTCGATGAAGGTAAAGAACGTGAAAGTGTAACTTCGTGAGTTCTCGAAACACATCCACTTCACGTTGGATAAACACCGTTTAAAGTCACCAAGCTTAGTATCATGTACTACACTTACTTATAGGTCTTCTCTGACTGCCAACAGCTGGAATAATGTGTGTTGGTCCTAGTCTATCTTCATTACAAAATTCATTTTGTTTTGTATCGATTGATCAACTGAAAGTGTACCCTTGTCGCTTAAGTTTGTGCCGATCCATAAGTTCCTGTTGGTGGACGATAGAGCTTTGGGAACGTCAAAATTTGTAAGCTATTAAATGCGTATTTCCTTATTCCAATATTTTTCCAGGTGTTCTCTCTTCGGCATCCCTCGCTAGAATGAAGAAAGTACTATGATCCTACCAGTATGGGACAATATTGCAATATTCTAACGTTACTCGGAATAGAAACCAACCTTCGCATACAATCGAGAGCCCTGGTGAATTCGTGTTCGGCCAAGTGATATTCAGCAGACAATATATTTACTTGTTCCAAGGTGATGGACATGCCAGTACGATCCTTCGCGCTTTTGCAGCTGGTAAACCTCAAACCGCGCATTCGTCGACAGATCTGGGAGGACAATTGCAGAATTTCCACGTTCTTGTTTACTTTGGCTTGAACAGTAGCTTTTAGGGTGACCATCAGCTCCGTCAATGTTTGGCCAAGTGGCGATCTCGTGCCGACTAAAATGAATACAAAAACAGTAGTAACTTACATACGTCTATGTATAAAGGAGGACAAATGTGCTGCTTACGTCGAGTGGAGGTTGTCTCCATGGGTAGATTAAGCTTCTTAAACCGCAAATAATATTCATTCAGTCTATCAAAATTATCCATGTTGCTCTTCTGTTGTGGTTTCGTGGTACCAAGGCTTTCCGCGAGGGAGGCCATCTCGTTGATACCGACATTAAAGAAGACGGGGGTGACGTTAAAGGAGATGGTCTGCCTTGAAGAAGGAACCAGTGGTAGCAGAGAATAAATCGCGTCTGGCACAGGAAGCATGACTGTCAAAGCAGCACGAGAGCCGAGAACTCTTGGTAGAGGCAGTTGAAATGGGCCATTATTGTTTCCTTCGAGTCTGAACAGAATATGAGTCCATAAAAAAATTAAGCTCACTTAGTATTATTTTTAATTCTGGTTCTCACCTTGGCTGTATGCCGCATCTAGTCAAAGTAAAGGTGACGGTGTGCATATCTTCTACAGCCACTGCCATGTCTCCCCACATGTCAATCTCGTCTCCATAATAACTGAGAAGTCCTTCGAATGAGACCAGAGGTCCAAGCGTAGTCAGAATTAACAAAAACATAGGATCCGGTCTCTGGCACCACAGTTTTGCCATTATACCAGACACCAAGCTGGTTAACTGAAAAAACATATGTGAGAATTGCAGTGAACTATGTATGATAGTGCTGATGATCTCCATAAAGAAACTCACTGCTTGACTAAAACAGACATCTCGC
Source organism: Calliopsis andreniformis (assembly GCF_051401765.1). Taxonomy (NCBI): domain Eukaryota; kingdom Metazoa; phylum Arthropoda; class Insecta; order Hymenoptera; family Andrenidae; genus Calliopsis; species Calliopsis andreniformis. Next base: position 13,259,037 of record NC_135063.1, read on the forward strand.
CTGTATCTAACGTTACAAGCACGCTGGGCCATTTTCGCATCTTCCTGCACCCTAAACACTGAGTGCGTCAATCTGGCGGTCTTTAATAAGCCATCCATAGCTTGCCGCAACTTTTTCATACTTGGCCTGAGTTCACTTGTCCAGTCGACGATTGAAGCAAAATCTAGACCCTCAGTGAATTTGTTTCTCTGTCCTGAATTGCTTTTGATCACCCTCGTCATGGAATCGACTGCTTGACACACTTTGAAAAAAATAATCGGTAAGTGTTACACCACTCACCGCTAACTCAATTATTATATCTTAATTTTTTACCTTCTTTGGCTTTAGACAATGCTGGTGTTGTTTTCTCTGTTCCTGAGCACGGATTAGGGCTTGAACTCGAACTCGAAGTTGCATGCTGTCGCGAACCTACACGATTTTCTACACCTTCGAGTAGCTTACTCGATTCCTCAGTTTTAACATCGTTTTTTGGCTGAATTGTTACCACTTGAACATTTTTGTTACGATCGTTTGGAAATCGGCCTTTTAAACTATGCGATCTTCCTACAGTGTTCCTGTTCCGTAGACGCACAGCTGGACTACTACATCTTCCACAGAGGAATTTTACCTTCGATACCAAGCACATCACGCTTGCCTCAATATTCAGCTGCGTTAAATCCCAAGGCTCAGGTTCATCTGTGGGTTTATAGTAATTGGCCGAAGGTGAATTGCACATTTTCTGAGTGTCCAAAAATCGTTTACATGGATCGATGTCACTTTTAACTTCCTCCCTTTCTTCGCTATCCTCAGTTTCGATGGCGATGTTACGTTCTTTTGCAGTATCATTATCGGTCTCATTATTAACATCCACGTTGTCACCACTGTCATTGTTTTTATTGTTGCAGATGTTAGGTATGTTATCGACAAAGTTATCATTTGTTGTAATTTGCATGTCCTTGCCATCGTTTTCAGCTGCAGGAAAAATGACAAAATTTTCCTCATTCGCATCCTCACTGACAGTAGAACTAACGTTTTTCGCATTAACACGGGCTCGTTCATTTTTCGAGGAGAACATAGCATAACTGTTTTTCTCATTCTCCCTTGTCCACAGATCTTTCACGCATTCTGGAGTATCAGGCGTGACAAAATCATCGAAATCGGGACTTTTTAGATCGAAGTTCAATTGCTGTGTAATCCGTTTGAACGGAGACAAGGACTGATTCGCCTTAAAGTCCAAGTTGAGAGTGTCATCGTTCGTATCGTCTTGAACTTTAGCCACCTTATATTCCTCAAGAAATGTTAAAGCTTCCTCGACCAAACCTGGATCCCAGAGACTGAGCAGAATCCTTGTTTTTGTTATCATATCCTCGCAAATTGGTAACATTCCGCTAGTCTGTTTTTCTTTGGCGAGTTTCATCAATGCGCGCATGGCTTCGACCACGTCCCGTCGGAGTTGCTTGATCGCCTGTATGGCATCGTGCGCCATTGTTATTTTCGATGTTCCTTGGTACAACTGACTGCCACGCGTCGGTGACTCTTTCAGAGCCTGCACTAGCCTGAAACATTTTCATCTTCAGTAAAAGATGGTAATCACGAGTTTGGCCTATCAATTCGGTTTTATGAATAATTACCTAATAAGACCGCCATTTTTACTTTTATGCGAATGTGCAGTAAATGCTCCAACAGTTATAAAGTCGTAGAAGCCGCATTTATTCAGCGTATCGTTGTGAACCCACATTCGTTGGAGGTGTAAGTTGAGCGGCGCGAACTCGAGTGTCCTATCGTTTTTGCGCGAGGACCGTTTGAAATAGCTCCCTAAGGAAGGTAAGAAAGAAAGAAAGAGGGAAAGAGAGAGAGTGAGAAAGAAAAGGAAGCCAACAAGAAGAGAAAGAAGGGAAGAATCTTTACCTTTAAATGCAGCCAAATTCTCTTTAGCCTGCGAATAAAGATGCAAAAGGTGAAGATGACGATCAAGCAAATCCACCTGTTTAGTATGCCAAGGTTCTCGAAGTTCACCCATACCAGCCACTTCTTGTAATAGTTCTTTTTCTTCTTGAATCCAAATGGCCCTAAGAGAAAAATTCTTTTAAAAACCTCTGGTATAAATTTAAAGTTGTAATAAAAAAGTTGACAAGTTTGCTTACAGTAAATGTTGCGGAAATTGAAAGCAAAGTTTACTTTCAGCCATGATTTCGTGAACGCAGATGTCTCCGCCTAAACCTGAGTGAAACCTGAAGCAGCAATATTACAGAGGTGATGTTAAGTTTAAGTGGTTTCACTTTGTCTTATCGAACAGTACCTATATGTCTGTATATACGGATTGGCGAACAGAAGCTTCAATTGACCCTGATGTGGTAACTTCATTTTCGTTCCTAATCGAGGTGGTAACGATTGCGAGCGTCTGTGTGAAGCTATCTGGAACGAAAAGGTAAACAGAGAATATTGTTCTACAAAAGAATATAACTAAACAGTAATGCGTAGGAAGATAGTATCTCCATCTGTACCTGTTGATTTGTTCCCGATGGAGGCTCCTTCGACGGTGTACTCTCAGTACTATTCCCCTTATCTTCCGCCTCTAGGTTCCACACATTGATCGTCAGAAAGCCAACAGTGGTCGTTTTCGCCGATTTCAAAGGTATCCTCAACCTGGAACAGTTGGATCGCTAGTCAGAGGCGCGATGGCTAGACAAACCTCGAAACGAGTAGCGAACGAGCGCAGATCGGAAACGAGAGTCGCTAGAATTACCTGGGAGTGTCTTGAACCGTGCTCAAAGTCACCATCGCATTCCCTATCGGTGTTGCTGTTTGACTGACACGTTCCCTGACATCGTACGCAGTTATCCTCACTTTTGTGTCCGTGGATAAGCCGTCACTGGCACGAAAGCTCACGGTTGTTAAGAAGCCAGGATTGCTGCTCCGCTGCGTAAAAATGAAGGTACAATAATGCTTGTATCCTGTGCTTAATAGAAACTATGAAAGCTATGGAACAGTGACTTACTTCCACTACTTCTGTTCGCGCGTACTTGATCCACGTTTTGGAGCCTTTAGGCTGAACGTCTATCTCTAAGACCGGATTTGGTGGTCGACCGTGCCCGTCGCAGAGGAGATTGTCACAAGCCAGTGATATCTCACACATTGGTATTTCGGCAGGATCTGAAATGGTATGGAATATCATTGTGAGTATAAACTACAAAATATAACAGTAAATGAATAAATATAGCAATATAGCAGTAATCTTGAGTACAGAAATACTCGAACCTGTAGAAATTCCTCTCTGTAGCCGCAACATCTGAATATCTGTATCGTGCTTATGTCCACTGAACGCCTCTATTCGTTGTCGCAAAGCAAGTAACTGGCTTCGCATACAGTCGTAGCTAGCCAACTGAAGAGCCTGCAACCAACTGTCCCTCTCTTCGGCCGAGTTCGCACCCAGCGCTTGGATCAAGCCTCCGTCGAATACTAAAATCGGGAACAGTCAATTAAGGAGATCAATGATCGATAGCCTCCAGAGGAGGTTCCTGGAGGAACCTTACCTATGCTGAATCCGTAAGGAACCTGGTTGCTCGGTTGTTCCACTCGAACGAAGCATTGTTCGAGTATTATTACTCCTAGGGGTTCCGACCATTGCTCCCGTGATTTGAAATAAAACAATAGGTTCCCTCGTAATCTGCACCATCTCTCCAAACTTACTGTCCAACAGACGAGAATAACGTTCGCGCGTTACTTTCTGAACGCGATCGTGATTCCGAAAGCCTTCTAGAAAGCTCACGGAAGAACGCAGGGAAGGATTGTGGACTGTTTTCATCGCAGAGATACAGGGTGGAATTTGGGGCGGCGAGAATACGCATCCGTCTATACGTACCAGTTGTTAGAGGGTTAGAATGAAACTGGAAGAGAACGCGAAGCGTTAGAAGTTTCACGATGGGACGGACATCTCGATCTTTCTTAAAACTTAGAGTAAAGCGTTCTATTCACAGCAGTAAAAAACGTCAGAACAATCTTTTATTCGTTCCTTGTCAAGGGAATGAAACGTCATGCAGTTTCGTCGCGGTAATTTAGATAACACGTGCGGCAAATAGACTTTATCATGCGGGACAATAATGCTAGTCATGCAATTATATTTTTTGGCAAGACGACAGACATGCCCTATTGTTCAAATACAGTGTATACTCGATACAGGCTCACTATTCACCGACGAGTTTACAGTGAAGGTAAAATGGTAAAAAATGGGAAAATTATAGTGACCGTAACGAGCCTATAACGATAAACTGTACATCTACTCATGCACGAAAGCGCTCAACTTCGTCAAGCCTATCTACTTCTACTAAACCAATCCTCTTATTTATAATCTATGGATCCTGGATCTAGTGATCAGTAGGACTAAGGTGGAAACAGGCGTGTGGAATGTGTAATTGAAAATTGGAAAGCACTAAGCGTTTATTTAACGTAGTGGTTTCTCCAGAGGACGGTCAGTCGGAGATAAGAGCCAGCAGCTCGGTCCCATTTGCGACGACAAAGCGTGATAATTGTGACAGATGTTGAGGTATGACAGCGGGAGACAATTTCGGGACAAAAAGAAACAAAAACTTCGAATATACCTTTACTCGTACTGGCTGTAACGCAACTGAGGTCTCGCAGTGTCTTATGAGTTTTTCCCTTTTGACATTTGTTGTTAGATTTTTTACCTGTACCTGCAAATGATACGTAGCTACAGGTAGCTTTTAGTTTGTCCCGAACTGTGGACGCAGTCGGACGTGGCTCTCAGGGAGTCTATCGTTTTTCGTCTATTTAGGGTATATTTTTCTTCGTCGTTCACAGTATCCACTGTTTTCAAACGGTAGTGCAGACACAAAAGAAATAAAGTAATGCACACGTCCGACTCGAACGGGACAAAACGGAGTGACAAGTGGCAAGTGTCGTGGAAATGGGAATGCACAATGAGGAAAGATAACAGAGAGACTAGGAGGCTCGGCTGGTCGTCACGATTTTCGGAGGCATGCTCGATGCGCGCTATAGGGATGTATCAAAACTATATTTCAAAGAAAAACAGAGAAATACATTCGACGATTCTATTTAAAAAAAAAAAAAAAAGGAAAAATACAAGCTACGACAAGTCCAGGCTATTGGCAGTAGGTCGTGTATAGTGTTCTTGCAACTATGCGACATCCCGAATTCATACTTCAGCAGTCCAGACAACAGCGGCTAACATAAACTACGAAACTACTCTGACGAAACTCGAGGTAACATTCTATGCAGAATGCTTTGGTAAACCAGTTTGTCCTCGCTTCGATGAACAGTCTTCAGATCAGCGATCGCTTTTCATCCCAAGTAACCAAGGAAACGTCGTTCAAAAAGATGAGATGACGACGACGATACATTAATTGATTGCAAGAAATTATTTCATATGATACAAGTCGTGTGTACATGCAGCGGGTTGCACCCTTATTTCCGTATCGCGTGTTCGACGTTATCTGAATCTTTCTAAGAAACTCGCTTGGAGGAAGTTAGTAGTCGATTCGGGATGTTTCATAGCTTCGACACCCTATACATCGTAAACGCGAGCTCAACAAATTCTTCGTAGACGACGCGACAAAATCTGAATGGGTTTATGTTTCGCTTCTGAGTACAAATTCTGAATATTATTCAAACGTATATGATGGAGTATTAAAAGGGATACAGCATTTGTGTTTAAAGCAATGAACGCGAAACGAAATAGGTATAAGATAGATCTATCCCCTAACGAGAATTCCTGAACTAAAGTACCAATCTCAAACTTTCGTTTTTAATGTTCTTACCATCGAATCTAGTTTCAATCGTGACCACTAAGAACGTTACAGGTCATCTATGATTCTAGACAGATAACATAGATGGGTATATGTCAAAGAATCACATTAGGTAATAGATCTACTCTGCACCTTGTCTGTGGCAGAACGTAGGGGCTCGTGTGCTTTCGGAATAGATGATGGGCTCTACATTAAACAGAAAACGAAGAATTTGCGTGTGTCACGTGAGTTTATTTTCAAGGATCAAAACATGTACAATGTAGATGAGGGAGAAGAAACATGCGTCGGCCTGAGCGGCAAAATACATGTACGTTGGATCGATTGATCAGTTTTATTCAAATGGACGACCAGTTCGCGCGAGTAGATCGCGAGGTTTTCGTATTTGCCAAGGATTGGATCACTCACTCTCATTCCTGCGAAAGAAGCCTTCTTGTCGCTCGCGTACGTACAATATACCCTCCTTCTCGAATTTCTGCGACGGTTGCGTAGCCAGGGTCAGTAGCTCTTGCTTATTGAATCGCATCTTGGGGAGACGGTCGTCTTGGTCGCTCGGTTACACCCACGTTACTTTGTCCTTGTCTGCCAACAAGTAGATGATCTCATGATATTCAGCTCTCTCGATTGACAATCGAACGCGAGATTAACCGTCACTGCTCACTACAGCTCTCACTGATTCCACCGAACGCGCTCCTCAGCACATCTCTAACCTATCACTTCCTACGCGCCTTGCGCTTTGCGATTCTACCTCTTTCATCTCCTTCCCTTCCCCACCCACTGCCGCCTGCATTTCCTCTTTTCACTCGATATCACTTTTACCGACACCTCCAAGCTGATTCTGTCCCTCGAACCAATCGGTGCATGCTGATACACGGTTCATTCCAGGCACTCGATTTCAATTACTAGACTATAGTTAATGTCAAAACTAAAGGGTTCTTATGTCGTTGGAAACGAGCACCGTATCGTTAGAGTATTAAGACGATTAACGTCGCGAATGGATTTTCAGGGTAGAACCTAACGAACCTTCGTCAATGAATCCTTCGTCATCGTCACGGAAATCAGTATCGAAGAGCTCCCTTTCCCCGCGGTAATCAGTCTCGTCGAACACATGTCGCGTTCCCCGAGGAAAGGTTTCTTATCTCGGCGACTACTGTTAGATCTAAGACAAAATCGAAGCCCTGCTTCGCGAGGTACGTGGGCGGTCGGGTGCGTGAAAGTTCGAACGAAAGCACATGCTTGCTGTGACACTCGCATGCACGACTCTATCGGAAGACGAGTGGAGTGTGCTGGATCGAAATAACGATCGACCGAACGTGGTGAAGAGTACAGTCGTGCTTTTACATCGCGCGAGGAAGGACACCGAACCCAAGGGAGAACAGTGAAACTAGCAGTCACGGACATTACTGTCACACCGATCGTTCGCGATCGGCTCCCTTCGAGTATCGTCGAACAGGCTCGAGCAGCTTCGTCTGACCCCGAGGACTTCCGAGTAACGCCGGCCGACTGGCATGTGCGAGATTAATGGACGTCGAATCCATGAATCAGTTGCATTCTTGGCGCGTGTTTGGATTTCGTTTGTGACGTGAGTAATGAGGGAGCACGATTCGAAATGATTTCGAGGGGTTTATTTCGTTCGTTTTGAAGCTAGCGAGCTATTAATTCATCTTGTCAATTTCTATGAGTTAACAGCGATTTATTCGTGTACTTTGCTTTGAAACTGACGTGTTTACCTTGACAGGTTATTTCACCTGTGCATGTAGTGTTGAAGAGCAAATGATCTAAGAGGGTCGACTAATATCGAAGGAATTTTGTGTTAAAACGCAGAGTCATGGATTCGTTTCTTTTGGCATCGAAAGCTGCTTTGGTAAATTTCATTTTATGTCCTTTCTAATGTCATTCGTTGTAGGGATTATAACCAGGCATATCAGAATATTGGTGATTGATTATAAAGCGTAGGGTGTATGTACGTACCGTATATATGTTCTGACAAATATCTTTCGCTCATTTTGACTTTAACCATTATATTGTTAAGAAAACATGACAGATGTAGATATAGAATGAAAGATTGATAACCACTGATAACTTGATAACAAACGAATAGATAATTGGCCGATAGGTGTCAGTAGTATCCAAGCATAGAGCTGCCATCTTTTGTTTGAAGAAAGTACTACAGAACAGTTTCATTCATTTTGAATTTCGCTCCAGTTCAATTTAGAATTCATTGCCAATTTAAGATTCAAATAATTAGAGAAATATAAATGAAAATTACAAGAAACGTTTCCTAATTTCGAGTGTTATTTTAGTCAAACCTGTCTGACTACAAAAAAGTTCGCATCGTTCTGGGTAATATGACTTGCGATTTAGATTCTGCTGTATCCGCGCTGATTCAAGGATTCTGCGAGTATCTGGATGGCATAAAAAACAATGAAACAGGTTTAGCAGTAGTTCCACTGATGAACATACCGGAAAGGGAGTACCGTGTGAAAACGGAAGTCGTATACTTTTTGAAACGTCATGATATTCCCTCGAATCTTTTAACGTTTCGGTGAGTTTCGTGGGATTGAGTCTAATTCGCAATAAAAAGACGTATGACTCATGGTCTGACTATAGGGATCAGATAGACTTAATAGCCTTGAAAGATAAAGGAATCGATATGGAAGTCGTATTGGTTGATCATCACAGCCTCCCAGACGAGGATATTTTTCTAAAGGATAATGTGGTTCGAGTTATCGATCATCGACCACGAGACCCACGATGGCCTTGGCCCGGTAAAGAGGTTCACCTAGAAATCGTAGGCAGCTGCGCCACTTTAGTGGCGCGAAGTTTGTTTGGCAAACATCCGGAAGTAATTGACACTCGACTGTCCAATCTTTTACGAGGCAAGTTGTATTCTGCTTATGGTATTAATAAGTACAGAGTAACAATTGAGATATAACTTTAATTCTTCACGGTCAAAATTTAAGTCTGATCTTTGTCAGTTCTAGACGAACATTGTTTTAGAAGTACATCGTTTAATTATGTTTATTTTGCGATAGGTCCAATTCTGATCGACACCTCTAATTTCTCAAAAGAAGCCGATCGTGCTACTCCCATCGATGTTGAAATCGTAGAAACTCTCGAGAAAGTTGGCAAATTAGATCTTGATAGAAACAAGGCGTTCAACGAGATCATCAAAGCAAAAACTGACATAAGCCACTTAACTCCTGATGATCTTCTGATCAAAGACTTGAAAGTCACTGGTGGAGTGCCAATCGTAGGGTTGCCTATGTTGGTCAAGGTAAAAATATTAGTAAGCTAATCCACTTATTACATCGACAAATTGGACCAAATGCTTTTCAGAATTTTCTTGAGTTACGGGACGACATACTAAAGACTATCCGAAATTTCGCCGAATCTAGAAACACCACGATTGTTATTTTAATTGGAATGGAAGTGGATTTGCAGCGAGTAGCTCGAGATGTTGCTATTTTCTCATTGACTAGTGGTCAAGTGCTGAAAGAAAAAGTTGGTAATCGATGAAACTGTTTACCCGATCGCTTAGAATCTATTTTCGTAAAATTGCTTTATTGCGTTTTCTTGTCAACAGTTAATAGAAGCATTAATGATGAGTAAAGAACCATCTCTTGATCTGACCTTGACAAAGGTAATCCACGAAGAGGATGGGAGTTGCAGCGTAGCCCATTACACGCAAGGAAATTTACGTGTCACGCGAAAGCAGTTACTACCTATTGTTCAAGATACCCTTTTATCGCAGTGTCAATGTTAGAGATCTCAAACTTATAGGACTACAGTGTGAAGGCGAGCCGCAATGTGATTACGTGGCATTGGACGTGCTGGAGAGTCGTTTCTCTCGACACAGAATAACATACGTTGCTTGAAAGAGATGGGTAACTTATTCTAATATATAGTTTCTTAAAATTCAGCTTTGCTGTGACAGTAATACTGTGTCGCAAAAATGTGCAATATTTTCTCATCACAATTGTAACACTGATAAGCAGAATGAGAAAAATTATTAAGAATTTCCTATCGAATATTGATGATTATTCCTTGCGATTTTGCGGTCGAAAACATGTATGATCGTTACGATTACCGGTATCAAACTGTGGTCTCTGTCGACAGTGGTCCTCTGATCGTCGTTGCTACCGTCGCTGGTGCCGCAACCACCAATACTGAAACGAGCATTGATGCTGACGCTATAGTAACGGAAACATGGTTACCGTCTTTGCAGGTGTCGTCACTGGTTGGCGGACGTGTCTGGAGGGTGACCTTCCCCTGTGGCTCCCACCCTCTCCGCTACTCCCACCCTTTCCAGGCGAGTTCCTATCAACGAACAGGCTCACCACGGAGCAATATCGTGGATGCTGCCCTCCGTACCGCAGCAGCTCGCGTCGAGCTACGTCTCGAGGCTCAAGCTGTTCGGACCGCGAACGCGAATATTAAAAACCGATAAACGACAGGAAAATATCGAAAGGTGAAGCCTCGTTGTACGTTGATCTTTGGAAATTCTTCGCGAATTTGTGTTTCGTTACAAATTTCATGGAAAAATAGAGTGATCGACGAAAGAAGAAAAAATGGAATCACAGGGACTCGGTACGCCTTAATTTGATTAGTTTAAACCATGATGAAACTTCCTCCTATTTGGAAACTCTACGTTTCCGAGATATCGGTTCAAAATCAAAGGCGTCGATCTTAAAAGGTAAGATGTTTGCTCCTACTTTGCTTCACACATTTGATGCACGATGATACCATTATTGTCAATCGCAAACCATCCGAAGCTTTTCGGGTCAAATATCATTGCATTATTCGTATGGGCGTGAATGATATTTAATTGATAAAATTGATTTGAAATGTCAAATGGATTAATAGATTCTGAGAGATTTAATTGGGCGTTTGAAAAACTATTTTTTTTCAGAGTTTTACGAAATCTTGAACTCGACCAATTTTGACAAAAATATCTCTACCTTGATAACTTTGTCTAATACATCCCTTTTAATTATAGTTGTTTCTAACGATTTGCAATTATTCTCGGGCGAGGATCTCCATATACGGAGGCTGTAGGATATCACTAATAATTAATCTTTTGTTTCGAGAGGATCAGCGTTTACGCGTGCGTATTGTTTCGTGAAACGGGTCTAAACTCGAGCTGAAATGGGCGAACGAAGTAGCTGAAACCCAGATGACAAATAGCAAAGATATGCTAGAAATATTAATATTAGCTATTTATGTAAGGAAGCTAAAAACTTAGAAGAGGAATAAAAAGAGTTCGAAATAAGAATAATTTGATGTATTAAGAGGGTGAGAATCATCATGCCCGTGTGGAACAGTCGTCATAAAACTAGATTTATTTATCGAATTGTCATAGTTAATGTCATTTATAGCTATCACGCTAATTCATTTCAATTGAACAATCTGGTAGCACTTTTTAAGAATGAGAGATTGCTCAAGTCACGCATATGCGTGTATGTCCGTACAGAAAAGGATTGCGTGACAAACCATAGCTTTTGATCGTATCTTTAATGCAAATACTAATGGTCTTTGTATAGGACATCTAATTAGTCTTCACATTCGCGAACAATGTAACATAGTGGCTGATGGGAATGGACAGGGATATCGCGGGACCTGACGGGCATGGTCGGTCTCTTCCTTCCTATGGCTCGCTCGTATTGATCGTACTTTACTTGTTGCACGCACAGCAGCAAACCCCAGCCCCGTGCGCATTCCCTAACCCTCTTTGTCTTCATTTTCCATCGGCGAATCTAATTATCATCCGACCCAACTGCGAAGTGGACGAGGATCATATTCAGAATCACTAGACAAAGGACCGCTTTCGACTTTTCCCTTGTCAAGTGTCTATTTTTCGCAGATCATTTTTTAGCTCACATTTTAGCTAATATTTATAAAATAGAATATTGTAACAAACTCTCGGTGATTTAAAAAAGATTCTTGCTTCATAGGATTTTGCAGTCTGAATCTTCGATTTTCTTTTCTATTCGCTTAATCCCGTTTCGAGTTCAACGAAGCTGTAGCTGTTGCATATCGGTTTAAATCAAGCTCCCGTGAGAATTTTCTCGCCGAGTATAATGCAATGTACAAGTACATTTGATGCAGAGAAAATAGGAAGAAGTAGTATGTGTATTTGTACCGTCGAAATTGGGAGCAAATTGAAGACTGAAGTATTAATGCACTGGATAATCTTTGCAGTTTCAGCTGATTAAGCGATGGTACCAAACTATTCAAGCTATCATGAACTGTAAACGGGTGGGGACGAATGTCAGGATTAGACATAAAAATGTGCTGCACGGTAACAATCGTCTCTTTGGTAGTACTCCACGCCACGGTTTCCCTATCCGCGGAGGATTTCACCAGGAACGTCTTCGGTGAGGGGCAAATCACGTTTGTTTCTTATACGGGGAAACTGAGAGTCTTGAAGTTAAAGAAAATGAGATTTGACGGGAGATTGGCTTGAAGAGGGGTAGAACGCCGGAAGCGAGGGAAGGGTTGATGGGGTAAAAGTGAAAGGGGAGAAAGAGCAGGCATACGGTGGCAGGTTCCATTTATCGTGGTACTTATCATTTTAGGTCAGTGCATTCTACCGTTGGGGATGGAGGAGGGAAAGATTCCGGATGACGCGATTACTGCTTCCTCGAGCTACGAGACAAAATCTGTGGGCCCTCAAAATGCAAGGTACATTCGTAAAAAATTCAAATTAGAATAATCGTAGAGGAGTCAACTAGCTCCTGTCTCCCTTACGCCTGGCGATAGGCAACCAGGCGCTCGCAGAGAAGACAGTAATCTATCAATGATCCCATCTTTCTCGAATGCATTACAGGATACGACAAGAAAAGAATGGTGGAGCATGGTGTCCAAAAGCACAGATTAGCAGCGCGATACGAGAATACCTGGAAATCGACTTGACAAAGAATCATTTAATCGCGTGGACTGAAACTCAAGGACGGTTCGGCAACGGTCAAGGACAAGAGTATGCGGAGGCCTTCTTCCTTGAATACTGGCGTGACACCAAGTGGCATCAGTACAAAAATTTAAAGGGTGACAGAGTTCGTGTCGTCGGTAAATCGACCAGGAGTCGTTTGCATTTGCTATTCTCGATGTTATTTCCAAAAGGATTGTTTTGAGCTATCGAGAGGCAAAGCGAAACGTCTCCGGTGAATGTTGGCCGCAGAACGGTACGAAGCATACCCCCGAATTTCACCAACATTGATTGGACTTATTTGTTTCAGGTACTGCGAGGAAATAGTAATACTTACCTGGTGGAGAAGCAGAAGCTAGATTTGCCGTTTGTTGCTAGTAGAGTGCGCTTTGTTCCGTACAGTCAACATCCTCGAACAGTCTGCATGCGAGTAGAAATATATGGATGCGTTTGGGATCGTAAGTAAATTAAAACTTGAAATTTGATGACAATTGTAACCTAAGCTTACTAATTAATGGTGAATAGAATATGTTGCAAGATACACTGCACCCAAAGGATCGTATCCAGGTCCTGGAGGGCGTAACGTCGAAGACTTATCGTACGATGGAATCGAACGTAACTCTCTCCTTACCAATGGGCTTGGACAATTAACAGATGGGATTTTAGGCGATATTTCAGAAATTCTATCTTCTTCGACTAATGGCACTAATTGGGTAGGCTGGACTGATCGCGATTCCGTCCAACTGATTTTCGAGTTTCAAGAATTACGAGAATTTGAGAACTGTACCATCCATGTCGCTCGTTTGTCAGAATTGAAAATCGAGGTACTACACAGTAGCTCAAATATCGGCAATTTTTCGGTCTAAAACTAGTGATCCTTTAATTTTGCTACGAAGTGTAATTAATTAATTTTATCTGCACAGATGTTCTCGTCATTGCGAGTTTGGTTTTCCAATGATGGTGAAGACTACCAGTCTGATGCTGATATACTAGAAACCCCGAGTGATAGCGGAAGCTTAACCACTGACGGCATTGTATCAGCATCAATCGCGTTACAATCGAAAATTGGAAAATTCGTGAAGCTGGAATTAAGCTTAGCCAGCAAATGGTTACTTCTCAGTGAGATTAGCTTCCATACAGGTAAGAATAGTTATTTCATTGAAGCCTAAGGAATAGATTACAAAATAATTATATTTGAAATAACAGTTGCAGGTATAAAAAATCATTCAACCGATTCTGATGGCTTAATCGATCGATCGTTTCGACCGGAGCGAAATCAAAACGAATCACGATCAAAATCGATCAGTTTCGATGGGATTGGTTTCAATGTAACAGAAATATATGGAATACGTGAAAACGATTCAACGCCTGATGCATTTCCTGTTGGAACTTCTCAAACTTACGTCGGTCTCATCAGTGGTTTGCTGACCGTGGCGGCCCTCTGTTTAACTTGCACGATCTTTCTGATAAAACAAAGGGGCCGCAATAAGGTAGCTTTACTGCAAAAGCACACTGCTCTACTCTGCGACTCATCCACTCCTGGAATTGCGATCACACCAAAAGACGCGAAGATATCGAACTCCATCGCTAACGGCCTGTCTCTCGTTCGTAAGCCTATTACTATTGCCACTAGCAATAACCTGCCTGAACAGTCTGAACGACCTAGAGCAAATTCCCGAGCTACCGTCCACTCAGATCATCGTTCTTCCATCGTTTACGAAACGACTGACAAGCCATTTGCTGAACAAAATTTAGTTGTAACAGAGACAAATACATCTGCGCGTTCAGTCGGATCGTGTGCTGGTAAGTTTCATTTGCATTTTACCTGTATTGTATTTTTTACTAACTTCTGTTCCATCTCTTATCTATATCCATTCGCGAATCCTACAGATTATCACAAATCAAACTTTGCAAAAGACAAAACTGTAGAATTCACGGTGCCAGTTGCGGCATATACCTCCAAAAAGACTCACCACGTTCAGACGGCGAAGACGAATCAGAAAGTACACGAAGGATATTACGCAGCTACTGATATCTTGACGGTAAGATGAAAAAAACTATTTATTTGTTGAATGAAACTAAAAAGAAGCATGTACGGTTCTAGATTAAGAGGCGAGAAACGTCAACATCGCTGAGCTCGTTTACACCATTGCATATTCGCGACAAAAGTGCACGTCTACCACGCACTCTTGATTCGTACCAAGTGCAGCGTATTTCCAGGCACAGATTAAGGATCCTGGATAAACTTGGAGAAGGAAATTTTGGCTTGGTAAGAATAAATCGAGCTTGTTATCCCAATGGATTGAATAAAACTATAAATATAATTCGGTATGCATAGGTCCACTTGTGCGAAGCGAAGGGAATTGCAGATCCCGAAATAGGATCAACCCAAAACCGACAAATCGTGATCGTTAGGTCTCTTTGGCGAGGTGTCGTAGACTCTTTGAGGTACAAATCACATTCAAACACCGTTATCATACAGAATAACCATCCAATGATACTTACAGGCTAGATTTTACAAAAGATATGCGCGTTCTGGCAACAATTCGAGATCCAAACATAGCAAAGGTGATTGCATTGGTGGAAGAAGAACCGTTTGGAGCAGTGTTCGAGTATGGGCAATTTGGAGATCTTCCTAACTTCTTCGAGAATCACGATAGGTCTGAGGATACCTTCAGGTAAAACTTGAAAATAGTATGTGACAAATCTTTCACTCGCCAGCGCAAGAAATATGTTACATTTTATGTTTCTTCCTAGCCATGACAGTCTCTTGAATTTTGTCATACAAATTGCATCTGGCATGAAATACCTCGAATCTCTAAACATACCGCATTGTGATTTGGCGACTAGGTAAGGAATCAAAAACAAATTCAACAAAAATATTCATTGAACCAATCTTTCATTCAAACAACTTGATTCTAGGAACTGCATTGTTGACAAAAATCTGACCATAAAGGTATCTGATCATGCCATGTATTGTACTAAATACGATCACCATTACTATATCGATGGAAATAATGGAAAAATCCCACTTCGTTGGATGGCGTGGGAAGCAGTTTTGTTGGTAAGTTCAACTTCGTTAATTTAACACAATACTCCTGCAACTAATATTGTTTTTTATAACTTCAGAGCAAACGTGGCTGTCCCGCCGATGTTTGGTCGTTTGCCGTGACAATTTGGGAAATTTTTATGCATTGCAACGAAATACCATATTCGAATTTAACTGCGGAACAAGTCCTAGAAAACTGTGGTCGTTGGTACGCGAGTGAAGCATGTTTAGCTAATGGAATTGGTGGTAACGAGGAAAAAAACCAGCCTCGAGTTCTTTCGCAGCCCAGCCATTGCTCGGACGATCTCTATCGCCTTATGAACAAGTGCTGGAGTAAACGAATCGAGGACAGGCCGACTTTCGAGGAAATCTACATTTACCTCGAGAGACTAGCCCTCGATTGAACGTTTGAGACAGTCGGTCGAGTAGCACGGACCAAATCGGTTACAATCAGCCAAGAAGCATCCTGTACGTAGATTTATCATTTTCTTTTACTCTCCTCTAATCTTTCACTATGTGGCATCATCAATGGAACAGAGTTGCTTCACTCTTTCCCTGTCCTTTCTATCAAGGGACTTCGATTCTCTTTCGCGAAACGACTGTATGCCAGTCGACGTGTCGTTTCAGGATGCTCTGGCCATTAACTCGTAATGCTCAACTAGGTTTACTCGAATCGATCTATACGCATGTAAGAAAATATATATCAAGGAATAGGTTTATTGGCGTCGAGGAACGCAAAATTTTTATAAAAGACAGTATTCTCGTCTTGTGGTCTAAATGCGATGTTACGAGTGCGTAAACAGTTTTCAGTAGAGACTTGTTAATTGCACACGGATCGGCACCAGCGATGTGCATTCAGCATAACTCAGGTACTTATTGGAAGACACCTGAGTTTAGCTCACGCCAAAAAACAACGAATGAAAATAAAAACTCGTTAAAAATATAATTATTGAAATAAAACAAAAACGAAGAAAATATCTGGTGTACAATTAACGAGTCTCCACTTTATTTCGTCTTTCGATGAAGGAAAAAGGGCTAACATCGCGACTGCACGATTTTAATATTTCATACCTCAGATTTTCCTTTCATGTTCAATGATGCTGTTGCTCGCTATGATGTACGATATACGATATCATGTAAGATAAACGTAAGGTGTAAATCCGTTTTGGAACAACGCGACAAAAGAGCGCAAATCCAAACACGGATCGTTATTCTCGACTTCATGATCGAATCGAGGTTTTCTACGCCATTTCTTAACTAAGCGTTCGTTTTAATCGAAAATAAACGATCTTGAAGATCTCACAGGGAGATGAACGATAAGATAAGAAGGAAGAAATGCATTCACTTTCGCATATTGCATTTCTTCAACGATACGTGTCATAATCGACAAGTATATCCTATAAATTTACGCGCGTCACTACAAATGAAACAAGACAATCAATTTCGCAAACGTTGTTTCAGAAACCACGCGATACATATATCAAAACCTGATTATCCTTTGCAATTGTACGTAAGACAGTGCGTCTTGTACCCTCGTACCATTGTAAACCTATACTCTTGTTCTCATAGGATCGGATAATCGACCGCGTATCATGGTATCGCGTTGGTATCGCGCGTTCATTTCCATCGAATAATTTTTTCCATTTACGGTTGTGTAGTTAATCGAAATTTGTAATACGAATCGCATACGTATCCTATTAAAAATTATATTCTTCATATTTCCAACGTTACGATGAATAAACATTGTTATAACATGTAGGAAGTTACTGTTTCACTAATTGTAAGTACGGCGAGCAGGTGAATACCATGAGAAAACAAATTGAAAACATTCTAATCATTTTAACTTGTTAAAGGAACAATGTTCATTTCACGATGAAAATCACTGAGTGGCTGTTCCCAACGTTCTTCGAAGTAAATTCCCAATAGGAATTTCGCGCTCTTCCCCGTCTTGATGGCCCATGGAAGATGGTGTTGAAGGTACAATTTCCTTTGCCTAAAAGCCCGAGCAAAAGAGACCCAACTGCGATGCAGTCTAATCGAAAAATATATTCTCTGTTCTATTTACCTTGGGCGTAATCGATACGCTCCGAATATCGCACCACTCAAACACATTGGCAAACGTAATTGCAATGCTTCTATCCACTTGACGGTCACCTCACCGAGCATCGTGGTTGGCATCAGAAGTACCGCGTGATAAATGTCATGCGTCTCTCGATATCGTTGCATTACGTACGCCAATTCTGTATCTTCCACGAATCTGACCGGGGGTCTAGAATCGGGACTCACATTCTGCAAACAAAGAAGCGCCTACTTCAAATGGAACTTGCAGACACAATACATTACAGCGTACAAGTTTCAGGATAACTTTAACGCTCATAATATAAATTTAACTTGAAATCAAGACTGTTATATATTACATAGCATGTTCAAGAATTTTAACTGATTTAGTTTCCACTAGACTACCGAAAATAGGAAGAATATCGTTTCCTCAGATAAACAGAAGCCTAATTTATCCGGAATAGATAAGAAACTAAAGACGACAGAACTCTACAAATACACGTGAATGGCGAGATTTCATTCTCGCTTTGGAAATACAAAATGACACGCTACTCTGCATAATACATATTTGAACAGGTGACTTTATCAATGATAAGTTAATGAGGAATTTACGTCGACGATACAGCTTGAGATTATGTAATAAGTTGTGTTTCAAACGGATGTAATCGCTGAATGAAGAAGCAGGATTCGAGTAGAGCGCAGACATGAAAACCAAAAAGCAGGAACTATAGAGCTTACATTTACATCCAAGAATTCGCGATAAGTCCTGCCCACAGTGCCCTCGGGCAAACACTTCAGCGCGTCAAGGTCGACTGTCGAAGAGAAAATTCGTGGTTTTTCGTCAAGGATTCGACGTCCCTCGGCGGTAGCGAGCATTTGCTGATGACAGTAGGAAAGAGCATTAGCGCCAGTCGTTTCACCCAGGCACGCGATCATATCGCCACGATGTGGATTGGTTAACGATATTGCAGCTGCACCCGCTGTTAAGATAGCACGTTGAATCGGCGACAGAGAGACGCGAAGCGTCGCGTACTCTTGCGAAAACGCTGCGCCGCTGGAAAAGCTTCGAACCGAGCTGCCTGAAACCGATCCAGGAGAATAACGATCGATCGCTTCTTTTTTCTCCATAAATAAAATTTATTTCGATAAAACATTTATGTACAGATATCGACGGCGACGCGACGCCATCGCGATAAAAATACGTGTGTATGTACAAGTTTACTCTTTACGTACGCTATGGCACAGCGCGTTCTGTCCGTTTTCACTTTGGTATAATACTCGTTGGATTTGTTTATTGCGCCTTTCTCTCATCACTTTCATCCCTTTTCGTTCCCATCCGCAACTTTGATACCAGTGCAATGTTCGAACGTTAAACGAGCGAAAGGGAACGGCGCAAACGATGCGTCGAAGACAACGGGCATAAGCGTAAGACGTAAGGTGCAAGACGTGTGAGATTCAGAGTTCAGATAGAGAACTAGAGTCTTGCGACCGTGAGGGAACAGGCGAGCTTCGTGGAAGTACGATCGTGATCGAAACTGAAATTCGCGGCAGCATCACACGGCCTGGATTTTTATTGCTGGATCCTGAGAAAGCGGAGAGTACTTGGGATCAGCGGGCTCCTTTCTGCGGAAGGTGACCCAAGTGTAAACCAAACTACCGATCACGCTTAGATTCAGTCCTATAAAATTGAGCCACGTGAATATATAATCGCCACCGATAATCATCCCGAGGTACGTGACGCATATGTTTTTCAAACAGCCGATTATAGTGGTGGTCAGTGCAGAGTTATGAAGCGTGCACAGAATCATACTGTAAGTGAGCACAAAACCCATGACGCATGAGAGACCAAACTGCAGCACGAAGAAGATGTTGTCCCAATGAGGAAAATCGAGGATAGAGCGCGCGTCTCCCGTCCAGCAGGCAATCGCGACCGCTGGGACAACCATGAATAAGGAATTATAGTACATCAGTCCATATTTGCCCAGCTCCTTCGACTCCAGCTTCTTCTTCATGTAGACGCCATTGGCGGCGGTGAAAAAGTCATTTAATAGGATAAAGAGATAGCCCTCCAAATTGAATGCAAGATCATTCAATGCCGCCACCACTGCACCGAGTATCATCGTATAGACGCTCAGCTGAACAGAGACGCGCGCCTTTGTACCAAGGATATAATACTCGGCGATCATTGTCATCAGAATACTGAATCGTCTGAGCGCTGTGAACATCGGCAAACTGAGCTGTTTAGTACCACCTAACCCGAAGATCATGTTACCGATGTAGATGATCGGTAATGGCCATATCTTCGCAAACGTTCCCGCCTCTAGGTTAGGAAAATCGACGTAGCGCATTTCCTTAGCGACGAACAGCAGGATAATGGTAGACAACATCTGTCCTACGCCGAGCATTTGGAACGATGGAAATTCGAACGATGTCAACACTGTCTTATTTACGACCGTGATCATAAACGACGAGAACCCATAGAACAGGGCGGAACCGACCCTTGCGAATATCACATTTTGCTGATTCACTGGCATACCGATTGCTGAGTTTTTTCTCTCGTAACGTAAATTCACTATGATTCTTCGCTCTCGAGCGATATTCCGAAACTTGTTCTTTTTCCGATCACGCTGTTATTCGCGTTAGAAAGAAAGCAACGTCAAGCGTAGAGGAACGTACACGAGCATAACCTTATCATCTTTTCTTCTATGTCCTTTCTTCCTGCTTGTAGATAATTGTCGTTCACTGTCAACTTCTTTGGTGCACGAGATTAAACGAAGTCATAAACGATTTTTACGTAATGCACGCTATTATTTGACTATGTATGTATATCTCTGTCGTCAACGTGTACACAAATTTTCCTTCATCTTTTTTTCTCTCGCGCGCTTATCAAATTGTTACGCCACGAAATAATTTTTTATCACAGATGGGAATGTGCTTGTACAGTTGAGGCTGCGCCACGGAATTTATCATGTCATAGATGGGAATGTTGCTTCTGAAAATGCCTACTACGATGACGAATTCCATTGGTCAAATTGATGGCAAATTTAACTGGAAACGAACTGTGCTGTTGAACCAATCACATAATATTTTACATTTTCTCTTCTTCGCTTTTTCTGTCATTGGTTTTGTCTGCAATTGACAACGAGGGTCCAGGGAAGGCAAGTGGCAAGTAGTCGAACGTCGACCCAATGGTCTAATGAAAAGTTTTAAGGTTTTAGCGCGATGCGTATTTTTACGAGGTTATTATTACATAACATTAACTTAAATTAGGAAAACAAACATTCGTCAAGATGTAAGTTGGACATTTTATTTTAAAAAAACCATGAGCTATAAAATTCTGTCTAACCAATGATGAGAGAATTCTGATTCGTTGAAGTTTGACCGGTAAAGTGCTCATATGCTACTTCTAGGATGGGCAAAACAAGTCTTTAATTAAACGACGTTGTTTTTATCATGGTATTTGCTTTTTCTTCAATCAGAGTTTCACGGAACGTACCATGCCTGTTCTCGACGTTGAAACTGTCCGTTGCGACGGTATGTAAAGTAACCATTCATTACCTACCTTTTGAATTCTTTGCAAGTTGTAATGTTTCTTTTTTAATTGGAATTTGTTACAGTATTCCACAAAAACCGTATCACATGCAAGGAAAATAGCACCTTCACAAAGACACCGCCGTATTGTGGCTGTGAAAGATGTACAGGGTACAACAGTGTCACCAAATATAACAGTAGTTCATGATAGTCAAAGCACCACTGCGCATCAAGAAAAAACAGATGATATTATAAAAAAAACACATGTAATTACTGAGCCAGAATGGAGACCCATGGAATTAGACTCTGGCAATTTAAAAAAATATTGTCTCATGCTCTCCAAAATAAGATTAACGTGTAAGCAAGTCTGGTGTGTCTCTGAAATTTTAGTCTTTTAATTAATGCATTTGATGGTAAAGAATTGAAAATTATGATTATTTATAGCATTGGTAGTTGTAACAACCATGGCTGGATATACAATAGCTCCAGGACCATTTGATATTTCTACATTTATTGCAAGTTGTATTGGAACTGGGTTACTTTCTGCAACAGCAAATGCTATCAATCAGTTTTTTGAAGTTCCCTTTGATGCACAAATGTCTAGAACCAAAAACAGGGTTTTGGTCAGAGGATATTTGACGTATGTATAATATTTTTTTTATTTGTAGAACTTCAACAGTAATACTAAATAACATTTTTCTGGTTAGGCCAGCACATGCTATAATTTTTGCAGCAGTATCTGGAATCGGTGGGTTATCGTTACTATATAGCGAAGTTAATGGGTTAACAGCTGCTCTAGGTGCAACTAATTTACTTCTTTACACTCTTATTTATACACCTATGAAACGTATTAGTATTTTAAATACTTGGGTAGGCTCTATTGGTACGTGTATTACTGTTTTTCCTTTTGTACATTCTCTTGCAAAAGTATGCTTGAGTTTTAGATGGTAATAATATTTTTTAGTTGGAGCCATACCACCACTAATGGGCTGGGCAGCTTGCGTTGGCGATATCACATCTCCAGGTGCTTGGATTATGCCTTGCCTTTTGTATGCATGGCAGTTTCCACATTTTAACGCTTTATCATGGAATCTAAGGCCAGATTATTCGCGTGCTGGTTACAGAATGATGGCAGTTACGAATCCACAACTTTGTCGTAAAACGGCGTTACGTTATACTGCTGGTCTAATGGGCCTTTGCTACATAGCACCTGTTTTGGATGTAACCAATTGGTGGTTCGCTATCATGTCAACACCGCTAAACGCGTATTTTCTTTATCTAGGTAGGTTGCAAGAAATAGATGACTAACACAAAAGTATAAAAAGAACATAATGTAACTATTTACTTTTTTTTAGCCTGGAGGTTTCACAAACATTCAGACAGTGGAAGTTCGCGGAAACTCTTTCACTTTTCATTAATTCAATTACCGATACTCATGGCTCTTATGCTTGTAAATAAGAAATGCTGGTTTAATGAGAAGAACCAGAAGGACGCTGTAATTCATGACAAAGAGCGGAGCAACGTCTTCACAGTCCTAACAAAATTAACCGCAACGACATCCTCGGCTGTTTAATGACAACGGTTTTTTTAAATCCATAGTTAATTGCGATAGTACAAATCGATACGGTATGTTACCGTTTCAATTTACACGCAAATACAAGTCTGTAAGATGCTACCGACAAAGTATTTTGTAAAATAATATAACGTGTAAATAATGTAACAGTCATTGAGAGTTACAAAAACAATACAGTTACAAAATAATTGTTTACAATGGGCTCGTTAGGAAGCAAAAATTTCACTGAATAGGAATACAGTAATGCATGCAGTTGACAAGCGCTATTTATCATCGTGCTAATACAAACTACATACTACTGTGAAATCGATAAACGTACACGTGGACATAGGTATGCACATGTTTATTATTCAAATCTTATTTAAAATTTAAACATCATACAATGTCATGTCGTATCATCAACGGTTTTTCGCTGAGCAGCGAAGTCTATCGCCATTTGCCTCCTAGTTTTTGTTAAGTTTCTATGTCCAACGCAATCTAGATTTTCCGTGAAACACTTGTTCCTACAGCATTGTCGGCACAGTTTGTGAACGCACTTGAGGCTCTATGAACAGTTACACAATGATTAAATTAGAAACTTTCGTTTACCTATGAATGGTGGATTATGGATATCAGAATTGATACAAACCACTGGATTTGGACAGTCGTGGCACAAGTCAGACCCTCTTTTCACGACAATGGCTGGCCTGTTAGGACGGCGTGCTATTCGTCGGAGTTTTTTCAGCCGTTTCCGCGATATTTCGTTCCCCTCTTCATCTAGAGATTTCCTCTTCACTGCTTTATCATTCTGCGAGATAGCGCGAACATCAGCTTGGATGGCGTTCTAGAAATAGCGATGTACGACAGCAAACAGAACAGTCGTATCGAAAACTCACCGCTTCAAGTTTCTCCGCTTCCAACTTTTGCATGTGTTCTTCCGGAGGACTACGCACGTATGATTGGCACAGCCATGGTGGTAACTTCAAGTTATAATCTGGAACGAAGATGAAAACACTTATAGAGTAAAACGTAATATTTCACAAAGGTAAAAGGACTGTAAGGAGAAGATACAAAGATAGGAAGAGCTGAGACAGCAGGATAACGACGATCGATCCATCGAATCAATGATGTAATTGTGCAATGTATACAGACCGGTTATCTCTTCCTGCCATGTCCGGCGTCCTTCGTGATAAGGCAGATACCGATCCTTCAAAGCGTACACTACACTTTTGAAAGATTCCATAGTGGAGTTTCTGGCCAAGTTTTCCCTCTCTTCTTTATTCTCTGCTAAACAAAGTCTACTCTCTAGTTAAAAGAACGCTGAACGCATAATTTGATAAGTTTGAATAACATATGTAGGAATAGCAGAATCATTGACAGAGAAGTACATATACGTACGTGTGTTGGAATAATTTGAAGAGATGACCGCGAATGTAGGAGGCTGGAGCTGGATAACGCTCCACTAACTCTAAATATTCGAGTGCTGGCTCCCAACTGGGTGGGTAACGTGCCTCAAATATGTAGGGGTTGTAAAGATTACCCTCTGCCGACATTACACCGTTCACCCCAGTTTCTTCTATACACCTCTCAGCGTCTTGAAGACATTGTATGTTACCGTTAGCGAATACTGGTATCGCTACGGCCTGCCTAGCGTAGGAAATAAGAAAAAGCACTTAGGTAATTGACAACAACTTATCCACATTGTCCATCGATCGCGAAATTTGTGGAAACTTTTATTAGTACCTTACAGCTTTGATGTGGTCCCAAGATGCAACACCGGTTAAGGGACCTTTCTGCTCCCGCGTTCGTCCATGAACGGTAAGTAATCGTGCTCCAGCACTCTCGAGCATTCGAGCGTACTCTACGGTTTTGTTGATCTCAGGGAACACTCGTAACTTGCAAGTGACGGGTACTTGAAGTCCTTTGCTCAACGTACTTACTAGAATATTTATTTAAAAAATAGGGATATGAAACGAATGTCGCGATTATGAAGATTGCAAATTCCTTTATCTATAAATACCAATTTGTCGAAGCAAATCCCAGTCATCCTGGAGGAAGGCACCATATCGACCACGTTTCGCGATTGCTTGAGGACAACCTAAGTTTATGTCCACCGCATCGCAGTACGGTTCTGCCAAAAGCGCCGCTTCCAACAACGTATTTGGATCGTTGCCGCAAAACTGTAATGGTTACAGTAATACTTTATCATCAAAGTACCATGTCTGTGAAAGGAGTATTAGGTTTACAACCCCACAAGTGCTCTCTGTCGTGACAGGTCATTTACGAGCACAGAGAAAAGGAGACATGAATTAAAACAATTAAGGGTAAGAGTGGAGAGTGGGAGAATGTAGTATACCTGAACAATCAGTGGTCGATCTTCGGCGGAACTAGCGAGAGCCTCTTGACGATACTTAGGGTCTCTACAGAAGACTGAAGAGTGAAGCATCGGTGTATAACAAAGGTGGGCACCGTGTCGCCGACTGAGTAGCCTCCAGGCCAATTCACTGGCATCGACCATCGGTGCAACTACATATCTTGGAGAACCTAGAACGTTTTCCCAGATATTCGCCTCCTGAGTTACCGTAGTGTTCGTAGCATTGGCAGTGACAGAAGTGGTAGCTGTTGTGGTTTCCGAGACAGCTTGTTTGAACGGTTTCTCTGACATCGACGTCATCTGTGGGAAAATTAGTGGTGGTAAATATACAAGCTCTGGTATAATGGATACATTTTCAACTGTATGTAAGCTATAACAAGAGAGATTACAATTTGAAAAGATTTAGATTCGTATCTTCCGCCGAGACTTACCACAAAAGTGAACTCTACGCGAGCACTGCTCTTTCACGTCGAACTTCTAACGTTTGCGACTATAAGCAATAAGTTTTAACCAAATTCGAGTTCTTCACCGCGCAGAAGACTCCAAAGACGCAATTAATATAATTGATCTACACACTGCAGCTCATAGTCCCGACGAAGGTGGTGGAACAAACTTATCAAATCGCGGCGAAGCAGTCGAAGAGCGTAGAAAACGTGGCGATCGAGGGGAGCACGGAGAACAAGGAGACCGAAGGGAAATAGGAGATCGTGGTGTTCGTGGAGATGCTGGTTTCGACAGCTCTGACTCCAAGATAGGGGACAGTTGTATAGACTGTGTTACCCGTGAGTTCGCTTTCAGTCTTGGCCTCTTTCGAAAAGAGGAAGTCCGTCGGGGACGCACGTGGCTCGCGGGTCTCTTTATTGTTGACAATCCCATGGAGTTTAGCGACTGATTAGTCTGTGGACTGTGAAGGTAATCGATCGAAGTAGAATCAGTCAACGAACGCAGTGAAGGAAGTTTGATAGGCGGCCGTGGGGGCCCAGAAACTATGAAATTCTCAGGAGAAGACGCAGGGCTAGAGTCAGGAGTGGTAACACCATCTTCCAAGTCCATCTTGACTTCCACGCGACTAGTATCGACACTAGGGACTACCTTGTTCCTCGACGCGCGAGCTACGTCTGTATTAGAAGAACGACGCCGTCCGTTTCTCCTCAAGTACGTTCGCAGAAACTTTCCTATCCTCTCAACAGTATCGCAAGAGTTCCTCGACGTATGCACTGGCTCTATCTCGTTGCTACTTGATCGCTTCTTTGCTCCATCCTTAGGACTCGAACGACAGCAACCAGCTATCGAGTTGGCGAAGCAGCAAGAAACTGGCGAAGGCGTCGAGGAGCCAATACCACTGGTCGAATCCTGGTTCGTGGATCGCTCGTGATTTGTCAGCACCCTCGACGAGGACTCTATGGAAGCTTCAATCGCATTACCACTGGATTCAAGCTCATAGGAAAAGCAAAGTCGAAAGTTTTTTCTTTCACTATTCCTGTTACACAGAGTACTCGTTGTCACAGTTTGCTCCAACCCTATTTCTGCAGTCCTCCTCTCTCGGTTCGAGCGGCAGTCCTTACTTTCGAAGAACGAAGCCACTCGGTATCCACTTTGTCGAACGCTAGCCTCGCTGCTCGCGTTGGTCCCGCTCTCAGTCGTCACATTCTCCGCAGAGTCTGCGGCAAAGTTGGCGTTAGAATTGGCAGTAGCAGTGGCAGCGACTGCGGCCGCGGCTGCGGCTGTGGCAGTAGCGGCGGCAGCTGCGGCGACGGCTGCAGCAACTGCGTTCCTTTCTCGCTTGATTCTCACGTACTCGTACGTGGTCAATCCCAGGCAAGCGATGTAACCATGAAAAAAGCACAGGTGGATTAGAAGTATCGCCGCGATGGCTGACAAGATTCCAATCGCCGTGATGAGAATCATGGAGGCAGTGTCAGGAACGGGGACGACCGAGAGAGCTGGAGACGCAGTGGTTGCGTTTTCCATGGTCGCGTTCAGTCCTCGATGATCGTCCACTCTCTCAGGGAACAGCGAGAACAGTAGCTCCGTCGCAGACAAGCCAGCTACGAAGAGACTCGCCAGGATCGCGGAAATAAGGCAAACGAGGAAGGCCGTGTAGTTTCTACCCCCGATACAATTATTCAGCCACTTGCAGTGATGATCGAACTTAACGATGCATTTGTTGCAGATGGAGCAGTGCTTGGTCCTCTTGCTATCGGTGGTTATGTTGCAGAGATGACATCGACCGTTCTCGATAACACGCGCGTGCTTTGCCCGATCGAATTCGGGAAGAACCTTATTTGCCGGCTGACTCCTGACCCTTGGATCTGCTGGATCCAGCAGAAGTACAGTAAGGTGAGAGCACAGGTGCGCAGCAAAGATCGTGGCGATTGAAATTGAGAGCACCGAGCGCAGATTCGCCGGTTGTAGTAGGGGAGTCAACACTGCGAACGTGTTCACCGCAATAACCAAGATAACGATCCAGCCGATCACTTGTTGGGGATGCCACGGAAGCTGCAGTCCGTGCATCCGCCTAAATTTCCTGCGTTCCGGTGTTACGAACGCGTTTTGAGCCGAGCACCATCTTGATAAGATCCCGCCAGTCGCTTCGTTTCGCATCACGAGTGCTCCTCCACCCTTCGGCTTGCTCTTCCTCGTTTTTCCTCGCATCCGTTTTCCACCGGCTCGCCGCCGCCTATCACCTCTTGCTTATCGATATTTCCCTACCCCTCTTCGTTTTTATTCTTTTTCGCTTCGTTTTTCCCATCGCGTCACATCTACGTCCACTCGAAACAGCACGTTACCCCCGCGTCTTCCAATTTCGATCTTGTCTGTTCGCGAAGTCGACGGAGTCACTGCTCGAAAGTTGCATCGCGAACAGTTATGGTCCTCGAGAATCCTCGGGGAAACTCGGTCATCGTGTGCGCGTCCCCTTCGACGGAATGCGACTCGCGACTTGATAGCCAGACCGCCGACGAATCGATACTCGCATGGCAACGTGGTCACGATATCGTAAACTGTTCTGAAAATACGCATCGAGTTGTCTGCGACTGCTGTCGCGAATTTAATCGCTTTCTTTCGAGCGTCGATTTTGCG
The DNA here is from genome assembly GCF_051401765.1 of Calliopsis andreniformis. Classification (NCBI taxonomy): domain Eukaryota; kingdom Metazoa; phylum Arthropoda; class Insecta; order Hymenoptera; family Andrenidae; genus Calliopsis; species Calliopsis andreniformis. Next base: position 13,287,369 of record NC_135063.1, read on the forward strand.
CTATTACGGAGCCGCTTTTTTGCCTCGAGAACCACCCCCAGTGGGGTGACTCTGTATGTGCTATAGTTTTCGTAGCTCTTAGCCACGTGCAACCCTTCTTTACTTTTCTGTTTATTGCTGCGTATAGCGATCGAACTTTAAAGAGCACGAGAAGTTTCGATTTTTTCTTTGGAACATCTTTGAATACGCGATTCTCTTTTTCGTTGTTGTTGAAAAATTAATGAAAAGTTGAATATTATCAATGAAATACTTTCAATGTATTAAAGTACATTGAGTACAATTAGGCGTAACATGTTTAATTTCAAGAAATGTACATTATCGTATACATTATACGCTGTTTATTGCAGTTTTATTCGCGTATGTTATGTTTTCCATATGATCGTATTAATAGTGTTATTAACAGAGTAAATTTTCAATGTATCGTTTACAATGTTTCATAGGAAACTAATGCCTCTTTTTTCTACTATTTTTTTTAGCCATTTATTTATTATTATTTCTTACAGTTAAAATACATGAACTAACCTTATTCTTCTCTTCGTTCGCTCCACGTCTGATAGGTTAACCGTAAAGCTTTAATTAATTTCTGTACACTATCAGCACAATTATCATAACATTTGTTTCTAGTAATATGACAATTTAAAATGCGTTTAACGTTCTATGATTGTTATAAAAAATCGAGTTCGTTTTTTGAGCGATAAAAATTGATTCGCGTGCTGTGGCTGATCATCGACGAACGTGGTCGACGGTTCTCGTTTTGTACGATAGTATCGAAGATGTAAGAATCGATGTGTCGATGTGTTCGATGAAAAAAATTATACAGTTTGCGATTTATCAGCTGTCGATCGTTATTGTGGTCGTTTTGATGTGTAGTTATTTATAATTCGGTCCTCCGATTTTTGATAGCCTATTTTGATGTTATGGCGCAAATATACTTGTACTCCTGTTACGATATGTGATTCGTAAAAATGACTGGTTTACTTGCCCTTTGTGCGATTTGTTTCGTTCTTTATTGCACTTTCACTTGGTAAGGTTAACGATTGAACAAAATTACAGTTTTTGAAACCGGTACAGTCTTATTTAATATGTCATATATTTAACAGGATAATACCAAGGCTGCTGGCATGGCTGGTGAAGAGACGATACAAAATTTATTTACGCGTTGGGCACATTTCCCTGCCATATTTTATACTTCGAGATGTAAATGTTTCGAAAAATGGTTTCACGTTGGTAAGTCATTTCAGACTTTCACTATTTAGAAACATTAATGTTAGTTGTGTTAAAAATCTCTTAAATAAACGAAAAACTTTTGCAGCAAGTTGAGGAAATTAGTATAAGGAGCAGTCTCTTTAGCAGTGACGTAGCAAAACTTCTAGCAGTGATAATGAAGGATGTTAGGATTAATAAAGATGTTCCTGTTAAGCCAATTTGCACAACAAAGAAACCTACGAAGCCCATGGACTTCCAGAACAAGAAGATCCCACCAATAATCATAACATTTGTACAGGTATATTTGTGCATTAATTACACAGAATAATTTTAGGTGTAAATGGAATTACAATTACATAACATTAACAAAAATATTTAAAACTTTTCAGTTCATGGCTGTGCATGTAGAAAATTTGAGCCTCTTGATTTTGGGTAATGGTTGGCTGGCTAATGGGAGTGCAGAGAGTCTCAATTTGGATGGCAGTGTTGTTCATGGTGCTCGTACCCTTCTTGCATCTGCAGCTGTTGTGGGAGGAGCAATGAAATTATTACGTCATGCCTCAGATGCATGCTTGGCTCAAATATCCTTTGCAGGAACTGCAGAAGCTACTTTGAAAGCGCTTGGAGAACTTTCTGTAGAGGTGAGCAAATTGGTGTGGCATATGCATGTCATGTATACGTAGTTACTCGTTTTTCAAAGAATAAAGTTCAAGGGCCATAGAGTAATTTGATATTATGCAATCCAAGAATGTTGCTCAATGCTTTGAACGGTAGCTATTTGTGTTTAGCGCACTTAATGGACGATCCTGAACAGCTGTCCTTTGAAATGGGAATAAATTGGAATCAAGCAGGATCTAATTTATAGAAATTGTACATCGGAATAACGCAGACAGAGGGTTCCGGAGGAGCAGGTCTCGTCAGCTTCTTCAAAGACAGAAGTTCGTTAACCGCGGCATCTTCCTGTACCGATGCGACTACCCCTTCTTCCGATGACCTTCTGGCTCGATTATCGCCACTTATACCAAAGGTATCCAAACCAGTGATTAAGGAAAATTATTGATTATTTACCATCATTATGTACGAGCTAAAAATGTAAATATCTCTAGGATTTTACATTGAAAGTAGGCAATTCTTCCATAATAACGGGTAGAGAAGATGGCATAGCTCTTGGATTGGAAGGCACGATGAAGGGCCTTCAAATTAACACAAAATTCCAACCATATGGACCACTATTAAACCTTACTTTAAATTTGGATGGACTGTTAGTTCGCAGTAAGCTCCCCGTTTTAACGCTGCGATCGTTGATAATCAGTTCTAAGGTATCACGTTTGTTCAATACTGTATCAGTTAAAATATTGCAACCATTTACATGTTATTCCTTATATAGGTAGAACAGGACATTTTGCAAGTTGCAACACAAATTAATAGTCTTTCAATTATTTATGACCATAAAGACTGGGAGACAATACTATGCAATACCGATCAAGAAATTTCAAGACCCGTTGATAGAGTAGCATTAAAAAATAAGTTACCGTGGTTAGATGTGAGGGTGAACACTGAACTTTACGACTCCTCTCTAAGTATCAAGCTAGTAGATGTTGATGAAGTTTCGTGTGGAGTGGCGCACATGAAATTTTCTCTGAACACACTTACAGGTACGTAACGTATCGAGTCTTTCGATATAATCATAGACTAATAATTATTTCATTCAACAGATTCTTTCGACGGTTGGAATACTGAGTTGGTCATAGAATCTTTGTACTGTACCTTAAACGGTTCAAACACCGTCACGTCAGAGACATCCCATCGATGGGGAACACCATTATCTATCGGAGTATTATTAGCTACAACTCGTACAAATGCTATAGGTATCGCAATCGATGCTCTCGTAACTGAATGGAGTTTAGAACTTGCCAGATTTCTTGAAGAAGCGTACAAATGTTGTCGAAAATATAAAAGAACAGAGACAACAAGACAAGTCAGAGATCCAGAGAGTGTCGTTCAACTTAATCTTAAAATTACAAACTGCAATCTATTCTTTATTGCGGAAAATAATTTATCGGTTATGACACGTTTGGATATTGCAAGCTTGGAACATAATGCAAAACGATTGGTAGCTGTAGCTGAAGGTGTAAGCGCGATAACTCTCAATAAGAACGAACCGATTATCTGTCAACACGCACAAGCATTGGTTCATCCATTCTTAGCTATAAGAAAATGTAAAGGGGCGGTCACTTCTGAAATGATCAATATTAGCCTGGATGGTACCAATTTAGCTTGGAGTCCAAATTTACATCTTCGACTTTTGCAACTCTGGCTAGAGTCTGCAGATTTTAGGTCCATTATAAATCGAGATACATCATCGATCGGTGTTCAAGATGGAAAAAATAAAAAGGCGAAACGAACATTGGATATACTAGCTACTGGTGGTATCAGTTTATCTATAGACATCTCTCCAAAACACTTTTTGGAGCTCTCGTCGGATGAGTTGCGATGGTCACAGGGTGAATGGCGACTGAATTACGTTCGTGCTACTTTAGACTTGGCCGATATAGTTGCATTAGAAGGTTTCGAATTAGTCAAAGTACCAGACAATAAAGAAGTGCGTGTAGAAAGGCAGAGCAACGAAGGTTTTATTTTGGACTGGAACGAAACATGGGCGCTCAACATTGAGTCAGTAAAGGCTTGCTTCCCGTACGAACATCAATTTACAGACGCCATACAAAACGAACTATTCAGTATAAGAAAGTGGTTAAAGGAAGTTCATTCGTCTTCGAATAAGGGAAAAGAAATATGTTTGCCGTGTGATTTAATCATAAAGGTAAATATATCTACATACATATAGACATAAGTGACACTAATTCACACGAATTCATTTTTACGCAATTACAGATCAAGGAATGGGTCTTTGAAGTGAGTGATGATCCTTTCGAAGTACGCTTACGAGACAACTACGAATTGTTGGAGGACGAATATAAAGAAAGCTTGAAACGACAAGCGATGCTCGATGCGAAAGTACAGGAACTTTGCCGAACTCACTTGTTATTACCTCAAGGAAAAGTTGAGGAATTGTACGCCAGCTTAAATAAAAAGAACGCCGAGATATACGTTCAAAGATGGAAACAAATGCAACGTGCTGGACCAGCGAGGACACGTTTATTTGCGTGGACTATGCTGGACATCGAGATACTAGCTTTGGCTGATCCATCGATTAACGGGACAGAGAACGCGACGAGGGCTCTTCGAGAAATGGACGCAGAAACACCTTGGCCTGAGGATGGCCTCGAGTTTAGTGCGCTATGGGTCAGAGGGATCAGTCTAAAATGCGCTGAATGGAAGTTACAGTTACGCGATTTCCCACAGCCATTGCTTTTGGTGGAGAATTTGAGCGTATGGGGTAGACTAGCTGGTGCAGAAGCTCTGGCGCCTCCAAGAGCCAGACGTACTGTAAGGATTGAAATCGGTTCTCCTTGGGAAGATATTGTCGTCGAAAGAGGAATGACGTCATTAAAGTATTATCACGACCTAAATTGGGACATTGATAAATTCAGGTACGCATTCGGTCCATGTTGGGAGCCAGTGATAGCGCAATGTAACCTTAGCTTCGAGAAAATCATCCATCCATCAAGAGACCCAAGTCCACCGTTACCATTTTGGGACAAAATGCGACTAGCGCTTCATGGCAGGCTAACGCTTTGTGTCAAACAGCTGACGGTTTTGTTACACGGTTCACTGGACCCATACAACACTACAGAAGAGATGGAACTAACTTGGACAGGGTTAGAGCTTGATTGGACGCAAGGAAGAATCATTGTAAAGGGCGACTTAGACGTTTACGTTCGTACAGCAAGCAAGTACGACGATTGTAGGTTACTACATTTGCCGAATGTTCGTTTAAGCATTAAGCTAGCATGGGTTTGCTTGGGCGATCCGAGGGATCATCACACCGCGATACCTTGCGCTCCAGATAGACTGCCAGAATATTCGAGTAATCAAGAACATGATTCATTTAGAGCGTTTCGTTCGCAGAACTTAAATGTAAGTCTGTCATTGGAGACAAAACCGACTGGATCGCCAGCCCTAGCAAGCGCACCAACTGCACTGCTTTACGGAAGTACTTTGAGATGGTTTGAGAACTTGAAATTCATCCTGTCGGGTGCAACAAGGCCAACGAGAAAAGGGCCTCTCTTCAAGAATATCAGGCCTAGAAAGAAACAACTTAGTCGACATTATAGGAAGGTTAGATTAACGCTAGCTTTCCATCGGTTTCATGTCAGTTATTGGATGTCATTCGCCATGCAACGAGGGTTTGAAGTAACTGGAGGAAGGGTAGCCTGCAGCTCCGAGCATAATTTGGCGTTGCATCCGATTGACGATGGTCTGATACATCGGCCAAGAGCGGAGTGGTCAGTGGTTTATATGAACTGTGAGTTGAGTGACGCGGAGATCTGGTTGAAGAGTGCTCTTCAAGAAGACAAGGAAAGTACTTCTCTGAGACAACCTGTTGAGAAGTGTTATTGCTTGAGTGTAGCTCGTGTGAGCTATGGCAGGGAGGCAATGGTGACAGGTTTAAGTGGAGGTGACACCCCTACTCACAGATTGGTCGTACATGATTTGAAAGGAGCTTGGACGAAAACCAACCGAGACGTAGCATTCGCTCTCTTTGATTCTTTCATAAAGACTCAACAGCTGAAGAAGAATTTGTCGACAGCGGCGCTGAAAGGCTTCCACAGGGAAAGTTCTTTGACACCACACAAAAATCGAACGAGATCTGTGGAGGCTCAAAATACGCCGACACAAATGAATTCGTCGACCACGGCTAAGCCACAGCAAGGCGAAGCTGTTGGAATGCTGCAGAGACTGATAGCTGAAGCCGCTAACAAGCCAGTCGCGTTTAGTGATGATTTATCTGTACAAACTAGAGGCCAGCAGCTGCGTGGACTAGCAGCGTGCCACCAAGATGATGTTTTACATAAAAATTGGCTAAGTATGACGATACATACATACGCATGTATGCAACATGTTTTATATGTATTTTATAATGCTGAATTTCGTATTTATCTTCTAGTTGCATTGGTAAACAGTCAAGTATTACTGAAAGGCATTGAGACACGAGGCTATGTAATTATGTCTGCAGCAAAGGCTGAGATATTACAGAGGATTCATCAGCCAGTATGGAAGGAGAGAACACTGGTATCTAAAACAACATGGGTCGGTTCTTTGGAGTGTATGCAATATTATGCCACTGTTAGTGCAAATATCGATGATAATATCGATGATAATATAATGTGGCTGACATTGGACAACATACAAGTGAGTTGACTGAATTGATCATAAGAATAAGTTCATAAGATTAGTAGAAGAAATATAGCAAAGTCGTAACTGTCACTTCAATTGTTTCAAGTATTGTACCAATTAGCTTTCAAACCTTTCATCTTGATTAATTGTCAAATTTATGATTTTGTTATCTCTTCTACTGAACATTGATATAGTTAGAAAACAAAGTAACAAAAAATCTGAATTAACTGGAAGGAGAAAGATTCGACCGTGATAGCTGGTTTACCGGATGTACCAGCGCTGGTAGGTTCTGGGCAGAGTGTCGGCGGTGTGGTGAGTGAGACGGTCGGTGGTGGCGGAGGACCTCAACATCAACTGCAACGAATCGTCTCGAGATGTAAATGTGAGTTCTTCTACGTCGGTTACGGGCAGGCGTTGGACGTTGGATCGATCCATCAAGTTCCTCCACCGCCGAGAGAAGAAGTTAGTCCGTGGGAAAGGAAGGACCTTTCAGCTGCTGATGCATTCACCTTAATGCACCACGATTTGGATGTCTGCACGAATTCGTTGCAGTATGCCATGATCTTGGACATCGTGAACAATTTGCTGCTGTACGTAGAACCTAGGAGGAAAGAAGCGTCAGAACGACTACAGAGAATGAGATTCCAGTTGCAATTGCATTCGGTCGAGGATCAGAAACGACCAATCCAGCAGTTGCAAAATACTGTACGTGGATTGGTGGCGAAACTAAGAAGATTAGAACGTGAAACGTATTTAGTACAGAAGGCGCTTGCAGAAGAATCTAGTCCCGAATTGCTGACCGAAATGGAACGATTAGAAGCGAGGGTGTTTGAGTGCAAGGAACACCTCAGTGCAAGGGCAGAAGAACTCGATGTGATGTTGAGCTGTTATAAAGAAACCACTGCTCCTGCTACAGCTTCTACTACTTTGAAAGATAAGCCAGCAGCGGTCGCGAGAGTCGCTGAGATTTGTTTCAAACATGCTCAATGGAGGCTAACAGATGCAGACGGTCAGTTAGGTATTGCTGACCTTATATTGACCAATTTCCTTTATACGAAAACTAGCAAAACCGACGATTCAGTGGAGCACCTTCTCGAATTGGGATATGTTAGAATGACCAACTTATTACCGAATCAAGTGTATACGGAAGTGTTAACGCCTACAGAATTGCAGAGTAATATGCCTGTCGACAGGCAGAGAGCTCTTCGAGTATTTTGCAGAGAAAAAGCACCGGTTGCAGGGATATCCGTAAAAGAACATTTTGAGATAAATGTGGTTCCTTTAACGATAGGTAAGTTAACCATTTTTTCTAAATCTATGGTAACATAATATATTAAATATGATTTTCCTGAATGTTTGACATATTTATATACAGGTTTGACCAAGAAATTTTTTAACACCATGCTCAAGTTTTGTTTCCCCGAGAGAGATCCAGAAGGAATAGAAGAACCACCAGCACCGCAGCGAGACTCCTCATTTTACGTACCAATCGAGAGAAGAGACGATGTAGAAAAAATGAAAGAAAGAGCGGATAAAAATAAACTCTTCATATATATTAAAATACCAGAAGTACCCGTTCGTGTATCTTACAAGGTAATTCTTAACTAAACAGTTACGTTTTTGTGAATGCACTTTCTGAATCATTTGTTTTTTCTTACAGGGGAATAAAGAAAAGAATTTGGAAGATGTCCGTGATTTTGCGCTGGTAATACCTACATTGGAATATCACAATGTTACATGGACGTGGCTTGATCTTCTTTTGGCTATGAAAAGCGATTCTAGACGTGTAATATTGAGTCAAGCTATTAAGCAGAAATTACAAATCAAGCCGAGAGGACCACAAGAAGAATCAGCACCACAGGAAGAAGATAAAGCTCGACTTTTGCTAGGTGCTAGACATCTACCAGGTGATGCGAGAAAAAAAGGTGTATTTAAATTTAAGTAAACTGACACAAACGCGCTTTAATAAATAATTTGCAAGGAGATATCAATGTTCACTATGTCTACTGAAAAAGACCGGGGGGGGGGGGGGGGGGGGGGGGGGGGGGCGATTGGACATAAATGGGTGGGTTAGATTAAATGAGAATAGACTAGAAGTATCATAAGGAAAATACTTTTCGATTTTGCCTGTGAAATGTGTTTTAATAAAACACAATACAATTATTTATGTACGCTAGACAAGATGTAATTCGTTAATAGATAAAATTATTTTAACACTTGTATCTCTATCGGGTCGATGTCTTAATAGTATTTCGAAGATCGTACCTAAACTGTCTGTCGTTTTTGTTTTCTCCTTCTATTTATACTTATTGTACAATAAAGTTTAATCTTGAATAATATTGAACTCTATAGGTGTGCTTTTACAGTCAATTCCATCTCACCAATATGAACTTATAGTGCCTAAATACAAATGTTCATCCTCCGTCTACTTTATCCTTATGGTGAGTACATATGCATCAGAGCATAACTAATTTTCAGATAAAATGTAACTCTATTTAAGGGGCAAATGCATTTTGCCTTTAAGGTATCATATTACTTTAGAGAAGTTTTCATAATAATTGAAAGTAGTTTTTTCATCATTTTGATTGCAAATTCTGCTGTTACAAAAATAAATGATAATTCTAATAATGTTTAATAAGTATGAGATCATATTTTCTATTTAAATATTTACAATTTATATGCAATGTGTTGTTAAAGACTAATCAAAGGAGCCTCAGCATTCTTTTTCGCATGCCTCCATTCATTCAAGTCTGCCAAAATTTTTCTACCATACATAGTGTGCAATTCGCGAAATGTTATTCTTGTTCTTGGAACATTTTCTGTTCTACCAGGGGCAGATCTGACACTCTGTGAACGATGGTGAGATTCTGGTCTATTGAAAGGATTATGTCTTTGTCGTGGAGGAGCTTTTGGAGACTCTGAAGGGGGCACAACTACAGTAGTTTCTTCTTCTGCTGCATCCAATTGCCTTTGCAGTTCTGCCACCATTAATTTCATGTAATCATAACTTGCACATGCCAAAGCTTTCATCCACTGCTCCATGGATTCCTGAAAGTGAAAGTATATGTATTCGCAATGATTCTAACTGAATTATATTGTTGCACTGTGAAACATTGCAGTGATCAGTTTACCTGAGATTCTGCAGCAAGGGCATAATTTCTATTATTTGGACCATGAAATACAATTTGAAAGCCGAACTGTTCTTCATCCTCTGCCAATTCAATAGTGCAACCTTCAAGAACTATCAGACCTACAGGTTCTTTATCGCCACGACGATCAAAGTAAAACAATATATTTCCTTTAAGAACGAACCATCTTCTTTGATATCCTCGGTTCAGTTCACCACGTTTATTCAACCAACCTTCACGATCTACCGGCGTTGCCGAAGTTGCGAATGCAACCATATTTTTCTCGTTTATTTTCATTGCATTTGAAATTGTAGTTTCGAATGGACTGTTGCGAAACAACGTTAAACTATGCTAGTTGATTTATGCTAGTTTAATTTCGCACAATGTTCCTATTCCCTCAATAACTTGGCGTTCTGTCGTAAAGAGACAAGCTGAAATTTCTTCCTATATTAATATTTTCTAATTTCGTTTCGCTTATCTTGTCTCAAGTTAGGTTAACCTCACTCGTGAAAATGACTGACAGTGATCAATGTCTTTCACGTGATATACAGTCAAGATTTATGATTTTTTTCAAATTTATTATATATTATTGAAATAATTTTTTTCCATACACTGTATCTCCTCTTCCTGCTTTATTTTCTTTCTTTTTCAACAATTCTAGCAACTTTATGTTTACATATTCCAGGAATTACACACTTGACGTAAAATTCTCACAATCGTATCGTACCAACCTTCCTTGACAGTAGAAAAAGTGTAATGGAGGCGTAAACATCGCGTAAAGTCTGACGTACTTTTGCAAAGTGTCAATCACACGGAAATATTACTTGAACTCGTCAAATCTGCGTAATTCAAAATGGGGAAAGGATTTAATAATTATATGTGCAAAAAGTTTTTCCATCCAGCATCTCGGGATAACTTAAAACGAGTAAGTTTTTCTTTCATGTACCTTTTTAGGTTATCTATGATTCATATGACAATTTATTTAATGATTATTTTTTCGATAGGTATGGATGGCTGAACAGCAAGCTGAAGCTTATAAGAAAAAACAGGAGGAATTACGCGTCCAATATGAAAAGGAACAAGATCTTCATAATAATAAGTACGTTACATATTTTTTTCTCCCAAAGAGTCTCAGCATTTTCTTTGATCCCTTTTTACTAAAATTTTATTTTTTATTTATTGCAGAGCTTTACTGAGCAAAGAAAGTAAGGATAAGCTTAGTGTAAACTTTATGTATGAACCACCACCAGGAGCAAAAAAGGAAAGAGAGAAAGAGGACAATGAACCAGAGTATAAATTTGAATGGCAACGCAAGTATAATGCTCCAAGAGAGAGTTATTGCAAAGGAGATAGCGAAATTAGAGACCAGCCATTTGGTATTCAAGTACGGAATGTACGTTGTATCAAATGTCACAAATGGGGACATATAAATACTGATAAAGAGTGTCCACTGTACAGTCAAGCAATGAGTGTTGTAATGGCAAATAATTCACAAACTCCATCTGCTCCAGATGCTTTAATGTTAGTTCAGCAAATGAGAGAAGATGGATTAGCACTTAAAAAGTAAGTCTACTTTGTGTTTTACTATAAAAGTTTCTGTCTATTTTCTGACATATTCTCTTTCATTTGTAGATCTGCCCTCAATGCTCAACAACATTTACGGGTTCCTGAGCATGAACATCTGATGGTTTCTGAGGATGAAGAGCAATCAGAAATGGCATTCTTGAAAACTTTATCCAAAAAGGAAAAAAAGAAATTATTAAGGTAAATAATTCATCTTATATATATTTCAAATAGTAACTTATCATATGGAACAATCTAAATTAAATTGAATTACATCAATTTCAGGAAATTAGAGCTACTTGAAAAAAGGTCAAAAAAAGCTGAAAAAAAGAAATTGAAAAAACGAAAAATGAAACGCAGGGAACCTGATACGAATACGGACAGCGATAGTAGCGTGTCAAGTAGCAGCAGCAGTGACAGCAGTGTTAGTAATAGTAGCAGTAGCAGCAACACTACGACTGCTTCTAAAAGTAGCAGCAGTGACAGCAGTTCCAGCAGCAGTAGTAATAGCGGTAGTAGTACAAATAAAATCTCTAATGGTCATACATCCAAAGAGTCTAAAAATAAACAAAAGAAGAAAGGAAAATCAGATAGTGTCTCACATGATGATCGTTCGAGTCGGCATCACAAAAAAGCAAAAAGTAAATCAAATAACCGAAGAAAGAATGAATTGAAATACAAAAAGGAACAAAAACATAAAAAATCGCATCGTAGAGATATGAAAAAAGGCAAACATAGAGATGCCGGTGTTCCTAGAAAAAGGAGAAGCTCAGAATATAATGATCGGGATAGTGAAAGGCAAGACAGAAAGAGGATGAAACGATCGTAAGATTAATTATTTTTTGTTATACTTTTAAGGAATACAATAAAATTAAATTAAATATGTACATATGTATACATATACTTGTGTATATGTGTTTCATATTATTACAGAATTATAGTATAGTAAAGTATATAAGGGACATACTTTTCATGTAAGTGCAGTGAAAAGTGTAATGTGAACAATGATCTTAATGCTATGAATCTATATATATATATACACACACGTATATATATATATATATATAATGTATCTCAAACTTACAACAAAAATAATTACGAATCATCAAAAACCGTGCATATTTTGTAGTAGTATTTTTTTCTCTATAGATATATTATATAAAAACGATTTGTTTGAAGAAAATACTTTGCATAAACATTATCTTAATCATGTATTATTTCAATTGTAATGACTGAGACAGAGATAAGTTTTTAGATTTACGGCACTCGTTTCTTTAAATTGCAATTTCATTATAGATGAATCTAATAGAAGTGAAATTTCACTCTATTTCGTATCTAAAGAAGCAACGAAATATTTTTCTATCCTCGAAAAATTTCAATGTGTATTATTTATATGATATACATATATATGTACGTATCTTACAAAGTGTCTATTTCTCACTCTCAATATTTTACTTGTACAACATAATTAGAACTATTAACAAGACTTTTACACACGTGCATGTATGTGTGTACATTTTCTATGTAAAAGTTAATACTATCCAGCTGCTAACTATGAACACTTGGGCAGTTTGAACCTGTTGCACATAATTGTCACTTTCACGTTGATTCAATTCTAGAGTAGAATCGGACTGGTTAATAAGAAGCATATTGAAGCTATATAAACATGGTCTGACTAAAGTTTTTCTTCTAATAATTAACGCTATTCCAAATGTTACATACGGTTAATGCTCTTCAATAACAAACAATTAAGTGTGATACCTCTCCGATTCTACTACAGTATAGTACAATGCAGTTTCTGTTACTAGTGTCTGTTTGCATGTAACAGGAATTCATTACTTTACAAGAATTTAAACTTTATAATGGGAGAACCAGATGTTTAGATTTAGGTACTTAAGTCGTAATTATCATGATTTTCTATAGAAGCTTTACGCAATCGTAATAAGTATCTGACAAATTTCGGAATGTTAGATTATTTTTGTAATTTTTTTCTTGAAATTCTAAAGGAAAAGAACAACTGAAAAGTACAATGTATTCATCGTTTTCGGGATAATCTTCAAGTACACTCCGATCGACCAGTTTCGTTGGCTTAATTTTGTACACTGGCACTCGTATTAGTTGATGAGTTATATATTCTAAAAAATTGAATACCTCGTTGCAACGTTGGGATAGTACATCGTCAAAAATATCTCTTAGACCTTTTAAGGGGCAGCGTCCTTTTTCAAGCGAATGCACGTTTTATCAAAAATCTACATATATTTACATAACAAAAACATATATATATATATATATCTATGTATAATTTTTCTCCTTCGCACCATAAACAGTCGTTGGTCATACTGGGGCAGTCACAGGCCTGACGTAAAGATTGTACGCGAGTAGCACCACTGCTTTGTAAGCGTGACTCTTAGCATACGCAATTGATTGTGGCTAAATATTGAATGTCGCTAATGTTGATGCTAAGTAAATTACATTAATTTTTCTAAGTGTAACTGTTGAACTAGAAGAAAATAATGTTGCAAGCTGTTTTTATGGTTCAAGATCAAAGTCCAACGTTTTTGCACATGGGGACGCGCGTAAATTACTATAAACGATTCGATAATTGACCTATGTCTGTCATTTCTGTGTCCTCTACATTGTTTGAGCCCATTGCATGATGCCTAGAAATGGAGACAAAATGTAAACAATACCTGTAATATCTTTTATGACCTTTTACAGTCACAAGTGATTTTAACCCTCGACTAGCGAGCGCCGGATCATTTGTGACAGAGCAGCAGTCTCAAACAGTCCGCTATCCGAGGGTTAATACAGAAACATCGTGACTGAGAATACCTGTGTTGGTGGAACTGAGAAGGTGCACGAAGATGAGCATCGGGTGATCTTGGCGATAAGCTGTGGAGACTGCCGCTGAATCCTGTACCCAGAAGACCTTTGCGAGGGCTTCGCGCATTTACAACTCTTGGTTGCGTATACATTTCTTCCAGGACACTTGGTGCTACGTACGTAAAACCCTGTACACAATTACTCTTAGTTATGTTACTTTTATAAACTGAGGAACTAAGAACGCTTATTATATTTGACGCGTACTTGAAAAATCATATTAGCAGATTCACTTAAAGTGCTTTCAACCGGAGAATCGACCGGCACTGTTGCCGTAAACTGTTCATCAAATTGAGATGTGTCATCTGCACTTTTCTAAAAATATTTCAAAATTTGTCCTTTTACTGTTATAATATTAACATTAATTTTACATTAAATTGATGTTACTTACTAATGACGGTTTGAAAGGAGGTTCTAGTTTTCGCGAAATTACGTCGTGCCAATTAATATGTTTAAAAAAGTTATGATTCATAATTTGTTCAGCATCCTCAGGCCCAGATCCTAATCTTTGTGATACTTGTCTCTATAATTATTATGCCAAAAACATTCGATAATTGGGTAACTCTAGCAAACAGTAAATATTACGATGAATATTACCTTTAATAATTTTCGTATCAAATCTCTTGCATCTGGTGTTAAATACTGTGGAAGATTTAGCTTTCCCCTTAAAATTTTTTCAATTGTTTTCCTTCTGTCGTCGCCTGTAAATGGTGGCTGTAAACAAGGAAAAACGTGCTAGTAATCTTATTTGGTTTAAACAATACTTTGCTATTTATGAAATTGCATACCATCCCAGTAAGCATGTCAAACATTAAAGCACCTAAGCTCCACCAGTCAACAGCCTTACCATGTCCACTTCTCGTCAAGATTTCTGGCGCCCTAAGCACGTTAGCGACAGTAAGAATCACGGTGTACATATTCTGAAGCTAATTATTTTGAATTACAACTTATTTTTATTGTTAAAAATTAATTCAAAGCTTAAGTGTTTAATATTTATTACACTACTTGAGCAACACTATTTGATAGATTTAGAAGTTAAGAGTAGTACTCACATGTACTCTATAGTTCCACAAAATGTGTGTGTAACTGTACCTTCTTGTATGTGTTCTTTGCATAAACCAAAATCAGTTAATTTTACGTGACCTTCACCATCTAACAAAATATTTTCTGGTTTCAAATCTCTGTATATTATACCCTGATTATGAAGATGTTGCAATGCAAGTATAATTTCAGATAGATAGAAACTGTGGGACAAAGTAGATAAGGAAAATATTGGTGTACGAAATTTATTTTGTAATTGCTACATATTATGTAAAAATAATAACTCACCAAGCAGTATCTTCTAAGAAAATGCCTTCTCTATCCAAGTACGTGAAAAGTTCTCCTCCACAAAGATACTCCAAAATTAAATATAATTTTCCACCAGTTTGAAAAGCATACATTAAATTTACAATGAATGGATGCTGTAAAAAAGATAAAGCAAATGGATGAATTATTATTACATTCAACAAGTATTACTTACTTTTACAGCTTCCAAAATATTCCTCTCTGCTTTTGTGTGAGCTGTATCCTTCTGATTTCGTATGATAGAAGCTTTTCTTAATACCTACAAAAAAAAAGGACTAATAAGTACTCTTATATACATATATGTAATAATATTTACCTTCATAGCAAAAATGCTGCCCTTATCTTTTCCAGTAACTTTTTTTACTTGAAAAACTTTTCCATATCCACCTTCTCCAAGAATCTTACATAATTCAAAATCTTGAGGTCCAGCTTTTTCTTGACCTGGATTTACATTTTGCTCCGATAATTGAACCCTTTCCAAATTGTCTGATCTGTAACAATGTTGATATTCCTGTTTCCATTTTTCTCTATAGTAAAGAGGAAAAGGACCTCAGGATGTGTTTACAAGGGTATTATTTCATATACAGCACTTGACTTAGTTGTGACTGTCAAAGACCTTCAAAATTATGATACTTACTCTAACATAGTATTCAAGGTTGTGGCATGATTATATTCATCCTAAAAAATGGGGAACAAATGAATATTCTAGCATCATCAATAAGAAATCCATAAAAAGCTGGGTAAAGTTAATATACGAACTTCTCTGCTTTCAAGAATATCATCGTCTGACTCGTCTTGATTCGCGGAATCTCCTTCGTGCAATTCTATATCGAATACTCCGGCCATTCTTCTTGTAATAAAATCACATTTAAGAGTTTTTATCGTTGATAATTTTAATTGATCGCAATGTATTTAAGTAACGCAAGCAGCTACGGATATGTATATAAACGTGATGGAACGTTACTTCTTTTTATTTGCGTGTCCACACTTATTTTGTAATGGATTGAGTGAACTGTTTACTTGTTCGTAAACTGCGAATTATGACTGTACTTATATTCAATATCATATAGAGGATTTATACTTTCTTTAGAGAATAATCAGAAAGAAACGTAAGAATTTTTGAAGAAAAGAAATAAAACTTGATTCACGTTGCCTACAGCACAGAGTACCTACAGATCAGTGCCAATACAATTCTAATCTAGCACGAAATATACATACGACAGATACATAGAAACTTTTCAAAGGTTTCGTTCTATCTGAAGTTGGGAGCGAAAACTACACGTTATCATGTCGATCGCGCAGTTCAAATACTACGAGTTTTGCTCCAAAAGTAAGCTTATTTCTATAACTCTCTTAATAGCTATTTGCCTCTTAATAATCGACTGGAAGATAAGGTAAGAATTTAAGACAGCATAATTATTTAAACTATATACTCGTGTGATTCCAATCTGCTGTGTAGTTCCTGGTAGTTACCTAAAAATTTCAATTCAGTGCTGAGTTTATTATCAAGAATTGGAGCAATTTACTCAATCTTATAACCATACTAATTCGACAGATTAAAAATGTGCATCTGTCCACGTATCAAATTTCTTCCTCTATTGCGTTTCACTCAAATTGCATGCCTTGTCTGTTGCACAAATTCATATTTGGCGCTCCTACAAAGCGACATCTACCAATCGATACGAAACCATATGTATCGACTTATGCAGAAAGATTTCTACGTTCTTGATAGTTAATGCCAGTGTAAGCAGAGCCATCTAGGACGATGTAGCGTTGCTTTGATACCATTTGATACCCACGTCTTTGATAAACGTAGTTACGATGCGTTAATGGGCAATGGTTATGTTTAATAAGTTTCTCGTACAATTGAGGTAAGTTATTGATATTATTTCAAAATATTGTGTTATAAAAAAAGGCCAAGCTTATCGCGACCGTGAAATAAAGTATACTTGTCCAAAAATTTCGTTCGTAGTTTCATATATTACGCGACGCGGCGAAATGCGTTTGTGATCCGATTCGTTTACGTTAAGCTGCCGATTTACTGGTTAAAATATTCGTTGAAATTCAGTTGTAAAGTAATATGAATGTTTTGGTTCCTAATTAAAAGTTCATATAGAGCTTATTAAACTAAAATTCGTGTATTCGATATTTTTTATGTAATTACGTATATCATAGATATTGTTTGGAGCATAAGAGACTATATTTTTTTTACTTTTTCAGAATTTAGATATCACAATGTCTATTCCACCATATTTGCTGGGGCCTAACCCATGGGCCACCATGATGGCCCAGCAACAGGCACATGCCCAATTAGCTGCAGCTCAAGCTCATGCTCAAGCAGCGGCGCATGCACAGGCTGCACATCATGCACATATGCAAGCAATTGCGGGTTCACCATTACCACAAATGCCCAAGCAGCCTGAAGTATTATCAGAGGATAAACTTCAAGAAAAAGGTATTAAAGCATGATTGCTTGCAAAATATTTAACATTAATTCTTAATATTAATTTAAATTTTTGCTAACATTACAGCTCAAAAATGGCAACAACTACAATCAAAGAGATTTGCAGAAAAGAGAAAATTTGGTTTTGTGGATGCTCAGAAGGAAGATATGCCTCCAGAACATATAAGAAAAATCATTAGAGATCATGGAGATATGAGCAGTCGCAAATACAGACATGATAAACGTGTTTATTTAGGGTAAGTAAACATAGAATAAGATATTATCAGCTAAAAAAAAAAATCAATATTAAGTAATATTATTTTATTTATTTTTTTACAGAGCACTAAAATACATGCCTCATGCAGTTATGAAACTTTTAGAAAACATGCCTATGCCTTGGGAACAAATTCGAGATGTGAAGGTTTTGTATCACATCACAGGTGCAATCACATTTGTAAATGAAATTCCATGGGTTATAGAGCCAGTATATATAGCACAATGGGGGTAAGATAATAGTTAAAGCTCTAATGAATGATAAACGTAGCTGTGATATGTTTAGTTACTACATATTTTGCATTTTTTTCATCTACAGCACAATGTGGATTATGATGCGACGAGAAAAGAGAGATCGAAGACATTTTAAAAGAATGAGATTTCCACCGTTTGACGATGAAGAGCCGCCATTGGATTATGCGGATAACGTTTTAGACGTAGAACCTTTGGAAGCTATTCAGATTGAACTTGACTCCGAAGAAGATGAATCTGTAGCGTCTTGGTTTTATGAACACAAACCGCTTGTTGGTACAAAGTAAGCATATTGTTTTGTCTTTAATATTTTATTATGATTATATATTTAATATATCTTAATGATGAATCGCGTAGGGGTCCTGAAGTCAACTAGTATGTGAGTTGACAGCTGTAGTAACTTTTCAGTGTTGTCCGAGACGACTAGAAGAGTTGCTATTAGCTGGACAAAACGCTAGTCTGAATTATATTGCTATGTTAAAAGCTAAATTGTTGAGGACGTTCCTTTTTCTAACTTGCAAATGATATTTCAGACACGTAAATGGATCCACTTACCGAAGGTGGAATTTGACTCTACCACAAATGGCGACTTTGTATCGCTTAGCAAACCAGTTGTTAACAGACTTGGTAGATCAAAACTTCTTTTATCTTTTCGATCCGAAATCATTCTTCACTGCTAAAGCATTGAATATGGCTATTCCTGGTGGACCAAAATTTGAACCATTGGTGAAAGATTCAAACGCAGCCGACGAAGATTGGAATGAGTTCAACGACATAAATAAAATTATTATTAGGCAGCCTATAAGAACAGAGTATAGGATTGCGTTTCCATATTTGTACAATAATATGCCCCACTTTGTGCATTTATCATGGTAAGTTTATATTTCACTTCTTCGTCACAACTTTTAATACCATCCACACAAGTTTTGAGACTAAATAGTTGATTTGTAATATATTAAAGTCTTACTAGCAGTGTGGTAGAGCAAAAAGAAAAACAAGTGGTGACCGTTATTCGTATCCTTCGTGAAGTATAGAAGGCGACTGCTGAAATCACCTACATTTATTTAAACATAAATATATTACTTTAGTAACATAAAACATGTAATTGTACAGCAAAACATTATTCACCAATGAATCTTTACATCCTAGGTACCATGCACCGAATGTGGTATACATAAAAACTGAAGACCCTGACTTACCCGCATTTTACTTCGATCCCTTGATTAATCCCATCTCACATAGGAATTCCTTGAAGGTAAAGTATACATTATTAAGATTTATATGTAAAGAATATTACAGATATTTAACATTTAGAATTATTATATATATTTCAGACTATGGAGCCACAAATTGAAGATGACGAAGATTTTGTATTGCCAGAAGAAGTGCAACCGTTCCTACAAGAAACTCCTTTATACACCGATAATACGGCAAATGGTATAGCACTTCTATGGGCACCCAGACCATTTAATACCCGTTCTGGACGAACTAGAAGGGCCATCGATATTCCCTTGGTAAAATCCTGGTACAGGGAGCACTGTCCACCAGGACAACCTGTTAAAGTTCGAGTTAGTTATCAAAAGTTATTGAAGTACTTCGTTTTGAATGCGTTAAAGCATCGACCTCCAAAACCACAGAAGAAACGATACCTATTCCGGTCGTTTAAATCCACCAAGTTCTTCCAGACCACTACAATAGACTGGGTCGAAGCTGGTTTACAAGTATGCAGACAAGGATACAATATGTTAAACTTACTTATTCATAGAAAGAACTTGAACTATCTTCACTTGGATTACAATTTCAACCTGAAACCAGTAAAGACACTGACGACCAAGGAAAGAAAGAAATCTCGGTTCGGAAATGCATTCCATTTGTGTCGTGAGATACTTCGTTTAACAAAGTTAATCATCGATTCTCACGTGCAATACCGACTGAATAACGTAGACGCGTTCCAATTGGCGGATGGTTTACAGTATATTTTCGCACACGTTGGTCAATTGACTGGCATGTATCGATATA
The DNA here is from genome assembly GCF_051401765.1 of Calliopsis andreniformis. Classification (NCBI taxonomy): domain Eukaryota; kingdom Metazoa; phylum Arthropoda; class Insecta; order Hymenoptera; family Andrenidae; genus Calliopsis; species Calliopsis andreniformis. Next base: position 13,307,778 of record NC_135063.1, read on the forward strand.
AATACAAGTTGATGAGACAGATCAGAATGTGCAAGGACTTGAAACACTTGATTTACTATCGTTTCAACACTGGCCCCGTGGGCAAAGGTCCTGGTTGCGGATTCTGGGCACCTGGATGGCGGGTTTGGCTCTTCTTTATGAGAGGAATCACTCCACTGCTGGAAAGGTGGTTGGGAAACCTACTGTCTAGGCAATTCGAGGGCAGACATTCCAAGGGTGTCGCGAAAACGGTGACCAAGCAGCGAGTAGAATCGCATTTCGATCTTGAATTAAGAGCGTCTGTGATGCACGATATTGTAGACATGATGCCAGAGGGAATTAAGCAAAATAAAGCTCGTACGATACTGCAGCATTTGAGCGAAGCATGGAGATGCTGGAAGGCAAACATTCCTTGGAAAGTACCTGGCTTACCGATTCCAATCGAAAACATGATCCTTCGTTACGTGAAGATGAAGGCCGATTGGTGGACAAACACCGCCCATTATAATCGAGAGCGTATCAGACGTGGAGCAACTGTCGACAAGACCGTTTGTAAGAAGAATCTTGGACGTCTGACAAGATTGTATCTAAAAGCTGAACAGGAGCGACAGCATAACTATTTGAAGGACGGTCCATACATTTCTCCAGAGGAAGCTGTAGCTATATACACCACGACTGTGCACTGGTTGGAGTCTAGAAGATTTGCACCCATACCTTTCCCTCCACTGTCATACAAACACGATACTAAACTGTTGATATTGGCTTTGGAACGTTTAAAAGAGGCGTACAGCGTCAAATCAAGACTGAATCAAAGTCAACGCGAGGAACTTGGTTTAATTGAACAGGCATACGATAATCCACACGAGGCACTCTCCAGAATAAAGCGTCACCTCCTCACACAGAGAGCTTTCAAAGAGGTGGGAATCGAATTCATGGATCTCTATAGCCATCTGATTCCCGTTTACGACGTTGAACCACTGGAGAAGATAACAGATGCTTACTTGGATCAGTATCTTTGGTATGAAGCGGATAAACGAAGATTATTCCCGCCATGGGTGAAACCTTCGGACACAGAACCACCACCTTTGCTGGTTTACAAGTGGTGTCAAGGTATCAATAATTTACAAGACGTCTGGGATGTCAGTGAGGGAGAGTGCAACGTACTATTGGAATCGAAGTTCGAGAAGCTGTACGAAAAAATAGATTTGACGTTGTTGAACAGACTTCTTCGATTGATTGTTGATCATAACATAGCCGATTATATGACAGCAAAGAATAACGTGGTGATAAACTACAAGGACATGAATCATACTAACAGTTATGGTATAATCAGAGGTTTACAGTTCGCATCATTCATAGCTCAGTATTATGGCCTCGTTCTAGACTTGTTAGTCCTCGGCCTGCAAAGAGCAAGCGAAATGGCTGGCCCGCCTCAAATGCCCAACGATTTTCTAACATTTCAAGATGTCGCGTCCGAAACAGCTCATCCTATTAGATTGTATTGCAGATACGTTGACAGAATACATTTATTCCTGCGATTCTCTGCGGATGAAGCGAGGGACCTGATTCAGAGGTACTTAACAGAGCATCCTGATCCTAATAACGAGAATATCGTGGGTTATAACAACAAAAAGTGCTGGCCTCGAGATGCTCGCATGCGGCTGATGAAGCATGATGTTAACTTGGGCCGTGCCGTGTTCTGGGACATCAAAAATCGACTGCCTCGTTCCACTACTACGATACAATGGGAAAACAGTTTCGTCAGCGTATACAGTAAAGATAACCCGAACTTATTGTTTAATATGAGCGGGTTCGAATGTAGGATTTTGCCAAAATGCAGAACTACACACGAGGAGTTCACGCATAGAGACGGCGTGTGGAACTTACAAAACGAGATCACAAAGGAGAGGACAGCCCAGTGTTTCTTAAGAGTGGATGACGAAAGTTTGCAACGGTTCCATAATAGAGTCAGGCAAATTCTGATGGCTTCTGGTTCCACAACTTTCACGAAAATTGTTAATAAATGGAACACAGCGTTGATTGGATTAATGACGTACTTCCGTGAGGCTGTGGTAAACACTCAAGAGCTTCTGGACTTATTGGTCAAGTGTGAGAATAAGATTCAAACTCGTATCAAGATTGGACTCAACTCGAAAATGCCTTCTCGATTTCCACCAGTAGTGTTTTACACGCCGAAAGAATTGGGAGGTCTTGGAATGCTTTCCATGGGACATGTGCTCATACCTCAGTCAGATTTGAGGTGGTCGAAGCAGACTGACGTTGGTATCACTCATTTCCGTTCAGGTATGAGCCACGACGAGGATCAACTGATTCCAAACTTGTATCGGTATATTCAACCCTGGGAGTCAGAGTTCATTGATTCACAGCGAGTATGGGCAGAATATGCTCTAAAACGTCAAGAAGCCAACGCACAGAATCGTAGGCTTACTCTGGAAGATCTTGAAGACAGTTGGGATCGTGGTATTCCTAGAATAAATACACTGTTTCAGAAAGACAGACACACTCTTGCTTACGATAAGGGTTGGAGGATACGTACAGAATTTAAGCAGTACCAGGTATTGAAACAAAATCCATTTTGGTGGACTCATCAACGTCACGATGGTAAATTATGGAACTTGAACAATTATAGAACAGACATGATTCAGGCTCTTGGCGGTGTAGAAGGTATTTTGGAGCACACGCTCTTTAAGGGAACGTATTTCCCAACCTGGGAAGGTCTTTTCTGGGAGAAAGCGTCTGGTTTCGAAGAGTCTATGAAGTATAAGAAATTAACTAATGCTCAGAGATCAGGTTTGAATCAAATTCCAAATCGTCGATTCACTTTATGGTGGTCGCCAACTATTAACAGAGCAAACGTGTACGTCGGATTCCAAGTACAGCTGGATCTGACTGGAATATTTATGCATGGTAAAATTCCAACTTTGAAGATATCTCTGATTCAAATTTTCCGTGCTCACTTGTGGCAAAAAGTACACGAATCCATCGTAATGGATCTTTGTCAAGTTTTTGATCAAGAACTGGATGCACTGGAAATCGAAACTGTTCAAAAAGAAACTATACATCCTAGGAAATCGTATAAAATGAATTCTTCGTGTGCTGATATCTTACTTTTCTCTGCGTACAAGTGGAACGTCTCTAGGCCGTCTCTGCTTGCTGACTCAAAAGATCTTATGGACAATACTACCACACAAAAATATTGGATAGATGTGCAGCTTAGATGGGGAGACTACGATTCTCACGATATCGAAAGATATGCAAGAGCTAAATTCTTGGATTATACAACAGATAACATGTCCATTTATCCATCACCCACAGGATTACTAATCGCCATTGATTTGGCTTATAATTTACACAGTGCATATGGAAACTGGTTCCCTGGGTGTAAGCCGCTTATACAGCAAGCTATGGCAAAAATAATGAAAGCTAATCCAGCTTTGTATGTGTTACGAGAACGTATTAGGAAAGCATTACAACTGTACTCGTCAGAACCTACGGAACCGTACTTGTCTTCACAAAATTATGGAGAACTTTTCTCAAATCAAATCATTTGGTTTGTCGATGATACCAACGTTTATCGTGTTACCATCCATAAAACGTTTGAGGGTAATTTGACAACAAAACCTATAAATGGAGCAATCTTTATCTTTAATCCTCGAACTGGTCAGCTATTCTTAAAAATCATCCATACTTCGGTTTGGGCTGGCCAGAAACGTCTGGGTCAGTTGGCTAAGTGGAAGACTGCTGAAGAAGTAGCTGCACTTATTCGTTCCCTACCAGTTGAAGAACAGCCGAAGCAAATTATTGTAACCAGAAAGGGAATGTTGGATCCTTTGGAAGTGCATTTACTCGATTTTCCTAACATTGTGATCAAGGGATCCGAACTTCAGTTACCATTCCAAGCATGCTTGAAAGTTGAGAAGTTTGGAGATTTAATCTTGAAGGCGACAGAACCTCAGATGGTGTTGTTCAACTTGTATGACGATTGGTTGAAGACCATCTCATCATACACAGCATTCTCGCGTTTGATTCTTATCCTTCGTGCATTGCATGTTAACACTGAAAGGACAAAAGTCGTTCTGAAGCCTGACAAGACAACTATAACAGAACCGCATCACATATGGCCCTCTTTAACAGATGACGAATGGATCAAAGTAGAAGTTCAGTTAAAAGACCTTATATTGGCAGACTATGGGAAGAAGAATAACGTAAACGTCGCATCATTGACTCAATCTGAAATTCGAGATATCATTTTGGGTATGGAGATCAGCGCTCCATCCGCTCAACGTCAACAAATCGCTGAGATCGAAAAGCAAACGAAAGAGCAATCACAGCTTACTGCAACTACTACTAGAACGGTGAACAAACACGGTGATGAAATTATTACGGCGACTACATCCAATTACGAAACGCAGACGTTTAGCTCGAAAACTGAATGGAGAGTTCGAGCAATCTCAGCTACGAACTTGCATCTCAGGACCAATCATATTTACGTATCGTCTGATGACATTAAAGAGACTGGTTACACTTACATTTTGCCGAAGAATGTGCTGAAAAAATTTGTCACTATCTCAGATTTACGAGCACAGATTGCAGGATACCTGTATGGTATCAGTCCACCAGATAATCCCCAAGTGAAAGAAATCAGATGTATAGTTATGGCTCCTCAATGGGGAACTCACCAAACTGTTCACTTACCTAATGCACTTCCAAATCACCAGTATCTCAAAGAAATGGAACCTCTTGGTTGGATTCACACTCAGCCTAATGAGTTGCCGCAGTTATCCCCACAGGTACATAAGTTTTTATCGATATTATTTAGTTATTACATCTATTTTTTACTTTAGCTTATTCCTAATCTATTTTTTATAATATAGGATATATCTACACACGCCCGAATAATGGCGGAAAATCCGATCTGGGATGGAGAAAAAACCATAGTTATTACTTGCAGTTTTACTCCAGGATCATGTTCTCTTACAGCATACAAACTTACACCCAGGTTTGTATTTTTTATTTATTGAAACATCATTTGCACACACTTAGAATTCCATTGCTAAACAAATTAATATTTTACTGAATAATATTTCTTCGTTTTTCAGTGGCTTCGAATGGGGCAAACAAAATACTGACAAAGGAAACAATCCTAAGGGTTATCTACCAAGTCATTACGAAAAAGTACAGATGCTGTTGTCTGATCGGTTCCTTGGCTTCTTCATGGTTCCAAGTCAAGGATCTTGGAATTATAATTTCATGGGTAAGATTCTTCATCTAATATTTATTCGTTCTAACTGGCTCTTATTTTATTAAAAAATTGAATATCATTGTTGTTTTTTTTTTGTTGTAGGTGTCAGACACGATCCGAATATGAAATACGAACTGCAGCTGGCAAATCCAAAGGAATTCTATCACGAGATTCATAGGCCTGCTCACTTTTTAAATTTCTCGAGTTTGGAGGATGGTGACGGCGTAGGAGCCGATCGTGAAGATGTGTTTGCTTAAGAGAAGAAACCAATCAGGTCGGTTTCATTACAGGAAACTAATTTTTAATTTCAAATGAAATATTTCTACTTGTACATACACTAAACAGATAGACGAACAATTTTCTTAGAATATTTGTGCGGTCACTAATCAAGATTCTTTACAATACAGTAAACTCGACGACATTTTTATTGATATTTCGTGATAGTTATATCGACGATCGATGAGTTTTGTTAGTATAAATGCATAGATTTAAGGATTTAAGTAAGGAGTTCAGGAGTATTACTTTAAACGTAAGTCATTTAATGTTTGTACTATACTTTAATATCGTTTTAGAATAAAAGTACATAATTTATATACGTCAACATTATGTATATATGTGTATAAGAAAAGTGTACAAAAGTTTCACGCACTTGACCTTGTAAAGCTAATAAGATACACTAAAATATACGCTGACACGCTTGAATTATTTCTAAAGCGTAAAATACAGCTCCATAAGCTGTTCAAAACATCGATTTGAATGCATAATATTTAGATGTTCACATGGAAAAAGCATAATATTTAGATATTCACATGGAAAAAGCATAATAGAGTGTGTTATAAAAGCTTCTTAAGTACTGAATGTATCATGTTAAATATGATGAATTCAAAATGTTCTAATATTTGTAACTACATCTCAAATATCATATCAGTTTGTGCTTGTATTTAAATGTCAAATATCAATTCATACACTCCTTTTCAGAATGCCCTAGAAGTGCTATTTTTACACCGTCTTTTCGAATAGTGAACGCAAAGTTTAACTTAAGTCATTTAAATAGATGTAAATGATCGTTGACTAGATAGTAACTGCGTTCCTTTCCGGCTCATTTTGTCGCGTTGATGTTCGTATAAATAATCCCCACGTAAACGTAAACGCAAATTTATGTTATTAATGTTGTAATTATTTCATTTTGATGACCAGAGGATTTTCATGAGCGCCTGAATCATGCGGCAATATTTTGGGAGAGAAAAATCCACAAAGCAGATCCGTACATTAATTGGACAGAGGACGCATTAAGTAGAATCATGGTCGACAACTGGTTTAACGGTACGAAGAGTTTCACTCGTGTAAGGGTTGATTTTTTCTTGTAGCGGTGCCGCAGACGTTGTACAGGTACGAGAAGCTGAACTGTGGTAAGCGCTACGAGTCGAATTCCTCGAGAGAAAATTGCGCCCTTGACAGCCAAGCCTCTTCAGAAGAAGTTGTTTGATTTTATCTTTCCAAACGAAAATGAGGAAGATGATTACTCCTTGCAAGGTATTCGCCAAATCAGTAAAATACCAAATGTACGGTGGTGAATCGTGGAATAGAAATGATATTATCTCCATTGACCAGTTGATGCCCATTACGATGAATAACTTCAAATACAAGTTGAACCTGCGTAATGAATATCTATATATAATTTTCATAATATATCAGAAGTGTAAGATGATACTAATTAGTTTTCATATGTCTAGTAATGTGTGTAGAGTGGGGGAAGGTAAACAAGATGAGAAATTGAAATCATTCTACACTGCTAATTGCAAGCAATTAATTTCCCGATCGTTCTTCAAAAATCCCAACTTAACGAGAAGTTAAAAGTCTATGCCAACTTTATTCAAGAAGTACGTTTGATTTAGAAAAAAACTGAGATTACATAAAGAAAATACATCGAATTCAAAACTCATAGATATTAAGTAAGTAATTATGCTGCACATATTTTCTAATTTTGTGGGTTTCTGTATCGTACATATGTTCAGTATAAAGGAAACGTGTTTTTATATGATACAGACTAATCGCAAGTTGTCCGAAAAACGAAACGTGCGACCATACGGGTAACTGTTCACTGCGGATGTATTTGCTACTTTAGAAGAACCCGTCATTACGAAAACAAATCAAAGCATGGGAAAGTGTCGGTTTTATCCGTAGTATGAGAAGGTCCAAAAATAGTTTAGCCATCATAAGCGTATAGTAAGAGTGCCGATCTCGTCGCATTTTAATCAAAGATAATTAATTCCACGATATTAACGAAATATTTTCGACATATTTTCTGTGTAATCTTCAGAGTTTAGTGTTAGTTATGAAGAATACAGGAGATGGAAGTAATTAATTATTAATAACGAGTCAAAAGGAATTAACCATTGTTTGTTGTCGTCATGGCGCTTACTATCTACGCCTTTGAGATGATGGGCCGTGTCCTTTTTATGTTGCATGATTTTAATAGCCGTTGAGATGAAAAGACATATGTTGCAGATGACAGTAACTCCCATAGGTGCGTAAAAATATATAGCGGTTGCCATTCGCGCTGTAATTACGTTACAAGTAAAGTGTTAATGCTTCATCTTTTGGTTTAAGTTGCAAATGCATTTGTATATACAAAAATTACTGGTAATCCAACAGCTTCGATTTCCAAATCCGGGTCGAATAAAGGAATTCGGAATTTGGGGAAGAAAATCCATGATCATACACACTCCAGTAAGGAGAGACGCGCAACCCCAAGCATAGATCGAGTATATTAGAAATTTTTTGCGTTCTCTTTGTTTCACGCTGCCCTGCAGCGATCTGAAGCCTCTGAAAATGATCATTCCATTAAAAGAAAGGAAACTCATCAGAGGGTCGCATTTTCTCAGCTTTCGCTCTTCCTAGATTCTATTCACGTTACACGGACCAACTCCCAAGGCAACTGTGGTTTTAGATGACGCATCGCATTTCCGGTGCGTACATACCAAATCACAAAAACCAAGTGGAATGTTGTAACGCTGTAGAACATTTTAGGCGAGAGACGCGTTTTCTGCGAAGCCACTTCAACGTTTTGTCTCGGCGTTTGTGAATCATAAACGCAACGCGACTTGGAATAGCAAGAATTTTATTTAGTCTAACAGAATCAAGGGAAATATTAAACTTTTTTGTGCAATTCTGTCGTCATTTAACTTCTATTGGTGCTCTCACTTTTTTTTGCTTTTTGCGAGCCAACTATCTCAATGAGGGACAGGGGACATGGTCACACCCTCGCTCATGTGGCACTCGCTCAGTCATTTATCTACTTATTTATATGAAAAAATGGGCTTGGCGAGTCGCAGGCACGGTTGGGACGATAACATCTTATTAACTCGAGTATAGGATATCATGCGTCGTGGACACATCATTATTCTCGTGTAACATTCTCACGCGATCTTGACGAACTATATAAAAATACCGAGAAATCGGGAACGTTGCAGTATACATGTGTAAACAAAAAAGCCTGAGTTAATGAATAATGAAATATTCGGTAAAACAATCGATAAGTAGCAAACTGAAATTCTTGTAAGTAGATAATTCCAATATGCAACTACTTCCGAACAAAAGATTTTGTTTTCGTCTCACAATGTTTCTCCACGATTCTTTTTGCAGCTCTCTCAATATAGGTGGATAATATCGACGTCGGGGTTGGCGTCAGCTCTGGGAGAGACCAATTCTCGGCATTCGAGATTTGTTTAGACGATACGTCACGATTTGTTTGCTGTACACCTGGCGTTCTATAGATACATAAGTAGATCTCGAACTTTTACAACAGTCTGTCGAGGTAAAAACTCGTTGCGTTCAATCTTGAGAGCAGGTTCGTCCTGAATATTTTTATGAGGCTATTTTCCTTTGACGCTATTCAGCGTAGTTAAACGTATTTATGCGTCATAGTACTCGAAGGATTGAATGACGTCCATCTGCCCTGTCTGCCCTTATTATTCCGAAGTCCCTCAACAGAATCGAAATTACGTCGAGACGTAGGCAATAACTCTCATCGATCCACGTGAGTGTCTCTTAATGGAAATGAATTAAAGGCAGATCCTTGTGTCACTCGTCGCCTCACCCCAAATCGTAGAAGAGAGGAGACGAGTGGAGACATTATGATCGCGTTTACGCGTCAAAGTAATGGTACTCGAAGAGAGTCGTTCGTTCAGTAGACCGATCGAAATTAATTTAAGAATGTTTGCGAAGTATACACGTGCCGTCACGAACCGGATATTAATTCGCGTTATATCGTGATCAATTTTCCTCGGTGTTTGTCAATTCTCAAATTTCCCTTGTTCGTGTAGGATAACAATAATGGCATTTTCAAAGCGTTCATACCGAGAACGAAACGTCAAAGATTAAGCAGTGTAGGTGAAAGAAAAAAGAATATTCGCTTACCCAAACGTCCACCAAATATCGAAGCACATAACATTTAACCAGAAGAAGCTCGCCAGGAATGAGAAATAGATGATTATAGCTGTAACAGAGAAAGTATATATTAGCATAACGTGTTCACATTTTGTCCACAGCGTTAATATTATATCTTCAAAGATATTCTGTGAAAGAAAAACGTAGACAAGTTGATGTTTGATTTTATTAAATACTGACGAGTGTTGACTAAAAAAAGGGTACCCAATGCAATGCAGAGGCCATCAGAAATATTGTCCGGTGGTGTAATCTGTACAGATGCGAGTACTATATATGCGATCATCAGAGAACCGACGTATCCACGAAGTGTATGTCCATGCATATTCTTCAGATCAGGTATCACCGAATAGACGAGAAATGTAACAAAGAGGAAGGGTACTGACACTATCATCCCAACAGGAATGGCGTACCGTGATTGATCCTCTACGTCTTCCTCTGGAGGAAAACAGACACGCACAATATACGAGCCATTCTTGTTGATGCTAAAACAGTATTTCTCATTGACCAGCTGGATCAGATTGTATAGGTAAATAGAGCCATTCGTGAGAAGTATGAATGCATCCTCGGGTGTCGTACTTGGTGAAAGCTCGTATTGACCTCTCTTCTCGCAATAATCTTCCTCGCTCCAGTTGAAATTAATAATTTTGACTTGATCAGGAATAGGACGTTTTGTCAACAACTTGTGACTCTTTGAATGATAAAGAGGCGGAAGTCGAAAGGTGTTGTTCGTCTTAAAGCATTTGCGTGATTCACTGTTCAACATCCCCATCCCGTGCGGGCAACACAGGTGGATAGGCGTCGGGATTTCATTTTCTACTTCATCGCTGAAGAAATTTTTAGAAAAGCTGTCATCTTCTGTGTAATCGTTCGATGGAGGCGAAGACGAATGGATATTTATCGCGAATATGGATAAAGCCGATAACAGCCAAATCGTGAAGACCGTTTGTCGACACCAAACAACGCCGAACATCTTGGTAGGTGCGTTCCCGTGAACGAACTGCATTTATCGCGAGTTGTCCGGATCTATCGTGACCGCAAGCATTATCACTACCGCACGGAAACACGACTGAACACTTAATATAGCTGAATACGCCCTTCTATTCTTTTTCGTTTATCTTCATCTAGTAATTAATTTGTGTATGATTCTTCCACACGTTTGCCGTGTCTCTATATTTCTTTTTCCCTCTCCTCTGTTTCGCCGACTTTAAGCAGCAATTTTAGAAAAATAACAATGTTGTCTGCGATATATGGTCGTTGCGTGATCCATTTCTCTTTCTCTGCTTGTACTGTGAAGAAAGCGAGGGAACAAAAGATATATGTTAACAATCTTTTAGAGAGATAGTGAAGACGTAATTAGAAAAGTATTTATGCTTCGATTTCAATTTTCACGGAGATTGGAGTTCCAATCGACTTCTACACACGTTGACACGACGCAGAGTAAGTCTAATCGGTGTTTTAAAGGAAAATGATAAGCACGTTACTTTGTCACAAGGTATTTTGCATTATTTTAGCTTCGAACCGAATAAATCGATGTGGAATGACTTTCCTGGCAGAAATATATTACTGTAGATAAGTAACCGATTACCTTTGAGCATTAGGACGCGTATAGAAGTTTAAACGGCTAACACAAGCTTCGACTTGAATGCCTGCAGGCATTAGAAACACGTAATTGACGAATATGATTAGGAGATTCCCACGCTAAATAAAAATCTCAACTTCAAAACTATTTTGTCGGGAAGAAAACTTTTCGAACACATTTAAAACACAAAACTAACAGCAAACTCAGAAGGATGTAATGTTTGAACGAGTAATTATCATGTTCTTGCAACTAACATATTTGTATCAATTTTCAGCAAGATTTTCACAGTATTCTGCGACATGAATCTTGTACTATAATACAGCGACTAAACATTTTACATCATTCTGATGTAGATGTCGAACACAATTCACGTTACAGGAGAATCGCAATTTTCTGATTCACACTACTCCATCGTACTTTACCAACGTAGTAAGAAAGAAATGACACATGTTTGCATGGATAATGATTTTCCTTCCTCTTCAAATCGTTACTTTCTGTGTATTTTTCCAACGCTGCTTTCAGTCAACAATCATCGATGAATCTCCGCTCGAAGGAGAAGAAACGAAACCATTCATCAACTACTACACACACCAAATACTTGTGATTGAATGAACGACAATATATTGATAAGAAGCGAAACCGTTACACGACGGGTGGCGTTAAGAACGAGAAGAAATATTCGACTGTGAACCATGCGATGAAGCGACGGAACAAGTAGTTATTCTCTTGCATAGCCGAACGACACAACACTGATTATAAGCATTCCAAACTATTCCTGTCATCCATTTATCGTATAAAACCGGTATCTCCTCCTTCCAATTTATGCTATGACCTATAAACATTTCCATGATTATAGATACCGTAAATACCACGTTATTTGAGAAATTATGTTTAATAATGGTGAAGTACTTCGTTTGCCTGAAACTTCAACGTAGCATGGCAAACTTGTAGTCACCTATCTTATTCCATTATCCTTGTATCAATCTTCCTAGCGCGGGAAAGTCAACAATTTCAAAAGACAGAAAGAATAAGAGGAGATTACAAAGAGAAACAAGAAGCAAAAATTATAAATGTGAAGCTTACCTATTGCAGAACAAAAGCTGAACGCAAAGTAGAACAGCTTGGCCAATATGAGGAAGGTGTAGGCAAGGATAAGACAGGCAACGTAACACATTAAGGTTTTTCCATACAGGTTCCTCAGCTCCGGAATGATCGCGTACACCAGAAATGTGACGAGGAAGAATGGGATCGAGATTATGATACCGATCTTGTAAGATTCTTGATGCTTTTCTGGGTCCTCGCTAGACGCAGAACGGTCCGCAGACACGCACACCAGAACGCCTATCTTCTTGAAAGACTCCTTCCAGTCGAAACAGTAACCCCAAGCATGGAACATACTTGTAGAGGTTTTAAGTGTGCCGTTTTTCTGAAGCTCGAACGCATCTTCGGCGTACTGTTCTGGTTCAAGCATGTACTTGGACGAATTCTCTAAACATCTCATGTTCTCCACCACCATGAACAGCTCACCTATGTGTGTGTACCTTTGGATCTCTGGGGCGAGTTGGCTGCTCTTGAGAACCAAATCATGTCCAGATATACCGTCAGATAAACGAGTGCAATTTGGTCGATCACCTGCTCCTAGGATCTCGTTTCGTCGGCAGCATTTTCTCAGACAAGCTCGTAGCTTACACATGCAGCCGAGGGTTTCATTCCCGAAGACTTGGTAAGTCCCAACTGGGTACATCAATTTATTGTGTACTAAAGTTCCATTTGGGAATCTAGTCATCTTATTTGGTTCCAAGACGATAGGAGGAAACGGTCCACAGAAGGAGTTCTGGTTTTCTATTTCATCTGGCTCTTGAGCCCATGCCAGAACAGCACAGTGGATTACAAGCAACGAAATTATAAAATGAATAGCCATGGTACAAAGCTGCATCGCGAGCTTCCCATCAGCGGACTATCAGTTTTACGCGCCCGTAGACAACACTCCGTTTCTTGTGTTTTCGCTTATTTTCATTTCATGGCTATTCGGGCCGAAATCTTGGAGATAACAGACAATTTCATTACGATCGTTTACAAGTTTAGACTTATCGAGGCGGGTTGTGACGACCCGTGACGGTTCGAGACCAACTGCTCTCCGAATTTTTTGATCGCCGCGGTACAGCGCGCTTGAACACCGCCACCCACAGGCTAGATATCTCTACTACCAAGGTAGGTGCCTTCCTTGGACCAACTACCCTTGTGCTCATCTGGTGTACCGTTTATCGATTCTGATAAGAGATTGCAATCGGTAAGTAGAGCGCAGCACCTCTCTCGATGTTCTAGCGACTCCACCAAACGCTGGAAGGGTTTTAAATTGTAAATTCTCGATAGTTATTGCTTGATAGTTAATTAGTGTATCTTTTGATATAATTAGAATATTGTGGGACCTGTTAAATAGACATTTCTTGATGAGTCTAACTAGCGGGTCTGGAACCAAAGACTTCTTTTGTCCTTTCTCTCTTTCATCTTTAATCTTAATCGAGTTATCACAATTTCGCCTCATTCTTACATTCACATTTGCCCCTTTCAACACAAAAAATCTAAGTATGTGTATGTGAATAAGTTTACTACAATTTTCCAGCATTTTTACTTGTTTTTATTGCATACCTGAAGACCTTTTCCTACAACCTCCTATCGCGCAAATAAATTTGTTATTACCTGTGCTATTCCTTAGATTGAAAACATTGATATTAATGTGCAACATTTTTTAAGCATATTTGATTCAAATATATCTCGGTTTTTATTCAACTTCAGTGCCAAATATCCTTCTAGCATATTTAAAAATATCCTATTCTAAGGTTAACCATTTTTGATAAGAGCGAAAAGTATAATTTTGATATCAATGATGAAAATAATGCGCGGACGTATAAATTGTCTGTACCATAGACAAAATATAAAGCAGATTTTTCATCTAATATACATTTTTATTAAATTTGTTCGTTTATCGATTGAGAACAGAACGAGATTGCAGCGCTATTAGTGGTGGGAATTGAAACTAAATATGATAGCGGTGGCCTGATACATACACGGTTTCTATAAGATGATCAGTCTGTTTATGCTTGCTGAGGTAGTATACTTCACATACTTTGTATACAAGGTCCGTGAATGGAATGAGACAGAGTAATATAGAGTAACCATAAAAATTTGTTTTTTTTTCATACTATCTTTCAGTTTGAAAAATAATCGTCGACGATTTATTTTCAGATAATTTGTATATTGATACGAGCTGTCATCGTCTTTTAGCAGGAGAGCTATGTGTGACAACGTAAAGAACAATCCTTTTGCAGGATTGTTCTCAACTATCGACGATGCCGTGTCATTCTCATCCCAAAATCAAATTCTTATTAATAATAATGATAAAGTCAATTACATTACTGAACTTGAAGATAAAAGCGTTCCCGATATTCAAGGATCCACAGACTTTGAAGATTCCGAGAATCGCAAAACTGACAGTGAGGTTAATCGTCTTCTCGGTGACATATTTGGGATAACATTACAGGTTACGGTGACAAACGAACACCAAAATCGTAAACTGGTATTAATTGATGTTGACTCAATGGAACAAGCAGTTTTCGAACGATTAATGCTTCCTGACCTTGAGTCTAAATTGACACTTGTCAGCGATTCCAAACCAGTACAGTGTGATTCGCATACACTAGAAAAACAAGCAATATTTTATTTGTTTGAGTGTTATCGTCGATTACAAGTACATCAGAAGAAATTAGAACTCAGTGATATTGTCAATAAAATGCAACAAATTATATTGCAAAATGCAGGTGTTGCATTACAAGAACCTGACTTATTCGAAGGACAAGAGGTATGTATGTACATGCAGGCATATATGGTGCAACATTTAAGGGTTGCAACGCTAGGAAAATATATTAAGTACATTTTCTTCAGATTCACAATCAATTTATTACATTATGTATGGAAGAGGGTAGACTAAAGCCAGAACTAGTATCTTTTACTAATGGTATTGTGAATGAATTGCAAGCGAAAAATGAAGAAAATGCTGATGATGTAATTGCTGCATCTTTTACCCCTATTCTTTATGTAATTCATGTACAAGCAGCACAAAGCAACCTTCTCTTTTTTCGTCAATATTGGTTTACCATATTGACTTTGTTTGCTTCAATAGAACCTTTAGCCAAATTGTTAATCCAATATAGTACTCCTAAGAATAATGAGGGTAGAGCCTTTGCAGATACATTATTAGGGGCAATTCTTAGTTTAAGCTGTTTACCAAAAACATTAGAAGAACCATATTATTTTTTTGAGAAACCATTAGAACAGGTAAGCAGTCTGACAAAATAATATTGCCAGAATATTGATCGTACACTGACTAGTACATATAGATTAACACTTATATTTGTCACTGTAGTCCAATACTATTATTGAGGGCAACATTTGGACTGCTCTGGATGCATTGAGTGATTCACTGCATAAAGTTTTTCATTTATTGTTAAAATGCTCATCGGATGTTCGTCATTTGACGCTAGAGTGGATAGGCAATTGTCTTCATCTAAATGCAAGTAGAGGAAAAATATGGAACACCCAGAATGATGTCAGTTTCATCAGAGCATCGTGTGTTTCTGATGGTTTTATGTTAAACCTGGGAAATGTGTTATTGCATCTTTGTCAACCATTTTGCAGTGAAAATAGTGAAGCAAAAGCGCTTAGAATAGATCCGACTTATTGTGCTGCAGAAGTAAGTGCATTTTAAAAAAATATAGTAATCAAGTTTATTCCTTCAATTTTAAGAAATACAATAATTTTCTATTTTTCAGGTAAATGAAAATGAAGATTCGAATCATGTCATACATTTGAAAGGAATGTCTTCAGAGACATGTTTAATACCAACATCAGACAATGATGTTCGTCCAGTCGCAAAATCATTTGGATTCACCACGGAATGTTTTTTCTTAACACATAGAGCTTTGGATCTTGGCTACAGAGTAGTGTTAGACAAGCTTTTAAGGTTTATACTTTTTGGCATAATGGTTTCGCTGTACATTACATAAATTAGTGTTTGTAACAAAACAATTATTAAAATTTTAGAACTAGTCAAAACTTTGCAAGAATGCAAAGAGCACATCAGGATGCGCAAAGTGGTGAAAGCTCGGAAGTAGTAGAAGTAATGACTCTGTTCATGGAGGATGAAATGACTAAGTATATGCTTGTTGATTTTAAAAACAGAATAGAAATATTTGTTATGCAATACATCTTTTACTAAATAATTAGATCATATATCATTGTCCTGAAATATTTGTTTTTTAAATTTTAGCTATTTATCCTTAAGAGCGAGTCTTTTAGCTCCAGAGATGTTAAAATTACTAGCAAGGTTTCACGCGACATCAGCATTTTGGTTAGTACAGATATATTTAAATGATGTAAAAGTTGATGAAGAAGAGAATGATTATGCTCCAAAGAAACAGAAACCAGTGACATTTCCTTTTCCAGAAACTGTTCCAGATACTCTAAGGTATTATTTAAAAATTGTACTTTTTAATTATGTTGTTAATTTTCACGTTTAACGAAACACTATTTTTTAGATGCATTCCTGAGTTTGTTGTGGAGAACACTATTAGATTTATATGCTTTTTACGTCGTCTAAATCCAAATGTTTTCGAAGAACAAGGCTCGTCGTTTTTAGTACCAGTGTTAACAGAGGTACGCTAAAAATACGCATAACAAAATTGAAGTTGAATGAAAATTTGGTAAAATGATTGCGCATGTTGTGTCAGATCATAGTGCTGATGGAGTCTCAAAAACGATTATATAATCCCCACTTGCGTGCCCGATTGGCAGAGGGTTTAGAAGCTCTTTTACCTACAGCTGATGAAACCATGAACCCCATAATATCAAATTTAGAAACATTCCACAGAGAACAATTATTTATTACACATCCGCATAGGCAACATGTATGTAATTGTTATTGAATTTCTTAAATATTTTTCACCTTTTATAAAGTTCTGTTTCATAATTTAGATAGTCGCCAATTTACTTAAAGTATTTGTAAGCATTGAAATGACTGGGGAAAGTGTACAGTTTGAACAAAAGTTTAATTACCGACGTCCTATGTACGTTGTCATGAAATATTTATGGAAACTTCCCGAACATCGTAATAATTTTATGTAAGTAAAACGTTAGACGATATAAACAGTCATAATACAACTGAATACTTAATGGCTTAAACATTTATCTTATAGTTCTCTAGCTGCAGAAGCAGAGGCTAACATGGAAGCAGCTCAGCCACCACTATTTTTGCGTTTTATAAATCTTTTAATGAATGATGCTATCTTTTTATTAGACGAAGCTCTTTCAAATATGGCTCAGTTAAGGCAACTACTTCAAACAAGGTATTTAATTAACATATTTAATAAGAGTTACATAAGTACAATAAAACGTTTTAATGTATGTATTATGTAATCTGAAGAGAAAGTGACGAATGGAAGAAATTATCGCAACATGAACGTGACCAACAAAATGGTTACCTTCTACGGCTTGGTATGATAGCTCGATTTGATAATATTTTGGGCGGAAAGACTATAGATATGTTAAAAACGTTAACTACAGAGATAAAAACTATCTTTTGTCATCCAACAATGGTGGATCGTATTGCTTCAATGCTTAATTATTTACTACTTCAGTTAGTTGGACCAAATAAAAAAAATCTAAAGGTATAAAGTACATACAATTAAGTGGTTTTGAAATAGATTTAGTTTTACAAAGCCTTTTGATAAGTTAACTCGACTTTAGGTCAACGATAAAAAAGAATATGCATTCAATCCAGCAAATTTAGTAGTGAATATATGTCAAATCTACATTAATCTCGGTCAAATGGAATCCTTTGTGCTCGCTGTCTCCCAAGACGGTCGGTCATATAGTCCTGAACTATTTACGGACACTTTCCTCGTCCTCGGTAAGCTTTTCTACATGATTAATACTAGTAATATTGTTAGAGCCATACATTAAGATAGTTTAACTGACTTTTCAGTTCGTATTGGAGCAGATAATATCTGGAGGGAGTTGTTTTCATTCGTAGAAAGTGTAGAAGCGGCTGCAAGTCACAAGAAAGAAGAGGACGAAATTTTACTCGATGCTCCCGATGAGTTTCTTGATCCTATTATGTCTACTTTAATGACAGATCCTGTTATTTTACCATCTTCTAAAATAACTATTGATCGTCAAACTATTGCAAGGTAAATATTCTTCATAATTATTAACAGTCATTTTGTGGTTAAAGAAACACATTCAGCTGTGTTGTGTTACTCCTTCGTACATTTTAGGCATTTATTGAGTGATCAAACAGATCCATTCAATAGATCTTTTCTCACTATGGATATGGTCAAACCTGATAGTGAATTGCAACGTAGAATACAAGAATGGATGCATAAGAAAAAACAGGAAAGGCAAAAAATAGTTACTCATTAACTATTCAAAAGTGAAACCGCGTGGTGAATAATAACATTTAAAGCATATTTTCCGAGTTCGGTAATCCTCACGGTTTCAAGTATCGAAGCCAGAGAGCGTAATTTGTGGCCAACCAAATGCGCTGTGACTTTCGGCTCAAATTTTGTTTTATAGAACACAGGTTGCATATAACCCGTATGTATGTGTATGTGTACAAAAATTCTCTTTATAGATATGTAGAAATGTCAGTTTTATCCTACAATTAATGTCATGTTTAGAAGACCTTTTGACATTGCATTTTGTATAGAGTTACGTATGTTCTATAGGAATCTATGTAAATAAACACTCTTAAAGTTTCTTGTGTTTACTTGGATTATGAGTGAAATAAATTATAAGACAATGTAATAACTTGAAAGTTTAATATATTATGGAATATTTAAAAAAATATGCATTATAAAATTGTTTAAAAACATTCACTAATCATTGCTAGAATTTCATAAATTCTATGTCAATTATAATTATAATGCATTTATAAGCTCCTCAAAATTGGTAACAAACCAAGGAGCACCCAATTTGACACTGTCTCTGACAATATTCCCTCCATATCCTGTAACAAAAATAATGTTACATAAATATAAATAAATATATTTCTTTATGTACAATTTGTTAGAATACAATATAATCAAGTTATACCTATAAATAGTTCTGCTACTGAAATGGTTTCTAAATCAGTTGCACCATCTCCAACATGAACTATAGTTTCAAATCCTTTTTCTTTCTTCAAATGCTGAATTACTTTTGCTTTTCCACCGCTTTTTGCAGTGAGCTGTTTTTCATCAAATCCTGCATATTCTCCTATAAATATGTTCATAAAATATTTAGTTATAACAAATTAAATTAATAGAAATCAGGTACAAATGGATAATAACCAGTGAAATAGAATTTAAGTCTGTTTGAAAATACATTTTCTAATGGAATGTCAAGGGATATGGCAACTGGTTCTATTAAACAACGAAAGCCACCGGATATTAGAAACACTTTCTTTTGGCGAGAGTGTAGGGCCTTTATCAGAGCTCTGAAATTTTGGTAAGAAATTTTAGAGAAAACAATGAAAATCAGGTTGCAATAATTCTTTATCGATCAGAATAATTTCCTACTCAATTCCAGATGAAAGATTAGATGGGTGCAACAACAGGAGTTGCTTAACTTGTGTGATAGATGGGTTTATGATATTCAATCTTTCCGTCAAAGATTGTTGAAATGTTACACATCCTTGCATTGCCTGCTTCGTTCTAAAAGTATTTACAATTACTTTCATGTAAGAAAAATTAGAACAATTGCAATTTGAGAACACTTAAAATTCTTAATTTAATAAAAAACAAAAGAAAACGAATCTTACAATGCAGTGACCTCATCTCCCTTTCCACAAAATTTTGCTAGTTCATCGATTCCTTCTTCTCTTATGACGGTAGAGTCGACGTCAAAGGTCACTGCATCTGCTTTCCTCCATATCGCTTTCAGGTCGTTTATATTTGCCATCTATTACATTCACAGCAACAAGTATCGAAACTATAACTTTTTGTGTGTCAAATGCGCAAACAAATAGTTGTCATTCTGCGAAAGCAATAGAGAAACCTAAATAATTGCACATGGTTTGTTAGATTACCTCAAAAGCTTTAAAGAATAACTGTACATGTAAACTAGAATTTCCTTACGATCCCTTCCGGTCATGATAAACTATTACATCATCATAAACTGAACTTTCGAGATATCTAAGGCTACATTTTTATCATTAAATGTTAATAATGTTTGAGGTTAAGACATTACTCGCCCTTTTTTATATGTGTACATTTTTTGCTTACATATTTACGAAGAAGGCGTAATTCGTACTTATTTATTTCATTATTATTCAGCAAACAATGTAACGATAAATGTATACATTCAATGGTCTAAAAAATATGTCAAATAATAGCGTTTCATTTACAAGATTCGGAAATTGGAATACATCTGCATAAATTATATCAGTTTTAATGTATCGAGAAAAAAATGAGAGATATAGGAGAGTAAAAAAGGAAATAAATACATAGTTGAAATTCGGTCTAAATGTTTCTTTTATTGGAAATTCATACGAAGATGACGCTTTTGCACTTAACAATTTCTTAGAGACGACGCCTATGATGTTATTACAGACGACGCATATGTGTGTCTACTAGATGGCACCACAAAGTCTTTCTCGGATAATAGTTCACAAGTTCAGTTGATAGAAAGCCCACTAGGTCTGACGAATTTTAGTTCATAGATATACTAGTAGATGGCTCTGAAATTCTGGTATTCTAAATTTTGGCAGGAAATATAAATTTGTGCACAAAAATGAAACTTAGTAACAGGAGAACATAATGCTGAAGGAGGTATTCCTAGTTTTGGCGGGAAATTTAAAATGTGTGCGCAAAAGTAAGGCTTAGTAACAGGAGAACATAATATTGAAGGAGGTATCCCCAGTTTTGGCGGGAAATTTAAAATTTGTGCGCAAAAGTAAGGCTTAGTAACAGGAGAACATAATATTGAAGGAGGTATCCCCAGTTTTGGCGGGAAATTTAAAACTTGTACGCAAACGCGAGGTTTAGTATTAGGAGAACATAATATTGCAAGAGGTATTCTCACTTTTGGCGGGGGGTTTAAAAAGTTGCGCAAACATGAAACTTAGTATCAGGAGAACTTGGTATTGGAGGAGGTATTCTACATTTTGGCGGGAAATAGAAATTTGCGTAACAGTGAAATTTAGTATCAGGAGAACATAATATTGAAGGAGGTATTCCCAATTTTTGTGGGAAATACAAATTTGTGTGCATAAAAGGAACTTGGTATGAGGAGAACATAACGATAAAGGAGGTATTTCTAGTTAGGATGGGGAAAATGAATGAGCAAGACATAAAATTTCTACACGATTATTTTATTTGTAAGAATAAATATCGTAATCATCATTTGTATACAGAATTAGTTGTTCTCAAGAATAATATAATAATTATATATTTGTTTGGCAGATGATGAAAGGTATTCTTTGGTAACTTACACAAAACTGATGAATATAGATAAGGTAAATAGATATCGAGCAAAGAGTGACTATTTTTACATGATGCACATGGTTGCGTATATTCTTAAATAGAATTAATATTATTTATACGTACATAGTTTGAGGCAGGAATATCGTTTGTGACGTGTACTTAACATGTAAATACTTGTTGCCAGTCAAATATTTGTTTAACCAGTGTTTAACTACATAGGAACCAAATTTCTTTTACAATAATTTATAAATTATGTTTATTTTTTACAAAAGTCTTACGTGTACATGAATACCGAGCCATAAAAAGAACTAAAAAATTTCACCGATTCACATCGTTATATCTTTTTTTTATAATTATTCGTCAGTTTCACTATTTCACTTCAATAATTATAGAATGCCACGAAATAGTTCAATATCACATGACATACTAAAATAGTCTTTTACAGTTTTTTCTAATTCATAAGAATTATTTACAAAACTTGTTGCTGAAAACATTGACAGTTCTAAAACTTAAAAATAATCCAAACATTTGTTCATTTACGATATTTTCCTGTACAATGTATCTAAACTGTAAATGCTATTCTTACCCAAAAAATGGGTTCTTCAATTTTATTTTTAACTGCTTCGCTATATTTCATTCTTTCTATGTAAAAAGTGATAAATGATACATCCTTAAAATTCAATTTAATTTAATTTAATTTTGAGAATGTATCATTTATCACTTATCACAATTTATCTTAAAATTTAATTTAATTTTAAGAATGTACGCTGCGGACAATAGTTCACGTTCATTCAAAGTGCACTATAAAATTATTGTTATTTTATCATCATCACTTGTCATTTATAATTATTTTCGCAGTTATCTGTTGTCTTTGAAGAAAGAGGAGAACACGGATATAACATTATCTCTCGATGCAATTTTATAAAGCGAAGTTATACACATTTATATAGTATACACAATATACGCAATTTGTTCGCAAAATTCATTAACTAGGGAATGAATTACATTGGAACAAATGTACATAAAGTAAATGTATCAAGGGTATAAGACTCCAATTCGTGGAGAAAGTTTCAAGATACGGACTATAAAAAAAATTAGCGAAACGTGTGATTTTTAATGTAACTCATAGCATAACATTTGAACAATGGAGGCTCTATTGTTATCATTATTATTATTACTGTTATTATTATTACCATTATCACATATATGGAAAGTACTTACAATAAAAATGAACAAAATTTTGATTTATCAGAGGATATATGTCATGCATTGAATCACGTTCCCAATTTATCTTATAACCATACATATCACAGTATCAATATAACCCGATCCCCCCTATTCTCATAATTTATAACATTGTCCTAGTGTATTTGTTAAGAAATACATTTGTTTATGTTTTGATAAAATTACATTTCGTAAATATTTTTCATTCGTTTTCAGAACACTTTGCAAATTGTATGATGCGAATTTTCTCCTAATAATTACAGTGACCAAATGTGTTTCTCCATCTTGTTTAGCCATAACAAAATTGAAATGAAATTATTTATCATAATACTTCTTTTTCCCAAAGATCTTTGTACTATCGTTTCTACTTTGAAATTAAAAATCTATACGTTCGTTTTACTTCATGGAAGAAAGATATGAAGGTAAATCATACCACAGTGAGCATGTAACTAAACTGTATCCACACGACTTATCGAACATATACACACAAAGTGTATGGTATAAAGTCATTAACAGTTAATTCAAAATTCCCTATGCTGGCCATTTTATTACAGTTAGCCTCTTACTCGAAATATTTCATAAACATATATTAAATAGTGTATGCTGAAAGTGTGATAAATTCGAAAAACACAATGGTACATATTTAAATAATCGAGGAAGCTTCGAGTTAACAATAAATAAGCAGCATTACATTCAACAAAGAGCACAACATGCCCGATTCGTTATTATACTAGCCGATTGGCTGGCTTGTACATATCTTAAGATGTAGTTAAAGAATAATTTAGTTAAATTAATAGCGCCTAATATAAATATTCATCACGTCATATTGACACCTAATAATCCCCTAAAATTCTCATATACTATGTAACTAATCGATACAGCTGGAATCACCTAAAAAGAAAAAACATACAATTAATGAATTGTCAAGTACAACATATTTTAAACCATCAAATCTATGCATAATCTTGTCTGTACCTTTAGGAAATTTGGAGTTAAACCTCTATATAAACCACGGACGCCTTCCTTCTTAATAATATCGTTGAAAACACCAATCATAGTGTTAGGAGATTTATCTGATGATATATCAGCTTGCAATCGTGTTCTGACTAGTGCTAAAGGATATGAACACACTTGGCCAGCTGTACTAGAAGCTGTTCCACACAATAGTAATATCCAGAATGGCGGTTGTTCATTCTTGTCATGTGTTCGTAAATACCTATTTTTTAAAGTCTGCAATTAAAAAAAAAAGCAAAAATCAGCTTCCAAGGTGAAGAATACCATACGAATTCTAATAACTGTAATACTTTGAAACACTTACTTCATATACAGCCAGATCAATTCCAGCATATGGGAGTATCCCCATCAAATTAGGAATATAACCTTTGTAAAATGACTTCAGCCCTCCTTGTTTGTATATCTTCTTTGTTGCATCGATCAAACCCGAAAATTCTCCCGTTTTTCTAAGCGCGAACCTCGTTTTGAGCACCTGAAACATTTTATCATTTGCAATGTTAATATTGAATAGTAAGTAATACAACATGCATACATAATATTTCTTTCCTTTTCGTACCTCAAGAGGATATATAGCCGATTGACTGATCCCACCAGCTAAAGACCCTGCCATTAATCGTTCGTACAGTCCAAGTTCCCGAACATCGTCTCCTTTGATCGCCCTTTTGATTTGCTCGTAGGCCATGAATTTCAGAGCACTTTCCGGTCCAATTTTAAGTACGTTTATACCGTTTCCTCTCCAGAAGCTAGTCGATCCTCCCTCGCGGAGCATGTACCTGAAGCAACTCATGATTTTGCAGTGCCGCGTTCCATGCACCTGAAATTATGTTTCTTCTTCGTAAAGCAAACAGAGCTAAAGTCAATTGATTTTCATTTTAACATTTCAATAGTTCATGCCAATACAATACTAAAAACTATTACGTACGCATGCACTTATATCGTACACCCACCTGTAGATAGACTTTGATTCGGTCTAAAGGCGCGGTACAAGTCCGCGAGACAGCACCTGCTACTCCACCGGATACCAAATGCCGCCACCACATTCCAGACACCATTTCACTAGTCGTGAAATCTTCGGGGACCCCAATGTCCTCTCCAATGTCCATATACTGGAAAAAGAAAGAAAATTATATAACCAATACGACTACCTCAGGGATTATTTAATATCGTATCATGTGATAAATCATATCCGCACCGAAAAAGATCCGCTGCTCTGCATACTGAGACAAACCGTGACACAAGAGAATGGGTTCATGTTCATTAAATTGTACATGATTAATTCCTTAGCGATTAACCTGCTCCTAGCCATGGTCTGTGATTTTTAACAACTAGCCTACGCGTGATACAGCTTTTCTTCACGCCTTTGAAACGACAGTATCGAGAGACCTATTCGTGTGTTATACACATATGATAGTACCACATCCTTATTATAATATTGTTTCAGGAAGAATCTCCACCGAAAACGTGCTTGTTTGACATGGCAGTAAAGGGGAAAAATTAAAGTGACATTCGTAATGTATACATCTCTCAAGTGGCTTATCTGCCTATGAGTTAAGAGCCAGCACTAACTGGTTATCTTCAGTCACGCTAAAATCATCATCGCCAGTCACGGTTTACTTGATTCAGCAGTGAATGTACCACGTGTTACAGACGATAATTCTTAAACTCCGATCAACTGTGCTATCCAAATCTTTCGTACAAACAGCTTAGCACGCGATGTCTGATTTTCAAGTGTTTTATCTCACTCGTACACATTATACACCACATTTTTTTCTACGCAGTAATGATTTCTTGATAAACGGTCAGAACTCAATTCTCTCGGAGCACATGCCACTTGACGCAACTATCGTGAAAGAGTGTAAATGTTGCCACACAATTGGAGAGCATGGAAATACTCTCGGAAAAGAGTAAGTATTATAAAAAAAAGCTGTCAGGTGGACATGTGCCCTTATTCAGGAGAACAGACAATCTACGATTGGTCATTTTAATAAAAACTGTTATCCCAGTTAATCAAGCATGGTATGCAGGGAACAGTTTGGTACTGAAATTGAATACCAGTCCGATCGATAAGTGAAAGTTATGCAAATTAACGTTCGTAAGATTTCTAAAGACGAAATTTCGAATGATACTTTTCTCGCTTCGCGCGCAATTGTGAAATCAAATATTGAAATACGAACCGAAGATAGCAGTTTCGTAGACCTGTTAATGATCAAACCTGTTGTCGGAGAACAATTGCGTTTATCACAATTATGACTAAATATTATCAGCGTTGCGATAATTTTATAACAAATATCGTTAGAAATCTCTCGGGTTAAAGGTAGAGAAGAGCAGGAAGAATCAATGAACATTTTCTAAACATTAGATACGAGATACAATTCAATTAGTTTAATAAACTTCCTGACCCGAAGGTGCAATCACAGTCATTGACACTGTGTACTAGATACGCACACGACGTAAAAATAATTCAAGCATTTATTTCCGGGATTTATTACCGCCGATGAATACTATAATTGGGATCGAGAGCAACTCAGGTGATTGTATCACAGGGAATGCAAAGTTGTTCACCTTGAGAAAAATTTTTAAACGAAAGTAACCGAGTCACAGAGATTAATCAGCTTTCTTTTCCCAATTTTGCTGGGTCTACAATCCAGAAAAAATTGAACGATGTAAGTTCGAAGAAGCTTCAGTACTGTTAGGTTTCACTGAATTAGATTTCGACCTTGTACATCTTCGATTGATTACACAAGCGATACTTATCGAAGTTGAGCAAAAAAAGTCAAAAAGGATGGAAAGTCTGCATCAATCAAAGAATTACACTCGATATTTTTAGCCAGACAGCTGATGTAGGCAGATAATTTTCAATAATCCTAATTGCATCATACAGTGGAATTTGGAAGATCAAAGTACTGCTATTGTTTATTACGTTTTGAAACGGCTTAAAATTTTTCAAAAAGAACGTAAGCTTCAAGATATATTCGAAGCGAGATGTAAGAGGGCCTATTTTTTAATTAAAGCAAGGAATAAAAATCAAGTGTATTAATTGTAACGTTATCAGTCGGACATATTCTTGGAACGAATGCGTTGCCTAGGCCTAGGAGACACGAGCCATTGAAGAAGCAAAAATGATATCAAACATGGATACTTAACTTTACGAAACATTAAAAGGAAATCGAAGTCGATGTCCACACTGTCCATCGTTGTCTAATGGAAAAACAAAGCTCCGACATAAGTTACAATTACTGTCGAATAAATTCGGCGGGAGACTGAAAAGAGCGAAGAAGTAGGCAGCTTTTTGTAGTCACGTTGGGCTACAAGCCAACAATCTGCTTGGTGTCTCGCCCAATCTCTGTTTCGATTCAACTAATATTTCTCTTAAAACTCAGTCAGAAGACTAACTGTCGGTACAATAAATTTCGATCCTATCCGACAAGGGAACAAAAGAAATCCTTGTGAAAGGTTTACGCTTATAGATAGTGACTGCAATTCAGTATCTTTTTGCGTAAAAGTAGCAGTATTGTCAATAGGTTCGACACGTGATGTCAAAAAATGTCAAGTTGACATGCGAACTTCTATTTCCCTTCCCGCTATGGATTTTTACTGATATTTTTAGCGAGGATTTCATAGCGTAAACTTTTCATCTTACAATTATAAATAATTAAGAATTAAACCTTTTATATACTGAAATAATTACGTATGGAAACATTGTGTTATGGTATTTAAAATTCCCGCCATTTTATAACCGTAATTTTTTTGTTCAAAAGTAAACTTGGAAGTTTTCTTTCTAAATTAAATAAATATCAGTTTAAAGATCGATTACTACATTTCTTTTTTTTCTATTATCTGATTATAATACAGCAAAGTCACGATACAATTGGTACAGAGTAATTTTAATCATTCAAACAATACGTTACTAGTCGAGAAGTATAAACGGAAATAACGACTGCTAGAAATTACAAGGAAATCGATATCGTGAGCTAAGTATCAGATAACAATCATCCGAGCACCGTCTACAATGCCATACTTTAAAGTATAGTGCATACATGCATGCCTTAATAACCTAATTTTTGTTTTATTCAATATTTTCACAAACCTTGTAATAGTTTTTATTTAATTACATAAAGAATTGGAATCATAACATGTCTGTTACAGTATTTTTCGAGATACCTTGCAAAGAAAACTTTAAGAGAAAGTAGATTAAATAGTTAATCTCCGAATAATACATTCCCCGTAACAGTCATCTCTGCGCTTCAACTTACGTATGCACTAGTATTATGCAATTCTATTGACATAACATGATATTCGTGCTTAAGCGCCTTCTGACATAATGTCATTAATTTGATAATAAAGAAACGTATGCGAACGTCATAGTTGATTCCAACTAAAGAGTTTAATGCGTAATTTGAAGCACAAGTGTTGCGTTGGAATTTTTTTAAATTGAAATATCAATTCTTTTCAACTTTATCGTAAGTACATATGCGCATATTTTGCATATAAGTAATTAAAAGTGTACAAACGTGAATAAAATTACTTCAAACTTATCAGGAAGGTTGACAGACTTTAAAATGTCAAATTTACAAATTCGGAATAATGAATTAGTAATCAGTAATTTAGAATAGAAAAAATATATACATCTATGAAAGATATTTAAATTAGGTTTCGAACTAACGTATTCTAAAAACTGTAATCTACGAGTTTGGTATTCTCTATGAAAAATGTTTACAACAGTTATTTAGATCAAGTCTAGATCCCTTGATGCAAGCTCATTTGGTTATCTTCCCTTCTTTACCGTCAATTATCTACTGTCGATAAATCAGAGTAAACTATCCTCGAAACGTTTATAAGACCTCTAACGCTTCTAACTTAAACCGATGCTTTTTCGCCCGTTTATTACAAGAATTCAATGTTAAATGCTCAATATAATGTAATGATACAGTACTGATATATATTCTCAAGTGAAGTTGTAGGTACTGTCACAGGGACGCTCATCCAGAACAATCTGGAACGAACCAGAGGAGGAAAAGGTTTTACATTCGTAATGAATCATCGCTTTGGTCAAATAACATTAATTCTGCCCCTTGACACTACATTTCTACCAATCTTATGTGACAAATCTGATACGACACCCAAAAAATACATGTTGAAAGTACTCTACAAACGAACGTACAGCCTCGTGCCACTTAAAAACCAATCCTTGAAACATTCACGTGAAAAATTTCGCAACGGTTTTCTCAACACGTGTTAGCTTTAGCAGCTGTCACTTTCTGCCGGTTTATCAATACCGACTTAGCAATAATTTTTTTACTTCCTGTGTAATGGAATTCTTCAGTAGCATTTAGCTTCACGAAATAATTCCATTGAATTCATTAATAAATACATATTCGAGATCTGAGCAGTTATTTGGTATTTCCACAAATACATTTAATTATTCACATTTGATAAAAATTTCGCAACAATTAAGCTGAAAAGATAGGGACGAAGAAAGTGCAAGATCGAAACTCCTGAACTTTTGCTTTCTCTTTCGATCCGCCACGTGATATTTTTTACGAAATCCTACCATAACCTCAACACGACAATCCCTTACCGAAACCTACGTTACCACTTAAAGTTTCTGGCTACTGTTACTAATCTTTCAATATATTCTACAGTTAATCTTATCTGTTACGAGTGTTAATTTCCTGATGGAACGGTGGTAAATGTTAAACATTGAACTACCTAGAGTCCCCTTTGTTTGCTCAGAAACTATATTTGAGAGTGCAGGATAGGTTAAATCCGCGTAGAAATTCTTAGCCACGTTCGAACTCGTTACCCCTTTGAGTGACCATAGATAGCTACACTGCTACTGCACAGAGACACTCACCCGTTGCAGAAGTTCATGATAACCTTGAAGGAATTCCTCGCAAACTTGACAGGTAGACGGAATGCCCTCGTGCTTTAGTATTCCCGGTTCTTTTAACGTGTACATTCCTTTCGAACAATCGCTCCGGGACTTCTTTCTTGTTCTGGGGAATAAGGGAATACAGAAAGTTTAAGAGGAACCGAAACCGCGCGACCGTATATTATCCTTCGACTCGAGCACACATCCGAGGATGCGAGTAGGAACAACGAGCATGGAATTCGCGAGGCAGATGAAAATTGTTGAGCATACCACGGGAAGTCAAGAAAACGAGCCTCGCCACGCGCCACCGATCTGAGAGCTCGGAGTCCGATCTCAAGACTGAAGAGCGCGAAAAAACGATAGAGGGAACTGAACGAAGATATCATTCGCCTATCCGGAGAAGCCCCCCACCATATCTTCTTGGGAAGTCTATAGTCTGTGTTGAGCTTTGCGTATAGAACGTATGCTTGCAAAGAGAATTACCTGTTGGCTTTAGGTTTTCATACTCAATTAAACGATCAATTCACACTGTCGGTAACTCTGTTTATCGACCCAGCTATTTGATCGATATTTAACAAATCTTACAATCTCCGTTTTAATCCATTCTTTCTCTAGATGGCCACATACCAACTGAAATCAAAATCTTATTTAAGTTCTTTATTTACCAGTGCTAAAAAATAAGAACGTATGCAAAGGCGCGTTTTAACCCTACTATAGCGCTCTCGAATATTTTGTGCGCAGTTTTTGTTATTGGCAATGAACTTTTGGCGCTATGTTAAGGAACTATAAAAGGGATGCAGATACTAGTAACTATTTTTTTTATGTAGAGAAACAAATAAACACAACTGGGTCGGATACAAGAAGCGTAATAAGGTTAAAGAACACATGACCACGTGACCTCTTTTCATGTGAAAGTCGACTACCTATTCCGGAAAGAAAACTGAATACCATAGCAGACGAAGCTCATCAATCTCAGTTGTCCTTGCACTTCTCGCAAAGTAAAGAATGGTTTTATCAGATTTTTCAAAGTCTAGGAAATGTGACTGTGCGGGAAAATGGAACAAATAAAGATAAAAGTTATACGCAACTGATTTAATGACATCAACTGCATGCATTACTCATACGATGCGTGCACAGATTGAAACTGTTCTAGACGTAGTAAGTTGTATTACGAAAATACTGTATAATGGAATGCGTCAGAGCTGAGGAAAATACTAAATCAACTATACAAATGTTTTACTTTTTATCTAAATCTGCAACTGTAGAAGAACTACACGTGCTTCGTTCAGAAACATAGTATTTTTTTGTTATTAGTAACAAGTCTGAAATGTAATTCTTTTACTTAGGTACTAGAACTCTGATTTTTTAGCTACCAAAGATACGATACGAAATTGAGTTTTTTAAATATGTCGAAATAGATGTCACAAGAAAAAATGTATAATTTTCTACTCGTCCAATTTTCGTGTGGTCATGCTCGTAGGGCTAGGGTACAAAGATAGATGGTACAGCACTATCACGTTCCGTACTCGGCAGACGATGACCTCACACAGTCTAGCGCGACACGGCTGACGAAACGTTGCGAGATATTTCGCCACCCTGAGAAATCCCGCCGTTTGCGATTAAGTTCAAACTTCAAGATCTTGAAAAAGTAGCGCATTTGAGGAAACTATCAAAATAGTATGTATGTTGAAGAAATTACTAACTGCTAATCAGAGTGCTGAATTATCTACTGTACTCTCCATTCATGATCCTTTAGTATATTTCATGTACTTATATATATATATACATTGATTCCCAATTAAACATACGCATTTAAATCATTATTAATTTCTTTTTTTTGTACACAATGCACGATCGTGTAAACATCATAAATATAATTCTTTCTATTATCAGAGTTCATATGGGACAGCCTGAACAAACACGATTTATGCAAGATTATTTTGCAAACAATGTTGTTTACCTTTCATAACAACAATTTCAATAATTTTCCTTTGACTTATCAACAAAGCTACTAATATAATCTGTTCACAGTCGGAAATAATAAAAAAAAAAGATTGCACATTGCATGTGTTACTCAATTCGTAATCCTTCCTTCCTTGAATATATATAGATATGCAAATTATAGAAAAATTTAATCACGCATGCTCGGAGAAACTCTGTGGCATCGGATTCTACGCATGCGTGTTAAATCGAGTCGATGGACTAGAGGGGAACGAATACGGCGGGGAAAGGTGTTGAGAACAGCTGGAAGACTATCAAGGTCATTTCAAATGACAGCCACACGTCACACCTCCGGTCGAGCCCTCTCAGTCGACGAATGGGAGCCTCGAATCGGCTCTATCGTCACTCGTACACACGGAAACTACACCCACGAGTTCTACAGCTATACGTATAACAGGCAGACAGCTCACGATCAGATCCATTTGCGCTGCTACGTTTGTGTTCAAGTAATGAGAAGTAAACGTATAACAGAACGTTTACCCCATTTTGAAATGAACACGTGTAACGATGATTAATTCTCCGTTACTAGTTCGAAAGATTAAAAAACTGATACACGCCTGGCTAAATAATAAAAAATTGATTTAGTCGAGTGTATATGGATTTCTTTCACTGTTCTACATGCGCCTCGTTAATTCGAAAATATAATTATTCTACAATTATAATAATATTGACACACTTACGCTCGTGTGATGCCAGTATTGGATAATGCCTAAGAGATCAGAGCTTGGGGCATAAAGCAGAAAATCTCGCCATTCATTAAAGCTTATGGTGAAACTACCATCTTTGTCCACCCTAAAAGTTAATATACAAATCAAATTTCGAGGGCGTTCCTGTGGGAGAACATCGATAATTCAAACTTACCGCTGTAACAATTTTGTCCCCTCGTCGTGACTCAATGTTATTCCTAGCTCCTCAAACGCTTTTATTAGCTCGTCCAAATCGATTTTCCCTGTAACAAAAAACATCTGTTAAATATGTTTTTTATGTGTAATAATTTTCGAGCATTTTGTCAAATATGCCAGCTCTTCGCGCTATATACTCACCATCCTTGTTCTTGTCAAGGTGGGAGAATTGTAAGCGCAAATTTTTCTCGTGCTCCCGAACATAATGTATGAATTCCGCGAGAGTAATATCACCACTTTTGGTGCTATCCGATCTGGCCAAGAATTGCTAAAACAGAAAAATTCGTGTGTGACATCGTAACTGGAAACTTGAAAAAACGTTGGAACCAAGTATAACAGAGTAGAATTTTTTGATACATTTAGAGAAAAAATAGGTCGCGTAAGAAAAATGAAAATATTCTATGTTATATAAAAATATGCAAATTTTTTAAATTATTATGGAAATTATTGATGATAGTATTAACATAAAATATTTGTTAACGAATGCTTAAAAAAGTATAACGTGTATTGCAATGCACTTCTTCATTACAATATTGTAAAAAGCGGTGGAACAATGCATACTACTGCGTTAACCTTGACGAAATCGTATAAATTGTATTAACCGACAAACGTAATCGATATATGCAGCGCTAGTTTGAGGACAGCGGCAGCCAACGTTTTTACGATTATACAATTCTCTAATATTTGAAATTAATAATCTTTTTATATGAAGGCCGAGATTCTAAGGCATTCTCATAAAATATCTAGATTTTAATAAGCTACAATTCCAGAATAAGAAGAAGTTATACAAGTCTCGAAATTGAATGAAATAGATTTGAACGAAAGTACGTATTCTACATTAAATCATTAAGTAACTGCAGCGGCAGATTTCATAGAGTTCACAGAGTTCAAGACTGCATAGCGAATATCTACTATATTTCCCAACTAAATCGTTTTCATAATGTAAAGTATCGAAACTTCGAACTATGGAAATAAATCACAGAAAGAAATAACGCAAAGTGTGCGGTACAGTTTTGTCATTTACTCGACTAAATTTGAGAAGTCGAGCATCTGCATTATGCGACTCGATCCGTAACATTTTTACGTAAACCAGAATAAATTTGAGAATCACGCTGACCTCTGCGTAGGATTTATCCACACCGACTTTGCGGAGAGCCTCCGACAAATTCTTCACGTCGATTTTCCCCTTTCCGTCACGGTCTAGCTTCTGAAATAACTCCTCGAGCCTCTTCTCATCTTCTGCCGGCAACTCGTGTAGATAATGCGGTGGCATTACGCCATGCGCCGCATTTCCTCGATTACCGGGCATGGTTCTGTCACTTCCTATACCGCAAAATATCGAACAATACCTTTCCCGTGCATTCAAGCGAGTTTCTTTCTCCCCACTTCTTACAATTTCCTACTTTTCACTTTCCAAAATAACGCATCCTGCAAACCACTTGCTGACTTTTTGTATCCTCACTACACGAAACGTTTCGATCGTTACACACTCCTAGGAAAGGAATCATAGCTGCACTATACACGTGGCTCGCATAACGGAGGACATCGAGTCGATAATTCTCACGCTTTTTAATAATAAGGAAACGTTAATACTGTGCACCTGTCACGTCGTTCCTTTTCAGTGGCTGTCCTTACTATTCTTTGTACTACGACAATTTACCACGGCCATGGAAAAGAGGAGCCCGAACTTCCACACCCTTCTTTGTCGCATTGAATCCACTCGAATCGACCGTGTATTCACCATACGACATGGAACTGTAGTACGTTTCTCCACGTTTATGACTGGAATACGCTTCGCACAACTAAGCCCGGCGCCGCTGCACATATACCTGCCCCCTGCGAAATTTGATTTAATTGCGACATCTTACGGCGAAGTCGAGAAGTATTTATGTTTCGTAACCTCGGTCGATAATTGAAGTAATGAAAAGGCGCGATTATTCCAGGGTGTTTCCTAAATATCAGGCATGAAATTTAATACTCATTTGAGCGCTGGAATGAATGGGAAGAAATGAATTTCCCTCTATGTTGAATAGATAAATATATTACACTTTCACTTACAGTACATTCGTTAGAAAATACATTAAACTTTTATGTTTTTATAAACAATACAAAATGTTTAAAGAATTGTATATTCTGATAGCGTTGTTTCCAATTAAACTTTTTTCTATTGTCAATTCGTATCTTAAATTTCTTTATCTTAAGTTCGCAAGTAATGAAAAAAGAAAAGTTAATGGAACATACCATTCCTTTTCTTAAAGTATTTTCTATACAAAGCGTGTCGAATGTTCACGTTGATTAGGTTTATAGTTATAATTGAATATAAAACAGGTTACCAATTTGTCGTAGTTTATCCAGTTGTATGCATTTCATTGATAAATCAAGACGGGATAATAACTTTTATTGTGGACATACCACATGTTTACATTACAATGCGGCTTTTCCATATTTATTTATTTTAGAAAAATACATTAAAAATGCCAGACTAACAATTACACTAAACATAACGGACAACGCGAACGTATGACAATATCTAGGCGTGAATTAATCTACTTTAATTTTAATAAAAGAACCGAATTGTGCGATCTTGATTCTTTTTGAGAAACAGATTTAGTAACTCCAGATCACGAAAATTTTGCTTGCACATACGTGCATTACCCGTTATGTTTACGACTAATAATAACAAAAATCTTACAATCGAGAATTAATTTAACATAAGTGTCACAGAAGTACCATTCGTACTGTTAAGTGCCAAGTGCTCGGTGACTATATGCATTATATACCGATATGTATATAATTATTATCGTTTTGTATGTTCAAACAAAGAACGTTAATATAGATTGTATGTGGCTTGATACCATTAACATAGGTACGCGTGTATTATTATACACATAGTGACATGTTTAACATGCAATTAATCCGAAGCTGCACAAACAGTATTTGTTGCGCTTATTACTTCCCAGTGTACACAGCCCTCTTCGCTTTTACTCTACATTTATCAACGAGTCGTACTACGAACAAAAAACAAAAATGTTGTAGGGCAACATCTCATAAACGGATCACTAGAAAGATTGTTGGTCATAATTCCCTTAGACGACGGAAGTATTTTCAAGGTGTACAAGGCTTTTTTATCGTCTGTGTAAAGGAATTACATAAAACGTAAAGAATAAATCAAACCAAAGGTTCATGAAATGAATGATTTTGTAAATGTTACGCACTTTGTATCTGAATAAACTGTGAAGACTGTATGTATTTACAGAAAGGAACGTTTAAACATTCGTATTAAATCTTGTGCTCAGAATAAAATGCCCTTTAACGTATTTAAAGTAGAAAGTATACAGGAAACAGTATGCGTAATGTAATTCTTATTCCAAAGATTTGAATATATTATGGCATGTATATATGGTAGTTTCCAAACTTATAAAACTGTCAGAGTTTAATTTGCAATTATGTGACTACGGTACAAAGAAACATTCAAACTCTTAATTTAAAAGATAGTTAATGTTTGTTTGTGTATTATTTATCGTTATTCAAGAAATGCGAAATCAAATAATGGCCCCTTTCTGCAATATTGTCACACATTTTCTTCAGTACCATGGCCAATTATGTTTGTAATGTAGAAGTACAATCTTATGACAAGTGTATAGTGATTGCAAATAAAATTCTCTTAATTGCAATAGAAAATTTGTACTACACAAATTTTAAAGTCTTTATCTTTTTATCTGTGAAACCAGTAACAAAATAAATAAACTTTCTAACATATTTCTCAAAATACATAAATATATTTTTGAATCTAGACATAGCTAACACTGATGTCATCTCCAATATGGAACAAATAATTTAGTGTTCACATGTTATGTGCCTTCAAATCTGTAATGGAAATGTTTTCTTGCATAAATATTACGAATCAATTTATCAATATATAACAATTTTCTATCACTTTTCACAATAGAAAATAACACAACTGTACTTCAAATTAAGAAATATAAATCCAAATACTGGAATTGGATGAACTAGTTTTTCTTAACATCTCTGCTCGTGTATTTAATTTTATATATCATAGTATTCCACTACAAATGAACAAAGGTTGTGTTGGTAAATAATAAAACAAATAAAATTGCACCATTGTTTACAATTTTCATAAGAAACTAGTTATGTTCTGAGATTACATTTCTTTCTATTTTTTTAGAGTAATGTACCTCATATTGCAGAACTTGGAAATACTGAAATAAATATATAAGTGCTACTGTGAAAATGTTTTGCTTAAATTTTATGCTGCTGTATGATTTAAAAGGCACATTTTAGATCGAAAGAAATACTCTACATGAACATATCTAGTTCTGTGTAGCAAGGTAAAACAATATTTTCCTTTTAATGAGAAAGATAGAAAGATCAACTTTCTTTGATCTACATTTCGTAAAAGTCTATAATATAATGTCATTTCCACTAAAACTGGAATTATCAATATTTATGCTATATATTATTTCATAAAAAATAGAAGAACCAAAAAGCTATTGCAATGCATAAATCACTATACTATAAAGACGTTGCAACTTGATTAACGTATTCGGTTAGACGAAATGATGTTATCACATTTGTGAAATACGTAATTAAAATTAAACGAATTTCAGATAATCTTTTATAAAGGAACAAGAGCGTCAAATAAACAGATATTTATATCAAATGCAGTAAATAATTAAGAATATTAACTTCTTACCGATCGAATCAAGTAAATATTTCATGACAATTTCGTCCGAAGGAACGTTAGTTTCCACTGTTTTTTATGCTATGAAAATAAAACAGTATGCCAATAATGGTAATATAAATTAAATCGTGTTCACGATAAGAAAGTAAAGTGATAGTTAAGAGGAAGCCAATGTGACTGTTTCAGTTTCTCTTAAGTCCGTAAATCGAACATCTTTACAAACGTGAGAGCTGCAGCTCGCATAACAGTCTGTTCATATCATTTCTTTCACTCTCCAGTAAAAAACACTTTCAAGCCAGTGACTCAAAAACTTCTCGTTTCTTTTTTGCATTTATGTATCAGTTGTATGCATAAAGAAAAAAAGAAATAATTACTGAGTTTATAGACATCATTTTTTAAGGTTTCCCAAAATATATGAAAATTGTATAATGTACACAATTATAAAAACTTAATAAATATTTCCTCTTCAGAAATAAATAAGTGAAGAGCTTCGACATTTAAATAAAAAATAACAGTTTAAAAACCACTGACTTAAACGAGTCAATTACCGATAGCAAATAAAATGCAATAGTATTACTTCTTTTACCAGGCACAAATGGAATTTATAATTTAATTTTTTACTATGTACTGTCAAAACAAAGGAAAATTTTATATGCACTATGAAATTTTCCTCGCTTTATGCGTTTCGAATCTTTCCAAAGTATACAATATTTTGAAATACAAAACTGGAGACTCTATAGTCGTAATTATTTACCTAAGAAAGAAATTTATTTACTGAAATTACAAAAAGAAATCACAGTGCATAAGAACAATAAACCTCTTCACTTCTGTATTCATAATCTTAATTTCTATACCGATCTTGTGTCACTAGTTTTGATTTGAAAAATGATCATTGATAGTTTGTTGAAGAGAGACGAATTCGGAATAAAATTTTAACCACAAATAACTTTGTGCAAGATATCTATATCTAAATTCGGAAATAAAATTGAATGGAAACATAGTTTTGCCACGAAAACAGGAATCGTGAAACGAAATGCGGTAGAAAAGCTACATGTCCTTAAGAATTTTGTTTTATAAGCTAAAACTCAATTGTCATATACATATATAATTAAGATATATATATATATATATATATATATATATATATATATATATATATATAAATCTTAATAAGGAGTAATATATATCTTAATTACGCGCAACTTTAACAGAATATGTTAATTTTTGTGTATGCACAACACCTATTACATATACTTATTTTTTATCATGTAACCTTGTTGCAGGTTGAATAGCATTCTTTCCGAATGTATCAGTTAATATAATATCCTTTGCTTCATTGTGCAAACATATAAACAAAATATACTACATCCTGTCATGTTTATAAAACACTGACATTAATTTCTGTTAAATTTTAACAAATCTGCTCTTCTGTCTGTCCACTCTGTTCGTTAACGCATATCCCCATTATGGTGCGCATAATGGAAAACTGATCGACTCCTTCACCGGTTCTATAAATTTAAATTCCAATGCGGCAGCTGACTCTCACTTCTTAGAATACATTGATTTCTATAATAAACTCCTAGTGCAGCTAGTCAAAATTAAAACGATGCGACTTCCTGCATAACTAAATTTAAGTTATTATCACGAAGAATTTGTCTGACATGTTTAACAGATGTTTGCAAAATATCACATATTTACAACTAGCTTTTTTTTACGCGTTGATGATAATTTTAAGAAAAATACACTTTCACGAAGAACAAATATTATATACTAGAAGACTTATAAAGGCATAGTACATGGGAAAGTAGTGGATCTACTTTACAGTATACTATACCAACATGAAAATTTCTATGACATTGAAAAAGAGGAGATGATATATTTTTCTACCTATCAATGGTGCTTGAAATATCATCCAGAAATGGTTTCTTCTTTTTGATTCTGCTTAGAAGAGCGTTAAATTTTCTTTACGTAAATAGTAGAAATTGTATTTACTTTCAGTCGTTCTGTTGCAAAGTTGAAACATGCTGACGCATGGAAGTTCGCACAAAAAATTACTTTTACATGTCAAAAAACATGTTCTTTCATTGAACAAATAATGGTCAGATCTAAGAAGTAAACGTTGTAGTAAGAGTATCTTACTATTATTTTTTAGAATTGTCTTCTTCGCTTGACCAATGCTTTTCTTGTTCCTGCAGTTCAAATTCCCACCGCAATTCTAATTCCCGCATATCGTTTGCGATACCAGCCTCATAAGTATCTTCCTGAAGACCCAGTCGAAGTATAACAATTTGTGAAATAATTAGATTTCATACTAAAATATATTTCTTGACTATTTTCTCGAAACTGTAACAATATCACTTACCTCCACAGGTTTGTAGTCTTGGTTCAGATTTTGAGTGCTCAGCAAATTGTTTGAGGATTGAATCCAAGGTACTGTACCATATGGACTCCAGTTTCGAACATCTTTTTCTTTTTCCCTAATACCAGCTTCGATCATTTGTAACTCCTGTGCTAGTCTTTCGCCTTCTGTGAAAGTTGCCCCTTGGGTAGCAAGCTGAAACAAATTTTTAATTTATTATTATTGTATAAATATCATATTTTCTGGGGTGTAAGAAATTGGAACTTTTGAATACCTTCAAATCATTGATCTTTTTCTCCAGATGTTTTAACTGCTGTTTTACTTTCTGTGATTCAAGAATTAAGCTGAAAGAATTATGTTATTGTTAGGTACTGCGAATAATTAAGAGCAGATTAATATACACTAAAAAGTGAATTTACTCTTTAGACATGCACTCTGGTCGTGAGAGTTGCGTGGGTGTTAACGATTCCGATATATTACGACCGAAAGTAATATAATTATCTCCAAAACCAGGGTTATTAACAGATTGTACTCCTGCGTTTGCGCCAATAGGAGTGTAAGCTGTAAAAAAGAAAAGCATTTTCTTTTATAGTTTTATTTCATTTGTAATTTTCTTATTTGCATTGCATTATACTTACGTTGATTACCATAATACCAAGATGTGATAGAATTTGCTGTCGGCATGGATCTATAGGCGGAAATCGTAGGGGTTACACCTCCTTCTCCATAAAAATTACTTGATTGTATGCCATTACTAGATCTAGAGAAATGATTGTCTCAATTAGTGTTATATATACATTAAATTATAGTTAACATATTCATCATTCGTTTAAAATAGAATAAAAGAAATGATTACCTCATTAAGTTTTTGGATAATTTGGAAATTGGTCCATATTTACTGCTAGATGATGCATCAAATGGGACAAATTCATCATCAAACAGAATTGGATCTGTGCATCGAAAATTGTTATTGCAATTAACATTCGACGAAGAAACCATGGAATTATTGGTCGTGTTTGCCCATATTGAAAAATTTGATGACAACGTTTCTCCTTGCACATCATAATTCTGCAAATCAAACAACAATAATTAAAACATGTAAAAATGTTTATAATGATTCTAGTAAGTATTTTAATAAATCGTACCGTTTTTATCTGCGGCACTTGTTTGTTGACTATAGTTTCGAGTTGATTTAAAATTTCCATTCTGCGTTGCAACAACATTGCTAATGTTTTAGCAACTGTCCGCTGCTATAATATATAAGGGTATTTAGTACATACATATATGTAATTATACCATTTATTACCGAATATAAAAAATATATTGATATATTACCTTCTTAGCATTAGTAATCCCATTTGTTACATTTGACGAAACTTGGAACGAGTCCCACATACTGAGATTAGGTGAAGTATAATCGACAGGTGCATTAGGCATTATATAGTGAGAACAATACATATCCATATTTTTAGTTGGTACCATAGGCGAAATTCCTTGCGGAGATGGTAACATATAATTTGTCAATGATCCAACAAAGTTGTTTTCGTTTGCTGGAGTATGATGTTGCATTGGATTAACTTTATTTATGGAATTGAAATCTAG
Organism: Calliopsis andreniformis; assembly: GCF_051401765.1. Classification (NCBI taxonomy): domain Eukaryota; kingdom Metazoa; phylum Arthropoda; class Insecta; order Hymenoptera; family Andrenidae; genus Calliopsis; species Calliopsis andreniformis. Next base: position 13,349,241 of record NC_135063.1, read on the forward strand.
AAACAGTGTATTGATTATAATCATGACAATTAAGGTAATTATCTCAATCAGTTTCATCTGCAATTTCCTTTATAGATATACTTACTTTCTCTATGTGTATTATCGTGTGACTTTATGGAATGATAAGATAAATCTTCACTCTGTTTGAACGTTTTATTATTTAATCCAGTCACTGTTTTGTCCGTTTTTGTATCCGTATTGGTAGTTAGAGGTATATTTGATCTGATACTTAATTTCCGGTTTTTTGATCTGTACCTAAATGAAGATTTGCAGTTTAGCACATCATTTTACGATCATTCTTTCGTTTTTAAATACATTTGTGTGAACTTACTTATCTAGTTCCATATCGCTATGGGCAAACGTACAACTAGTAGATCTAGGACAAGATCCTCTAAGAGCAAGATCTCGACACATGCTCACTTTATACTTTGATTGACCTGGGCCTACACTATGAGTACCGTCTTGTGTTTTGCGATTACCATGCTGTTGAATGAACTCTACTAACGCTGCAACTACAGTCCTAACAGCTTCTAATGCTGCACGACATTCTGCTAATGTAGGAGGTTCCGTTTCTGTAATGGAAAGATTTAAATCTAATGACAGTTTCAAAAATTCCATTTAAATAGAAATCATATGTAACATAGTTTACCAGGGCTGGGATCTATTGCAGCTAATAATTCTAACTGTGGCCGCAGACTGCTTAATTGTCCAGGATCGGGAGTACGTTGAAGAGCAATGACCAATTCTTGCACACTTTGAGCAAAAGATTGTGGAGTTTGAAGTTTGTCTATGATACTTTGCATATGAGATTTGTGGCTAGTATCTCCATATAACAATGCAGACCACTGATCGGGTGCTATTCTTAAGCCAGCTTCAGTTGCAATTTGCACTATCTGAGCATCATGTTCTCTTCTTAAGGCTTCATATGTTCTAAATTCTTCTTTCAATTGCATAAGAGATGAGTCTCCTTCCCGTTTAGATACCTAATTAAATATTATGATTAAGAACTATTTAAATTTTCTTATGAGAGATAATTATTACACCTATCAAATTATATATTACCTTGAAACAGCTTGCTCTGTACAGTAATTGTACAACGTGGCCTATACTCGTCTTAGATGCTTGAGGAAAATGTGATTCTAAACGTTGAACTACAAACATGACCAACACTTTTCTAGACAGAGCTGATCCATCTTCCAATGCTAATAAAACAAGTTTGAGTACTTCTTCTTGCATTGCTGGTTATACAAAGATAAAAAAATATCTTAAAAATTCTAATTCTATAAATAACTATATTTTAATAAATTATTTTATTATTATATACCTGGCCCAAGGAACTGACAACCACGAGCACGAACAGCAGCCCATAGATTAGCACTAAGTTGTTGTGGGTTTTGATGTTGAAGTATTAATTCTGTAACTGATCTTTCTCCTAAGCTTCTAGCTGCTCTGACTGCACGTGCCCTTCCTTCAGGTTCAACCAATTGACAACCCACAAGAGTTACTAATTTTCTTTGCATTGGTCGAGAAACAAGTCCCATACCTGTTACATTTATTAAATCAGTCTCACATTCCATAATATTAAAATGTTGTAATAATTATTAGTCAGTGTTACCTGTGGGTAAAGTAGGATTTGTCTGACATGGTTTGAGATATAAAGCAAGTTCCTCAATACAACGTTTAGCAACCAAATAATTAGCATGATCCTCAGGTGGAAGTAATTTTTGATAGGCTGTTGTGACATTTGTGGGAACAGGATTCCCCACTAATTGTAGCAAAGCTTCATTTATAGGTAATCTTTCTATTTCTGTATTAATAATACTCTGAAAAATATAAAATTTAATTAATCAATATAATCAACTAATAATTTTCATTATCTTTTTCTATAAATGTTACCTAAAGATCTATGAACTAAAAAGAATAAATAAAAGTACATGTGCTTGTGATATAAGTCCAAACTAGCTTAAATTTTATGTAGGTCATTAGAAATTATACATATATTTAGACATGTGAGTCATTATTAACTACTATAATTTCTAAAAAGTTGTTATAAATACAGAAATTACTGAAAAAAAGAGGTAATAGTTACATACCTGATCAAATGGGCATTGTTTACGATGTAAATTTGCAAGGCACGTACGACATATAGTATGTCCACATCCTAATGATATTGGGCCACGTATGGCCACATCAAAATCATGACAGCAAACTGGACAAGAAAGAAATTCAGTCCACTGTGGTGCCTGTATTGGCATTCTAAAACATGGTCAAATAAGGAAGTTACATCAATTTCCCCATTTCATAATTCTGTGCAATATTACATTTCCTATTGATAATCACAGAAATCTCACGAATTGTTCAAAAATTGAATATACACTTCATCAAACTTTGATTTACGTTTATCCAACACTGTTACGTTTATCTAGCTTCAAGAAACGTAAATTGCGTTATTACGATTATGGAAAGTATCTCGTAATAAATTTCGTAAAGCAAACGAAATTACATTTCACAAATAGCTACACCGAATTTGAACATTTAAAAGGTTTAAACGTAACAAATGAAAAGGAAACTTCGTTTTTATTGCAAAATATTTCTTTATAGATATAAACCTGTTCGAAACAGTTACGTTTGCTCATCAACTGTTTTACATACGATGATTATTGTTTTTCTTTGATTTTCCTTTTATGAATAATCAAATTTTTGCCAAACCTAAAAATCTGTGGAAAACATTTAATGCGTAACGTTGTTTCAATCACGCAATTATATCGAATTTTGTTTTAATTACTGTCGTTGCAACTCATGTCCATCGTACGTCTGCTTTACATTCCGAAATCGAAAAAAGTATTTGCTTTTGCCACAAGGAAAAATATCGAACCGAACAATTGTTTATTAAAATTACAGATAATCCAGAACTCACCTCGTTATTGCCCTCACAAAACATCACATTAACTACTCGGTTACTTCGCACATAGTTCTGCCATCGAAGCGAGAACAGATGAATCACAAATAGTAAGATGAGCTCAGCACGATATTCTTCACGTACACACACTTTTTTACTTCGCCAGTGCTCTTGACGAAAACAATCTAGAAAAATGATTTTCCGAATCTCTGCAACAGAGAGCGCTCGAAACAGTGCGAAATTAAAACTTCAAATTTCATTAAAATTGCATTCTCCTTTGAGTTAGCAAATTACAATCGTATTTATAATATTATACATTTTTTTGAGACTCTAAAAGAAGTTATAATTTGTTAAAATGGAAAAAATAATATGAGTTCACGGATTGGTCGCTGCATTATCTTTCATTGTATCTATTTCGTTATATTCATCTGTTTCCATTTCAATACTCGAGTTTCGTATCTACCGAAATGACAAATATAAGACCTATTTTACTTAGGTTCACTGCCTGGTATGTATATATGACATACATGTATTTGAGATCATTCAATTTCTGCAATTGTAAAAAGTACAGGTAGATGTGTATTCTGTTTGCAGAAGGATTGTATAAGCTTTAGTTAACAATTGGAACTTGATCGATATTGATTAATCAAAATCATTGAATAAGCGATAACGCTGAAGAAAATAGTACTCGAGAAAGAAAATTTTAATTAAACATGTTACAAATAATTAAAGACGAGTTCCATGAAATCGCGTTTCCCATGTTCATAAACGGTATTTCGCATCCAATCGAATACGCGAAAGTTTTGATACAGGTAAAATATATACAGTTGATAAATCACCTGGAAAATGAACATTCATCGGAACCTTATCATTTTTATTTATAATATAATAGATCGGATACGAACCGATTCCACCACGACCGACAACTACTTTATTTAGACAACCGGCTTTAGCCTTGCCTAACGTTTTTCAGTATGGTATGTTATTTTCTTTATGAAATCAATCCTGTATAATAATCTATCCTTACTTAGAAATTCTAAATCTGTAAGAAGTTTACTTACTTTTTTTTTTATAGATTCCATTTGTTACAGGAGTATTTAGTATGTAGTGCATTATAATTTTAAACATTTTTGTTACTTTATCAATTTTCAGTTAAATACATAAAAAGTGTAGATGGATTTTCTGGTTGCTATCGTGGACTTATACCAAAATTGTGTGCTTTTACTGTAAGCACAGTAGCATTTAAAAAAACCTCTAAGTGTATCAAATTTAGCGATAAGTCAAATAAGGAAGTTAATGAATATCCTTCGAAAGAGAGGTGAGTGTATGTATGTATTCAGTGTAGTAGCTTAAAACTTATAGAACCAAGAATAAATATCATTTCTTTTTAGTTCAAGAATTAAAAAAAGTATATATGAATTTGTACGAGATTTAATTAGCAAAATGATTGCAATTATAGTTAGCCATCCACTAGATGTTATTGCATTAAGGATGATGGCACAATTTGTTGGAGGAGAAACAAAATACAAGTACATTATCATGTGATTTGGAATATAAATATTATACTACTAATTGTGAATGCATTATGTTTATAGCTATTCCCTTTCTTTTATCTATTAACAGTGGATTATTCAGATCTTTTGTGGAAGTTTACAAAGAGAATGGAATTCAGGGATATTATGCAGGATTAGCACCTCGACTTATTGGAAATGCTGCTGTAATAATACTAGTCAGCTCTTCTACTTATGTTATTGATAAATATGTTATAACTGATCTTGAATTCAAACCATATTTTACATCCATCATTAATGTAAGTCAATTAATTGGTTAAATATGATATATATATATATATATATATATATATGATATTTTAATAACTATAATGTTGGTAATTTTATAGTTTATAGTAGCAACAATTACATACCCATTTTTGGTGGTTTCACACTGCATGGCAGTTAATAATTGTGGGTAAGTTAACTTGTATTTATAATACAAATAAGATGTTTGAAAAAATATGAAAAAATAATGTAAATTTTATGGTTTTAGATTAGTAGCTGGTCTTCCTCCACAAATGCCAATTTATAATAGTTGGTTGGATTGCTGGTCTCATCTTTCAGCTACAAATCAATTAAAAAGAGGAAATAGTCTTTTATGGCGTTATTATACTGGACCACAAGTAATAATAAATGGAAAAGCAATACCATTAAACAAAGATAATTTTCATCTACAAAGTAAAATACAGTAATGATATTGCAGTAACTTGTATTTGAAAGACCAACAGTAAAATCAATTCAGTGCTTTATTCTTTTTGTCTTTTAAATTTACTAATATGCTATAGAATTGCATTTATATGATTTCTTAAAAATTCATTGTGATTATTAGAACATAGGAATGAAAAGATTTTTGTTTCATAATGTATTCCATTGAAAAATGCATTTTACATTGTAACTTGTACAAAAATTTTCTACTGGAGAATAACTACAGAATTTGTTATAGAGTATAAAATAAGATTACATTGAATGCATATGCATTTAATGTATATAGAAGTATTACTTGTATTTTATTATTTCAATAATCTACTATTTATATTTAAATTGTTGTTTGAAATTGAAAGGAAAGTGGAAAATCATACTCAAACGATTGAATGCATAGTGTATAATGCAATAAAGTTATATTTTTTAAAAATATAAATGATTATCATGTACACAATGTATAAACTCTTTGTCAAATCTCTATTCTTCCTTAAATTATCCAAATTTTACGTAGAATAAAATTACATAATGTTTAAACCTTTTTGTAATATTGGTAACTGATAATTAAATATGCCTGTGATCATTTTTCTGTAATTTTTAAAATTTAAACTTAAAATTAATTTCCATATTTATAAAACAACGCTCATTTAAACTTGAATTAAAATAACATTTGTAAAGTATAGTTTATGTAAAAATAAAATTAATATTAGACAATAAAAAGTCAACTTTACAAAGGAAATAAATATTTAATTTATATTTTTTATCATTTATTATTTCGATGGTTCAATCAATTTACAATATAGTTTATCAGGCATCAAGAAATTACACGAGTATTGCAGTATTAGGCTGTACTTGTTTTTCTAAATATTCTACAAATAATACATAGAAGTATGTATATATATATATATATATATATATTTATATTATAACGCATTTTTCTTGATTTTCGTATAAAAAAAATATCCACTTGAACTACAATGTTAATTGTTACACAGATGTTTCATCAGGTATTACGTTTGAACTTCATCATAGAGTGCAACAAGATGAATGTGAATAATGAACAAAACAAAGTCGTATTTTTATTGCATATTTTTTTTAGTTCAAGAAAGTCCATTTAAATGAAAAAATCTTGTACTAAATAGCTATGAATGTATGCTACTTCATTCGTTGCTTAATAAATGTATTACAAATTATTGTTAATAGCAGTATGAAATTACTATCTCTATATTCTGATCTAAAACAAATTATCACTTGTAAATCTTGAATTAATAAACACGATATATCCTATACTTCACTAAGTAGTTTTTAGTAAATTCTGTATTACAAGATACTCAAAGTTCTCTACAATTTTATTTCATTCCTTTAGCCGTTATTTTAAATATAATCAATTCGTTAGTTATTCATTTACACATGAATACTATTATAGGGGAATATAAAACAAATATTAAGAAATGAATTTAATGCTTTTTAGGTAAAATGATGCATAATATAAAATCTTTGTAAACATAACGAAATATAATGTAAAATATCGCAGTATATGAAATCTATTAACATTGTACTTCGCATTGATATCAATTTGTTAAAAATGTAATAGCATTTGTGGCGTTTATATTGGCAAAAATCTATAACTTACTTTTACATCTATATATAAAGCTGTTCATGTAAAGCAAAGGAATGTAATTTTTTAAAGTAAATTCACAAGTTCATTCAATATGTGAGATTATCTCACAGCTATACAATTCCATGTTCTTCAATGTGTTGTTCCTAACATTAACGTTCTATTTAATTTCAAGTTCCTGATAATTTTATTTTATGATACAGGAATGGATTATCTTAGAATCATATATCATGTGTTTGATCTTCTTTACAATGCGATAGAGATTCAAACCATTAACATTTAATATTTATTTAACAAATATTATCTTATGCTATTAGATATAACAAGTGATTGCTGTCAAGTTTGCGTTATCACGATTATAGCCACAAGTTTGGTACCCTATATACATTGAAGAATACTGTACGTTTAGGAATGTTTCATAGAACCAATGAATGAAGAAGCATATTTCAATCGGGATTACATCTATCTAAAGCATATTTTTGTACATTTAAACAATAAATATGCAACATGTTTGGAGAATGTTCAATATTCACATTCTATGGCTAAATTTCTGATAAATACCTTGCAAACTTTTTTTATGTAGGAGAGTCTTTCCAATATTATATAATGAAAGATTCCTATTTTTAAATACTATGTATATACAATAGTATATCTGTCATTGATTCTTATAAAAGAAACGAAACTTAAAATAAATAAAGTACAAACAGTACTGTGGCAGTATAGTACTTAATATACTTACAGAATGTAACTTTTTTGGAGGATACAATCGTTATCTTATGGTAATCTATTAACTAAAATTTTTAGCCTGTTATCAAAGTCATATTACGCTGTCACCAACTCATAATTGTTCCCAAAATAAGTAATTAATTAATCATCTATTGATTATTTTCACAGAGTAATTGATAATTCACTGATGATATATGAGAATTCCTTTAGAGGTAATTTCGAGATTTGAATAAAATTAACTTCCAAAGTAATACTATTTTGATTTCTACCTATACATAAACATTTAAAGAAAAAATGTTCTGAGATAATTTTGTTCTATTTCATACTTTTACGTAAGATATTTATAATGCAAAAGTATTTACTTACTAAATATTTCTAGAGTATGGAACTTTATGTGTACTGTTTTACTAACATATATAATAGTTATAGAAATTTCCAGAGAAATGTATACAATACTGAAAATATAATAATGACTATTCAAAAAATTTTATATGCTTATAATATTGTAACAAAAATATTATTTTTCATATCATATTCACTATGAAAAATTGACTCATGTTTGTGTATATGTGTAACAGCCAATTTTTAGTATATTCCAAAATATCTTATATGTTCATCAGAAAGAGAAATTTAAAAACATACTCTGCAGAAATTATCTATACATTATCCTTAGAGTTTAATTCCTAGTATAATGCTGTTGTAATGCCTTATATGCGTATTAATATTCATATAATAGTTCGAAATTTCGACGTCTAAGACATTTCACTAAATATTATAATTATTTTTAGTAGATAATTCGTTTCGTATTCTGCATAAAGTTCCATCATCTTACTGTTTTTTATAGTGCAACTTCTTTATATAGTATAATCTGATATATGATAAATATTATGCAGTTACTTTTAGAATTACTCGACAAGAAATGTGGACACAATTGCATCATTAAAGATCTCGTTGATCGTTACTTAGAAATAATAGATCGAAAATTATATTTTTGTATTGCATATGTTTACAACGTCTGTATATTTTCACTATAAACAATAAATTAGGCCATAACAAATATATGTCCTAATAATTTTCTTTGAATATGAAGTGTAATGATTATTCACGGCTAGTACACATACCATACACTGATTTGTATTGGAACGAGAAATATCATAATACATTATGTTTACCTTGTTTTCACAATTCCTACTTCAAGGAGAGGGCAATCATATAGGTTTCCATATTAATTGAACAATGTTCATCATCATTCCTATCGTAATTACTATTTTCCTGTGTATATTACAATACAGATTTAGATTTCCATCTAAACCTGCGTTTAATACTAGTTGTAATGTCATGAATCATTTCCTGTGCACGAATCATAGGTTTATTAAATGAATAGATTATTTTAAATCTAATTCAACTTCTGGGCTTTCTAATGCAAATGGTTTAAGATTCTCTACTATTGGTGTTTGATCAGGATCAACTCGTATGCGGATCCTGTTCGTTTCTAATGATCGCGGGAGTGTACGTGGAAGATCGTCTTTGTACGATCCAGACATAGGTGAAGTATACGGTACATAAATTCGTACAACATCTGGACTTGGTTGATGAGGTGTTGCTCTCGGCGTGGGCAAACCACCACTACCAGAACTAGCATTAGAAACATTACTTTGAGTATCGAGACTATTGTCTAACGCTTGAGACCGTGTAGCCGAACTAAATACCGAAAGGTCGGCTGTTGAGGTAACAGATGTATCTGCCAATGACCGGCGCGAGCCATTGGGAGAGGCCCCATCATCAAGACTTGGATCAAATGAGAATTTGCTTCCTGCACATATATTTAATTTTTATTACACTATAATAAGGAACTGAAACAAACATGTTTCGACAGAAATAGAAGAATTAATCTATGATTATAATAACAATTGTAATAGCTAAAAATCTCTGTCATTGAGTATTTCTTCGAATTTTTATGTTAATAATTGAGCAATATTGTGCACAAGTTTTACTATCAGAGTCTTATCTTTAAGAATATCTTACAACCTAGTATTGTATACAACCCCTATATTAGCTTTTGAATCTTTGTCTTTATCTTTCTTCATGTCCATGATAATACTTTCTTGGTCACAATGTGCAAAGGAAACATTTATGTTACCATTTATTATGTTTTCACTATATCGTAACTCACCGCCAAGACCACAACCAGTTGGTTCAACTGGTGTTGTACTTTCTCTACCATCCTCAGCAACCACTATGTCCCTACGTTGTGTTATGGATTCACGCATTACATGTTGTGCTTCACTAAATTCTTCGCTACGTCTCCCGACCTAAACATGAAATTAACGAATTAATTTCAATTGCCATAACTATTTTTTTCATTTTCGATAGTATAACGACAATGATGATAACAAGTATAAATTACTTTGCTTGCAAATGTTGGCTCTTTGAATGTGCCAAACGGAATTCGTGGTAGCTCACTTGGTAAGGGTGCCCCAGGATAATCCAGTTTAGCACGTTTTAATTCTTCCATACTACGTTCCATAGTACTTATTACAGTATCATCATCAAAACAGAAATCTTTCTCCAATTTAATTTGTAAATAATTACAGAATTCATCTAGACTTTCCATTGGCATAAGAAAACGTTTATGCATTTTCATGATCGTATATGCCATAGCAGGCAAAATACGATCACCATCTAATAAAAATATATCCCAAATTCGAAGACCAAGACTAACAGGTGTCTGTCATAAATAAATAATTACATTTAGATATATATTTAGTGCTATTTTTTAATTCTAAGATGTAGACTTAGAAGAAGAAAATACAAATAAATGGATAATATCTTACTCTTTCTTGGAAAACAACAAAAAACCATTTTAATGCATAGAGAATAGAATCGCAGCCGCATTTGTCGAGTTTCCGTTTTAATTTCGGTAAAAATTTATTCATAATTTTATCATGGTGTTCTATAAAACGATTTAGCTTTGGAAATCCATCAACATAAAAACCTAAAAAAGACATTTCCTTAATTATGAGGCAGAATTTTTTCTTTTTTTCTCTTCTCTTATAAATTATACTAAATATTTACCATGCATGGTATACTTCTTATCAGCAAGTAATACAGAAAGACCCCAAAATGCATCTTCCTCATCCATGTACAGCAAAAGTAATCCAGCTAATACAGACATCCCTTGACAATAACCTACTTCCATATTGTACATACTGTAGGCAGCCAAAACGTAAAACATTGATCGTTGTTTTATGCTATACCTTTCTCTGGTAAAAATAAACAGATATTTAGTACTTGAGATATATGAAATTTACTTTATATATGTTCCAAATGTATGATTTATTTCTAACTAGAGTTATATACCTATAATTGATATGATCTCTATATTGTCTAGCCACATCTGCATCAATCTGTCTTATTTCAGTAGACCATTGACGTGCAAGTTGTAACATTTCTTCATATTTACCAGCCTGTTCCTTTTTTAAGTTTTTTATACCCAAAAGCAGTGCCCAAACTTGACCCCGAAATCTATTAGGAATTCCTTTATATACTCTACGCCGTAATTTTTCTTTAGTTGAGGAACTATCCCATTGTTTTGTCATTTTTTCCCATTTTTTCAATCTTTCTATTTCCACACGGTGTGTTTTAATTTCATTCGGGTCAGGCTTTTGTGGCAACCGTTTATCACTGAAGTTCCAAATGTTAATGTAACAATATAAACTACTAACAATAATAATAATATAAAAATGATCGATAATTACTGTATGAATCCATATCTATCCGTGGTATGGTACACTTCATAAGTTGGATCTTCCCATGGATTAATCTTTGCTCCATTTTCTCTACCACGGTCATAGCAGCTAAATATTCTATCTCGCTCTGCAGCAGACCGTTTCAACAGTTCTTCCTCATTCATCCCCCGTGAGAATTCTCAACCAGACTCTTACAAGCATGCCGTCTTGTTAATAAGATTCTATTTATGTTATCCTATTATCTATAATAAAAACAAATGATACTACCAATAAAACCAAACTTTCTCTTTTTACATGTCAAGCAATTCAAATACTAAGGCCAGTTTCTAATTATGCTTATAAAATATATACATCAAGAATAGCATTGAAATATCATTGATAAAATCTAATTTAAAATATTACTGTAATTTCTAATGTAAAAGAAAATTAATTACAGGATAGGTACCTATTATAATGTAAAATTTATATAAATATATTATCTTTTAGGTGTGTATGGAAACGAGAGATGCAATTCGACTTCTAAAGTTAACTCACTACATACTGACAAGAAGAAAGGTTATATACATTCGAATTTAGTAGTACCCGTAATAATTGATCTTGATCTTACCACTACGAAATGAACCGTATAATTACAGACATTGCATGGTTAAGGATTAACTACTTTTCTCCGTTTCATATTACAAAGAAAATCCATTCTTCGCAACAGTCACTTAGCAAAACTGTCGTCTACATACACTAGCACAAGTACTTCAAGCCGGATTCGGATGTTTCCATTCTCTTTCGAGAAACAGTGTCGCCAACAGATTGATTTATAATTTCGAAATAAACAGTTTAAGATGATTGCCTTATTTTTGTCTCCATTTAATTTGCAATTTTAACTTTGAATAATTAACATTATTTGCTTTATTGCGTATTCTGAAATAATATTTATTTAATCTTGATACGCATTCTCCCACAATAATTGTGTAATTCTGCATACTTCATTTTTCTATATTCGTACTTGAATTTATTTTAAGAATGAGAACCTTCGTTGCACATTTACAATAATGAAATCTATATTTTTAAGCTGAATATACAATTAGTAGTAAATAACAGTTGGATAGCGTTTGTAAAGTACTTTTTGCAAGAATACATTTTTTACGCGAATGTAATTTCTCACATTATTCCCTTTTTAAATAAAAATTAGTAAGATATCTTTTTTTAAATATTGTCTATGTATAACTTTTTCGATTGATTCAAATATTCTTAAATATTAACAGAAATTTCATTCACTATTTGCAAAATAAAATAAACTGCCATTCTCATAAAATGTATTTTGAAATGCGATCGGAAAATACAGATTTTCTATGCTCTGTTGTATATCTATCTTTCTTACTCTCATTGTCGGCCCTCAATTGTTGCATGGCTGAGATAGAAGTGGGTAGAAGTGATATCCAGAAAACCAGATGTGAATTTTCGTGCCGTTCTCTTCTAAATCTTTTACACAACTGATTGAAATATTCTCCTCTCGTGGGTATACCTACCGTTTATTGCACATTTTCTCAGGTGGGGGACAAAGTAAGGTAATTTTCGGGTTATCTGTATTATTTTGGTCGAACAAAAAATCCGGAAGTTCAGCCTGAACTTGAAGCAAAACCTAGCTTGGGTTGTGATTGTAAACAAAGCATATAATTCGTGAAAGTGAAAATGTGTAAATTGTAATAATGGAACGTGTGTGAATTTGTGTCTAGTGTATTTTTATCTAGGATTAATTTTAAATTACCAAGTGCTGAAAATTGAACTTCGATTTGCAATAAGGTAAAGTATTTTTTTAAATTTTATTAATCTTAGAGCGATCTAGTTTTTTAAATAAATTTTAATGATATCGTATTTTCGAAGAAAACTTACCTTTACCAGGGAAAAATAAACGCGTTCTGTTCGACTCAATCTGAAGCTAACCTCCATCAAATATTACATTAATTATATATTCAAAAGATTTAAGCTAAAAGTATAGTAAAAAACCAGAAATGTTTCCTCGTTGTTAAAAATTTTGTGGCCCTGAAAAGGGCCATTTTGTTGGTAGTTGTGACGAAAGTTCTAAGCCTTTTTCTCGGTCTTCTTGGGTAAGAGTACAGCTTGAATGTTGGGTAGGACACCTCCTTGAGCGATGGTGACGCCTGCCAGAAGCTTGTTCAATTCTTCGTCATTCCTGATCGCAAGTTGTAAATGTCGAGGAATAATTCTGGTCTTCTTGTTGTCTCGTGCTGCGTTTCCCGCCAATTCCAAAACTTCAGCGGCCAAGTACTCCATTACAGCAGCCAAGTACACTGGAGCTCCAGCACCAACTCGTTCTGCGTAATTTCCTTTTCTAAGTAGTCGGTGAATACGTCCGACAGGAAACTGTAATCCTGCTCTGTTCGAGCGAGACTTCGCCTTTCCCTTCGCTTTTCCTCCTTTGCCACGGCCAGACATCTTCACTAGTAGAACGTGTTGCTGCGACGAAATCGAATGACACAATAACGCAAAACTTGAAATCTACGTATTTATGCCCTACTGAAGCACTTTCGTCCGTCCAATCAACGACGAGCTCCATTCTGATTGGTGCGGAGCAACAACTACCTGCATTCCACGATATCATGTTCACACGGCTGAAGTAACTTTAGATGCTTCACTTTTTGTTGAAATTATTTAATTATATTTCATTATACTGTTGAATATATTTTTTTAATGAATTTTTATATAGCACCAATTATTCTACGTTTGTATTTAATAAAATCCTTAGGCTCTGAATGTATTTAATTAAATTCTTAGTACTACTTTCTTAACTAGGTTTCCAAATAAATAAATAAATAATTTAATTGAGCAGTATATTATTTTTGATGTTCCTGTTTTTCCTTCAGTTTGGAAAAGTTGTAACGTTGGATGGCTCTGGTGGCTTCGTTTGTTGCATGATTTGCCAGTTCACTAGGTAACAACAATTTCACAGCAGCCTCTATATCACGCGACGACATTGTCTTCTTTTTATTATAAGTCAGCAATTGCATTACTTCAGTAATGATACGTTCGAATAAATTGTTCATCATATTGTTCATCACATTGATCGCGTTATTAGATATTTCCGCATCAGGATATATTTTTTTGAATACTTTGTAAATATATACCCGAAAACTTTCTATTCGTTTCTTCTTTCTCAATTTTGCACGTTCAACTGAAACTGGAGTATTTTTCGTGTTTTTGCTCATTTTCGAAGACATACTTTTAGACTAGGACTATTCTACCGATATCATATCATGCTCTTAAAACTAGAAACTGACGAAGGGCATACAAATTCTCGAATTTATATTACGTACAAGTCATTGAACGTTTACAAATCAGTATATGCTTCAAGTTCATTTATTGTTTACTCGTTGAAACGTTGTACAGGATGGACAAAAATGAACCGAACATTTTAAACTGAAAAAAGCTTCCTGTCTTCAAGTTAAATGAAATTATATTTTGTTATTAAAAAGAAAGCTTAATCAATCATAATTTCAAAATAGTTTTCATAATAAGATGGCACAATCGTGCAACTTTGGATCGTTCGGTTCGTTTTGTCTATCCTGTACATTTACATATGTGGTGCTCATGTACTGCTGTATGTAGTTGGGCGACATCTGCTTCACATTTCAGGGGGAGAGGTATAACACCTGGCCTCGTCTAACAAAGAACAGTTCTTACAATAAAAATATCAAAAAAAGAATTACAAAGAAAAATTGAAAAATCTGAAATAAAAATATATCACTGTAAAAAGTTGCTCATACATTTTGATGCGTGAAAGCATTCAGGAGTCAAGCACGTTCAGCCACATCCGATGAAATCAATTTTATTGTTCAGAGGTAACGGTAGTACCAGCGCGCCAATCACGTAGCAGGAAACCCAGAGGGGTGTCACTCTGAGCTCCCATTGGTTCGCTGCAGCCGCTCCGTTTCGTTATATAAAGAGGGCCTCTTAATCGACGATTTCATTCTCTGATCGTTCGTTCGAGCAAGAGTTCCATTCAAGTTTCGATTTCGAAATACTCCTGAAGCGTCATCATGCCGCCAAAAGTCAGTGGTAAAGCTGTGAAGAAAGCCGGAAAGGCTCAGAAAAATATCAGTAAGGCTGATAAGAAGAAGAAGAGGAAGAGGAAGGAAAGCTACGCTATTTACATCTACAAGGTCCTGAAGCAAGTGCATCCCGATACCGGCATATCCAGCAAAGCGATGAGCATCATGAACAGCTTTGTCAATGATGTTTTCGAGCGTATCGCTGCAGAGGCTTCAAGACTAGCTCATTACAACAAACGTTCGACCATCACGTCTCGCGAAATCCAAACTGCAGTGAGACTTCTGCTGCCTGGTGAATTAGCCAAGCACGCAGTCAGTGAGGGCACTAAGGCAGTTACTAAATATACCAGCTCTAAGTAAGCGAAAGCAATTTCGCTCCAAAACAAAACGGTCCTTTTCAGGACCAACAAAAATGTCATACGTTGGAATACCTTTTCGAATGATGCTAGAACTTATAATCGAATTTTTGAAACCTTTTCGCCTGAACCTCCTGTCGATGTATAATATTTGTTACCATATATTTTGAGAATTTCTCTTACTTAAATTCTAAATTAATTAACAGGAAATATTGTTTGTTTTATCGTGCGTATTCTATTAATGCGCAGTATAATTCTAGCATTCTCTGCGTATTTATGCGCATTTGAATTGTCAATATATTAGTCAAATTTTTTTCTGAATGATTTGATTAAAGTTAATATACAGAAAGAGCTTAAGATATAAACTGTTTAAACGAAAAAGTATCTAGTTGTAATATATGTATAATTTATTTATTATCATTATAAAGTAATGTAGGTAATGAACGTCATCGATTACATCATTAACTCAATCTTGTTATTTTTATTATCAAAAGAAAGAGCATTGTATAATATTGTATAATATTTATAGAAAACATGTGAACGATTGCAGTTTTTGTATGTACATTTTCACATAATTTTTTGGCAAAATCCTTTTATAAAATGAGACCTGTCTTGTCGTACTTCAAAATATTTTTGTAGTTTATAAAATTATTTAAAATATTATTCCACCGTTTAAATAGTTACGGCGTTTTTCATTTTTACATACGATTTAGGACACTCTGAATCGATCTAAGTTCGGCTATTAGTTTCTGCCCATGAGGTTTGTTGTATAAAGTTGTTAAACATTTTGAAATTACATCCTGACATTTGGTGATTATTTTTCGTCTGTAATAAAGCAACAAATTATTTAATATAATTTGTTGTGCGTAACCGATACTCCTTTTAATAATGAATTTACCTGATAAAGTTATTAGTGACATTGGAATGCGATATAAAATAATTCACCAAATTCGCTGTCGATTGTATAAGATGAAATTCATTTCCTTCGTTCAACCAGGTTCGAGTATCTTTACCAATCATTCTATAAAAATAAATACAATTGTTAAATAAAAAGAAAAGATGAACTTGTTTTTTATTATAAATGTCATATTCACTTGTAAATATCTAAGAGATCCTCCATCTGAACTCCCAATTGTAGAAAACCAGATATGATTCTATCATTTGACACATTTAATTTACATGCTTTTATTTCTAATTGTTTTATTAGGAAATCTGAAAAATATTCGTATTTGTGTTTAACGTTCCTTTGCTTAGCTGATAAATGTTAGTGAAATTAATAATTATATGAAAATTAATATTACCAACTGGAAAACAGTGTGGTGACCCAGAATATTCCTGTCCAAGGGATATAATTTTACTCATTAAAATGGCCATTTTGTCTTCTGCAGTCGAAGCATCTTTTAATTCTACAAAACAAACAATCGTTTAACTAGATTTTTGCTTTTTGCCAGATACTTCAAGAATCAGAAAAAATAAATACCGTTGTTAATAATATTAGTCCAAATTTCTTGTATTAACATTGCATCTTGATGACCAGAACAGTGAATTATAGCTAACTTGCATTCCCATAGTTGCAGCGGGTCCGCATATCTTTCATATAACTGTAATTATTATCACAAATTTATATACGTTTCATATATATATATATATATATATCTAACAAATTAAATCATATATTGGATACTCAGACACACCTTGGTAATATCAAGTAACGAAGTATTCAATGCCCTAAATGCGTCTTCTCTAAGTCGATCGCTCAAACGTTGATTACAAATCGTATCCAATATCTGTAAAAGCAATTCGTACTTTACTTAAACGTTGCTTACAACATTTATAAACCAGTACCTGTTGCTGTATCCTAGCCACTTCAACTTTATCTTCTAATTCACGTAAGAAAATTCCAAGGTATGGAGCATAGCCAGCTTGATCGCTTCGCATACAAACTACCGCTCTAGCTAAATGTTCAACTCTTTTTGATAATGGTATATTCGACCTGCGTAACAATTTATTAAATATAATTTTTTACCAGTGCTAAATTTGTAATCACAAAGACAACATATTTTTATGCATACGTACTCTTTAGTTGCCAAAGAATCCAAGATTTTAGCAGCGGCAGCATGATTTTTATTTCTTTCGTAAAACTGCCATAACAAATCCGGTGCATTGACGCGTGTGAGATAAAATTCCAAAGATGGTGCTGCTAAAGCAATGAGCTCTCCATGAAGTCCTCGTTCTATCATCCAAGCGTACACTGAAGCATGTAGGGTTTCACAGGGTGAGTGCAGCGCATCGTTTATAATTTCGTGTAACTGAAACACATAAATATTGGTAAGCTAAATACACAGAATAAAATAGAACACAATTTAATAAAATAAAGATTTTACTATTTCCTTCGCTGGAGCAACTGGCATCGAAGTATTTTGAGCTGGAGGTCCCGGTTTACTGGGTATAGTGGGTGTTAATGGATTGGACATACTTTGATTATAAAGATGATCCAGCAAGTTGATAAACTCTTTATATATTTCCATCCTAAATATGGAAAGATATGAGATAAATGTATTCAGCAATTTTTAATGTGTATTGCATGAATTTCATTTTGTTGATCAATACCTTTTCATATAGGCAAATCGTCCTTCTTGATCTTCCATCGGTTCATTATTTTTGTAATAATGTAATGCAACATTGTTAGGATCTACTCTTTCCGCACAGCAGAGGCACAATTCGAGTACACCAGAGTAAAATTGACACGCGATAAATTGTTGGCACACTGCGCTTAAGTTAAGTCTAGGAGCAACCTCTTTACACAGCTGCGAACAGAAGCACAAATAAATAAATAATAATATTACAGTACATGAAGATTATTATTACTGTTTACCTTTAAGGCAGACTGTAAGTAACATTCTTTTTCGTCTGGATTTGTACAACTTTTTGCTTTTAAAATTATTTCATTAGCCTGAAAGAATCGCAACAGCATTAATTTTTTATAGTTTGAGATACTTCATTTTTTACATACCTTAGAACAAACAGCATCTTCGCTTCTATACAAATTCGGACATACTTTACGCAATCTCTGACTAACTACGTCCACGGATGCATTATCTCCGAGATAGCTATGGATTAATAAGAAAATTTAATAAGCCCTAATATTATAATTATATTTAGACAACTCACCTATCTATAAGATGAATTATCAGTAATGATGAAATTTCATGACCAATTAAGATTAAGTCTCTAAACGTAGCAGTAGAAAATTGATTGATTTGATCCTATAAATAAAATTCCAAAAAATAGTAATTTAAAATTATTAATACCCGATGCAAACAATTTTAATGTTAATCTAAATAAAGTACACTTACCTTCGACAGACAATTCACAATGTTACTTAAATGATTTTCACATAAAATATTCCACAATTCTAAAACTTCACAGGCATGAGTAATAAAAATTTTTAAGGCAGCTAAGGAATTCCTTTCTTCAACTATTGGTTCTTGGAAATGACTGGATACAGTTGTTTCAAATCCTTCTGATATATTTCTGGTAGTGCTATGCCTAAAAGGTAATAAATAAAAGTGATCTAATTCAAGTGATATAAGCTGCATAAATATATACATACTGTTTAGTTATATGTGTATTCTTATTGAGAAATGATCTTAATGATTGTAGAAGTTCTAGAATCCAACTAACTTGTTTGGCCGAAATTGTGCTGGAGATCTGAAATTTTACATATGTTCATAAATTGAAGCAGCAATGAAAATATTTTTCATGTAACATTATTGCATGATATTATCTCCCATTAATATACCTGAGTTTTATTATTTACAGTTTCTTGTTTAATACACCGCATATTCCATATGGGTCGAAGTATTCTTCCTACGTATAAATATAGACCATTGTGCTTCGCTGAGAACTGCTGTAGAGGAATGTCTGCATTAAGCCCCACTGGAGCATATGGTCGAAATCCTTGAAATCTCATGTCATAGTTCGAGATTCTTGGCGTCGATGTACGTATATCTCCTGTAGAGTTCATAATGAGTTCTACGTTTCGTTATGAAACTCATATAATAAGTACTACAGTACCTGTATTTATATTAGCAAAACTATTGTGTGCATCAATTCCAGTACCAACGTTTGACGTTCGTTGACTACCATACAAAAAGAACGCTCTTGTTGCCCATTCTGCCAGCTATACATTATAACAACACATTATATGATGCAAAAATTACTACCAAATAAGATTATATTTTTACTTTTACCTCAGCGTTTTGTTTACTTTCATGTGTGGCTAAGATGAGGCATGTTGCACACGCTTGTTCTAAAGACTGTGATTGAAAATAAGCGCGTACTGCTTCAGTATCGGGTCCACGTTGTTCCAAAAGTAGTTGTTTTAAAATGTCCATTGGACGAACTTGTACATAAATTATGGCACCCTATGATTAAAGAAGTACATGATTAATAAATGAATACGTTGCGAATTAAAGAATTTTCAGGGAATTTATACCTGTGACGTTAAAAATATGAACTTTCGCGGAGCTTCCATATGTTGCCTTACAAGAAGCGGAGGCTCCCCTTGGGAACTGCTCTGTTTTTCAATTCGTATTGCCGGTTCTACAAGAATTTCTGCCATCGCCCATACAGGACTATCAAGGGATAAAGGACTTTGAGTTTCAGCTAAATAGTTTGTAAATGGATATGCATCATTACTTAAACATAAAGCAGTTTCGGTGTCCCCACCACAAACTAGAACTAATGTTCCTAGAATCAAAATATTACATGGTCAGCATTATTTGATATTTATTATTTAATAAAAAGATTTTATTATGTACGTACCTTTTCTATAATGTGCCATCTGCACTTTTCTTGGCCGCATTACAGTAGCATTAGCAGCATATCCTGGTGGTAACCTAACATGTATTAACTGGAGACCTTGAGGTCTTGTTACTGGATTAGCAAGTGACGTACAACTGAAGTAGAAACGTGTTCCAGTAGCTGCAACTACAACTAAGTTCAAATGGACTGATTCAGATTCTATGATAGCAGATATGCTCACCAATGGTCGGAAGTTGTTACTATCGAGAGTTCTAAAATATGGCAATTAAAGTTTTTGTTTAACAACGATTCTGCGTTACATAATTTTGCGTAATATTTGTGTATTTGTACGTACTTAACAACATGAACAGCATTTTGCACCAAAGATGCTTGTGACAAAGATGCGACTTTAGATGCATCATCGTTATCAATATCCCAAACTGTAATTGTTCCCTTATCGCCGAGGGTATATAAAATATTACGTGAATCATCTACAGAAATCTGTATTATTGCTTCTTCCTCGGACAAAGCTATAGTGACAAATGATGGTACTAGAAATGACAATGGGCCTTCCGAATGGTTTATTTTTTTGCAACGTTTTCCAAACCAACTACTTTCTGCCTACATAATAAATATAAATGCGTTTGAGTATTGGTTATTTCTTGTTTTTTAATTGTTTTAGTCTTGATATTTGTCTAATTTTACCTGGTAATATATTTCATAAAGGGAACCATTCCTACCACCAAGGAAAATTCTACCACTATTGGTATTTGCTATTGTTGTAATGCCAATGCCATCTGTTGTAACTGTGAAGATTGGTTCAGGAACCAGCTGCATTTCTGGTGACATCCCTAAATAAAAAATAAAAAAAGTAAATAAAAGTTTCAAAAAGGTATAATTTGATATTCACAATGAAACAGTACCTTCACAAGTTTCTGTTAAAGTTACGCCAAGGATGGTTATTTCTACTGTAGTTGTGAGAATTAGTAAATATTTTACGTAAGATTGAAATACTCCAGGTTTGGGTTTTACCAAACCTACACTTATAATAGTCTCATTTAATCCATCAAAATATGCAACATCTGACCTAAAAATACAGTCTTATTGTAATAAATAGATGTTTAATATTTAATAAAAACTTGTTACCAAAAATTTTTAAAAATATTTACTCATTCTCATATGACCAGACATATATATCGCTGTCAATTGTAAGCCAAGCTTTTGAAATTTCTGTAAAAAGGCCCATCATACAGTGACATTGCATGTCTAAACAAATGTTAAGGATCTGTATTTACTATAAAAAAAGAAAAAACTATTGAGTATTCAAAAGGATACGGTGGAAGTGTTCCATTACTTCTGATGGCAAAGAAATTTTACTGTGCAACTTCATTTGGTTTATGTTTGGAAAACACATTGACATTCCATTTAAATTAGGATAGTCATGATCATCAAGACCACTAACAGTTGGTCCACCTATAAAATTATATGCATATTATTTCCAGAGATTTATATTCCAACATTGTCATTGTAATATATTTAAAACAGACATAACAACAATTAGTTACCTTGAACATTATAACGCATAAGGTTAATCAGAGAAGGAAAGTTACTATCTGCTGTAATATGTGCATCGACTACTTTGCCTGCCATTTCCAAGGCACCTAAATGTATTTTAAGTGGTTCCATCTCTGTGAGAGTCATGTTTATGCTACACAGAAATAAATAAATATTAAAACAAATAAATTACTGATATAAACTATAATTTCTATAAATATTCAAGTTAAATTATTACACGATAATTATTAACTAATAAAAATATACAATAATCCCTCCATTTTCACTTATAATAACTCATTAAATACATTTGTAGTTTGTAATTTCTTCATGAAAATATTGTGAGTAAAGGTTAGACTTGTTTATATGAATGCATACTAAATAATATGAACAGTAATACAATAATGTAATCAAATTCGGATGTATAATTACACTCCAGAAACTGAGGTACTTAAGTTTCAATTGAGAAATACTTACATCAATTTCTTATAACTATTTCTACACTATCGGTGACACAAATCCGTTTCACGAGGTTTGTGCCGCTCGCGCCATACAGGTAAATTTCAAGTTATTCTATCACGTCCATTTTTACGCATGCGTAAAATTAGCAACTCTCATTGGCTGGAAGTTATCTTACAGATGAAATTGCATTCATTTGAATTCAAATGGACGCGCTTTCTGCTATTTTATAACTGATAAGATGCATCTTTTAACACTTCTCATTCTATTGATTTCTTTTGCTTCTGCTGGTAAAAAGATTTATTTTAATAATTCGACAAGTTTTTAATTTTTGTCACTTATAGGCGACGTGTCTAATACTATGTTAAATTTTTACTGTGAACTTGGATTGAGAAATGACAGTTCATGTTCTATCGATGGTGGTTGGACTTCTTGGACTCCATGGGGACCTTGCTCTGGGAAATGTGGATTAATAGGCAAAAGAATCAGGCATCGTACTTGTAATAATCCATTACCTTCAAGTAATGGTGCTCCGTGTATTGGTCCTAGTTATCAAGTCGAATCCTGTCAGATTGTTGGTATGAATTAAAAAAAAAAGTTTGCATGATTAATTCAAATCATTTCTCATTTAGGATGCACAATGAATGATTATGAGAGCAATGTTTACAATCATCCTATACGTAAAGAAGAATTGAAAATAGTAAAACAAGTTCATGAGAAACTACCTGCTCTGATCGAACTGTGTTTTTCTGTTGACTGTACATTTTCTATTGTGGAGAAAATCCTTGGAAACAATGCAGTAGGAAATAAAACAATAAATTTTTAATGTATTATTAAAATATTATAGATTGAATAATAATAATAGCTTTATCTTTCATAAAGATGCATTATTGGAATGCAATGAACTGTGTTAAACATAATGTTGGATGCCCAGGTAAACAAATATAAATAAAATTACATATTTCTTGTAACTGCAATAGAAAGTATGTTTTCATAGTTTCTGGAGGTTGGAGTACTTGGGGCCCTTGGTCATCATGTACTGCTCTTTGTGGTAGAGGCCAAAAATACCGTACACGAATTTGCAATAGTCCAGCACCTTCAAGTTCTAAATTATCATGCAATGATTCAGCTTTTGAAACAAAAAGCTGCATTGGAGGCAATTGCAAAAAGCATTCAAGTAAATGGAATATGCTTTACACACATGTATATTGTGTACTATTTTATAAATATGAATTTTAACAGAGGGAACTTGGAGCAAGTGGAGTGAGTGGAACACATGTAGCACAGAATGTGGCAATGGTATTCAAACAAGAAAACGATCATGTTTAGAAACACAAAATACACAGGATAGTTCGTGTAAAGGTGTAACTAAAGATATAAGAGGTTGCACTATTAATAATTGTTCCAGTAAGAACATCATTTTGTCTAAAATAATAGTACATCATTCTTAAAAGAAATCTGATGTATGTCATATTCCATTAGTAAATGGAATATGGTCCTCCTGGACAGTTTGGTCACCATGTTCCACAAGTTGTGGAATAGGAACACAGTTAAGAAATCGAATGTGTACAAATCCTTCCCCAAGTGGAGATGGTTTATCTTGTTTTGGTTCTGCTTCTGAAATTCGTCAGTGTTTTACCAGACCATGTGTAGGTATGTTTGAAATGAACACAAATGTCAGTATTACTATAATTTTAATATGACTTTATTTAAAAGTTAAAACACACGAAGTAGCGCATTTTACCGAAAAAAGTAGTCTTCTTTATACTACAAGTGAAAAACCTTCACGCTTACTTCATATGTATTTAAGATTTCTACCACTGGCACCATTTGGAGTGCTCATTTATCGATTTGAGAACGATTGCAAAGGATCGATGTGTGATTTTGTAAAATTGTCTTTACAAAACGGAAAAATAACACTTTTATCTCAAGTATCTGGTTGTATATTGGGTTTAGTTCACGAGGATAAGTTGGAAGTAAACTAATGAAAATTTTTAGATTCTAAAATTTCCTACTTCAAACGAATTACTTTTTAGATTGGTCAGTGGCATATATTATCGGTCACAATATGTGGAACACATGCTGTATTACGTGTTAATGATGGTCCTCACAAAATTGCTACTTTTTCATGCACTCCAGTATCATATAATTTGGATCATACAATGAAAGTTGGAGAAGGATTTCAAGGTCAAATTCAACAAATAGCTATTAATTTTGTATCCTTTCAACTTCATGTATTGAAGGTAATTTTTATAGTTTTTGTTTCACAAGGATACCTGATCTTAAATGAACGAATATTCCTAAAATATGGTATTCTGTAGGGAAAATACAATAAAAAGCATGTAAATGCTCCCATTAGTAGTAATAATGTGCAATACTTCATGGGAGATGACGAAGAAGGTTTCATTCATATAGACATAACAGAATCAATTGCTGCACCATGTCCCAAAAATATGCAATCCTGGCAAGTAAGGATACTTTTGTTCCAAAAATTCAATGATATTAATAGTACACCCATAATTAATAGAATTGTGATTCTATTATAATTTAGATCATAATTTCAATAAAAACAGAAGATATAAATGGTATTATAGCAGTTATCCCAGATTATTTCTCAAACAAATATATCTTACTGCAAATGGAACAGGGAAGAATAAAATTGAAATTTCATCAAGAAGCAGCACATATTGCTACTGAAAGTACAGAACACATTTTAATAGGAGAATGGTTTGAGGTAGTACTAGCTCAAAATGGTAAAAATTTGTATATGCAAGTTAATGGAAATGACAAGAAACATGTGGCTTTAATGTCTGAAAAAATGGTTACATCTGCGAGCAACATATTTATAGGAGCTATACACGATGAAATGAGGGTAAATTATATATCAAAACTGTTTTATAAATCTATGCTTTATAATCAAATTTTTTGTGATAGAAAAAGATATGTCCAAAATGTGAAGAGTTGTCACAAATGAGTTTTACTCTTGGATATCTCAGTATAGATGGAAATCAAATAGATCTTCTGTCACTACCAGTTTTAGAAACAACAAATAAACGTTTTTCAAGCCGTACTATTAGTTTATCTGGTAATAATTACTAATACATTATCAAGAATATACTTGAAAAATTTCTGAAATATAATTTGTTATGACTGTAGATTACTATGAGGAAGTATCATTATTATTAGGTCAAGAGCTTAAATTGTCGTGTTTTTACGATAAAAGTCTCCATGAAAAAAAAGTTCATTCGTTCTATAAAAAAACGTATGTAACGTGGTTATTGATGGATAAGTTGCTGCAATCTTATGGAATAATGTAACTATCTGTGTATGCTCCGTTTGGCAATACTTGTGCTTTTAATAATTTTACTTATTCTTTGTTAAGTAATGACTTCTTCAATTTAAAAGATGATGGCCGTGTTAGTACTATTAGTATTGCAAGTTATACAACTCGTGAAGCGATTGAAAATTTTTATTCATGTCATATTCACCATTATAGCAACAATTCGTTTAAAGATTCAAATCGAATCCTCTTATCTTTTGGGGTTACTGTAATAGACAGAAACAAAGGTAATAATGTTCTATCTATTTCACTGCATTCTATAAATATAGTCAAGTTGTTATTTATAGAAGTTGAAAATATATATTGGAAAGAATGGCGTTTCATTTGTGGAGCTATAATTAGTTGTTTCATATTTCTGATATTTTGGTGTTTGTTTGAAATATTACAACAGCTTCAAAATGGGTATGCTATAAATATGAATTATTTTATGGAATTAAAAATAATTTATTATTAGATTAATTCATGTAACTGTTTTCTAGACATAGTCTTTTTAAACTGCCACCACTGAATGATTTTAATTCTACATATATTATAAATTTTATTCTATCCAAGGATGGTATAACTTTACTTGGTAGCCAACAAGCTGCAGATGAAATTGTAGCAAAAATTACGGAACATAATTAATAGCTAACAGCTAATGGCTATTGTTAGATATTATCTTAAATATCAATCTAAATATTTCTAGTGAATGTCAGTATTAAATATGTTAAGAGGATTTAATTTTATATGTTACAAATAAATCATAAAAATGAACGTATTATTAATGGTCTCAGTAAAATACTTATGATTCTTTATTTTTCTTAGAAAATAGACTTACAATAATTTTAAATTATAACAATGAATGCGATCATTTTCAACAATATATTTAAGATGCTAACATTAGTGCTTCCTACACTATTATATGAAATAATATGGTTTTAGTAGAAAAATATCTAAGACAGTACAAATTAAAATTTGAAAAAATATATTTATATAAATATCGATCCACAATGATGGCAGCTTATATTTACATTTACAATAACTCACTCAGCATAACATAAAATTCTACGTCATAAAAATTTATTGTGAAACAAAATATTCTATGTACTCGTCATTCTCTTGTAGCCATTACTTTGGATAATTTTGAAAATATTTGAGTAAATGTTGTTTTGTAATAAAATATATTGAGCAACTACTTTGATTAATATAATATTGATAAAATTTGCTAACATTACAACATGATTACTGTATGTTTATACAGCATAAAACAAATAAATGAATGGAATAAATAAAATGTATTTCAATGTATCAAACGATACTTACACCTGTCATGACATGATTATTGAATTAATGTTTTCCCAAGATTCACCACTACTACTACTAGTTACAGAGGAATGCCTTGTTAATTGAGGAAGTTCAAAATGCCACTTTACATCTTCATCCATACAAAGACCATTGGCGATTTCATAATTTAATAATGGTGGTCTAGCCTTGATTCCTAATGTTGTAGGTCTGTTACTAGGATTTTCATCTAACATCATTCTCAATAAATTATACTGAAAAGAAACAAGATATAATTAATCTGATTAATTTTTAAGAGAATACATTCACGCTGTTATTTTATTACCTCCGCTGGATGAGCGACATCAAAATCTTTAGGAAATACTGATTTCCTTAAATTTATAAGAGCAGCTATCCTTTCCATCTCAGTAGTAAATGGAGTAAGAAGTTCAAATAAAATTATACCCAAGGAATAAATATCGACTTTGTAATTATAGCCTTGTCCATTCATTTGTTCCGGAGACATGTACAGGTGAGTACCAACATACGCGGTATGTAAACTATTCTTTAGGGTAATGCCTTCACTTTTTGAAGGTGGAGTATGGGCTTCACTATACTCCTCAGTCATTGCAGTTACAAGACCGAAATCCCCAACTTTTATTTTGTCATCGAAGGAAAAAAATATATTCGATGGCTAAAAACCATGAAGTATAGGATATAAAAAGTTTTACCTTCTACAATATAAAATTGTATTATTATTTAGCATACTTACTTTTAAATCACGATGTATAAGTCCTTGCAAATGAACATATTCTACAGCTTCAACTATTTGATGAAATATAATCAACACACGACGATAATCACGCGCTGATTGATTTTTTAGCCATTCCCTGAGACTCAACCTTTGGCACAATTGCATTTGTATATAAAGGAACATTTTTGGAGATTTACGCACATTCGACTTGTTATTTAAATCTAATGAAAACGATTTTTGTCGTTTCCTTTTATTTTCATTCTCTGAATGTTTACTACTTGTGTCTTCAAATACGATACTTTCAGTCCCCATAGAATCAGTAACTTCAGGTATCTTGTCGTTTTCACCATTTGAACATGATAAGTTGGAACTTTCTGTACTGCAATTGCTAATATCAATTACATTTTCGTTTGCATTCTCAGAATGAGATTTTTCGAAGATAATAAATGAGTCCCCATCTGAATCTCGACGATTCAATGCATTGTAAGCTTCACAAGCGCTCTCCACTGATGATTGATCAGTCTGAGAGACACTAATGCAAACAGAATTATTCAATTTTGTCTCGCTCGGAATTATATCCGATGTAAATCCTGCACTTGGCAACGTTAATTTGTTTATCCATTGTGGATCGTGTTTCTCTTGCCACCCAGCAGGTGGACATTCTAGCCATGCATTAAAATATCTCACAATATTCTGATGATCTAATTTAGCTAAAGCCTTCACTTCTCGCATTACACGCTCTCTTGAGTATTGACTATAAATCAGGCAAAGTAATCAGTAATAAATCTTGAAACGAGAATACCTAAATGTATACAAATGTTTAATATACCTGTTTGGTAAAGCTATTCTTTTAATAGCATAGTTGCAATCATCTATTTTGTTTTTTGCTTCAAAGACAACACCATATCCTCCTTTTCCTAAACAATCCACTGGCTCAAAGTCTGTGAGATAACGCGACTTAAAATTATCAACATTTTCTTTATCATTTCTCACTTGAAAATCACTTTTGTTTGTTTCTATATGTCTCTCTACTATCAGAGGCTGAAAAAACAAATAATGTTTAGATACTGTTTACAAAAACTGACGCTAAAACGATTTCTAATACTTTACCGGAAGTACTGCGTCTTTAGCAACCGTAGTAGCATTTAGTAATCGTTGTGTTAACATGAAGTTAAGTAGAATCGCAGTCGTAATTGAAATTATTAAAACTTCCTTCCTATTAAAACACAAATTTCTATTAATAGTACTTCATGCTTCTATTCTTAATTGTACATACCACCAATACCACAGTGAAACAATTATAACTTGAACAGGTGTATCATCCTCTTCAAGAGTGCTATTTGATGTAAATGATTTTTGTTCTGCTAACAGTGTTGAATTTGAATTAGTATGATTACATTGTTTCCCATTATCTAATTGTATTTGATCTTTTGAATATAGGTAAAATCCATTTCCTGTACAAAAAAAAAATTATTTCAAATCATCAGAAACAAATTGTTTTTACATTACTGCTAATGTATAAGTCACTTGTTGCTAATGTGTACAAAGTTTTTATACCATTTACATATTCTGAGTTATATAAAACTGATAATGCAGTAGTACTTTGTGCATCATTTATTTTAAGTGAAGGATCATTATTGTTATTATTCTTCACTGGACTTGGAAGAGTTTGAATAATTGCATTACCTAAAACGTGTTATATTTTATCGTAATTTCACAGTAGAAAAAATATAAATACTCTTATCTTCATTTTTTATAAAAAGTAAACTTTCCTACCAATAGCAGGATAAGGTTGCCATGGATATTTTTTATGTTGAGTATATTTTGGTAATACTTCCAATGATTTATGAAGTGCTGCATTTTCTTGCACATATAATTGCCTGTCATGCATACCTAAATAAAGACCTGGACTGAATGAAAATTCTGCACCCCAGGACCACTGTGAGCTATCAAATAAATTAACTTCCTTTAAACTATTATGTCCACTGCTTCTTATATTTGTATCTTCACGCCATATAGTAACAATTGGAGAATCAAACTACCAAAGTACAAAATTATATAATTAGTACATATCTCAAAAATATGTTTTATTATTGGATTAAATGGAAACTGACCTTGTATTGCCATAACTTGTCTTTAGGATTATTTCTATTTACAGCCCAAATTAAACCATCAGGTATAACAACTTTAATATCAATATCTGCAACATGAGATGCAAATTTGTTTCGACAATCAGATTGAGGGACCAATATCAAATCATGCTGTCCAACACTGAAGTTCCATCTATTCAAATACAAATTTTTCTTACATAACACAGTACTGTTTTTGCTATTATATTACACATAATTATAAATTACCTTTCTATACCAGTACGAGGTTCAACTGCTCTTACTGTTTGTTGATATCTCTGAATAATAAGTACTTCTTGATCAATATATCCTTCTCCTACAGTATTATTAGTACAACCATTGATTCCACACTCATATAATATCTTTCCTGTTACACTAGATACACCTGTTAAGGAAAAAACATAGTTTTAGGTATTCTGTTCTTATTATTTAGTTGTTGTACATATATATAGAAATATTTACCATATGATTTTACTTCTCTGCCACCAGAGAATACTAAATCATCAGAATAACGAAAAGATGAATGTAATAATTCTGATGCAGATACTGGCACTGCTTCTAGATTTTCCCCATCAAACTTGTACAATCCACCATTCAAAGATGGAATCAACCGAACCCATTGTCCATTATTATTAAGCTACAAACAATATCTAAGATAAAAACAATACTAACAAGTAGAACAAGTAATTAAAGATACACAATATATTCATATACTTCTCTACGGTGAATACTTGATGACAGCATAGGACCCTCATTAAAATCTAATGTCCATTGCTTGTTTCCAAGATTATTAGCATCCAAAGCTGATATCTTTCCATCCAACGTGCTCACAAATAGTAAGCTGAAAAAAGATAAAATAGCACTGCTAAACATATGTATAAGTATTTAATATAACATATCAAAAAAATCATTTATTTTAAAAACTCTTTTTTCTAATTCTTTTGTAGAACTATTTGTAAATATTCCATACTATGAAATTTTGTACGTATATAGTATAATAATTATACTATGAACCACTTAATTAAGTATAAGTAATCCTAACATTAGTTCAGTATAACTGGCACAGTTAGCAGTCAAAAAAATGAAAGTAAACAGTTGTGACATATTAAAGTGCATACAAAGGTGACTAATTACCTGCGCGAAGATTTCTGCTCGCAAAACGTCAACTGTTTTATATTGCCACTGTCAACCAGCGGGAATATGCAGAAAATTGTAAATAGTAAATAAAGCCATATTCGTTTCCATACGTATACGTCAGACATTTTCTACGTACGAAACGATTGATCATTTAAAAACAACATTTTGTTTAGATATTTACGTGGCGGAACGCAGATGATGTTTCATCACTATATTTGATTATACATGATTAAAGTACGATAGACATTGATAGACACTGCTTATTCGGCGGGTTACCGAATTACCATGGTGTACAGTCGTCTATAGATTAGCGTAGGCTGATAAATTATAGCAAATACAAATCTCAGCACCCTCTCATGACTGTTTCATTTTATTATGAAAACTGTATTCATCCACGATTGCACACACATTTACAATTGGTGCTTAAAAAGAAATAGTTACAACTGATTTAAAATGATATTTTACTTTCTGTTTTACAATCTGCTAAAGAGGAAGTTAAATATAATTCTGAACAAATGAACAAATAAAGCTGTAACATATTAAGTAGATAATTGAAGCAGATTCTCCTGCATACGAATATTCAATGTAAAATCTATTAATTAATTTGAATGATTTTTATATGATTTAAGTGTGCACTTGCGAGAATGAATTACTACTCATGGCTCTCTAGTGAGAAATCTTGAAAGTACTGTCATACGTCTCACACACACTGCTACACTTTTTCTACGTTATACTGGTAATTATGGCGAAGTTTGCCAGATGGAAGTGAAGTGTCTTATAAAGAATACCTTTCTTGATTTTATCGAACAAAATTAGGGAAAGCAAGGGTAAGCGAGATGCAGAATCATAATTATATTCCGCGGTTTTAGTGAATTCCACGAGAATTCTCAGCAAAGGAGGAAATGTTTATTCTCATAAATCCGTGAGCTAATGTCTGTCCTTTCCTCCAGCCATACCTGAAAGTACAATAATAGACTTGGCTGGAACCTGCAGCCTGATTAAATAAATAGTATTGTCTATCTCTCGGAGTGCTCTAGCAGCCGTAACCCAACTACCCTTGCGTCTGGCGTAAATAGATCGAATCAGGCGCAACGAAATTTTTTCCTATTTTATCAGGAGTCCCTTGGACACATAACCTTGTTAACTCTGTGCAGTGTTTGTTCGGAGTTCATTTGACCGTAATGTAATTTGATTTTTTTAGCAGAATATTGTTAAAGCGCGTGAAAGAGTGATATTTTCAGATTTACTTCGTGTGATTGTTGTCTCGTAACAGATCAGTCGTATTTTTTGTTTGGTCAATAGTTTATTTGCGTAATTGTCTTTGATATTTCTTCACTATCTTAACAATTTTTTATTTATATGTACTATAAAGATGAATAAATAATTGACTAATAAAAATTGGATGAGTCATAACAATGGCATTTGAATGAATTCAGTTTTAAAAGTCATATTTTTTTATCTGCAGTAAAAAAAAAAGGATGGAAGGCCAACAATTTTGTTTACGGTGGCACAATTTCCAAAACACCCTACTGAGCTCTTTACCTAAATTATTAGATGGTGGTTATTTAACAGATGTCACACTGAGTGCAGGCGGTAGACACATACATGCTCATAAAATTATACTTTCTGCATGTAGTTATTATTTCAAAGAATTATTCAAGGTACACATCACATGATTTCTTCAGCTATTAAGGCTGTTATTAAATAAAAATGTTACACAACTATTGTATTACATCAATGTAAATAAATTTTTAGGATTTAAGTTCTTTGCAACATCCTGTAATTGTATTACCAGGGATGGAATATGCAAACTTATGCGCGCTAGTCACATTTATGTATAATGGAGAAGTAAATATTTATCAAGAACAGTTGCCTGCACTTTTGGCTATGGCAGACACTTTGCATATTCGTGGATTGGCAGACATTGCCGGGGTAAGGAAATAATTTTTGTTTTCATTAATATAATAAACATATTAAGCAGCAGTCACACAAATCAGTTTAAAAGTGGTAAGTTTACATAATAGTTCATCAAGTTATTGGATTCCCTACATTTTAATGTTTTTTTGAATGCATATTTATCTTCTTGAAATATCATACTTTTTATCTGTGTTTCTTCTACAACTGTTCTACCAAACCTCTCATCTCAATGCTTTGCACATCAAAAGCATGATTGCATTTTAAGTGCAAAGAACATATGATTAACTTTTTGCACAGTTCAGAATTGTATGATGCATACTTAAGTAAACTCTAATCATTTATCTTGATTTGAAATTAAAGATAATTTAATTTTTTTTATATTGATTATGAAATATTATTGTTTATTATATAATAGTGATAGGTGATTAGCATTATTTGATAAATTATTATTCCTCATCCCAAGAAGCTTGCCTCAGTGTGAATTGTAAAAAATATAAGTAACAAAGCATGTATTTTTTTCAATGTTTATACAAATATTAGCAGTTCCTTACTGATAATTGTTATTTCCTTGTGTAACCTGTTGTCCAACAATACAAAGACACATTTCTATATTAGTAAAATGACACTATCACCATATAATTTACAACAGTCATGATAGTATTAATGCACTATATTAATTAAATGTAACTTTTCAAATTTCAATGTTACATTGCAGTTCTTATTTGATGAGTGCAATCATTTAACATTTTTTTCATTTAATAATCAATGTAATCTTTATCCTAATTAATGCATTATAGATATATATTTATTATCAGTTTTCATAATGTAGCTTCAAACTTCATTAAATCAAATATCAAAATCTGTTACCTTTCAGCTAGAGATATATTATACCATTACTTTGTATGTTTCTTCATTTTTTGCATGTAATACATCGAATAACTGAATGTATGAGAAGTTTTACTCTAATAATAAGTATAAAATACCACTTCCTTTATACAGAATTGTATGAAAGTAA
Source organism: Calliopsis andreniformis (assembly GCF_051401765.1). Lineage (NCBI taxonomy): Eukaryota > Metazoa > Arthropoda > Insecta > Hymenoptera > Andrenidae > Calliopsis > Calliopsis andreniformis. The sequence continues at coordinate 13,383,276 of NC_135063.1, forward strand.
TATTTAAAGCAAATTGCATATTCGCTTTATCCTTTCTTAATCTTTATATTACCCTATGATCGTGTTGTTTTGTTCAGGTCACTTAAATACATTCACTGTCGTTCCTCAAGAAGTACCTCACGAAGGAATTACCTACTACACATATTATGTTCATGCGTGCATCGAAGGAACGATAATGAATATAAACGATATCCACGAGATCAAGGTCGTTGTGTGTGTTGCAACTAAATGCAAGTGGATGCATCCCATGGAACCTTTCCCCATAGAATGAGTTTACAGGTATATCTAAAAGCATAGCTTTTTCAAAACATTTCTATATGACTAAACTTTCAGTAGGCACTTTTAGAATTATGGAGATTTTTTTTTAAATACAATATATACATTGCATTTATGACAATGCTTAATATTTTAGTCCAAAGAGTGGCTACATATACGTTTAGAATTGACAGAAATATTTAACGTTTTAATTTTTAATGAAAGAGAAAGGAAAGGCAATGCATGAAAATCTGTATATTCTAAAATATGATAGAGTAAGACCATGAACTTGTAAAAAATGTGTTTAAAAAATTAAAAAAAAATTAGTTCAAACTTCATGGTATATAAATATTTATATATTGATGGTATTATAAAATACTTAATACTTTTAGAACTTACTGGAGTTTCCAATATAAAGATGACCAGTTATAACAGAGGCTAGGTAGAACAGAAAATGTTATTTTTCAGAATCTATTGAAAAAGAGACTTCAATCACGAGAAAGTAAAAGCAAACGCTAGTGTAATGTTCCAAACTTTCATAAGTATAACTTGCTTCTTGTTCTTTTCTTACAGAAAAATTCAAGACACGACAATGGTATGTATGTTCCACCTCCACCAACGCAATTACAGGAAAAAACTTTAACTGAAGCACCAATAAAAAAAGAAAGCAAAGACGGCGTTACGAGTGGGGAGTCTTTAGAAACAGTTCTAGCGACGGAAGCAACAGAAAATACGGAAGAATCATTTAATGATCAAGAAAGTATACCGTACTGTGTGAAAACCAAACCCTATTATTCTATTAATGCGAAGTTAAACCAGCGAGAGAAAATCAGTATTCCTTCCATTAATACTACTTCGTCTAACAAGTATAGCGAGCAAGGGTATTCGGATAGTGCTATGGATGAAAGTACAACGGTTTTAGAAGATCAAATTACTCCAGTAGAGGACACGAAACCACCACCCGTTTGGGATGCAAACTTCAAGTTTCTCACAAGTTCCATGAGCGGTAGAACGTCCCAAAATTATAATAAATCTAGTGTCACTTGCCTTATCTGTGGAAAACAATTAAGTAATCAATATAATTTGCGGGTACACATGGAGACTCATAGTAATAGTTCATATAGCTGTACTGCCTGTTCACATGTATCGAGGTCACGGGACGCGCTTAGAAAACATGTATCTTACAGACATCCAGTGGCCTCACCACAAAAACGTTCACGGTACAGTGCACCAAAGCCATAGACGTTATTCTTTTATTAGATATTTTGATTTGTATCAAGCCCTTGTTTTAGGATACCTTTCCATGTAAAAAGTGAATGTTGTGTTATTCGATTTGGAATTAAATATTTTATTAAGGAAACAGAATTGCGGATAAAAAGTTAAAGATAATTTTTTTGACTTTCGTTATTTATTATTAGGATATTTTTTTTCTTTAAATATCAAATTTGTAGTTAAGAAAAGTATTTTGACTTTTATTATAAAGTTATATTAAAATGCTTCCTTTGTCCAAGTAGTACACTCTGTATAATTACATTTCACTCATGTCGACGCAATTTAGTTGGAAAAAGTCTATTATAGTGTTAAGTGAAATGAAAGAAAAAGCAACATAAAGACTTCCCCGATTTATATCATGCTTTACCTATGTTTCTAGAGAAGATTTAAATATTACTGTTAAATAAAAAGGTTGAGTATTTTATTAAACACGAAAAAATTTAGGAGATTCTATATGTTAACTCATGTACCTCATCTTTCTAAGGAATATTCAGTACTAGACTGATTAAGAATAAGGCAAGATTTAGTAACATCTTGATTATGTTGTTTTTAAATGTACAAATAACTTAAAAGTGTGATCATGTTCCTTAAAACCCTTAGTGTTCGAATTGTTACTGTTTTCTTGTTATCGTTACGCTGTTTTAATAAAGACAGAGTAGACAATAAATTGTTTTTCGTCTTGATTTTTTTCACAGTTCATTCTTTATACAATCACCCAGTAAAAATTGGAAATCAGAAAACAGCATGACTCTTGCATTATATTGTAAATATTTAGAAAATAATTACAGTATGTAGAAACGTTATTTGTAATTGACACCGCAGAAAAATATAAAAAGTTATTCTAATAAATTCTTGGTAAAATTTAGTTATTTTGATTGTTTTATCAGTAATACCGGATGTAAAAGATCACAGTACAATCTCATTAACGTTTCTCCGAAAATCGTATTAAAAATAATATACAATATTCATTGACTACAAAATAAATAAAATGCATCCAAAGATAAGCTCTTAAATGAAGAGAAAAAAATATCTCAAAGAATTAATTATATCTTTTCTATGCGCCATATCTTAGTGTTGCAGTCCTGACCGACTGAAATTAATGTCTCCTCATCAAGCCAAACTAAACGTGTTATTTGGCTTTGAGGATGAGCATCTGCAAACAAATATTTAAGTTGAAATGAAACATTTTGTTAATGTACTTGAATATTCTTACTTTTAATGATGGTGTGTTTCGCCGGACTGGTTACACTCCAAATAATAATCGTTGTGTCAAGGCTACCACTTGCAACCATGTCTGAATTGGGAGACCATGCCACTGAATTTACCCTAGCGTTGTGGAAACCCCATTCCCGATTGTGTGCAAGCTGTAGAATTATATTTTATCTAAATAATATTTCTTAAAATTACATGTAGTTCTTGCAGACAGCAATAAGTTTCAAGCAGAAGCTCTACTCACCCTCTAAAAATCCCATAAGCATTTAGGAGGAGCAAAAATACAAATTTGTATAAAAGACATACACGTACTACATTAACACATATGTTTTGCTGGCAATAAACATTAATTGCACTACTTGCATTAAAAGCGGTGAGACATAAATTTGGTAATAATAGCAGTAGTTGAACTCTGCATTAAATTAATTATTAGATATCCAAAATTTAATCGAAAAGCAGCTAAAGTTATACTGGCTAATTATTATATAAGTAATATGATCTTTGAATATAACTTTGAAAAATTTTGCGATCCTTGTTACCTTATATTCTGGAACAACATAAAGAATCACTTTTCTGTTTACATCGCAAGCCACTAAATACTTATTGTCAGGGCTATAAGAAGCGTCTGTAACTGGACCTAGATGTTCCAATTCAACGTTTGGAGATAAGTTAGTTCCTGACAACGTATAGATGCGCAGCTGAAATTTTCATTCAAAATTATTGTCATGTTTTTATAATACTTACTGTAAATAGATCTAATAAACGTACTGTATTGTCTGATGTAGATCCTATAGCCACGTGACCGTTTTCCTGATTAATTGACACACAAGAAGGTTCATAATCGATAGATATACTTGATACTTTCCGACCATCTTGAATAACGGTGATCTGAAATCAAAATTATCGTTAATTAAAAGTATTTATTCAATTCAGATTGAATTATTAGCTATACTCGCCTGTCGAACAGTCGCAATAACCACCATATCATTATAAATATCTAATCCTCGCGGTTGGGAGTCAAGTTTGACAGAGGTATCCGTGTATGCGTTTGTAGCGATATCAATTGTGCGTAAAGTATCATCAATACCAGCAGTGTAAAGTATATTCTTAGCTGCTTTCATTCCATTAATTTGATTGCCATGACCATGTCCTTGAACACGATCATTCTCTCCTGTTTTCGCGTTCCAGTTGGTAATATATCCATCGTGAGATCCAGTATAAATTGTACTTCTATCAGGACTCAATGTTAATACTGTTATTGGTTTATTATGACCCTAAAACACGAACAACTTGATTTATTCTGTAATAAAATATTTTTACTCTACACTCGAATTTTATTACCTTTATAATTCTCAGTGGCTTGTCAGGATTGTCAACATCGAGGTAATTAATAAATCCACTTAGGGACACGGACAGCAAATAGTTCCCTTGCCATAGACAACTGACCTGAAAAAAAAATCAAATTTTTGTAATATTTCTATCTGTATTTATCTGCGAATACAATTGAAGAATATCATACCTGTTGATCATCAACTGTTGTTCCCATATTGAATTCACTAACTAACGAGCGAGTTTCCACATCCCATAGTTTACATGTTTTATCACCAGAGCAAGTTAACAATTGTGACCCATCTGGTTTCCAAGCCACCTACAAAATCGAAATGCTAATTAAAACTGAATACAACTTTCAGTACAAACAAATGGATCTTTTGACCTCAGAGTTGAAGAATATTTGACTCTCTTACTCCATAAACTCCGCCTTGATGCGCGGGTGATCCCACTTCTCCAACCAAATCGGAAGTTGTACCGTCGTAAATAAATACTTTCCCATCGAACCCTGCAGATGCAAATAAATTGCCACTGGGCGAGTAACGTACTGCTTGAACGAACTTCGCGTGCTCTTGCTTTGTCATTCTACAGAAATGGTAACGATTATTATGTGGCCATGGCCATAGGTATAAAGTATAGAATATTTATAAACATGAAACACATACTTAAATTTAAATGGTGGACCTTCGAAAACGGCAATAGTATTGTCTTCACTACCCGTGATCAGCCGAAACGGTCTTGCGGGTCTGAAGTCGCACGAGTTAATGGGTTTACTCTGACCAGAAATTTCGCCTACAGATGTACCGGTTTCAGCCATGAATACATGACCAAATCTAAAGTTAAAATTAGTATCATTACTACAATTGAAACTACATTGAAAAAATAAGGTTTATTTACCTCTCCCTTCCTTCTCCAACTACCACCATACGCTGATTGTCAGGTGACCATGCTATATCTTTAATTGGTCCTCCAATAGGATGGAATTCATTTTTCATAATATGTTCCTTGTTAACAGTATCCCAAATACGAACTTTGCCTGATTGATCTATAATATAAAATTACATATGTTATTTTTCAATTATAATTCAATATATATTTTTTATTCCATTTTTTGCATACCACCCGATGCTATATAAAATCCACTTGGAGAATACTTTGCAACATTAACTGCACAAGAATGTTCTGTATAAATATCTGCTATAGCAGGATTCTAAAAATTGTAAATAATTAAGGACCATTAATATACTTTACTATTTTATATTAACATTCACACAGGACATTATTATAATAGTTACCTCAATGTTTCTAATGATCACACTATTACCATTGGTATATAGGAAGTTCTTCCCCTTTGGATCACCACCTAATACAAGGGGTTGTCCTCTTTGTGTTCTGGGTAATGTAGCAAATATGTATTCTGAAAGTATAGAATGAATATTAAAGAACAAAATTTTACATACACTTTACATTTTTAATACAACTAAGAATTCACTTTTAGTAACACAAAATGATGTAAAAGGTAGATGTTTCCACAGGAGCCAAAATATATTTCCTCAATAAATTGGCATACATCCAATGAGTAATATTTCAAATTATTTTGAGAGTAGAAACTATATCTAGGTTTAAAATTACAATTATCCAATTGTGATGTTTCATAGAAATTTTACTTTTAAATCAACTAAATAATAGAAAAGAAGGTGTACTATATAACTCAAGAATTAAACTAATACTCCAATAATCACGATTATATTTAAGTACTAAGTGCGTATTCATTGAGAGATAAACGATATATTTAAGGATATATAAATTGTTCACAGCGAGGTACAAAAAAGCTGCACAACGAAATAAAAAAAGTCTGCATAGCAATCATTTATCCAGCCCCGGCATATTTTGCATACGTGGTAAAATATGGAACAAATTCGCCAACATTTCGCTTGCAATGCATCATGATATCAAGTACGTGAATCACTGATACATTTGAAGTATTATGATTCGGCTTGCGATAAGTGATCGGAAAATTGCAAAGATTCGATATTCACTCAAAATAATAAAACGCCGGTGAGACACTAAAAATCGTCTAAGTATTTACGTATCACTTACTCGTTTCATAGGACATTTTTATTCCGTTTATCTCTTTTAAATAATACTTGAAAAAAACTCAACAATGAGAAACCAGTTCAATGCCTCCTTCGTATCCTTTTCTGCCGCCCCCCACACACTCCACCGAAATACTTGTTCCGCCCTTGCCTTATTTAGCTGAAGCATCGACCGTAACGGTGTGAGATCGACGTCCGACTAACCAACTGGCGACATCTAAAGCGCTATTTTCAATTCAATGTAAGAGGTATAAAAAAAACGGCGGGAATAATTTTGAAGGCAAAAGGAACAAGATACTTTCTACTGAACGAACAGTCACTATTTTTCCACGAATAGCTTTTTAGTTTAATTGAAGTATAAAGTAGTAACAATAATCGAAATAACTTTTATATATTTCTACAAAAAATATTATATTTTCTTTTGTTTCATTTTAGTATTAATCCAGCATAGTATTTTACAAAAGTCTAAGTTATTTAAATGTATGTACAAATATATTGACGTTTAGAGCTAATAAATCCTAATAAGTTATTTAAAAATATCACGTGCACTATGCGCATACGCAATTGTGTTGTATCACAATTGTTAAACTGTGACTAATGGGAAGTTTAAAATGTAAGAGTGTGTGCGCGTAAAATTATAATATTAACTTGATCACAATAAGTTACAATGATATAACGCTTATGTAAGAATGATTTTTGTATTCAACACGAAAACAAATTTTCAGCGAGGTAAGTTCCCTTACGCCATAGGAAGCGCATAACATAAAAAAAAGTAATTCAATAATGCAATTGTGACTTTGGAACATCTCTTATAACAAGATGTTTGAATCATGATTATTGGAGCTAAAGCTAATTACAGACGAAATTGTAAGTGGGAACGACGCAACGATAAATAACAATCGTGCAAATGATGAAATAAATAACGAGTGAATGAGAACATGTGATCGATAACATTCATGGTCGGCGATCATTCGCGAATGTAAGTAAACATATTTATGCATTGAGAAACTTCTTTAAGATTCTACTGCGCGCCATCGATCGAAATGAATACTATAAATACAAAATTTAATTGCCGACCAATCGTCACGTACTATGTATCGCCGTTTATGTTAAATGCTCTCAGAAACTAACAAGGCTTCCAGTTAACGCTCGTGAAACGTATGAGTATTATTCGTAAAAGCAGTCTTTTTTTCAGACTAATCATCACTAACTTTCAGAGACTACTTTTTAGTAAAGTATTAAACGATTATTACAATGACAATTTTAAAAAATATCACCCTCCGTTCATTCTTTCATCTACTTCTTTAACAGAGAAATTAGAACGAACAAATTCTTTAGAAGAAAAATCGTAAAATGTGTTCCTGTCTTAAGTCCATATCAAGAATCGTTTCGTTTAATATCTGTAATGATCAAACGGTCACCTACTAGATAATTCATACTTCTGTAGGCATCATGAAAGACCAATTTCACAAGAATTCAGGACTACCCAATTTTCCCTCAGCTATACCAATCCTCTCAGAACATGTCTCACTATGAAAACGCTTTCCCTAAACATTCCTGACAATTCCAGCTTCAAATTACGTCACAGTCGTCTGAGGACGAAACGGTATCTTCAGTATTCGTTAAAGATGAATCCTATTTCTTCCTCAATAGTAACGTATCCTGCGCTTCGCGACCACCTCTTGAAGTAATCGTCTCTCGAATGGTGGGTGGTTGTTCTGGAGACGTATAGGTTCTTCGTGAATTCGTCGGCGGTTCTTGGTCTCAGAGAATGAGTTCCCCTTTGATCTTTTTTCGTAGAATGAGTTTCTATCCGCCTCGATTTCCTTAATCGAGGGCACACGCGAATGTCGGAACTCTTCTACGTCCTCGTCACGGGGCAAAGGATGAGTGGAATCTTCTGGAACCGGTCTACCATCAGGATACACGCGAATCACCATTGGTCCGATTAGATAAGGGCCTGTGTGCTCTGTAGATGGGCGGACGTAGTCATGGGACGAGACTGTTTCTTCACTTAGGCCATTCGTTTCGCTGTCGCTGGTCACTGTAATGAGAAATATGTCTGTGGTTAGTATATATGTATATAATAGATGATGGCCTAGAAAGGAAGGTCGAAAAATTGTCGATATTTGAGCTGCTGTAATTTTGCGAAAAAAAATCGTACAGCAATGAGCCTAGGCTCATTTTGAAGAGAAAAATTTCTACTTTTTCATCCCCGAATTGAACTTTTCCAAAGATGCTTTTTTTTCTCGACTGTGGGTCGAAAAGGAGGAAGTGGTTTTTCTCTGAATATTTTCTACATTCAAATGACGAACATATGATTTATATTCATGAGAATTTTTATATATAACAGCGAATATGGTAATCCATAATAAAGGACGATATAATTGTACAATTAAGCATAATTTGAAATTATAATTCAGAGAAACACCAAAATTATCGAGACTTCGAATATTTTCAATGCTGATTAAAAGATATTTACACTGATAATCATGATAGGCCATGATTCTATCAATCGTAAATATTGTTAACACGATCAACTTCTCTTAAACGCATTCGCGCTACGTGAATTGGCATAAAAGTCATCTTCAATCAGACGTGACCTCCACGTTATGATAATTTGATGTCTAATATTTTTTCATGTCAGTCCGCTTCGATACTTCCTACTTCCGCCACTTCGTTGTCAGATAACTATTCTTCGCAAAGATTCCATACTGACGTGCAGGAATGTAATCGAAATGTTTTCCCTCTATTACATTTAAATGAACCGGTTCCCAATAGAGCACCCTGTATGTTACTCTATTTTCTGACACTGATCTTGAAACTCCTCACGGTCATTTAAAGTGTGCACGCGAAGTTATCGATGCAATACGTTCAGAGAGAAAGCCTCCCCGAGAGGAAATTGACCTCCTTTCAACGTCTTCAGCATTCACGGTTCGGATACAGGATGCTTAACTCGAGAAAGCCTCGGAAAACATTGACCTGTTGGACAATTACGTCCAACTATTTTCATCTTGCACAAGCAAGAGACCTTCCCGAATAGTCTACTACCGCTTCAAAGGATCTGGTGAAAGTGCAGTAAAGAAGATTGAACGAATTGAAAACGAGCGTTTTGCTATCAAATGAGATCTCGTTCAGACGGGAAAAAAACTTTCTAGTGGAGCACGCGTGATTGAGATGCGATACCTAAAACTTTCTCGCAACACCATTTGTTTTCGTTCAAATATTGAATCTGTGCCCTTGAATACTGAACTATGGCACATGCTACACATACAGAAATGTGACTTACGAGACGTAGGTCTCAGACACATACAAGTTCCTCCGATCCTTCGATTTGTAACTTCTGTTATAATTAAAAACAGCTATTCTAAAATTTTTAGAAGACTAAAATGCCTATAGTAGTTTCTACAATGTTTCTTTGCTTTTTAATTTCAATTAAACAAGGTTTAAATACATACTTAACGAATCAGACTCGGCTGTATAATAGTCATCATCTGGTTCGTGACCAAATCTAGTCGAATATCCATTCTTCACCATGGCACGCCAAACTATAACAAAAATAAAAAAGACTTCAGTAAGAAGAAATGAAATCTCATGGATGACAAAAATAAATAATAATAATTACTTATTTCTTTCGCGTCTCGTTGATACGGATCCAATTTATCGAGAACATTATCATCCATGCCAGCCAGATTCTGCAAACCGGAAACCAGCAAGTTCTTGTTGCAGTCTGGCATGGAGGAGTCTGCGCAGAACTTGGCCACTTGTTGGCTGAACACTTTGAAAAGATAACTCATCTAAAACATAAACATGTTTCATTTATTTTATGGGCTCGTGTTTTCTAATTTCAGCATAAACAAGTAATTCCGAATATTTTTTCCGCTACTTTATTCTGCGTAAAGTATTGATCATCGCGAAAGTTGATTTCTATTCTGCGCGAGGACAAATGCATTCTGTGCGCGTCCGGTGAAACTCGACAATGTGTAACGCACGGGATATCGGACACAACAGTTAAAACAAACAGATATATATGCGCGTCGCAGCCCATCGTACATCACGTATCGGCCCGATTGCGATACACGCCTTTTTTCGCCTTTTCGTCATGGATAAATTCTATCTCTCCAAACAAAACATGCCCCCGTTCGTGTTCCCACGTCAAACGCAACAACCGATGTCCAAACATTTTTGGCTCCATCTACGGTAGCACGCGATTACGCGAATATTCGACCTTAGAATTTCTAATGACATTTCTGTAATACAGCTCTCCACCTCTCTCGAAATCGACTGTATAATATACACACGACGCCGGATGAAGGGTTTCCGAATGATAAAAATCCGAACGCGCTGCCCTGTTTGCTCAAACGTTGACAAACCGCTTACGTAACAGTAGCATCTCATTGACAAATGTTTCTCATGGGAACGCGTGTTGTAATCGTCGGAGAAGTTACAAAATTACAAATTAAGATTGTCTGATCGAGCTTTTTTGAAATTTTAATTTCTTTGAAAATTCAAGAGATTGGAGGAACATAAATTAGAGACAAAAATTTGCTTACTGTTTTGTGTCTGTGAATTTATTAACTTTTATTTTTTCCGTTACCATAGTACTGATCCCGTTAAACTTAATGCAGTGGAAAAGAATGAACGATCTGAAAGTTTAATCCAACCGTAAATAAAAGAGTGATCTTGAACTTCAACTGTGTAATCGCTTTTACTTGCGCACGTTTCACGAACGTTATTCACACTCCGCTTAAAGCAATGAACTGAATTTCACATTCTTTTTCCTTCTTATGGAAAATAAAAGTCGAATTCCGCTTAGAAATAAAAGCAGAGCATTTATTTGAATTAAAATTTCTGAATTCCACAAGAGCATTCCTAAAACAATATACACGCATTGTGAGTATTTGTTAATGCAAGAATTTCGATTGTATGCTGAACGATTTAAAAGAAAGAGCAAGAAACAGAATATAAAAACGATGCAATGTCATGAGAAAAGTCAACGTCCGATGCGCGTTCGCGCAACTGCACTCGATCAGACTGCACAAGTGCACGAGGAGAAAATTTTCAGCGAATGCATTTGACTGTGTTCGGTGAAAGTCTGGTTTTTCTGTCACGTACGCATATTTCTTATACAGAATATATTTTACGAAGAACGCTACCATAATTTCTCGATATAACGTTTGTCATTTCGATAATAGTGTAAACTATATCCTATAATTCAGTTACTTATAATAATTTGCGTCTATATTAGTCTAGAAAAATAGTACTGAAAAAGTTGCCTAAAGCGTAGATAAAGGAAATGATCTCGTATATGATCTCTAAATAATCAGCTTCGTTAGCGCGAGAAAAAACATAAACCTTCAATAATAAATGATATCAGGTTAAACGTATGATCTATAAAAGTAACTTACTTTTTCATCCCGCGAAAGAAATTCCCACATGGGTATCGCAGAACCAATGACACATACATTATGGCATCCCAGCATCGAGATAGCGACGAAGAGCACAAAAATTCTGAGATTCCTCATCTCTGCCGTTTCACTGCTTCCCAAAGATATCAAGGGTCCACTTTGCAACGTTCGAATAGTCTATACGTGTTACTTTATCGCACAAATGTTCTCTGCATAGAATGTTCGATACCCAAAAAACAAAGATGTTCAATGGAAACTGTAGTTTTCTGAACGAATGCGTAATTCGTATTTCACGAAAGAATTCTTGCTAAGTATTTGTTAATCGATCGAGTACAAGAGACACGCTACTGAATTAGGTTCACGTGTATTCGAAGCAAACGAATCGACGAAACGAATCACTCACGGTGTCGGATCTTCGTAAACTGGCTTCGTCTCCTTCGTGGCCTGGTTATATGTTCCATATGCCAGTGACGTCTACGCAGCGTTGGGCTCCCCACTCCTACTTTTAGGAGCAGAGTCCACTGTTTCCACTGTTTACGTCTTTTTGGGACGTCAATAGGCTAATAGAAACTTCCATTCGATGAAAAATGTTTTCCTAATCTTGGCTTTCGTTTAATCACCCGGCAAACTTTCAAAATACAGAGCCATACGTGTACATGTAAGGTTTTCTATGTATAATGACCCTAAAAAAAGATACAATTTCATCCGCGTAAATTTTTTATTATGATCGAATTATTCGAATTGCATAAGAATTTTAAAGTGTCATTCTACGGAGAACAAGATCTGGAGACATTTAATTGCAAACTAGTTTACAACGGTACATTCATGAAAAGTTGGAATGACTTAAGATCCCCCTTCGAAACAACTTGATCTTGCTCATCCGGTTCTCATCGCTGGTTTAGGTTAGATCATTAGAATCGCATTCTTTGGCGTTCCACGACCTTTTAGATTTTTTTTTAAATAGTGCAATTGTACACGTAACAGATACTTTTAATGTTTGATTTACACAGATGACTGATATACATAAACAAATATTATAGTATAAAAAGTGAGAATTGAAACAACATTGTGACATTATTTTTTTTCTATATCTACATACGTAAATTTCTCATAATGTTTATTTTGACCTGTTTCGCCACTAACGTCAATATTTATCGTTTGTTTTTATATAAAAAATGGGCTTTTCAAGGATTTTAGTGACGCAGGTCATTGATCGAGCTATAAATTAATATTCAATGAGAAATGTTGTAAGCTACCGAATGATTTAGTTACTCATTCGTGAAAGAAAGTGCAATTCTTACGAAGTTTTCTTTCATGTGCATATGTTAATATAGGAATACTACTGTTTCACGATTTAGATACACGTAATCGATGATTGCAGAATTACAAATCTATTTTCTATCTATGATGTATGGTATTTATGGAGTGTAAAGAATGATTGCTTCTACATTACAATGACCGCTTGCGAATGCGTAATGTGCGTCCGAAGACGCACGCAAAGTGAATGTTAATTAAAATCGATATCCATTATGTTGGTAATGCGTGTTGTTTTTTCTTAACGATACTATCATACAAAATACCCATTTTTTATTCCAACCAATCTCGATTATCTCGTAGACTCATTGCACATTTAACAGCATTTAACAACCAGCATGCAGTCATCTGCCTCTATTATGTCACTCGGATTCTACGAGAATAGATTCACCAGGGGTTCTCAAATTTCTCAACTATTTCACCGTATTAAAATCGAACGTCCTTAAAAAAATCGTAAACTCATCGACAGAGTGTGACGCTCTACTTGGCAAATCGATTAATCGCGTTCGATCCGATTCTTGTGCATCGAAGTAACCTCTACTTAGGGTATATATTTTACAGAACGCTATTATGTAAGAACAGTGAAACGCACTTGTCTTTTTGATTTCCATTTAAATGTTAAATTACTCGAATAAAAGTGCGTTTCGCTCAATGAAGCGATTAATCGCCGAACGTACTAAAAAAAGATGGGAGATACAGTTCATAGTCATAGCTATTATTCATTTGGTAAAGTCGAACAAAAATCTAAGGTGCATGCTGTTAATGAATCGCAGGGGGTTAATTACGAACCGGAAATGAACACGATGCTGCACCAAAAAAGGGAATGGAAACCGCTTCCTCTTTTCATCGTAACTATCGGATGGTCATCCAAGATCGAAAGGTGTGGAATCCGTTCCGGTTGACGTAATGGTTGCCGGATGTTTAGTGCTTCCCTGACGAAAGAGTTACAGTGGACGATGTTGGGTTCAAACGCACATATTTTCACGTTAAACCAAAACTATTTATATATGCACACTGATGCAGCTGAATCTGAATAAAAGATCGTACAACGAAATTCCAACCTCCTCTTAGTATGAAATTTTGTATAAAAAATTAAATTATTAACATATGAGTTAATATTATAAGGAGATTCCTTGCAATGACGTATTCGATTATGGGGAAACCGGAAGAAAATAATTTGGGTACATTCATCGACGTTGTTCGTCGGATCTCTCGTGTTCCTTGAAATTCATTTACATAATTATATGCTAAACAGTATTCCCTGTTTTCGAGATACTTTTTTAAAAAGATCATCAAAATTCCCAAAAATTGTAATAACGCGAAATGAAACGTAAAATGAAAAACAGACGCATGCAATTGTTGCAGAATGGTAATCAATACTGACGCTAAGCAGAGATATGTAAATAAATAACGACTTTCGATAATATAGTCGATGTAGTTGGCGCCATAGTTTTGCATAAATTTTTTTGCGGCCAACATAAAGATTTTTTTTAGAATTGCAAAAATACCGCCTACAGAACAATGTTGCCATAGATTAATGAGTTATTTCATTTGCGAGAAGTAAAGTAAAAAAATTTTTGGGATATTAGTATGATAGTTTATTAAAAAATGGACAATTATATTTTTTGCAAGAATTCCTTGTCTGATGTATGAAGGTTACCGTAGGATATCACATTATAAATTACAGTTAAATGTAATCATCATGTAACACCATTAATTTATTTCCGTGTGATAAAGGTTTAGTCTTCTGGATTAGAATTCGACATATCTCTAACCTGTGAATAATCTAACCTTTCTTACAGTATGAGAAATTAGTTTTTTATGTAAATTTTCAAGACATCTGACAACCTATTAAATCAACTGAATTTAATCGCTTTCAAATTATCTCTATCATTTCTTCCTGTTTATACTTCAAACTAAAATTGATCGAGAGTAATTAAAATAATATGTACTCACATTATTTACTCGTGTATTTGTAACAACTTTGATTATGCGTCTATAATTGATTATGATTTATAGGAACACATATTTTCACTGCACACTTCTATAACTATTAACGATTCTTATTCAAATTTTTAACAATTAAGACAAAAATTTCACGAAAAGGAAAGAATCTATTACACAATTTATCCATAAAATTTTAAGTAAGAATTTTTGATGGAGAATACGGAGGCGTGTGATCGATTCGCCCATTTTTTTGGCGGACGTAAATAGTGACGTAACGGATGAGGCATCTCTATGTGGGATATAATTTAAATGCAATTTAAAACTAGTTTAATGAAGTCACAATACGAATATGTGTCTTGATTTTTGGGAATATTTATTGGTTGACGTCAATTTGGAGAATATTGAATAGTCGTAAAACGTTAAGTCGGCGCCGTTTAGTCGGGCAACGAATCGGTTTATGGATGTACGATTAGGAATTCAAATGTCTGCTTTCGAAAGTGTGTGAAAAAAAAAGTTCTTCGTATTCGTATTCTGTTTTTTTTTTTTTTTACATTGTTGCGGAATACAAGAAGCATCAAATATTTTCATGTTTCAATTTTTTTTTCTATGATATTACGTTTATATCTGACATAGAATTATGCGTATTATTACTTTAGAATGGTAGAAGTATAAATCTATATAATTGTGATGTTATGAATATTAATTACATTTCTTTCTGCATACTTCACATTGCTTCGAATAATACATCGAATTTTTCAAAATGTTGCCTTCGTATGTCATTGGCGAACGTTTTCGGAAACGGATAGAATAAATAGTTAGCACTCATTGGAAGATAAGCGAGAGGCGCCAGACGCCAGACATCTCCAATGTATGCCATGCGTCTGAAGGAATTTATTATGGACCATAAGGCTACTTTAAAATTCTATGGACATTCCAACACTTTATTCGACGATATCAACAATATAGTGAAACCTTTAGTAAATTCAAATAAAGTAAAAGAAATTTCATTTGATGGAAAATTTTCATTACTTAATATTCAACGGTTATACGCTCGTTTACTTTAAGATCTTGTAACATTATAGATATAAATAAATAACCAAGTATATATTGTAAATATAAAAATATATTTGACAATTTACAATTGTATGACATCAACAATTAAACAGTTTATCATTAACAAAGTAAACATTTTTGTCATTAAAACTTTTTGTATAACCATATTAAAAAGTCAATTGTCATTTTTAATATGCTTGTGTATATGGGCTAATTAATATTCTGGAAATATTAACAAGCATTTTCAACGACGTCCGTAGGCGTGATGTGATTGGTGGGCTATGAAATAGAAACAATTTTAATTCAAAAATTAATTCATGCACAAATTACAAAACGTTACAAATTTAAATAATTTCACTGGACTTACGTTTATAAAATTCTGTAAAGTTTACATTTGGTAACAGAGAACGAATTTTTTGTAAGACAGTAGCTTTTGTTGCTAAGGCAGCATTTGCATTCCATATCTGAAAGAGAAAGTGGGAAACTTTATAAACAATTTATTCTGTGTTTTGAAAGTTGACAATTTCGTAAGGTCTTTTAAATATTACTTGAATAAGATCCTCTCTATCTCTGATAGACACAGTCACTCCACAGACCTCATCACCCTCTGCCACACATTCAACAAACTGTTCTCCAATTGCTGCAAGCACCATTTCTTTCCAAATTTTTTCCTACAAATACCAAATATGTTAGTAATAACTTTAAAATAATTATAAAAATTATGGTACTTACTGTATCATTTTTATGACACTTCAGCCTCCAAGTTCCACCATGCTGATTAACAGGTTCTTCCCACAATGGATATCTTTCATCTCTCATCAAATGGTAACTATATCTAACCTGCAATTAAAATGAGATATTAGTATATATGATATTGATACATTCATAATTGAAAGCTTTATAAAACATGCATGCTTACTTGCATAGCACTAGCATTTGGTATATTGTTAAAGACTGCCCAAAAACTCTGTACAGTGTTCACAGTATAAATCTTCGTTAAATTTTCTTTATATTCTTCAACAGTTGTACCAGAAACAGCTCTGTCAATTTTACCAACTCTTTAGAACTTTGTATACACACTATGAGCAAAGAATGATTCAGGTTTCTTATGATGGCTCTCTATTGTATCAATGTATAGTATGACCAAATAATACTAGAAAATATTACTGAAATCAACTGGAATTAGTTTAACGATTAAACTTAGCTGTATATGCAAACATAAATGATAAACATTTCAGCTACTACATTTCTGCAAATCCAAATTTTTATATCTAAATCAGATAAAAAATACATATTTTATGAAAATGCAGGATAAAATTAAAAAATTTGAATTTCATTTTACTGGCGTTATTATCGTTGGTACGAATAAAAATAAATTAATATTCACGTTTGACATTAACAAATTGTTTTTTCAAATCTATAAAGTCTCTCGATTTATAATAAAATGATGTTACTGGGGAACAAAAATTATGTGCGCATAAAACTATGACGTTTTATAAAAGCGCAAAACAAAAAAAGAGACTTGATATGCAACGATACGATGCGTTTCGTTCGAAATACTATATAGCATAAAATGAATATCCTTTCTTACTTGTCCAGCCAGAATGTCCACGATGATTGTAGCGGTATTCCTGAAGTTTCATGTTCTTCAATCGTTTTAACAGTTTCATCGGAAAATACCGGCGTTTTCGACAAGTCCGCTGAGCTGCTATCTTTCGATTCGCACTCCACCGCGGCCATGTTCGAAACGACGATATGTGTTTGTTATATCTCTGCGTTGTAACGTCAAAAGTCATGTGATCTCTCACACATGCAGCAACAATAAAAAAGAAATTGTCATTGACCGTTATTTCAACATTCTAAAAATAATAGACTCAAAAACCCTATACGTAATGTACACAACAACGATATAGATATTTTCATTTTTAAGGTTAAATTTATATAAGCGTAAAATCATGATTGAGATAGAGGGTAATATGTAATGGATATATACATATATGTATATCCTTATTAGCAACAAATTATCGTACTTACTAACAACAGAATTTCTTTATCTATCTGCGATTTCAGTGAATAGTTCTTCAACTGGCCGTTTTTATGGCTAGAGGGCGTAGAAAACATTCTTGAATTTTTAAGTCGATAATGTCGATATAGCAGTTGAGCTTATTGAGCTTAGGTTGTAAAAGTTGAAATTTGAATGACTTTTAAAATGTTTCTTTAACAATAAATGAACAATTTTCATTGCTTAATATTATTGTATAATGAATTATATAATTATTATAATAGATACATCGCACACGCTCAGAAATACTTAAAAAGAGAAGCCTTCTTCTTTACTACGAATTCGAGGTTGAAAGGTACAATGCTTTCAAGTTAGGTGTACCAAAAAATACGAAGACTAATATATTTATTTGTGCCTAGACTCTTACCATTTTTATTTATTAAATATGCAATCTGTTCGTATTGTTTGTTTTACATTGTGTGTCATATTTCTAATAAGATCTTAATATTGGTACTAGTGTTTTAAAAATTCAAATGATTTCTAGTTATAGTTACATATTACTATGTTAAGGCTACAATATATCGAATTAATTTTCATAATATTATTAATCTCATTGCTTTTTCTTTAATATGAAAGTTAATTACAAATTTTTTGTATAGATTTATATTTCTTACAAGTCATCTCAAGTTTATCTATTTAAGATATTTTGTGTACGATTACGTCTTATTAACTATTTATAAATTATACGAGCTCTTTCCATATGACAAAAAAAGTGGTTTGATATTAAGGTCAAAACAAATTTAAAACAATTACATATATATACATACAAACATACATATATATATATGTTACTTAATTTTATTTCTTTGATCATTCAATAACTTTTTATATTTTATTAGTCTGTAATAAATGAAATGATTTATAGTGTTTTATTAATGAATAACTATCTCCTTCGCTTTTGTTTAAAAAATACAAGACTTTTTTTTATACATACATACATAGGCGCAAGTTATACGCAAGTACACACATATATACATATGCAATCATACATATACGGATGCACTTACATAATTTTTATATTAGAAAGCCTATTAAATGTACAAAGTATACTTGTCATGTATATACATACATTTTGCGTACACATATTACTTCTGTGTGCAGAAATCTGTATGTATATCAAATGATAACAGCTTAACATATAAATACAATAAGGTATTTATATTTTTGTATATTAATTTATTAAACAAGCAGGCTTTCTTACATAAAAATGTAATTACACTGCTCCATATATTTAGGAAAAAACAGAAAGATAACTTTTGCTGCGAAATAATTTTTGGACTGCAGGGATGGATTGCAATACCTTTGAAAAATGCTAAATTTGATATGTGAAGCACTCTGGTATATAGTTTCGTAACTTTTTTTTCAATTCACTAAATATGTCAACATCCAAACAGAGAGTTAGTAAAATAATATAAATATGTGTGTATACTTATATACAAAGTAAAGATGATCAGTTGAAAGTGGCGCCTGTGTAATTACCCACCCTATTTCAGTCCTTTAACTCCTTACTGTGAAATTAATAAGTGCGTTGCTTCAGTCATCAAGACTTTGTGACAACAAAAAGTTAGCAGCAAGGTTTTCATTTTTTTCACAAGCAAAATATGCTTGTACAACTAAATGCTCTGGAAACCCTAGTGCTTTCAGCCTTTCAATAGCTTCTTTATCTTGTGGTGTTACCTGAATTACACCAGATCCTATAACTGATCCTGCTCCTGCTCCTGCTCCTGCTCCTGTTCCAGCTCCTCCAGTTAAACCTCCAGGAGCAGCTGCAGATGAAATGTTCGATGCAGATATAGGTGCGGTTCTTGTACCTCCTGTGCCTCCAGTTGATTCCACTAAATAATAAAAATAATGTGAAATATTTATACGTGCAAACGACGCAATGACAATCTTTTATTTGAGTAATTCCCAAACACTAACCGGGCTCGTTCAGCATGCGTACAAATGCCTCTTGGTTCTGAGAAATAAGCTGCAACAATGCTGGATTAGTTTGTCCAATTTGCTGAAGTACAGCATTCAATAATTGTGGATTCTGTTGTATAACTTGACGCATTTGCTGAAACTGAGGTTGCATTCGTAAGAAGGCTAATGGATGTTGACCTTGATCTTGAACTTGTTCTTGCGTTTCAGGTGGGTCTTCTGGTGGATCTTCGAAGAGCTGAGCTGGTATACCCATTAACAAATATTCAACGGCTCTATCAGGGTTATTGAAACTCGCTCTTAACGCTTGCTCAACTTGCTCACGTTCGTAACTGCAATACATTAGAATAGCAGATACAAATTAATAAAAATAAGATACTCAGATAATAGCAATATATCTTATTAAACGTATATTTACCCCATATCCATAATGTTGTTTACCATAGTATTGTAATCTTCTCCCACTAGCAAGGCACTTTCAGCTTGACCTCCAACATTTCCAGTAGCAGTAGCAGTTGCTTCAGATTGTTCTTGTACATTGCTAGGAGGTTGAGGTGCATCCTGAACAGTAGGATTTGCAGCAGCTGGTGTCACTGAGCTGTGGCAAAAATAAAATACAAGTAACTAATCATAATAATGCCAAATTTACTACTAGTGTTGTTTCAATACTGCTAAAAAAATGATATTATTCTTCCCCAGGAATATTAAATGTAATACCTATGTAATAAAAGTATAAAAATTGTTTTAGCTATAATTTAATACCTGGTAGTGCTACTTTCTTCTTTATTTTCTCCATCCGCATGATCTTCTTCAGTTGTACCCGAACTAGTACCAGACTTAAGCTTTGTTACCATAACAACTATGAATTTTTTTTCATCTATGTTATATTCTGTAAGTGGGTGGTCATCTGTCAATATTTTTCCTGTAAAAGTTATATAATTATAATCTACAAGTTATCGTTGAACAAAAACAACATTTATAAAAAAGGAAAATAAAGGCAACGTTAACATAATTTCGGTAACTAAGCTTTTGTAAGCAATACTTACTGAAGTAAACGTGCAAGGAACTGATTAAGTCAAATGTTTAGAGAAACATTGAAAAATCTGTAATTGAATGAAAATGAGGTTATGCAAACTGCATTACTTACCAGCGTATATTAATTTTTGGTGCTCAGCGGGAAAACCCTTTTGTGTTTCGATCTTTTGCTTTAGATCCTTTACCTACAAATAAATATTATTAGAGTACATTGTACTTTGCAAAATCGTAGATTATACGGTGCACTATATTCACCTACCGTTTGCGATGGATCAATTTCCACTGTAAATGTTTGCTGCTGCAGGTTTTTCAGGGTTATAATCATGTTGAGGGATAAAAAAATCAATAGTACGTTGCCAGTTGACCAAGAAAATTCTAAAAGATCTTGTTTAGAATAGGTAAAGAGATGTTTTGGTAAAGAGCTTTTCGGCAATGAGTCGGCACTGCTTTGAATAGCTCACAAGTGCCCAACTCGTGGTAGTGTGCAACTGAAAACATATGATGATATAAAGCAGTCTTTTCAATGACGAACAGTTGACTGCATAAGGTGCGTACTAAAATAAGTCTATACTTCAGAGTTTATAATTACGTTTGCTTGACGTACTTTTATTCAAAATGTTTCTTATAAAAAAATTTATAATTATGGACTTGAACTTTTTTATATTCTATACCAAATTCCTTACAAAACCATTTGATAAATATCGCATTATGACTATTCCAAATAATAATATTATTCCAATAAGTAAAAGATAATTCGTATTGATTCATGATTGGTATCAGGAACACAATTTTTTATTAAAGAAATATGTTTCAAAGGTTTAATTCACAAAATATTACATGGGTTGTACAGGTACATTAATCAATATAATTCTTTTATTTATACATTTATACATTTGTGACTAGAGTAAAATTAAAGAGTTTGTACAATTAATTACAACTGTAATACGTAATTTACAATATTATATTGATAATTAAAAATTCATTACTGTTAATTACGTCCCTATTATATAAACATAATCATGTATGACATAACTAATGTATATATTAATGTTCTATGTATATTGTGTACATAATTATACAACAAAATATTGAAGTGTTTCCCTATATATATTTTGATCAAGAAAAAATTAATTTTTACATTTACCTATCTACATTACTATTGTGTAACAAAACTGTATACTACAAATGTAAAGAATGTATCAATAATTTAAACAAACATTTATATAATAAACAGGATATAATACTGTAAAACTAAAAATTATATTTCAATTACGAATGATGCGTTAATACAAAAGTGATAGAATTTGATTTGATAGGAAAAATTAGATTTTTGTCTTATTTTTAAAACTGTTCACGTTGTTTTTAAAGCTAAATCAACAAATTTGTTTTCCCCGTCGTTCTTCCACTAAAAAACGTGTTTATACATTTACATACCAACACTTACAAATTAAATGCAGAATGTCCATAATGCTCTTCAAATTTTGTAACAACTTGTGTAAGTTATTCCTGGTATGGTGTGTGTGGAGTTACATTGATCATTTCTGTGACGCTATAAAAAGATATAATCATATGAGTTAGAAAATATAATCATATCATACTACTATATTATTAAACAATTAATAAGTAGCAAGCTGGTTGCCATAAAATGAACAAAAAATAAATCCATTTTATATTAACAAATGTAATAGTAAAAAAAAAATATTTGTCACTTTGTGACCACTTTTCTACATTTTGCTTTTCAATTTATTACACATGCCATGTTCATCATCATTCATCTTTATAGACATCCTATAGATATCCTAATATTTATAGGTATATACATGTGATGTATAAGGCATGGACTAAAATAATATTCTGAAATACACCAGGATTGTGCTAATACACAGTTCCATTCATTATTACATTAACTAAATTTTGTGCAGAAGTGTTTTTTACAAAAATGAAGTTACAAATTATGGCGTGCAATATGTGTGCAATATAAAGCAAACTTATAAAGCAAAAAATGAATTTTGCAGCAAAAGCTATGCATTCTAGTTTCAAACAATAGAAAAATAATAAACAAACATGCATACACTTTGACATGTACTAATCTTTATAAAGTGTTAATGAAACATAAGAAACATTTACATCAAATCTACAAGAAATGGTTAGTAAAGAGAATATTTATAAAATCATATTACAGATGGAACAGTCCTTGTCACTAAACATTCTTACAGATTAGGCATAACACAATATCACAAACACTTACAAGAACAATTATGGTGCCCTAAGCATACTTTGTTGCAGTCATCTTTACATTAGTTTGCTGGATAACATACATTATATAATATAGTTTACTGTTAATTTTGAATTTAAAACATATGATTTTATGATTGTAACAGTTATGAAAATAATGTAAATTTAAAACTATCTTCAGTATTTCTAAAACAATCTCAATCTTTTTGTCATCAAAATCTTATGTTCTTCTGACTCAAATTGTAATAAGATAATAAATACAAATAATATTAAAACCCCATTCATTTCTTTGTTTTTACTATAAAATTTTTGTTAAAACCTTATGGCTTTTATTACTACTACAATTCTTTAATTCTTCTGATTAATAGCCTCTCCAAAGCATAACGCCATTTAGTGAAAAATGAAACAGAAAAGTCTAATTATATGAAAACAATAAATATTTACCTTTTAGAGCATTTGATGTGTATTATTAATAATGTAATGCCTAATAACAAACAAATACATCCTACAACTATGTAAGCAATACCAAGAAAAGGATTTTTTCCACCAAGGAGAGAAGTTGTACTCAGAATCATTCTTTTCCTGCCATCAAAAGCTGATACAGGATATGCTAGTGAAAGAAAAAATTGCTTAACTCAATTGTCTTTCATATCTAAACGTCATAGACCTTAAAGTTATATCAAAATAAATTTTACTTACAATAATTAATGTGAAGTGTATAGTTTCCTGCTAATAATCCTTCAGTGAAACCATCTTCTGTATGGTTCACTCTACGGTAAAGCTTTCTGAAAGTAGGTAAAGCAGCAGTTCTCATCCATACAATTAAATCTTCATTTTGAAGACCATTATTACTATTATTTTCTGGATCTAACTCAAAAATATATTTATTCCAATTCTTTGGCTTTGCATACGTGTCATTATTAAACACCTCTGTTAAATTACCATCTGGATTTCTGAATTTTATATTTTTATCTGATGGCCAAGCTATACCAGTTTTTAATAATGGCACCCAATCATTGTGACTTTTAGAATATAATTTAAATTCATCGCTAAATAATGAATTAGCAATAGCCCCACATGGTACAATAGGCCTCTCTCCTTCAAAAGCAAATGGTTCACAGTCACCAGAGACAACATTACTTAGTTTACCTAGCAACTGATTATCATCACGTGATTTTACATATCGTCTATGATTTTGATAAAAATTTGTTAAACCATAGTACATGAAGATTTTTCCATTAAAATCAACAGGTAATTTAAAATGTATTTCACATTTACAAGGTGGATTTAGGTTGCTTGTTTCTGCTATAATATCTGCACATTTTAAAGGCACTCCTGTACGAAGATAGTTTGTAGAATTGCAATCTGTATAGTCTATAATATATTCTTTGACTTGATCAGAGAAATAAAGTAATCCAATTCCTACTGGTATAAAAGCGATTCCTATTACAAAAAATGTTGGTAACACAGTCCCAGCCGTAAGTATGGGTTGCCAAGCAGGTAAACGTTGCTGCTTGAATGCACTATCTGTTCAATTAAACATTATTTATTACATTAAAGCTTTTTCTTTAGATTAAAGGAGAACTATAAACTAAACATTTACCAACTATTAATTATCATTCAATAAAAAATATAAAATATTATGTAATTAAAAAATATAATAATTTAATACAGGTTTAAAAATTGTTATTCCCTAAATTCAGATTAAACTTCTTATGCAGTTTAAACACATAATGTTTTTTATTTGTTTTATACTAAACTTACCCGATGGCTTTTTCGTTTTTGGCAACGAATTAACTTCACTGATAGAAGTCATATTTCTTTATTAAGGTAAAGCTTATTTCTTGACAAGTTTCAATAATTGAATGCTACCATTTATAAAAAAAGAAAAGAAAATCGGAGTGCGAATCACTCATCAGATACTGATAACGTAGCATAGAACATTAATTGAATGGGAGCATACATACGAACACAAATGCACTCAATAGTACTTCATCAATGACACATGTTCCGTTATTTAATTTCAATTCCTACCACTCGTAGCGCTATAATCTTATTTTAAAGTGACAAGCAGTTGAGCTACACGAGCGTATACCTTTGTATTTAAATTGAGTGATAATTTTTAATGCAAAAACGTTAATATGAAAATTCCTTATAACGGACTCATACAGTCTAAAAATGTTATCAAGAATCTATGTCGAAAATATTATTCTTTGCAACTATCATCAAAAAATGGCAATGTATTAAAATACAATCAAAATATACGGTATTGTTATAATGGAATAGATTCAACAAAAAAAGAAACATGTAATGTTGGAACAATAGGACATGTGGATCATGGCAAAACCACGTTAACATCTGCTATAACAAAATATTTATCAGAATTAAATAAAAGTTGCAAATATGTATCATACAAAGAAATTGACAAAGCACCAGAAGAAAAACAACGAGGCATTACTATAAATATTGCTCATGTAGGATACAGCACTAGCAAAAGACATTATGCGCATACAGATTGTCCAGGGCATTCTGATTTTATAAAGAACATGATCAGTGGAGCGTCACAAATGGATGGTGCAATTTTAGTGGTTGCAGCTGATGATGGTCCTATGCCTCAAACTAAAGAACATCTATTACTTATTAAACAAATTGGTATTAGTCATGTTGTTGTATATATTAATAAGGTTGATATTCACTGTAAAAATGTACATCATGTTTAAATCATGCAAATTTATTTTATTATAAACTTATAACTTGTAGGCTGATTTAGCAGATGAAGAAATAAGTGAATTAGTTGAGATAGAAGTTAGAGAATTATTGTCTACATATGGATTTGACAGTGAAAAGACTCCTGTGATTCTTGGTTCAGCTTTACTTGCTTTGAATGGAGATACATCAAAGTTTGGAACTCCTTCTATAAAATTGTTATTAGATGCTTTAGATGATTACATACCAGTTCCAGAAAGAGATTATACTTCTCCATTTGTATTACCTATCGATAATGTTTTCACAGTACCAGGAAGAGGTACAGTTGTTGTAGGGACGTTAAAACGAGGTGTAATAAAAAAAGGTACAGAAGCAGATTTATTAGGTTTTGATGAAAAACTGAAGACTAGCATTTCAGATATACAGGTAAAACTAGAATTATTTCTCTATTTAGTATTGAAATGTATGTAAAATATTAATGTAAATGTAAAATAGTAAATTATTCATTTGTAATAGATTTTTCAGAAAAGTGTACCGGAAGCCTGTGCTGGTCAGAATATTGGTGTTTTATTAAGAGGAATTAAAATGCATTGTGTACGTAGAGGGATGATAATAAGCCAAAGAAACAGTTTGAATCTTAGCAATCATTTTGAAGCACAATTATATTTGATGAGTAAAGATGAAGGCGGCCGTCAGACACCGATAAAGGTATTTATACCTTTTATGTAATAAAATCACATTTATTTTATTCACTTTGTACTTTATTTTATAGCCATCTGGATATTCTACAATGATTTATTGCTCAACTTGGACCATTTTCTGTCGCTTCGACTTACTATTACCACCAGAAATGAAAATGTTGATGCCAGGAGAGTTTGCAACAACTAGATTAACTTTAAGATGCAATATGCCAGTTTTACCAGGTCAAAATTTTACTATACGCGAAAATAAATCTACAATCGGTACGGGAAAGATTACGAAAGTATTGAAGTCAGTAATACTTGAAAACGGGAAGTTGAATAAAGTTGTAATTAATAATGTTTAAGAAGTTTTAAAAACAGTTTTACATCAAGGAAAATAAAGAACACATATTTAAAAAAATTCTAGAACTTTATTACTCATTTCTTTTAGATACTCCTCCCACTTCTGCTATGATGAATTTTTTTTCAGGAGAAGCAACTGTACGGAATAACCAAAATGTGTAATGTGTATAAGCTTTTTTTATAGGACTATCGTGTTTAGCGTTCGAATGTGGAATTCTTTTAATGATATTTATAATGTGCAAATGATATACATTAGAAGTTTTTACAATAATGAATATCATTTGTACACGTCTCTTGCATAGCAGAGAAATATTCATTTATATATACTGATATTTTTAACCCGAGAAGGATGCAAGGAAGTCCGTAACGACTTTCTTGAGTTTCGCATCAGAAGACTCGCTAATAGTATTCTCTTTAGCGATGGTGTCCAGAAGATCTCGTTGGGTAGATCTGGAAGATTAAAACGCAGTTATATAGCATAAGTAAATGTATATACAAGAACTATTTTTAATCAAATACCTGATGTGTGCAAGGAATTCTTTCTCAAAGGCAGTGATTTTTTGGGGTTCCATCTTGTCAAGGTATCCACGGACACCGCAGTAGATAACAGCTACTTGTTCTTCAATGGCCATGGGTACTAAAGTACAACAGCAAAATAGTTACTATATTTTTGTTTTATCAATTTTTTGTGGATTAAGATGTATCAATTTTACCATATTGTCCCTGTTTCAAAAGTTCTGTTAATCTCACTCCACGGTTTAACAGTTGTTGAGTCGCAGCATCCAAATCAGAACCGAACTGTGCAAAAGCTGCTACCTCACGGTACTGGGCCAATTCCAGCTTCATGGAACCAGCGACCTATGATATAAAAGATGTAGACATTTACTTAGTTACTCAATAATTTCGCTTTGCAAGTGGAGAGATGATATTAGTATATTACCTGCTTCATGGCCTTTGTCTGAGCAGCGGATCCTACACGGGATACTGATAATCCTACATTAATTGCGGGACGAATACCTTTGTAAAACAACTCCGTTTCTAAGAAGATCTGACCATCAGTGATAGAAATGACGTTTGTGGGAATATAGGCGGACACATCACCAGCCTGAGTTTCGATAACAGGTAAGGCAGTAAGAGAACCACCTCCCAAACTTTCGTTCATTTTAGCTGCTCTCTCAAGAAGACGAGAGTGAAGATAGAATACATCACCAGGGTAGGCCTCACGACCTGGTGGTCGTCTTAGCAACAAAGACATTTGTCGATAAGCGACGGCCTGTTTCGATAAGTCATCGTAAATAATTAAGGCATGCTTTCCATTATCCCTGTAAAAAATATTCTGTAATAATATATTATCTATTAAGATTTATTATTTTCTTATACTTAAATACTGGAAATACCTAAAGTATTCTCCCATGGCACAACCAGAGTATGGAGCCAGGTACTGAAGAGGTGCTGCATCAGAAGCAGTTGCAGACACAATGATGGTGTAGTTAATAGCACCACTGTCTGTCAAACGTTTTACAATCTGCGCGACAGTGGATCTCTTTTGACCGACGGCAACATAAATACAGTACAGTTTCTTCTTTTCATCTCCAGCACTATTGAATCGTTTCTGATTAATAATTGTGTCAATAGCAAGAGCAGTTTTTCCAGTCTGTCTGTCTCCAATAATCAATTCACGTTGACCACGACCAATAGGTACTAAAGAGTCTACAGCTTTAATTCCAGTCTGCATGGGTTCCCTGACAGACACTCTATGCAAAAAAAATTGTATAATTAAAATTTTTCTCACAAAAATTAATATTCAACTTTGAATAATAAATACCTAGGGATGATACCAGGTGCCTTAGTACCAATACGGAATCTCAATTTGCTGTTGAGTGGTCCTTTACCATCAATAGGATTACCTAATGCATCTACGACACGCCCTAGTAATTCTTCACCAACAGGGACATCAACAATAGCTCCAGTACGTTTAACAATATCACCTTCCTTAATGTGTCTATCATTACCAAACACGACAACACCTACATTGTCAGGTTCCAAATTCAAAGCCATACCCTTTAGCCCTGAACTAAATTCTACCATCTCATCTGCTTGAATGTTCTTGAGACCATAAACACGGGCAATACCATCACCAATACTCAGTACTCTGCCAGTTTCCTCGAGATTGGTCTATCATTTGTTATAAAATCAATAAAAATTGAAGATTATTATACAACATAAAAATACACAAATTATATGTATATACATATTATATTTAATGTAAATTATTGACAAAAGTAATCATGTTACCTTTGGGGCTGCACCAAGTATACGATCTTCCAAAATGGAAGAGATTTCTGCAGAGCGCCGACTGCATGATACATGATATTTGCAAGAAGCTACACTAACAACAGGCCATTTAACCTGTAAAGCAAAATTAAATGATCCTATTGTTATTATACCATGAGAACAGTATCACCTAAATACTTATTACATAACTTGCTACTCTTCTGTTTATGTAATACTGTACTAGAAGAATGTTTCTGACAGAGTAAATACTTTAATTACCGTTAAATCTATACCGAAAGTATTATAAATCAAGAAAAGTGATTTAAATTTATGTAAAGTAAACGTTAAAAAACTGTTGAGTAAATCCTTACGGTTGTCGCAAGGTGGAAAATGTCGGCATGGTTCGTTCATATTTTCACGGGCAAATAAATCAGAGAAAAATTGTTTAAAATGAAAATTACCTGAATGGTAGCATTCGGCAGCTGTCTCGCTAACGAGGAAGCCAAACGTATGGATAGAAGGCCCATTTTGATGTGTCGAAAGCCCGTCAGTCGGACCACGAATTCAGAAAAGTAAAACGGTCAAAGACAGGGACGAGCAGAAGAACGTCCCATACAACCCCACTCTGACATCCACACCGGCAGGAAGTCGATATTCGTCGACCTGCGCCGTAACCTCGAATCCAGATACATGCACTAGTTTATAAAATGCATTTATTTTGTATACACTGTACCATACGAAACGCTTAATACTATTTATATTTATAATTAAGTTTTTTTGGTAGGTATATTCGGTTAAACAATGGTATAAATATATAAATTTGAGTGTTGTAGATTTTGGGTACGAGGTTATATGCAGTAACACAATGCCACTATAAAAAACTGGCGGCAAACTTAGATTCAAAGTGCATATTGTACAACAATTGCACGATTATGTGTATAATAATATTGAAATTATACTGGGAACATGTAGTTTTTACTCATAAATACACAACTACATAACACCTATTACGAATGTTATTGAAGTGAAGCTTAACATTATCGAGTATCCTTTGTTTCTTGTAGCAGAAGCATAAATTTGTTTACAGATGTAATTGCAAATTAACGTATATTACACGTATGTTTTTCTGTCTTTTTTTTTTATGAATCAATGTAAGACGTGAAATTATTTAATATATAGTTTTGCTGTTTAAAGTAATTGCAAAATACATGGAATACAAACTTCAAGTACTATACATACTTATATTTATGAATTTCTATGTAATAATTTATCTCCTGATTTAAATTTTATAAGCAAATTATTTTTATGATATATTTCAATATATTTCAAACCTATTAATGAGAATAAACCATAACTTTTTACTTGACCTATATAGTGTTGTTCGAACATGAGAATCAATATTGTGAAAGCAGGATATTACTTTGATAATGATTTGATTTTTTGTTTGATCATGGTTCTTGTAAGTTTTGAATTTTATTACGCAAAATATGAATCAATGCCTCTGTATGAACATTGAACGATGTTGTGAATTGTTAAATATTCAGGTTAAGTAGGATGGGGCATGGGACATCCAAGCGTTATTGCACCGGCGCTAAAGTTTGTTATTGTCGTATCGTATTGATTATTGCTGTTAACAGTGTTTTAAAGGAATATTGATACTTATTTTGAGTAAAAACAAATGAATAATTTGAAAAATATAAGTGAGAATAATATAAAAAGTCTGTCCATGTATAAAAACGTTCATTATTATATTAACAATTATACTTCGATCGCGTTTTTCTCCTGAAAAAGGGAGGAGATGGAACTGGTAATTTGTTGTTTACAATTAGTAGTTAAGAATAAGTGCAATTATTTTGATTTAAAAAGGATATTTTAGATAAACAAAGGCTACTTTATGACAGAGTGTATTTACAAATGGCATTCCCTATAAAGGAACTACATAATTTTTGTTAACATATCTGGTATCTTTAACATACAAATATGGATGCTGTCACTGAGTCTGAACATATAGAAAAACTAACAAAAGAAGCTGAAAGTTTGAAAATACGTTTAGAAGATGAACGACAGAAATTGAATGATATTACCCGTAATTGTCACAAGTTTTAACAAACTATATCCTTTTGTCATATTTTAGTGTTTAAATTAATATATTATCACTATTGTTATTCCAGTTGCTACTGTGGCAGATAGATTAGAAGCAATCACTTGTATCAATGTGAAACCACGTCGTATCTTAAAAGGTCACCAAGCAAAAGTTCTGTGTTCAGATTGGTCACCTGACAAACGCCACATAGTTTCTTCTTCACAGGTCAGAATAAACTTGAACTTTTCTATATAAATTTTCAAAATATTTCTTTACATAAAGGTTATTCTAGGATGGAAAAATGATAATATGGGATGCTTTCACAACAAATAAAGAACATGCCCTTACTATGCCAACCATTTGGGTGATGGCTTGTGCTTATGCTCCAAGTGGTACTCTTGTTGCTTGCGGGTATCAAAAATAAACAAAAAATCATAATTCAATTGATTATTATTATATGTTACATGTTATGTCTCCTTTACAGAGGATTGGATAATAAAGTCACTGTATATCCTTTGAGTCAAGAAGATGATGTATCAACTCGAAAAAAAACTGTTGCTACACATACATCTTACATGTCCTGTTGTGTATTTCCTAATAGTGATCAACAAATTTTAACAGGCAGTGGAGACAGCACTTGTGCTTTATGGGATGTAGAAAGTGGTCAACTGTTACAAAGTTTTCAAGGCCATTCCAGTGATGTTATGTCCATTGATTTATCACCTAGTGAAACTGGTAACACATTTGTTTCTGGTAGTTGTGATAAAATGGTTTTAATCTGGGATATGCGTACTGGTCAATGTGTTCAAAGCTTTGAAGGACATCAATCTGATGTAAACTCTGTATGTAAAAGTTCTTTACATTTATGGCCCATTGAAATACATTACATCACTCAGGTAAACTAATGTCATTACGAGAAAAATAATATACATATTACTTGCACTTCAGGTCAAATTTCATCCTGGTGGTGATGCAGTAGCAACAGGTTCCGACGATGCAACTTGTCGCTTATTCGATTTGCGTGCAGATAGAGAAATAGCTGTTTATGCAAAAGAAAGTATAATATTTGGGGCAAATGCTGTAGACTTAAGTGTTAGCGGACGTATACTTTTTGCCGGTTATAACGATTACACTGTAAATATATGGGATACTCTGAAGTGTCAGCGAGTTGCATTTTTGTATGGACATGAAAATCGAGTATCTTGTTTACGAGTTTCTCCAGATGGAACTGCTCTCTCAACTGGAAGCTGGGATTCAACTCTACGAGTTTGGGCTTAATTTCAACAAGATTGCATTCTAATATCTCGTTATATTATTAAATAATACTTGAATTTTTCTTTATGTAAAATGTAAATCTTCAAAATACTTCAAAAGTAACATGATGTATGAAATGATGTAACATAAAAATATTGTTATAGCTATTATACAAACGTTGTAAAAAAATAAGTAAAATTAGCAATCGTGATCGAATATCACGGTCATAACAATGTGATAGTTTGACATTAATTATTTTTAGGCTGGTCCTAATTTATAGAACACTGCGCAAATAGTATACTTATTTAATCAAATACGTTATTATATTATAAAAAAACTCAATAAAAAATTGATTCACATATACTTCATACGATTGACAACATTTTCATTTTTTCACTATTTAAATAAATGTTGACGTACACGTATACAAAAGCATAATTGGATAAAACGAGAAAATCTGATAATGTAATAAATGAGCTTTATATACTCATACATGCATATAATACATCGTATATCTGTACGACGAACTGTGAAGCAAATAATTTGAAACAGGTACGCAGTGCAATCGTAGATATCGCGGGATACGGATATCGTTGCAATTTATTAAACGACGTATACTGTTCGCAGAGTGATTAATGTCACACGGATGTATAATTTAAACATTTTGGAAGAATGCAGTCTAAGACATTTCGAGAAAAAAGCTTTCGACGTTTCATTTCATTTTCTAATAAAAGGTATTTGAGTATATTTTTGAAATAAATGTACAAGGAAATGCAATTGATATGTCATTAAAAATTTCGTTTTAGTAAAACGTTCGTATAATGATCTTCCTCGAATACTGCAGTTTAAGTTAAACGATAATTAGTGATTTAAGGCTTTCACGGTCCAATATCGTACATAACTACTGTTAAAGTTTTCGGGTGTGAGCCGTGTCCTTTTGGAAGAATTTTTCGTTTACTTATTGACCATTTATTAGCCATTTTCTCCATACGTTGAAATTTTGATTTCTGTATACACTAATCATATACCCAAATGCATCTAGAGAAAGTTTCGATGCATTAAACATTTATACTGTTTAAATTGATTAGTGAAATTACTGTGAAATATCTTTGTATACGTGTAGAATCTCTAACAACAGAACTCTATCCTTATTATCTATATTGTTTCAATTTGTCGACTATTAGGTGAATCAACGATAAGAATACAATACGATTGAGAGTAGAACTCTACGATTTAAAGACAGTTTAATGAATAGAAATCTAGAAAATTGGGTTTATATAGGTACTGTGGAATTTGGATTTAAGCCGATTAATCGGGGTCCTATTACACGTTATACCAAATGCGATAAGATTAGCGTAAGAATACAAACGATTTGCACCTCTGGTCGGGATAGTAAGGTTCGGTTGAGTTCGTGCTCGTAGCCGAACTTGTCCGAAAGCTACATTCCGTTGACTACCTTCACCATGGGTGTTTTCACCTCTCCGTCGGTTTCTCGTGAAAAGTCTGTTCGTCTTTCATATTTCCTCGCCAAAGTAAATACAACGATCGTAAAGGTGCTTTAAAATCAAATACGGAGTACGTTCGTCCTGCGATTGTGCTTTAAACGTGAAAGTTCGCCGTACGTTTTACGTTACACGGTTCTCGACATCGCGCATGTGAAAATCAGAATTTTGACGGATCCGACTTTAATGCAATGGCGACAACGTTACTACTTTCCATTACGTTGTCCACGTCTTTTCTAGCTGTTCGTTCCTGTGCTTTCCGATATCCGTGCTATTACACGACACCAGTGCTGTAAAACTGACGATTGAAAAAAGGAAAATGATCTTCCAATGTAAGATAGTTTACGTTGCCCCTAAATAGTACGATGGACCGGTCCAAGGGACAAGTTCAAATCGAGCGGGCTCTGCTATCCATATAGAACTTGTTTTCCCTTTATTTTCATTCGTCTTCTTTTCAAATTTTTAGGAGATATATTTCTCCAGTGTGTTATCATTTGATCGATGCTTATCCATCGTCGTGTCAGCGAAGAGAGGAGTAATGGGAGTGGAGGTCTTTCAGACTTCATCTGAATTTGATATTGTGCTTCTTTCGCCCTTAAACATCTCGATTTTGTATCTCTTCCATATTTTCTAGTTCCAAAGAAATTGTTTCGATAGAAGCGTTCCCACGCTACACGTTCATTCATTGCTGGATAACAAAACAGGGCATTCTTCTATGTGTGTTCACATAATGCAATCGAGCAGAAATAATCCAAGCAGGTTATAATAGCGGAAATGTTTCAATTAGTATTATTTGGTCGAAACGAT
Organism: Calliopsis andreniformis; assembly: GCF_051401765.1. NCBI lineage: Eukaryota > Metazoa > Arthropoda > Insecta > Hymenoptera > Andrenidae > Calliopsis > Calliopsis andreniformis. The sequence continues at coordinate 13,418,083 of NC_135063.1, forward strand.
TTGTCATTGACCCGAGAAAAAATTCCAACTCTTCGAGTTGAAAAATCAAATGATATATAATTCACTTTTTTTAGTTACACATCTTTGCTTGTGTAGTGTTACTATAAATGAAGTTTACCCCTATTTTTTAACTTTTATACTTGATTTGCTTTAATAATACACATGAAAGTGAATTCCATTGACGATAATACCTAAAATAGTTGAACTTTGAAGGATCGTAGAATGTTAACACGATTCGTAACTATAGTTAAGTATTATTGTAGGGAATGCTAAATATTGATTAGTAATAAATGCTACTATTAAGAGATTTGGTGATCTTTTGCAACTTAACCCGAGATAAAAGGCCATATTATAACATCAAGTTTGGATTAACGCGAGATTGAAAATGCGAACACTAGTCGAGCATACCTCTGTTTTTCTATCACGGGTAGTTATGTATATCGAGGCGATGGAAAGTGTCAACGCCACGAGCAGCTGCTCGATTGAACATTCACGTTCGTTATTCACGTTTTTTTAGAGAAATTTCTGATTAACAGCAAGTGTTTACCTTTTATTATGTCAGATGTCGACGGAAGACTAGCAAGTTTCTTAGGAAGAGGAGAAGAAGCTTCGAGAAGAAAGTCATCGATTTTATGAGTGTTGTACCGCATTTTAAGGACACCTATGACTTTCGACACTTTTTGTAGTGACTTCTATTTAAGACATTTTTGAGACCAAAGTGCGTTTTAGTGATCGCCATTCGATTTCAAACGAATTTATCAACGCGCGACAAAATTTTTGAAACTGTATTAAAAATCGCATCGAGACATGTGCATTATGAAAATTTTATATTTACATTACTATACTTTGATGTCCATGCAAAGGGATCAAACGTGAAAGTATTGGAGAAATCATTAGAAAAAGAATTTCTATGTTTTACGATACAGTGACAGTGAATTTGCCCATTGTACGCATTTGAAACTACGTATAAAAAATGGGTAATTGTTTCAGCAGTCCAACGGACACTGAAAAAGAAAAGCCTGATAGAATAGGCAATCCTAACATAGAAGCAGTTGCTTCTCAAGCTAGTCCAGTGCCAACACCACCTCCAGATCCTATTAGGCCTATGCCACAAATTCCAGATGCAGATGTGCCAACTGCAAAAATTTTTGTTGCACTTTATGATTATGATGCACGTACAGATGAAGATTTAAGCTTTAGAAAAGGTGAACATCTAGAGATTCTAAATGATACTCAAGGAGATTGGTGGCTAGCTAGAAGTAAAAGAACTCGACAAGAAGGATATATTCCCAGCAATTATGTTGCAAAATTAAAATCTATTGAAGCAGAACCGTAAGTTATATATTGTGTTTCTTTAATTTCAAAGTATCTATCTCAAAGTAATAAAGAGGCAGAGCTCTGTAAAGTAGATATAATCAGTGACAATTTATTGAGTGACTATATAGATCTGATATGTTCTTATTAAGAATGCTAGACACATCAAAGTTTACAGTTACATATTCAGTTGGAAAATATTTTGTGCTGCTGTATGCACAACTCATTGACAGGATAACATTCCTATTATGATGTAATTATTTAAAAAACTGAATGATTTTAGGTATCCTTATGTTTATCTTTTTTTACATTTGCACTGCATAAACTTCTTTACATACAGTCAACTAGTTGATATGACCTTGCTTTCACTAACAGTACTTATATTGACTCTTTAGTTTTATTAAGTTGGTTGAGCACCTCTGGCTATCAGTTTCGATAAGTAATATTTTCCTTCTGCTTCTTCCGGTGTAATGATAAACATATTAATAAAAGTATGATAAAAAAAACAATATATCAACATGTTCAGATTCTTTTAGCAACATTCTAGACTATTTTTTTTTATATTTATTACACTTGTTGATTAATTGAAGATCAAGTAGTTTTATTTACTTAAAAACAATTTATAGTTTATCAACATGATTGTTCATGTTATTATTATTGTCATTTTAGATGGTACTTTAGAAAAATTAAACGAATTGAAGCTGAAAAGAAGTTATTATTGCCTGAAAATGATCATGGTGCATTTTTAATCAGAGATTCTGAAAGTCGACATAATGATTATTCTCTTTCAGGTAAGCTAATAAATAATTGTAGAACTTACACATTTATGTATGAATCATGTATAAATTATACTAATTACTGTGTTTTCAATTTCTCATAGTACGAGATGGTGACACAGTTAAGCACTATCGTATTAGGCAATTGGATGAAGGTGGTTTCTTCATTGCTAGAAGAACCACATTCAGGAATCTACAGGATCTTGTTGAACATTACAGTAAAGATGCTGATGGGCTGTGTGTAAATCTTTGTAAACCCTGTGTACAGGTAAGACAAAGTTCTTAATTAAATCATTATTTCTAATGATCCTATGTCATATAAATGGAGTTTAGACAGCTTGCTGCATGTATAAAAGTGGTTTTTAATGATATATCATTATTGTACTAAAGAATATGATGTATTGCTTAATTATTACTCAATATTTTTATTAAACATTTTCATCAAGGGGCTTCTTTAGCTCTCTCAATAAGTTTTATGGTTTTTGTAGAAATTGTATTCCAGTATTTAGCAGCTTCATAGAAACCCCTTGATACTGAATGCAAGCTAAATATAATATAAAGCTAAAAGTGAAAGTAAGAACATGGGTGCATGATGTTTATTGATTTTTCTTGATCACAGGTATACAGTATAATTAATTTTGTATATATAATAAATGGAACAGGGTAAACAATTGTATTTAACTCTTATTGTAACACTTAAACATTATATACATTACATATTCATAGCACTGTCTAAACTCCAGTTGGACTTTGCTTTTAAAAAATATCACAAAGTGTACTTAATAATTGTAACAATCAATATTTTCTTTAAGAAATATAATTAAGAATAACATATTGGACAATGCCACATTTTAAAGTGTAGGATGAATTTTATAATTATCCTATACATTATATTTTTTATCAATAACAGGAGACATATGATTAATAAAGAAGAAAAAATGCAGTATACATTTTTTTAAATTTATATATATGTAGAGAATCATTATTTATTAAATTTTTTATTGGCTTTGTTAAAAAGAACATGCATTATTGAATTGAATGGAAAATGATATAAAAAATTATATTTTTGTTACATTATTGTTCTATTTCTTAAAAAAGACTTGAGGTTTGATAACAGCTTTTAATATGACAAACATTGCAAAGTTTGATCTCTGAATAGAATGTGTTTGTTTCTCTGTTATTGCTTACCCTCCTTCCCGCTGGATTTTCTTGGTAAATTGAATGTCCCAATATAACATAATGTATTAATTTTCTTTTTAACATGAACGCTTTCCATTACATCTTCGGCCTGTACATACAGCACAAGCCTGTCCTGTATGGAATCATGTTTCAGAGACATTATACGCATTATCATTCTTCATTTAGAAAATTCACCTCTTTTTATAATTTAAAATAATCGTGTCAACTTCAATAGTTTCTACTTAGAAGAAATAGGTTGAAAGCACACATTTAAGGGAAAATCAAAATTTGTATATGGCAACATGCTTTTTTGATGTGTATAAAAAGTCATTCATCCAAAAATGTAATACCATAAAAATTGTTTTCTATGAACTCTAGTGACTGATAACGTTATTTTATTACTAATATTTGTGTGCTTGAAATCTGTTTAATATACAGGATTTCTCAATTATACGTTTTTAAATTTTATGTCAAGCTACTTATTGTGTCTTGCAGTACTGATTATACAAAGCATAAAGATGCAAAATATAGGGAAAGAATATATATATATATATTGTATTATTTATAGCAAATAACATATTTTTTACTTGAGACATCTTGTATATGAAACATAAATTAATAGATTAGTTATTTCAGATATGCATTTTAGAATTCGTTTTCGTGTTTGTATGTACATTACAACATTTTAAAACAGAGTTTCTTCCTACCTAATGAAGTTTATATATTTTCTGAAAAATTTTTAACAAGCTATTGCACAAAAACTTTGGTACTACATGTAAAAATTGAAATGATATTTGTATTGTTAAATTATAAGTATTATTTAATGCTCTCAGTGACTGAGGCTCTTTTTAAATAATTTTTTTTTACTTTTTACTCCAAGAGTTTTTTATACTTTGATCTTTTTTTGAATATAACAACTATAAGGCATTGAGAGCATTTTATGTTAAGAGACCTAGTTGAAATGTGGTGCTATATTTCTGTTGATAATGTGTATACTACACAATCAAACAACCGTTAATATATAAATTTATCTTGGACTGTACATAAGTGTTCAATTACTAAGTTCCTGATATTATATATAATAATTTTAGATTCTGGTTTAAAAGTTTTTCTAAAAGTATTGTTACTAATAAGAAATAAAAATTCATCTACTAGAAAAAATAATAAATTCACAGTTATACTTCATACATAATAATTATTACATTTTTGAATTAAAAATAGTTCCATTTATAAAAATCACATGAATGTCTCAGAGGGCATGGAATTAAATAAGTTAAGGTTTGCTGTTTATCACTTGCATCTTGCATAATAGCCACTGTATCTTTTATTTTATTTTTTATTATATTATTAGATTAGTCACTTTACTTTAAGCAACTTGTTGTCTGTTACTTTGTATAATGAGAATCTTAAACACTTAACAAACAATTATGCAGCCTAAGCAACATCATTAATGGGCTTCCAATTAGGTTTGTATTAATAAAAAGTAATATTAATGCTCCACCATTTTTTAATGAAACTTTAGAACTTTTATTAATATACACTTCAGTTTATACACTTTACTTGTTAGTGTATACACTGTAAAGGAGCATTTGCTATTAATTCCATAGCAACATATCTGTTGAAAAAATTTAGATAATTCAGCAATCATTTACTACCCTGTGCTTGATTTTGTTGATAGGTTGAGAAACCTGTAACTGAGGGACTCAGTCATCGCACAAGGGATCAATGGGAGATCGACCGCTCGTCTCTCAAATTTGTAAGAAAATTAGGCCAAGGCCAATTTGGTGAAGTATGGGAAGGATCATGGAACAACACTACTGCGGTAGCTATAAAAACACTGAAGCCAGGCACCATGGATCCTAAAGATTTCTTGGCAGAAGCACAAATTATGAAGAAACTTCGTCATGCAAAATTAATTCAATTATACGCCGTCTGTACTTTGGAGGAACCTATTTATATTATTACAGAACTCATGAGGAATGGTAGTTTATTAGAATACTTACAAGGTAATATCAGAAAATCTCATACACATATTTGATGTATTAAGTAGTCCTGTATGTACTATTATAACTATTTTATCTGTAGGAAAAGGAAAAACATTAAATCTACAACGATTAATTGACATGGCTGCACAAATTGCAGCGGGTATGGCGTACCTCGAATCACAGAATTATATTCACAGAGATTTAGCTGCCCGTAATGTTTTGGTAGCAGAATTAAATGTTGTGAAGATTGCAGATTTTGGTTTAGCTAGGTTGATTAAAGAAGATGAATACGAAGCTCGGATAGGAGCCCGATTTCCTATTAAATGGACTGCCCCTGAAGCTGCAAACTATAGTAAATTCAGTATTAAATCTGATGTATGGTCATTTGGTATTCTTCTTACAGAATTGGTTACTTATGGTAGAATACCTTATCCGGGTAAGCAAACACTATATAAAATCTGTGTAATATTTTTTATCTCTAGAATGTTAGAAATAATTTCATATTATCTTCCATAGGTATGACAAATGCTGAAGTTCTACATCAAGTAGAGCACGGATACAGAATGCCATGCCCACCTGGTTGCCCAACTGCATTGTATGATATTATGTTAGAGTGCTGGAATAAGGATCCAATGAAAAGGCCAACTTTTGAAACACTTCAGTGGAAACTTGAAGACTTCTTTACTATGGAAGGCTCTGAATATAAGGAAGCATCTGCATATTAAAGTACTAAAATACTATCTTTTCTGTTGTAATATGCTTTGTTATAATACTGACAAGATGATAGATATTCTGTATGAATATACAACGAGGAAAATGCAAATTATTGCAACTAACAAATTTATTCAGAACATAAATATTTGTGATATTTCAGAGTACACTTTACACTAAAAAATAGTCTTCTTTTTACGAAAAGTGCATAATATCATTTATTTTTTTAACGACATGATTCCGATTCTTGCTTTCATTACATATTTTGGCTGCCACGATATTATAGAACAAGTTTGTCAATTCAGACGTAATTATATAGGACTGAAAATGAATACTTTGATAATGTTTGAAGGCAGTAAAATAGCTTAAATTTTATTTTAAACAATTATGTTTTGATTATATAAGAAATCGAAAAGGGAGTTCATGGTATTATGGGAGTTAACATCTTAAAAATAGAAACTTGTTATTTACAAATATTGACGTGATAATACAGTCATTGTCAAAAATATAAATATTTGATATAGGTAAGGAACTTAGTAGTGCACAATTATTTTGAAAAAACTTCCCACCTTTTGAAAAGGATGGTTCATTAGAATTTAATATATATATATATATATACATACAATAAGATGAATTACCATTCATCTTGACTCATCATTCCCTATTCCACTTAATTTGTTTTTTTTCTCTCTTGTTTGGTTGTCAAGTATTGAAAGTACAATCAAGTTTTACGGATTCGTTTTAAATCTTCTTAACTAGGACCAAATTTTTGTATCCTTATCATTTTATGTTTGATTTATATTCTCCCTTAATGCGTTAACTCTCATTCTTAAAAAAAAGAACACACGCTAAAGAGAAGCAATGTATCCAATCTGAAAATCGTTCTTAACTGTTCATAACAAAAGTAGTAAATGTGTAAGATAACGTAAGAAAGTACGTAAGGGTATTAATGTTAATATTATTAAAAGCATGTAAAGTATTAATGCCCAAACTTCTGCTTTAATTATATACAGTATATTATAATTTTAGAACTCTAAAATTAATATTAATTAATATTAATCTTGCATTTGATCATGTTTTCATGGTAATTGAATTTTTCATTTAAAAACTTTTAAATTTTCATTTTTATGTATGTGTACATTAGAAATATTGCTATAATTCCTTTATCATTTTGATCTTTTTTTGTCTTTTATTAATATTTTATATTTCGGAAGGCTACAGTTTCACAGTTAAACGATATAAAAATATGCAATAGTACATGGAAGCATATTAATAGTCTGTAGTTTCTTGATGTTTATAGAAGGTTTTACAGTAAATAAAACAAACATTATACATGTTTTATCTTATTTACATTTACAAAAAGATTTGTATCTAATATTTATTTAGTTTTTTAAACAACTTTCATTATATCTATACGACGTGTACTTTTTTCATCATATGTAAAAAAGGCCTATCTCGTTTATAAAGATATTAAAACTTTGTAAAATGTATATTTAATGTTTGGTATTATCTAGCTTGCTTTCTATACAAATGCGTGTGCTTTTATGAATATAAAAAAAATTTGTCTAGTCAGAGACCACGACTTCATTGCAAATACTGTCATAAAATTAAGTACATTGAAGTACTTTTTTCGTCGAAACATAAAAACAATACATATATACTGCCAAAAAACTGTGTACGTAAGGAATACATTATTACTGTGCTCAGATCAAGACAATGTAAATGCATTGCTTTTTATAAAGTTACTTCATGCACATTCTTACTATTGTTACGCTACAAACAGGGGGTACAAATTTAATTATCATAACAAAATATTATATATTAACCCTTTAAACGAGAACCAGTATTTTCTTTAAAATTGAATATAAAACAATTATTTACCTTTGTGGTCATCTGATAATTAATTGATAGTATTTTACCTTGTTATTGTTTCGAGAACTTATACATAGTATATACTAGAGTGTCAGAAAAAAAATAACAGAACATTTATGTAGGATATGTCAAGCGATTTTGTACAAAAATAAATTTTTTATATAAGCATACACATTTATATTCTGTACAGTTTTATTTGGACATAATGAATTACTGTCTTATATATAAGTTTCATCTACGCATAAAACGTATATACGATTTTTATATAACAAGCCCAATAATTTCTTGATTGTCAGTTTTTACTGAATAAAAAGGAAACAAAGCATATAGCGGTGTATAAGTGACAAATGAGAAAGAAACGTGAACAATGTTGATGAAATAGTTTTGCTGTCGAAGTTCTTTTTGTATGTGCGTATAATGCAGTAACTATTACATACAACATAATTTTATATGTATGCATACATATATACAGTATTTATCTAAACGCTATTAAATCATGTAATTATACTTATATATACATCCAAATGTGTATGAATATGTATGCATATATACATACATGTATACATATATCTTTTATCAAAGATTACAGAGAGTAATTTTAATTTCCTTTCTTTGTAATTACTTACATTCCTTACTGCTTCTCCTTAATTTCCTAAACATTTTTAGAATATGTATCTTTTCTTGTAAACTACGTTTTTTTATCACTTTCTATGTCTAAATATACATATATTACCGTATTATCTTAAATGCATTTTTTATTTTCAGTGCGATTTAACTACGTTATTACATTTGCTTTAAGTACAGAAAGTAAATTATAATGGAAAGTTTAATATAAATATACTTTCATCTATTTTCTCGTCTATTAATCACTTATCTTTAATATCGTATTTTCGCGGTTTTAACTATTCTTACGGTGGTTGGCAATTATTCTCGATGGAAACCTGAAAAGTCACTAGAGGAAATTACCAAACGGTTAGTCGCGGCAGGTGTCTTCTACAGGTGTTCAGTCGGCTAGTGGCGCGTACTCGCGTGTCCGGTGTGCATGTCGTTCTGTTCCAACCAAGTGCTTTACGATATATCGTGTGCATAAAAGAAAAGTGCGTGAGTTTCAGTCGAAATCCGCAGCAATGGTTCGGCTACGATGTGAGGTGATCGATCCGAAATATCGTGAAAGGTGATCGTTGCAAAGGATAAAATTTTCACACGAGAGGATCAGCGGCAGACATCGCGGGATATATCGTAGCTGGATATTATGCTAATCACGTTACGGTCAGGATGCGGGAGGAAGAACTCGAGATATCACTCAAGGTGATCAAAACTCTAATTTTCATTTCCATCTGGATATTATTGCGAGAAATATGCTCGATATCTTCTCCGTACGCGTGGGAAATAATACTTTTTAATCAACAAAGAGGTGATTCGAAAAGCAGTTGGACACTAATGTTTCTTCGGTAAAAATTCAAGTACATTGCTTGTTTTTGCAGAGTAACCACTTATTTTTGAAACAATGCTTTCCATCCGTACCCAGGGAGATGAAAATACACGCTAGTGTTAATAGACGCTTTCAAGAATGCGAAATGCCGATCGCCTCGAAGAAACCGAACGCTTTTAACCGAGTCGAAGTTTCAAATCAAATTTCGGAAATGCGTATGCGCAGTGACAGATCTCTATGTTACGATAGACGCGACTGAAGCCGGCTGAAATGAGCTATAGGTTAGGAATATGAAACTTCTGTCTCTAGTTTCTTTTCCTGCTCCAAACGAAAGGGAACGAATAGATAGAAACACCATACGAAGATAATGAACAATACCTATTGTAATCTCTGAAATCAGTGTACATTTTACTTCTTTATCGCCACGAACTTTTCACACAGTAAGAATGATATTACCTAGGTAGACAATAAACAGTGATACATTTTTACGAAAGGATATTTAATGCATCAAAATGCATATGATATGCGCACATGACACGCGTGCGATATTACATGGTCCTGCTCCAATGACTGCAGCTTATCTTTCGATTGCAATAACGGTACACCCTGACATTTTCATGTGCTCGTGTAAGAGCATGTATTACTTTTATTGTTCTTATTGTCCACACTTGGAAAACAAGCAGTGCGTGTGCTCGAGCATCGTTACATCTTATTTTCATTGCAGAGAAGTAGGATGCAAGGGAACTCCTGCTCTTCGAGTTAATTGTACGATTTTTGCTTTGATATTTCTTCGATATTAAACGAAAAAAATCGTTACATATTATGGGCTATGCTTATAATAATTGGAACAATTTGAAAGTAAAAACAAATTTCAAAAATTTGAATGTTTAAAATTACCTTTGCCGAAGAAATGAAAAGAAGTACAGTAGAACGCAGATTGCATAGTAGATCATTGAAGTCCGGTTAACCGAGGTTCTACTGCAGAACTTAGGAATGTGGTGGCGCGAAAACCGTGATTATTACCTGACGGCTAGTATTTACGTTTTCTTTAACTGACGTTCACACTTCTACCGTTACTGTTGATGAACCTTTTTCGAGAGACTCGAAATATGAGTTTTGTTGACGATATGCGGTATTCAATCGTCTGGAATGTCATGACATACGGTAATATTTTTTATTCGAGAGGAAAGGAAATTTTAACGGTGACTTCAGTCATCGGAAATTCTAAGTGTGTGATGATCTAGCCATTAAGACGGATACTTGAAGATGTGTGAGGAACGAATCGTTTCGTACACCATCCTACTCTAAAATGTTTCTGAGGTAAATTCTCGATCGTTAAGCTGATATTTACTAAAGTCGTTGAGAATGATATATAATGGTATATATTTGTACAGATTTTGTCAGGGCAATTAATCGCGCTTAAGGAAGAGAAACGTTAATGAAGACCTTTTGCTGAATATTCGAAATTAGTTGGAACACGCAAGAACATTCTTCCATGAATCTGCCTTTCTTGTTTCTTTCTTTCTTATTAGTTCAAGAGACATGCTAACGTGAAAAAAGAGTGAAACATTATGTTCCTTGCTCAGTAAGGTGGCAGTCACTTTTCAATCCAGTTCAGTGACCTGTCGCTGGTTATTGTACAAGCTCACGTCAAGGACCAAGGTTATTCAAGGTCAGGTACACGTAACTAAACGACCTTCAAAGCAGATGTGTCGAGAAGTTGAAGGTCAAAACGTTTTTCACCCATCGTTCAGGAGGGTAACGCAGGATGTTGAGGTTGACCGTGAAATGTTTTTTTTTTATCCTCTGTCACTGTCCTTCGTGTAATTTTAATCTTTCACTTACCCTCTTTTTTAGCATCTCTAATTTTATCTGATTCCATGTACCGCTCTCTGTAGACATCTCTATAAAATCTTTCTTTGTAGAATTCACCTGTTTCTGGACATAGTACGATACAGTCATTAGGGCGCTGGCTTCCTAAATATAACTTCCTACAGAAGCTCGATTTCTGAGGACCGGTTTCACGTGGATGTGTGGCCCTTATCGACTTAACCCACATCTTGCTTTGGACGCACCGTTATCTCGAATTTGCCGAAATTACATACTGTGAGACGTGTGACCCAAAGGTCAAGAATGAAAAGATTTTTACCACATCTAACCCTTAATTGCTCGTGGGCTTCTAATGATTTTTTACTCAACTATTTAAATTTAATATTCAAATATTTGAAGTATTATTAGATATCATTCAAATTCACGCAAATACACGTAATCAAATGCAACAAAAAAATGTATACAAGTGTCCATGACTAATTAAGGGTTAACACGCAACAGAATCCATAACACTGAAAATGGATGAAGCATTAATTCTAGAATATTTACATACGCGAAAAAAAATAAGAGTCTCGTTCTAAGAATTTTATCGAATTCTTACAACTTCGCGCTGAATGGTGTATTTCCCAATATCTAATAAAATTGGATTCTTAATCAAGCGAGTAAAAACACGACACCATATCAGCAGAAGCATATTCGTAATTAATCGCTTCCTTTTTCTCTTCCCCTGAAATCACGACCAGGCAGTAACTGTACATGAAAAACTGTTAATCAACCTGAAATCATGAAAGGCATTCACACGCGGCTCGACTGCTTCTCCCGTGTCGCGTCTTTTGTGGTTTACGTCTTCTTCATGATCAAAATTGATGTCTTTGCCTGAGGGAAGAGAAGGGAGAATGGCAGAAAGACATCCTATCAATAATCATCCTCTCGTCATCCGTGTTAATAGGTAAACGAGGTGCTTGACTTCGTGGATGGCCTTATCTATTTTCACCCCGAAAGTATTACTCTTGACAGCGATATTAATCACTGGAAGGAGGTCGAATTATCCTCGCGTGACAATTTTACTTATCATAAGTATTATCGTTGTAAATTATAACTGTTCAATGGTCTCCTGGCGTTAATAATCAAACGACACCGCTAATTCTGAAAGTACCTGACATGCAATGATGATATATCGACCGCATAGAGAGTAGCGAACAATATTACCAAATCGTTTAATGAAGATTTTCATTAAATGTGATATAAAATGTGGGGATTTGTACACAGTTTAGTAAGAAGAATCTTTAGAAGCTGTTGTCAAATTTCGAATCTGCGGTTTTACAGCATACCGCATGGAAAATCAATGTTTCTCTGTAATTCAGTGCACTCTTATCGATTACCTGTGAGGGCAACAAGGTTCGAATATTCTATTCGTGGTAGTCCACTCGGACCGCAAGATAGTCTGGTAATTTCGGTCAGCAGTTCCTGACCCTTGATTTCTTGCAACGTTATTATTCCTGTAATTACCTATGACCTAGAACACAATTTCTTTATTTTGTTAAAGATAGACTAGTTTTGTTGTTAAGCAACTCACACCTGTGAGTACAGATTGCTGTTAACATAAAAAGAAAGTGACGTGAGGGTAACCAGGGGACCTGATGGGAGGGCCGAGTTCACAGTGGCCTCGAGCTACTCTACTTCGTTTCTACTATAGATCGACTGAGACATATTACCATAATTTTCAATTTACTAGTCTACTTACTCCGCTGCTTGCGAATACCGATCGATCCTAGCATAGTTGGTCAAATGTAGCCGATCATGCCTGATGATTCTACAGCTGAACGAACAGCTAACCGCTTTTAGTCGACGGACACCTTATAATCACAGTCTAGCGAAAAACTAACTGCAGATTTTATGGCTTTTTCTTGTTCGTCTCGATCTATGATTTTTAGAAAGTCCACTTTCAGGATGATCGTGCACGTGATCACGCTATCCCCGTTAAATTCGAAACTATTCTTAACAAGTACCAATAAACACGTGATGTTACTTTGAACAAGAGTCCTAAAAAGATTACAGAAATGTTTATTTTTTACAGGTGGTGATAGTGGGTAACGGTGCCGTGGGGAAGTCCTCGATGATTCAAAGGTTTTGCAAGGGCACTTACACGAGAGATTACAAGAAAACCATCGGCGTCGATTTTTTGGAACGAGAGATTGAGTGAGTGGATTAACTTTTGAAAAAGATTTTATTTAAACACTGATGTCGACCCTGGTACATAGGTCTGTGCATCTATCGATAATATTTCCGTGTTTTAACATATTCACAGAGAATTTAATCAAGTTTACCATACGCCTGATCCCATCAATATTCACAAATTGTGGGAATATTAATATCCGGGATGAAGGATCATTTTCACGGTGCTGAAAGTGTAGGAAGGCGAGGCCAGTGTCGGTCGATAATTAAAGAGTGTGTTATAGAAGAATGCATAATAGGCGTACGTTCCTCGTGTACATACTTGGTTTACCAAGTTAATTACGTTCTGCGGAAGACGTCCCAGTCGTGAGTCCTGCCATTTTCTGGGAGAATCAGGGAACGTTCATTCAATCTTCTTCAAATGACTTTCAACTCTGCCTTTGGTTGCAAAACGAATCATTCCATCGAATCTATTTTTCAGATTTTGTATATTTTTGAATATTATGTGCATTCTGTGACTTTGCGCACATTTCAAATTTCCATAAATTTGAAATTTCCACTCTTTTATGATCCCTCGTTGAAGGGAGCCAATGAAATTCCGTTGGTCGCGCCAAGCGCGTGAACTATTTGCATATGGATGCGCCTCCCAGCTGAACCTTTTTTCAGGAATAAGTGCACGTTTCTGGGTCCCTGGGAAATGCGCGTCTTTATTCGTCTCGACACATGAGCCTATCGTGGGATACTTCCTGATGCACTTTTGCCCCGCAGCACTCTCGTGGTCGCCTTTTTAAGAAAGAGGGAAGCCACTTTTTTGCATCTCTTTTGCCATGCAGGACGAAAATAGATACCTGTTTACAGAACTGTTAAATCGTCGTTTAGTGAGAAAAGTTTCAATAGGATTGTTCGTCTGACAAAATAGCGTCACGTTTGTGATAGCATCACTTCTTTTACTGTCATCGATGAATCGTTAAGTATTCATAAAGAATAAAGTACGTGGAAAGTCTAATTCGATATAAAAGTACTCTTGTCAGTGTTAAAATAGTAAAAGGATTAACACTGTTTGAGTTCTCTATTAGTTTACTGATGGTTCTCTGTTTCTTCTGCATAGTGCACATAGCAAATATATGCGTCTATGGCGTGGCAATACTTTCTCCATAGGCGGTAAAATATTTCACTTATAGCATCGCCACTTAAATTCAGTAAGAATCTTTGAAGTGTTTACTATCGCCATTGAAATGTAAATCATTGATTTACGACGATGTTAACGAAAACATAGTAACTGTACACCTCCCGAGTAGTAAATGGATATTGAATAAATTTTTCTAAATCGGCTAACGGAACAGGTATAATGGTTCATCGCGTAGCGTGTTACAGATTCCTTCAGAGACGCGGCCGAGTTTTCTCGTTTTTCTCTACCAATTCTTATCCGTTAGATTTGGAATACTGGAATTAATTTTATTAGAAGAGCATTTGCAAAATCCTCTTCAAGAATCACAGGAAAAAAGGGAACATTGCAAATTTATGTATATTATATTCATCAGGTGTTTTAACCACAATGGCGCCAATCGATGACCTCAGTCACGACAATCTTTCCTCCAATTTTATGTATTTAATACACACGCATACTGTCGCCGAAGAATATACGACCAAGAGTTCGTGCACGACCTCCGTGATCGCGTGGATTATAATATACTTAACATTCGAATGCCGATAATTAAGGTGATTTAAAAACGCAAGTGTTTTCTTTCACGACTAGCACCGTGCAACATAATCTACCGCAGTGCTGTCCACAGACGAAGGTCCTTCAATTTGCCCCCATTTAGATGCTGTATTTTCTTTGCTCTCTTACCCTATATTTCTTCGACTCCGTTTCTCGCAATCACCAAGGTTCTATCGAAACACAATAAAAAAGACTTCTGATTCATAGGCGTTTCACAAATGGTACATATTTGTGTGGTTGCGCAGGGTCGACGGCGAGGACGTGAGACTGATGCTGTGGGATACCGCGGGCCAGGAGGAATTCGACGCAATCACCGCAGCTTATTATCGTGGCGCCCATGCTTGCGTTCTCGCTTATTCAGCCACTGACAGGGATTCCTTCGACGCCATTCCTTCGTGGAAGCTGAAGGTAGGACTCGTTGTCGCACGAGAGATATACACGGTGAACTTGCGCGCACGGTTTGCAAGCACGTTTCCGTAGGTAGTCACGACGGATGGTGGAATGTGAAAGTGAAGGTGCCATTAAAGTCGGGGCTGATTTTCAGCCGCCACGCGGCTCAAACGTTTCCACAGGTAGCGGACGCGGCCTAGATCATCTTACGAAACGAAAAGCCTCTCTCGTTTCATCTGCAAAGTACATACATACATGCTGGAATGAAACTTCAGCTGCAATCCATACAGTACAGAGATATGCCAAAGACATTCAGTAGAGTCTTGAAAATGTCCAAAAGACGTCATTGAAAAGGGACATAAAATAGACATCTTCAATATGTCATGTGCTATTTGGGAATAGCTTTATTAAATATCGATTTTCAAAATTGCAGAACCTACTAAGTGTGACGTTGATTAAAAGTACAGTAGGACCTTCATTTAATCGACTTTTCAGTAGATGATAGTGAATCAAAAAAATGATGGATAATTGAGCCTCGGTTATTCAAGGTTCTACTGTATCTAGTGCTGTTTTTATTATATCATACTGTATATAAAATTATTCTGTTTGGAAGTACATAGTACATCCAAAAAATTAATTGAAACTATCCTGCGACAAAAATTTGAAAAAATGACGTAGATTTATTCCAATATGCTCGCGCGAAATCTTTTGGACATCGAGTAGGTAAGGAAAAGCTGAGTCCCTAGCCGGTTTTCCTCCACTGTCGTGTAAAACGAGTCCGTAGCAGAGAGCGTACGCAATTGTTCTGAGCGAGTACCTACCTACGGTTGATACCTTAAAAGTACTCTCGCGGTGTCGTACTTTTATACGGTGTCCCTTAACGACCTTTAATGTACCACACTTACTCATCGGCTAAAGTACCCTATAGTACTCGAATGACAGCAATATAATCAAAAGTTAATTGTGTCACGGTACCCATCGCGTTCTGCAGTGGGAAGAGGATCCAGCAGAAGTTAAACCTTCTTGTTCCAAGTCGATATACGTTCATGATAAGCAATGATGTACAGCTGGAAGTATTTGTAGCAGCGTATGCAATAAGCGCAGCAAGAACAAAGCATAACTGTGGCTGATTCTGACGAGATACTCGGAATCATCGGGCACTCTCGAATTCCTTTCGTAGAAACCTGCGCGTTAGCTTTTTCTCTTCGTTTCGTAGAGAAACTGTCGAGAAAGGTGTAGCTCGGACAAGTACAAATGGGCGAGAAAAAGTATCACAGGCTCGTATTCTCTGATAGCGATAAATAATCAAATTTTGCCAGAGCTGGCCTCTCAGGAATCCTAACAGTATGAACGGAACAGTCAGCTCAAGAAATTTGTCGAGTCTAATTAGAAACCTTCAAATCCCCTTTTCTGCGCTTACTTAGAGATAAGAGAGACACATCCGTTCGTTTCGGTGTTGCAGGTGGAGAACGAATGCGGTGAGATTCCCACGGTTCTCGTGCAGAACAAGATGGACCTGGTTGATCAGTGCGTCATTGATCCGTAAGCGTTACAGCCGAGCAGGGCTCCTTTTTTCGCTTAATTAGCGTGCGCAATTTCGAGTAATCTCGAGCACAGCATTGTTTCAGGGACGAGGCCGAGAGGCTCGGCCGCGCGCTAGGCTGCAAGCTGCTGCGAACGTCCGTGAAAGAAGACGTCGGTGTCATGGGCGTCTTCCGGCACCTGGCGTCGCGATGTCTCCACGAGATGCGACGTTGCGACGACGATTATCAGGATGACCTAAGATTATACTCCACGGGGCCTAGATCGCCCTCCGTAATCAGTGAGTATACAATGTCTTCCCTCTGACAAAGGAACTGACTTGCTATTGTTGCTTATTTATTAATGAGACGGAGAAGCGGAAGAATACAGAGGTGTACAGTTAATGAACACCTCTGTAATATTCTTATTAGTGCTCAGGCAGTTAAAAATATTGAAGGAAACAGCAGTGGTTCGATTTCCTCAAAATTCTTTCGCTCCTTTCTGTATGCGCCATAGAGGAAATAGATGATTAAATAGATTTGCATGAGTTGGTACAACGTGGGCTCAAACGAATAAGAACAATAAGGCGCAGTAAGTTCACACGTCGATCCCATCGACGCTGACCAGTCGCTCAGCTCGTAGCGATTGCGTGAAGAAAACGGTGCGCTTTCTTGGAAATGCTTTGGAAGGATGCATAATGTATTAACCATACCGGATACGCATGCTCGTATACGCGCGCAGACTGATTTAGTCTTACTACTTCGTCCTTAAATACATCGTCATCACGTTCGCGGTTCGTGAAGGGATGGAAGGATCTATAGATCTGTTAGAACCGACGAGAGTACTTCATCGATGCTATTACTTTATAGGATTTTTGATCAAGCTTGCCAGAGGCTAGTCTAAAAGCTAGATCTAAAGTTACTCCTAGGGCTACAACAAAGGAAAAAAAATAGAGGGATGTTTAATTTTTTTTATTTTATTCATTAGCATAAATTACACAAACAACGGTCTAATTGCTTACAGCATGTACAGATAGGGTACATAGATTAACGCATGTAAGGTAATGCAAAAACATAAACATCTAACGTAGTAACGCATTGCGCGTAAATGAAATGGAGTGTAAATTATTATACTATAAATTAGGGAAAAACGATTACCTCTCCGTCTTTTATTGTGACTGCCTCTATCGCGGTCTTAAGAAAATAGGTGTATATTTAATATATATATTTTACAGGTGCATTTAGTCCAAATGGTTCCACGTGCGGTCGGAGCACAGGGAATGGTACCATAGTGTTACGGCCAGGTACCAAGGCGAAGAATCACAAAAAACGAAATTTCGTAAAGAATGCTTGCAGATTACTTTAGTGTTTGCGTGGACAAGTATGTGGAAAGTTTGTAACTAATGCTCTTTTAATCGTGTACAGACTGATATTCGTATTTATGAAGATGCAAATAGTTTTTGTTAGGTAGCTTCGATAGTGTACGCTAGGTGGAAGAAATGTCGAATGTTTTTTTCGTATTAATCGATCGATAAAATAGGAGAAAGTTTATCGTTTAGATATAATTTACAGTGAATGAAGTATAATAGTTAAAGACACTTCGATGAAAATAGTACCAGTAACAGTATCTCGGAACTATAAAAAGTGTAATTCTGCTTAAGTGTGTTCCTTCCACCCAATATACTTCGTTTAATGATGCATGATAATTACATATACGCAGTCTAATGGTGCATTAAGATCATGAAAAAGAGATGAATGTATCGTGTATTCCATCTTTAAACTAAATTGGTACATAATCGGCAAATTTATGAGATGTGCTTAACTTGATAAATGATCATGAAGGAACTGCCGTTACATACTCTGTTTCTCTTTGCTTTAATTAAATGAAAAATAATGAAAATTTTGAGAACGTTTACTAAAAGTACAAAGTAATACAAATAGTTGGAATAGAAATGTTTTATATTGAAAAAATTTCCATAAGTTTTTACATGTCAATTTATAATAAATTTTATTATGATTATTATCTTTAACATTGCTATGATAAATGCACGTGTAAATATGTATAAGGTTCACCATTTCGATTAAGAGCATGTAATTGCGTAAATCGTTTAATATAAAAAATATGTATTCCATTTTTTGACCATATACTTTCCTGCAATCGCGTTAAAAAGCTAAAACGTCTTTTATATTTTGTAAATATATTATTCATACGTGGCCAAGACAAACGTTGAAGACGGGGAATATAGCATTCTTTTTTTATATTAAGTCAATAAGATTGTAAGAAATGATCAGTGTAAGTAATATATATTTTTTTCTAATATTTTAATCCAGTTGAAAAGAATGTTTAAAAAGGTATTAATTTTACGTATTAATTTATGTATAAACAGATATCAATATAATGGCTAACCAAATACTGTAGCTTATAAGGAAACTAAAAATATGTTAAAGAAAAAAATACTTTGTTTCATAAATAATAACAACAACAACAAAAATAAAAATAAAATGTTGCAATTTTTAGACAGTTCATATTTATTGACACCTCACTAAATATTGAAGTATACAAAAATATATCTTGGAAATTTTGACAAATTGTATCTCGTTTCATTAACTAATAAAAAAGTAAACATTAGATAGAAAAAATTAAGTTCTTAGGCAAATATTTTTATTGTATTCTGTACATTGAAGCTAGCCTTCTAACTTAATCTAACTCTAAATATGAAGAATATTGTAATTTTATTTAGGAAAAGGAAAGTGAATAAAGATTGTATGATTTAAAATAGCCTGGCGGTAAAGTCCATGATTGGCAATATTGTATCACAAACAAGGATATAAAGAGACTATGTTCATAGTATAAAATAAAAAAATAATTAATCTTTTAAGTAAACTAAACGATTCTTTAAAACTATGCTAGGCTGTGCATAGAATTTTTATCCATAACGTAATACACATTAAATGGTCAAGTTTGCACTGAATACAATAATTTCATCTACATTTCTAAAGTAAGTAGGTATGTATGACATAAGCTATTAATGGACGAGAAAGATCAAAGTCATATTCTCAATATAATTAGGGTTTCTATTCAGCATTTTTTAAACATTTTTTAATGGTGTTTTAATAGTAGGAAGCTCTATCAAATTGTAAATTACATTGTATCAGAATGACTAACCAGCAGTCACATGTCTATGGTATACACACAAAATTTAAATTTAATATATTTTTACTAATGAACAAATACTTCTCTGAATAAATATCAAATGATTAATTATCTAATGAAAAACTCTAATGCTTTTGATACATATGTTTTAATAATTTTATTTAGTTTCAAAAGTAAACCTTTTAGAAAGGTTTACCATATTTGTAACACAGTTTCTTTAACTAAAAATGTAATACTTTATTTCGTATTTGTGTCAACTAAAAATTTTATTAAAAAATATAAGAAGATTTATAATTTATTATAATAATTATATAACCACTTCCTACTATTTTTGATGCTCAGATACAAATATAAAGTGCATAAAAGCTCACTTGTTCAATGGCAAAGCATTGAGGCTTATAGTATATGTTGAAAAGGTATTATACTTATGTAACATAAGCAGTACATTTTCTACATTTACCATAGAAACATTACCACTGAATTATCATCAAGCACCTGCTTCAATTAGCTTTTATTTTTTTTTTCAAATTCTCATTTGAAATAAAACAAATTAATCACTCAAAGAGTACCTTATCTGCTTTCTTTTAAAATAGATTATTTCAAGTATATCTTCACAGTAATTGAATCGTATGCATCTTATCAATATAATCCAACAGTCCCTGCAGCCTCTTCTTTATCCGTTTTTGGTCATCCATAGTACATCCAAGGATAGCAGTTTCAAAGTTTTTATCAGAGTGTCCCATACCTTGGGAAGTACATGCATTCATAAAAGATGCACAACGTTGCCTAGTTCCAGATGGATCATCACGGAGACCGATAACTAATCCATCTATCAAACCATTTACCTAAAATCAATATTTTTCTACTAACCGTATTAACTAAAGAAATATCCTACTATTACAAATATTTCTCAATAGTTACTAGACTAAAAAAAAAGAATAATTAAATAAAAATAATGAAGTACACAGTTAGTTATCTTCTAGTAATTACAAATATAAACGATAAATACCTGGTGCAATGCTTCCTGTTGTATATGATCACGCTGAATTTTGACTAAGACATCAACTGTTAAACATCGTGTAGATAATCTTTCTGCATACCTCAATACATCATCTCTGTCAGCTATTTCAAATAACATAGTATAGTTTTAAAACACATTCATGATAGATAGATTACATTTTCTGTAGCAAGCTCTAATTACTCAAATTATAGTCATTATAAAGGAAAAAAAAATTATTATGTAAATTGTATAATAAAATAAAAGAACTTTCTAGAATAATGCAAAGAAACTGAAAGATGATTCTAGATAAATTAATACTGAATAAGCATTCTTAATATCATGTAAGTAAACACTTACTTTCTTCTAATGCACTCACGATTTCGTTGTTTCTTAAAGTGTCTAAGGTGGTTAGAAGAGTATCTCTTTCTTCTTCGAGTCTCCAAGCATCTTTTCTTAATTGTTCTACGTGCACTTCGATTTGATCGAGAAGACTGACTAACCTGTCTTTCGGTTTTCCTGTACCATCACAATCCGCGCTTTCCATAATATGCGGCAACGGGCTATCCATTTTTAACAGGTTTACAAATTCGTTTGTCTGCGAGATCAATTACTTATATAACTAGTAAATTAAAAATTCCGTTCACACGGAAGATAAGAACGTTAATCCAACGATTATGAGCATATTGGTATCCTTAAGTGCTCGCAACGTACACTGAGCTCGTGATCGCGATCCGAAAAAACTGACTGTGAAGCTCATGTGTATATACACATGCACTCACACACACGAATGACAACTGATTATCAATTCAGTCAGCGCCAACTTTAAAAAGTTGTTCCTTTCTGATTTATTAATTCGAAGGATTTTAGCATTTTTAAGGAATGACAGAATAATTACTGTCATGTTACGATAAAAGAACGACAAAATTGATAAATGTATTCACATACTTTCAATTGTAATTATTTTGAGAAGTATAGATAAATAACTGTATGCAACTTATATTCATATTCATGAAGCTTCGTCATGTTCCTTTAAAACGTTTATAATGAGAAATTATACTTACTCTTTTTGAAAATAAAAAAATACTGAACCAGTATATAGAACTACTACAAAAAATAGTATAAATATATTTAAGATTTGAGTACATGATAAAAAATATGTTATCATTTTTTAAAAAATTATTGTCAAAATAGTTTTTGTTTGCCATAGTACCATGCAGTGCTATGAAAATGTTTGCAGGAAGTTTGAAAAATGTGTGTCATAAATATCACAAAATGGATTAGAATAATTTGATTATATTACCATACTGAAATTAATTCTTCATTGATAAATTACTCAATTATTTTAGATCAATAACATTTACGTAATTGTACCATTAATCGCGTAAAATCGATTATTGGTTAAACTTGGTTGCTGATTTGATAGTCTTTGCAGGACGACAACAGTCTTTTTCCGGTAATAACTTGATGGGGTATGTGTTACTTTTTTAGATGATTCTTTAGAATCCGTATTTTCATGAGAAATCCTTCCTTTTTGAGATTGCATATTGATTGTATATACAATAAAAAGATATATATTATATTTTATATACGAAAGTTTGTAAAAGTATAATTGGCTTATTGGTCATCTCGTATGTTCTAGGTGGTTCTAGTTGCATCGAACTTTAACTGTCCACAACTCATAATGGTGAGTATTACAATATGTAGTGTGTTTATTAAGTTACAATAATGTATAGTTTGAGAAAGTACAATTCTACTTGTTAATTATATAATAATAGTAACATACACGATAAATTATATGGTAAACATAATAACACAAAATGGCAAAACATAACCTTAGTATGATACTGAATCTATGCAATAGTGACAAATTTATGAATTACTTTAGAAATATTTTATATTTTTAGCCACGAGAAATCAAAGAAATCAAGGACTTCCTTTTGAAGGCTAGGAGGAAGGATGCCAAATGTAAGTGTTTACAGTAATTCATCATTTATAATCGTTAATAGTTTACTAATTTCTGTATTTTCATAACAATTATTTAGCCGTGAAGATCAAGAAGAACGCTGATAATGTCAAATTCAAAGTTCGATGCTCAAGATTTTTATACACTCTGGTGATTACAGACAAAGAAAAGGCAGAGAAATTAAAGCAGTCTTTACCTCCAGGTACTACTACATTCTAATTGAATATATTGATACATAAATAGTTATTATTTTTAACTTCATGTACAATGGTTTATATTTTAAAAAACATTTTTTTTCATTTATTAAAGTATCAATTATTTTTTGTAGGTCTTCAAGTAAAAGAAGTGAAAAGAAGCGAACGTATGTAATTAGTCAAATAAAATAATTTTTTAAACATATATTTGTTAATGCATTTACTATACCACCAATATACAAAGAAGTAAGCACTAGAAAAGAAAGTTAAAGGGTTGTAAGTCTTTTTCTTATTCCTATTTATTTTCTTCACAAGATTGTCTTGCTGCCACAAAATTTCTACAGAATCCATCATGTGTATCTGTCCAAACATTTCCACTGCTTGTTAGCCTTTGATCATACGAATATTCGTTCAAATATGGATGGTAATATAGCCTTGTTTGACATTTTCGTACACTATGTCGTCTTCGTTTGAGATGACGTGACAAAGGACAATATTTTCTTTGACATGGTCGAGCTTGGTGTTTTATATATTTTGAAAATAATATCCCTAGTTTATCATAAGTTTCACTAGTATCCGAATCATGATTCAATGGTTCATAAACGTCTTTACTGCTACAAGTTAACTTCTTAGGTGTTAAAGTAGAGTCATTCTGAGTATAAGAATCATCAGGCATATTATCAATTCTTATAGGAGATGTACTCTTATTAACAACATTTTCATCTGATCTAGATTTCCTACAAGAATCATCTCTCCTATCTTTCAGTTGATTCTGTAGACTTCGCGAATTATCTCTAAAATAGTTCAATTGTACATCCATTGTTGATTTCATTTTTTTAGATTTTATGTCATATTCATTTAATACTATCTCTGATATAGTTTTTTTAATATTATTCGTCGGAGTTATAATCTTTTCATATCCTGAATAGTCGGTTCCTATCTTATTCGTACAGGATGCTGCATTTGATATTATGGAACTTTCACAAGAATTAGCTGATCTATAAAAATATTTAAATTTATGATGTGAACTAAATAAAAGTGTGTATACTATTAATCAAATCACCTTTGCAATTTTGTTAAGTACGCGTTCGGTAAAATGTTCAATTTGTTGAAACCGAAATCTGAGAGATTTTTTGAATCACAAGCCAAATTTTTAGATATAAAGATAGAATGTGAATAATTTGATTTAGAAGTAGCAATTGTATATTTTTGCGTAATATCACTGAATGAATCCGTATTTTCAAGCTTAAGTTCTATTAATTTGGAACTGGTTTTCTTTCGTTCATTGTAGTAATCATTGAGATTTCCCGAATTCCATTTACGTATTACTGTGTTTTTGTCATGTTCTGTTACATTAGACTTGTTAGAAGCTGTTGATGTTACTAAAAATTTCAAATCTGTATCTGAAAAACAGATATCTTGCTTGTTCTAAAAAAAAAACCAGAAAAATGCAGATACATATCTAAACACAAGTATTAAGAATGAAGTTGTACCTTGTCTGATATTTGATTTTTTATATCTTTATTCTTAATCTTAGTTGATGAAAAAGATGAGAGTGACATTTTTGAAATTAATCGTTTTGTTAAATCCGCATTATCATTGGATATTATCTTATTTTTACTGGGAGGAAGTAACTTTTCTTTTTCCTAATCAAGAATATAATGACTTAGAGATATGTATAAAATTAAATAATTACAATTGATGTTTGTAAGAGTACCTTTAATTCATGGCACTTATTTTCACAGTTTACCTTTGTATTAGACGAATCAGTCCGTAAAAATCGTGGCTTCAAGCGAAAATATTTTTCTTCATTTTCTTTCATTGTAGGAAAACTGTCGCCATTATGATTATCCTTATTTCTCCGGATAAGATACCTTTGTTAATGTAATTTTAGCATTGCACTGATAACTGAATGCGGAAGTATGATAAAAATACATATATGTTATATGGTTTAAGCGAAACAATGTTAAACCTTTTGCAAGTAGAAACGATCTTTTCATATATACAACAGTAACAGGATATAAAAAGGATTATCAGAATTAATATGATGAATAATATGAAGATTATTTTCCAAAAATAGGTAGAGACATTTTTAGTTTGATCAACATCATGGTATTTTTCGCTGTTGTTGGATATTTCCAT
Organism: Calliopsis andreniformis; assembly: GCF_051401765.1. NCBI lineage: Eukaryota > Metazoa > Arthropoda > Insecta > Hymenoptera > Andrenidae > Calliopsis > Calliopsis andreniformis. The sequence continues at coordinate 13,443,440 of NC_135063.1, forward strand.
CCGTGGCCATTTGAGTTCCATACTTTAATCACATACTAATTAATGTTTATTAAATCATCTCTCTTCCTATTTACTGTCACTACTTACCTATATTTTTGTTGTTATTTTTATGAGTTTTTTATAATACAGAATATAATAAAATGGTATAAAACTTATGTAATTGATTAAAAAGTACATGACTTAGTACTCTTAACAAGACAGGACATTGTGCATTTTACCATCCTGCAAGATACATACGCATATTTTCGTAAACTTTGAATTTGGTAAGGAAATGTTTAATACAAGTTTATGTAATGTATTATTTTGTTACATGAATTCTTTTTCAGTTAAAAGATGTACACTATACAGATTGTCTTGCACACTAATGTTTCTATACACCTTACACAAAGTAAGTTACACCTACCTTTCACATATGAGATTTTAAACGGTATCTTAATATTGTTTAAAAATTTACAAGTTTTGTCCAAAATTCAAATTCTATAATATTAATGATATCTTTACGGCGATCGATTTTTAATTTACAGTTACACATATAACAGCAGACATGTTTGTTTTTGTACCATTTAGAGTAAAAAATAACATCACAATTCAAGTTTAGTATTTTTTTTTAAATATGATACTTTGAACAAGCTCGGTTTATTATTTATAAACAAAAATGTGCACATGGTAGAAAAAAAACATTTGAAAATGTTATTATCTTTGACTGTTTTGTTTTCCTCAGAGATGCATCGATAATAGTATTAAGGATTTACAAACATAATTGTTTACTAGTTCTATACCAGTATACTAAATTCAATAAAATTGGTATCTTATGCGAATTACAATTAGTACAATACAATTTTACCATATATAATCATTCACACAAGCACTACAGCAAGACGACTTTTTATTAAAATTTTCTGACTTATAAATTACTTTACAGATCTTCATCTAGTTATAATGTAATGATTGAATAACGGATCTTTTTTCAAACAAGCCAAAGTAACACATCAGACACGTGAAATACCTTAAAACCTACCTAAATCTCTAATACACACAGTTCAGTCAAAAGATATTATTTTGGATCATGTTCTGCAACTTTGCATGTATTATTTATTTTATGGAAAATACAAAACTACTAGTACGTGTCACAAACATCTACATTTATAAAATAACAATATGTCAGATAATGGTCAGTAATTTATAACAGTTTGTTCTATAATTGAAGTAAGTATTTTTGTTGCTTGATATATTTTCTCAATCTTAATAAAATTTAATATAGATCACGAAATATTTAGAAATACAATAAAATGAAACATATTTTAATACGTTTACGTAAATGTCTTAAGAAAGGGTAATAATTCCAATAATGCGTATAAGAAATACTAATGCTTTTCTCATTTTAAGAAATCCTTACCGAACGAGTCACTTATGTTCTATAGTTTGACAAAGTGTCAATCTTTTATAACACTATAAATATGTATACGTTTTATGTGTTAATATTTATATTTATTCGTCACACTCGTGGTATGTAGCTCTACAAGAACAGAAAGTATACATTAAATTCACCACCTAAAAAATTACAAACATTTATATGTCAAAGAAAAATCACCTTTGTTTGTCCATATTTCTACGGGACAATCTTCTTCCTTGTTCATGTGTAGTTAGTGTGTACCTTTTTGTATGTGGACGATTTGCTCTGAGCTCACGAGCATCTGTAGTCTTAGCCTTTTCTACCTTTTGCATGAACTTTTCAATGAGTTCTGGACAATTCAAGTTTTCCTCTGGTTCCCATGTGTCATCAGCTGATGTAAATCCTTTCCAGCGAATTAAAAATTCTCGTGTCTTATTTTTTTTAAAATGTACTTCTATAATTTTCTCCACTTCAAACTCTTTCTGGTCATCCTTGTCATCTTGTTCATCTTCTGCTTCCATCTCTTCGTCTATAATTATTTAAAATATTTTTAAAGATAAAGCCAATACCTTTGGCAGAATATCATATAAAAAATACATACCACCTGCAGTTTGCTTTTTGGGAGTGCTTTTAATCTTTTTAGGTTTTTTAATCACTTTTGGAGATTTAGCATTTTTTGGCTTCGGAGAATTTTCGGGCTTTTTAGATTTGTCTTCTTCATTTTCTGCATCTTCAGCTAAAAAGTCTTCAATTAGCTGTGGGCAATTTAGATCCTTTTCATGTTCCCATGTGTCAGAATCTTCATCGTAGCCCTTCCATCTCACTAAAAATTGGCGTCTCCCTTTAATGGTACGTTGTCCAACTATTTTCTGGACCTGTGTAATAAAAGTTATATTGCAATGTTTTATTATAATGCAGTACGCAAAAATGTTATTTAAAATAAAAAAACATTTATTTAATCGAAATAATATCATTAATTTTTCCTAATTCGGTATTCATTATTTAATCATCTTTGCAACATAATTCCAATTTTTTTTTAACATTCAATTCAAGTTAAATGTAATTTTTTAATTAAAATCTACCAAACACGAAGTCTCATTCATTTACTATGCAATATTTGAAAAGCGGTATTAGCCGGCATTCTGAGGGACGCTAAGCATCACTATTTTTATCATGTCCGGTTGTATAAAGCGTCACCCCATGACGCGTTCGCGTAAAACGTAAACAAAATAGACCGTTAAATAAAATCAAATGCAATGTGAGAACGCACCTCGTATTCTTCATTTTCCTTGTCCTTTATGGAAGAAGACGCTTTCTGATCTTCCTTTTTAAGCCGTTTACCCGCTCCACCCTTTACCATATTTTTATTTTCTTCTTCAACTTCCGAGTTTCCTGTCGAATCTTCAGACGTTTCTTTCAAGCTAGAACGACCACGTAATGACCGCTTCCTCGGCGTCCCTTTGCGCGGCGTCTCTTCGTTCTCGTTTTCCTTGCCTTTCTTCATTTTGTCGTTATTCACATCGGTCGCCGAAATTGTGACGCCATTTTCCTCCGAACCGTTTTCACTCATTTCGGACTTCCTACGTTTATTCTTCATGCTCAATCTTCGCATGCTATTCTAGCCAATACCAAAAATGTAATTCCTTTCCCGAATTCGGTTAGAAAAAATGGAAATATCAATCGTCGCTTGACCAGATCAAACAAACTAATCGGAATCTCTCCCGCGTTCCTCTGAATCAGTCAGAAGTACAACTTGGCGCGATAGTAGCTAAACTCCCTGCGCAACTGTAGGTTTCAAGGCAGCAGCATGGAGTCGAATGCATCATACGAAAATAACGGTCATTTTACTACTGAAATTTAAATATTATAATAGAAATACCTTTAATAATAGTCACTTTTTTATAATAGAAATAATTCTTAAAATTATTTACTACTAAATAATCGTTTAAACAGTTTAAACATAATATTTGAAATAAATTTAAAATCGGTATTTTTCCGGTTTGTCTCTGCGATCTTGTAGGGGACTCTGTAATATGCAATTCGTTTTTATCAAAGATTTTTATAATTTGATATTATATGATAATGATTAAGTATCCAATAGCATGTATTTTTTAGGACGTTTTTTTTAAAAATAAAATTACTACAAAATTTATGTTGCATATGCATTTCCCCACAAGAAGAAACTTTACGAAGCTGATTCAAATATGCACATATGTGTGCGTACGACATATGCACATAGATATCTGTGTTGTGATGCCGGAACATTTTTTTTGTAGATATGTACATGATCCAATGCATTCCAGGAGTTGCAGCTGCACAAAATTGATTTTTCGTATTTTTCGTAAATTTAAAGTATTTCAATATGCATTTCTTCCTTACGAATATCATAAATGCTACTTTGTTAATTGTTGTCCTATCGATTTAGAAACTGATAAACTATTATTTATGACGTTATAATTAAAACTTCTAAATCTACGTCTATAGTATGAAGAAATTACGCCGCTTTTTTGTCGAAAGATATGACGCAGATACATATTTTTTCTTTTGTTGCATTGAAATGCTATTTTCTATGAAATATTTTTCAAAATATAAGACCGAAGATATTTGTCCGTATATTTTGAAATAATAAGATGCAATAAAATGTTATTAAATCAATATACCTAACTTACAGTATCACATCTTGTTACTTTGGCAACCGATACTAAATCGTTAGATTCTACTAGTTACTGTCAAATTACTTTCTTCTTAGGGTTTTATAGACCGCTAATACCTGAATTTTTTAAATTATGGCTAGCAATAAATCCGTAACTACATACGAAAAACCTTTACCTCATATAGGTAAGCGTAGTATCGTTGCTACATTTTCATTTTAAAAAATATAATTTTTTACTTAAAATAATTATGACTGTAATACATTTATTAAAAACATTGTAAGTATCAAATTTATACATATTTTGTGTAATAGGTTTAGCAGATTGGTATGCTAGACAATGGGAACTTCAACAAGGTGCAGATGCAAGAAGTGCAGAAGCATTTGACATGAGAAATTCAGGGAAAATTGTTTGTTCAGAAACAATGGTAAAAACCATCTGGGACACATATATGAACAATGCTCGTCTTGCTGATAGGTAGTAAACACTTTGTATTATCTTCAAAGGAAAATGTACATTTATTTTACATATTTAGGGTAACAGAATTGTCACGATGGAGAGAATTACTTAAAACACTGTTAGATAAATTAGAAGAAGAGATACATCTTTTAAAGGCTGAAAAAACAGACACAGAGAGAGAAATGGAAATATTAAATTCTCCTTTGCAACTAACAGCACAATGTATATCAATGAGAGATTGTCGTAGAGGAACAGAGCTTACTTATGATGAAGCAGACACAGAATTGAAAACAGAGCTTTGTGTAATTGAAAATGTCAAACAATTATTGACAGAAAGGTACTGACATTAATATGAGAAGATATCCAAGCACTTTTATTATATATTGTTTTATACAGGGTACAAGCTTCATGGGAAAAATTAAATCGTTTGGAAGAAGTCAGATTTCAAGTGGAATTAGAGGTAGAAGATAAAGATGAAACCATTAGAATAGATCAAGAAAATCTTAGTTTAGATCGTACATGTGCAAATATCAGTTATAAACCGAATGCGTTAAGGACACCAAAAGGGTAATAACAAGTATATAAAATTGTAGAAATCGTATAAGATATCCGTTTTGCTATTGCAGCGCAGTATCGTACGAAGCGTGGCTAGAGCATTGCAATCAAACCAAAACTCTAGCTGATAATGAATTAAGCGATGTATACAATTTTCGTGAAGCTCTAAATGTAATGCGAGAACGAGCTAGAAATGATATTAAGGCTCAACAAGACGTTACAGATTTTAGTTTACGGAAAAGAATCTATCAAACGCAAAAAGCTCGTAATGAATTAGAATGGCAAAAGCTAAAAGTAATTATAACGTTTACGCTGAAGTTGATGTACTTTAATATACATTATAATATAAATTATAATTTACAGGTTCAAAAAGAAATGGAAATTTTAGAGAAAGAAATAGTACGATTGGAAGATGCGCTTTTACATAAAACTGATTCAATAAAATGTGCAGAAACACGATTAGAGAATCGTATGTACCGTTCTGGAATCGAACTCTGTCTTGATGAAGTTCATTTAGGTCTCAAAGACGAAGTTCTAAACTTACGACAAACTGAAAAAGATTTGATAAAAGTTATAAAAAATTCAAAGTATGTACAAATATTTTACGATAGGTATATCTCTCAGATATATTGCTGATTACAGATTAACTCTTTTTTTTTTGTAATATTTGTACTTTTTAGGGAAGCGTATAATAATCTGGAAAGTTTACTTTTGCAAATTGATACAAATTTAGATGACAAACAACATTCTTTAGCAACAGATATAATGTGTTTGGACATGAGAGCGACATTAAAAACAGGCGATAGAACGCGATTACCCAACGAAACGGATAGAAACATCGTTCTTACACGAATGGAGAAAGAAATACCACTCGAGTCATCATTATAAAATGGGTTCATTCGAATATATTGCCCTGTAGGAAATGCTAGTCACATGAAGTACACATGAAACGTGGATTTATTATAGCACATTGATTATGTCTTTATCTTTACACATCTTCATATCGATGTATACTTATGTATCTGTATTTAGGGAATCTGGATTTGCTTTAATTAAAGAATACTGTGAAATAAAAGAATCTGTTAATCCAGCTTCTAAAGTTTTCACTGCTCTTCTATGTATATCTCCAACTTTTTTCGGATCACCATGTTTCATTTCAAATATGATATGATCTATCCAGACAGTTGTATTATTTTTGCCAAATTGTAACGCCGCCATTTCATGGCATCTTCTTATATTTTTTAATGATATTTCAGGTTGTATAAGCTCTAGTTCCATCATTTTTTTATGCAGATCAAGAGAGAAGGGTGGTTGCAAACAGAAACTGTCGTAACTTTTTCGTGCCGCTTGGATACCTACAATAAAAGTAAGATTTAATTTAAATACTACAAAATGTATATTTATAATTTATAATTGCATACCTTTTGTTAGAACCAGCCACTCAATGTAAGTAGGTCTTATTTGCTGACCAACATTTGGATGTCCTTGTAATGCTGCTTGAAATACTTCCTCTGTTTTCTCAGGACTTTTTGCTTGTACATGTAATATTCTCATTTTCCATAGAGGTAATGATTTTTCACCAAGGATTTGTGTTACCTACAAAGTAGAGTGTTAGAGGAACACACAATTAAAAATAATCTTCAATGTCTTCTTTCATACCTTTGAAAAAACAATTTCAGCCTCTTCTTCTTGTCCCAAAACTAACAGGTATTTCAATCTAGCATGCCAAAGACTTACACTATTTGGTACAGCTTCAGTTGCCATACATAAGACCTCTTTCAACTTTTTTTCACTACTTTCATCCTTTTTTTCAACATTTAATATGTTAATCTATAACACATTTATTTTATTTTCTATATTATTTAAATAATAGGAAGGATACTTGTAAAAAATATTACCAACCCACTGTAAATAATATTTTTCCTTTAATTTTTTTGCTTGATGTGCTTGTGCCAATGCAGTTTTTAGTAATTTCCTCTTAAAATTTGGTAATGATCCTGATTTCTGATTTATTTCTATTAAACATTCTATGTACAATGACCACATTTCTTCTGTTTTAATTTTTTTAAGTGCTGTTTGATATACTTTATTACAAGATGTTATACGATCTCTTAATGAAATTTGTTCTGGACTACCAGTTTCCACTGAAGGGTCACTGAGAGAAGGTTGAGTAAGTCCTTCTAATTCTCGTCTTGCCATTGTATCCCACATTAGTGGCTCATGTGTATACTCCTGTATTATGTCACTATAATAAAAATTCACAATTAGATATGTATTCAAAGTATGTTCTCATACTTTACATACCTAACAATTTTATTCTGTAATTCTTCTGTGTTTTTGTATTCCTTTGCAATATTCAGTAACTCTATAATAAATTTAATGTCTTTAATACGTTTTGCTGCTTGCTGATATATGATACAAGCTCTCTTTAATTCAATATTCATTTCACCATCAGTGGCCATTGGTGTTCCAGAATCATTATTACTTTCATTCTTTTTTTCATTGGAGGATGCATCATCTAATTCTAATCTAAATTATACATAAACTTGATTATTGAAAAAATGGGCAGAGATATTAAGAAACTAGCAGACACATATAATTTTACTCACTTGAAAGCATCAGTAAATAATAACTGGGAAGTTGGATGTATATGCAAACCTCTAAGAAGAAACTGACGTGCAGTATGCTTATTTTTGTTTTCCTCTAGTTCCCAACGGGCAGCAATATGCCAACACTTAGGTTTATCTTGGTGTACTTGTAACATTCTACCTAACATGTGACTAACACTGGTTTGAAAATGCTGTAACATTTTTATTCATAGATGTATGAAATGTTATATAAATTTTTAGATATATACTTACAACATGTTTACAAAATTTTATGTAGGCAATCCAAAAACGAATATCATCTTGAAATTTAAATATTGCATCTTTATACAAATAATTCATTTTATTTGTTATGATGTGATCAATATCAGACTTCTTTTGGGTGATGCCAAATTTCTAAAAAAGATTATAATTACAGTAATTGACTGACAATTATTATTTACTAGGTAATATAGATCAAGGGGTCAGAAAATATGTAATAACATACATCTCTACGTTGTTTAATCAATTTAAGCAGATCCATTAAGTACTGTATATATCGTAGATAATCTTCTTTGGTTTTTGTGTGTCGTTGAATTTTATATTCGTACTCCTTAAGCTTTTTTGCGATTCCACTATGCAAAGATGTAAATAGATATCGATAACATATTTCAGCAAAAAACTATTAATTTTCGTAAAAAATAACCTCTGGTATTTACCGTATTTCATTTTTATCAAATAGTTTGATTCTTTCCATCTGTTCTAATTCAGGAATCATATCTTCGCATCGTTTCTCTACAAATTCCGCCATGATTACTTTGCTAGTTAAGTATTACACGATTTTAAAAACAAAATTTGTACACAAATCCTTATTAAACACACGTGTGTTGATTACTTTATGCTACAACTTGCTACACTAGTGACAGTGACTGATCAAGAAGTGCCGCCATTATAAAAAGTCAGTTTTATTGCGCCCTCTGTGGTGGCATTATAAATTCAAAACAGCTTTCAAGTAGGTGGCTCCATCTAGCCAAGGGATATTTTTTAAAATTAGCGCTATAAGTATTTCTTGCGCATTTTATTGCGCATCTTTCAGTTACGAGTCACTTCTTCCAACATGAAGTGCAAAGGAAGCGTTGTTTCAATTTTTATCCGGTAAATATTAATTGAATGATGATTAATTGGAATGAATAATAATAAAATCCAATCTGTCTTTCAGAAAATTATAGCGGTGCATGTAGGAACGTGGAAAAATAACATCAGTGGATGCGAAGTTAAAATGTGAAGCATGTTCTTCGATAGAGGTAAGTATCGAATATTTAAAAGTACGTCGCATAAAATGCGAGTCCAACACTATAAAACACTATGAGTGCTCAAGAATAAAAGAGAGTTCATAAACCAACAAATGAATTCACGAGATAATAAACAAAGCTTCCATATCTATTCTTACATCTAAACAGAATGCACAGCCATTCGCTCGGATAGAACCGACCCAGGTCTCACCACGAGGAGGTTGCTGTGCAGGAGACCCGCAGGGAGATAGATGGAAACAAAGTTCCATCGATCTCCCTTTACAAAACTCTTAAATTAACAAGCCAAAAACATGAATGGAAGCTAGGTTCCATCCATGTCTTTAGCTTAGTTCTTATAGTAGAGATGTGCCAAATAATCATGGAGTAGAGATTGGGAATAGTTAAAGTCTACCGCGTAGGGCAACCATGAAATAGACAGTCGGTGGTGCGAGTCCTTCCACCTTGAAGACGGGTACTAGGAGAAGGCGACTGGCACCTCACAGCCCAGTCAGTTGCCTGACTGAACTGTGGGGTTTCCACCTGCAAGTGTGTCATACCACACACCATTCGGTGTCCACATCGTCTCTCGCTAGTACAAACCCCCAAGGGAAGAAGAACAAGCTCCATCGACCGCCGATTCCACAGTTGGACGTTTGCTTCTATTAAGAGAAGCAGATGACCTCCTCACAGAAGGTGAGGAGGAAGTAACCGAGCAAAGAAAGTTAAGAAATGACAACTTGGCAGTGTTACAATGCTTTACAATGGAAACTTACAACTATGGCCTTAAACTAATTCTTAGAATTAGACACTTATTAGCTAGAAGCGATGAATCCCTCGGCGGATGCGATATCTTCGTTCTTCAATCTTCAAGTTGATAATAAGGAGAGAACCAGCGAAGGAAGAGTATGGAGAGTAGTATAGTAACGATTGGGGATGTCTCCCCAAGAACGAAAGAGCATAGACGATTAAGAGAATGAAGGACTATATATACCCCAACGATGGCACAGCCATTGGACCGGACAGAACCGGCTCGGGTCTCATCACGAGGAGGTTGCTGTGCTGGAGACCCGCATAGAAATCACAGAAACAAGAAAGGATTGAGAGAACAATCCAAACCCTGAATCAAGAGAGGACATTCTTCAAAAGAGAATAAAACTAAACAAGTTTGGCATTTCTGTTTAGAAATATTAATTGTAATTACCTACTTTTAATATCTTCATTCGATGTTTATCTAAAACCTGTGAAGTGAGAAATTAGAATCAGCTATGGAATTTGAAGAGCTTTCTACAAAATATAGAAGATCGACAGAACGATCCACAACCTTCGAAAAGTTTGAGCATTTACCTGTTTCAAAACTTTCATTCATGGTTACATAAACTCTGTAAAACTAAAAATTAAAAATGTTAATGTCATCCCTCAGGAGATACGATATCAAATCAAAGACAAGAATAGAAAACAAATGTAAAAGTGTAAAATATTAATTGGTTTGATCTTCTTCTGATATCTTCAGTTGATTAATAAAGAGCACAAAAAAGCACAAAAGGGCGCACATGAGCACACATGAGCGCAAATGAGCGCACATGAGCACACATGAGCGCAAATAAGCGCGCGAGGGTACACGAGGGTGCACGAAGGTTGCGCGAGGGTACACGAGGGTGCACGAGGGTGCACGTAAGGTGCACGTAAGGTGCACGTAAGGTGCACGTAAGGTGCACGTAAGGTGCACGTAAGGTGCACGTAAGGTGCACGTAAGGTGCACGTAAGGTGCACGTAAGGTGCACGAAGGGTGCAAATAGCACAAAAGCGCGTAAAAAAGCGCAAAAGAGCGCAAAAAAGCGCAAAAAGTGGGGGGTATATGCAAAATAGGGCCAACAGAAAAAAAAACTTTAAATTTGTGCAAAAACTCACCGGTCAGCCAAGATGACCACTGGTCATCGGCCAGCTACCCACTGGTCAGTGGTGTCCAGGGGTCCAGGGAGGTCCGAGGTCCAGGGCCCAGGTGCCCTCCGGGATCCTCAGGGAGGTCCGCACCCGCGGGAAAATTCGCGGCGACTGAGACACTCGTGCTCCTGCAGCGATATTTATACTGTCTCGAGGAAGAAGGGGAATCAATCAGAGACATTGTTCAGTTGATTATAATTTCGAAATTGATCTAACGAACAATATTTTGCGAAAAATCGATATTTTTCGTAAAATAATCATCTCAGCAACAATTTCTGGTACACATATTATTAGTAACAATCACACACAGGGTGCGCTTGTGTAAATTATTGATATTTGCAAGTGTTAGTTAATAAATGTAGAAATTATTTACTTTTCATACATTATTTTTCGTTCGATTTATCTCGCAATTCAGTAATTGATTCCTGCTCTTATGGTCACTCACTTCGGAGTTTCCGGAGCGCGCGGATAGTCCTGGCGGTATTCTGGAGGAACTCTTTGGACTATCCTGAATTACCTTTGGTCAACTCTGGCCAGTGAACAACTTGACATAACTGACTATTTCAGAAAGGATAGATTTGGGAATAAGTGTACTATTTTAGTACTTTTTACATACAAATTTTTATTCCACAGAATTTAATCAGCATTTTCACTGAATACTTGGAATTATAGAGATGAATAAGATGTAGTTTACTGGAACATCTTGTATAATGGGTGGTATGGTAGGAATATTTTCTCGCTTACTGGCATTATCATCGTCAGTGACGAAAATCCTACGTGTTGTCTACACCCATCGCTCGAAAATCGCAGAGGGCACTCGAAGATTACTGTCTTTCACGAAGTCGATATTTCAGAACATGAGACATAAAACTGTTTAAGTTGCCCAGTTTATTCTGTACACTCCTATACACTAATATACATATTTCGAAAAAAGGCCCGTACAATTTGGTTTCGATATTTTGTCGTAGATCTCCCTCGACGATGAAGTCTCGATGTTCGATGCAAGATGGCGACACGCACGGTTGCGGCGCAGCGGAGTCGACGATCGACACGGCTCGGCTGTGCCATCCATGATGGCCGAGACAGTTTCCGAGATTTCGAGTACGGTGTCGTGAGTACGTGTTCCCTTTATCGCGCGTTTAATCGCTAGTGAGATTTCTGTACGGGACAAGAGGATCCTAGAAAGAATGACAGACAGTCCAGCGGCACTCGTAAGTGTTGTCACTGTCTATTAAATTGTCTACAGCAAAGTATTCGGGACCCTCTTGACACTCGATAGGTTACCAAGGAATATCCATGCGCACATATAGGGCTTCAGCTAGCGTAGGCAGCGGTGGTTGAGCGATACTCAGACCCGTTGGCCAGCAATATTTCGGAAATTTCTAGCCTTAAACGATCGGTAGAAGTTTCCGAAAGAACTACTCGCGAAGAGGACGTGCAGTTCACGTCCGATATGGTGTGCAACGCGCAAACGCAGAACGGCGGTTCGTTGCCCGTTCCCATTTGACGTCACTGCCCGATAGTGGTTGTCACCTGTTTCTGTTGTCGGTGACGTCACTAGTGATTGTGACGTAACCTTAAGGTTCGTTCTCTCGGTCACACAGCTTTGTTTACTATTACGTATGTGTCTTGCGATTGCATTAGGTTACTTATGCAGGATGCATTAAACAATAGTTTGTACTCTATATTCACGTTACATTAATGATTGACAGTACTAACTAAATTGAGATTTGTATGACTCCAAGAAGTACTGCTTCTGCATTGCATTTTTCTGTTTGATTTTCGCTAATATTCCACGAGAAGAACTTCCCTCCAAAGTACAGATGAACATTACCAATATCTATGCCAGGTTGAATTTCTTAATGTTTGGTCTAAGCAGTTCTTCATTATTTCTAAATCGGCAATTAAATCTAACTATCGATAAAGTATAGGATAGACTTAACATTTAATGTGTGTTTCTATTACACGTGGCTCGTGCACAAGGGCTAGATCAAGAGGTAGATTAGATGATCATCTTGGATCAGTTCAGGGGGTAGTCCACAGAAATCCACAGTGACATGTGCAAATTATTGACATTAACAATTGTTAATTAATGAGCTATAGAGAAATATGCAACTTTGAAATTTTGGTAAGACTTACTACCTCTTGTATTAGCCCTTGTTTATTCCTGTTTTGGAAAGGTTTATTTGGTAGACATACAATCGTATGTAGCTTCGGAATAAACGCGGAAACGGGCTTGGCGATCCTGACAGCTACGTAACTAGGTTAGAATGCTTTTATCGTCGAATGAAATGACCAGGAAAAGCCTGGAACAGGAATGCATTTGAGCGAAGTGTTTAATTTTGTACACAGTTGACGCTTATTACATCGTTCCTGGCGCGTATCAGATACGAGTATTCTTCAAAGAGTATTGTAGTAATTTTTCTGGTTTTGTTGGTCGTAATCAAATAGGGACAATCTGCAATATACTTCCTATCGATAGGATGGTTTTTTATGTATGTATGTAATTACAATCTGACCTAACTTCATTCTAAAATCGTTACGTTGTTTCCTGAGCAGAACGTTTCCTAATTTCTAATTCTTCGTTCGAAACGGTATCGAAACATCATCGACATTTACCGCTACTGAGAGTGACGTTTCCTGTAATAGGAGAAAATAATGAGCCCGTAAGACGAGGCTGTCGTAATTAGTTTATTCGTCTGTACAGTTTGTTTTCGTAGGATCTTGTTGATCTAACACGTCCGTTTCGCTCCAGCATGTCGGAGAACCGTTTCAATCTCGTAGCGAGATAGGATCATGTACCGTCGTGCGTTCCGTCGAATGGCTGCAATTGTGCAGCTGCAGTTCAGTAACGATTATTGGTGTAAGTACGTGTATACCAATAATGTTAACGAGACACCTCGTATATCGTTGTCCCAGCGCGTACATTCGTGCCCCGACATTCGTGATTTCCCTCTATTACGATTGTTCCACAGTCTCCCTTTCTTCCCTCTCCCGTTCATTCTCTTCTCTACTTTTACTACGCCATTTTCAACAATCGTTACTTTTTAATCTGCCGCCCGTTCACCAGTCGTAACGGCGTAACGCACGGTGAGAAACGTTAATTACGACAAGAGGTCTGCATGAAACAGAGTGTACACGGGCCTCGTTATTTTACAAAAGCAGTTCGTTTCCATTATTGATTTCACCCTGCATCCGTTTTTACCGATACCGTTTGCCCCTTGTCACGACGCGTGGCATTAAGTTTCATGGTTGTCCAAGGGATTCCCCTTGTTTTTCTGTAGAAGGAACACGGGATCGCTGGATATCGATTTTAGATCTTGAGAACTTCACGTCAGGTCTTGCAGAGTAAAGCCTTCGAGATTGCAACTAAATGCTTCCATTTCCGTAAAGTGCATCGTGCCAGTAAGCCAAAGGGTAGTTCTTACCCATTCGACCTATTATTGAATCATGAACCTTAGGAAAATTTCCAAACCTTTTTCCTACGTCTATGATTGTTCTTCGTCCACGTTGTTTTAGTTTTGAGCACGTTCGGACGATGAAACGCATCCGAAGTTAAGCAAAATCGAAAATAATGGGAAAGTCAAACAGAACACGAGCGTATCTTCGTGGTCGGGGCAAGAACATCCTTTAGAATTGATGTAATCGTGTTGGCCTATCCCAGGGGGTTTTTGGGTGTGGAAAGCTATGGAGAAGGCTGGATGGATGGAGGGCAACGCGTTTCATCATCGACGCCGTGTTCCGACAAAATTACGAGCGACTTCCCATTGTTTGGACAGTAGAAATTTATGGTTACGAGCATGGCTCGCGGTCATATTCCAATTCGCGTGCCGAGATATTGATCTTAATTTGAATCTACTGGGCAGCGCCTTAATTCAGATCAATTGGTCCGCCAATTAATTTTGAGGGTAACGACCAATCGGCTACTATGGGAATAATTAGGGGAAATAATTTACGTGGCGCTGAGGACACGGTGAAAAAATGAATAAACACTTCTTCATTGTAGCACGTGCCAACGCGACTTTTAATCTCAATGATAAAGTGGCTATAAAGGGATGGTTAGTGATCTATCACTTTGGGGTCGAACAGTAACCCTTTTATTTCGCTTTTGAAATTCATGGAAATTGTTAATCAGTATTACCATTTTGGGACTGTTGTGTAATGTAATTTTTGGGACTCACGAGGTCATAAATAATCGTCAGAATGTATAATATATCTGAGATTCTGTATAATCGATGAATCACTGTTAAAGTATCTGGATCAAGTAGACAGAAAGAGGATTCATAAGAGTTGTTAGTAAGAATCTTGTTCTCACAGTTCAGAAATATCTTACCTCGTATTTCGATCTTAAGAACGGTGGAAACATTTCACTGGGTCGACTAACATCTTTACCAGCTGTTTTTTGATAAATTCCACAAATTTATGAGAGTCTTAAAATTTGTGTTTCCCTCTCAGAATTTAAATTGCGATATCAAGTATCGAATTACTAACGATAAACGATTATTTATGATGATCATGTTGATTTGAGATTATAATTTATTATTGCTTGAATTATCTTCAAAATTTGAGTTCTGTCTTCACTCACAATTACTTTCCAGCAGAGTCCGCGTGCTCCTACTCTGCTTATTTGCCCACAGATGGCAGCACCCTTTCCGAATTCGCGCATTTCGCAACTTTGAGTATTGTTATACATATATCTATTTATTCATCGTATATGGACTACTAAATAATAAGACAATATTATAAGGAATTCATTGAATCCTCATTCTTTCCAAATTCCATTTTTTATAACCCTATATTACTTATAGGGTTGTGAAACTGAGAATACCTTCTCTTTGGACTTAGTTCATCACAGGTATCGCGTTTGAAAAGGTTTATTGTACTAAACTCCTCTAATACATCCACTATTTGTGAAAAGCAGAAGACGATCACGAAGTAATCTCCATGAAAAAAATAATAAGAAATAAAAGTGTACCTTCGCTATAAGCATTCAAGTTTACGAACGCAGAAAAAAAGTCCGTGGGCCAATGGAAGCGAGGCGTTCGATTTTATTGCGCGAACTTCGGCGTTGACGATCGTCGTTATTTTCCACTTTATACGACAAAGCCCAATTTCGTGGATGCCGACTAAAATCGATATTATTCGCTGTTTAGCCATCGCGTCTCGATTAAGCCCGCCTATCGAGCGTGCAAATATTTTCCCCGCTGATCGCGCCGGCCTGTAACCGGTGTCTGCTGGATAATATTTACATCGCCGCAGCGCAAAGTCCAATGAAATCATTACTCGAGACGTCTGCCTCTCTATTTGTCCGTGGCCGACTTTTTGTCCCGCCATTTCGCCGAACAACATCGCGTCTACTCTCTTATGCGCACCGCGCCACGAAAATCAGTTCACGATGAGATCATCGAATTGACGGTGTATTCTCATTCTGACGGGACTGCTTCTCAGTCCCTTGCGTAATAAGCAGAATATTGCCAGTTATCAATCTTGATTAGAGCTGTTCATTTGTTCAGTCGAGGGTGAGTTAAATTGTTAGAAGGCTAACATTGAACTACGAAGTATACTACTGTTACTATTCAAACAGGAATTTTTTAAATCAAATAAAATATTCTCTAGGCATGCTTCTGCTACTCTTGCAAATATCAAAATTCATCTAAATTCAGCAATACGTATACTTTATTGCCACATTTATTCGGATTGAACGTGTTTCACTAATCCAAGGGGAATTCTAGTTGACGATGGAATAACCTTCATGGCTCTACGGCCACGAGAAATCAAATATCGAAGTTAAACGAAAACTGTAGAGGAGTTGAGTTCCTGGAGGTTCGATGGGTGGGGGAGGGTCGAAAGGGTGGCGCGTGTCGAAGGTGAAGCACGCGCAACGAAAGCGCGCGTGGCCGCGTAGAGTCGCGTGGCGCAGAATCGGGGCAAGCAAGGGTAAAGGTAAAGGTTGATCGTTGCCCACGAGGTGGTTGCGTGAGGGGCACGTGTGATCGTTGATGGATCATCGTTTGCTCGCGAAAGCAGCCGATATGGATGCACGTTCCTCGGTCAGCAACGCTCTCTCTGTTTGCTGTTGTAACGCGCACCAGCATTCCGCTAGTGTCATCACGCTCAGAATAGCCTGGTCGAGGAATCGCCTCTTCCAGGCTGACATCATTCCATTGGACAGTTAGTTCTACGGTCAACTATGCTCCTCTAAAACCAGCCAGTCATAGACACTCTTTTTCTGTGAAATCTGGAAACACTTTGAGCCTTAGTCTATATGATGTCAATACTATTAGTAACTTCCCTAGTATTTCCTCATTTTCTCCTAAATATCCTTTTTCGACTACCATAATCGTACGAAGCGAAGAATCGATTACTTCCGGAACGGCGAGCACAATTAGTTGCTCTGGGGGATGAGTCAAGCGTGTTAATTAATCCAGGAAAAACAAAACATGAAACGTGAATGTAGGATAGGGAAATTGCCTCTGTAGAGTTCCATGTGGTTATAGAGCAAACTTTAGGAGAAACTGTCGAGTGAATTGCAAAAATATGTGGACGCAGAATACCGTGTCGGTATGTTGTTTTTATCACTCTGCACATTGTTGCGGTACTATGTGGCCACGTTGCGTGTTCCCTGTACGCCACAATGGGCATGCACGATCGCATTCCTTCGTTTATTTTTGGTATTTTCCGCTATATTGGTTCGTCGAACCTGCTATGATTTTTTTCCCTTTCAAATTGGTTCAGAATAGTTGGCAAAAGTACTGATACCTTCACATATATCCACGATACTTATACAAATATTGAATCACCCTGTACGTAACATTAAGAATTATAAATTCTTACCCCAATGAAACATCAACGAAAAGGGAATCGTCCTTTTATTTCAACACTTCCTTCAAGCTTTCTACTTGTTCTCGGAAATGGTGTTCTCGGTAGAAGCTTCTGGAAGCAGATGGAATCTCGAGGTGGCATGCAGCCTCTTTCCCCGTTTCACGCGTGTGTCACGCCGCGCCTCGATGACGTGTCCGTACGCTGACTCCTCTCCTGTTTTTGTTTTCGTCCCCGTATCAGGCCGCGGCACGCTTTACGCGACGCCTCCGCAACTCGCGATGAAGCATCCTTGCGCAACGCGTGCCGATCGCGACCCGCATGACTCACGTCGCGACGCCTTCTGTAAACCGATCCACGTTGTTTATCGGCTGTGTTCTCGTTTTAAAGAGCCCGGAAGCGAAACGGAGGCCAAAGGTGAGTCGTTAAACGGTCGATGAAATTTGCCAGCTGGAGAACGCCTGAAACGAATTTATTATCCATATTCTTATTCTCAGTTTTTGCGAATCTAGTTCCCTCTAGTTTCATCAAACCTTCGTGTATGTTTCTTCTCGGTGTGAATGTTGCACAGTGATGTTAAAAATTCAGCGATGAAAAAATAAGAAATTCGAAGGTGGATGGTTCATTCTAGGGTGTATCGAGCGCGTTACTGGATCCAAGAAGGGTAGTTAGCCCCTACCTTTACAAGATCAGATTCTGTTACTTATGACGGTGCAATTTCATGGTCTTGTAAATTTAATCAAGGATACGCCTCGGTGAATTCAGCCTCTAGCTCTCGAATTTATGAAACATCGGTCAATTTCGTTTGTTCCTCTGGTAACGATGTTTACTTTGACTTTTCCCATGGCGAATTCGTTCCCGTAATTTTTACTGGCCAGCGTCTCGCGGGGGGTTGCTAGAAGGGTTTGTTCATTAAAATCACGTCTCGTCTTGAAGGTCCCCTCGAATCGACAATGGTAACGGTGGATGATCATAGGAAAAAGGTACTATCGTCGCGAATAACTCAGAGACTAACTCTCCTCTTCTTCTTTCTCTCTCTCTCTCCTCCACGATTCCAAGTACTGCATCTGCATGTTAAGTTAGATTGGCTCCAAGAGAACTGAACCGTAAGCTACTGGAATATACGTTGTCTTCCCCCTCTCTTGCCCCAGCGACCTCACCCCCTACCCCAGGATGCACGCCCGCGCGCAAACACGAGCCCACGCGCACACATGGGCACGTGCGCCGATGGTATTTGCATATTTCAAATTATTTCGAGGAAGACGCTAAGTGGAGCGTTGCTGGTGCGCAATGGAGCGATCCTTCCCTTCATCTTCGTCGCTTCTTTCCTCCATTCCTCCTCCCTCCATCCTCTTGTTCCATGTCGTTTCATAAGTGGACGAGCGCGGGGCGATGTCGTGAAATCGATCTCCCGATTCCTCGTCCTCATACTTGCTGTCCTACCTTTCTATCTATGGAATTAATCGGAGCGGTTCGCCACCTAGGCAAACAAGCCGACAGCCAGTCTTTTCGTTTGTGCTTCATGGTTCCTTGCTTTGAGTCGACGCTGATAGTCTGGATTTTTCAATATCCTATCATCTTTTCATATATCCAAGCTCGTGGGCTTGGAACTGTCGCGTGGAGGATGGGTTTGGTGGGACAAACACACTCAGAAGTATTTCTTTTCTCTTATTGGCTTCATGATAATTAGATATTGCATTATAAGTAGAACAATTCTTCCTTATCTGTGGCAATTTTTGCCTTTTCCTTGTGCCTACCAGTTCTTGAAGTAAAAATTGCTTTCAAAGTTAGAAGAAGAATCCTTTCCATCGGAGACAAGCGGGTATAATAATCACAATCCAGCTCAATGCAATTTCCATTTTACGAGTTAACTTAATAACGATTACGCAGGCCCGCGATGACATGGAAAGATAGCGTAACAGTGACTAAGACTGACACCAGCCATCTGAGCGCAGGCTGTGCTGTAACGTTGCCGTGAATCATCGTTCAAAGCATCTGTTTAATGAGAACGCATATATTTAACACTGACTGTGTCCTCGCGTTGAAAGCTCGCGCGAAAAAACATTTCAACTCGCGATCATGTTTTGATCTATCTTTGAAGCATCTTCATAGGAAAACATCTTCACGTCTTCCTTTCTATGTAAGGACCGTGCAAATTCGCAATTATAGTTGTTGAATTTTTATTTACATTTTCCTTAAGCCTAGGGTGCTAAACTAAGCGAGAAGACGAAGGGAAAAGAGGGAGTACTTCGTGAAAAAAGTCTTGGGTCTTTCCTGACGTTTGGGCGAGGAGTATGGGGGCGAGAGTTACAGTAGATCCACTTCAGAAAGGACGCAGTACTACCCCAGTTAGAAGGTACGAAGGGTCGTCGAGTAACCCCTTCGTATGCTTCTCTTATTTATTTGGGACGTTGACTAATTTTTTCCTTCAACATGTAACACTTGGCCAGGCAGCTTGCTCATAATTTCTGTATTTCGCGCAAATGTCGATGGTGCCATAATGAAATGGCACATGGACAATATTGATGTTGTAGTCGGTGTTGACCAGAAGAGAGTTGATCGTGGGTATGTGGAACTTGCTGGCAAGGTCGTCTTCTTGAAATTCCCCTGTTATTGGATTCATTAGGGCGCAGCGAGTTTTTGCAAGCACACAGGCAGTGGTGTTGACGAATAATTGTGCCAGTTGGACGTCCGTGGTGTTGAAACTGGGGAACATTCGTATGGCTTCGCCCACGCATTCCCTGAGCTGAGGGAATTGATTGGCATTAGTTAGTGGAATGTCCCTAGGTTGCAAAATTGAACATAAAAATGGAATAAAGCTATTGGTTGCAAAGTTAATGCACTTTTTACAACTCCAACTTCCTGGGTGCAATAAATCTATCCGGTTTTGCTACAAATGCAGTGATGAAGTTTCCATGGAATGCATCGAAAAGCAATAGTGCATCTTATTGTACAAGTGCAGCGTGCATATGTGGGCAAGGATGGGAACAGACTCGAAGGACTTACTGGCTTCGTCTTCCATTTCTTCCGAACTATTGTACAATATAGAGAGTATTTCTGTACAAATCTGTATATACAGCAGAGTAATCCCTAAGTGGCATATTTATTGCTGCTTTGGTCGAATCGGTTGTCGTCTTGGATCAATGGGTTCCGCTCCAGGTCTGACGGTGTTTGATTCTGAATTTTGTTCCTTTATTATGCAAACGCTCCTCGCTATCTGTTTATATAATTTTAAGTACAAAAGGAAAGCCCTCCTCGACGTTTTTTTCGACCCTCTTGCCCCTCTAGGTCTCACTCGCCGCGCTTCCTGTTCAATATTTGCAGTTGCTCTTATGTACACGATTTATATAGCCACGGTAAATTCTCGAAGGCATTAAATTCACCGAAACACCCGGAATTGTTGGTTAAATAACCACCGCTAGGCGAGAGAGAAGAAACGTTCTGACATACCGCGTGAAAACGATTAAACTGCTTACCAGGGTGTCTTTGTTCACTTGGCGAATGCACTCTAGGAACGTGCAGTATATTGTCGTTGGGTTCACCTTCGTATTTGTCATGCTAGTGCTGTTCTGTACGAGAGAAATACAGCATTTTTGTACAATGAAATAAGTTTTTGTAGAATTAAATATTGGACTTACGCTTAGGTATTGTTGGCAGTGTCCATAATCAGTATTATTAAGGTAAACGTCTGCGCAGTTTGACATGGAGACCAACAAGGGGTATCCAAGGAGTTGATTGGTAGCCTTGAAGAAGCACCCATAGCAAGCATCTTGAAGAACCGAGTCCGATCCTTGCGATTCATTGCAGAGTTGGTTCAGTAATTCAGGGATCCTCACACTGTAACATAGAAGTCTCTGAATTTGATCAATTACAGTACGTGGATTAATTGTAGTAGAAATGAAATATAAAATACTGTTTAATGGCACCCAGAGATCCCAGAAGCTTCGATAAACTTTCCTGCATCAGAGGCGTCACAGAGTTGACGTTAAAAATTATTAATAGTAGCACAATAGCGAACTCTCGTAGTTGCATTGCTGTGGGACACTCGTTGAAACATGACCCGGGAATCCATTCACGCTGGATGCTTTATAGCAGTGATAGATCTGATAAGAGACGTCAGGGATACATTGTTCCTAGTAAATAGGACTCACTTTCTATACGTTCGGGGGAAATGTCGCTCAAACATTTCGCAATATCGTCATTCATGATCTCTCTGAAAAAGATGGAAATTGAATTCAGGATTTCCTGTCCAGAGAAATATAAAGTGGTAAATGGGTCGCTAACAACTATGAAGTATTAAATACATGTTAAATTATATTTATCAGTGGCTTGAGAGTGAAATAGAGACAAGAGAGTTCAGATTAGAAAGCTTGCCTTGCTACAACAGGCCTAATGTACGTGTCTGACCACATACATGCATAATCTACTGCGGAAGATAACTTCAGGAGCACCCAATCTTTTAGTATCTTCACGTTTTTCTTTCAAAGACTTAATATTCGCTATGGAAATACTCAGTATTGGAAATACTGACCAAATTTTTTGATAAAAATATTAATATCGATTTACTGTGGAACATCGTTCTCATAAGTGGCAAGTGCTTATAGACAAACAGTACCCAGAATCGGCAATACGCTGTGTCGACGACCCTGGTCCGCCAGTCAGCCAATTCCAGACAATCGGGAAATCCAGTTTCGAGCATCGAGAATGCAACGTGACACCGTGAACATCCTCTGCACGGGGAATCAATAAGTCAGCCGATTCAACGACGCGTCTTGGCGCCGTGTCACCGTCATCGTCAGCCGCGCCGAATTTCTCGGATTACATAAACCCAAATAATCCCGTGAATCATTCTAATTCTGGTTCCATCGGGGTTGCACCGCTTCTCACCTCCCCCCTCTTCCCCTCCGCCCTATCGCGCCCGTGTTTCTACTCCTCTATCTCTTCCTGTACGCGTCCTAGTCGTCGACCACTCTTTTCCTCTCCGCGACCGTCTACCGTATAAATAGCCACGGCACGTGTGCCGTCTCGAGCGCACACGGTGGCCCACTTTTCCCCTTGGCACACTCGAAATCACATCATCCTCGCGAACCACAACTATTTTCATTTTTCTTTTCGCCAACGTCGAAAAGTCAGCCTGACTCTCGCGAGAAGGAAACGAGAATATCTGGATTATGTTCCCTGCTGGTCCCGCCAACACTTTTTATTAAGGAATAGGGAGCCACGAGGGTCAGCAGTGGTATTTTTAATATAATTGAGGGTGATAGACGGCAGCCAGGTCCGAGGAATCATTTTTTAGCATATGAGTCAGGACTGATGAGTCAGGGAGCTAGGAGAGTGCAGGCTTCGAGGGTTAGAGACCTTAGGGTTGCGTGAAATGTATAATCGGTCTAGGAAGCTTCTCACTCGGATATTCAATAATATGTAAGCTGTTCCTCTGTTGTTTCTCCGTGGTTGCAGTCTGATTACAGTGTCCCAAAAGAGACTCACGCCTCGTCAGCTGCGTGCTCCATCGGAAGCGTTCTGGCCTGGGTCCCCTGGCCGCGAAAGCATATTGGGAGACTCCGACTGCTAAAGAGCAATTAAATCGTACACGATCGCCCTTCCTCTGCGGCCAGGGCCGCGATGACAGCTGCATCTCGCTGTCAATCAGCGTCCTCCTGCCGCTTCTGCGGCGGTCAATTAAGTGGACGGTAACTCAATCCTTGCGGATGGGCCGAGCCACTTTATTTCGAGTCTCGCGAGAATAACGAGTCGGTGGTAACTCAATTTCACGAATCCGCGCGCCGCTGTTTTTGCCGGCGACGTTTATTTTCGGCGCTCATCCCTGATTTACCGAATAAACACGTACTACCACTGTCGTCCCCGTCGAAACGTCAAGCCGCTTGGAATAATTTGATCGCGCCTGAACGCGATCAGCGGGCACTGCTCGAACCCTAAAATTCCTGTCGTAATATCGGGAGTGGTGCCCTAGTGGACTTTCGGATGGTACTTCGTGTCTTTAATTCTCCTCTCAATTTCTTCGTCTGTCCGACCTTGTCCCTTGAACCCACCGCCACCACTTTTCATTAACATTACTCGCGAAAGGTCTCAGACTCGTAAAAGAATCGTGTTACTCATTTTGATGGCTTTAGTAGTCCCATTGTTAAAATCCAGTTTATCGTAGCCATCCATCACTATCGTACCCCGAACCCCTCTTAAAGTGACAAGCATGTACTACGTCGTGCGCTGTGCGAAGATTTTCACTGTCGTCTCGTGGAGTGATTAGATCGCGATTCTCGTACGGCAAACGTAGGGATTATAAGATTTGTTTTACGAGGGTAAAGGCGCAATCAAGGTCGTCCGAAAGTTTCCTCGGTAGTTGGAGGGAGGGATCCAGCCGAGCGTTTCTTCTCGTGAACCCCTTTTCAAGATGGACTCGCAGTGGGGGTGGGCGAACGTGTTTAGGGGTGTCATCGCCACTGGATACTTTCCAATTACGACGACAAGATTTCGTCGGTTCATCGATTCGTTTGGTAATCCGTACGAGGCTGTTCTTTATTGAATTAGGGAAGGCGCAGCGAGCGGCCGAACGACAGGGCGTAGACCACGTCCATTCCTGATTAAGAAGCTTAATTGCTCCTTTTCTGCCGGCGAGAGAAAGCCACGGAGAGAAAGTTACGACATTATGGGCCCGCGGTGAAATTGTATCGAGGGCTCCGCGGAGGACAGCCGCCAGAGGGAGTGAAATTAGGCGGTGCATAATTGAAGGAACGATCGCCAAGGATGGGGATGGCACGATCATAAGCATCGAATAAAATTAGTTTTTTGTTTCACGTGGTACCACGGAGCAGACGTTTCTCCAAGATGTAGGCGTGGTAATAAACGAATCGAGAATTAGAGATTTTGGATCTGGAGATGTTGCTGAATCAGCTCTGAATTATTAAAGCGGAAACTTTATTTTTTAGCTTGACTAGTCGCGTTTAATATTTGAACCGCTTACACTAAACGTTGCGTCGCGTGTTTGAACGCGATTAGCATCGTGATGAATACCGCTGATGCATAATTCGAGATGAAGACAGCGAGGACAGAGAGATCGCGGGCGTTTTAATAGTCTCATTTTTAATGCATTATTCTTTTCGAAGGTACTTAAGATACTACAGAGAAATACGAGTGGTAAGGTTGTTAGTTTCTTGGGTGGTGAGCATTAAATATGAATTATTATATACGAGGTGATTCTAGAAACTGGAAAAATTCTCTAAATACAGGTAGCAAATATAGAATTCACGCAATTACCATTTATCAAGCACAATTTATTAGTGTTTCTTACAACATCCTCCTTCCAATTGTTAAAATCACCTCCCCTCAGAATTAAACAAAAATCAAATTTCGGCTGAGCAACACCCTTGTGAAGGGTAATTGGCGTACCATCGGGGTCTAATTAAAGAAATTAACATACCTTCATCTCGGTCACGCCTCTCACCAGCTAAAGATAATTTTTCGCTCGGCTCGTTTCCCTTTCATTAATTTCCACGCCCTTATGAGCCCTTCCACTCCTCGAGGCCCTCTGTGCATCGTCGATTCTATCGGCGAGGTCTTCTCTCTCAATTATTGTTCCCTTCGTGCCTGAGCTTTCTCCACCGATCCTTTCTCAGCCGAGTCTGATAAGTGCATTAGTCGAACCCGGAAATTGGTAGACATCCCGCGGCGTGTACGCACATTAACCCCACCATTCGGCTGTGATCGTTTCAGGCGCGAGGGACCGAGGTCGAAAAAGAACAGGAAGCCGAGCTTACGTGGCTCGGGCAAAGGCAGGCCACGTGTAGGACGTATATCAACAGATTTTAACCTACATCCACTGTCGCGATCCCACCCCCACGGAATGCTTTTAGCCTCAGAGGCAAATATCGTCGGCCGTTTCGCGCTAAATTGCCTCTGGGAGGTTTTACACTTCAGCCCTGAAGACATTCGAATTTTTATGCAGGATTCTCGGTGGTAGGCGTCAGAAATTTGAGAGGGTGATTCTACATGGTAGGCATTACGCTTGAAGATTCGTTTCCAAGTTATTAATTGCTGAAGAGGCGCCTACAATGCGTATGAAATGTGTCTGTCTTGTCTTATTCTACTGATTGGTTCGTCTGGCGCTGTGTCTGACCTGGCTAGTACACGCTGGCAGTAGAATAAGTTCCCAAGTCAGACATATCTCATCTTTAATAATTAATAACTGGAAAACCAAGCTTCAAACGCAATTTTGTTATCCTTCATTTTCGTCTTATTTTCGCATGTAGAATCACTTCTATAAGTTTCTGATTCTGTTTTCTCTCCATGTTGTCTCGTGCTCGGTGGACCCCTTGTTTTGTTGATAAGAAGCACGTGATCTCGTCTGCACCGTGAATCTGGTCCAAATAACGCGCAGGTGGAGGAAAGAACGTCTAGACTTGTTTGGACTGTTGATGGGTTTCGAATGTTGAAAGTTTAATGAACGTTGTTGGGGTTTGCTTCGAGTGTACGAGATCACGGACGTTTTGGTGGGAAGTTATTACCGTGGCAGCTCCATTCCCTGAATGAATACGATGTAGGTATGTATTGAAGCGCCTGTATGTAGGGTGATTCTAGGGTTGAGGAGGCGCGATGAAGCATTTCCGTGAAAAATGTTCACTTTGTTGAGATACTCGCGGAGGAGAGAGTTGTTTTATAGCCGGAAGCATTAAGAAGATCACGAGGTGATAACTCCGTGTTCCTTTATGTGGAGTATTATATTTTTCCCCTTGGCGGGCTGGCAGCTGCTTTTAAGTCGAGTTCAATGACCCGTCACGCAAGGTCATTCAAGGTTACAGGCGTACGACGATCTCAGAGGCACATTTCGTATCATCATTTTTCGCGGAACATGCGTTCTCGCTTTATTATTCTTTTGTAGTCTTAAAGCGCGCGCCGCGTTGTTGAGCTCTTCTTAGGGGCGGTATGACTCCACGAGCTTCTATATGGTGGAATGAAATTGACCTTGAAACCTTCATACCTCAAGTTACACCCCCTGGTCTCCAAAATTCTGACTTACAGTTCCAAAATTCCATAGCCTCAATTTGATCAAATACCGCTGGTTCAATGATACCTAAACCAACTCCTGTGGGAGTATCCACACTCTGTTCGGTGATTTTCAAAGAAATGGTCCATTAGACTCTCGGCACCCTAACGAAAGACGTCTCTCCAATGGAGAAAGTATTGAAAAGGCCAAATATCGGGGCCATTTGGGTTAGAAAGCCTCTTAACTGCCCTTTTCCCAATGCGGTCGCATTCGTCACCGCGGTATGACAGGCGCCTAGACACCCATATGTGGATATCATTTTCGAGGGAGCCTAATTCGCGTCGGGGGTTCAGATAGCGTCGTGTTTCCCGCTCGTTCGGTCTCCAGCACGGGTCGTTAGCTTTTCCAGAGCACGCATCCGCCCCCTTCATCTTCCTACCCTCTTGCAGTCGATAAGTATTATAAGAAATTGACGGTGTAACGCGGCCGCTGATAAAAATCAGTCGTGTCCGCCCGAAAGGCCGTCGAGATCGGCCCCATGGGCACAGTGTGCCAGCGTCGCATTATCGTTATCCTCGACGGATGCTTTCATTGATATCGTGCGCCGCCGACGTGCATGCAGTCGCGTAACAGCCAAGCACACGTTTGCTGTAAACATCTTTTAACGATTATTGCGACCAGTAAATCGGCACGTATCGCTGCTACACGCCTCGTGCTCGCGATGACTGAAAAGGTTGCTGCTGTGTTACGCTGATGACGCCTCTTACTTATGGCACTTCGTGGTAATAAATTAGTGTTTATAGCTGCTCTATTTTGAACCATCTATTAAACTACATTCTCATTCCTTTTTAATTCTTTGTGAAGTCTTTCGAGGGAGAAATCCAAGAACTGATGTAGGCTATTTTGAACCTGATGTGAAGAAAGATTCTCTTTTTCTTGTTTCTCTTTTTTTTTTCTTAC
This sequence comes from Calliopsis andreniformis, assembly GCF_051401765.1. Lineage (NCBI taxonomy): Eukaryota > Metazoa > Arthropoda > Insecta > Hymenoptera > Andrenidae > Calliopsis > Calliopsis andreniformis. The sequence goes on from NC_135063.1 coordinate 13,471,093, forward strand.
TCTCACCCCTTTGTAAGGTCTCTGAAATGAGAAATTGAAGAACTGACGCGTCCACGCGTCTCGAAGCATATACTTCTGGGGATAGATAATTTCCAATTCGACGATATTCCCCATTTTTTTCTCCGTAATGTGGTAATAAGAGCGCGGATGCCACTTTCACACTTTCCACTTGGCGCGGCACTCAGCGTGACGCATAGTTTCGGAAACGCGTTTCCCCAGCGTCGCGCGGGTGCAAATGGTCGGTCGACGGGCGCGAGAAAAATAGAAGCTCGCGACACTTTCGAGGAGCCTGGAATACGCTCGTTAATTTTAACGATCTCATCGAATCGACGATGCCATATACCCTCGCGTCCCGCTCGACTGCTCCCACCCACCACCGCCGTCTCATTTTCGCTCGTGCTTTACTCCGTTGTATACGTTTCGCATTTTGATTCGATTGGTTTGTAGCTTCCCCCGTACGTGAATAGAATAGACACTGCCGCGAACTTGCTCCCGAACAGCGACCCCAGCCGTTCGTCAGACACGGCTCAAAAACATTTTAGGGTACCGCGTTTCCCGTTTCTCGCGCGATCCAATCTTTTCGTCAGCACGGATTCGGGCGAAACTTCTGTTTTTACGGGGGATCGAGTTGTCGTCTCGCGCGGCGATGCAGCGCTGCTCCAGTTCGCCGATTAATAGCTTCGAGCAATGGAGGGGAATAAAACGAACTTTCCTTATTTGGAAAGGAGTGTAATACAAATTCCCTCTCGCGAGTCATTTCAGAAATGAACAGTTCCGTAAGCCGAGCTCTCGAAAAACTGTCTCTGAAATCCGCCATCTGTCGTATTACCCTTGAACAAACAAGTTACCCATTACTTCGCCACGAGTGAATTCAACTGCGCTCTATCCGCTGGAATCGCAGCCCCGAGAACCTCGAGAGCCGAGAGATCAAGCGGGCGAGAAAGCGCAAACGATAACAAGACGATCGACGTCTGTAGCCCCGAAAATACATATTTCCTCTCTCTCATCTGCGCCGTCTGAAATTTACCAAAGCCGTTTGAAGAAGAAACGAGGAACTCGGGTACTCTGAAGAGGTTGATGAGACTCTAAGTGCATAAAGAGGGTAAACACGATCTTCGCGCACCCTCGAAATCAAATGACGAAACTCGAGGAACAGCGAGGGCTAGAGGGAAGCCAGGGTGAGCGAGGTGGGTGAATGCGCGCGTCCCTTGGACGAAATATTCTCGATGACTCGTGCGAAAGTGGCGGCTTGGAGCGAGATGGTACTTCATCCTGGCTGGATGGATCTTCCGAAAGCATAACAGTAACCGTAACAATGGAACCCCAGAGGCCCGCGATTTCAGGTATCGTTTTTCCACCAACTTATCGCGAAATCGATGGAAGGGTATGACCGAGGGACAACTTGCCCTGAAAGAGTGGTCAAATGAGTCATCTGATGGACATTCTGATGAATTAGTTTAACCCCTTCACGTACAATTTTATTTCGAAATGCTATCACCTTCGTTGCTGATTTGAAACTAACCCAAATTGTCAACCACAGAGCTCCTATTGAGCGAAGATATTGTAAAAAGTGTACCACTCAGACTCGTCAATTTATGGCAAGGGGATAAACAGTTTGCAGTTATGATGAGAGTTTAAGTAGCTATCAAACGAAGAAGGATCTAACATCTAAAAGATTCCACCTTATGTTCTCAGGATATGAGATGACACCCACGCAACGAGTCCACTAACCAGGACACCACTATCAAGCTCAGTCCTCCTAATCTCTATCTTCACAAACGTAGTACCCTTAGCTCACAGACCCTGAACAGATCCTAGCAGCAATCCCAGATGCTCCCAATCACCTCTAACTGTTGAAATCAATTATGTATGCATAATCGTGCAACCAGATTCCACAAATCTGAAGACAGATCATCCCTGAAATTCCTAGTCCCCGCCAAAATCCTGCAACAAAGGCAAACAGGGTAGCAGAGGTGACGAGAACGATAGTTTCCGAGTAAATTTCCCACGGATATCGCGTTTTTACTCGCGCCGTAACTCTTCCTCGCCCCCATTTCCTGGATATTAAAGCGCAAACAGCCTCTAAGCTGAAAAATTATCGGACCGTTTATGCGATTCTTCACACCCTCACGATTTCCCCCACCAGCTGGTGGCCTGGTCCCAGAATGGGGGAACGATGCTGCAGGACGATTAATAATGTACCGGAAATACGGCGTGGCGGTAATGTAACGCGATAAATAATAGCTGTGACGCGTTGTAAAGCGCATCGCGGTACAGGACGTTCCAGGGCCGAGTATCCGCGACGGGCTTTATGCACTTTTGAATAATGCAGCGTCGCAATGTCACGGTGACTAGTGTCACATTGTTGCGACCGTGGAACGTCTGGCGATCACGACCCTTTTGTGTCCAGAAACATTTTCAAACTGGAATCCACCACCTCGATGGCGAGAAAAATGTGCCATTATGTTGCGAGATTTTTCTCGTTCGTACCATTAATTTCACTCATGCTATAATGGGAATTGGGTTGGCGTTCGTGGCGTTTTTTGAACAGAATTCAAGGATAAAATCTAAATACATGTATAGAGTTTTAGGCAACCATGTATTTGCCACTATGTTCAGCTACTTTTCGGGATTTATATGGGGATTTTAGGATTCTATGCTTCCAGAATGTATCCTTTTTAGGGGCAACAAACTTTCGTTTTAGTGTTTCGCTCTGGGACTGCATGGAAATTGAAGCTTTTCTAATTACCGCAACGTGGAATGGTTCCGTGTCAGACACGTAATCCGTGTAAACAGAAGGAATTAGCAATGGAAAATGGAACGGTAACAAGAAGCATTCGCAATGTGACGTGACGTTCGTGAGCCTCGTAATTCGCTTGGTAAATCTCTGATTAAGAACGCGGTGATCGTCGATGAAAAGGCTCGTTTCCATGAAAATCAGCTCGAAAGGGTCGGCCGCGTTCTGTTCATTCCTCATCTTTATGACATGCTGTGCGTTGCAGCGTGTCATTTGCCGATAATGGTGCATTTGCTTGCTCATAAATTTACATTCTCTTATATGTATCGCAATATTTTCAATACCACCACATACCATCGGGTAATAAATACTGTTACACGTAAGGAACGCTCAACGTGACACTCTTTTTCCTTTCCACCGACTTTGTGGGAGCCCCTTCCATCCATTTTTCATCGTTACTTGCGTTAAAGGGTTGATAACGACAGTTTGACCTTGATTCTGAACAGTGTAGAGATATCAGAATGTCTGTCCATCAGAAGGATTAATATTCGCGTGGAAGAAGCTATTTTTTTTTACATTCTACAGCATTAGACAGTCTTATATAATACTATACTTATTATTACTGTCTAGTCTTTAACATATTAATCCTCTTTTTGTTAATAAGCAAACCCTTGCAAATGTTTAGCGAACATACTTCTTGATGCGTGAAACAATAATCTCAGCAGTCGGTTTTGCTGCCGCGTCGCGGCTAACTCGAAACGAAAGCGAATCGACACAATCGATAATTAGAAGCGACACGGTACAGGTAACCTAATAAGCTCGCGTGAATGAAAATGTCCGCTTATCTCCCAGCGATTCGTGGGCGTCGCGTCGCCTGGCGTCGTTGCAGCCGCGGGGCGCGCGTATACGCAGCCAGATGCACGCAGAGTGTCGCGTGACTTGAGAACGCTTAAATCGCGGGTAATTACGGAGCTGGATAAATGGATAAGCCAGAGACGAGGGAAATCAGGCGGAAATGGGGCGTCACGGATCACGACACGTGTCACGTCGGCCCACGTGTCTGCAAGGAACCGACGCGAGTCGAATCACTCGCGGCCTTTTTCTCTGCTACTCTTAATTATCTCTGAACGGAAGGAAACTGTGACAGGGTCTAGCATATGGCGTGTGGAATCGAGGTGCCTGTGTCTGAGGGTGTTTCCTGAAATACAGAATTCTAGAAGTGGTCTGTTGTCTCTAATCTTCTAAATAAACATAGAAATTAAGAAGAAAATTGTTCAACCATTTTGGTATATTTACTCATGTTGAGTGTTATTACCACTGTAGATTGTAGGTGTTTGTTCTGTTTGGAAGAAAAATTAATACCTAACAGTGAAGGTACTAAAGAAGGGCAGATATTTTAAGGTAATTAGTAATTGTCCCGTAGCTGGTAATTAGCTCGTCCTCTCGCCAGCTTTGTTTAATCAACCTCGGTAGAAGGTGGCTTGAAAATGTAGCGCCACGCTCTTCGAGGGAAATAAAAGTTCGAGTGGTATGGGGAACAGGTGGAGAGGGGTTAACGAACAATCGAGCGAAAATTTACAATGTCGTTCGCGGACTGCTTCGCGCGATTCTTTCTGCAGAATGGTTGGATTAATTTACTCTTACTTTAGCCCGCCTCTATTGGTCGCCCTTGAAGGAGCAGACTCTTCGTCGAGGGCGAGGACGATTCCCTCGCGATTGTAAAGATTTACACGACAAGAGGACAGCAAGATTCATACACGCCACTTAATTCTTCCTTTTTCTACTAACCACGGAATTTTTTTCTGCATTGCTCGATTACCACTCATTCAACTTTTTTTCTATTTTTTATAAACATCGTGTAGGAAGTACGATAAGCACTCTTAAAGTTACAAATCAGTATGTCATAAACAGTCATAATATACAGTTATATTCCTCGCTATAGCAGTTCTAGTACCAGAGGCTAAGGGTCAAGGACCTAATGAGCAATCCCTTGTACCACCCCAGCACAGTCAATACAGCCTCCAAAATCAAATATCAAGATCCAATACTATTAACCATGCGCAATTGCGTATATCCAACAGTTTGGGTGTTAATATACATTCTAGTTCAAGATCTACCCCTTCTAAAAGATCCTCCGCCCCTCAGCGAGATTCAAGTTTATCTCGAGATTAGTCGAAGAAAATCTTCATTATTTCCACGTAAACATCGACCTGTGGCGGATGGGTAACGAGCAAAACAAACGTAGCAGAGAAAAACAGAAAGGGCTTGGCCCTTTCCAGGGCCTGCAGCAGGGTCCACGGCAGCGTTGCTGTCTCTACGAGAAAAATGGAGAGCGAATTTTCCCGCGCTCATCCCCGCGCGACCTCCACCCCACGCCCCCTCTCTTTCTTCGCGTCCTCCGTTCCCTTTCGCCCCCGTCGCTTCTCCTTCGTCCCTGTCGACGTTCCAGAAAGGGCGGGAAAGGGCAACGAAGGGGCTGGGAAGGCGAGGAGGGAGGCTACGAGAAGCTAGCACGACAACGACGACGACTACGGCGACGACGACGCCGACTACGACGATGAACGGACGGTAGGGGGCGGCTTGTTGCGAGTGGGGGTGAAACGAATCAATACCTTTGCACTCAGGCTCCCTCGGGTTCAGGGCTGTGAAATTTTGGCGCGAACAGGCCCCGCGCGCTGCCTCACTTTACCCAATCGACTCGTAACTGTTTCAATTTCTGCCTCGATGGCTATTCGTCCTTTTGGAATTGTGGGAAAATTGAGATGGGAGTTAGGGGTTGCGTCGAGATGAGAATTTGTAGTTCGCTTCGAGGTTATTGTTTTGGCGCGTGTAGTATTCCGCGAGGTGGAAGCTCTATCCTTGGGAGCAAGTTTACGCGCGAACTTAGATTCGAGGGATAATTGCTCATTAGGATCATAACTCTGGTGATGAACTTTAATGTTTTCTAGTGGTCTCGAGAAACTTGTAACTTGAAAAGTTGATAACGACGTGATAAGAGATTAGGAACGAGATAAATGGTTTGAGATTAGAGATGACTAGGAGAGCATATTTTATGAGGAGGAATATTTTTTTGTAAAATTTAGGAACTTCACACGTGTTGGTGTGTACGTACTTGTTTCAAAACATGAAGTGAAATTTCAGATATTTTCAATTTGATTTTGAATTGTTACACTGTGAATGCGGTAAAGTGAATACAGTATACTCTCCTATGCGTACAGCAAACAGATATTTCTCATGAATCGTCGAAATTTGAATATTATATAGATACAGTGCACCACAATGTATATAAAATTTAATATTCCATTTCGCTGCTTTATGTCACGCATCTGCTTGTTTAATATATACCACAGTACTGCGTACGCACTTTAATTGCAACAATATAAATCAATGAAAAGTATTCATTTAAGTCGTCCTTCTTTTATTTATCCAACTAAATTCAAATAAAATATAAAACTTGCAAAAAATCTCAGAAAACATCCCATAACCCACTAAAAACTATTAACCCTACCCCATAAAAATGTTTACTAGATCCACTTTAAGAAACATTCACGTTCCAAAAAATCTCTTACCATGCCTCATGGAAGGGCGCGCCTTCAGCAAATCTCGCGCGTAAACAGTGTTTCCCGCCACAGCAGTGGAGCGCGCGTTCCGCCTAAAAAGCGTGGAAGCTCGATCGGAAGGGCGGGCTCCAGTTCGTTGGCTGTTTCAGGGAGAGTGGAGGGATGGATCCCAGAAACGCCTAAAAAATTCGTTGGTCGAGGGAGATCGTTCGTCCGTGATTAGAGCCCTCGAAAATGTTTCCGCGTGCATCGTGCAGAGCACCGTGACAGGAGGGTGGAAAACTGTGCTGGTCTGCATGGGAGCGCGGGTAGCCTCGTAGCGGGCAGCGCTTTTGTCGCCTCGTAAAACTTAGGCAAAAATTGATAGCCCGCGAATCACACGAATAATCGAATTTACGGTAAGCCGTGGCTCGGTAAACCCGATAATAAAATCAGCTGGGTAAGCGACGGGGTTTGTCTGTCGTTATTGGACAGAGGGGGTCGGTTTTAGGAGCCCTCCCACGCGCCACAAAGTCACTACGGCACTGCGACACAACCCTCCCCCTCCCACTCTTCTTAGCCGCCGCCGACACCCCTTCCCCTTTTTCCACTGCCACCGCGTCCCCCCTTTTCCCTTCACCCCCGCCAGAGGAACGTATACGTGACGTAGTTTAGTGGGGATGGATGACGTCAGTGGTCGATACACGCTTCTCCTCCTCGAGTACTACGCCACCCCCGCTCGTCGCCCTGTTCAGGGGGCGAGTGAGTAGGTGGGCGTGGGAGGGGGCGACGGGGAGGCGAAGGGAGATGGCAGGGGTTGGTCTTCGCCACGGCAGCGTGGGTAGTTTCGAGGTGTTTGCCGTCTATTCTGCCGCAATACGAGTCCGTGAATGGACCCAGCTACTTGCATTCCGCAATTTTCACGGGGAAGGTAGACTTCGTTATTACAGCTCGAGTGTCACGCCGCTGGGACGCGGGAGAGGGAGGGATGTGGGGAAGCTGGGCTGGCGGAGGAAAAAAGAATGAAACGTTTTAACGTGGTTCGGGGGACCGAAAATTGCGGGGAATTGTATGGCCTCGTGGCGTGTAGGGAACGAAATTAGTTCTGGTAATCGTAACCGACGCCTCTAACCCGGTTAACTGCTCGCTGAGCATAGATTTAAGAGAGAGATCAGCGGCGTCATGACGCCACTCGAGACGATCGTTCGGAGAGAATAGGCACAAATTTTCTTGGCTATTAAATTGCATTAGTTGTCGATGTATGTGGATAGAGAGTTATAGAAAAATGTTGAAGAAATATGCGAGGCTAAAAAATTAAGTAACGATCTGAATTACCTTTCAATTGTATCCATGCTCTAGCACAAGTATGCTCTAGCACTAAGGTGGTCATTCTTCTCCAGATATTGGCAGAAGCATCACAGTTCGTCACCGTGAATAGTGATCCATGTCCACCGGCAGATTCGTTCGTAAACTCCAAATTGGGATTTTTAGGGTCTCCTAAATCGAGAACGACCTTACACGCGCACTCCGAGCTGGTGTTTACCTCAACAGACTTGGCCATACACTGTCGCCAAACGTCCTCGTAACTGGGCATAAAATCTGCTTTCCATGATTGACCTGGGGTTATTGCCACGCCTTCGGCAATAAAAGTTCGATTAATCGCCGCAGGACGAGCCGTGAACTTTCCCTAATGCCTCCCCGTGAGTGTCCCAGTTTTTCTGCTCTTCGTCTGGCCTTCGAGTGACTCTCGAAAGCGTGTGAAAGGTCGAAGGTTAGAGGACAGTTTTAACGAGATCCCGTTACGATGTCTCGGCGCCTTCCCCGCCTCGTCCCACATTTTCCCCGTGGCTTCGCAGTCAAGGGAGGTTTTCGTTGCTCTCGAGTCCAGTAATTTGACGGTAACGACGGTAATCGAGAGCGACGATCGAATGGTTTCTTCGGGGGCTCAGAAATGGGTGACTCGGTTGCTGAACGCCATGACCCCTGCTTCTACACGCAGAATAGTTCCAACTGATCAAATATTAGCTGTTAAAGGGAGGAGCGTTCTTCAGCTCTCATAGGAAAATTTAACAGCCAATTCTGAATCGAAAACTGAACTTAGGTACCCCTTGCATTGCTTGAGAATCATAGGATAATAAAGTCAAGGGACATATCGTACATGTATACACTTCAGAAGTGACGCAACTCAAAAATTCTTAGTTAAAGATTGAAATTATAGAATTTATTCAAAGGACTCTACAAGTGTAAATTATATATTATTTAAATAATAACATGAAAGTTATTTAATGCAAGTACTACAAACGTACTTTTCTGAGTTGCGTCACTTTTGCAATACCTCCATGTGCGATATGTATCTCAGTGTCAATTAGGAGCATATTTCCATAAATTATCTCATGGTCGGCTAGTTAACTCGGACATTATTAGGATCGGTGGAGAGTTCCCTTCTGGATCGTTTGAAGGGAGCCGATGAAGGGAAAGGAAGGGAAATACTAGAGGGCAGTGATATCGTGAGTGGCGAAAAATGATACTGGTTCGGGTAATGATAATACTTCCCGGCGGAAGAAAGGAAAATGAAATGCGGGTTGCAGCTAGAAGGGAAAGGAAGGAAGGCTGAGGGGTGGCCAGCTATTGTGCTCTAGGACTGATTACCCTTCGGGCTCGTCTCATCGTTATAGATTTACCGACACAAGCGGAGCTCGTACAATGACCGAGCGTGTTAATTCGCGAGAGGAACGATAGATAATGGAACAGGAGCACCGATTGGATGAATGTAAAAATTGCAGGGGTTCTTAATACTGGATCGGTTTTGGCGCCAAGAGAGGGGAAGTTAAGTCGTAGTCTTAATCAATGAGACGTTTGTTACTCGGATTTCAAGATTTTGGAGATTGGCGAAGTCTCGAATAATTCGACCATACCCTCGAGTATTTATAACTCAATGTCTTTGATTTAAGGAGGTATGCAAATTACATGTACTTTGTCGGCGAGAGTTGGTGGACTAGACGAAATTTATCGGTCGCAGATCGAAGTTGGACGATTGGGGAGGGGGTTGGAAGCACGTGGCACACGTGGCTGCATAATCTGTCCGCTTATTTGTATCTTGCGCTTTCTTCAAAGAGTTCGTCGTGCGCCACCGCATTTGGAATCATAATTTTGGATTTAACTCCGTCCCTCGCGGCTCCCTGCGTTTCCATTGGTCGCAAATTTGCCCATTCAAATAAATCATCTATATAGCGAGTGAGCGTGCACGTGGCCTCTAAAAAAAGTTCAGCTGATGCACCCTTCCGAAGTGTTCGGGTCCCCTATGATCGATTCTGCGCGTGACAGTTCAGCAGAACACTTCATAGAAAGCCTATAAAAGAAAATGAATATAGTGGAGATGGTTTAAAACTTGTATCCACTAAAAATAGCCTCGTTTAAAATAGAATCACTTAGGTTCTTAGCGATACTTTGTCACACTCTAATAATTTTCGATTTTCAAGTAAAATACACTGCTTTAGAAGTACTTTGTGCTTTGCTGTCACAAAGCGAGGACTGTATTTACCACAAATTTGAATTCTTTTCTGCTCGATCCTCTTCCGTCGCTAATGCATTTTTCAGTAGCCTTTCGATCGAGGGAGGATCTTTCTGTCGTTCGAACACAATGCCACGTTCGAGGGAGCACGACAATGCCTCGGTCCAAATCAGCGGGCATTAGTCCTAATCATTGCCATTCATAAGCAAATTTGATTTCCTTTCGAACCACGGGCCAATCCTAATGTTTCCGAAGTCGTCCTTCCACGCCTCATTTTCCTGTTCCAATTCCGACGGTGGCCTTTCATGCCCCAATTACATATTCAACTTCTCTGTTTTCCACCTTATCACCTTGTTGCTCCCACTGTATACAAACACTCTACCTTCATAAAAATAAAAACTCACGATATTTACCCTGCCACATATACGAAATCACATTAGTATTCGCAGCGATCTAAAAGTCCATATTTCATTTTTTCCAATTTCCTTCGATGCTGTTGGGTCACGGAGAGAAGGGCTGCTCTTTTCCTTCGACCTTTTTTTCGCCGAGGTTTCTCGGGTACGAGAGGGGTTCTGCGTTCGCTCGAAAGTGACGGATTCGAGGTTCCCCACGATATCGAATAAAGTGCGTGCACGGGCAGATAAGAAAGGTGAAAGGGGGCCACGTGGCGGAGGATAAGCCGGAGACGAATGGGCCAGTCACGCAATTTCTCGTCAAACAGACCCCCCCACCTCCCTGTGCAGCCCTTAGTGCAACCACCTTACGAGCGACGAAACCGTTGCGGTTCTTACCCTGTTCACTCGTTTCCACACCTGGCGCCCGCTCCTAAAAACACATAGTGCCCTTCACCGACCGCCCTCCTTCTGAAGGATTAGTCTGTTACTTGCGTTCTGACCGTTTAGAGAGACTAAGTCGTTTAGAGAGAGTGTATCCTTGGTCCTCCAGAGGACAAGGAAATTAAGCAATAGATGGGGAAATTTGAGGATCGAAGTAGTCGTCATGAAATTAGAGAAGCTGTTTGTAACCTTTCAGGATCGTATTTGAAACAATCTTCTAGGGCTTGAGGACCATTCAACCAACTGTCGGCACAGTACGCTGTTTCCTTCAAAAGAAAAATCACTTTCATTTCCCTTGAACAGTTCAATAACCTCTGCAAACTGTATTCCACAGCATCGACGCGACGTTAGCTCAGGATTTACGATAACTCGTCCGTTTGACCGCGTTCCACGAATTCCATAACGGCGTTGTTCCACTTGGAGCGTAAGGACCTCATGAAACGACCACGGTTCGTTACCCCTTATCGCGCGCAAACACGAACGATCTGGAGTCTCAACGTTCGGGCCATAATCGCTGTGGGATATAAAAATCCGAGAACCTGCGAGAATATTTTCGTGAGAGCTTTTCTATCCTGAGGAACAGTCTCGGAAAAGGGGGATATTGTGCGACTGTCGCCACGTTTGACCCAGTTCTCGCTCACATATTTGATGGAGAGAGCCTTGTCACTTTCTTTAAGGCAGTTATTTATAAATTTTTGACGTGACTTAGTCTACAAGGGATTTTAAGGCGAAAGCATTAATCGGAGATCAAAAAGCTGGAGACCGACAAAATAGTTGATTTTTGAGTTGTTGTAACTTTGATAAAAAAAATCTTATGGGAGTGAGCCTGGTCTCATTTTACAGGGCAAAGCCTCTACTTTATCATCCCTGAGTTGAATTTTTTCAGAAAAATTTGTATATTGGCCTGCAGGCCCAGAAAGGGAGGGTGGTTTTTCACTGAATGTTTTCCAAATTCCGTCAGGCGGTCCGGAACTAGATAAATTTTTTTGGGGACTTATTTTGAAGTAGATTGCAAGCCTGAAGCCTCCCTTTTCGAAAGAGACCTTGCTGAGTGATCTACGATTTTTTTTCGCTGAGTTATAGCAGTTTGAATGAAAAGTGGTACTCTGACATCAGAATAGCGCCATCCTCCAAGGGTCGAAAAAATTGTCGATTTTTGAACTGCTGGCATTTTGCGAAAAAAAATCGCATGGGAGTGAGCCTGGTCTCATTTGAAAGGGTAAAGGCTCTACTTTATCGTCCCTGAGTTGAATTTTCTCAGAAAAATTTTTGTACTCACCTGCATGCCGAGAAAGGGAGGGTGGTTTTTTCTCCGGAAATTTTTCCTACTTAGGAGTATTTCCAAAACCCAGCAATCTCAGTAGACATCTGCATGAGCCGTAGGCAGCTTGTTAAACCCAGTTTGGCTATCGTTATGATATGTATTTGGAAGAGGCCATAAAGTCAGTCTTGAATTACGCTTAAGTAAAATGTGTATACAAGGTGCAAGTTCCTTCTCCTTCTTGCAGCCTCCTGTTTCCACATACACAGTAATCCTGGCGGATTTGGCTCGTAAAAGAGGCGCGTTTTCATCTCCGCCGTGTCGTGACACGAGAAATCGATGTCCTGATATTGTTAGAATTTTATTGCAACGTGACACGCAGCTAACCGCCGGGGTTGGTATATAGTTATGACCTCGAGATCTCGTGTTTACGAGTCGAAACTGTCTACTAAATTGACACACGACGGCGGGGGGTGCTTCGAACCCTTCTGCGATCGAGATCCGTACGCGGTAGCCACGGATGCTTTCATTTCCGAAGATACGGTGTTTTATCGTCCCCAACCTTCCACGATGATTGCATTTCCGCTTTAGTTACGAGTGTCGATGTAGGCAGATGACTTTTCTGCTTGCAAAATTCGTCAGAACGACCTCAGGTATATATATTTCTGATATATTTCTGGTATAAAACGTTATATTCGTCTGCTTCCTTTTACAAATACCATCCTGCGATCCTAGTGACGATAATCTCGTAAGCTTCGAAATCCCTTCTGTCTCGAGAAAAAATCGGAGCATCGGCTGAAGGGGCGCAAAGACGGCGGCGTTGGATTAAGAAACGTTGGTCCCGTCGCTTCCTTTGGATTTGCATAAACGTTCCAGAAATTAGGGCAACTTCGACCGGCCCAAATTATATTAAATCGAGACTCGTCCCTGGCTGTGTCGTCGTCCAATTACGAGTATCGCGGGTCTTGGGGCTTCCCTTTTGGATAGCTAGGGGGATGACGCGACACTGCAGCCGGTCTTACCACTGTGTTTTCGTATTCCTGACGTAATTTTCAGGGGAACTTTGATTTACGATAATCGGTACGGAGGTAGAATTGCACCAACGAATAGAACGAACGGCTCATTTGAATTTCAAGAGTACGATTTCACCAGCGATGAATATCATTTTCGCGGCGGGGATGAGGTAGTAGGTAATGCTACCTAACAACAACCACTTCTCTCGTTACTGCAGAATTACAGTCCTAGGAAGGGAACCATGTCCCCCGAGTGGAACTGTACAATTTTCTTCGAGCTGGATCGATAACTCTGAACTGTTTCAAGTCTTGAAAAATACCTATAAATGTTGCAGTAGTTGACCATGCCATGGTATTAATAACAAAACGTTAATTTTATTCTACTTTAAGCATCAATTACAATGTATTAGATATACCTAATTAAAAATAAAAACTAGTGTCATAAAATAGTTAATTGAACTATCGGGACAGGTAGTTTTAGTTTCTTCATTTCCTGGAACATTTAACATCTTAAGCCTTGACATTTACCTTACAGTAAAATTTTCTTAAGCAATATTATAACGTAGTGTTATGCTTACTATCTAAAGCTGATACATAAAAAAGTAGGATTAGAGTGTAGAGACGTACTCGTATCGTTCACACTGTAGGAAATAATACATCCTTGGTTAACAACGAAGTCCCATTCGCTGGGTCGAGTGGAAAGACACTCTCCCGTAAATTTCCTGCAGCCCTGTAGATTTCCTGCGGCAGGATGTAATAAAAGTAGTAAGTTTTCGGGTATCCCCCGCGATCGGTAGCTGAATCGGGGTGGAAAAAAAGGGGAGGTCGAGCGTTGCCAGAACAATTTTAAGCGGAGAGCGCGTGCCAAGGCTGCACTTTCATGGATGTCACTGGGTCGGTTCCACGACGGAGTGGAAGCTTCTTCTTGGTGGAGGGAAAAGAGGGGGCAGGGTTTGAGAGTGAAATGACGACAACGAGGCACGGACATCCGTTGCGGATAACGCGTTGTGGCTCCTTCGAGAACTTGTCCATAACGATTTCGCTCTATGCCCTGTTAATGGTTCAAGTTAGGTGAGTTTCCATCGCATCCACGGTAGATACGAATCTTCGAAGTCATCGAAGAACTGAGAGGGCCGCGCGTTTCGAAGGGAAGGCCTCCCTCGAAACGACGATACGATTCGTTTGTTCCTTCCTGCGATCTCCCTGGGCCACCCCTTGGACCAGCGTCGTTTGCCAATTTTCTGGGCTTGTCGTTGTCTCGATTAATTGCCGAGATAATGCCTGGCGAGCGTACGTTGGCCCACGAAAATATTCAAACCGGTGCAATTCGGAAGCTTTAATACGCGGTGTATGCAAATCGAATCGAAAGGATTTCGGGATACCGCTGGGGCTGTGACGCTGGCCAACTATTGAGATTGTGTGCGCGAATTTCGGGGAAAATCTGATAATCGGGGGAGGATCTTATGTTCTAGGGGGAGATATGACAGTTTTATTGAGGGGGGAGATATGTGGAGCTGAGGGCTGGAGGGAAGATAATGGAAAATTTTTGAGAGTATCAATCGTGTAATACCTTCAATTGTAAGTGATATAGTATAGATAACTTTAATTAATATAAAAAACTAGAAATCTGAGTATTTGAATAATTTTACATACTTATATATTTCTGTTGTGTATCTTGTTCCTTGGATCATATCCACTGTTACATTCATGAATTCTACAGCAAACGAGCGAAGAAGATTTCACTTGTGTACATTCCTCTTAGAATAATTTACTACGGTTTATCACCGAAGTTTCGGCCGATATGTGGCGAGTTATGAAGTCGTTTCGCTCGGAAAAGGGACGATACTTTCGAAGAAATTTACTGGATGGTGGGCATCAATGATTCGATACATTTAAGATAATTCGATTGCTCTGTAATGTCGGTGCTTTGGAACTGCTCCCCGACTGTATTGGGCGTTCCAAAATGATGTGACAAGTCGAAGCAAATTGCCTTTTCACTGCGTAAATCTTTGCTTTACGATCTTTGTTGATAACCACAAGTTTCATTCTACTAAATTATTAAAATCAAAATTTTACGCAGACATTGAATTGAATAGAAAGTGCTCTGAAATTTTCCATGATATAAGCAGGTAATAATTCCAGCAATTGAATTTCTGATATGTGCAGTTTTAAAAGAGTTTATTAGTATCTGAAATGTAAGTGTATTTTTTGCTAGAGTGAAGCTTAAGGTATTTTCGAGGCCTTCGTCTGATAAGGGATCAAAACATTGTGCGCGAACAATGATCGAGCCTTCTACCTCGCTCAATTATCTGCCCTAAATTTTTTGTAAACATTTCACTTTCGAGAGAGTGGGAATGTCCTTCGAAAAGTCATACCTAAATCTTAGCTGTCAGTAGCAATTCGACAGCGGACGTGTAAACACCTTTGAAGGGTGATCGCGATCGCGATTTGTTTTATGTTGGCTCTGTAGTCGAAGTAGAAGTCGAGTGATGTGACAGTGAAGTGTAATACGTTTTGCTTAATTTATTTAACAATTCAATATTTTTAATTACAAACGAGTATTTAAAGAAGAAAATTTTTATTTTATTTTTGCAATTATCGCCTTTAAATTTTGTTATTTACTCACATATCAGTGCAAGTGTGTTCTTGTGCAATATTATTAATGAATCTTTTACTCTTTTATTTTCGTGAATTTTAAAAACTCGTTTATTATTTATCTTAACGCGATATGTATTATAAATACGTTTAATATCGCGAAAGAAGAGCTTGTAGCTTTGGTACGTGACACATTCTCGGGACGCGTAAAAATATTCAAACGTCGGTGATTTATCGGAATATTTAATATTAACCCGGATCTGCTCATGCTTCTCGCGTATATTAGTTCACGTACGAATAGTGTGTGTTGAAAGTTAAACCCTTGAAGACTGAATCGCTACTTCATCCTGGTAACGAGGCCCCAGTCTGCGAAATGGTGAAGTACTTCTCAATTTTTTGAATGTTTAAGAATCCATATGCTTGCTCACATTTATATACATTTAACTCGAATTCGCGATGCCATTCATGTTTCTCTGAAAATGAAAATTATTTCAACGGAACGAAATTTCATAGCCTTAATTTGGTTATCAATTCATAAAATCTCAATTTCTACACGAGTACCACTTACCTGCACGCTTTATCGTATTTCATTCGCGGTTAAATGTCCTTAGAGGAAACGAGAACAATCGACGTGCATCTACGAGAAGCTTGCAATCAGCGTGACTCGCACGTCTCCAATAACAATCTCCGCCTAGGCGATTATAAATATTCTGCAGCGATGGGGTTAGGGGGACGATGATTCGTAACGATTTTCTGCGCCGACAGGAATGATCACGCGCGCTTCCGGTTATTACGATTCCGAGAACAAGAGGCGCATAAGCGTAACGTGTAGAGGCGCGGCTTGTATGCACCGTGCATGCAGCTGTGTGCATCTCCGCTTGGGGTTCGGTGCAGGTCGACTTGGCGGGGTGCAAAGGGGGCTTGGCCGAGTCGCCATCGTGTCTGGGTCATCGCGTGCTTTCCACAGGCCCTCTTTCCCTTTCTCTGCGGCCTCCACGTCGCGACATGGAAATAATGCGGCGCATTATTATCGTATCGGATTAGATGCGGCCAATTCGACACCTTGCCAAGAGAATTCGGTATTATCTCTTAGGGGGATTTAAATCCTTGCCGTTTCCGTGGCCATGCGTTTACGTGGCAGTCTTCCTCGTGAACTGCGTCGAAAGTATGAAATACAATCCCCTTCTTGGAACTCTCGTTTCGTAGAAAAGGGATTTATAGCGATTTATAGGGGAGAACATATTGTATCCAGTCGGTATATGGGAAATTGTCTTCCTTTCTTTAGACTCTAGTGGAGTAAATGTCTCGGTACATGGACTCTTGTGATATCAAATGTCCCAGTAAATAGACAACGAAATATAGACACTGAGTAACTGAATATACTGTTTTATGATAATATTCTTTCTTCTTTATTAGCAGTACTGGGTTTTCATTAAAATTTAAGCCTGAAGTTAGCGTTAGTGTCCAGGTATCGGGACACGGTCGGCTGGTGAGACATTACCCTAGTCGAAGTTCTCGATTAAAACTGCTATTTCGTGTCTTCTGACACTCCCAAGCACCTCCAAGTTTCTAAAAAAAAAAGGAGAAGTAATATTCTCATACTTCTTCCTCGACGTACCCCAGACCTGGATATCAATTCCATTTCCTAACAAATTCGCTTCTAATAAATCTCACCCCCTATCTGTCGAACGTTTACGGATGGGAATAACTCAAATCTGACAAATGGCGTTCGATTATCGCGTTAGCGGAGCTTAGGAGAAGTGGAGGAAAATATTACTCGGGAAAAATCAGGGTCAGAACGGGTTCGTCAGGGGCAAGGGATTCCAGGGGTGCGTGTAAATTACGGCTGGACAATGGCGCAGGATACTTGTGTCTCGCATGTGTAACGAGGAAGGGTGGCCGAAGGGAGGAACGAATCTGTCCGATAATTGAAAACACAGCTGGAAACGACGATGAGTCTGTCGAGGGGCAGTGGAGGGAGGGAAGCCGAAAGTTCACGGGTCATCGGGAGCGATCCGTTGTGTTACAGGTCGGAAGTTCAAAGTTCAGTGTGCCGAGGAAGTTGTAGGGACACGCCGTGGCAGGATGTGCCTCGAATTTTCGAGTGTCGCTCGAGTATCGATACTTCTTGCAGAGTCGTTCGAACGAAGGACTCCTGAATCCATGTCACTCCGAAAGCGTACGTCTTTCAAGGGAGGCAGGGGGTGATTGAATAATAAAAGTCGAGGATATTTAGTTCCGTTACATTATCTCAACTTTATCTTCGAATCGAGCGGACCCTCGCCTCGATAAATTTCTCCACGTTCCTCTTAACCCGTTCTGGCTGCCGTTAAATTTAACACGCGGATGTAATGACTTCGCGGGAGATACGATTTCGTAGGGAACGAGGATGTTCGATGTGAAACAGGATTCTTGGATCTACGTGGGCGGCGACTCGTATGATACCTTTATGGAATTACAGTCAAATCTGGATTAATCGATGTTCAATCAGTCACTGACTGTTTTACTCGGAGTTATAGGTAAATGTAAATGTCTCATTGACAGTAGTGAATCATGTCTCCACGTTACCTAAAAGCTAACCTTAGTTATATTCAATTTTGGACTTAAATTCTAATGTATTAGGTATAGGTACCTAATTAAAAATAAGAACTAGAGTCATAAAATAGCATCCTCAGTTTCTGGAATCTCATAATTAAAGTATCGAGACATACAGTTTTAGGTAGTTTACTTACTAGGACATTTGATATCTTAAGCATTCAGGTATTGTGATATTTAGATACCTACTTGATGTAGTGATTCAATTCTAGTCTATTGAAAACTACAGAATTAGTAATTAGAAAAGTATTCGAGGCTTCACTCAGTTTCTATCTCTCTCTTGCATTCGAATGCTCCTTTTTCCTTCACAGGATTACCTCCAAGTAATTCCACCCAAGAATTCCTGTCGTCTCAGACGTATTAGGTAGTTTAGATACAAAATTCTGGATTCCAGCAGCTTTGGCGTTGCGCCGCCTGTTTAGACTGCAACGGCGCGCACGCTCGCGCCGCTCCAGCTCTGAACGCGAACCTTAATCTCACTGTAGGCGGTCGACGGTGCTTTAGTTACATCAAAGTAGCAGTAAGCCACGGAAAATTACAGCTATGGGGTTTCAAAGCTGAAACTGCTTCTATATTACTCCAAGGATTCGCTTGGCTCGTAAACTTTTGCGACAAGTCCCGTCGCTCCCCTTTCTCTCTCTGTTCCTGATACGCCCCCCCAGTTCCTGCGATACGCAGAATTATTGCGAGCCATCCGTAAATAGGACCGAAGATTTGTAAATCGGGTCTGGCCTGAATTTAGAAGCTGCTCGGCGGGGTGCGCGATTGCTTTCGTCTGTATGAGATTATTTAGCGAACGCAAGGAAACTGTATAACAGATTGAAAAGCAGTGGAGAGTTGTAACGAGGGGGTGACTCGATCATTTTGTGGAGCTCTGCTCGAATTTCGTTCAGATCTAGCAGCTCAGGCTCATACCAGAAGATTCACAGTATTTATCATTTTCTCAAATACTCGAATTCCCTCCACAGACGAAAAAATTAAAAAACGAGACTGGCTACTTCTTTTTCAAAATTCTAAATCATTCAATATCCAACTATTCTCGAATTTATCAAATTCAGTATTCCTTCTAGAGATCTGTATAACACGCTTGTTTCACACTGATAAAATCAGGACCTCACTAGGTGCTTAAAATTGTGTAACAACATCATAAACTCCTACTCAGTACTCTATGAACCTTGTATGTACTTAATATGTTGTAAAAAGGGCTATTAAACCAGTAAATAAAAATGTAGAAAAAATATAATGTATAAAGGTTGAAGGAATTCGCTCGTAAAATTGCATGTATAGAGGGGGGCTTCCTGAAAAATAATTACAATTTGTTGGACGTCGTTCTCGTGTGGACAGGAAGCGAGGGTGGGCCGTAAAAGTCCGTCGGAAGGCGAGCACGCGATTCACGGCGTTTCATAAACCATAATTATCCGTGAAAAGCACGGAAACAATTTCCAATTAAAACGTCTGGTGGCGGCGTCGAAAGTTCTCCAATTTAACGCGTTTAGTGAATATCACCGTAGCGGGGAAGGGTTGGAAAGGGCAATCGAGCAGAAAAAGTTGCACCCACGCGTCAGTGGAACGTCCTTGCGATGCATTTCGCGTTGCGGAACACCTCGGTGCAGCTCAATGCCCACGCGATTGCGGAAGGTCGTCACCTTTGCGCGCCCCCGCGCCCGTTTATCCACGCTCACCAGCCACTTATCGAGGCAGAAGTTCCTCCCGCAGGAATTTGTCTCGTTCTTCCCGCGTAGGACGAACTAATTCTGCGAAGGAGGAATTGCATGAGCTCGTACGGAGGTTGCGTCTGAAGCTGTCAGTGCTGACCTTTTAGGAAAGCGGGAACCTGAGGGAGAATTTCAAATTCCGTATTATTTGCGTCTCGAGGAAAGAGATCGTTCGTAGGAACGTGGTTTCTTTGCGAGCGAGTGGGTGTCGTGGTATTTAGAGGAATACTTTATAGCTCGAGGGAGGATCTGATAGGATAAAGGAACCGTGGTTTTTGCGCTGTGGAATATTCGTGAGATCATGCAAGATAGACGAGGGAATTTCTAATTTTAGAATACACTCTTCGTCACAGTAGCTCAGCGTTACACCACGTTGGTTAATTGACCGAATTACGGGGCTGAGTCCAAGCTATTATCGCGACGAGTGCCGCGAGAATATCGTCTGGATTGATCCAGTTCTTTCCTCGACGATATTCTCGTCTTTCGCTAATTGTTCTCATCGAGGACGGTCTAAAAGCGTCATAGCCTGAGGAGTGTACCAACATTTAATAGATTCGAGTCCTCTTGCAATTAACTGCGATGAATGTCACTGAGAAATGAGCGAGAATTTTCTTGAAAAAATTCATCATGTCCTATATCGCCTCTAATATTTTCTAATCTTTTGCTAAATATTTTGGTTATCCGAATAAATTCTGTTTGTGAACACGTTGGCAGGCTAGCCAGATTTCGTAGGAACTCGACGCCTCGGAGAAATAACGCGGTTCGACGTGTCGTTCGAAAAAGTGGGATCGTATATCGACAGAATAACGAGAAAACTTAGAAAAAGTGGAGAATGAAATGGAACGGGGCGAGTCCCGTTGGCGGGCTCTATCGGCGATGATAAAAAATGGTGGAGCTCGCGAGCAGATAGTTGGAATGCCCGAGGCTTTCGTTCTGATTCACCCCCGAGGCTGTTTCAACTCGTCCATCTTTTTTGCCAAGCGAATTTAGCACCCTCTTTAGTTCTCCCGCCGCTCCCTTCCATTTCTCCTTCACGCACGCTGGTCCATCGATCGCGGCTTCATTTCTTCCGCGAAACCGTCGAAGGAAATAAAAGTTGCCGCAGTTGGAAAGTTTCGCGCGAGATTCATCGAGAGCTTTCGCTTGTTTCGACGATTTCGCCCTTTTTTTTCTGTTATACGCGTGACGGGAAAGTTTCTATCTTCCTTCAGCCACGAGGAGGCTCTTCTGTTCATCCTCCACGGGTGCTGCAGTTTGTTGAGCAATTCTTAGCCGCACGTGTCGTGTGATGGCTTGAAGGAGAGCGGAAGATACGAGTTAGTTGATTACTAAATTGAGAGGTTATCGACAGACAAGTGTTAGAAGAGTGAAGCAGGGTGTCCCATTTGAAGTTTCGCACAGAATCTCAGCGATCTCTTAAAACCTTATCTACATTAAAGTCCATCTACAGCAGATTTGTGACCATCATAAGAAGAGTAAATTTATTTGAAATATTTTTTAAATCGAGCTACAACTCAGGAGATAATCGCCTCTGAAATTTCAAATGAGACACCCCGTATTTATTTAATATCTAATTTTCAATGAGTAAGCTCATAGACATCAGAAAGTCAGTATTTTCATTCACTTTCTAAGCTCTCATTTTCAAGGGAAAATAATCACGATTTTCCCTCCCCCTTAAATTCCAACTGTATCTCTATCTCCGAAACCGCTGGGGCAATCTGAAACTAAAATTTCCAGTGCATAATGGATTCCATATTGAGTTGGTAAAATTCGTTATCGCCAGCATCCACGGGCTCGTAAATGGCTCCTTAATTGAAGATCAAAGTTAACAGTTCGCAAGTAGCGGTGTTCAGGGACGGTGGACGATCGTCGAGCCATTCCCTCGATCAAATATAGTCGATCTGTCCGTTCCATCTGTTCCCGGGTTTAAGGATAGCTTTCCTAGTACATAAACGGCGCAGAGGGCGATTCCACGGGGGGATGGACGTCCGATCGTTATGATGGATCCTTATTTAATATCCACGTAACTTCCTGCAACCTCGTCGGACGCTATCCCTTCCGGACATGGACATTCTCGACGCGTGTGATGGCCGATTCCGCAGAGAATCGCGATAACGGGTCTCCGTCGTTAAATGCCACTTCAAAGCGGAGCAAATTGATGGCACTTCTGTAGCTTTCGGACCAGGAAGAGGAAAAGTTGACCAGTTGGGGGATAAAAATGTAGGAAATTTGGGAAACGCTATGAATGATGGGAATTGAGTTCGAAAAGTATTAAGTAATGGTACTCCCCACGAGTAATGGTCGAGGTTCTATTATTAGAGTTTCAGTAGTTTCGTTCTCGATCACTCCTGCCAGCTAGTATCTGCAGTTAATCTTGAAACTCGACTTTTATATTGTTTCTTCAATTTTTGAGACGAATTTATACTGTATTAAAGTAGCATTATAAGAGTGTCTTAAAATTGGAGAAATTTGTCTTCAAAAATATTTCCCTAAGAAGTTTTGTAAAATTAGAAACGTGAGTTTTAACTTCCGCTTTGCCTCTTCGTCCAATGTGCCCATGGCGTAGTTCTTCCGCCACCCTCTTCAGACACCCACCCATACACACACACGTGCAGACACGCACACTCTTATCCTCGATGCAGTAAATCAAGAAAACGCAAACGAACTGCGACCATTGCTGTTAGTGGATTAAAGTCGTACTTTGGAGTGTCGTCGGCCGACAGACTTTACGCGTACCGTAAGAAACGTACAGAACGCTTAGAGTTACGCTCATGACCACCGACTGCTCGTAAACCTGCCTACTGTTTTCCCTCCCCCTTGGTCCCCTCGCCAAAACAACCGACCCCTTTCGTTCCCCCCGTATCCAAGTTCCTCGACGACGCATAAAACCAGCTTCCCGACGTCGCCGATTGGATTTCCCGGATTTTCTTCGAGGACTAACCGCGGAAATATAGGGTTGGAAGCTTCTTGACGGAGGGACGGTCTCCACAAAATAAGAGTTGCTTGAAGAAAGTAGCAGGGGTGTATTTCATGCTGTTGCAACTCTGAAACTAGAGGCGGTCACAGCGCAGTATTAGGTCGGTCGAGTGTTCACAGTATTTCGTGATCTCTCGACTTCAGTCGCAAATTTTTCTTATAAAATTGGTTACTATAAATTCACAAGGTGTACGAGATTATTTAAGCCTCCTACATTTCTACGTAGACGTAATATAGATATAGAAATGTACATCTAGGTGTACAGAATATTCATTTAGATATTTCTTTGAGGCTTTGATCTCCAAAGGGAGGAAGACGTGTGATCTGGCGTCCAGGGGGAGGCAAAACGCGAATGGGAGAAAATCGCTTGGTTTCGATTCTCGACGCAGCGAGATGTTTACAGGCTGCCTACAGGGTGGTCGCAGCGAGTGTTGATCTTTTATAGTTCAGGTCAAGCCTCGGCGTGCACGGGAAAGAAGTAGGAATGCAGTAAAGGCACGTTATGGAGACGTGTCCGACATAAATCACCGTAAATTAACAATAAAAAATATATAACCCCAGGCCGTGAGGGGGCCGACTTACCTTGCGCACGGTGACATCACCTACGACCCCTTTTATGCCGTGTCGCTGAAATAGTAAACAGCTGGTTGTATGCGTGTTGTATGGCGCGAACCTATTGGTTTTCCGTCGAGGGTCGACGAGCACGTACGGCCCGTAAACAGGGCTCGTAACAAGGGCCATGGACCCCGTAGAATCTCCCGTGGCGACTGCGAATTCTCTCCATGCCTTTACCTCCGCATGACATCCTCAGGTGGACGTCCTGCCTCCCTGGCTGCCCAACACGAATCATTTATTGTTAATCTTTGGATGGGACATTGATTAGAATTGTACTGTGCTCTGTGTAAAGGGTTGATTCTGTAAACGTTTTTGTTCTATGGGTGATAAGAGGACTTCATAGAATTATATGCTTGTGTTTATTACAGCATCAAGCTTAGTTAAACTAGTGGAGGATTATTCTTTCGCTTGTGGGATCAAGGATTTATGGTTTCGAAGGGATCTAGGTGCATTCGCGTTATTTGAGGGGGTGAGGGGGTTGCAAGACATTTTTGCCATAGATGTTGCGCGTTCACATACAGAAGTGGGTTTGTAGATAATGGCGAGTAACAATGCGCATTAGGGGGGTGGTCTGCTATCACGTAACCTTGTTCTGGTATGGGGCGAAACAAGGTTCGGACCTTGCGACTCCCACGAGGATGCGCGCCCTCGTCGCGAAAAAATTGCACGTGTACTGCGCTGGCCTGCCTACCGATGCGCCTTGGATATTCGTCGATATTGACCATTTAGGTAGCCAGGCGAAGCCTTCCCTTGCGAACGAGACCCCTTAGAGATTGATCTGCGATTCTTTTTCGCTGATTTATCGCATTCTGAACTGAATGTGTGACCGCGGCATCAGAATTGCGCAATGATCTAGTGGTTGAAAAAATAGTCAATCTTTGAGCTGCTGTAACATTGTGAAAAAAAATCGCACGTGAGTCAGTCTAGTCTCATTTTAAAAGGCAAAGCCTCTACTTTATGATCCCTGAGTTGAATTTTGTCAGAAAAATTTTCGTAGTCGGCTGCAAGCCGAGAAAGGGAGGGTGGTTTTTCACCGAATGTTTTCCAAATTCAATCGGCGGTCTGGAACTGGATAAATTTTTTTGGTGACTTATTTTGCAGTAGATTACAAGCTTGAAGCCTCCCCTTTCGAAAAAGACCTTGCTGAGTGATCTACGATTTTTTTTCGCTGAGTTATAGCAGTTTGAGTGAAAAGTAGTGCTCTGACACCAGAATAGCGCCATCGTCCAAGGGTCGAAAAAATGACCGATTTTTGAGATGCTGTAACTTTGCGAAAAAAAATCGCACTGAAGTGAGCCTGGTCTCGTTTTAAAGGGTAAAGGCTCTACTTTATCGTCCCTGAGTTGAATTTTCACAGAAAAATTTTTGTAGTCACCTGCGAGCCGAGAAAGAGAGGGTGGTTTTCTGTCGAATGTCTTTCAAATTCAATCAGTTCTCCGGAACTGGATACATTTTTTTGGGGACTTATTTTAGAGCATATTACAAGCCTGAAGCCTCCCCTTTCGAAAGAGACCTTGCTGAGTGATCTACGATTTTTTTTCGCTGAGTTATCGCAGTTTGAGTAAAAAGTGGTGCTCTGACACCAGAATAGCGCCATCGTCCAAGGGTCGAAGAAATGACCGATCTTTGAGCTGCTGTAACTTTGCGAAAAAAAATCGCACTGGAGTGAGCCTGGTTTCATTTTAAAGGGAAAAGCCTCTACTTTATCATCCTTGAATTAGATTTTCTCAGAAAAATTTGTATACTCGCCTGCAGGCCGAGAAAGAGAGGGTGGTTTTCCGTCAAATGTATTCCAAATTCAATCAGTTCTCCGGAACTGGATAAATTTTTTTGGTGTCTTATTTTGCAGTAGATTACAAGCTTGAGGCCTCCCCTTTCGAGTGAGACCTTGCTGAATGGTCTACGATTTTTTTTCGCTGAGTTATGGTAGTTTGAGTGAAATGTGGGCCTTTGCCATCAGGATAGCGTGATGATCCAGGGGTCGAAAAAGTAGTCAATCTTTGAGCTGCTGTAACTTTGTGAAAAAAAATCGTACCGCAATCAGCCTGGTCTCATTTTAAAGGACAATGCCTCTACTTTACTATCCCTGGGTTGAATTTTCTAAGAAAAATTTTCCTGCTTGCCTACACTCTGAGAAAGAGAGGATGGTTTTTTCCCAAATTTTTTCTGCTGGGCCATCGCTGTGACATAACATTCACTGAACTTCTAACATCTTAACACCACTCTATTCAATTAAAATACCTTCAAACAGTACCTACACCCTAAAAAAAGGGGAAGGCTCAAAATCTCTAAGCAAAATGACCCACGCAGTCTGGTTTTAATTACATCCACGGAGATTCCAGGTGTGCAATTTGCAGTGTCATGACAGAAATAAGGGTCCACAGCATGATACTGCAAATTGCATCCTGGAAGCGAGAAATCAGACGAGGAGGCATCGTGGTTCTAGGATAGTCGAGGGTCAGGGGGTCCACGATTATCTTATTCAGCTGCTGCAGCATTGCGTATTACACGCTGCATAGATAAATACAGCGCATGTACACTTGTTATGCATTGGAAAAGCAATGCAACAAGCCCAGCAGACGATGCAGGTAGCTGTGTTGAGGGGGTTAGTGGAGGTCGGTTGTAACGGATCAGAAAAAGGGCGGAAGGGTTGGCGAGACCAAGAGAGAAACGATCGGCTGGATTCCAATCAACATTTTACTACCTGTGGAACAGCCCAATTTCGTAACATTGCCTCGTCGCTAGCAGCGCCCTTAAACTTCGCGTAAGTTCCACTCTATTACCGAGTTGACCTGGATTACGCATTCCTCCGCGTCCACCCTTCCTCCATGCCCTTTCCTCTCGCCCTGAACGTCTCTGTTCCTCCAGGAAATATAATTCGCCTTCGAGTTTTCAAAAGAACCGCCCAGATCTCGTGCAATGAATTACAACGAGGATGTCTGATCACTTGGAATAGTCACCCCTGACCAAACCTAGGACATTCTAATAAACAATCTCTCAATAAACCGTTCCTAAAATTTCGAATTTCATATTTTTGACCGTTAGTTCTCTCACAAAAAAGACAGCCTCATCCTTTTGGATTATCAAAGCAGGAATGAATCTAATTTAAAGCATTACCGCCCCGAAGGGAAGAGAATATCCACCGTCATCGTTTAGGTCATTATGTCGGCACGGTTGGGTCCTAGCACGAGATTTATGAAGTTGTTGGCCCGTGGTCGCATACAGAAAATCTGAATTGCCGCCTTGTCACGGTGCACCCTCCACCCTAGCGCGGCACGACGCACAGTGGTTCTTCGTCTCGCTCGTTTAACTTCCGCCAGCGACCTCGAAGCGCATCGCAGTTGTTGCATTTCGCGCCGAGTTTCGCCAGAGATCCGCGACGGTACGAGATTCCCTCGCAAAGAAAATTCCGCGACGGTATCGTGTTTAGCAGGTGCAGCGAATCGGTTTATAAAGTTACGTTTAATCTCGCGGTTTCCCTCGGAAACTTGGCCCAGAGGGGAATGGTGAAATCCGAGGGAAACGGCCGAGAGCAGGGAGTGATCGATGGACGGAGTTTCGAGATTCCAGCTGAATGGTCGATGAAGGTGTAAAGGAACATCCCGAGGGATGCCCACGAATATGCTTTGCGAAGCTTTTTCTCTTGTAAATGCCCTCTTCGGGGGTTGGAATCGCGTGACGGATGCGGGGACAGCTCGAGAAACGCGATACACGGCCAACAGGGACGCTTATTGTGTCCAGTCCAGGAATTTATTACAATGCGCTGGCTACCCCTTGGAAACCTCGAAAAAATCGCCAAGTGGCCTCGACGTTTCTGTTAACCAGGTCTTCATGACGTGGGAGAACGCCCTCGATCTGGAATTTACGAGAGAAATTGAGGTTGCTAAAGGTGGGTCCATACTACATGTTGTATATCAAAATTATATAAATGTTTAGAGAACAGATAGAGACATATGTATGACTTAGAAGAATAAGAGATAGTAAGTAGTAAGAGACGTATGTACAAGGGTGAGTCTACATTACATATTACATAATCAAGTTGTCTCTTTTTTGTTCTCTAAAAACTTATATAACTTTCTTATATAACATACAGTATAGACCCACCTCAAGCTTGAATAACTCAAGGGAATCCAAGTGAGGAGGATTTAGTGGTGCTGGAATTAGTTTCCTCGGTTAAAAATTTTGACATTCTCTGCTATACCAAATTCTTCAAACTTTCATCCATTTTCACATAGGAATATTTCTCTAGAAAAAAGTCCCTTAATATCACTTAAAATTTGGAAACACCTGGCTTCTGGAGACCAGAACCCTTCGTTTAATCCACATCTGGTGACTGCACTATTGCTCAAGCTCGCGAGATCTTGGCTGCTGGCAGATTTCGGAAGCGTAAATCACGTCCGAGTCAAGACGGATTCGCTTTTATCCAAACGAAATCGCGCAAGCCACTCGTTTGTTTCCATATAAAGTCGCACGCGCTGATACGCGTGGCTTGTAATTTGCATAATACGCGGGCTGGTCGCGGACGAAGGAGGCGTAGGACGACGGGAATATGAAAAGGCACGCGGGTCAGTCACGGTTGAAGGCATTAAATTAAAATTCGCAACAATGTTTCGAAGATGATTAAACTCGGGGCATCGGTTACACGGACTGCCCATTTCCGGCTCTCTCTGGGCCAGGTGAAACCGAATATTAGCCGCGCATTTCACAGCCATTCATTATTTCTCCCGCGTTTTTTCTCCTCTCTCTGTTCCTCCCTCACTCGCAGCTACGTAGCCTCGATATTCTGTAGAGTTGTGCAAAACACGAGCAGAAAAAGGTAGCGCGAACGTAACGAATTACCAGTCGCTCCTCTTGATTTATATCTTTGCCACGGAGAATTGAGATTAACGAGCTCTACCCTGTTTCGTCCGTTAATTTTGCACCTTTGTCCCTTGCATTTAGCTGGGGAACCTTGTTCCTGTCCTATCGATGTGCCAGCTGAGCTGAATCAGAGAGAACTGTCGTCTTGTTTGCTGGGGACTGGGGTAGACTAGTTCTCATGTTTTTCATTTTTAGCAGAGGTGTGAAGCGGGAATAAATTAAAAAGAATTTTTTCTCGAATAAATCTTGAAGATGGTTCTAGGAAGAATTCGAGCAAAAGCGTGCAAAAAGGTGCCAGCTGGGCTGAATTAGAGAGAAGTATCGTCTTGTCTGTTAGGGACCAGGGTAGTGTAGTTTCTCTACTTTTAGTAGAGGTATAAAATAAGAATAAATGAAAAACTTCTTTTCTTAAATAAATCCTGAAGATAGTTGGAGCAAAAATTCGAGCAAAACGGTAAGGGCAGAAGGTAAACGGTACATATTCTTGGAACGACTCAATCACAGTAACCACTCGCCATTCGCGCGCGTTTTGAGGTTTCCCTAGATTCGCCAAGTGTTTTCACGGCGTCGATGGACCGAGCGATCGTGAAAGCAGCGAGGTGAGAAGGCGAGCGAGGAAAAGGCGAAAATGGGGACGTTGCAGGCGACGCTTCTGCTCGTGTTTCCTCCCTCTGCTTTCGCTCAGAGCGACGTGCGTTCCTTCTGGAATATCTACACGTTATTGTGCCCAGTTATTACCATAGTTATTACCGCGACACTGAGTTTTACGATAGGATCGTCGTTGCAGCGCCACGATAGAAGCTTCCAAGGTGGAAGTTAGCCCTTCTGCTATCAACTCCTTTCAATTTATTTTCCCATTCCCTTGTCACTGCACATATTCATTTGGGATCGTTATATCTCAGTCAGGAGTACTGCTAATAGAGATTTAGGCATAAATCTACAAGCAATCATTTAACACTCGCAGGGCCATCGTTAAAAAGAGTCTTTTTAGATCCTATCCTCTCTATGTTAATATTTACTTAAAAATACTTCCTTACTTTTTAATTTCTCAATAATTAACTCTGATATACGTTGCAATATTCTGAAGCACACGATTTTTTCGACATCTTACATTAAAAATATTTACTAGAAAGGAACTGAGTGACAAAATTTTTAATTCCTGAATCTAAAAAGACTCGCCAATGGTTCTGCTAGAGTTAAAAACTATCGAATACCACCCTCCCGTAAAACACTGCGAAATTCTCGAATTTCTGCATCACGTAGCTCTCTCTACCTCCGCCATTCTTTTGCACACTTTGGAACACGAGTTCCGAGTTCGTCTCTACTAAAAATTTTACGAGTCGCGATATATCTCGTGTCCGTCGGGGTGGTTCTCGTCGATCGAGGGGGTTTAGAGCGAGGAGACGAGCAGTCCGTTCACTGCTCCCCGTATTTAGCTGCAAAAATTGCTCACGTAGCTGTACGTGATCGCGGCGTGATACGCGGGACCGTCGGATAAGGTTATAATCAAGCAGTTATACGGTCGCTACCGACCTCGCCTCGTTTTGTGGTTAATTATACCACACGTCTTATTGCCGAGGACTGGTCCAGCTTTCGGGGTGCAAAGCAGATGGAAAAGCCGAAGCCTCGAGTTGTTTCCAACTGGCTCAATTTGTCCCGTGTTTGTTTTCCAGCCTGTGCATACGTTCCAGTTTAGAGGCAAGAAGAAGGCTCTCTTCGTGGCCATGAATAGGAAATTAGGAAGGTCGATCGGTGCATCTAGCTCTAAAATCATGTTCACATAATGGTGCATTTAGATGAAGGGAACGACTGATAGTTCTTCTCCCACCTTCAGCAAAATTCAATTATGAATGGATAAAGGCCTTCACAGACCAACGTCGCGGCGAATTTTTCGTGGCATCCTCTTCACGCCAACGTCAACTCGTACGTCTGGTGCCTCAGTTCGCAGCGAATTCGCAGCCGTTGAGGAAAATTCGCGTTCGTCTGTAGGGGCCTTAAAATCGACAGTTGAATAAAAGAATGCTCGTGTCACTTGAATTTTACTGAAGCAGGGTACGAACAAGCATTCGTTCGCTTGGTTTAAGCGCACCATAAAAACAGGAGAAGGGAAATTAATCTAAATTTCCCAGAAACTACTAGAAATATAAAAAAAGTAGTAAACCTAAGCTCATAGTCAGACTCCCTCAGTAGTAAAGCTCGTCCGCGTATCGTTAATCCTACTCCCCTCTACTGCGTCCGCGATCTCGCTTCCTTCCACCGAACGAATTCCACGCTCTCGTCGCGCCTAAAAACCACAGCGCGGATAGAAACGTGTTCCCATGCTGTCATCGCCGCGGTTCCATCGAGGCAGCAGATCTCGCGCGGGAAGTGAAGGGGGAGGCGGGAACTGGGAAGGAAAAATCGAAGTCTCTCTCCCCCTCGGTCTCGTGCCGAGGGAACGTCGAATCCGGAAGTGACTGGATGATAAAGAATATTAATGAAACTCGGGGACGCGGAGGGCTCGGTCGTCCGCTCGCTTTCATCTAGGTGAATCGAGGCCGAGTGCTCGGTCGTCGGTGGGTACGCGTCGCGTACTCGCGCGCGCTGAGCGTATGAAAAACGCGCGAGCGCGCGACGGTCATTACTCTCAGATCGGAGAGGCCGTCTGGCGTCGTCTAGCGGGCCGCTCGAGGCATTAACAAAGTAGGGCTCTGGCGTAAAAAGGGGTGGGAAGATAAAACAGGTGAAACGGTAAAAAATGGGTCAGCTCCCTGCCTCGCCCGCCAGTCGGCTTACTCTCGCAGGAGCCCCGAACCATACGTCCGCTCGTACTTGACGCGCGACCCGCTGCGCGCGTGTGCTCGCCCGCCCCGCCAACCCCGCCGCCCTCGCGTACGCGACCGAGGGGTTCGGCGGGAGGGGTGCGCGCGTGTGGGTGCTTTGGAGTGCTCGGCAGACCGACGGAGGAAAGGGAACCGGACCGCTGAGAAGGGGGTCGCGAGGGGGAGGGGACGAGAGAAGCAGCGGAGGAGAGAAAAGCCGCGGGGGAGGGAGGAGGGTGAAAGAGAGAAAGAAACTGAGAGCAGCCAGAGGGCGGAGAGGGGTGAGTTTGGAGTTGAGTTGTCGGCGAATGAGGGCACTGAGGCTGGCAGCAGAGGGTGAGGCCAGACAGAGGCTATTGATCCACCAGGATCCACCTACCAACCCACGTTAGTGGGATAGGCTCGGTCTGAATCGTCGACCCACACACACGAGCGAACGCGCGCACGCTGCCCGCGTACACAGCCGTTCAAAACGATTCGGAAGGCAGCGGTTTCGCAAAAAGTGTCCTTCGTACGATGATTTTTACGCCACCGTCGCTACCCCGCACTCGGGACGTCAAAAATCATTTTCTTTTTTGCGTGGGGTGCTTTTTCATTCCATGGAGAGGTTTTCAATCGTCGCGAGGGTGGATGAAGACTGGGGGAGAGGTTTTTGAAGGGAAGGGCTGGTTGGGATGTATCAATGCATCTATGGAGACTTAGGAAAAATAATTCTGTTTTATTCTTGGTAAGATATGCCTATGTAGGTACTTTTTTGAAGGTAGACTTCTTGGTTCTAAGAGTGAAAGAGTGTTTTAATGGGGATAACAGTTCGCGAATAAGGGCGAAGCTAAAAATATAAGAGACATAAATAGATCTTGAATTGTTTAGACTCGTGTGGGTTTTATGAGCTCCTCTCGGTGAAATCCATGGGTCGAGGAACAACTGATATGCAAATGCAGCCTGCTACCCCTTTTTTAGCCTGCTTAGCGATCCTCGCCTGACTACGTGTAGATGCAATCTGCCTTTATGACACGAATAAATTTATTTTCCCGTTCAAAGGGTGTACGTGTGCACCTCTGGATTCGTTGTGTGTATGTTTGTATGAATTGCGAGAGAATGTGCTGGGTTACATAACCTTTGATATAAGAATAGGTCAAGGGCAGCTTGCTGCAATGATTGTAAATAAATATCCATACAGTGACTGCTATAACCACCTTTCATCAAAGGAGTAATCTGAACATAGAATACTATCCAAGCTGCGCAAGTAAAAATTGCAGACTCATTAACTCACAATTTTACTCTAAAAATCAAAAAATTAATTTACTTGTGAATATAAAAAATCTGTATCCAAACCAATGACTCCCCACCTGCTGTGCTTCCAAGAGCCCCTAAAATTTTCGCCCAGCAACCGGAAGCGTCCCGAGGCTTCGTGGGTCACGTTCTGGAGGCGTCGGCGAAGAAGATGGCGAAGAAAACGGGATTACTCGGTCGGTAATTCTTCTCGCA
The DNA here is from genome assembly GCF_051401765.1 of Calliopsis andreniformis. Taxonomy (NCBI): domain Eukaryota; kingdom Metazoa; phylum Arthropoda; class Insecta; order Hymenoptera; family Andrenidae; genus Calliopsis; species Calliopsis andreniformis. The sequence continues at coordinate 13,503,635 of NC_135063.1, forward strand.
AGGCCTCGTAAATAGTTTGTCGGGCGTGTTATAATCCCTCTTCGAGTTCCGAAGTCGTCGTGTCTGTCGGCGCGGTATCGTTGGCGTGTTTTTCCCCGGGGCCGCGAGAGGCGGAGGCACTTAAGGTGTTCAAATGAAATTTGCATGACGAACGCGCACGCGGCGCGGAGTTTCAGTCGGCGGTGGTTCAGCGAAAAAATAACAGCCGCTGGCCGTTTAGCCGTGTACACACACGCACAGGCCCTGTGCACACCCACGCGCGCACATATTTTTTCCATCGCGGCTGGTAACGAGCACCCTGCGGGATACAGGTCCGCTGCCTTGCGGTGGTATATCGCCTAAAGAGCCAGGTGTTTTGCATAAATAACTGTCCCGGGACCCGATTCAATTTTCTCTAGGCGTTCCTGCCGGGTTAGACGGTTCTTAAAGCCCGCTGTCTAGTCGACACGGAAACTTTCGTTTTCGCGAGGAATCGCTCCGCTACGACCGCTTCCTGTCTGCCCAGCTTTGTCTGCTTCTACTTTCTTGGGACTACTTTCTTCGTTTCGTGGGGGAGCATGGGGCACTTTTATAGATGGATAGATAGGGTGATTCAGAAGTACTGTGAATTGAAGGGAGCGTGATAGGGGATGGGTGGGATTGTATGTTTGATAGGTAGACAGGGTGTTTTATGGAAAGAAAGGATAAGAAAAGGGAGCAGTTTGAGGATCTTACAATCGATTCGCATGAAATTTAATCTCATGGCTCGAAAGGTGACTGCAGGTCTTCAATTATTGGCGGAGCCATCCTCGGCCCCATTCCACGCGATTATTTGTGAAATATATTTGACGCTTGTCCCCTGGAGTCCTGAGATTCGGTCGGACAACGCAACATGTAATTCCGTGGATTGTTCACAGGCAGGTTTATGCATCGATCAGGATTCACGCGTAATGTATGTGCCCGATCGATGGGCAGTCGAAAAAAGGGGGTACCATGGATTTCATTAATATTCATTAGTGGTTTCAATTTCGACTCGCTCGTTTATCACTCGGACGAGCACAGCTGTATACTGATACGCGTCGATGCGCATTATTTTGGACAAGTTTGCGAGCAGAAAGCGTCGATTCTTTTCCCTGGCTGGAAAGTCAATCAAGCTGAATTGCGACAATACTCTATCGAAATTTTCAATTTTATTTTCATATTTTTCGATATTAGTAGAACAATATTGAGAGTATTTTGCACTTGGGCTTTAAACGTGGATGAAAAATCAAGTACGAAAAATTGTCGAATGCTTTAGCAAACACAATGGGAAACCATTGTTTGAGGTCAAAGGCGAATAAAAGAAAATTGAATTTTCCAATTATTGCGTCCTCGACGTAGGAAAATATCAGTGGATACTTTCCTTAGAGTGTATACAGAAGAAATTTATACCGAGTGTCCCAGGATTCAGTGACAAAATTTCGCACTTGAATTCCACCGATCTGAAGGTATCTAAAATCAGCTTTCCATTATTGGAACACTCTGTACATACTTTGCAAACACTTTCCAATTGTCACTTTATTTTCGCTCGTTCGAGGAATCGATGAACATCACGAGCCGCGGTCGAGCCTCGATCAAAGTGAGCATTTAATGTAACCGATGTGCGGCCTGTCGAGACAAATAAACATTCTATTGACGGACATGATTAAATTCCTTGATACAATCGATCGACAGGGGGGTAAATTATACGCTGAACGGGACAACGCTAGCTCGGTTACTAATTTGCCTATTAAATTGTGTCGGGGGCATAGTGTGGGCCACGCGTGCCGCTATGTTTTACTGCGTCCTTTGACGATATGATAGCCCCGCGACTAGTGTAAATTTTGCGAAGGGCCACGCCGATACGTTTACTCGCCTGTGTACACGTGTGTACGCACAGCATTAGTGTACGCTCGTAAATTTATAATACCTGTAAATGCGGATGGAAATAATGGTATCGCGTAGCTCATTAACGGGCACGCGCCTAACGCGATTATATCGATAGGTGGGGGTGAACTATGTACAGGGTGTTTGTGAGAAATTAGTAGTAGTTTGCTGCAAAGGGAAAGTAAAAATATGGAGCGCAATTTTAGTTATAAATTATTTGATAATAATTATTCTTCGTATGATTTAGTATCATATTTTAGCCAGACTTTCGCGAGGGAAATGATCGAGGGAAATCGTGTGCATTATAGAGCACGTTCGATCTTTTTTATCGAATTTAATTTTCCGCTTGCGCGATCCTTCGAAGCGCGGCACGTCATAGTTGTAAAACATTTTATTGAACTGTTTGGGCTAAGGCGTTCGCAGGGGTTGATGCCAGAAATATTCGAAGCCTCGAATAATACTGTCTCCCCTTGGGGGTGAACCGTAACTTATAGCAGCGACATAAAAAGTTGCGATGAATTCTAATAAGCTCGCCTTCTTTCGTTCCCACTATCGACATTGGACAACCTATTATTTAATTAATTTTTACGCCCTACGTGCATGGAATTTCGAAAAGCCACGAAATCAGTTTCCCTTCTTGACTTTCTGTCCTCGATACATCTGGTTTTACAGTTCTTCTCGTAGACTCTTGTTGCATTTGAATTTCCTGCTTTCGAAAAAAAAAATGACAAGACTTGATTGGATGAGGTAGAGTAAAGAGAGGAGTTCTCTTAGTTTCTTGGGTCGCTGATGATTCACTAGGGCAAGGACACAATGTACGAGGGATAATCACGTCACATCCGCATTGTAGGACTCACTCCCACGTTTCCATTGCTGTGGAGCTCCGCGAAAACTCCCCGATACCAATCCCCGTCTTTAACCCTTTCCTCGGGTTTCCAACTCCTCCATTACCGGAGACAGCTCGCATAAATGCTTTATTCATAAATCACCGAGCTTTTGATACTTTCCGCGTTGTCATCCCAGCAACATATATTTCTCTCGCGAAACAGTCCTCGAGCGTAACCCTTGAGCCATTCGTAGGATGGAAGAAACTCGAAGAGGCCCTTTTCCTCCTCCCTCCCTCGCGAGAAGACGCTGGAGAGATAAATAAATTGCGGAGGTCCTCTCTGTTTCTCCCGCGCGAGGCCAAGGGAGATGCCGAATTGTGCAAGAGACAAAGGAAATGAGATCCACGGATAAAGCCTTATAAATTTATTTATGCAATGGAAGTCGGCCCATTCGGATTGCAAGAGCGCGAAATTTAATTGGATCGTTTACAGGCGGCGCTTCTCGGGCCGCGGCATCAAAATAAACGCGCCTCCCAGCCTCTCACCCCCTTTGGCCTAACCCCCACTCTCTGGCTTCCTGTGCCTCATTGCCGCTTGTCATCGAAAAACAAAAGCGATATTCCATCGACTTTCCTCCTACGCGGTTCCTCCCTTAAACTCGCTACCCCAGAAGGACACTCGTGCTCCCTTTCCCTCGCGCCGCCGCGGCCGCAGCGATTTTATCATGTTTCGCGTACCCAACGATAAAGCAATCGGAATCGAGTGCGCACTCCGCTCTGGGAAAGGGTTTCGAGCGACGTTTTCCCTCCGCTTCCGTCGCGCCCCGACTCGTGCCTTTGACGGCGAGGATTCGTTCTTATCGGTTCACAGTGTGTCGCGTAAGGACGAATTAATTGTCCCACCCTCGAGTGGCCGTCGCAATTAATTCGAACCCTCCTCTTTCTTGCTGCGATTTTTGAGCGACGAGTGGATCGGTTAACGGTACACTTGAAGCGTTTTTGGGGAGAGGGATGATGGAGTCTCGGGGTTGTGGTTTTCACAGAGGAAGACTTTGGAATATTTCTTGTTTGTCTGAAGGTTAGGGTACGTGTTCACTTAAGAGTAAAACTATGGCTGCTCTCGAGAGTACTCTTGGATAGTGAATCTATCTGGGACAGTATTTCTCGGTTTATTTAGTTATTCTCATTTCAGTGATAGATAGTTAATACAGTATCCGAGAGTACTATCGAGACAGATAGAGTTTTACTTTAAAGTGAACACGTATTGTTGGTGAACATTGAAGTCCCCTTTGTCGAACGAAAAGCTGCTACTGCAGCCTGTATGAAGCGGTACCATAAAATTCTCAGAAGCTCGAGTCGAAAAAGGCCGAGTCTCGAAGTTAGAAGAGGAGAGTCGGTGATCAAAAAACGAGGCCGCAATTAAATCGCTCGTCTCCCCAGCGAGGGAATCTAGACGCCCCTCGGCAGAATATAAAAATTCCATTTACGAGAATCCTCGGGAACGTAAACGCGGCTTTTATTCGTGGAACAAGTAGTCGTCGCAGGCTTCGCCCCCGAGAGTCAGGGCGGCACCGCGAAATTGTGCGCCCTCTGAAGTGACAAATATTCGTGTACCTCTGTCCCCATATTTTCCGCGCTCATCTTTGAAAACGTTATCGCTGACAAAGTGTCTCGAAACGAGCACAAAGGGGGCCGCTTAAATCTCGTCGTTGCTGAAAAACATCCCCCGTTTTCCACCCCCTCGGACCACCCTCGCGACCGTCCTTCAGACCGGTTTATCTCATCGAAGCACCCCGCGGAATATTATTTCTGATATAATTCCCAGTCGTCGGGTTTCTTCCTGTCCGTGCACCAGCTCCCTCAACCCCTTTTTCGTCGTTACAATTCTCTTGTCACCCCTCCGTCCCTCTACCTCCACCCCTAGCACGCTTCTCTCCTCGCTCGTTTCTCCACGCTTTGGCTTCCCCTCGGCGACCGCAGCGTCGAGCCAGACTCCACCTATCCCCGTTTCATTAATTTTATCTGCGCGTTTTACGAGCGGCATCCGCAGCCCGAAACAAATTAATTGCGCCACGCCACTCGAATTAATTGGCGAGCCCGCGCGGACTCCTCGCGCGAAGCTGATTGCAACTTTCCCGCGCAAAAGTCTGCCAGCGATCGCTCTAGCCCCTCTATGCGCGGGTCTCATAGAAACCAGGCATGGATTCGATGAGCCAGACGCGTCTTTCACTAGCAACTTTCGAAAAACAGGGAAAGATGGGGTGAGGAGGGCCCTCGTGTACATAACCCGCCAGTCTGAGTCGCGTTCGCCCGCCAGTTAGCTCGTTATCTGTACACGCTGCGCTCCTAAATGCCATAGGAGAGAGTAGATGCTGAGGCAGGATCTTTTGGAACATTCAGACTGTTATTTTATTCTTATCTCCTGGGTTTGAGGGCTCGGTGCGTTTAGGGAGGCAGGGTGAAGCACGCAGTCCACCATTCACGTTCCCATTTCTATTACCATATCGTGGAAGAAGGGGAAGAGTTAAACCTTTGCCACTTGATTCCTTTTTTTTCCTACGTTTCAATGCCAAGTTACCTTTTTCGGTCGTTTCTTTCTTCCTTTCTTTTTTTCTTTTTTTTCGTAAGTTTGAAATTTAGGAGAGAAAAAGTGGTGTACTCTGCTCATCCCCTGGATTTTGTATCCCCGAGGACCTTAATTCTCCCTCCCCTTATCGGATCGAGTCCCCCGAAAATGTTCGCGGATCGTCCACTTAAATTTCACTTAAACTTTCGCCGAATCGCTCGCGCCATTAAACAGCTGGTGGGACGCGATTCGGATTCAATCGGCGAAGTGGGTCCCGTCGTGGGACGGAGGCGCGCAAGGGGGGCAGGTTAATTTCCGTCGTTATCAGGCGCGTGCTCGCGCACGAAAACGGAGAGAGGGCTCGTTAAAAACGCTGTTGTAATGGCGACATTGTGGCTCAGCCTCGAGCACCACTGTCGGCGCAATAACTGGCTATGACCTCGGTTTACATTCGGATTTACATGTAAACGCGCGTGAATCGCGGAAACTGCCTTCCAACTACTGCCAGCCATCGTTGCCGCACAACCTGCCGCCCCTTTCGCCCCTCGACCTCTGTGTTTCGCCCCTGTCGGACCAAGTAAATTGGTAACTAAGTGGCGGGGGTAATATCGGTAACAGTTTGCCACGGGAGGTTGTTGCTGTTTACGTTGCTGCTATTATATGTACACCGATCGAAGTTGCGCGGGTGGTGAGCGAGCAGAGGTGGGCGGAGTGGTGGAGGGGAAGTGGCTAACGATCATCGTAAAACTCTTCTTCGTCGGCCCGCTTCGACTTCCGACCTCAGCTAGCGATGCAATTCACGTGCGCGGTCTTATTGAGAGCGTGCAGCCAGAATCTACAGGAATTATCTTAGAATTTTTAATATCCCTTCGCCCCCTTTGGATTCGACCCTTCCCACATTTTGTTTTGGGTCCATGCATGGGGAGAAATCCAAGGGCTGGGGGATTTAATTTGCCTCATCAGTCATGAGTCGCTGAATAGTTTGCCATTTGCTTTTATTACGCGTCTCGTACACCCACGATTTTTTGGTGTTTACTGATTTGTAATCTGCTGTATAATAGTATTCTGAGGGACTCGTGTTTTAAACGAAGCGAATCACCTGCCAGTTAAGATCGCGATTCCCTGCGTCTGCAATTGTTCATCCCAAAGCGGCCGACAATTTGGCGACACCGCTTGCCAGACACCCTCGTATGTTCATTGCTGAAAAAAACTGAGCATTTCCGTCGTGACACCATTGAAATCGCGACAGTCCCGTGACAAAGGGGCGGTTTATCATAGCAATGTTCAGTATCCTTGAAATTGTGCCCACCCGCGAGCAAATAGAAAATCCGTGCGAGGCAACATATTCCATCCTCGCACAGGAAACCTCCAGACAGCGTTAACAGCTTGAAAACATTGTAGAATTTTTCTTGGCTCACCTGCTGCTTAGTTGAAAACTTATTCTTCTAGACACTATGACTTAAGTTACGTAATGTAGAGAGTGTTCCACAACAGCGTAGAAATTAAAGTAAATTATTACGTGTTGGAAAAATGTTTAGAATTCGCGTGAAAGGTGTCTGACTCGCTGATTATTCTACTGACTTTGCTGTGTCTGTCTTGTGACCTATTTTACTGAGTTTTGTGTGTCTCACTCGGGGCTTATTCTACTGACTTTACTGTGTCTGACTTTAGACTTACTCTACTGATGGCGACTGTTAGCTAGATCAGGCACAAGGGAGTCAGTAGAATAAGTCCCAAGTCAGACACATCATACGCACATTCTAGTGGTTATCTTAAAACGAAGCTTGAAACACAATTTCATTTATCTTTATTTTCCCCCTTATTTTAACATGTACAATCACCTTCTAAAACTTCCTGACACCTGTCGTCGATCACCCCGTATCTTTGTCAAAATTCGTCTACTGAAAAATACCTCTAGTACTTCCCCAATATTTCCCACGTCCACGGAAATAATTCGAAGTTTAAAACAGCCTAGTCAGCTGCGAAGCTATTCGCATTTCACCTGGTAGCTACGCCGACTGCATAATTAATGGCCGACGAAGGGCAGGGTTGGTTCCGTTAATGAAGCAGAGCGATAGTTACGGCATCGGCGTGTCCCGCGTGCGAAGCAACGCCGTAAGAATATTGAAAGAAGCTGGGCGGAGGGGGCGAGGGATAGTAGTCAGAGTCTCGGCGAAATTAAGTGTTTCCGCCTGCGACTAAATGTTTCACATGGCACTTGTGCTGGACCGCCGCGCGAGGCTACAATGGGCCGCAATAAAGTGTTAAGAAAACTTGGTCGGCTGACGGGAGACGGCAGCGAGACTACTGCGGTGGTCGGCGCACCTCGAGCATACGAATATCCGCATCAGCGTGCGGTGCTCCCTTGTCCTCGTCACCCGCCTTCGCCCCTCGCTCCCTCTGCCACCCCTCGCATCCCTTTCTTCCGCTATCTCTATTTACACGGTACGTGTATGGCCTGTGATGCGAGCTGTTCCTTCGCCCCCTCGTCGCCCCTCGCCGCTGGTGAGGCCAGTTCGCTCCTTTCCCCTCCGCCTTTCTTCGCCATCACGTCCTTCGTTCTCTCGCTCGTCTTCTTCTTTTCAACCCTCCTCGGTTCCGCCACCCCCTCCTCGCCGCCCTCGTGCTTCCCTCGACCATGAACGCGCCGCCACCACGACAGGATATCGCCAAGTAAGTTCCCGCTCGTTCGAGCAGGGTCTCAATCCAATAACCATTTAAGAGCCTTACACTCGTACCTTACACGTCGAGGAAGCCGCTTTTACACCCCACACCGATCCTCACCCCTTCCCACGGTTCTCTCGCTCTGGCTGGCTGCCCTGCCGCCAGCCTCCCTCGACCTCTCTTTCTCTCTCTCTCTTTGTCTCTCACTCTCGCGCCTCTTTATTGCCTTTGCATCCCTCTGGACACGTCAGTGGATGGTAATGGGGTTAGCCAGGTCATGTAAATGTACTTAGGTGTCTCCGAGCGGAGATAGAGAGGCTGACGGCGTGTGCCGTATTAGAAAGCATTCGTTTTTCTATCGGTCACGCGTTTGTCGTTAATGTTTGATCGTGTACGCCTCAGGCCTGCAGAGGAGGCGTACTTTTAGACGGCTCATTACGTCTGGTCGTTAGTTTCTTCGTTCCCTGACCATGTGGAACCTACTGTCTCTCTTCGAGAAGGGTGACTGGGAAGGGGAGGATAGAGGGACGTCAGTTAGCGTGGTTGAAACAGCTGTAATATGAGTATAATCTTATCGTCCACCCTCTTTCCTTAGGGGGAAATTAGAAAATGATGTCGTCAAAGTTAATGTTCACCTGCAAGTTTGTCTAACGTCCTCAGATGAGGAGAGTCGAAGACAGGGTATTGTTATTCTGAAATTTGCTTTTTAAAGGGCGCAAGAATGTCATTAATATTCATGTTGGACTCGTGGACGCGTCAGGAAGGCTCCGAACCTTCCCCGCTGTCCTCGACAGTTTTCTTCCCTTGTTGGAACCCTTTAAACGCGTCAACGGAGGACAATGGGTTAAGTAGTGCATGTAAACATACTTAAGGGTGTCTGAATGAGGGAAAAAGAAAACAATACGGCTGTGAAATTAAAAAGCATCGGTGTCGACGAGGTGTCGCCAGCATCCGCCCAGCATATTAATATACTTATTTTCACCCCTATTGGGCGAAGGATCTCTGTGCCCAGGGTGGCTTATTTATATTGCTTTATTTACTCCTGGGAGGTAATTAATTTTTTATGGCGTTCATTGATACTTAACTCCTCTCTCACAGAATACTCTTTTTTTATTTGCTACAAAACTTCCAAGCAAATATTCTTTCAATGCTCTTCTTCCCTATGTCTTGTTTTCTTTCCTTTATCCCTTGTCGTTTTGCTCTACGACCCTTGCAGTTCGCCTATACGGACATCCTTAATGCACAGCAGAACGAGGAACAACGATATGGGAAGGAGGGGAGTTAAGAGACATTTATTTCAATATCAACGACGCGTCTGGATCGCCTCCGATTTACCGATACGAGTTTAATTTCCGTGTGGCCCGTGATTTGTTGCAATATATCGAACGTGAAGTCACGCGTGTCTCCACGGTTATTTATTATCGATTTCCCACTTTCTTCGTTCTTTTTTTTTAATTTTCCATAGGATACTCGACGATATGGCGCGTAACTCAGACCTCGCGGAAGTGGTCGACAGCCGCAACCATATGGTAACCGAAGTATGAGTGTTCCGTGGTTGAAGTATCAGGAATGGCAATCTTAGTATTCCAGATCAAAGAATTCTAGAATTATTTAAGTCTCATCGTGAAGAATTATGTAAACCTTATTTGGTGACCTCTACGAAAGTAAATCTTCAGCATTTCATAAGTTGTATAAACAAAACAAAGAAATGTAATATATAGCACGATTATCGAATGGAAGAATTAACCCTGTCGCGAGGAACGATGGAAATTTCGTATCTCTCATTCGTCAGTCGCGTGACGCGAAATCAACTCGATAACTCTTACTGTAAACATCACGAGGATGAACTTTCGGACATGTATGCCACCAGTGATCTCGGTTCCTTGATTTAACAATTGTTGCTTAGGTCGACACTCGCGATTGAAGCATTAGTCGGCGCGCGATTAATTACCCCCTATTGAGAGTCAGAGGTAATTGGATCGCAATGAACTCTTATCTTGACAGCGGTTAATCGCCTGACCGGTCACCGCTTTTTATCTATCGAAAACGTTCTCGATGGTCCATTTCGAGGATGTTTACAAACGCGGATTGCGTGTGAGATAGTGGTTAAATATAAATTGCGCAGTGCAAAAATAGCACGTGGATTCTGATAATGTCTACTCGGATACCGCGTATTTTTGGACTCGTAATCGCGAACCACTTCCAAAATATTTGCGATAATTGCGCGGGTTTATTTATGCAAGAGATAGTATTAGAGCAAAGTGTAGTAGGTAAATAAAAATATAATAAATATTCAATTAGCTTGGTATAAATCACTCAAGATTAACGTGTTTATGTTGTCATTATTTTCGTCTTCGTGAAAAAAAGTGTTGTTTTGATTTAAAAAAAAGAAAATGATAATTCTTCAATAGTATTCTGAGTGTGACTTGGCTCATCACTGACCTTTAATCTGACCTTATATTGACTTCGGAAAAAGTTGAAAAAATAATAATTGCTTCTGGTTTGTTTGTTTCAGATTGAGGAGGATCCATCGCAGAAGGAAAGAGTGAGTACAGAAGCATTGTACATTTTTTCTATTTGGAAATTTGGGCTGAAGAGCTTTTTCTCGAATTCTCTTTGGCTGAAAATAGTCGGAGAAGGGTCTCGCTTATTATACAGATCGCGAATTTCCGTGCCCTCGACCGACGCCCCTATTTTTCGCCCTTCTTTCGGATTCCACTGTCGCGTCTAGCAATGTCTTTTGATTTCACCGACAAATCCTGCATCCAATCTTGGCGAAGGGACCGCAGGTCTGTCCTTTTCGTCTGAAAGAACGATTGGGGATTTCTGCTAGAATTCAAACGAATCTTGTCCGTCACCAGCCCTGAAACGAATTCCTGGACCTTGTCGGGAGATCAAGACGCGATCGTTCACGATTGAACCCGAAGAGAGTCTGTGACACGCTGCTGTGATAGAGTAGACAGTACGTTGTCTGTGATACGATTCCTTTCTGCGGGGTAAATTCACTTTTTCTCTGAATTTGCACGCTTCCTCAGCGTGGATCTTCAGCGAAGTTCGTATCTGACGATAAGATTATTCTTTTGAGAGGAATTCGTCGATAACGAGGTATCTGCGAAACGGAGAATTTAGTGGCGCCTAAAAACGAAAAAAATTCATAATAACAGCATATCTTCGCGAAGATATTGAAAACAGTAATATTCCACTCAGAGAAATCGAATGTTTGCGAAAGAATCGGTAATAGCAACATATATTCCTAAAGGAACGAATACGGATATTCCTTCGCGAAGAAAGAAGATAATCGCGTTCCATTAGGATGAAATCAACGATATTTCACCGCAAAGAAATCTGCCGTATTACAATAATATTCTTTCGCAAAGATATGAAATGTACTCCAAAGCAAGTGATTCTCACCGAACCTCGTATCTTCTCACGAAGGTTCGCTGTTGTTGAAAAACATTTCCTCATCTTATCGCCGTGAAATTACACTCCGTGAATAATATCATTCTTATCAAGGAACCTTACATTCACCGTCTCCAGCACTTTAACTGGAAATATTTTCACTGCCCATAACTTAGTCCTTTCTCTCGGTAACATGTTCAGCGGTGAAGATTGGACCGAAGCTCGTTCCGAAAAATCAATACCTGTGCTTCGCGATCCCGTGACTTCGCGTAGTATAAGAGAAACCGGTATAGCTGGGAATGGAGGGTCGTCAGAAGGGTCTATCCCACGTATTTGCTGCACATCTCGTATGTAACCTCCGCGATTGGAAGATCCATCGTAATCGAGGGTTCTCGGTTACCTTTTCTCTTTCTGCGGTTCTTCTCTCCTGAACGATCTCGCTCAGACACTCGAACTTCACGGGATTCCCGGTTCTCGGGTTTCGAGGCGCCTTCGACGTCGAATTGCCCGTGTTTGTCGAATTAACGACGGGGATTCAATTTCAGCAACAGTCGTCGCGTAAGTTCGAGCCGTCTGGTTCTTCTCGTTTCGTTCCGCGCAAAAAGGATCCGCTGTCTGGGCAGCGTGGCAGAGGCAAAGGGACCGCCGTTCCATCTTTCTCCCGAGCGGCTGGGGTAATTTTCTTAAACACAATTCCTGTCGGCGTGTTCGCGGGGCTCGTGCTGCGCCCGTGGAAACAGCCCTAAAGCACGAAGCTTAACTTTATTGTACGACTTTCGGACGAACAGAGCGCGAAGTTTTCATGGCTATGAGGGAAGTCTTATACTCGTAAAAATAAGTGTACTGCAAGGTGGTTTAACGGTGTCTTAAGCAGTGAGCAACGCGCCGCTTAAATTCCTCCAGACCGCCGCAAATTGTGGATGAAGAATTTTCGAGGGAACGCTTCTGCTACTCCGTCCGCGACGCATGCAAATTCGGGGGGATAATGGAGGGTAATATTGGGATTGGAAGTTAATCAACTGTTAGTGTGTTTGTGTGGAGAAACGATTTTCTCAAATGACGGTAACTCGAACTCTGAAAGCTGCCCTTTGAACTATACGCAATATTAATCCGAAATAACTTTTGTTAAAATCAATATTTGCAGAGTTATCGAAACCTCGTCCCAGTTACGTGACTAACTCTGTGATCTCGGTTGTTTAAATATTGTACGACCAGCAATCGGTTAACTGAAAAATGAACTGCGTCCTTTCTGGGAAGTTAATCAAATTAATGACTTTTATTGCAATTAGGTATAGAAAGGTATCTCGTGTGTATGCTCGTCGATCTAATTTCACTAAAATTTCTACGTACTCCGACCAAATTGAAAGCTTTCCAATTCTCGTTCCCGTGTTGTCAATCGGTAAAAACTATATGTACGAAATTTTCGACTAGTTATATTTCATTCCCCTCGTTGATGAATTAGCTTCAAGATTCATCCAGTCCTCTGACAAGTACACGTCAGAGCAGCCTCGTTCATCAGCGCAAAATTCACTCCCTCGAAGTGTCTTCTCTTCCGGGAACGCGCCATTAAACCTCTTCCTCATTCCGAGGATGAGCAGGAGGGGTGTCATTTCGAACGTGTCAAGGTGTTAAGACCGTGACACAGTTCCTCGTTATCTAACAAGCCTTTTGTGTTGCATGAAAGGACGTCACCTTAATCACTAGGAAGACTAGCTAAGGAATATTGGGATCCTCGTTGATTTCTGATATGTTTAATCCTTCGCTGCTATGGATTAATATTATACGCAGATTATAGAAAATTCCGCTGGAAGGAAATGTAGTGACCGAAAAACAGAAAATATTTTACACTCTTGAAATTTTCTTCACTTTATTCGAATGCGTATTAATTATAACTCAAAAAAAAAAAAAAATAAATGTCCCAGTATGCAAGTAGTATAAAAATTAAATTTCATAGAAATTGTCAAACGTACTGTTCTTAATGTTAGCGGAGAAATAAGAGCGATAAAAAGTTTAGGAACTGTGTGTAGACATCGTCCAAGAACACTGTTCCCGAACTGTTCCCTATTGCAGAGGCAGCTTTAAGCGTCCAGGTACTGGGACATTCACCTCACTATCTAAAAAAGCAGCGACCTCCCATCGCGAAGCTCGCATCCACGGATAAGCCGAGCTCCGAGGTGAGCGGCTCGCGGTCTCGGAGGGTGTCCCTCGAAGGGTAGAAGTAAAGGAAATCGGGCATCGAGGCGGAAAGAGGGCCCCTGGAAAAGGTACCATTAAAGTTCCACACGGTGCGCTCGGCCGTTTCTCGCATCCGCGTGGCGCGGCGTCTCTCCCGTCGATATCCATATGCAGTAGCCCGAGGAAATAAGCTCGCTCGTAAATAAGAAAAGTTCTTGCGTCTTCCACGGCGAAGGGGTGCTCGAGGCTCCTCCCCGCTCTCTCTCAACCTCCCCTCTGCCCAGCGTCTTTCTCTCTCCGTGGGCGCGTGGCTTCCAAGATATCGGGTGATTTGTTGCGATTCCCTCTCTTCTTCGGTCGAGCACTCGCGACGGAAGCGGTGCTGCTGGCCCCGCGGCACCGATACACCGATAATTCCGGTGCTTTGGCCGCGGTAATGGCGTCGCGGAGGGTTGGCCCGGGCTCCTTTTCGCCCCCTCTGGCATATTATTTACCCCCACCGCCGCGGAATAATGCACCGGACGATAAATATTTGTTATTGCTCGTTGACGAATTAAAAGGGGCCGTCGCGAATGGCAACGAAAATGGCCGTGTAATGGCCGACGGCGAACAAGCGCGGCCTGTTACAGCGAAATATCGCGGGGTTAATCCCGTATCGATGGAAACGAAACTGCGAAACTTTCGGATTTTTCCCTCCCCTATCCCCTCGCTTTCGGCCTGCTCTCGATGGTTTTGCGTAAGGCAACGAAACGCTTCCAGCGAGCCTGTCCGCTGGACGATATTTATGGATTTTCACACGCGAGCGTTTTGGAAAAATACGCGTCGACAAATAAACCGTTGCAACGACGAGCTGTAAGCGTTACAAATATTTGAATATCGAGAGATATTCGTCGAACAGAAAATAGGCTTCATGGGGAAGTAGTGGATGGGAACAATTTATTATTGGATTGAGTTTTTCCAGGGTTTCTCGAGGTCTTTTTTTCTCCCGTGTTTGATTATAATGTTCCTGGTTGAATTTCTGTAATATCGAAGCGAACCCCTGGGTATATCAGTCGAGCTTTAGCTGTCGAGAGGAGGCTTGAAATTGTCTCTATTTGATAGTCTATTTATTCCAACTTGAAATTAATAGTTATTCATATTTCAGTATTCTCATTTTTTAACAATCCCAAGGGAGGTCTTTACTTCAAATTATGCACAGTTATTGCGGCGTTCGATTCCGTGGAGGCTGCATCTCATTACCGTTCACCCACTTTCTTCTCGAGGGTCATAAATCTGTTGGAGTAAAAAGGTCGATGGACACGAAGGAAAAGCGTTATCGCTCGGAAAACGGTACGTCGTGGCATCTCAGCGAGCTGGACGCGAATAAGCTTTTTCAAAATTACCGTGCACGCGCGCGCACCGATGCTCGGTGAAATATGGCGACGCGTAAATCAATCTTCGTGAAACTATAACGCGCGACTGAGTAATCGTGGGGTCGCGTCACTTAAATTTCGCTGGAACGCGGTGTCACCGTAGCTGCAGCTCGTACATCCAGGGAAAACTGCTCATACATCGAGGAAAACCGTCGACCCGCGAATTATTGCGTTGACAAGTGCGAACACGCGTCGCGATCGCGTTGTAGGCCACCTTGTATCGCGAAAGTAACGAATAGTTGACATTTACAAAGTAGTTTCTGTGCAGGGGGTTCGATAATAGGTGTCATACATTTTGACAAGTGATTCTATATGCCAGAATGAAAGGAAAATTAAGTCTTCATTTCCACGTTAATAATTGCTGAAAAAAAAAATCTAGACTATACGTGAAATATGTCTGACTAGTAACCTATTCTACTGGCTCTGCTGCGTCTGACTCGCGACTTATTCTAGTGTCTTCGCTGTGCCTCGCTCGATAGTGCACGTCAGCAGTAGAATAAGTCTCAAGTCAGACACAATTCTGCAACCCTATCGTTAACTCTTAACTACTGGCACTGACAATCATCTTTTTCACTGGGGGATTAATTCAGTAACAGTCCAATACATCTAAGTAGAGGTGTATATCGCTTCTCCAGCCATATCGAAGCCCTTCTCGAGAATTCCGTGTATGTTCCTCCGCGTCGAACAGACTGCGTCATCGCTCGAGCGCGGAAACTAGCGGAAAAAGAAGGTTCGCGGAAAGGCGAGGGTGAGATGAAGTTGGCAGAGGAAATACGTTCCACGCTTCTTATCCGCCGAAATCTCGTGAATGATCGTCGGTGATTTAGTGGAGCGCCGGCCGGTATCTCTGAAATCTCGAAACTTATGGCGGTGCCGTGGCATTCGCAGCATTCCGCGGAAAGTCGACACCGGATTCGCGCTGCACGCGTGATCCAAGAGATTCCCGCTGGAAAAAACTTTTGGCGCTCTGCTCCGATTCCCCCACGATTCCCTCCATTAGACGAAACGATTCTTTGGAAGCTACTCGCCAGGTTACTGGCCAGAAATCCATATTCACTTACTACTGATTTTCCATTGGGCAATTTAGCAGAGACTTGAGGTGATGTACAAAAGGAAAATAAGTAACTAGAAATATATTTTATTGATAATACGTGTATATATGCTAGTAGCTCGTGCATTAGCTGGAATCGTTCGCTCGTGCAGAATGCTCGATGGCCTCTGCCTTTTCGACGACGAGGTATCTTCTCAAGGGCACACCGAAAACCCCTTTGTTCTTCGGTGTAAGTGTGACGCTTGCAGTCATGCAGTCACTGCAAGTCTGTTGCCTGGCCTGTTAAGGGTCTGAAGGCTCTCTCAGCGTTGCTAAATAATCCAGGTTTTTTTTCTAACACGCGATTCATATGTGTCGCCACAGATTAAAAGTCTCACACCATAATTGAGTCATTGGTTCCGTCATGATCTGAGGAAACGCTCGAATAGAATGTCATAAATCTATCTTTCAACTAAGGAACCCGATCAGAGATCCTTCAGAGCGCCTTTCCCCTCCCCTATAGGAATTTAAGAAATAACCTTCCTCCCCATGTTATAAGGGAGAGAGGTGCCGAGTCAGGAATTCGAAAAGCCTTGTATTTTCCAAAAGGCTCGCGACGCCGGAAGCAGCCTCGGAACAGCGGGGGTGGCAGAGATGGTGCAGGATGATAGAGGGTAGACGCGGTGCTGATGCGACGCGACGCGATGGAGCAGCGTCCAGAGTGGGTGCGGGGATCTATATATAAAATAATCCCCAGAAATGGAGGGAATAAATCACTCGAGTCGTGAGAGGCATTCCTGATCAGATAGGAGGGGTTTGGAAACGGGATAAAAACGCTCTGTCTCCGTTGGATCGCAAGGAGCTTCGCTCTGACCGCTTCGCCACCCTTGCTCACCCTTGCCCCGACCTCCCCTCGCCCTCCCCAGGCTTTTCATCCCCCGTCAGCGTGTCCAGTCGCCTCGTCCTTTGTGCCCATTAGCAGCAGTCCATTATTCGACCACGTCAATTACAGTCTCTGCGCCTAACGACTGAAGAATTCGACGTGCCGCGAGACGCGAACCCTTACGTTCCTCTCCCTGTCGGACACTCGAGTGCCCTCGAGTCCACTGGGCTATCGAGGATTGATAGACGGAAGGGTTCGCTCCTATTCGCAAAGTCGAGAACGATCCCGCATCGTGAGCACGCTTTTCGTTTCGACCAGTCTCGACGCTCATTTGATTCTGGACGTGTTTGTTCGTCGAACACTGTCCCTCCCCGCCTCTTTGTCTTTGTTCAAGGCCTGAACAAACATCGCCCCGGCCTGTCGAATTCATCCGAGGATAAACAGCCCCAGCATCGTTCTTCGACGTTTATCCCATCCTGGGCACTGTCTTATATTGGCGAGTCGAGGATCTTGGATCTGATGGGTCATTTGACTGATGTTGATAGAGGTGGGATAGGGGTTAGGCCCTAGGGTCGGATATTTCGGATTAGGAAGCTTTGTCTCTGTCATCGATGAAGACGCAACTGGACGACCATGAACTAATCGATCTCTAAGAAAAATGTAGTAATTACAACTGACCGACGTGTGGATAATAAATCGAGTTCGCTTGGCCTCGACCTATCGAGGTCATGGAGTCGAGCGAAGGCGATCACGCAACTGATCAAAGGTTGATGAATATCCTGACGGGTTAACGAGTTTCCTCGGCCGTCAGGCTGCAGACTTCGTTTATCCTCGATGCACGTTCAGACTTATAAAGCAGCGAGATTCCAAGCAGAAGGGGAGCCAGATAATTCCGACGTTTTTCATTTCGACGCTCCATGCACGATTTATTTAATCTCGCCGTCTAATGAAGCCGATCGCGAGCCTGGATCCTGCCGTCCTTCGATCTTAATCCCAGGAAAATTGCGTCCCTCGATTTCACTTCGTTGAATTAAGCGCCATCGCGCCCTTCTAGATACTCCCCCGCTTGCCCCCTGCACTTGGCTTGCACCATCAACTTTCGACCCCTTTTCCTTCGAGGACTTGCGACCTACATCTTTTTCTCACGCGATATGCTGGAGTTACAGGAAAAAGGTACCTTCTAGAAAGATATTAATAGGACGTGGGTATTATATATGTCCCATGAGAAGTCTCTTCGAAAACGTTAGGGACAATGCTTTCCAGGGGACTTCTCATGGAACATGAATGTTATGTCCTGTGACACGGGATGTTTCTAGATGAAAATGGATTAACCAAGGAACACAAGTTGAGGAGATAAGCAGCTTTTGTGTAGGCACGTGTATGCTTACTAGTTACAAAATAATTTCAACTGGTACTTAATGTTCTTTTGAAATGAAATAATTCTCGATAGCAGTAAACCTCGTTTCACCCTAACAGATGATTTCCCCGACGGGATACCAGGGGATGGTAAAATATCGCACACCTCCTGGCTCCCTTTTTCCGTTCTTCGACTCGTTTTACATCCCGTTTCCGAGCTCGCGAGGCCCGTCAGCCTCTGATTGATGCGTCGAAAGTCCTCGCAAAAAGTCGCTGCGTGCGAAAGAAACTCGTCCTGTGTCTACAGGGTGTTTACATAATGCGTCTGCAATTGTACACGGCGGCATGCACCTAAAGCCGATGGCTGCCGATTCCTCGCGTAAAAGAAAACTTTGCGAACAGGCTGTACGCTCGGGTCGTTAAGCAGAAATTTGCCGGAGTGACATCGAAGGCGTGACATCTCCAGCGCGTTGGAAAAAGGTTGCGGCGTCGCCTGTAATGGGAGCAAGCTGGCGGATACGCTACTCCATATGTCGCTACCAATATCGGCTGGTCATCGATCATTTCGAGCTTCTTCTTCGAGTGGCAGCCATCGTCGGATAGACGGAGCAGGCTGTTCCAGGATTGGCCCATAGACGCAGCGATGCACGAGCCGATGGACCACCCTGCCCCTCGGCCAAAAGTTTGGCAAATTGGGCGCGAGGGGGATGGCTGGTTCAAAATTCGACTACTTTCTCGATAATAACCGGCAAAAGGATCGTTTGTCGCAGCGTCACGAGCGTTTGAAGCGATGGCAGGACGTTGGAGGGTCGAAAGTCGCTTTCACGCAAATTAATTGAAACGAGCGAACGCGTTGTAGAGAGTAATGCAAAATTTTGCGCGGCCACTTCGCTCTCGGGGTTTTCTCGTTAATAGATTCCCCCTGATGGGATCGTAACGAACGTGCTCTCGACAACTCGATTTCTATATTTCACGCTTTTACGCTCCACCCCTCTGTCCCTCTCCTTCTATCTCGCCCTCTCTGTCCCTCTGCCGCCTTTTCGCGCGTAATTTCGTCGCCGGTGATAAATAGACTCGGCGGAGGCTTCATCGAACGTCGAACGCCGCTAACAGGATATCGGCTCCTCTTGGCTCGTCCTGCCGAAGAAAAAGGCGACGGCGGGGGTAGGGAAGAAAAAGAAGGGAGGACGACGAGGAAGGCAAAGAAGAAGCGTTCCTGTTGTACCGTTGATCGTGTTTACTCTGCTCCGCTGGTGTATCGAAGGTCTGCTCGCGGCTGGAATGCTGATCGCTTCCAGTCGCGTACCTGAGCCCGCCTGCGTGCGCTCGCTCGCTCGGGCACGCACGTCTGATTTATGCGTTGTCGCGGCAAATTTATGGGTTCGCGACGAACGAAGTTATGAGAAGGGCATCGTGGTGGGAGCGCGGAGGGACGCGAGGAAAAGTCGGAAGGAAAGCCGATGCCAAGGGAGGGCAGAGGCTCGCTTAGTATGCGTTGCCATTCTCACGGCATTTCCATTAACTCCGCGGCTGCGACGGATCGCGGGGACACGTGGAAAAAATACCCGTAAACGCCTCTGTCTACCCTCGCGTTATCGCGTTGCCCTCGCTCTTAAGGTAACGACTTGGACAGAGCTCTATCGTCACTTTCGTAATCCTTCTTCCAAACGTGCTGCTCTGCCCGAGCTTTATTGCGACATTAGCTCGTCCCTCGATGAGTAAATGTTTCCCATTCAAGGCAATGCTTCTTCTTGTTATGTCTCTACTGAAAGGAGAACGAGGGACATCCTGTTGTCCCCTGTTGCTGGGTGTTGGAAAATGTTTGTGACAAACCTCAACTTCTAGCTACTCTCAAGAACTGGATAAATTTTTTGGGGGACTTACTTTGCAGGAAATTTCAAGCTTGAAGCCTTTCCTTTTCAACGAGACCTTAGCGAATGAGATACGATTTTTTTTTCGCCGAGTTATCGCGCTCTGAATGAAAAATGTCAGTGTGGGATCAGAATGACGCGATGATCTAGAGATCCAAAAAATTGCCAATATTTGAGCTACTGTAACTTTGTGAAAAAAAATCGTATGGAAATGAGCCTGGTCTCATTTTAAAGGGAAAAGCTTCTACTTTATCATCCCTGAATTGAATTTTCTCAGAAAAATTTTCGTACTCATTTATGCGTCGAAAAAGAGAAGGTTGTTTTTCTTGAAATTTTTCCCAAATTCAGTCAGTTTTCTAGAACTAAATAAATTTTTTTGGAGACTTATTTTGCAGTATATTACAAGCCTGAAACCTC
Source organism: Calliopsis andreniformis (assembly GCF_051401765.1). NCBI lineage: Eukaryota > Metazoa > Arthropoda > Insecta > Hymenoptera > Andrenidae > Calliopsis > Calliopsis andreniformis. The sequence goes on from NC_135063.1 coordinate 13,524,118, forward strand.
CCCTTTCGAACGAGACCTTGCTGAGTGATCTACGATTTTTTTTCGCTGAGTTACGGCAGTTTGAGTAAAAAGTGGGACTTCGCCAACAGAATAGCGCAATAATCCAGGGGTCGAAAAAATAGTCGATCTTTGAGCTACTGTAACTTTGCGAAAAAAAATCGCATGGAAGTGAGCCTGGTCTCATTTTAAAGGGAAAAGCTTCTACTTTATCATCCCTGAATTGAATTTTCTCAGAAAAATTTTCGTACTCATTTATGCGTCGAAAAAGAGAAGGTTGTTTTTCTTGAAATTTTTCCCAAATTCAGTCAGTTTTCTAGAACTAAATAAATTTTTTTGGAGACTTATTTTGTAGTAGATTACAAGCCTGAAGCCTCCACTTTCGAAAGAGACCTTGCTGAGTGATCTACGATTTTTTTTCGCTGAGTTACGGCAGTTTAAGTAAAAAGTGGGACTTCGCCACCAGAATAGCGCAATGATCCAGGGGTCGAAAAAATAGTCGATCTTTGAGCTACTGTAACTTTGCGAAAAAAAATCGCATAGCAATGAGCCTGGTCTCATTTTAAAGGGAAAAGCTTCTACTTTATCATCCCTGAACTGAATTTTCTCAGAAAAATTGTCGTACTCACTTGTACGTCGAGAAAGAGAAGGTTCTTTTTTTCACGCGCCACACTTTGCCTATCGTTAATATACGCCTTTATTAGCGTCCTGGATACTAGTTTCATAGAGTCCCCCCATCATCTCTATCACATTTAATCTTCCGCCTCTACTTCAGTCTTCCCCAGAAAGTTTGTTCAAGTGCACTCAAGTTCAGTGTACAGAGTCAGGCAAAACCTCATCAGTCCGCGAAGCATCAATAAGAAAAGGGAAGGGTATCGCTGCAACATCGGATAAAGTCGTAAAGTAGAACGAGGGGTAAAAGTCCTAGAGTCGGTGGAGTCCATAACTCGAAATTGTCGCGTGTCTACCCTCGAGCGAGGTGGCGAAACGGCCCGAAGTCGTTTCCTCGCCTCTTCGCGTTGCGTACACGTGCACTTACGTGTGCCATATACGAGAACCCCTCCATTTTCGGTGGCTGCGTGTGAAAATTCATGGCATTTCAGTGGAAAGTTCGAGGGAGGGACCAAGTAAATGGAAAAAATCCATTACGCGGTTTTATTCGACTCCCGTTACGATATCGGCCCGCCACTTTTTAATTATATTTCTGCCCATACGTGGCCGCCGTTCCCTCGTGGGAGCATTTTCGCAGGAATTTTTATTTCCGTGACCGGGACCCGCCGACGTCTCGCACGTTTTCGATCACTTTCCCTGTCAGATTCGACGAATCTAATTATCTCGCCGCGTTGTCCGCTTGTTTCTTTTTTATCCCATTTTTGGTACGTGCAGGGAGCTTCGGGAGGAGGGACCTTCATTGCAAACATTTGGGGCGAATGAAAAGGGGAATTTCGTTTGCCTTCCAGTCGGAAGTGAAAATTGTATTTCTTGTCCTGGGTCCATTTAACCTGCTAACCGAGGAAATAGAGTTAGCTTATCACAGGGGAGCTGCTCTCTATTGACCGAAGTGATACAGTTCATCGCGAATATTTAATAATAATACTCGCACAAAATGAGGAAATCTTTTTAATAAGCTGTTATTTATGGACAAATTATCCACAGATAACGTTTCAAAATATTGCAATTCCAAAATCAGCGAAATTGGGTAGGACGAATCATTCATCGGGGAACCTGGAGTATGCATTGGATACGATCTTCGCTAGAGATCAAATATTTTCGTAATTAGCTCCCCTCTGTCTATGGCTGTTGCGATTGATTTAATAAAGTGTCGCCTTGAATCCATTTCCGCGATCGCACGCAAATTGAATGGATGGTTATTGCGGAGGTCTGTATCGAGCCAGCGTTTTCGATATACGATTCGACATTAATAAAATAACTTGGACACGGTCAGCCTGTGGTGTTCGATAAAATGAATCGCTGGCCTATCGTGTTGCTTTCCACTAGCATCCAATTTGCCACAGATTCAAGTTTCAATGAGCTATTCGAAAGAATCAGTAAACAGAGAAAATTAGTCTACTCCTAAGGCTGCTGTTAGGATGCGTTTTCTCACGAATATATCTGAACTTGTCTCGCTCATACGATAAATAATCGAGACATATTCGTCAGAACATCAGTTCGTCGCAACATGCATCCACTGTAACCGCAGACGAGATCTGCTGACCTTCACGCAATATTCTCCAAACACGACGCAAGAATTGTCTTGTTTCTTCCTCCCTGTCTCGAGCATCGCCCCTTGGATGACGCCCACGTGTTACATTCTACATCTCAGAAGGGAAATTCGCTGAACGTGTTCTGACGTATTCGCAGGATGTTCGATCGGCACAACAAGTGCCTCTTCCTTTTCCTTTTCTTCGGCTTCCTCGTCCCGTCGACGCTGCCCCTCTCGATCCTTCTCGAGGGTGACTTCTCTCTCTCTCCTTTTCGAAGAAGTTTGGCAATTTGTAAGCCAGCGTCGTCCACGGAGATCGAGGATATACGCACGTGCTATGTGGCCATGCATGCTACCGTGTATGTGCAGGAATCATGCATATATGCATGGCACATAATATACATACATATATGCATAAGCAGGAAGAGGGGGAGATAAGGTGGGAAGGAAGAATCACTTGCAGAAGGACTACTCGCCTTTGAGGACGACTGCCATGCACAACTAACAGTGGATCTTATTTTCATCGAATATTCTAACTCATCTTTCGCAGATTTTATTTTTACAACAAAAAGGGGTGTGCTATAGACTAGATACTTGAATTTTATGTCGCAATTTTTTTTTTTTTTAGATATATGCAACTCATTTTTGGTTCTCGTTCGTCTCTCGCTAAAATCGTAGCTCTTTTTTTCTAGAATTTCTAGAAAGCGTATAGCGAAGCTGATCCGCGAAACAGTTTTCGGGGACAGCGAGGTTTCCGTAAAATTAATTTCTGTCGCGTCAGATACGCGTTTCCCCCGCGAATGTATAGCCGGGAGAAAACAATTTACGATTGATTCCGGTGCGATTGTCAAAGGGGGCAGCCTCGCGAATCACGCGCTCGTACGCTTTTGCCCGCGATCCGCTTGGCGAAATACGCGCGCTGGGGAGCCCGCGTTAACCGTTTCCGTGCCCAGCCAGTCGGGGTAAGGTCCGAATGCTCTAAAATTTCCGAATGTTCAATGACTGTTTTTCTTCCCCCCGCTTGAAAATCGATGCGCAGTAGAAATATTGGCTGACCGAGCATGAAATTGTCGCGTGAAACGAGTGTTTGTGGCTCACCGTATTTTCGGGACGCGCAGTTGATATCATTTAGTACTTCACAGGTTTAAGCTGTTCCGAAAATTCGTGGTGTATCGAGACGGGCATAAATTGTGAAAATATGTCGAGGGTTGACGCCGTGTAACGCTGTATAGAATATGACGTGGTTCACACGAGGGTCAGGGGTATAGACACGGTTAGTTCGCGCAGTTTTCAGCTAGAACAGATACTCTGTTTTTGCGACAGCCTTCTGTTCGATCAAATTCGAATGCACGCCACGTGATCCGTATCGTTTCGCAGTTTTCCCATTTTTGCGAGACACCTAATGCCTTGTTTTTTTTCTCGCGCGTAGAGGGAAACGTGGCCGCTTTCGCGGAAAAAAAAATTTCAATTGCGTTGAAGTCTCTAAGCTTGTTACAGATTCCACTTAAAATATCATTACTTGGGCAATTTTCTAACAACTTTAATCAACCCTGCGACACGCTATATTTACACTGACCATAAAATTCCGAGTTCCAGGGGAGAGGAAAAGTATGAAAGCACGAATTACGGGATAATTCCGGAGGGAAATGAAACAGTTCGTTCGGGGAACACGCGAGCGAGTTAGTGGAATCTAGCACGCGTTGCGTCAGCTCATTCACTCGCAGGAAGTGCGTGCGTACGATGCATTTCTCACGAACGCGAGTATTACAACGTCATTCATATTCACACGTCCTATACGCTTTCTTTCCTTCCATCCCACGGTCGTGAAACGAACGTTGATGGCGTTAAAGGAGAATACGTCGGCCTTCCGCAGACACAATCTTGCTCGTTTTTCTTTTCCCCTCGCGACTTGGGTGGCGTTTCTTCTTCCCTGTGTCAAGGATAGTTCCCGGGGGTTACAGATACGCGGTTGCAGAAAAATTTGCAGCATTCGTAAGTCGAGGGAACGAGGTAGCAAACTTTGTAACACAATGCCACTTTCTGCAACTTGATATCGTAATGTTAGCCCTTGCACCTTCCGCTTGGCGAAGAAGAATCGTTAACATTTTTCATTTCCCGAAGAGGAAGGAAGAATAGTTTACTACTATAATATTTGTGAATCGGTATACTTTTTCTCATCCTTTTACACTTTTTAATCTGATGCTTAATGCTTAATGCACCAGAGTTCGCGAACAGTAAGGACATTCAATTTTCTAGAAATTGTCTGTTCGCGTTCTGTTCTCATACTGTTCTTAGTGTTCTAAGAAAAATTGAGGAAAAGTGATAAAAAGTTTGTGAACCGTTTACAGACATTGTGTACTTTACCCACCAATTAACTATTACACTGTCTGTATATCTAAGAATTTTACACGAGTCTAAATATTGGTGCGTTACAAACAAGTGACTCATCGTGGCGAAATTCTTCGGTTCAGTGTCTTCAATTCATTAATGGAAATCGAGACATTGAAGTTCAATGATCTGAATTTCCTGTCGGTTTCGCGGGCGACCTCTGCGAGCAGTTTATTGCAGAGGACATCCGGCGGTCCTCCGCGAGCTCGGTTTTTACTACTGCAAACTGCGTGAACTTGACTTTGTCGAAGTTTCAAGGGGTCGGGGGTGGAGTGGAGGAAGAAAAAGCGACGCGAGGGAGAGGCGAGTCGTAAACGGTTACTTGTGAATGAAATTGCCAGTGCGGCTGGCGTGCATCTGGTCTTAATGAAAAAGAATTCGCGCGACCGGATGGTCGTCGCTTTTTTCCGCTGCGCGTTCGTCTCGAAACTTCGTCGATGAAAGTGTCTCCGATGGTTCGGTGGTCCGCCAAGTGTTCGAGGATCGAGTAACGATCGTTTTCGACCGTTTCGACTCTTGCTCAACTTCCTCAACTTTCTCTATTTTCCTCCCTTTCTCTTCTTTAATTCCCCTGATTGTTCCTACCGCGATCGCGACCTTAAAGTGACCTTTACGATATTGAAATGACTCAGAGATGGACCTTGAAATTGTAATAGAATGATCCTGAGTCGATTTCAACTTTGAGATCGGGTTTGTAGAAAGTTTATATTCAGATAGTAAAACTTTTATACCAAGTGTCTGGTGAACTACAGAGTCCAAATTCATTCTAACTTTTCAACTTTTACTCTCATTTCAATTTCTACTGTTTAAACAATCGAGCTCCTTAAGGAGACAGAAATCGATAAAGAAGTGCTTAACTAGAGACACAAGTATCTTCCTGAATCGTGTATGTAGTAAGAGTGTAGGAGGGCAAGTTAAGCTACAGGAAAAGATGACAAAGTGGAGAATCAGCCAGCCCCTTATTTGCATCGTGAAAGTTTTCACGCGAGTGGAAAGCCAGAACAGCCACTTGGCGTAATCAATTCTTCATTAAGCACTGGCAATTTCTCGATCGATCGCCCCTCGTTTTCCTAATGCTCGACTTTGAAACGTGGAGCCTGCGTTCCTCCTGTATCTAATTGCTCCAAGTGGAACGATTCTATCGGACGCTTATTAGTCGTTTCCGATCGACGTGGTGCTCTCGGGAACGCGGAAAAGCGCGGCAAAAGATACCGAGCGTCGGGGATTCTTGTATCAGAGCCCCTCCTTCATTCTGCAGCGAGACGGGATCGATTTTAATTTCCATTTCGAGTCGAGCCTCAAGCTAGATGGTAATATAGAGGCATCGCATGCTCTAAGAGCATACTGTGCTCGCCATGATAACGTAAACCTATCGGTTCCCTTGGCTGCGATCGAAATAATAGAAACGAGATCGGGAATAGCAGCCTGATAAGTGGAAGGCTTCGTGGCTCAGACGCAATTCTACTTTTGTACGGTCTTCGAATAGCCAGACTGTGGGAGACTGCATCTACTGGAAATAGAGGTAGAAGAAAGGAGGGAGTAATCGCCTATGGGAATGTAGATCGTGTTTAATTCGGGAGACTTCGTAAATTCTTGCGTCGGGGTATGCAGTTGTTTACACTTCGGTGAGATTCAATTTTTAAATTCTCGAACGGTTAAATTATTAAGTTGAACGATTTTTTAACGACCAAATTTTCAAATATTTAAATAGTCAAGGTTTCAAATTTTCAAATTTTCTAACGATCAAAATTTTAAATATTCAAACAGTTAAGGTTTCAAATTTTTTAACGATCAAATTTTCAAATATTCAAACAGTCAAACTTTCAAATTTTTGAATTTTCAAATTTTCAAATATTCAAATAGTCAAGGTTTCAAATTTTCGAATTTTCAAATTTTTTAACTGTCAATTTTTCAAATATTCAAACAATCAAGCTTTGAAATTTGCAACTTTTCCAATCTCGATAGCTTCAAGTAGCAAAAATCAGTTATTAGAGAGTCTTAAGGAAATTTCAAGTCAACTAATTCCTCCTACAATAGACAAGACTGCCAGGTCCGAGAGTAGTTGTCGAAGGAGTCCACAGAAGCTCTTCAGACGCGTTTCGTCGAGTGTCCAGTCGAGAAGGGACCAAAGACCCTCGGCTGGGGATGGTGGTAACTGCTGTGTCGTTCGATTCGCCGACGCAGGGTCGCGTAAGTCGAAGTTCGCGGCGGAAGGGAGCGACCGTGGCAGAGTCCAAGGGGACGAAAGACAGAGAGGAACAAAGGCACACGAGGTGCCCGTTTTTCCTTCCTTCCTCTTTCTTTTTTATCAGACATGCGATTCACGTTCTTCGCCTCTGGCACCCTCGATTCAATCTAGACAGGGTCGAAGGGTGTATTCGAAGGACCACGCGTCCCACCTTGCTTTGTGTTCGTGCGTCGAAGAGCAAGAGCGTGTCCAGGGTTGGAAAGGCCGAGGGGCCGCGAAGGAGCTGGCGAGAGGCGGAGGAGTCGAAGGTCGCTGGGAGGAAAAAGTGTGAGAAAAAGGGGGGGCAGGGCCGAGGTTCCTGGAGCAGGGAACGCTTTATGACTGAAGTCGACGACGAAGTGCACGGACGGACGAGCAGAATGCTCGCCACGTGACATTCTTGCACCCCTCGTATCCGACGCGTCTCCACCTCGAGCGATGCCAGCGGCCCAGAAATCTCGCTGTCGTAATCTCATTCACGAGTGCCCTTGCGGGGGATCGAGTCGTAACCCTTGAACCACATTCTGCCAGTCGAGCCCGATCGAGAGGAACGAGAATGCGCGATCCTCGAGCGCGACGAATCTGATAGAATTCTGGACTTTCTTAGCGCTCGATTCTCCTGCATCCATCTTGTTTGGGGGAGGCACAGATGTGGTAGAAATATTTCTATTTTCCTTTCCATCTTTCCAAATTATGCTGGATATATTTTGCGCGTGGTTCGAGGTTGACTGCAGTCTTACCGCGATGAAATTGAAGTGTAGGTATGTAGGTATTATTGTGTGGTCATTTTGAGATAATCTTGGAAGTGAACTTAAGAGGAATCGTTGCAACCTTCGCTGACAGGGAGCCCGAAAATACTGTATTAAATTTGTTTGCTTTCAATGAATAGTAATAGTCCTCGCAACATGCAGCCGGAAAATACGTAATCGCGCCGATCTCACCAGGGTCACGGCGTCACGCGGCGCCTCTACGATTTTTCTCCGTTCCCGCGATTAATTTTATCTTTCCTATGACGCCACGAGGAAGTTGATATCCGCTTGGACTATGTGTGTCATTCATTTCTGAATGAATGCACGCACGTCGTGAATGAACGCAAGCTTGTCATGAATGAGCTCGCTCTCAACGTTATTACGTTGCTGAACGCGAACAACCGTTCGAGTTTGTGTCCGCCTCGAACGTCTTTGGGCATGTGACGTCATTCCCTGCGATATCGACGAATATTAAAAAGTAGTTATCGTGGCTATTTTAGAACGTCGAGTCACATTCAACGAGGTATGAGCTGGAATATAAGTTGGTTCAAATCAGGCTTCTTATTAGATTTTAATTTCGATTGGTCCTGGAATGGCACACTGGGGTCTTTCATAACCCCAGCACTATTCTGATTTTGTGTCACTGTATTGCAAAATAATTCCAAATACAAATGATTTTTAATTGAATTTTAGTCAAGCTTCTAAAGGGATAATATGAACATATAATCAGTAGTAATACCAGCTGAAAATCCCTGGAAAATCCTTAAACATCATTTGCTTAATACATATCACAGCTCTCTTAACGAAACCAGTTATTTATCCCCGCGATCTCCACTGAGCGTTCCCCACTCGGCGTTCGTCGAATTAATCAAAGGGAGCACTGATGAAACTCCGTAGGAATTAAATCATCTAGCAGAGCGATAGTATCCTCGCAGTTATGTAAACATTACGCTCCGCGAAGTACATATTTCGCGGCGAACACTCTAGATTCTTTGCATGTGCAGAGGATCCCTGGGTGTGTAGGTACACGTGCACGTATGTCCATAGAGGGCAGGTACATACGGGCAACCTGTTGCGCGCAATTTTTATGGAGGGTTCCGCCTCGTCTACCAAAACTGACACCAGCTGTAAATCATTCCCTTCGGAACGGGCATACATCTTCGGATCGGCGACTGGTCCATTTGCGATGCGGAGTTATGTAAAAATGTTCGATCGGCAGGTCGCGGGGCAAAAATGTGTTCGACTCGCTTATACAATATGCATGAAGAATTCCGTTTCGACTTGGCGATTAATGCGCTCTAAGGACCGAGCCGACTGCTAGCTTAGACCAAGGCTTGACGTGCTCCAGATCCGATAACACGGAAAACGGTGCCGCAGCTCGAAACAACTTATCACGAACGACACAGATTTGTTCTGGGAAGGACGCCACAAAAATATGGAGATTCCCTGGGTCTATTCTTGGCCTCATTAGGTCGTGCCTCGTGACTCCGAAAGTGGATGCTAAGTGTGCTCAAATGATTCAGCGTCCAGGATCTTTGAATTCAATCTCCTTTAATACCGATAATTTCCTCGGACTGCGCCTCCACTTGCAGTGCTTCGATAAACTGTAAATTACTTGCAGTGGAAGTGCACTGTCCAGGGTCGCGAGGGTGGCAGCGAAATGGCGCGGGAGGAAAAGACGAAGATCAGGGAATTACCAGTCCTGTCGGCACGTGACGAATCCCACGCTACGACTTTCCGTCGCTGGGTTGGTAGAGCTCAGTCGACGGATGGCAATGATAACTCACTTAGGCCAAATAATGGATTTGCAGGGTCCCCTTTGCATCCCGTGCCCGAAGGAGCTGGTGGAAGCTCCTTTAATTCACGGTAACACGTCGAGAAGGGTTTCGTCTCCGCTGGGCGGGGATTCTAAAGGGCTGAATAAGAAGGAACGAATTAACACGGTCGGAGCGTTTCAATTATGGGGTCTGCCCTCTCGAGCTGGCCACGGTCGAATCTAATTCTCCTTCTGGGAGGATGAAAAAGCCCGATACGGATTCCCACGCTCGCGAGACGAGGCCTCCGTCGTCGCGTGCTACGATTTCGTCTTCACGCTGGCTCGCGTGATTCATTCGCGCTTCTCAGCGATGAATTTATGTTCGCCGAATTGGAGCCTGCGTGGTTATCCTTCCTATTAGCTCGGCAAATCATTGTGCTTCGGTCCTGCTCTTTGGTTTCGTTTGATGGAGGGAAATGGGGGTTCGTTAGGGAAACAAGGTGTTTGATTAGATCACTATCTTTCCTACTTTTTCGTGTACAGTGCTTGCAAATTGATAGGTGTATTTTTATTCTTTTATTCTTGGACTTCTTGCACTTCTCGTGCACCTTTACTAATGCAGCGTGAATTCGGTGCAAGTCTACATCCAACCATCCTGAACGTGTCAGATATCCAAGCATAGCTACTTACTCTTCGAAAAGTGCATCTCTGTAGTTCAGTGATCGACAGATGTTTTTCTGGTGTTGCTATTTCTGACCACAATGGCTTCGGGTACTCGACTTGTATCATTTATTTACGAACTCCTCTGAGATATTGGAGCTCCTTCCATTTTCTCCAGATCTACGTACATTGATTTTCTCTCACAATATATTTTCGATGGCTTAAATTTAGATGTAGGACTTCAGCTTAAGTCCAATTAGCTCGCCGTGACTTTTCTCAAAAGAGTCACGAGGTCGAGGACTTAAAAATAGTCGCATTAACGTTCTCATTAATCGAACGTACGATCCAGGCGTGCCACTTCCGCTTCAGTCGAACCCTTGGAAAGAAGTATTATCGAAGCTTCTTCCCGTATATCTTCGACACGAGTCACGTCCATCCTATTCATGGTGCGTCGCTTGTAAAATAAAAAAAAAATGGAAGAAACAGAGAGACGCCTCGCGAGCGTATCGATGGGAGGGAGAAGGTGCGTTTCATGAATTTCCTCATTGGAAAGCGATATTATTCCAGGGCGAGCACACGAGGTTAAAGATAGGAGAAACCATAAGTCTCTGCGTATCGCGATATAAATGATTGATATTGATGGTTTACGGTCTTATGACTGACTGTACGAAAATTTCACGAATACGACGCAGACCGTCGACCAGGGATACGTTGGCGGCACGACCCGAGGGATCCTCTAAATTTTTCACGAGTCTCTAATGCACCGGGGGCAGATGTTTACGAGCGGTGGGTGGAAAGCGCATTCATCGAGGGCCGCGCGTAGTCGAAGCTGGAAAGTCGTAGATTGATATCAAGTCGACAGGACAGACAATCGTTGGCTCGCGATCTCCACGCGTCGACAGCAGTGTTGCGCCCTGTTCGCGATTAATCGCCCTAAATTGTCATGTAGAGGGGTAGAAGTGCAGATAAGGGCCATTAATTGTCAACATTGTACGCGGCTCCCACGAAGCGTTTACTCCTCTCCTGGAAATCGTTTCTCCTCCTTTTGTGCCATTTGTTCCGTTCATTGCTAATGATTCTTTGCGAACGGGGTATATTATGGTTATCGTCGATTAGTCGATGGATACTTTGCTTTGTATGCGAGCTTCTCAAGCAGGGATTATTTAGAATTCAGAATTTTCATACTGGGGTTCTTTATATGCAATTAAAATTATGCACCCTTTCTGTGTCATTATGAGTGCAGTTGTTTTAGTCTTCACTGCTTTATCGTCATGTATACTACTGAAAAAAATTGTGGCGTAGAAAAATTTTGGGCAAAAATTGACTAACTTTGACTGACGACAATTCCGCGAAAAATCATCGTAGGATCATGATCTTTTTTTTAAATTACAGCTTGAAGTCTTGACTGTAAGATATTATGCCTTAATTTTAGATTTAGCGCACCTCTACTATTATAGCGCCTTAAATCTGAAGGCATGTTTATCGTATTAAAAATTCCTAAGTTTGACGAAATGCACAGACCTGAAAAAATTTTTTTCGAGGATGCCATTTGCAGGATCATACAGCTGGAACCTCCCCCTTTAATCTAAAAAAAAGATCAAGTCGCTGCGATTTTTTTTCGCAAAGTTACATCACTTTAAAGTAACCCTTGTATTTTTACAGCAGAAAGGATAGTACTGGTATATGGCTAAAATGCAAGAGTTACTTTAAAGTGATGTAACTTTGCGAAAAAAAATCGCAGCGACTTGATCTTTTTTTTAGATTAAAGGGGAAGATTCCAGCATTATGCTCCAGCAAAGGGCATCTTCGAAAAAAATTTTTCCAGGTCTGTGCATTTCATCAAACTTAGAAATTTTCCATACGATAAACATGTTTTCAGATTTAAGGCGCTACAGTAATAAAGTTACACTAAATCTAAAATTAAGGCATAGTATCTTACAGTCAAGACTTCAAGCTGCAATTTACAAAAAAGATCATGATTCTACGATGATTTTTCGCGGAATTATCGTCAGTCAAAGTTAGTCAATTTTTGCCCAAAATTTTTCTATGCACAAACATTTAATATTTTATAGTAAAAAATGAACATAGAATACAATGTTTATACATTAAGCCATAGAAATCTTGCAACGAAATTGTTAACAAGTAGGTCTATTCTACAATCCTCTAAAAAAGTTCTCGACTGATTCATCGACCCGAGAATTGAGGCTAATTATTCCCCTCCCTATTCTAGGCTCCAACAAAATTTCCCTCTTAATCTAACAAAGAGGATGATGGGTCTCCCCTGTGTAACGCATGACGAAACTGTTCGAATAATCACCGTCCGCCTCGAGAAGTCCCTTGTTCCGCGTCGGAAGGAATGTTGTGCATTAGGCGCGATCGATCAAGCAGCCGTCCAGTTGTAGCGGCAACATTTGCTTACGTTATGGCCACGTATTCCACTTAATTAGTCGACACGGCGAGATGAATTGCCTCGATTAAAACCTGCCAGTCGGGTTTGTTGTTGTTGCTGGCCTCCTGGGTCCTCAGCCGCGGAAGACGGCCAGGCGGGAGGGTTTCCTCGTCGAGATGCCTCGGCGTCGGGACCAGTTAGGGTCTAACTTTAGACGCTCGGCGTCGTTCCGCGGCTCCCGTCGACTCGCGTCACTCGCGACTTAAATCCCGTGTTATGACTGCGAATTCTTTGACGATAAATTCCCTCCGCCATCGTCCACCCACTCAGCCAGGCTCCCACCACCCTCTCCAGCCATCCCCTTTTTCACTCTTGTATCTCGTTCACCCAAGCGCGTCCTTATGTCGAGGCTCGCTTTTTCGACTCGTCCCTCAAGGGAACCGCGGCCAAGGAACAGGCTCGCCTAGACTTTTGTCTTGTCGAGGAGAGATTTAATTAGCGAGCCCGTAATTCTCCCCCTTTTTTCCCCCACTGGTCACGGGGCGTTTGCGCGAGCTGCTTCGAGCATAAGCAGTAAAGGCAGTTAGGGTAGATTTATTCCGTGACGTAATTGACGATTCCGGGGACGTAGTCTGGAAACTGAGATTACTGCTTCAACCAGTAGCTAGAGTTCTTTCCCTGTTTTACCGCTACTCAATAATCGAACTGTTTATATATCTAACTACTCATTCGACTAGCTCACTGAATACTTATCTAATTGTCTACCTGTACCTTCATAGATATTCCGTTATTTATTCAGTCGTCTGTGAATATCTACCCAACTCGCTTAAATGTATAATCATTTAAATGGTAAATGTCCCAGTACTTAAACACTAGCGTTAATTTTATTTCATTTAGGCCTCAATTCTAATACATTAGGTATTCTAGTTAAAAATAAAAACTAGTATCATAAAATAATATCCTCAGTTTCTGGAACCTCATCATTACAATATCAGGACATATAGTTTTAGTTTGCTTACTTACTAGCACATCTGACATCTTAAGCACGTAGGTATTAGGACATTTACCTTAGTTACCCAGCTATCAGCAGCAGACAGTCGACTCGAAATATTCGTAGCGCGAAGAAAGAAGGCTCCCCCTCGAGCGTGGCGGGGGCCACGGAATTCGCAGAATGGAACGTCCCTCGGACATTCCTCGGCCTGCTCTCTGCCGCCTCCTTCCGGACCGTTCGGCCGTTCCTCTTTTTCACCGACGGCTCCGTATCCGCCGCCGTCGACGCGTTCGAGGAAAAAAACGCTCGCTCGAGCGGAGTCGCGGGCGCGTTCGGCTGGCTGCATTGCGTCGAGTTCATGACCCGACGCGTCTACAGCCACTGATTCACTCCGTGGCCTCTCGCCTCCCTGTGTTTCCTTTTGTCAGGCGTGCCACGCGTTTCGAGAGGCCAGACGATGATTTCACACGGCTGGATCATCCGCGTCTTCCCGCGACGAGCAGGGAATATTGCCGACGGAATTCGCGAACGAGACAGACGGGGCTAGGAGAGCGCCTGGCGGGTTTCCATTCGACGAGGACACGTGCAATCGCGGCATCCCAATTGTTGTTCCCTGCTCTAGATAAATTTCCCGCGGCTGTCGCGGCGTGACGGTTAATAAGTTCGAATCTGAACCGCCGAGGCGGCGGGAGTAATCCTTTGTTGCCGTCTGCCCTCGACTGCTCTCAGGCTTTGTCAGAGATTCGAGAAACGCGCTGGCAAACTCGCGGCAGATGGTTTTCCTCGACCTAACCGAGCCACATTTTCGTTGGACGATTTACTCTCTGCACGAAATTATTCACGCAAGTCTCTCGCTTTTATCGAATTATGCGTGGGACGAGTCAGCGGGGCTGGCAAAACCGAATTGCCAAGGGCTATTGCCAGGCAGAAAGCGCTGATTCCTGTTGTATCACCGAAGTTAAACTGTAATGGGTATGTTTAGATGGATGATTATCTAAGCACTGCGCTGTTGGTGAATTTGTTTTGCATTCTGGCCGCAGACCCTCGGCTAATCCATGTTGGCTGACGCAAAGGGGAATGGAATCTAATTCCACGTTGTGTAAAATTGTTTAATTGGGGAGGTCGGTGGAGAATCTGCCTTTAAGCAGGACGGCTGTTCTCGCGTATAATGAACGAAATTTGACGAGGCAAAACGATTCCATGGAGAACAGGTTGGGAAGGGGGAAGCGGGGAATAAACAAGTTCGCGAACGTACTCCGTCGCGCTCGGCTAATGACCTGTTCATGAGTTTCCCTGGGAGCAGGGGTCGGGAAAGGAGGGTTGGAAATTCCAAGATTCTCGCGTGGCAGGAAACGAATCGTCGATGGGACGGTCCGATCGCTAATTCCTTCCGAGTCGGGAACTCCTCACCCCCTCGGATCCATTGAACCTCTCGTCATCTCCGCGTGGCTCCTTCGTCTCGTCTCTTCGCTTCTATTCCTCCTCGTCTCGCTTCTCCTCCCTTATTTCGCCTCGCTCGATCTCCCTTCGACACCTCCCCCTCGCGCCCGTCGCTGCGTTGGTATTCAAAGACCTCATAACAAAGTCCTCGTTCATTCTGACTTTCGCTTCCACCCCATCTCCTTTTTCCACCTTTTCCTCCTCGTCCAGCGAGCTTCTTCTCTCCTCGTCCTCCACTCCTGACTCGGCCTCCTATTGACAAAGGTATGCGGCTCACCCCCCCCCCCCATTTCCACGGAAGAGAAACGAGACCAAGGAGCCGAGGCGGTGTAAAGGAAGAGACGCAACGGCGGCGATGGGTGGCAGGGGGCGAGGAACTCGAGGGAGAGGATAACGAGAGGAGTAGGAAAGGCAAGAGGACGACAAAGAGGCCGACACAATGACTGGCCTTTTCTCGGCGAGGTTTGAATATATCGACAGCCCCGTGGAGGGGCATGAATTGGTAATAGAGGAAGTCGAGGTCTCGCCCGAAACCCCCTCGACCCACCCCCCATCGTTTCCCTCGCCCCCCGAGTCCGCCCTTCTCTCACTTATTTTCTAAGAGGTCGACCTGATTCCTATCTCTAGACAATTTGTGCCTTTTCTTCCTCGCTCGTCGTCGCTCCACTTCTCTTCGTGGTTCCGTCTCATCCTCGAACACCATTTTCTCACGATCCTGAGGAGAAGCGACGCGCGAGCAGCGCCCTGACCCTGTCTCCCCTTTTAATCGATGCGTCTGTGAACGCTGGATGGAGATCGCCTTCGAATTCTTCGCCATCCGAATCGTTTTCGTTCCCCCAAACGAGGAGGCTCTTGTGAGCTCGAGACCACGCGGAGGACCTATCACGCTGACAAACAGAAGGTGGTGGATATATAACAGGGGTTGGAGTGCTCAGAACCTCTGCTCTTCTCAGGAGCGCCGAAGAAATGGCTTCGGTAAAGAAGCTACTCATTATCATAACACCGATCGCCCATTCGACCTGCTCGTTTTATCTGAGAATTTTAACAGCATGGAAATGAAATTTATGCACATCAAATTTTATAGTTTATGGGTGTAAACGTTCTCCACGCAAATGCCACGCAATCTCAAATTTCAGGGGGATGAAATGTGAATAAGGGAAATGGGTCCGTGTATCTAATTATTGCTGGCCACGCGACAATGGTGTAATTAAACCTTGTTTTACATAAATTGCACATGAGATACTGAATGCTGTTATTAATGCTCCCAAAGTTCTATCTTATTTTAATTTCTATGTTCCTCGTTCATCTCTAAGACAGCCTTGCCTTCCCAAGCACGAATTTCATCGAACTCACTATGGCCAACAAAGCAGCATTAACTGAATAATTAGACGAATTTTATGTAAAATACTAAACCATCAAGTCTACGTTATTCTCATAGCTACTAGAGGATTTCTCAGCCCGTATAAATAAAAAATAAATAAATGACATACTTTAGAATTCCCTGAACCATCGTTCTGCGTTCCGATACAAGAATCTCCTGAATCGAATCTCGATTATCACAGATGGTCCCTCGGTAACCCTTCTCCGCTCAGCTTCACGATGGAAGTGTCCTCCCCACCTTGCTTTTCATCCGTAACGAAATTAATTAAAACGAGCACGAAGTGGTTGGCGAGGCTGATATATCTGCGGCGTTGAACCCCCGGCGAGGCTTTCCACAGCGAACGGGGGAGGAATCCGACTAGAAAGGAACCGCAGATAAGAGAGACCGTCAAAGAAATTTCATCGATGCTCGAGACACAGTCACTCGGCCGGAAGTGGCTCGCGTTTGGTTTCGATAAGTGCTTGTTGAGAGGGTAAATGCCGCTGAAGAGGATCTGGGACGGGGCCTGGGGGGTGGGTGGGGTTACGAGGGGACGAGGATTTGTTCCTGATTGCCTTTTCGCAGGAAATCGATGTTGGATAAAAGCTTCCCGATCCACAGGCCGATTGGACGGCTCCCCGCTGGATTTCGATCGCGATTGCCCACAATTTGGTCGGACCTGCGGCGTCTGGGACGATTACGAGGCCTTTTGAGCCGTCTAGGATCGTTCGTTATCGCCTTGCGTATTCCCCTTGTCTTTCGCGCGATCTGCATCGAGGGGAGAGCATCTGAATCCTCCCACCGCAGGATAGTTCCATATTATTTGTTAAGAGAACAGATCATTCTGTTTTACTATCGAGAAACAATAACAGATAGTCCTAAAAACCGATTGGCTAGTAAAATGTCTGGTACAAGAGGCGACCTGAAACACTCATTCGAAAAGCATCTTCCGTCGACTTTATAACCGCGCTGTCGCGATACAGAAGTCTGAGGAAGGGAAGACCCGCGATCGTAAGTTTCCTTGAATAAAAGATAAACGTTTTATTTCGCGAAGACTCGGCTCCCCCAGCCCGCGACCTTTTTCTCCTTATATTCTCCTGTTCGTGGACTATGCAAGGTTCTCGGTGCCAAGAGAAGCCGAAAACGAATGGAAAAACTCAGCCAGAGGATGGAACGTCCGGCTTTATTTCGTTCCGCTCGCTCCGCTCTATCCGCGTAATAAAATTTCGTGGGACGCGCGGCGGACATAAACTTTCGTTCCTTAATTATCGTCGCTTCGTTAATTTCTACGCCGAGGTCGTAGCTTGTTCGACCCTGAAGAAGGAGCCAGCCCGCAAAAACGGTTCGCGAAGGAGTCGCGGACGCGGAGAAGAATGAGACCGACAGAAAGTGGATGGCCACGCTTTCCGGAATTAGGGGTCGAGGAACGTCGGAGGGGTTGCAGCAATAAACCTCTCGTTTCGGGGCCCGTCTGCTTTGCGAAATGCAACGAGACCCGAGAATTCTTTCGAGGTGCGTTTTCTTTTTTTTGCGCTGTTGCACTTGAGTCATGCGCTGGCGTGACTCGTGGGTCATGGTCCAGCATATTTTTATTGGACTTACGAGACAGACTGTCCATTTAAAAAGGGGGAATGTGGCTTAGATGGAGATAATATTTTCGTTCGCATTGGGTTGCAAACGTAGCTTGTTAGCGAAATACTACTTTAAAATATTATTTCTGGAATATCCTGTGTGCCTGAGATAGCTCACAAAGTAAAATTCTGCGAAGAGCGTATCGAGAGATAAAGTGTGATTCCTCCCATGGGGTTGTGCTCGAGCATGAGCGAGCATAAGTCACTAGATCATGCAAGATTTCGACTGGAGCGAGAAAAGGAAGCTCTGTAGGATTTACGTGCTTATCTCGAAGCGTTCCGTTTCGTTCGCCATTTAGCGGCAGCATATTCACCGTGCGTGTGTTCTTTTCTTTCTCTGCTCCAGTTTATCTCTCCACCTGTTCACCGTCCGTGAAAGGAACCGCGCTTGTAATTATTAGCATTTACACAGCCTTTGAAACATAGTAGATTCGCTGCGCAAGCTACTCGCTTGCAAACTCTTGCACGTAGAACAAAAAATTAGGAATACAAATTTTCTGTAGTACCCAAGGGTACTGCTCTCCAATTTTCCATATAACAAAAAATTAGAGAGGAAAAGTAACGCAATTTAGTCAGCCTTTCCAAGATCGTTTAAACTTTTTCACAGACTTAATGTCAGATATAAAGAACTGATAGCGCCTAGGAAGAGGAAAAGGAAAAAGAGTTCGAGTTGCTCTTCCTGACCATTTTGCATAACGAGAGAAGCGTAGATATACGGTTTCGACTAATTACGCCCTCTTATCGAGACCCTTGTCGCCCGAGGAGAAACTCCCAAAGATTTAACTGGAGCTCGCGTGGGCGTAGACGTTTAAAAAAAAAAAAACTTTGCGAAGCGAAGGTGAACGGTAGGGGAAGACGATCGAGGGGTGAAGAGTGGACAAAGAGGAAGCAACTGAAAGTCAGAGGGGAAAGGATGCCAGGAGGAAGAGGGGGTGTCGCTTTACGGAATTAAGAGCCGAAGGACATAAAACCTGGAGCACTCGACTCTCTCTCCCTCTTTCTCTATGTGCACCTCCCTCGATTTCTTCTCCCTCGCGTTCTTTCTTTTGCTCTGTGCGTGCGTGCCGACAAAAGCGCGAACCGCACTGAAAATGTCATTATACGCCATCTGCCCCGCGCTTTTTATGTTTTTCTTTACTACTTCACCACCCTCCGTCTATGGTTGCGCGTTTTCGTTTCGAGATGGAAAAAATGCATGCATTTTCGCGTGTTCGATCCACAAGTGCAAGACTGCACTCTAGGCGTGGTTCGGATGGGCGAAAGGCGGGAAAAGATGCGCCGCACTGGCTTTTACTGACCTCTGCCGGCAGAAAGCGATGGGGATGCACTGTGCGTCGAATTCATTTATTCAAATAGTCAAGTAATGTACTGTCGGTTGTATTTTATTCGTGGGGATAAATTTCTGAATTTTTAAACCGTTAAATTTTTGTATTTTTGGGCCGTTAATGTTTTGAAATTTTGAATTTTCAAATTTTTGAATTTTCGAATTTTTGAATTTTCAAATTTTTGAATTTCAAATTGTTTAACCGTTAAATTTTTGAATTTTTAAATATCTTGACCGTTCAATTTTTGAATTTTCAAATTTTGGAGCCGTTAAATCTTTTAACTCGACCTCTTGATCTGTCAAACATTTTGGATAAAATTCTGGCGCGTACAGGGCGTGCAAAATCACATCAGATAATATTCGATGCTCGGTACACTGCACACACTCTTTATAATGCTTGATTCTGTCTCCAGGCCGTGATACGTTCCAAGAAAAACAAATTATCCAGTGCTCGCGTTACCGATGTCACCATCAGAGTAATATGTCGCAAAAATCCACCGCCCCCTGGGAGGATAATCTTTCCGATAAAACAGAAGTTATTATTAAACGCGCGACTCGATCGATGAAATTACATTTCACGAAAAGAATGTCGGCAGCGGCGGTAATACGATAATCCGATTAACGACCTGTTACACGAGCACGCTCGAGGAACGTATCATTTGTCTTGGGCTCGAAACTACCAATGTGCACCGTTATGTATCTATGGAAGCCTATATACATCCCCATAACGCTTCTCAAGTACTTACCAGTAATCGAGATAACTGGCAAGCTTGCGCGAAATTCATACATTACCGTCTAACACGGGAACATGGTAAATTATTCGCGTTAATTAGCGGTATCGATCTCTGTCCAAGTTGTAGGAAATTAGAGTGGGCACACAAGTCTCGCGATAGCAATCGTTGTTCTTTTCCTCTCCACTTCGACACGTTTAGATATTTTTCTCTGACGACCGTTCCACGAGTATTCATTATCTAGGCAAATTTCGCAGGTTCAATTTATTCGCAAGTAGTACGACTCGATATACTGTGCCAAAAGCGGTAATAAATTTTTGCAATCTGCACAGGCTGCATTGTACGCAGCGACTTGATACTGTTTACATTGCGGGCTGATTAAATTTCATTTGCGTTTGTGCTTTTGTCAAATCGATAAATGAATTATAACACTGAAGGACTTCCGGCCAAAGGCAATATTATGATTTCTGTTTGCGGATGTAACGTGTGTTTTTCGTATTTTAATTATCGTTAATAGGCTGCGCCACCGACGTTCCGTTCGATTATTAACGGTTAGACAACGGTCGGAAATACGGAGAACTGCAAACAAGTAGGGGAACGCGAGTAAATAGGAAACGCGTTGGAAAATTATGCGAACCACGCCCTGCTTAGCTCTTCCCGCGGAACGGGTCGCCGCGATTCACGATCGCTCTCCTTTGCTGCGATATACTCTGCGATGAGGAGCTCCCTAAACAGCCGCTGTCCTGCAAAAACAATTTCGTTCTTGTGCGATATTCTTCGTGCACGAATACCAGTATCTTTCAAATGCACAGTAACGTCTATTCAGAGATTTCATTGAGGGTAATAAAAGACACCCTACTACCATCAGACGTCCTTAACATATACTATCATTAGTAACAATCGAGCTCTGCTAAGCTTAATCTATGCACTTGCAGCCTCAAGTGCATCTATGCATCAGATCTTCACGATTTCCACCCCCAACAAAAACCAACCCCCTTTTCTCCTCTTCAGACAGACATCTTGTGCTAAAAAATTAGAATCTCACTAGAAATGAAAACGTTTTAAAAAACCCAGGTTGAAAATCGAAAAATCCTGGGGTCGTAGCCTCCGAAAGAGGCTCCCCGCAAGCGTCATCCCGGTTTTCCCACGCAGGCAGCATTTCCCAGCGTGCATCGGACACACCCTGTATACACACGCGGAGTTCGCGTCTCCCGTATCTTACGAGATGTCTCGGGTGCGTGTATGCGTGCAGCAGAGTTTTCCCGCGCGCGGCAACCGGCGTAGCGGCGCGATTGGCGGATCGAAGTTAGCGCGGGAGGCCGTTAGCCCTCGTGCTCGTGGAGGGGCGACAGGTCCGGTCGTAGGGGCGAGCAGACGCCTCGTGGAGGGGATCCTGTCGGGTAGGGGGCCCGCGGGAGGGGCGACAGGGGAGTCGTTGAGGTCTCGCTAAGGGGAGAGCCGAAGGGGAAGCGTGGCGGGCGCGATAGTGGCGGGCGTAGTACGTAGGCGCGGGCATAGTATTACTACGCAGCGGCGAGATACTACGTAGTATCCGAGAGAGTGTAGCGCCCCGCGGGGTTGCGTCCATTGATCCCCCGGAGCTTCTCTCTCTCTGCTCGCGGCCGTTCTCTCTCCCTCGTCCTTCGTCTCGCTCCGTCTGCTCCCCTCCCTCGTTACCTCTCGCTGCCTCCGTCCTTCTCGCCTCGGTTCGCGGCTTTCCCTCCGTCTCTCCATCCCTATTCCTCCAGCCGCGCGCCAGCCTCAATCTCCTTCCCTCGCTTCAACGGGCTCTTCTTCCATTTATGCCCGTGGCTCGGTTTCTTTCTTCTCCTCGTTCGCCCGCGTGCCTCTCTGCCGCTCCCCTCTCTCTCTTTCTCGGTTCCTCCGTTTACGCGTAATTCTCTCTCGGTCCAAGGGTCTCGCCGTTCCTCTCCGCCGCGCGAGAGCCTCTCCGCCTCGTTCACCAGCCGTTCCGTTTCCGTCCGTATCCGCGCGCGCTGTTCCTCCCCCGCCGAGAGCCCCCTCGCGTCGCCTCGCGTCCTCTTCCCGTTTTTCCTCTCCCGCTTCCACTCTCGGCTCTCCTCTCTGCCCCGACGTCGCCTACCCCTCGCCTGCCCCTCGCCAGCCCCTCGCCTGCCGCCCCTGGCGTCACCCCTTCGCGTCACCCCCTCGCGGTTCGATAGAGGCCGATGCCTCAAGCTCGAATCACGCCGAGTCAGCCGGATCCGACGAACTTTCGCGGATCCCCGCTATTCGATCCGATGGAAATCCTGTGGAATAGAGATCAAAGACGCGCGCGCGCGCGCGCTCTCGCCCCGCTGGGAATGGAAAGAAAACGGAGACGGCCGAGCGCAGACGGGGAGCTTACTCGCGAGGATCCAGCCGAGCCTGCGAGTTTCTCGATATCCTCGGAGTGTTTTGTAATCCGAGCTGATAACGCGAGCGCCGCGACTGTTCGAGCTTATTTGCGGGAGATTTTCGACGCGGCCGGGATGCGATGTAACACCGACGGATCGCTGGGGGTTCCGTGAGGTTCCTTCTTGCTCCTCCCTGTGGCTTTCTTCGCTGGGGACGTTGATCTTCGGGGATTCGATTTTAATTGGAAACCTTGGGCTCTATCTAGCCTTATTTGAATAATATCCTGCTTGTTATGTCTGTGTTATTAGAATGAAGAGATGGGAGGTTTTTTAAAGGAGACCAGTGGCTGTAAATATGGCCACTGTAAATGCAGATCCTAACCCTAGAGTTAGTCACAGTTTATCTATTGTAGGGGGCTGGTAAGGTTGCACTTGAAAAAAATGCAGCTCTATATGGTTACAGTAGATAGGGCTGTCTGATTCATATGCACTTTCAGACGTAGCGTGTTATTGGCTGAAGTGGTCGTAACTATTAATTGAATTGATATAGGGTAAGCGTACCTAATACTAGATATTAGCTATATCTTTCAAAAATGAAACACAGCAAAGCAGCTACACGAAAAAATTGCAACAGGGAATCCTTTTTTTACTTTTACAGTTTCGCCGCTTCTTTTCGTTTCATTTTTTAAATATATAACTAAAATTTAGTATTAGAAAATTCCAACTTTACCAGCTCTGGCCAGTACACACATTTTCACCTGAATAGCCAAAAAAAGATATCAAAACATATCTCTAATATTGATCCGAAAAATTGCGAAAAATATTCACGCCTCTGGGCAATCTGTTTCCCTCATGAGTCGCCTGCTGTTGTATACATAACAAGTTGAACGTATCCGCGGCTCGAGCGTCATCCGCGCAGCGAACTTGGTTCACGCTCGTTCGTTGCTACGAGATACGAGTGTAATGTTCCCTCGCGAGCGAGCCAAGTACAGACAAGATTAGCTCATTAATTCATAGTGACGCGTTGGCTCGACTTTTCCGACCGATAGCACAATGGAAATTTTCGAATCGATGGCGGTGTGACAACGCGTCCGCCTCAACGCCGCCGTCGTCGAACCTTTTGATTGCTCTGGGGCGGGGTTCGAGGCGCGGTTCGTCGTAAAGTTCAAGGCGAGTTAAGGGCAAATATACGTTCAGTTTCTGGGCGCATCGTTGACAAGTGGGCGCAGTGAGTACAGCCTGTCCATAGTCAGCCAATGAATTTATTATGGAGAGTAAAGCGATGGAGTATGTTGTCGGAAGCATCGATTAGAGATTGCTCTCTGATTTCCCTTTCTTCGCACACCTCGTCGTTATTCCAGCGAGAAAGTAGACTTTTTCCTCGTTACAGAGAATAATTGAATTCTTTGGACGTAGCTGGCATACGATGACGCGGGATGGAGCATGAAAAATGAATAACCCCGACGACAACTAGCGAACGTATCCGCTGCGTCGTGTTTGATCCCGCTGTGAAAATATCCGCCGTGTGTGCGTATCAAACATTACAGATATTATTTGCCAACGCGAAATTACAATCGTCCCTCTGAATTAATTGTCACGATGAAGCTGTGCTTAATTGCCTTAACGTTTTTCCGATGCGTAGTCGCTATCTTGATGCTCTGCAGTAAGAACGAACAGAGGAACAGAAACGCGGTTGACGTTTTTGCCTCGAATCGCGATGACTTGTTCCCATTAAGGAAGGTATAAATTAGAAGACTCACTACTGCTGGGTCTTGAAACAGTATCTTTATCAAGGCTTGCAGCTCTGTTAGCTCCAATGTTGGAACCTGTTAATTATCCCCTTTCCTGTCTCCCCTGCGATTAGAAAAAGAAGCCAGAGATTGGAATCGATAAACGCAGAATCCACGCAGAAGCGTCTGAGACTAATTCAACCTCTTAATAAGAAGAATTCATTACTCAGAAACGAAAAGGAATAATAACGAAAGCTCGTTTCGTCGATGCGCGTGGGTGGAAGCTTAGCTCGTCGGTATATCGATCCATTCCTCGAATTTCAATTTTCACGCGAAAAGCGGTCCCCGTTGTTTCCAGCCGTCGCGTCACATGCATTTCCTGACACGCCCCGCGCGTGCATACGTGCATCATATCCGTACGCATCGCGCACGCAGCCTGTGTGCAGTGAAAAGGAGCCGCATTGGAAAGTAGCACGGCCTGTGTTTACAAACAGTAAAGAGCTGGACGAGGGGCGACGGAAGGGGGAGAGCAGAGGGGTGCAAAAGCCTGGCGGGTTCTATGCCCTACGCTCGCAGCCGGTATCGCTTACTCTCCCGTTCTTCGTCGATGCGCCACGCCGAAAACCCTTTCCACCGACTATCTGTCTCGTCCAGCGGCGGGAGTTTCGCTCTACCCCTCTGGAGAATTTCCTGCTCGCCGCTCTAAATTGCAGCGTTCCAGGGGCTCGTCTCTAATTCAGCAAAAATCAAAATTCAGACGAATCCCTCGTGGACTTTCAAGTGGACTCGAGCGAGTTTTAGTTGAGTGTCGTTTTCGCTGGCGATACTGATAATGTGAGCCAGATGTAGACCTGAAGATCTAGCGTAGCAATACGTCGTCCTGAGCGTTGCGAGGGAAATTTTCTCTTTTTCCTTGCAACGTTCAGGGAATAATCAACACGTGTTGTTTTACGAGAGGACTGCTTGTTGAGTGGCAGGAAGGAACGCCAGAAGTGTCCTGGGTGTACTAGAGAACAGATCTCTAGCTGTCGCGTTGGTTTTGTGTTTCGAATAGGAGTCTGGGTTAAGTGTTATCTTTTGAATAAAGTTAATTGTATTACAAGTGTAATTTAATCGCGCATACGCGCATCTGTCTTAAAGGTTTTCTTTATCGTCGTATTGAGGTTATTCCACGCGTTGTTCTTATCAAATAAGCTACTTAGCGTGCAGTTTATGCCCCGATTCGAGGAAGTTAGAACAGTGGTCGCGTAAAATGCAATTTTTACGCGATGGGGTTCGGGTACTGTGGCCGCGGAGCAATTCACCATAAAATCGATAGTTTACGCCATGTGTCCACAACGTATCGTTGACCTTTCGCTTTAACGCGGCTTGTGCTATGCACCCTCTTAACAGCGTGTTTGAATTATTAAATCGACTTATGGCGATGCTTCGTTCGGCTTAGATGCACGCGGAAAACCAGTCTCGCCCGGCAGGCTAATCTAGCGATTTGTTACCGATGCCCGCGACGCACCTGTGCTTCGGGTTACTTTGTAACTGATAGAAGAGAGCAGAGGCGAGGCGGGAAGGAAGATAAAGCGCACTTTTCTCCCCGTTTGACGCTTATTCACTTGGGATTAAGAACGAAGAAGGAGGACCGCTCGGATGGTTGAATTTTAATTTCGTGCCAAGACTAACGCGTTCCTATTACTTATCCTTCGGGCTCCAGCGTCCGATGTGTCTGACAAAAATCGACGTATTTCACTTGGCGCGAAATCTCGCGCTGGCAGGACGACGAAACATCTGTCTCTTCTGAAATTTCTTCTCCGAACATTCTCCTGATACAAGAAGTTTAAATAGAAACGATAAAAGTTTCTTCATTCGTTTCGCTCCAACTGGCGCGATAAAGAGAAATTGTTGATTTTGGACGACCTTCAGCCACCTTCTCGAATTTCGTCGAATTGATAGACTCGCTCGAATCTGATCGACGGTTATGCTGGATTCAGGACGTCAGCAGGTTAACGTCGTATTTTCTACAATTCGATTTGTTCTTTATTTCATTACAGCGCAATCGATACTCGAAGCCGTCGTTTGCGCGGCTACGCGGTCGCTTTCCGTTTACACACATTGTTGCAGGCAGGGGTGACTGCCCGTGGACCCTTTCTGTCAACCCCTCCTCGACTATCTATCTGTCTGCCCTTTCATGTTCTATATTGTGTCCTAGGTGTACCCGATTCCTGACCTCTCGTCATACTGCGCGTACATTCCCCTGTATTGCTCTAATGCTGTTAAAACGGACAGAGTCGTCTGACGCATTTCTGTAATGTAATAGACATAAGCTAACCTTCAGGACTCCTTGTAGAATAAGTGTTTTATAGTTTGATAGTCATAGAATAGTGCCTTCTTCAAGACTTCTTTGAAAGTAATATTAAGTGCATAGATGATGAAAAATTGAAAATTCAGGAGTTTGAATATTCAAAAATTTGAAAATTTGAAAATTTTAATATTTGAAAATTTGAATATTTGAATATTTGAATATTTGAAAATTTGAAAATTTGAATGTGTTAAGATTGGAAACCAGCGACAAAAATCGCGCAATTTGTTGAAGGATAGGTCATCCAAAAAGTTGTGCATTCCTTTCTTTCCGCGCGTGTAAACAGTTCGCGCTGGCTAGATTTATTAATTTGCTAGAGGATAACGATTAAAACCAGCGGTAAAAGCGAGTGGACAAGGTGAGACAATAAATCGAAGGGTTCAGCGAGGGGTCGCTTGGAATTCCGCGATATTTATGCCGGTTATTCGTTCGGCTTACGCGTGCCCTGGCTGTGAAAGTTGGCCCAGCGGTTCACGTTACTTCGCGTTTAGGTTATTAGCAGCGTTTTCATAAATCGCGCGTCGTTTACCACGAAACGCGACGAGGGACAAGGGAAGAGAGAGTGCAAAGGAAAACTTTGTTCCGCCGCGTGGATTTACCCTGGTCGTTGCCCGTGTCCGCCGTTAATTAGCGGTTCTTGAGACTTTTCCTTGGATCACTGTTACAGGTTCTTACGTTACACACCTCCCGTTCGCATCTTCCTCCCGTTTCCACCACGGGAAACTCTTTCCAGATCTGGTTTCTGCAACACGGAAGGACACTTCGACGTGTTCGAAACTTTCCTTCGCTGCTCACCCCTTCTTCGAACTCTTTCTCGCTACTCTCTGCTCGTGTCTCGCGATACTTATAGATTATCTGCATCGTAAGAGGAATTTTCTGCGAGAGGGATCGCTTTCCTTCTTAGGATGGACTCTGATTGGAATTCGAGGTAAGTTGAGAAGTCAAGTATGGAAGAATCGACAAAAATTTGATCGTAAAAGGGATGGATCCATAAACTAAATTTTAATCCTCGGCGAATGCAATCCTCGAATGCGTTGCAGATTCGAAATCGCAAATAGATTGAAGCGCACTAGGGATGAAGGTCGACTGGAACAGGGCGAGGATATACAAAAGGGCCTGGTTTCGGGGCAGACGTACCTGCTCGGATAAAAAGCTAGCCAGAAAAACAAGTTCATACCCCTGCTGGTGTACTTCGTGCATTTTATGAGTGCAAAAGGATGCTCAAGACCGTGTTTAACGTCGTCGACAAAGGACGGTGACTTGAACCGGTTCCGAGCGAACTTTCCCGCGAAATATCGTTACGACGCATGTTTCCCCGACCAGTCGAGGAAAACAAGGCGCGCATTCAACATGGAGGACACGTATCCTAGCTTCTTGCCAGAGATCGTCCGAATTCACGAGAGAACACGCGTACTCGTGAAGCCGAGAGGTCGGGGGAGGGGTTGAAAAGAGGCATGAATATAGATGGAAAAGTAAATTAATCCCGCGTGTGATTCGGCGAACCCCGAGCTCTCGCGAGTCTCTCAGGTTCGGAGTTTTTACGCGTTCCTCGCGGTCCTTTCCTGTCCATTTGCCCTCTTAAGGTCGTCGGTGGCGCGACGGCCCTAACAGAGGCCATTGGCTCCACGGAGGGAAAGAGAGTGCGAATAAATCTAAACGTATTGCACCGAGGCAGGAACAAAGGGCGAGCAGCGGGGCGGTGGGAGGGAGGGACAGGTGGCAGAGGAAGGCAGAGGAAGGCAGAGGAAGGCAGAGGTTCTCTAAGCCACATCGCAGACGTGCCTGTGGGAATAGAAAATCCCCGTAGAAACGGGCCTACACACCCCGTCGTGGCGGCGTTCCATTTAGGTCCAGGAGGGTAGACACCTTGTGGAGTCTGCTCCAGGAGCAGCGAGGAGGGCTGAGAACCGTGGCCAGGACAGAGACAGCTAGAATACGAGAAAGGGAAGGGCAGGGGTGGCGAGGAGGGTCGAGGGTTGGGAGGAGGGGTGAGCAAGGGCAAGGGACGAAGGGAGCAGAGAGCGAGGGAGCGCGAGAGGGAGCGCGAGAGGGAGCGAGATGAAAATCGTCTGCGCGCTGGGGTTCCAGGGCGTTCACCCAAGGGTGGGTCCAGCTCCAGACACAACACTCACACCCCCCTTTTTATGGGGTGGTAAAGTGCCCCTCTCTCCTTGCTCTCGCTCTCTCCTTTCTCCTTGCTCTCCTGCGCGGCTCTGCTCCCGTACGGCTCTCACCCCTCCTCGCTCCTTCCGCGGAGGGGAAGCGCGCGGAGGAGGGTGGAGTGGCGTGCGTTTACGTTGCGCCGTGCGTTATTTCGTTTCGTTGCGTGGCACACGCACAAAAGCGTGCGCCTTCCACCCGTCTCGCTTCGTCCTGCGAGATGCCCTTTTTGTCCGCCGCCGTCTCCAGCCCTCCTCCCCTCGCACCCTCCTTCTCCTTCGCTTCCTATCTATGCCAGTCATTCTTCCTGATCCGTCGTGTCTAACGACGCAAACCTTTCCCACGAGGTGTGGCGCGAGTTTCGGTTGCACAGTGCTGCCTCAGAGTCGAGGAAAGAAGTATTTACATTAATCATTGAAACTCTTCGCCATGACAATGGATGACCATTTAAGTATACTGAAGTAGTTAGGTGTATTCAAGTGTACTTATATCTAAGTGTTCTTATAGATATTCAGGTATACTTGGATGAATTTGTTATCAAGTACCTCCGATTTTCGATGAATTCACGTCAATGTCCTCTGATAGGGGTTCAGAAGGTAGACATGTAGCGATCGGCGATCGGTAGGTACGCAAAAGTCACGGGGGTGCGTGTGAGTCATTGTTGCGCCAGACAGGGTGGCTATAGGGTGGTCCCTGTCCTCGTTAGGGGGATATTTTAATGGGCCGCCGCTTTGGATTTGTCGGTGTTTAATTACAGGGGTTCTCAACCGTCCGCGTCTCTTACCGCTTTCCATTCGTCTTTATTACACGCGTGCCGACACAGGTCGCCCTCACCTCCTCGTCGAATCGCCACCTTATCTACTCGCGAACGAGTTTTTCCAGCGAATTCGCTGATTCGGTGGAACACGTTACGGCGCTCTTACGCGAGATAGAAGTCGGGTTCGCGGGAAACGAGGTGAAACGAGAAACAGTATATCCCGCGGTCGATCCTCGCGATTGCCTCGTACATCGTCTACTTGGAATTTTATTACACTGAATCGTATTTGTTATAATATGAAGGGGAAACGATTTTAGATACGGCAACGGACCATTTGCGCTCTGTATCGAGAGATCTGTTCCTGTATTCGAAAGTGGCTTTCTTCTGTCTTCCACTTCTCCTAATTCTCGACTGAGAGTGGAACAATGGAACGCCATAGACTTGCAGCGAAGCCTGCCACCCCCTTCACCTGCGCGCGTGCACGTTCGCTTCGATAAAAATTAAGTAAAGAAAAGTTTGGAACTCACGTCGCCCCTGGGGAACGCCGAGCAATTCTTCGAATTCGTTCCTACTGTATTCAAGCACGAACGAGGGTGGTAACCCTTGCCTTGGGGGCGTAGGAGGCAAGGTGCGACTGTAATCGTGACTTCGTTGCGCTGAGACCGTCCTACCTGACTTCCATTGTCTTATTAACATACTAATCTCGCTTTTCTCGAGCTGCGAGGTACGTTTACACTTGGGACGATGAAGTGGGTATCTTGAAATTCGAGATGATTAGAAGGAGCGACTTTATTATGTTTCTTTTAGTATCTGATGCTTCTGATATTTCTTAGCGTTGCGTTTTAATCGAAATTAAACATTCGAAACACAGTCTCTGTACTTGTTCAGTTATTTCATCTTCATATTAACCATTCTCTGGCGAATATCAATAATCTCCAACTCGTCCGACGAATTCTCGCGTCGATTTCTCGTCGACGTTTCCTCGAAGGTCTGCGCGAGCAGAGACGACCGATATCGGCTACTACTGTTTCGCTGACACACGTCATAATGTTTGCGACACGTTGACATAAAATCGACAGGATACGCGAACCTATCTAGGGAGCCAATACTATCAGTGACGAGCTCGTCGTTACTCTTTGAGAGTCTTCGATCTAAACGTAATTCCTAGCTCGGTGTTCGACGTGTCTAGCCTCCGACGAGACCTAATCCCCTGAAACGTGTTTTCCATAGAATCACCTTATCCTACATCTACTAATTTTTCGTTTTTGTCACGCCCACGCGCTGCTGTCTCTCTTTCTGTTCTGTTTAAAATTCAACCCTCTCATAATTCACGCGCCCCACTGAAGGGTGGGCGTTCGGGGGTCGAGGTATTCGTTTCCTAATTACGAGATGAGAAAAAATTAGCAGGACGGTGCGTGGGCGCCCGAAGGTGCGTTAATGTTGCTGCAAAAATGTTACTGAAAAGTAATGTATATTCATAAGCAGAGATGCGCGCGCGTGTCGTCGCGAGGAATAAAACTGATCCCCGCGCGTAAGCCTCCCGCGAGAGACCGCGTGTGTGCATTAAGTCTTATAAAAAAATATTACCGACTAAAACTGCCTGGGTCGTTTGCGCGTCGTTGCTGCTTGTCCCCGTTTCCGGTGCTGGCGTCGCGTTTCTGGATTAAACGGCCCACCCCTTTCATCCCCCTGTGATCCGCAATGCCGCTTATATGATAATTGGAACGGGGCTTTTAATTGTAAGCTTGCAAATATTTTCGAGAGCGGAATTTGTGATTAATTGAGGCTCGCGTATGTACGAGGGGGCGTTGAAAAAAAATAAATCACACGTATGAAAGATTATACTAACAATAAATTAAAAGTCTCGAATATTCATGAGTTTTGTGAAACGTTGTGAAGATTGGATTGTGTCTCTAAATAATGCTAGAGCAAAAATTAATCTGACAAATGAGGAATACGTTTCTCGCAATTTTTCCGAAGTATAAATGTAAAAAATTTCGTACGTTTAGCAGTATTGCAATAGTATTTCGTACTGAATAAAGCACAGCTGTCGCGAAGTGTCCACCAAGCGCGTAGTTCATCCCAAAATTCGCGGGGATAGCAGGATGGGAACGTCATCAAATTTTCCGACTGAAGCGATTCCTGGTTACTTTTCACAGAATTTACGTGGTCGCCGGTTGGCCTGCTTGTTTTTCACGTCTGTGGAGTGGAAACGCCTCGTAGGGCGGCGGTAATTTGCAGGGACACGATAAGCTGCCTAATTAGGACGACGACAGATGGTGCTTAGGGGGTGGGGCGAATCGGAACTTGCCCAGGAACCCGTGTCTATCCGTGGAACAACACGAAAATGTACTGAACCGTAACGAGCTGTAAGCAAAATGCAACGAGTTTCCAAAATCATTATCCCGCTGTCCATCGCGTGACGTTCGCTTTGGACCTGAATTTTCGCGATGACCATCGTCCAGATGGAAAAGGGGAGGAAACTGTTGGTTCATTACGCCCCCTACATGGTCTTCGTTGTAGAGTTATGGTCCAGTTGCTTTAATCACTTCGTGATGTGGCTGTTATCTAGTCGGGAAATTATGGAATTAATTTTTTGGTGAATTGAATAGACATTGGTGGCCAGACCCTGACCACTGAAGTCTCTGTTACTGCCATGGGGGTTCTTGAGACAGACTCCACCATACTTCACACAGTAGATTCCAAAGTAAATGTTTTCACCTCGTGATGTTAGTGTATTTTCCGATGGTCCTGAAGTTAACTGTAATTGTAAAAGAAAATACCTTGTCTGGTGGAAGTCTTCCTCGACTTCATACAATTTTCGCAGGGTACATGTTTTCATGTACTTGGAAAGAACAAAAAAGCTGAAGCGAGCAGAGGTATTATCTCGCCTTGTACGTATCTTCCAGGATACCAGAAAAAGCTTGCGGAGAATGGAGGGAAAGTAGAATACTATCCACCATCAATCCTTCTCTCTAAATAAGATTCTTTTCCCAAGAGTTTTTTCACGGGTTGATGCGTCTCCGCGGAGAAAACACAATAGAATATTAAAAGAAAAAAAACAGGTAATAACCCGGAGCGTCCCGTTAATTCATTGTATTATGGGAGATAATCTGGAATTTCTTCCTTTATACACAAACAAAAAAGAACATCCAAGGAATGTTAAAAATCGTGGTGTAATAAATAAGGTCTATATGGAATAATTATCTCTCCAATAATTTCACAATATTAGATAGAAATGAAACAACGTCGACAAATTTCCACGAATTCTAATATCAAGTTTTAATCGACATCATTTGTCACGACCCGAACGCAAACACTCGAAGATCGAAGGCTATCGATTAAAGGTTTCACCCCAAGCGTTCCAAGAACTCGCGGACATCGACGTCCCTAGGACGTGTCCCTGTACATTGCGGTCCAGGAGCGATCCGATCGTAGGCAGCTCGGACTGATATCCAAATCGTCGTCGGCCAGACCGTGTCCTCGACGATTCGCGGAATTTCCATTCGAGAAATGCGCCCTGGCACGGTAATAATGCCAGCGCTGTAATAAGCTGAACCTGGTCGTCCATAGCTTGAGGGTTGAATCTATATTCTCGTACAGGGTGTTCCAGAAACAAGTGCTCGAATGGGGATAAAATCTTTTTATCTTCAGAACTTTGAGAAAATGAAAAAGAGGTCTTATATCAGTGATACGTTCAAATGTGTACATACCTAGAATAAAGAGTCACATGTTTCGGTGTAATCTCATGGAATGAGATGTGTGATGCAAGTGTGAACGTAAAAAAAAATTCATTGGTTCACTGACTCAGTTACGAATGAGTAGACGTGCTTCAATAATTGATATGTATTGAAATGTGGCGACGCCTTTGAGGTGTGCAGAGAGAACAGAGTCTGGTGGCAACATCGACTCGATCTTCAAACCTTTGAGCAGGCCACGCAATAAAAGTTGCAGGCCTCTGGCTTTTCTCTCCGTTGCGTCACACTTTCCCTCAGGAAAACTAAGGTCCCAATACCAGGGACAAAGATTGAGTTTTGGGTTCAGAACGACTAGAGTGTCTTCGCGAAAAAACGAAGTAAATCGAGTTCGTGCAGGCAACTCGTCTGTAGTATTCACCGACTCTTATCAAACTATTTTATTCTAACTTTACATTGCTTCATTTCCCACGTCTATCACCTCAGACACTTGACCAGGAATTATGGAACACCCTGTAGACGATACGATCCTTTTCCATCTCCCGCAACGGCTGGAATAACTTTCCACAGTCTGTCCACTTGTTTCCGCGCCACCCCGTATGCGTCGGTCCACGGGTCCGAGGGGTGGCCGTTCCTGAGGGAGCCCGTCGGCCCTGGACTCGCTCGGTCGTCGAACTATGCGGAAACGAACTTAACCCCCGCCCCCTCTGCGGCCGTGATGCGTTCCCCTAGAAGGGGAAACATTAAGGCAGCGAGGTGGCGCTCCGGAGGGATTCTCTTAGCAATAAAGCAACCGGATTAACGCTCCCCGCAGTTTCATCCGCGCGCAACCACCCTCCCGTGGAACCTTGACAGGCCTCGTCTCTTCGTTCTCCCGCTCTCTCTTTGTGGCCTGGTTATAATTTACCTGTTCTAAACGCGGGGGCGTGCGTAAATCGTGCGCTGCCGTTCATAAATCCCGCTCAGCGAACGTTAAGATGACGGTGGTCGTTTTCTGAGGTGTATCGCGCCCTATCGATTCCCCATCCCCTGTTCCCTGGCTTCACTGTCGGAGAAGCAACCAGTCAAACTCGCATCGAACACACGAGACCTCCAGCTTGACCTCCGTTTAAAATCGAAAGAGCAAACACCCGAAAACCGTAGATAAAGCGAACTGATTCAGGGAAACGAAGCTCATTTATTTCGTCCATTTTAGAACACAATGGAAATGGTAATACTAACGACCCTGCGTACGTGCATGCACGAGGGTGGGCTCCCTGGCTCGGGGAAGGTGTTGTTCGGGGTGGTCGAGGAGGGTGAGGCAGTCGCACAAAGGTAATTTAACCTGAAATTAACTCCGCGGCGCTAACTTGATCGGACTTCTGTCCCGTTCCGTGCCAGAGCTTCCCGAGGAAAGTCAGACGATGCGTGCTTCTAACATGCCTGGAATTCGTATTAATCTACTCTGGCTGACTGACTGACTACTGACTTGCTTCATTACGGAGTTCGGGGAGCGAGTGTTCGCGTTCGCTCGAAGGCATGAGATTTTGAGGAACTTGCATGGAACTACGACGAGTTTCGAAGATGGCTAAGTTCGGGGTAGCGATATCTCGTAGGGGCTGGAGTGATTTCTATGGACGGTTCATATGGATGAACGCGGAACTTCCTGCATAGTTTCGCTGCGAGGGATAAATAACGATTAAATTACTGGAGACAGGGATCAGGGGAGGGGCCAGTCCTCCCTCCATCCTCGTAACCTGTATTATTATAATTATTGAACGCCAAACAATTGCAGTAAGCGGAAAATTGTCGCGTGTCGGCGGCAACGTGCACGCTTTCTTCCATTCGCGATCAGCAAATAGACGACCTGTGACGCGGGCGCAATCACCAGTGTCCCATCAAGAACGCTATTATTACAAAGCGTTCAGTGGTTTTGTCCTGTTCCCGGGGCTCGTTCGTGGCCGACATAATAATTTCATTACGCTGATTGTGCCCTCGATATACGTACACCCTGACTGGATAATGTTTGTCGTTGTCTCCGTACGATATTGCGGCTCTAAATCGCGAACGGTCAGGCTGCTCGTTTCGTGGAAGGTAATTAATCGCGTCGGTTTAATTTCACCGGTGGATGACTAAGAGGGTGGCTCGGGGTGGTCAACGTCGCGCGACACCCCATCCAGTTCCATCCCCCCTTCTATCTCGCGTTTCGTCGCTCGATGAGTCAATTTTTACCAGAAACTGTGCAACACCCCTTCGAATCCTCCCCACCACCCCTTCGTGGAGGGATATAAGGTAGTTTCGTTTAATAGTCAAAGCAACGAGCGTTTTAATTGATGGCTCCCGAGCCCATGGCGCGAACTAAGGATCGTCTGGGAGTGATTAATAACAGTTACAGGGAGAATAGGACTGTAAGCTCGCCTGAATTCGACTGTAACTCGCGCATAGTCGCGCGAGCGAGCCACCTCGTTAACGATCAACGCTTCTGAAAGACGTTTCGCGCGCGCGCGCCTCTCTTCCACCGGCATTGTCCTTGCCTAACGAACGGTAATAAATGTTATTTTTCTCCCTGGTCTCGTGGCGGGTTTCCGTTCGCGGTTTCACTTCACACCCGACGCCTCTTTGTGAGGCGTTAACCTTTTCGCTGGTTGCGTCTGAATGAAACGCGCGAGGGAGAGGGTGGGGCGAGAGTGTGAAAATTTTTGAATGGCCGACCGGGGACCATTCTTCGGCCCTCAGTGGTGCACAGGAAACGGCGGCGGTTCGTGAAAGAGCCTTTCTGCCAGCTTCAGAAGCCTCTTTTTGTCACGGCGGCGTATCGTATCCGCGTCGCGATGCTTCTTGCTCCTTTTTCTGTGCTCGAAGAAATCTATCAATTAATCCTTTGAGCTGCGTACGTGTACGCGTTTGTATTATCGGCGGAGAGTGTGCGTCGAATGCCTACACGCACTGGGAGATTATGATTGGGGGATATGGATCGTAGGTATAGTGTACGCTGACCCTTTTCATTTCGGGGGATTGAGGTTTTCGGTGTCAATAATGAATCGGTTTACATGAAAGTATTGGATTGGAATCGTTAATAATTTATACCGAGAATATTTCACTCATTAATATATGCGTGATTTATAATGTATTATTAAATTTATTAATAATTGCTATGAATATAGGGTTCCAGGTTATTCATTTACACGAAAGCTGACAGATTTTAGTAAAATATGAACATACGTTTAAATTATTCATCGGAATATCAAGTAATTTATCCAGATTAATATTGCAATTAATAGATGGGGCTCGATAAATTTCGATGTAATTTTGAGGGAATGCTTCTCTTCAGTTTCAGTTCGAACGTTTCCATTTATTAATCAATTCTTTTTATCTTGAAGAAACCTGTCCCCAGGGGTATTATTGGTAGGATCATCCCTCGCAGAAGACACGTTAACAAATGCAGAGGTGTCTCTACCATCAGTTCGCGACTTCTCGACGTTTCACGCTCGTCGACTAATTACTCGATTGGCAAGGGCGATAAAGGAAGAAAGCGGTCGTTCACGCTTCGTTGGGGTTGTCACCCTCGCGGCTGAGTTTACCGCGTCCCAACGCGACTCGGAATAATCGTCGTTACCCCCGAAAAAAAGTTGCCATTTTTTTTCCTTCCCCGTCCACTGCGTCTCTGTTCACCCGTCCGTTCGTATCGTTCTCTCTCCGCGCGTAAACCACCCTCGTAGTCGGCGAAGGGATGGCGCTGGTCCCGTGGGGGTTGCCAGTGGTCGGAATCGTGGCGGGGAGCTGTTCAAATGCCGTGGGCTTTGTTTTAATTGCAACGTTTGTCGCTCGCGCTTTATAAATGCCTCTCGACGAACTCATCCCCTCCACCCCTTTCCGCAACCTTTTCCTCTGCCCTCCCGAAAACCACCACCTTCCGGATGGGCCTACTTCAGCCGCCCCCTGTTACACCGCTGATACGGCTAAGAAGATTAAAAATGGGGGAAAGAATGGGAAATTTCCGTGGGATTTTTCTACCCCTTTCAAGTACAGGGCAAGCTGAATGAAGGGTGTTTTCAAATAGAGTGGAGTTAGGACTCCGTTGATCTCTTTAACGTCGTTTAATGGCAGTTTTCTTAGGATTGTGCGGAGCATTGTGCTTCTGTGGTTCTGTAGGCTTTGATACCATTCATCTTGGGTGACTTTTATTCATGTATCCGTGAACATTCTTTCAGCTGAATCTGATTCTTAAGGTTACTTTAGATTTTCAATTTCTGTCTCCCTTTCTGTGTTATTGCTGAATTATTCCTCGGTTCCGAATTGCAATTTTCCTCGTGATTCATAAATAATTGACTTCCAAATAATTTGATGTTGCATAAATGAAAACGTTGAAAAGCCTGGTATCTTTTGTTCACAAAGTTCGAAACCCTTCGACGCGGTATTATGTCTTTCATTATGCATCCTGTCTTGCGAGACAAAGGCGGGGACAAAGGACATTTGACTTATGAATGTTCTTGGTTACACAATAACCGATCCCCCTCTACCCTTTCATTTTTTAATATCCAATTCCAGGATAAGCAAGAGAAGTCAAGAGCGTTTGTTTTTCTCTTGCGTCGTACAGTAATTCTGGAAAACAAATTATACAGTCCCATGGAAATTCTTATTTCATTTGTTACTGCTGTCGTGTCCCGCTTTCTCAATGCTTTCCCTTTTGTCCTTTGCTTCTATTCCAACTGTATTTCTCGTTTGATATCTTGTATGCGTTTATTTTACCGAGGGAATGGGTTTCCACTTAAAAAGATTCAGGACGATGCAACTAAAACGTTCATACGTATATTTCAAGCAGAAGTATCTCGTGTCCTGTGCACAATAATTACTCTAAAAATGAGTTCTATATGTAGTCTGCTCTAAGCTCATATAAGATAATAGGACATTTAATATCTTTCAGCAATAGTATCGTTGCTCAATCGAAGCTGAACAATCGCTTTACCACGCACTCCTGCGAAACTTCCGCGGCTAAAAGCGATCTCCGCGCGACCAAAGACGTCTCTCCCGATATAATCTCCCGAACACAGTACTGTGTCGCGGGTGGACCGAGACGACGAGCGCGAGTTGTTACTCCGTTTTCGCGCGAGTAACGAGACACCCTCTGATCCCCAGATTCCGCCGAGTTAATCACCCGAACTCCGTCACTGATGGCATTAGCGCCGCGGCAATCGTCTGACTCTCAACTCTAATTCCCAGCTACGTGAGAGAAAATCGGCTTTGGCCATGGCCTCCGTCGCTGTGTCTGTTCACGCGCGATCGAGCGAAGATGAATTTCTCCGTGTACCCAGGTACAATAATCGTACTATCTAATTACCCGCTTTCCACTCGCGTCTGCTGCGTGGGACGCGAACGAGTCCCCACCGAGACACGGAAACCGAACGCGTACTCGGTAATTGATTGCAAAAACTGGAGAGAGCGGTGTTTGGAGGTCGCTAGTCCTCGCTATGATCGAGTGATAGGTTTCGTTGGGTGTAAATAATTACAGAGTCGAGCAAGTGGAAGCTGTGGAAGCAGCAAACACGGCACAGTAGATTCTGGGTGTACGTAGCCAGACGTGAAAGCGCGGAGCTCGCGAGGCAGCCGAGGGGCGGCAATTCCCACAGTTTCGTCGGCCAGTCGCACGGAGAGATTAATTTAGGCGCGCAGCCGGCGCGATATCGGGAGAAAGAACGAGGAAACTTAGGGCCGAGATAAACATGGTAGATTATACCTGTTGCCCAGCGGATCCCCTGTGACCGCAAGCTCTTACAGCCATAAATTCAGAAAACCTACAGAGAGCCA
Source organism: Calliopsis andreniformis (assembly GCF_051401765.1). NCBI lineage: Eukaryota > Metazoa > Arthropoda > Insecta > Hymenoptera > Andrenidae > Calliopsis > Calliopsis andreniformis. Next base: position 13,562,797 of record NC_135063.1, read on the forward strand.
GTATAAACTCTGATTTAGGACCTTTTCACGCTTCGACCCCTGGCCTCGTACAAATCGGTTTAGGCCCCTATTACACAACCCCATTCTCTTGCCCTTTGGTCGCTCTTCCGTGATCCTTAACGTTGTGATTTACATACTGGCTTCAACGAGTGTGTCTTTTCCCGTCTTACGCCGAGCAATCGCGTGTTCGTCAGATGACGGATGTTGTCATTCAATCCCCATGCTTCGGTTCGGTCTTTGACGTACAGTGGGGTCTGGTAATTAACTCTGGGCTAAGTAGATCTGCACGGCTGGGTCTGATCTACATACGTCTGCTTAGAAAGTTAGTCCTTCATCTAGGTCTACCGAGATCGCTAGTCGTGATACGGGTCCAGGTAGATAATTAGCTTTGACCTAAGTCTGTGTAGACTCTTAGCTTTATCCTTGATCTGCACAGGATGCTGTGACTACCGCTTAATAGGTGGACTATTGTGTTCTACATAGTTCTTGTTTGTGGCTACTCAGATACACCTAAACCGTTTTCACCTAGGTGTTCCTAATTGGTTCCCATGTAAATTTACTTAGATCTACCTAACGAGTTCAGGCTTGAGTTTATCGCACAGTATCATTAGCGATTCCCCACAGAATTCGCTGCTACTATGTTTACGGTGAAAGTTGGGAAAGATTCTCTTCAAAAAAGCTTCTTCCTGAAAGCTCATTATACCACTGGCCTTCTTCATTTATTTATCGGCACGTCGAGTAAATAAACAGAGAGGTGAAAGCAGACTAGGGCCAGCCTTTCAGGATCCGCGACGGAATGAAAAACCACGGTTGGTCCTGGAAGCACAGGAGCTGTTAAACGAAATGGAAATCGTTCTCTGCTTGCACTGAAAACTTCCCCCCAGGCCCTGTCCCCTTCCCCTTCAGCGACCGACGCGAAAGCTTTGAAGAATAATACGTCTTCGGGAATCGGTCGGAGCTGAAGTGGAATTCTTTGTCTTGCGCTTTCTTTATCTTTGTTAACGGACAGGGGGAGGCTTCAAAATTCAGCAGGCGCGTACCAATTGTCGCGACTGAATACAAGACAAGTTAAAGCGTAAGTGGGAGAAGAAAGAAAGGAAGGATGGACAAGAGGATGGTTCAGAGGAAGGGATCTAAAAAGTGTAGGTTTCGACTAGTATTTCATATTCAAAATAAGGAGTAATTGGAGGAAGATAGTATAGTCAATTTCGATATAATATATTTCTGTGTGTATAGATGCGTTAGATAAGTCAAGATGAATAAAATATCCTTTTGCTGGCGAATAAGGTTGCCCTTGAGGTCGTGCTTGCGAGGCCATCGCTCCCATTACTACGCATCAGCCTTTGGGAACGGCAGACGCCTGCGTCTGACTACCAAGGGCTGGAACCCCTTCCTTTCTCCTCTCACCACCGCCGTAACTCCCCGTGCTACAAGGAAGACTGCGAAGTTCGTGCATATTTCCCTAGAAGCTTGCTCCCCTCCGTCGACCGGCTCTTCCATTTTTCTTTTCGCCTCGTCACTGGCTTCTCGATGAATCTTGAAGCGTCTTCGAAGTTCGCAGCGTCCTTAAGACGCAAAAATTGCAATCCCTAGACGTCGTATCGCCACTTCGTCTCGATGCCAATCGTTACTGGTCCAGCCAAACAGAACGGTTATGTCTAAGATACCACTCGTGCATCATCAATTTGCTTGGAATACCTAAACAGAAATCCTTTCCTGAGAGAGAGGTGAAGGAATGAGGCGAAGAAAGTGCACTCGATAAAATGCAGAAAATGAATAACTCTGTTATTAAGAATGTCTTGATTTCAAATGGCGATATTGGCAATCTCACGTGCGCCAGTTCAGTCATCAGACTAGATCGCAGATGAGAAGAGGCGGCCGTCGATTTCACGCTCGTCAGCGGTGAGCGAAAGAAAGAATGGGAAGGATCAAGATGCGCTCTAGAATCACAATACTCGTCAATAGTAGGGCCGTTCCTGATGGTGCCTTTTGTCCACGCGTCAAATGAACTGTCCCGACGGCATATCCATGCCTACCACTTAGTTAGATGGCTTTCCCACTTTGATTCCTTCCTCTTCTTCGCTGACGATATATGTTCGCGTTCTCCTCCTTTGACACGCTCCTTAGGTATATTTAGGCGCCTTTTAGGAAACGCTCTCTGTCGACGAGTGTCTCTTTGGCGACACACCATCAGACGCGCGTTACACCTCAAAGGTGTCTGGTCCCACGTCACCGACGAACAACTTAATTGATTAAATCAATTTCCTGCTGCTCCCGTCTTTGGACCTCGCTTCGGAAAACAGGCGTAAGTCTTGCACAAAGGATCTCTGTGTTAAGACTTTTCTCAGAAATTGGTTCTTTGGCGAGGGATTCGGAAGCGACGAAATATTTCGTGGAAAGTATTCCCTCCTATTCGTGCCTCTCCACTATATTATTGTATTCTGGCGAGTCAATGGCAGGCAAAAGGCGGAGGGTCTTCACGCGGGTGCCACGTGTCCCTGGGTCGATCGTAAGTACAACGACTCTCGTTTTCGGATTCGACCGCCTAGGCCCGTGACCATGAGGCGTCCTCTTTTTTTCCGTGGTAGAAGCCACGGGCCCGCAGATTGCGTTCTTTGTCCGACCGAACCGGGGGCCTCGGTCACGAATTCCGAGAATACGCTTCGCATCGTCCGAAATTAAGGATATTTATTGGTCTGGCGCTACTAGTGGAATCCGAGAGCGGGCCACGAGAAGAAGGGAGGCAAAGAAAGGCGGGGAATACCCGTTTCTTCTTGTCCGGTGACCAAGGTCCTCGTTCTATGGAAATAAAGAAGAAGAAGCGTGGTCGTTCATGAAGCGAGGGGGTTCCTCGGTGAAATAAAGGACCGTGCTCCCTATCGGCGGACTTTCCTGGAAAGCAGCCTCTCTCGTTTCACCAGGCGTAATTACCATGGTCACGTAGAAAATATTATCAAGTACGTGTCCCTTCCAGCACCAGCTCCCAAGAGAAGAGACCTGGTGTCACTGCCGCTGGAAATAGAACAGAAATTGCCATAGAAATGAATCTGCTAACAGAAGTTACCAATTCTAAATAAACTAGATTAAAACACTACGAGTCTTCACACCGAATTCCTCGTACTCCAGATCAACCCGAACAGATTCTAAATTAGAACAGCAGTATCTCGCTTACCAAGAACACAGCCGTCTATCGAATACATCCAATTTGTTCTTCTATCTTCTACCCAGGAATCAGAGGTATGGTTCAGAAGTTCATAATACCCAAGACGTGTCGGTTCCGCTGCGGCTTACTCGAACGGAACGGAATGGAAGATAGTAGCGGGCAGGGCGATGCTGTGAACAACAAAAGAATGAATGAAGGCGGCTCGGCGCGTGCAGGCATGAATTTTCCTCGAGTTTCCCCGGCTCGATTGCTATTCAACGCAAACCAGGCATCAAGAGGAAATTAGAACAGCGTAGCGCCGCGTATAATGGAACAAACCACCGCGAACGAAGTGAGGCAATCGCGGTGTGGCGCGAGTGGTAGCAGTTACGCCAGAGACGCAGACAACGAGAGGCAGGAGGCGCGAGGAGGCGCTCAGGTAAACCGAGCGAAGCTGGGGCCCAGCCGGGGGGAGAAAGAGTTGGCCTGCACCGAGAATAGGAGCGGGAACGTACACTACCTAACTAGGCTATCTATTTCTAGCGGCAAACAGCGCCGCTCTTTCGCCGTTGCAACACAGAGAAGGACGGTCGGAGCGGACCAGACGCGTGTTCCTCGAAGGTCTCTGCCCCGCTGGCTCGCCACGCAGCGCCGACCACGGAAATAAATAGCGACGGCCTATGACGAGCCGAAACCTTCGATTTCGCTCTATTTATTACTCGACTGCGTCGCAGTGGAGCCTGTACACGTGACGCATCGAGAACCTGTCGCTTCTGGAATAGCTATTGTTTCCTGCCCTTGCCACTTGGCGATTGGAGTACGTATCAGGAGGACGTATTTAGAATTGTAACTTATCCTGGCTTTATGTGGCTTGTAGGACTCTGAATGTGTTGGGGTCATCGATGAGTTTGCTATTTGGGAGTAGATTAGTATGGGTCTGATGGAATTCTGATGAATTCTCCTTGATTCGCCTGTAGAATAGGTTTGGCCAGGGACTCAAATACTTGCAGTAGTAGAGGATGTCTCTTAAGTATTTCAATTTGGACGCTCCAAAAAAGCGGACCTGGTTTCTTTTAGTAGTGACTTAGTTCTCATAATCAGAATTTTTTCGAAAGTATTATCAAAGCCCTCCCTTGGTTTAACAATTGGATTCGTCGTCCCCAGGCTCCATCGCAAAAATTCTTTTTAATCTTTCATTCTCTTTTTCAAGCTCGGCTGTTTTTCAAGTCACGGGTCCTACCTGTGCACATGGAATTAAAATCTTTTTTCTCCTTTCCCGTTGAATAATACAAGAAGAAGAACATTTATTATTTTCATGCAAATCTTGGTGTCCCCCTTGTCCTATGAGACTTCTCTTTCGGATTCCTCCAGCGTCACGTTATTACGCAAGAAGTTCAAATGAAGATCGTGCAGGAATGCACCTCTCCGCTGCACTATAATCTTTCGCTTTTTGCTGCTTTCTTTCCAAATTTCTTTCTCCTCTGAAACTCAACCTATCCTCCTACTCAAATCAAATCCAGTATCAGTATTCCAGATTGCCGAAAAAATATCGTAAAATCTTCGTTCAGCCATCCCACGGTGACTTGACTGACAGGTCCATTAAACGACATTGAATTGCGTCTCCAACGAAAACACGATCGCAGGTGTCTGTACCAGTAGGGTGTTCTCAGATCAGGGCACAGTTGTCTTCGACGCAAATGGGAGACGAGGCATCAAACCAGTTTAGCGGAAAATTCTTTAGCGCAACGTTTCCCTCGGCATGAATAAGCCATCTGACCGAGGGCTTCTCGGTTTCGTTGAACTCTCGGTCGCAAGGCCAGACAGACATTCGCGGATCCATTGTGACCGGTCGAGTTCCCGCGCGCCCTAAATCGCAATAAAGCCCCCTCCTGCAGGCCGTGGAAGAGACATGACGGAGCCCCTTTTATGCGCCGAAAATCTTTCCCATTGGCGATCGAGAACGCGTTGCTCCCTGTGCCACCGGGCCAACGTACTCATTCGTATTCGTAGTTGTCGTTCAGGGCCGTAACTAGGCCACTTACGTGTCCCCTTGGATTTTATCGGGCCTTTGCTCTCGCGTCAATCGCTCGTACTCTGTTTTTTCTTGCTCGTAGACCTCGAAGCAGGGGAACGACGTTTACAAAACGAATGAATAGCGATGTAAGTAGATCGAGTCTACTACGAAGATGAGAATATTAATTTCTATTCAATTTATCTCTCTCCCAATGGTAACCAAATTTCCACTAGAGAAGTCTACTCTGCCTTGGCATCGTGGAAATAATCGATGTCAGGGCAGCGAGTTATTAACGCCGCATTAAAATGTGAAGGGCTGAGGGGGTGTGAGAAAGTGGCGGGAAAGACGAAAAAGGAGCGGAGCAAATAACTCTCGCATACTTTATCAGCGGGCTTAAACAACGCTATACGGATCGCCTCGTATTCATTACCACGGCGACTCGATTAATTCATAGAACGCACGAACACCGAGGGAAAATACGTTTCGGTGGGACCGGAGAACAAAACATGCGCGCGCGGTCGCTCGCCTCGCCCGCGCTATTCAAGTGAAAATCGAGACGCAGTAGCCTCCTGGCTGGTGTTTTTGTTCCGAGGCTGGTCGATGCACACGTATCCCATCGGTGGCCGTGTGCGTGTCCTCATCCTGTGTTTCGTTGTCGTTCGGGTTGTTTCGCATGCGTATTGGCGGCCCTGTCTGGCCTCTGACCCTGAGCCTTCTCGGTAAAAGCCGCGGGTCGCTAAAGTGGCACCAGACTTCCTTTGAACCGGTGCAGTGTCGTTGGCCTGACGGTGACAGAAGGTCGCAGGTGACGAGGATCGTGAAACCAGAATCCGGTTTTTCGAGAGGAGAGGAACCTGGCTCGTGTGGCCTCCTCCCTGTCCCCCTCCTGGGACCCACGGCCATCCAGCTTCCTGCGTGTATCGGCTTCCAGGACTTCTTCTTCGTCCGGTTCGCGTTCATTTATTCGCTCCTTTTGCATTGACACCTTGTACAAACGCTGGGAATGGCTGTAATTATACACTTCTTTTTGGGGGTGGATGGTTGGAGGATGGGGAGCGTGGGAGATTATTGCTCAGGTCCCCATCCATACTGATGTCTTACATAAGTATCTTCATGTAACGATTTCGTTCGCAATCCTTCGTAATAGAGTGTGCATATGACACGTTTTATCAGGGCTACTGTGATTAAGCATAGTCATGAAGAGTATTTTTCCAGTGGATGACACATACATGTACACGTTCATAATATTTGCCTTCATAAGAACACGTCACCCATTTTCGTGCAGAGCACGCGTTCCGGCTTGACCTAGTCCGCCGGTGTCAGGGTCGACGGTTCGAGGAGAGGTCCTCTTCCACGTAAAGGCTTCGACCTTCGAAACGCAGCCACGGGCACGCCCACCATCGAGGAGACGCCGTTTTCGAGGGCCTTTCCAAGAACCGATACCTCGTGCATCCGTCGAACGCATTATACGAGCGCGATCATCGAGCTCAGAGTTCAAGGCCTCTTTTGGATTAGATCAACGCCAGTGCGCGGTAATCGAGACGCTCCGTCATCGGAATTCTTTCGTGGAAGCAGGGAAACAAGACGCTCTAGGCACGCCAGCGACTCCTTAGTATGGGGAGTCGCCTCTTCCGCTCGCTTTTTTTCACAAAATTTGCTAGGCCGATCGACTAACGCGTGGCGACGCTAAAATTGCGTTCCCCACAGACTCCATTATAATGGAGCACGCAAGTCGGAGGATTTCGGTGAATTTTGGTCTTTGGAAAAATTGGTTTAGGTAAATGGTGGCTTGAAAGAAGCCTGTCTTGATTGCTTATTTTATGCAGAGTATAATATTTGTGATAATTCATTTTTGCTGCAGCTATTCGCAAAGATATCGTCTTGGACATGCCTCTCTCTGTATCATAATATTTCCCTGGTTAATCAGAGTTCCACCAGTTCTTTTCTCTCCGCAAAGTTAATCGATATCGACATTCATCGGATTCCCCAGCCTGTAATCTGACACTGGACTAAATAAACTGACGCGTTCATTAGCGGCATAATTTCATCGTCGATATTAGCTTCCCCAGCAGTGGAACTTTTATTCCCTATTGCAGGCTAACTTTTCCATCGGTTTTGGGATACTTTCTAAAAACACAATATTTCCTAAACTACTGTGTACAACAAAACACTAGCTTAATAGTTGGAATGGCACCTAAACCCTCCTCTGTCGTCGCTATTCAAAAACAGAAGCTACTATTTTATCACACTAGTTTCTACTCTCAATTACGTGTACCCAATACATTCGAATTTAATCCTAAATCTGAATAAAACTAACGCCACTGTTTAAGTACCGCCACACGGTCAACTACTAGGACATTTATCTTCCTGCTCCTAGGGAGAATTCCCTGTGCCCGCGAATGCGGCACGAATGGATCGAAAGCAAAACGTTGCAGTCGAGTCAGACGCAGAACCGCGAGGTGTTAACGGCGCGGCGGCGTCCATCGTCGGGGTATGGCGAATCGGGGCAATCGATGGCACTAAAAGCCCGCTAATCCCACGATCTCGGGGATCGTGTGCACGGGTGGTGGCTGGTCTGTCGTGTTCCATCCGTAACAGCCGAACGGCGCGGCGCGGCGACGAGCGGCGCGCGTGTGAATGACCGACGTGTGACCGCCGGCTCGGCGGACGAGTCCAGACCAAAGGTTCGGAATTGCGGTAGGTCTGGAACCTACGGGAACGTAATGCAACACTCGGTGGCGGGCGTGCAGCTCGCACGGACGGATATGCGCGAGAGAGCCGGCGATCGAGGCCAGACAAAGCGCCAGATATGCCTTCTTATTGCCCGAGCGCCGGCCATTTTAATGGCTAGCTGCTCCCTATCCTACCCGCGGCTGCTATTTATACCTTAATTGAATTTCCGTTGAAAACGCCGCGACCGACGGAACGGAGGAACGACGGAACCCTCTTCGACGTTTTGCCACGACTCTTAATCTTCGCCCTCGGACCCTCTTTTTGATCTTCGCCGGTGGGAGAACGGCCACGCGATGTCCCTTTTTCGTCGATTTGCTGGGTGCTTCTGTGAACTCTAAAGTGGCCGCGGTGGGAGCCAGGGAGGGCTCGAGGTGCTCTGGAATCTTAACTCAGATTTTGGATCCTGGGGTCATAGTCGAATCTCTGATGCAGTAGATGCGCAGGGTTGGCAGAAGTGGTGGATTCTCGGGTGAGAATGGAAATAGATTGATTACACTGTACAATGTAATATATTTCGGTAACACTGGTTATTAGCTGGAGTACGAAACTGTGGTTTGGATGAGCCTGATTTTGATCTGAGAGTTAGAGTGTAGTAGCCTTTTCTAATGTCTAAGAATATCTAAGGATACGCTGTTGTATAAACTATTAAGTATGATGGGGAGAGGATGACCAGAGTCCATAACTACGACTAAGCCTGACGAATTTGTCTTTTGACAAAGTGAAACCACAAGTGACTCGCAACCCTTATCGATAACGCAGGACTAACAGCAGCGTCGCGTTGTCCCATGTAAAACAAGAAAGTCCCTTAGCCGAAGACAGTAACTCGAACCTATGAATTAATCCAATAACCGATCCAAGCCCAACTAGGCCCTACCTCAAACTACGAACCATTAAACCAGTCTCGAAGTTTCCCCGAGATTATCGGCGAATCCCGCGGTGATTCATAGTAAAACCATCGTACCACGCCTCGAATCGCGCTGGTATCCGTCATCCCGTCGGATCGATAACCGCGAACAGTGCGAGATAGAGCTGGGACAAGCGTGGCTGGTTGCCGCGGTGTCGGCTAGCCGCGTCTCTCGGCTCGGGACGACCGTTATCCGCGCGGTTCCGCCCCGGCTGGAGGTCGTGGTCCCTCATGGAGCCTCGAGGCGCGAATCGCTCGGCCTTCGGCAGCGTGGGACAGCGTAGTAGTACTACTACGCCGCGGGTGAGAGTCCTTTGTTCGAGAATAGACGCTGGCAAGAACCACGTGTCCGATTTCCCGCCAAGTTGTCGGCTCGAGCACGCCCGCCCACGGCGGCCCGGGGAAACGTGAGACGCCGCCGAGAGGGTGGGCGGAGGTGGAAGGAAGGAGATACGACGTGGAAAGAAGGACGATGAATGAGAAAAAGAGCGGGAAAGGAGGGCGGCCGGGAGGGGGTTGGCGGAGATGTGGGAGGAGGGGAGCGACGGCGGCGAGGCAAGGGAAGCGTAAGATGGAAGATGAGGGAGGGAGAGAGGCGGGGGCGAGAGGCAGAATGAGACGTAAGGGAGAGACGGAGAGTGAGGAACGACGAGGGAGCGAGAGTACTAAATGGACGAGATGGCAAGGGGCTGAGGGGGCGTCTAACCGGCGTGCCTGACCGCGTGACTTCCCTTCTTCCGTTCCCTCCGACCTGGTACAATGTACTCGAGCCTCCTCGTCTGCGACGCCGTAGAACGGCCGAGCCAGAAGGGACGGAGACGGGCCGTGTGCCGTCGGATTCGAAACGAGTTCGCCGTCTACCGAGAGCCCCTGCCCTCGTCTGCCCTCTCGTTCCCTCTTCCTCCTGCCCATAATAAGACGCTTCTGTGCCGGGTATATCGTACAGTCGGCTGATGCCTCCGAAATCACAAGCGGGGAAAATTACTCGCGCGGGCTTTCCATGGGCCAGCGAGCCTCTGCTGGCTCCTGCTGCCTCCTGCTGCCGAGGAATTTTTACCATTCTCCTGCTTCCCTCAGATTTCGCGAGAATAGAAGCTGAGGTAATGCCTCCTCAGTAGATTCGATTAACCATGCGCAGACACTGTAGCTAAATAGAAGCATCCTAACGGTGCCTCTTCTACAGTCTACTCGATCTTCCATGTGGAATGCATCCTCGCCAAACATCTCGCTTCGTTCGCTCCACGAAGGAAGCCAGCCTCCATTGTGCTTCGCCTCTGCCGTGCAAAATAGAGAGCAATTTTGATCGTCCAGTTCCGAAACATTCCCTCGCCTGCTTTCCTTTTTTCGGCGAGCTGGAGTATTCCTGCGTCGATAAAGGAGGCAGCAGGATTCGTTCGGCGCCATCAAAAGCCGTCGGGGCAGCTCGTGCGGTGGAACCGTGGCGGGGAGGAGGGAGGGGAAGAATTTCCATAATATTGTATGCATTAAACGACCGATCAATTTTCGAGTCACGAAAAACAAGGGAGCCCCTCTCGCGATAACGCCGAAGTCGACTTCGCCGTGGCGTAATCTTAATAATCTTTGGACGTCGTGCTTCGGCGTCGGGGTCGCGGGCAGCAATCTCGAAAGCTCGTTTCCCTCCGTGCATTTTTGAGCGACCTAGCATCGTGAGCGAGAGAGACAGAGGGTCCCAGGTTCGTGCTTTGTACTTCTACCCCCTTCCCTTGGCCTGGAATCTGCACGGACTTCATCTACATCGAAAGTCCGACGACGTGGAGGGGCGAAGTTCGCGATACACGGAGCCCTCGATTCCCCGCCGCTGCCTCCCCTTTCGAGCGGTTTCTGTCTGCGTGCTGGGGCCGAGGAAGGGGAACAGGGCGGCAGGGGGAGGGGGCCATTACAGACGGCGGACGGAGGGACGACGCTCCGGGTTCAAATACCTCCGAGGGGCCGCGCCGCTCCTGGATTCCTACGGGTTAACCTGGAAAACTACCGGCCCGGATGACCTCGTGCCAACGCTGCGACACCGATGCCAAAGGTCGTTCTCGTTTCGTTCTAGCGACAGCTAAGCGCGATAATCGACGGAGGACTGATGGCAACCTCGGTGACCATGGGTGGGGAGGCTACCCAGGGTCCTGGCGTTGCTCTAACAACCATTGAATCGGACAATAACAGTGGATGGTGTCTGAGTCGAGAGGGACTGATGCAAGTCACCTGTTCTTAGCTTCGCGGAGTCGGTAAATAGCTTGTGCAGGAAAATTGAGAAGCCTACTCTCTTCCCACGATACTCTGCGACTCAAAAGTACATGGTGAATAGAGAAGAACAACATTAGCACCCTTCTCTGTGTACGCTATCGTGCAGAAGTATTTAGACCCTTCCACGTTGTTGAAAATTCATGAAATTCCTACACTCTTTTATTTATACTACTATCAAATATTACTCTCATCAGTATTTGTAATCCTTGTATAATCTGTTGAGACAAGGTTTGTAATCACAACTACAGTCCACAATTTTACTCGATGTATTTCACGTATTGCAATCCTGTGGAACTGTCGAAATGCTTATAGTGCGTCTACCGCGGTCACGTAAGTCGTCCCCCGACTGCCAAGTGCAAAGCACTCTCCGATGTTGTCTCCTCCATGTGTCTAGAAATAGACCGAGTCTGCGAAAATGTGTCCCAAAGTGTTACGAATGTCCCTGCCTGTCCCTAGATCACTCGATTCGAGTCAAAGAGCCGTAGATTTCAAAGGGCCGACCACACACGACCACGTTCTACTGATTTGTAAGGGCATCAGCGGTAGCACCCAGCTCGCCGAGAAAAACAGCCTTTGGGGCGCGGCACGGGGGAAACAGAATTTCGAACAAAGGCGCGAAAGATGAACGACGACGGAACACGGCACGAGCCTGAAGGAGGACGTCGAGTCGGATTAGCTTGAAAGCGAACCAGGAACGATCAAACTTTTCCGAGTCTTTGTTTGCCCTCGGCCTGGCCGGTGAAAAAACGCGTCTAGACCAGGCGGGCTCGCGGTGCACGGATCGTTCGGGGTTTATCCTGATCCGTCGAGCACCGGGGACCGACCGTCTGCTCTGTTTCGTGCCAATGTACAGTCAGTGAATGGCAACTACATTCTTGCCGGTTTACCAACACGCTCGGCCTGGCCCAGCCGACTGGCTTTATCGTTCTTCGCGGAATGCCGTTTTTTCGTCGCCCCGTCGAACACGCGATATACCGCCGCTGTTTTTTTACCCGAAATTCTACCCACCACCGCTCCCATCAAGTAATGGGTTATGAAACACAAAGGAACGCGTCCTGGAGCTCCGACGAATACGAGATTATTACGAAACTGTCGTTCGCAGCGCCGCCTGTTGCGAGCTGCTGACATATTTCTTTAAATCCCACGGTGTCTGTAGTATCTTCCTCGAAAATTGTGACGTTTATGCAAGAGACCAGAAGATAGCTCATTTAACAGAGATTTCAATCGTTTTGAAGTCTCTCTAAAGAAGATTTGATTATCAGACAGTTTCAGGCGTCGCGAAAGGTGTCGAGTCTCATCGTACCATCGCTTTAGAGCGATCCGTTCAGGAGCTCCATCAACCCTTCGGTATTTACATTTCATTTTTCCCTTTCGATGATCGTCATTGTATCGTTTAATGTATTCATAGGCTGCTCGCGAAACGAAGGTTGAGTACCAGCTTGCAGCTTCCCGCCAAGGAGATTCGTCTCGGCGGTTGTTGGCCCTCATTGTTTCCCGCCACGCTGCGCGCGCATCTGCGTACCATTCCTCGCCAACCCCCACCACGTTATCGTAACTGCCGCCACCCTTCTTGCCCCTCGCCTCTTTTCCACAGCGTGTCCCTTCCCCTGGGGCTTTGCCCCACCACCGTCCAAGAGGGCAACAAGCTTTCGACCGCGCGTAGGGCGTTCATCGAGGACCTTGGACTCGATCGCGTGTGCGTATCCCTTTGCCTGCACGCAGACAGCCGCAGGTGTAACGGTTGAAAATTTACGTGGGCGTGGGCCGACGCGGGAATCCGAGGATCCAGCGATTTGAAAAATCCTTTTTTACTGTTTCTGTACCTGCCATGCTGGGCTGATTATGAAAGGTGTTACCTCCTTTCATCTATTGAACTCTTCGAAACTCAGCTAGTCGCAGATTGGTTTCAAGTTTGTTAGGTTTTTCTGATGACAGACGTGTTCTATAGAATACTGATAGTAGTGGTACAGGGACACACTCACGCAGTTACCCAAAAGTGTCCTTAATTGCGTCGGCCATAAAGACTTCCCCGTCACTAAGAATTCTCGTTAATGGATCTATTGACTGACTATGATTGATGGACAAAGGGACAAGCTGCGTGCTACGAGTATATTTTTTTTTATAAAATAGGAGTCGAAGGGGACGGAGGATCGAGGAAGACGGATGAGGGAAATTAGGGTTGCCTGTGGGACGAGTGGTGGTTTAGACACCCAAACATCATTACTGCGCCCTTCTAGACGTCAATATTATTAGGGTTAGAACAAGATTCATTGGCCCTACGAAATTCCCAGAAACTATCTTTGTCTTTGCCTAACACTTGAGTGGTGCAGATCGTATTTCCCAGTTCTCTGACACAGTGAGTAGGACGAGCAAGCAATAGTCAGACTCGTGACAGTAGAACCAATTGAACTCAAGTGATCCCCATATTTTGCTCCGACTGTAGCGCTCATCATTCCTGAAACCCCTGCTATTTTCAAAGGCAGTCGAGTTCTTCAACTTCTTTGTCTCTTTTGCAATCAGCGTGGCTGGGAGATCTGTAAAGTCATTTTCATAAATAACGATGAAAGCCGAGAAGTCCTCGAAGTTCTACATCGCGTGAAGTTATGGGGGATTGTGGGTAGAACAGGTCTACTTCCCGAAGCTACGACTTCCCGCGCGGTCTGGATCGGTCCGAATGGAAACGGGCCTCAGTCGAGACTTTGTTTCCCGTCGCGAGGTCTTCATTAAGCCGTCCCTTAATTAACGACACTTGTTATCATGTAAACAAGCGACAGCGGCGTGCCGCGAGGACCATCGGGTCGATAAATTAAAAATTTCCGTTCTACTGTCAAGTATGACGGTGTAATTTAATATCGGAGTAATTAAAGCGATCGACTGTGTGATTCATGAAGCACGACGACCCCGTTGATGATGAAACGCTTGCCCGAGCGCAGCTCCCTTTTGAATGAGTTCGTGTTCTGAGTACGCGTGCACGAACCGTGTGAGAAAGCTCTGGGTGAGCGAAGGTGAGGGGCAGAAAAAAAAAGGGACGAATAATAAGCGGAAAGAGAGGAGAGGATAAGAAGAAAGCCGTGCGTGCGAACTGCGTAGCGGGAATAGCGAGACGGGGCTAGAAGCGGGCCGACGCGGAGAAGAAGCACAAAAGGGTTAACAGGAGGTTAGGGACGGAAGATCCCTAATATCGATGGCGGTGTTTAGTCAAAGGGCCGTTTCATTCACCGGCTAAACGAGAAGATCTACCTCCTCCCCATTCGTTTCAAGGCCAAACGCGACCGAGTCCCTTTACCTATAAACCTGCGGAATGCACCGACTAACGACCCCGTCCGGTCCAACTCTTTTTAACTTCTTTCTTCTTCTCTTCCCGCCGACTTCGCCGTTGCATTATGCCAAATTATTTCGCCCGACTCGAGGAATTTTAATTAGGCGCGCTATAATGCTTCGAACTTCACTTCGGCATCCCTTTTCGGTTCGTTTTTCTGCGCCTGTAAAACACCGCTGATGGTACTTCGGCTTCTCCGTCTGTCTTTCCTGCCTTTGATTCAGCTTTCGAAAACTGCCGGTGCAGATTCTTCAGGCATTTTTGCGATCCCTTCAAAAGGGAGCATTCGGGAATGTCGTCTACTTCTTTCGAAAAAACTGTTGAAGTTTCGATGAAATAGTTGAACTCGCGATATTAAGCGAAGGATAATTCGAGTTCCTAGACTGTTGAATTAATCCAACGTTCGCCGAAGCAGAAGCCAGGGTTCACCCTCCTTTACCCTTCGATTACATCCAGCAAAGCCGGAGAATTACATTTCTCCGAGATAACAACGCGATCGGGGCACAAAGTCAGTGGCAAGAGGATCCAAACTACCGTGGAATATTATTTCCGTGATCTGATCGAAGAACGTCAGGGAGGATCGTCGACGTGGAAGGCTATCGTTTCTTCGTTACTTTAATCACCGAATCGTCTTAGAGGCACGGACCACGTTCTCCTCGTCCCCCTATCGTGATCCACCCTTCCGAGGAGTATCCCGAGAGTGAACAGCCATCGTCGTCCAATTTTCGCCGACGACCATTAGGTTCTGGTGCTTGCTCTGCAGCCCCGTTCGTCAAGGTCCGCAGTCCCGCGCCGGCGTTCCCGGCAATAAGAAATGAAGTGAGCTCGAAGAGCATTATAACGAGCTTCACGATGTCGCGCACGTATCGTCCTCACCCTCCCGACGCCGTTCTGGCTCGGTCGTTCGTCTCGTGCCGTTCCACCAGCCGAACCCTGTTTCTTCTTCTTCTGCTTCCTTGCTGCTTCGCTTCCTCCACCTTCTTGCTGGTGCAACCAGGCATCACCGACCTTGCGTTTTAAAAACTTACAGTCCACTCTTCTCTCTGTTTTTTTTTCCTCCGCCCCCTGAACTTCACCCCTTCTGTTCAACGAGCAGGACTCGAGAGAGAAGGGGGTTGAAAAGGGGTACAGGCGGAGCGAAAGGAGAGGGTGGCACGAAGGGAACCGTCCCTGACTGTCGAGGAAAAAATTAAAGTTGCGACGCGTACCACCGATCCATCTACCCCTGGTGCCGAGTTAACGCACCATTATGTACTCTCCTCGCACGACTCCCTCCCCCGCGAGCTTAGGGCCAGTGTGCCGTTTCAGGACTTGGGGATTGCCTTTTTAACGACCTACAAACCGCTCTTGTAGCATCGACGAAAAGGATGGGATAGACCTAGATCCATTGTGATTGCTTCTTTTGCAAACGAGGGTCGATCGAGTTTCGTTGATATGGTTTTTGATAGCTGCAATGTGATTTTAAGTTGGCGAGGAGGATTCAGTGATTGTTGGCTATTAGAATTTGTTGGGAAAATTAAGAGAGTTATGGGATAACGAAGAGGCAATTGAGTATTCCTGCGATTGGTATTAAGAATGTTGCAATGGTAGCAAGGAATTGGGAGAAATGACCTTTTGGTCTGTACCACTTCAGAACACTATAAGTCACTTAACGTTCATTGACACGTTTGCTTGGTGGTGGAGCAACGGCCTCATTTTGGCTATCAAAGTGTACGCAGAGAATGGTTACTATCAAAGTAGTAAATTGTTCAATTCGCTTCCTAAAGAGGTGTGTTCTACAATCTTATTTGGTAGTAGGCGATGCTAATACCATCCGGTAATTGCAACATGAAGCGAATAAAGAGTTCTCGATTTGGCTTAAAGATTTTCTTCAGTTCACGAGTCGCTTCAAGAAGCAACGTAATTGCTTTAAACATCAGAATTTTTGTTGCCTTTTACATTGTAACTTGCTTAGTATAAAAGTAATGTCGTCTAATTAACGGACGGAAGCGTGTTTCGATCTTTTTTGCGTTCCTTCAAGCAAAGTTCTCGCAAGAGTAATAATCCAAGCTCGAGGAATGGCATTAATTAATTAAAGCAGAGTTGATCAAGACAAGCAAGCGACTCGTATGATTCTTGGTAGTTCATAGCATGAAACTTTCCCATTTATCAAACTCCATCAGCGACAAGACGTTGCAAGCCCATCTTAGAAATATTATCACAAATCTCTGTGTTAGTCTCCAAGAGAAGTTGCCTAGATTTTCAAGCCTGTTTTCTCCAGCAGATCTCGAGCTCGAAACGCAATCACCTGGCGTCTCGAAGTAGAATAATCGAATCGACACTGTGCATCTTCCGTCTCGCGGGCGACGCATACGTGAGCCCTGGCCCACGTGTGGGCAGCTGGGAAGGCTTCGATCTAAAAGGATCTAACGTCGGATCTGTCAACCTGCGGGGGGGTTCGAAAGACCAAGGGACGCAGGGGGTAGTCAGAGGGTGACTGGCTGGAAAAGCCGCGGGCTCTGCTGGCGTGTGCACGACGGATACGTGCCTGGACTCCATTACAGCCTGGAACCACTCTTTTCTTCCGATAAAAATGGAGAAAAAAAAACCTGTCGCCCCCCTGGCCTCGGCGCATCGGCCATCGTATCGGTAACTGCTTCGAGAAGCGAGTCTATCATTCCCTCCTCGACCCTCATCTCTACGACCCCTTTCTTCCTCTCGGTGGTGGCCACCCTTCGGCCCAGCTCCTCGAGATACGTCCACCCTGGGTCTGGAGACACGTTCGCAGACTGCTTTCGAATGGACCGACCCTCTTTGTGTGGGTGCATCCACTGCCTTCGTCTAATCCCCGCCCTCCCTTCCCTCCCCATTCTCTTTCGACTTCTTCCTTTATTTTCTTCGTTTCCCACTTGCGTCTAATTCGTGTCTCCTGTCGGCGATCTTACATGCTCGGGGTTCGAGCAGTCCCGAAGACGTGGCCTGCGGAGATCGGACAACCCCGAGGATTGATGTTTACACCTTACTAGGGATTGACATAAGTGGAGATCCTCCCCTCTTTTTGGGGACGATGCAGAGATTGCAGCATTAGTGAGACTGATTTATCGTTTCGCTTGATTTGATCGGGTATGTATTTAATATGACGTAGGTAAGAAGGGAGTGTGCTTTCAATGGCATGGGAGAAGTAGAAAGATCAGTGGATTCCTTGAAATAGGCCCACTCCTTCGAGCTACGAGAGCTTTCATTTTTATTTATTCCGTCGGTATTAATCGCGAGTCCACTCCTTCCTCGGGCAGGTTATTCCTTTGACGTGCCATTCCTCGAGACATCGAGGAAACGTTCGATTGCTTTCAAACATGTCCTTGTATTCGAGGGGTATATATTCGCAGGTTCTTCTTTCTCCGAGTTCCTCCTTTATTTTCTACTTGCGTCTGCTTCTTATTTCCGTCAGCGTTCCGTACACCGTGCGAGGGCTTACGGCGGGACACACATATATTCGTCGAGATGATTCCCAACGATACAGGGATTTCGTGTGCACGGGCAGAAGTGGATTTTCTGCTCGTCGGAGACGACGTCGATGCTCCGAATAAATCTCCCTTCCCGACTTTTAAACGTTACTTATCGTCTTACGCGCCCTCTTTCCCCCCTATCAGTACCCTGTCCCGTAGCATCTTTTCACCAATATCTAGTTTTTATATCAGAGGATTTATTTTCTCTCCAACTAGTCTCGCAGAGGGGGAAAGAAATTCCTCTTCTCTAATACTCCATTTTTGTTTCAAGCAAAAACTATTCGTGTTAGAAGTTTTAGAGACGTTAAAAGTGGGAAAAGTGTAAGTAAGAATTAAGATAAAAAATCAGGACTAAAGTAACTTTTTTATAAGTAGAATTTTTATTTCAGAAATCAGTAGTTTACGAAGAGCCAGTAACCAGTCGAGTCCCCTGTTTTTTCCCACCCTGATCATTGCCAACCCCGCCATTCTTCAATTTCCAATTAAACACACCTATTTTCTCCGCTCGGGGCTCAGTTTCTTATCAGCGTCCCCGAGATACGGTCACGACGTCTGGAGATATGTTTCCAATAGAACGACGTTTCCCTTACGATACCGTACACGTGCTTTTGAGCCTCTGCTCCCCTGTGTCTGCGACTCTTTTCTCGTCCGCCTTTTTCCCTTCTTTTCCCTCGTCCAATCTCCGCGTCGCCGTCGAGGAATCCAGCGAGCACGATACGCCAAACTATTCTGTTCGACGCTTTATTTACCGTTCCTGGAAGGAACGTATTAGCGGCGAGCCTTTGTCGTAGCCAATTACTGTTCCGGATTAATTGCTCGACCTGTACATACAGTGTGACTTGGAATTATGAAACGAAAGGGAGCACGAGAGGAGGTTCACTCACCCTGGCTGTGTGCGCGCTTAAAGAGTAACGGGGTTTAAAGGAACGACGCTCGAGAAAATTGATTATTTACAAGCCATTTGAGGGGTAATCGCTCGCACGTGCCACGGTGAGGAACGAGCAATCAAGTAATTCATAAATCTTCGCTGGAACGGCTCGCGGTCTTTTCTAATTGTACGTTTACCGTTACCAGCGCAGAAACGCTGCAGCCGCCTAAGAAGAATCGCGAAACTCCCGACGTAGATACGCGATTAACACCTAGCCGCTCCACCTAATGATCCAATAAATCTTTCTGGCCCTCTGTCGGACGTCGCCTGTTTCCTGGACTGCCAACTACGAATTAATTCGCAAATTAATTTGGTGTTTCCCATGTTCGAGCACCAGGCAAAAAAAAAACAGTCCAGAGGGGCTTGAATGAATTATAGCTCTAATAAGGAGGTAATTCGTTTCTCTTGACTGACGGGGGAGATAATGAAAGAAATTCAGAGTGTCGGGAAAAGTGAAGCTGAATTTTAGTTTTGACTAAGCAGAATGTCTGACATTGAGGGTAGAAAAATATAATTTTGTTTGCATAAGGTAGGTAAGGCTAGATACGGCTGGAGATAACAAGGGGAATTGGATCGTCCGTGGTCAGACAAGCTTTCGGTACAAAATATCGTTGGAATAATGCTTCACTGTAACTTGTGCTTTAATTATCTTCATGTTCCTGGGATTGTGAACTATTTTTGTTGAGAATAGGCCAGCTAATTACTCACGTCAAAATCACAACCTTTCAGGAAAGAAATCGAAGCTGACTCTCCAGCGTCAACACTTCACCGTACCTTGAAATTTAATTAAAAGCGGTTCTATCAGTGTTATCGATTCCCCAAGAATATTTCCCGATAAAAAACAGATTGTAGACGGCGAAAAGGCCGATAAATAATTCAATGCATCAATCAATCGCGACTCGGAGTCTGCGGGGGGCATTTTTACGGTTTTATTTCGGTGTCTGTCGATTGATGCGCGTAGCAGCGACAAGCTTGGACCAGTCCCCTTCAATGGAATAGCCCGATTGACATTTCGCTCGGATAGAAATACGTGACACGTCGGTGCAGGAATAACCGAGAGATAACGGATCGGGGCAACGGAATCAGGTGGTTATATTTTATCAGGGCAGCCTTCGAAATGGAATATCTTACTACGGGCCACGGAGCCACGCCAGATTTAGACGTGATTGATAAATCCGGATGATCCGAGCGTGTTTCTTTTAATATCCCTTGAAAGCGACCTCGCCAAATGGCGGCGTAATTTTTCACGCTCCCCTCTGACCTGGCCACTCCGCGGAGTAAATTAGAGAATCCTATTTATTGAACCTCACGCCTGTGATTTATTCGACACGATCCTCCTGCGACTTCACCGAGGAGGAGAGAATCAATTTTGACGCGAAAGGATCCTCGCGATCGGTGGATACATTTGTCTCTAAATTAGAGACCGATTATTAGTGAGATGATTTCAATCTTGAAGCATGCTTTTCATTATAAAGGGAGGATTTTAATTTTGAGCCTAGTATTTCTGTGTTTAAGCTTGGAAGGAAGTTGAAGCTTAACAGCATACTTTAAAAATCAAGGAATAATATGTAGCTTCTGGCGCACAGATGCTTACTTAATTTTTTCTTAAAAAAGCAACTTAGATTGATCAGGAAATTATCTTTTCTTCTGTAACTATGTGGATTGAGGAAGCAGAACTTGAAATAAATTCTTAACAACTATGAGTCGTAACTGTGTATCAAGTAGCAGCATCTGAATTGGAATCAGAGGAAACGAAGGGTGAAGGAGGCACATTGTAGCCCCTATTTTCTCCTTTTTCTGTCTAGGATGAAATTAAAATTGCTAAGACATCCGCTAACGATGCAGTGTGATGCTTCTTAAGATTGCTACTTTCCAGCAACAGTATATCGTTACTTTATTATCAAAATCCGAAGAAAAAACGCATCACACGTGGTACCTTCTGAGAATGCACCCATTTCCATACATTCTGAGTCCAGGCCGCGCTCCAGCGGACTTATTGCACGGAAATTGGCGTAACGAGACCGCGGTAACGTTCCATCTCTCCCTCCTTAATTGGTAGTTCACGGCCGTTCCCGAAGAAGCCGCACGCGCGCCTCGAGGTTTTTGAACTCGAGTCCGAAAGAATTCGCGCTGGACGCGTTATGCACGCGCCAGAACGAGAGGACGCGAGAGGTGCACGCTCGCCGAGAGGAATCGAGGGGAACAGCGACAGGCGAGAGGATGAAACGAGATACGGGGAGGCGCGGAGATAAGGGAAGAAGGAATGATAAAGACGTTTCGACGACTTCCTCTCGCGGTCCAGGAGCCTGACGTCCGCTATTTAAAAAAAAAGAAAGAAAAAAAATACACCCAACTGAAACCCCACGTCGATTCCCTTCGACTCTCGCAGGATCACCTGAAAGACCTGAAAATACGCGGTACAATGGTCTTTTGTGGCGAAGAAATTTATTGCCCGCCCTGTCGCTCGAGGAATTATCGGGATGATACCGTCGCGTGGCCCCACAGACCACGGAGATATTTTTGTCGCGCGTTCCGAAGGAAGCGTTTAATTCCCGAAGCGGAAGCGCGGCTCCGCCGATCTGCGACCGATGCATTCTTTTCCCGCGCTTTTCTTCGGCCCTTCCGCCCAGCGTCGAATTCCTCGACGCTCCTCGCAGCGCTGAAAAGCGGAGGGGTCGAAGGTCGATGTGGCAATCGTTGCCCTGGACTTCCGGAATGCAGCGTCGATGGAATCAGCCTGGCGCCATTAAAAGTTACAGCTGAAAAAGGTGAAGGGCGGCGGGGTAGGGGCGGTCGTTCGTTAACTGTCGTAAACTCCCACCCTTGGAACTCGAAAAATGAGTTTGCCCGAATTAATCGCAGTAAAAGCGACCGCGTTAAGTATTCACTTAGCGCTGCCGCGTCGCGACATCGCCCTCCGACAATTACGGACCTCTCGTTCCCTATAATTTCGCGAACGTCCATCGAATTTCCACCGAAAACGAACGAGAGGGAGGACGAAGGGCGTCGAGGGTGGTTGGGGTGGGGGGAAGGACGGAAGCATCCCGGAAATCGCTGGTCGAGCCAAGGAACTTTTTCCTTTGTCTCTCGTTCCCTGTCTGCCGACCGTTCGTCCCGGAAGTGGCGACTAAACTTGGCGAGAAGTCGAGTTAAGAGCTTCTACTCGTCCCGACGGGCCATTCTAAGATTGAAATTAATTATTTCACGAGGATGCTGCGACGATACGTGACTAGAGGTTGCCTGGGAAACGCCAGGTGCTAGGGTGCAATGATTTCAGCTCCTGAAGGAGATTACTGTGGCGAGAAAATCTGCTCTTAGGGCTTGCTTTGATTTAATATCCCTGCGTGGAAGATATCTAGCCTCAAGTTTCTTCAAACGACCAACAAGGGTTGATATCTGAACCTCAGAGCCAGAGTGTACTAACTCACATGGAAAACAAGTGAACTCGATATTCTCTGGTTCTAAGGTCCAGATATGAATGTTCCATCTTTTTTATTATTCTGTGCTCAGGCACACGCAGCCCATGATTTTTTTTTTCAACTCACTGTCGAATGGCTTCACCCATTCACTCATCTAGATCGGAAGCACTCGATTCGCAGCTCCTTAGAGAAAGTACACTCGCTGGACTCACGCTAATCCGATACCGTTACATCCTCAGCATTCTTCCCTCGCTCCATACCCTCAGTGGCTATGGGGAATAACATTTCGATGATCGATCGACGATCGCGGTTAAGAGGCGTATTAATTGCCCGTCGATCGGTACCTCTAATTACCGGTGTGCACCGCGCGCGCGCTGATTAATTACCGTTGGCTGACCACGGGTGGTAACCAAAGTGAGATCGATGTTCGGCTGCGGTATTCTCTTTAATTCGAGTCGATCGAGTGATTATTTTTCATTCTGTACGCGTTCCCACGTGTGTTCGTGCTCTCGTCCTCTGTCGTTTCTCCCCTTTCTCCCGTTATTCCTCGCGCTGACGAAAAGAAGGTAAAAAGACACGGTGACATCCTCAGGCTATCCCTTCGATCGTGTTTTCTTTCAACGTGGTTCAGTGGATAACTCCCTTTTGCGTCATTATTATTGAACTCGTAGTTTCTATTATAAATCGATGAATCAGTCGCAGATTTCGTAACATTGTGAAACCCTCCCCAACGTCATCGTGCTGACCGCGCGCGTGCAATCGTTGAACGTGGACGACATCCAGAGGTCGGTTGATATTACGCCGAATCAGTGGAAAAATGGAATCGAGGCTAGAGAGAGAGATAGAGAGGGGGAAGAAATGGGGGCACGCGTGGTCTCGAGAGAAAATGCGAGCGCACCGAAATGTCCTCGATTTGCGAAATCGTCGGTTCGAATCTGAAGATTGTCCGCGTGCGCGGTCGTGTCCTTTCTTCGTGCTCTTCTGCGTCTCGAACGTGACTCACGGCACAGTTCATTAGCATCCAGCCACGTGCTGCACGGGAATCTGCGCCGCTGCCATAAACTTGGCCTCGTGGTTGCAACCGGAGAACTACTGGCCAAAGATAATTCCATTACTATCGTGTTTCCCCTCGCTGCTACTCCCCGTGGATAGGTTGTTTGGATTGCTCGAGTCGTCTTAAAGCTCAGCATGCTGCTCGACGGTTTTCCCCCGAAACCCCATGAAATTTCCATGCCCCTGTTCGGGAGCATTTCATTTCGCGAATTTGGCAGGACCAGCAGAGGATATGAGAGAATGGTGGAGATGATTGTCCAGATATTTGAGAAGTTTTACTTATTGTCGCGAGAGAAATCTTCCCGCGAAGTGGAGTCGATACTCGGTCTCGATACTGAGTTGCTGGATATACTCCAAGATAATGTACAGCAGATATTGCCCCGAAGATCCTTCAATTTAAAGCGATTTCACGTTCACCTGGAACCTCGGCTCTCCTGTCGTGCGGATTACCCATTTACAGGTAATTTGGTATTTAACGACAGGGAGCGCATCGGGGCAACATCGTCAAGGACTCGCTGTTACACGGAATTTAATTAACGATATCGTTACGGCTGTCCTTAACTCGAAAATTTCGCATCAACTATTCAACGGTCTGGGAGCAACAGCCGGAACAATCTGCCTCGGCAAAGCGACGCGGAACCGACGATTAATAATAACCGACGAATCTGACGCAGTTGGGGCTCCTTCAGGCCGAGCATTTACATCTAAATTGTAATAAAAGCGCTGCCCAGAGATACCGATCGAAATTAACGTTCCAACGCTGGGCGTTGCTGCTTCGACTCTGTGCCTCTTTCGTTCGCGGATGTCTGTGTTTTCATTAAGATAAAAAAGGGAGATCCGTCGATCGTGAATGCACCCTTCGCGCGAAATTCACCTTGCGCTTGTCTGCGATCTGAGTTTTCGACCTTGCCCTCGTCATGGCCACTTGGTCTCGTTGAGTAGAGTACCCTTCTACTTCTGTACCACTTATGAACCTCGAGTTACCAATACACGCGGCTTCTCTCTCGTTAGTTTCCCTTTCGAGTATTGAATTTAGGCTAATTTCGAGCCACAGCCAAGCGTGTTGACATGGTGGAGCGAAGAATCGCGAAGGTGTCGCATTTCCTACGGAGTCAAGGAACTCCAAGGCAAGGACCCCCCGTCCACGAGGTCCGGTGTATGCAAAAGTGCCACGTGCTTTGCGGAAAACGTGAGCCTGAAGTTCATTAGCACCGCCACGCGCCAATGGCCAGGGCCGTTGCACGCTGGCGCCGAACGAGCGAACAACCGTCGCGGCCTGAGTGAGGAGACGCCGGCTGGATCCGAGACCGTGCAAGAAAGAATTCTTTACGGCGCTTGCACGTGACCGCCTTGACGGGAATTCACGCTCATCAAATTCTTTCGTCGGGAAATATTACGCTGTGATCACTTTTCTCTCCGTTCCTTCTGCCTTTTCTTTGCTACTCTGCCTCCTCTTTTTTGGGATCAAATGAAACAGTTCTGAATCTGAGAGCCAGGCTAATTCAAGCACACTTTTTCGAAAATTTAGTTTTATACAGCATCCTGCTGCTTTCTCTTTATTTTATTAGAAGTTATGTTATAAGTGAAACAGATTTAATGGTATAAGCTACTTCAAATACTATGTTAAGAAATGGGCAATCTCATTTCATTTTCTGCTGCCCTGAGAAATAATAAAAAAGGATTTGTGTCAGGTTGGTTCTCAGGCACAGAGTTTATCTTAAAAAAGAGTGATTATATATCCAGGCATTTTCTTTTCCTTTTTAGTATTTTTATTTGAGTTTCTTTCCTTGGAACAAAGTTCCCTATTTCTTCAGGAATAGTTTCTCATGTAGACCTGAAAAACGTATCAATTCAAGCAAACATGCAGCCATGTTTCTGATCCCCAAGGCATCAAAGGTACTCGTAATTCGATTAACTGGCAGAGACGTCCTTTGATCCAGAGGTTATTCGGTGCAGGGGGCTCACGTTTCGTCGCAGTTCTGCGCGGAAAGACGCACGCATCCCCGTCCTCGACATTCAATCTATCGTCAGGCGACTCGCTCGTCTCGCGGAGGTCGATCGCCCACTCGATGATTCTTTTCGCGGTTCCAAAATAAAAACTGCTGATCGCGAGCAGCGCATCGCGTGGCGGAAAGTTTTCGTAACCGGATACGGACCGCGATATTTCGGCGCGTGTCGCTAAATTTAACGCGTATCTCTACCTACGAAAGGAAAAAACGAGCAATTAATCTGATATCCTCTCCTTTCTTTCTGTTTCAGCTGGAGGAATGCGAGACGACTGAGGGCTCACCGGTAAAGGTAGGAGACGATCAACTTTCTGGCAATTTCTATCCTGATTTATTTAAAGAAGGCTTCATTACTAGGGAAGATAAAGATAGGTACCAGTTATTGGTTATACTAATCTTCCTGAGGAATCATTTCTCACTCTCCGCTCACCCTACACTTCGTGTCACTTAGGTATTCATGCATTTCTGGACCTCAGAGTCAGAGTATATTAAGTCCACTTGTCTTCTGTGTGACTCGATACATTTTGGCTCAGGGATCCAGAATTATCACTGAAATTTATGGTACACCCTATCGCAGAACGTGGGCCCTTTAAGAGTATCCTCAGCGACCCACTTTTCCATCGTTGACACGTCGAAATTGCAGTGCATCCGCTGCTCGCGAGAATGCACGCCACCCCCGTCGTTCCGACACCCACGTCCTTTCCTCTTCCGCAATATCGTCGTCTGTCCGATTTATATTGAATATCCGACTGTGCTCGATCTCGATGGGCGAGGGCTCGACCAGCGAATGCAATTACAAGCGCATCGAAACTGGGCCAAACCCCGAGAGCGCCGAGCTCTCCGCAGAGTTGCGGGGGTGGAGGCTTGCCAAGGAACCGAGACGACAGGGGCTGGTGCTCGCGATCGTGGTCAGGTATTTCCGCGATGGCGGGCGTAGCTCAGGAAAGGGGATGAAGGCTGTTTAGGCATGTCATACCGTGGGAATGATGGACAGACAGCTCCTAAAAGAGATTTCCTGCGCTGACGATAATTGATATATCTTTGGGGTAAAGCATGTTATACTAGTTTTAAAGGAGCTTCAAACTTTAATTGAATGAAAAATTTTGTTAGGACATGCACGGTGATTTCAAATTTAAATAAGGTTATTCTTTATGCAATTTTCTCTTCTTTACTCATGGCTGGCCACTTAAAGGAAGTATAAAGCGCAGGGTAATAAGGTAAATGTCGAAATATCCAGACGCTTAAGATCCTAGTAACTAAAGAACCTAAAAATGCATGTCTGAACATCTATTTCAATTGCATTCCAGTAACTAAATATTCTATTTTATGATCCCCTTTTTCTCGTTCTCTAGGTATATTTTTTTCATTAGATACACAAGAATTTAAGCTTAAAATTGAATAGAATTAGCGTTAGCCTGCTACTGGGACATTTACCTTACGGCGAAACTCGATGCAGTCGCGAAGATAGACATCGAAGGGAGTTATCGTCCTTGGAGGGGTTGCATCTCGGCCGATTTCGGGCGTCCTCCGACGGAAACGGAGCTCGACGACGGTTCTTACCACCCCTCGAGGCCTTCAATTACTGCAAGGACGACGCGACGCTCGCCAGCCCTCGCCTCCCCTCGCCTCCCCTCGCCCCTCGGCTCGCCCCTTCCGGCGGAACCGGCGTCGGGCCTGACGTAAAGTATGACGCACGGAGTAATTTTAATTACGCGATGCAGCAGGCCTGAATTGTTGCTACCGGGAGCTTCAGACATATTGGACTAATTCACGTCATTCGAGCGACACTTATTAAACCCGGGAATGCCGTCAGCCTTAATCCTCGTAGAATGCAGGATGAGCCGAGGCGGAAACGGGACGGGGAAGGAGCGGAACGGTGAGAGGAAAAGGTGAGAGAGGACGTGATAATCTCTGAAGCGAGTCGTATTCGGTAACTTCCCTCGGAGACCTTCGCCTCTCTCGGTCTACTTTCAAATAATAGACCAGCCGCTGTCGTTCTGCTGGGCACAGTTGTCTTTCGTCCCTCTGCGAGACTTTTCTTCTTCTTTCTTTTTATCGTGCACCGTGGCTCTAGCGTTTGCTCCTCGGGACTTTGGAATCTCTTTGTACCTACCTTGATTTTTAGGATTGGGTTAGGTTCTTCTGTATTCTTCTTGAAACGCTGGTCGAAACTGTGGCTATTGCGGGGCTTCATCGAGTGGCGAGTCTCTCTCAATAGATACCAAATCCTTTGGGACCATCGAGCTTCTTTAATGTTCTTCCAAAATGTTCTGTATTTTTTTCGACCGTTTTGTCGAAGGTCTGTAATTGAGCAGGTTAGGGTCTCGAGTAAGCGAGGCGAAGGAGAGCAGGCTGCACGACATAATCGACGAATAATAATCCGCCGACGCGCGTCATTATCAGGCACAGATAACGAGTGCTATCGTTAAGTTATAATGAGCGCTAGCCCTAAATTAATATAACGATCCTCGCGCAGACCGTGACGGGGCCCGTGAGCCACGAAGTCCCGTGACACGCTGGCCACAACACCGTGACGATATTCCCTTCGCCATGTAAGGCTTCTGTTTATATCGATTGCCCTGGATTATCAAGTGATCTGTTCGACAATCTAATATTGTACCTACGAGCAGTCGTCGAGATTCGTCATTGAATACTCGTTAAGTTCGTAATAATGTAACAGCAGGGGTTGCTTCCTGACGCTCCACCTTCTACTCTCCTTTCGTGGCACTTGCTGTTTACTCCACTGTAAAATGTTTTCATCAACAAAAGTCCAGCAGGGTTTCGTTCCAGTCGTGAGAACAAGAAGGCGGGTCTTAAAAACGCGGAACGTTGCTCGATTAGCACCATCGAGGTCGGGCCGAGCTACTTTCAAAGGAGAGTTCGTTTAATTAAGCCGAGGCGAGGCCTCGCGAAGCTTGTAAATAACGTCAGACGCCGTAAAACGATTACGTAGCATCGACAAAGATGTATTCAGCGATGCGCAGGGGTGAGAGGAACTGGAAACGGGCAGTGCGTCCACCTCGAGACACTTCCTCGAGGTTAGGCACGCAAGTCTGAGCTATAGCCAGCCTTCAGACGGTGTTTCCGGAGGGAAGGCACCGACTTCCCTTCTCCTATGCTTGATCTTGTCCCCCTTTTCCTGTATACATGCATGGGTAAGCCCCACGGCGCTGCTCTGCACTAGTCTTTCTCGTGTGCCTTAACTTTGTGTTGATGCTTG
Organism: Calliopsis andreniformis; assembly: GCF_051401765.1. NCBI lineage: Eukaryota > Metazoa > Arthropoda > Insecta > Hymenoptera > Andrenidae > Calliopsis > Calliopsis andreniformis. Next base: position 13,591,276 of record NC_135063.1, read on the forward strand.
CACGACTTAACTTATTTTCTTTATGATGTAGGCCTAGAAAAAACTTTCTTTGAGCAATTGGTCCATTAAGCATTTATAAAGTAGATTCAATATCTACTTCGCAGTTTTCCTGATCTACCTAATTTTCTTTCATAAAGATCTCATATATGCACTGAAATGGAAGAAAAATATACAGACATCTTTTACAAAGACTTACATAAAGTTTCAATACATGGAAAACAGTCATCTTCATCTTGTTTCACTTCGAATCTCCCATTTTTGAGAGTAGAACTTCAACGCTCGAAGGCAAACCTTGCTTCTCAGTTTCATTTGTGAAGGAAAGGTCCTATTTATTCAGGTTTCTTCAGTGCCTTTTTCAAATCACCCCCAGAAATAATACTCTCGTCTGTCTCGTTCAGTTTCTTCTGAATCGAGCCTCGAGGTGCATAATTCCCCTGGAAAGACTCGCGACATCGGTTGACATAACCGCAGCATAACGCGTCGTAATGCGTCATAATGTATAATAATGCAGGACAGGTTGCGGGGAGGGGCGCGTAATGCGCGTAAAATGGTCCTGGTCCCCGCGGAGTGCTTTTCTTCATTTCATCGTCGGCCATTAAACGCGCCGTGATTTCCTGCTGGCACCACTGCCGCGGTCGTAATCTAATTTCGCGGGCTGCTCGCGCAATTATTGCCAGCGCGAAAAGGTCCCGACGAACCGCGCGATATGTCGGTTTAATGGCCATTATTAGAACGAAACAAGACAGCGGAGCCTCCGTGCACGCGTGTAATCGCTTTCCTTGGCGATCTACCACCATCCAAGAAGTTTGACGCCAGCGGCGGGCCAGCTGTGCTAGAAGAACACCCTCGAAACGTGGTAAGAACTAATTTTTATCCTCGTTTCATCTCCTCAGTCGCGACCACCATTTTATTAGCGCAAGAAGCGGAGAATTTTGATTCGCAACGTTCTTTACCGAGCGAACCGCGCTTTGTTGCCTGCAGGGCCAGATCTGTCGCGAATAGAATGGGAGATTTGCAATGCACAAACGCTGCTCTTCCGTTCCGCGGAACAACAGGGGCGTCGTTAGTCATGAAGCATGCTAATACGCGGGAAAGTTGCCGTAAAATATGGTAATTCGAGTCGTCCAGATTATAGCGAGCCGCGACGAGAAAGGGTATCGAGCTTTCTCCTGGCTACGACAAATAGCTTAGAATAATTTAAACGTACGGAACGGCGTGCAGGGGGCGTTTAAACTGCACCCCCGCGGCGATCAAATACTCCCACGAAATTACAATATTGAATAGTGGAAACTGTTTGCAAACAACGCCTCGTGTTTCATTCACGACTTCGCTGAGTGCACTGGTACATTGGCAGACACCGTTTGCCGAGATTACGTCAACTGATACAGATCGTTGGTTTAGTTTCTTTGTTGGGAACTCTGTGACTCCTGAATAATACTGTAGCAGAAATAGAACGACCAGGAGAGATCTGTGGAATTATTTTTCTTCGTGCCCTGACTCCACCCTGATCATCTTGATTGTCACGTTTCGCTGAATGCTTAATGGAACTTCTGACCAAGGAAACGTGGTGATCATCGTGTTAAAGGGGTCCCCAAGAATCCTCGCTAAGTAGAAGCTTCCCTTACTTTTCGAACAAGATAATGAAATTTGTGAAATAGCTCCTTGCACGGGGCAAAGCGTACCGCGAAACAGGATGGACATTGTCCACGAGATGCAATCAGGAAACGCGAGCGTTAACGGGCGCACAGTGTCGTAGAGAAAAAACAGTCCCCTAACATGTACAAAATGGCTGTGAATGGAAGTTTTCCTTACTGTACTAAAATTCATGGCACAGTACAATTTCCCACTCCTTGTCAGCGTTAACACCTTGCAAGGGGTGAACAGTAGAAAAACACCGTCCAGGGTCTGGCGAAGTGGAGGAAGATACGATGGTCCAGTTGAGATACTAAAATTCCTGCTTTTGAGGTGTTAACGCGAGGCTGTCGTGAGGGTTCTCGTGCAATTTTACCGAGAATAGAGAACCTTCTCGACAGTGTGGCATTTTATCTACCTAGTTGTGAGACCCTGTTCTCACAGTAGACCGATGCTTTAATTAGCCCTGGAATAAGCTATTAATCTAATTATGAAAGTAAGACTGAGAAGAAGAACTTTCGACGAATTAGACAAGCTCAGATTCTGTGCATTAAGAGAAAATAGTTGGATGTGGAAAGTGCCTCGGTTGCAGCATGTTTAGATCACCCTGTACAATATTCACGTCTATGATGCTTTGACGCTAGACAAGTTTCCTGGCAGACGAGAGGGTAATACCGTGAAACGGCACCCGTCGTCTGTCATCCCGGAAGTTTTCAGATCGAGGACACGCGTTGCAACCTTTATGAGTTCCTCTGAGCGCTGCAAATGGATCGCAGAGGAATAATCATACTGTAGAGAAAATTCATGTGGTACAGTATCGAAGAAACAGTTAGAGATTCCTTTGGAGCAAGAAGCTCGTGCTTGATATAGGAATCACCCGAAGATTGGTTCCCACTGTGCGCCCACGAAATGCTAAGATATTTTCGAAACTCTGACAATTGGGACTCTGCCACGCTTGTCTGCCCCAAGCAAGGCTAGACAATAAAATTGATTTCGACGTCACCGAAAATCCCTTCCGCAAGAACTCGTCATAATCAGTGTTTCCATTATCTGAAGCGCCTGGTTCCACCATGAACTCTCAAATTTCTCATTACTCCCAGTCGCAACACTTTGCGATCCAGCTAACCAGCCATCTCGTGCACCGACCGCCTTTATCCCCGAGCCTGGGAATAACAATTTTATACGGTAATTTTTGTTATCCCGTAAAACAGGCTCGTAAAATAAAATTCTTAATAGAGCTCGCCTAATGCCGAGTACAAGCTTATGCTCGTCTCGCGTCTCTTTTTGCTTGACTGTGCTCCCTCGACTCTTAAAAGAGCGCAAAGTCGCAGAACTCCCGTTCACTGTAAATTTTTATTCAATTCGCTATAATTCTAGCTCGCTTTGGCCATATCGTCTTTAAAGTTTCGACGGGATCTCTATCAGCAATTTCCAGCGGCTGGGTCCTATTCGTCGGGTGTCGATGCTCTATAAAAGTTAAAATTCCAATCTGTGACCGTGTCAGAAGGGGCGGGATTAAACGAGAGACCAATTTGTTCGTTGCTGGACGAAGGATAAATGTTTCAGAAAGAGCCGCGACGAGCACACGTGTTCTCCGTTTCGTGCACCGACCGATCGATTGTCCTTGCCTCTCCTAGCTGGGGGTGGGTTAGAATAGAATTTATAGCACGCGTTTCTGGCATATTAATAGACAGGGGCGACTGGCGTGCGACACTGTTTCGCTGTCCATTCGATTCGGCATGGATCTGCGTCGTTTGGATTAGATTGACTTTCTAGATACTAATTCAATAATTCCATGACTCAACTGCTAGCATGCTAAGAAATAATTATCTTCGCTCTCCACGACTCTAAGAACCGATTAAAATTGCGCCCAGAAAAGAACAGTGTTCCCCTAATTCACTAGACATTCGTGACTGCCCTCCCAAGAGTGGCATCGGTACTCCCTCTGGCCGTAACCTCGATCAAAAGCGCATCGAGGGCCATCGAATGGCCCCTCCGAAAATCAATTTTAATCATTGTAATGTGCCCATGGTTCAGTCGTCATTATTGCCAGTCGTGAGTGGGTAATTAAACGGTGAACTGTAGCCCATGAAAACAGGTTCGAGGTTCTCCGACCGTAAACTTTTCTAGCGCGTGGCATTATGTAATTAACAGCGGGCCATTATACGAAAATTCATCAACAAATTGGCCGTGATCGGGGCTGTATCGCGGAGCAACCAGCCGCCGCTGGCCTCGGCTACTAAGAGCAAATTGCGGTTACTCTCGCTAATTGAAGCCCCGCGCACTCCTACGTGCGGCACACTGCTATAAATAGGCCTGTTTTCCCCGGGAATCACGCGCGCAATGCGCCCAGGCACGCGTGCCCGACCGCCCTACGCGTCGTGAGCCGCGTGCACGTGAAAGCGCGCCCTGAAGCGAGCCCTGACGTCACCGCGATCCAAGCGAATTCGATCTATGCCCGTTGTGGACGTGGGTCAAAGGGCGGTTGATCGAAGCATCGCTAACTGCCGCTGCCATTGCGCGCACACTCGATGACCCCTGTCCCTTTAGCGGCTGTTATCGCGTAATGCAGAGATTGCGTGTTTGGTATTTGGGGGAGGCATTGGTGCGCTGGGTTCTTATCAAACGAGTGGAATTTCGATATAGAGGGGTTAGGGGAGGTTTTTGGGGAAGGGAAGGGGAGACTTGAGGGATGTAAAGTTTGGTATGTACATACCTATATTGATCTAGCTTGAGTATAGGATCTCGTGGTAATCACAATGCGAGTCTAGGTAGCGAAATATTGACCCTATTTGACCCACAGTGCCACTGCTAAACACGTGATGTCGTGTGTGTACCACTTGATACGTGGATTCGCGATTGAATCGAGACTGTAGTCAACGCTGATGGACGCGGTTCAAAGGGTGATAATCAAAGCATTGGTAACGCGGTTTCCATCACGCACACGCTCGACGTTTCGCGACCCTTTATCGCTTTATCTAGCTATCAGTTGACGCGAGAGTGGCACTTCGCATCGTAAAAGTCAGGATAGAGTTTCGTTCGACACTGGTTTCGTTCCGTTAGTAGGTCATTGGAATGTCCATCGATTAATCTTAATCGAAGGATTTTTTCGATTATCGATTGGAGGCAATTTATGTCTTCGTATGGTTAGCGTCGAAACGCCCACGGTTTGCCATTGCCATCGGGCGAACGCCGAACAGAAACCGACATTACGAACGGAATATTTATCGAAGATCAGAAGGGACTTCCCCTCGGCAAACTTTGCCTTGCTAATTTTAACTCGATTTGAATTTCTTTGAACGACTCGCGGCTCGAAACCCGCCAAAACTTCGACCACCAGACAACTTGCATTTCTGCTCGGAATACGGAAACGATCGGCAGGGACGCGGAAGTTTCTTCTGCCAAACGCACCCGGGTCCCCTTTGCTCCCATATTAATCCAAGGGATCTGTGAAGCTTTCCTCAATCCCCTAATTTAATTCTGCAAGCAGCATTTTATAAACTAAATTCTATAACAAGGTATATACCGCTATTCTTTCAAATCGTTTCCTCTGGATCACCAAAGCTCTTAGCAATAAAATTCTATCCTCGTGTCAGTACGAGTTGTCGAGAAGCCAATGTAGCTACCATAGGGTCTCCATCGTTCTCCAGAAACAATTCGTTCCACGAATCAGATCACGTGGCGCAGACCACGAGGAGAAGTCGCGAGGCGGTAGCCAAGGAGCCAGTCACGAGGCAAATCGTCGTCACTTAGGGTCCACGGAGGATGTTGTTATGTTTCTCGTGATTTCATCATTAGAACGCCACTCAAGCACTCAATTCATTAGCTCGTGTCGCGACTCGGTTTGACTCCACGCATCGTTCGACTCGGTTGGACGCGAACGAGAGGGAACGTGCAAGGGGGCGGGAAGGAGAGAGAAGGAGAGAGGCAGCGAGGTCAGCGATGAGAGAACGAGCACTGGCGAAAAGGCAGACACAGTCGTTATTCTGCCTAGCACCTCCTGGCACTGAAACGCTATCTGCTTCTGGCTTCTCTATCTGTTCCCTGGCGCCATCACACCCTCTCGCCTCCCTGCCTCCCCTGGAAATGGAATTAATTTCGATCGTCCGGTGACTGGCTCGCGGCTGATTCATGGTCTCGTGTGATCGAGTTAGAGGATTCGACCGCCGTACCCCCTTGCTCTGGTTAGATAACTTCGTCGAAGCTTTTTTCGCCGAGCTCGATCTTCCAGAGCAGGCTGTTAAACAGGGGTGGAAGTCTGCGTCGACTATACCTGTCCCTGGTTAAATGATCTTATAATAATCGACCAACAGAAGGGTGGACAAGATAACGCCCCCCAGTGACTTCACTTTCTCCAGCAGTTTGTTCGCCTCTCGAACTCGGGACGTTCCTCGGGAAATAAATGAGCTCGCGTGTTCCGCGGCAGATAGGTGACTCGTTCTCGCCCCCCGAGGAACCAGCGTATCTCCGTTTCCTCGTCATCCACCCCCTCCCTTCGTCTGCTCCTTTTTCCCCCCGTCTCGCCAGATTTATGCCGCCACCCCCGCGATCCTCCTACAATAAATATGCCGAGCTTTTATTGCGTGGAGAACCCTTGGCGAGGCGGCAGGCGAAAGAGGAAGGACGGGGGCGGGGTGCACCGACAAGTGTGTACACATTAACGGTGCGTGACTCTGGCGACACGCGATAAATGCAAATTCAGGGGAACCATCCGTGAAAATGGTACCACGTGGCGGCGACCGATACAACAGTTTGGAAGCGGAAAGGGAAGACTGGTCGGCTGGCTACTGGAAATTCTGTGTCTAGGAGGGAAACAGTTGACTAGTCCTGCTATTTTATTCGCTTGAATAAAATTTACTTGAATAAAAAAGGAATAGAACTGAATATTAGCAGAGTTTTGTAGGTCTGTAAAAAAATACAGATATCAGCTTGAATCTTCAGAGAAAAAGAAAACTGCTATTTTGTGTGTAAGTAGAATGAGACTGTTCGTGTCAGACATCTTTACTTATGCTTTTTTAATGGAAGAGCTGCACTCTTTTTCTTGTTTTGATCACAAAATTGGTTAGATTTTATAAATACTAACTAATATTCAAGGGAGAATATTCTCTAAATGCCACAAAGATTTTCCAGAGTATACTTGAGAAGCTCTATAAAACGAAACTTATTCTTTTCTAGTTAGAGATCAGTAAGAAAAATCCTCTTGAATCTTCCCAGCTCAAATATCGAGTCTTCATTAACCACGCGCCTTTAACAATTCAAGAGGCATACCAGGGTTCTCAGCGAGCCAGATCCTTTCCTCGAATCCCCAGCACAGGGGTTGTTGACTTTTACCGTTTCATTTTCTCGTTTAATTCCAGCGCGCACGGTAGCCGGATATCCCGTTCCCTGGCCGTCGAGTGATCAAACGCCTCAGAGGGACGTTCAAAGCGCAGACACGCGTTCTGCGCGTTCGCCATGGGAGCACACCGCTCCGAAACAATCGCGGGGACGTTCTGAACGCGACGAAAGGAACGTCGGATCGAGACAGAGGCGGAATGCGATGAGAATAGCGCTTAAATCGCTTTACTCGGTCGTCGAACTATTTCTATTCCGTGTTGGCCCGTGTCGTGTCGTAAGTTTTGTCGCGATCGCGCCTTTTACGCTTCTGTCAGGCTGACACGTCAGGAGGAGGAGGAGGAGGAAATCGGGTGAGGGAGAAAGAGAGAGAGAAAGAGAGAGAGAGCGTGAGGCGAAGGGAGTAGGGAGGTAGGGCGGTGGAAAGGGAGATTAATGAGGTTACGTCGCCTGACGTGGAAACTAGACACCTACGGGGCCCTCTTTCCATTTCAACGCCAGACATAGAGGAACTCCGCTAGAGATTGCTCGCGCGTAGGTCGTCGGTACACGCGACAAATGTCAGCCGCGCTGATTGTGATGCGACAAAATGTCAACGCGACTTGTGGTCAAATAAGTCAGCCGGTTAATGGGATCTAGAAGGCGTTGGATCGTGTTTGGGAATCTTTTTCAGCTGAGAAAGTATGTTCTAGGAAAAAAAATAATATTCAGTAGAATGAGCTGTCTGACCATGGTCTTCTTCTACTTCAGCTATCGTTATTCGACGAGATTCTTGGTCTAGGCTTTCCAAAAAATGTGTAACGATCCCTTTACAATCTATTAACATTCCTTCACCACGTACTAGTACTTTCCTTATCGACTTAACAAGTCCCTCGTTAACCATCAGGAATTTCCTTTAATCCTATCGGTACTCAGTAAACGAAGGAAAACTGTTTCCCTCGATTTACAACTGCACCGTGCAATCGTAACGGCACAATTTACAATCCCAAAGCCCTTAAATACGAACGAGCTCTAACAGCACGGAGGCTGAGCGAAACTTCCACGAATCTCGTTCACCGTTGCCCCTTTCGTTTCAGCTTTCTCCGTCCATCGAGAGTAAGCAAACCAACCCCTCGTCGAGTTTCCTCGGTCTCGCTTCTTCATTAACATTTTTCGAGCCGGTTTCCCCGAGTCCCACGAAAATCACGAAAGCTTCGCCGTTATGGGTAAACGGGTTCGTGAGCGGCATTCCGTTCCGACGATGCCTTCCCCTCGCCCCGTGGCCGCGGAGAAAAACGTCGATCAAGGGCCCCCGCATTCCACGGGCTCGATCGATGTTTGTTTGGTCCAGAACGCGAGCTCTCCGTTGCGAAACGACCTCGTCGTGAAAGTGCAAATCGGTTTAAAGCCTATGACGCACGCTCGCGTCCGGCTGAAATGCATCCGCAACCGGGTCAAGGTGTAGATCAGCCGTTCTTGGAAGTTTCGCGAGGGAATTGCAGCGAACTTCACGGAACTCGAAGGCGCTGCGAATCGGGTCTCAGCCTGCCTTTGACTTTGCTGCACCTCGACCTGGGTCAGCGTCGCCTCTTCATCCATCGATCCCTCGTGTTCCGAGTCACTTCCGCTCGGTTCGGTGTAAAAGGAAGCGATTGTACGTCGATTCCATCAAAGGCAGAGCTCGTCTACTCCAGAACCTCTCGAGGATCTGTGTGACCCAAAATTCCCCTGATCGTTAAGGGTTGCTGCCACCTTGTTTACGATCGCGTCCGGTTAATCATCGACGCAGAGACGCCCGCGCGTTTGGCCCCGGTCCAACGAGTGAAACAACGAGGCACACCTTTCGACGGACAAACAAGTTTACTCTCCGCGCCGTGGAACGTGCACCGACTGCTCTCCGCTGGGCCTGCCGCATAAGGGGTGACGAGGGGGGGCTGGTCTCGGGGCAAGGGGCGAGGCAATCACAGCGGGGACGATCAAATACTTCCCGCGGCGTAAGACGTCCCGTACGCTGCCGCGCGATCGCGTCATCGGCGAGAAACGACGTCCTCGTACGTGAAAGAAATTCGATTCAATGGAAATTGAAGTAGACAGAGCGTTGAAATTCCCGGTGTGTAATGGCGCCGCTCTACGGGGAGCGGATCCGCGCGCGGGACCACGGGGACAGGGGAGGGAAGGGGACATAATAGAGAGTGACATGAATGGAATAAACTCATCCAAAGGGAGAATGACGAGATGACCTACTCGATAAGGAACTAGGTGGAATAATAACATTGTCAGCCGCTGCACTTGAGGGAACCCCCGACCTATGCTTACTCTTTGCCTGGAAAAGCGAGCCCGATGTCTTAGGTAATTTGGAGTGTCTTTCTTCTTCTTAATGCTCGAGGAAACGGGGGATATTATTTTTATGTTCGATCTAGAGGTATCTAGATCGCGGGGGAAATAGGGATATCAGAGGTTTCTAGGCTACCTCGATTCCCCATTCGTCCAAATGTGACGACTTTCGCAGATTCGATGATCCTCTACGAAGTACTCGGGTTCCCAAGCTTTCGTACGTGATCGGAAAGCTTTTAAATTTCGATACAGGGTTCGTTGTTGCTCGCGTCGCGCTCCGCAACTGCATCAAACGCCAATCTTCCTCGGTGCTGCTCGATTCCAGCGGAATGATACGCAGCTATCGAACCGATTCAGATTCATGAGTAGCTACTGAATTCGATTGCGCTCCACCCTCCCTCCAATCGTGTCGAGTGTTTCTGTATTTTCCTACCCGCGTTGTTTGGTCCTTTCACCCCGATCGGCGGTCTTGAACATGGATACAGCAGCCAATCGAGACTCGAACGGTTCCGCGAGTTTCCATTGTGCTCGTTGTCGAATTCTGTCTACCAGATTTCGTTATCTAGTATCTTGGTCTTTTGTTAATGATATTGGACTTTCGATGGCTCGATGGTTTTCTTCTGCGATCTCAAACGGGTATAGATTGTTCAGGGGACTCGAAATACGACACGATAAACGAAAACGTGTCCTGTTTTCTATTCTCCCGTTACTTTAGTGTATGAAAATAAAAGTAGGGTTCTTAAATTAGAATAGAATTATTTTTAGATCTATCCTTGGAAAAACATCGGGTTCCTCTTCGGTCCTGAGGGGCATAGATCACGTGAAATTATTCTGATTCTTGGCTCCAAAAATACTCCGCTCTGTTTTCGCCTGTTTTATTATAGAAAATCGTGTTTTTCGTCCTTGACACAAGGTAATTCTCGTCGGGAACTAGGTGAACGAGGTGCAGCGGAATCACTCGACACCGCAATTCTCGAAGGCCGTAAACAAACTTGACACGCATGAAAATGTCACAGTGGACAGCAGAATTTAACCTGCATTGCGAGAAACGCCTCTGTTTTGCCCTAAATCTTTAACCCAGAGCCACTTTGGAATCTTCCAAAGCCGAAAATACAAACTAACCTAGTGACGAAAATATATCATCGAAACAAATCCCAAGTTCCATCTCTCGCTAGACAAACAAACGATTCATTATAAACTCCTGAAGCTTCCCGACTCAGCTGAAGTCTCAGCTGGGGTGAAAGTCCATGGTCAAGGTGTTAGTTACCCCAGAAGCTGGCTGGTAGAATCGGAAGGAAGAGGAACAGCACGGTTGTTGATCGAAGGGAAGGCAGCCGCTCGATCTCGATGCACGAAAGCGCGCAAAGTATTAATTTAGCACGGTGCACGCGGAGGCGGTAATCGCGAATGCGTATACACGGGCTTCCGGTTTCCGGTGGCGAAGAAGGAGCCAACGAGATGGCGCCGAGGAAGGAGGCAGAGAGGTGGAAGGAAAAGACGAAGTCGAGCGTCTCGCGTCAGTCGCGTCGCGGGCCGAACGGAAGTTGAACCGCTTGGACAAGTTCGGGACCGTCCGTTAAACGCGATTCCTACGCGATTCTTGCCCGCCGCTTCCGGTTTCCGGCTCGTTAGTCAGTCCAGGACCGTGCATCGTCTTCGTCGTTCGTTATACTCGACATCTTTCGCCTCCACTCACGGCTTCCTCTACTGCTCTAGTCTAATTCTTGCGTACTACACGGTAGTATTATAATTGCTTAGAACATGGCATGCAGGGTGTTTCGAGGCAACTGTTAGAAATTCGAAGAGGCGTTTCTACACGCTAAAATGAGACGAAAATACAGAATGATAAAAATGATCAAATAAATTACTAAAACTTAGTAGAATAAAACCCAAGTCGGATACAGCAACGTCAGTAGAATGAGTCTTGTCAGATACAGACAAGAGTCAATAGAATAAGCTTTGAACCAGGCACGAAATAAGTCAGTAGAATAAGCCCTATCAGACACAGACATGAATCAGTAAAATAAGTCTCGAATCAGATGCAGTGAACTCAGTAGAATAAGACCCGAGTCAGACACGAAAGAAGTCATTAGAATAAGTCCCAAGTGAGGGGCACTAGAATCAGTAGAATAAGTCCCAAGCCAGACACATTTTACTTGTGTCTCTAATAACTCTGAAAGGAAGCTTTAAACGCAATTTCGACATTCTTGCTGTTCGTCCTATTTCGAGATGTAGAATCACCTCCCAAAATTTCTGCCACTTGTAATCGAACACTCTGTATATCGTCTAGGACACGATAAGCTTGAAGCACGTAAGAATACTTTTCCTTGTTGACGCCTCATTACATCGTGGTCCGATTCCCAACTCCGCCAAAGACGTAGAAAATATTTTCCTTGATCAACTGAGATAAAGCAACTTCCGTATTACCACTGAATAATCATCTCGCCTGGTTGCCTCGGCCAGCGATGAGATTGAAAAACTTTTTCATCTAATTACGCTCCTTAACGACCTCGAATCGAATCAATTTCGGTTATCGCGCAGAATCTCACGCTCGGGGTCTAGGCTTTTCCTTCCTGCCATCTGCGCGGAGATGGAAGTACGTTCTAGCCGCGAGGATAGAACGAGAGCGGAAAAGGTCGCGCGGCTTGTAGATAAGCGGGCAAAACAAATATGCGTTCGCGAGCGGACAGACGATAATGGATCGTCGACGCTGGGGAGGGCCCCGACCGGCGTTCGATCTCGCGACAAAACGAAAAATCATTTTCCTCGCGTGACGACGAGCTCCCGTCGACGCGTTAAGTAATCGCGCGGTCGACGCGGCTGACGCTGAAAAATTAATCGCACGATTTCCCTGAGCGGGAAGGTTAAACGAGGGGAACTTCAATCGATGCGCTCCAATTTTGAATATTTCAGCGATGTGGAGCTTTTCCTTTTGCTCCTTGTTTCTCCTGCATTTAAAAAAAAAAAAAAAAAAAAAAACAAGAGAAGAAACAGGAAAAAGACCGAGTAGTAAAGTAGAGGTATAAATAGAGTACCTCGATGCATATGTATAAGACTGTCCCATAAGTCCTTTTCGTTTTCTTGCTAAGCCGAGCGGGTGAATCACGAAAAGTACTCACAGAGCTACCCAATATAATCTAGTCACTAGTCGAATATGAACACACTTCTAGCAGCGAATTTTTTACTGATAATCTAAAGATTATTTCCAAGTTAAATAGCACAATAACCTCTCAGAGTATACCCTTAAGTATATACTATTCCCTTGCTCCTTTTCCTCAGCGTGAAGTTTAAGGTCACCACTCGGAGACAACGTAACCCTCTGCCCTTTGAAGTTCCATTTACATCAAGGACGCCGAGGGTCCCGACCCATCTGAAAAGGGAACCCGTTCTTGACCTTGGTGCACCAGAACGATGCGTGGAAAGGTACGTCGCGAAATATTCACGCGAGGGACCGTTCTGTCGCGCTCTTTCCCGCGCTCCTGGATGGTCATTGTTCCCAAGGAACTAGAGCCGTGTAAACGAAGAACACGCGTCGCCGGTTCGCGGCGTGCAAACACGGCTGTCGACCTGGAGCAGCCTCGGGTCGAAAGGAAGGAAGAGCCATTTGTTAGTGCTTAGGTAACGAGCAGACATGCGCTGGGGGGAAGGAGAGGGCTGATTGGACGGGAGGACGAGTGGAAGAGAGAGGAAACAGAGGGCTGGGTGCAAGTTGCCTGTTGATATTGCCTCCTCTGGCAGCCGAGGAGTCGAGATTTAGTTTAATCTCCTTTGCCGCGCAGTAACGAGCTTGCACGCGTTTAATTGTTATTATTGTGCACAGACGCATGTGTTCCCGACGACGTGCATCTCAGGGCAACGTGTGAAACTTTGATTAAAGATTTCCTTCTTTGTTTTCCTCCCCAGTCGCTAATCCTTATTCGATCGAACGTATTCTGGTTAATATTTAGAGATGTCTAATTTCTGCTGCCCTCTCAATGAGCTCTGCATCATCGTTTCTTGTTTACGAGGAATCGTTCGCCTCGATAACGATTTTTCTCCGTTTCTTCGTTACGCTGCCCTCAGAAACCGAGTAAATATTTGTCGTTGCGAAAACGAAGACGGTGTTTTCCTTTTGTCGAGCAGCAATAGGACGCGCTTAGTTTCCCAATGGCAGCCAAGGTCGATGGCGTGTCGTCGAGGAAAAATGACGCTGGCTGAGCAAGTTCGTGGACCCGCAGTCTCTCCTCCTTCAGAGACAGATAAACAGCGATCGGATTGCGGCACAACAAACGTTGCATAATCGTTTGGAAATGGAACGATCGCTTTTATGTCAGTCATGCATCGGTGTCACGCGAAAGTCGGAGTCCTCGACTGCACTGCTTTATCAGGAGGGGAAAAACCAGGCGCAGAAATAGTCAGCGGTTCGCGGAATCGATCCTCTCCTCGACTTCCAGCGAAACGAGAAATCTTTCTGCGATAAACGAAGCGTTTTTCTGGTACATTTAATTATATTATTTTTCAATGCACAATTGTGCTTGCTGTGGAATCTTTAAAGCTCACTTTTTCTACAAATAACTTTTCTCTAACAATATATCTCTGTTCCAAATAATTCGACATGTAAGACGCCAACTTCTACAATTATTCTACGAATGTTTCAATTAGTTATTTTTAGAGGGGGCATTGTATAAGACCAGAGACACAGGAATGAATCTTCTGCTCCTCAGGTCCAAAGATAATCCCCAAATTAGTGTTCCCGCTACTCTGCAAGCGTTTCCCCGTTTGGAAAAACGTCAGGGCAAGTTCCGTCTCGGGGGATGGTTCCTTGCGAGCGGGAAGCAACGGTGGCGCGAAGATAATATTTATCTAGAACGTCAAACAACAGAGAGATGACGGTATACGCGGAAAACGAGCACGCCGCGATAAGCCGAAAATAATAGCAAACATGCATGCTTTTCCCCGAGGAAAACTATCTACGTCGCGGCTACAATGTTGCATTAACCTTCGTAGATACGGTTTCAAACACGCCCCAGCTCCGCCAGCCACCGCCAACGTCACGAATTCGTTCTTATCGTTGATATGGCTCGGCTGCAACCTGCCGCGCTGGTAATAACCATTAAAATTAAAATCCAGAATTTTCCAGCTCGGTCTACCTTCGTCCCGAAAGTAAACAGAGGTATTGCAGAATGAAAGCGACCAGCATTGCGAGAAGTCGTCCTCGTTGCTATTATTGATGTAAAATATTGGGCATCTTTAAGTAGGTCAACCGTGGCTGATAACTCGCGGCCGATAAGCCTTATCGGTTACGTGGAAATTGAAGTCTGTCTTTCACTGGGTTTCCCTCGGGCTTGTGAATAGAACACGACTGTAAGAACTGTGCCGCGATAAGCTGGAAACGATAGCGGGCACACGTTTCTCCAGACGTGCCGGTTGAAATGTTACTCGCCGTGCTGCTCGTCGACTCCATATTTTCTGGCATAATTAGACGCTCTATGGGTAGATGTGACCTGTAGATGCAGGGAGCCGCGGGGGTATTTCTTTTTAGCACTACGGGTAGACTGCCTTTGTTCGCGGTAGATTTAAGTGTGCCATGGCCGGGGGAAGGTGGATTTGAATATTGCATTGCTGAAATGAGATTGCAGTCTTATCTTTCCCTTTCTTATTAATGCTTCCTGCGGCGAAGGAAGGGGGATGATAGTGGCAGTGCTCGGCGACTGGCGATTGCATTTCTTTGGGTTGAGCTTTAAAAAGCACAGTGGAAATTTAGCGTAGCTGTGTTTGCGTGAAGATTAAAAGAGCATGTCACGAGTAGGTCATTATATCATATCTATGTTAGGATATTATTTATATGGGGAATAGAATGAGTAAGGTCAGGGTTGTCATACGAGTTCCTTCCTTGGGAAAAGTAGAGGAAATTGAAAGGTGGAGGAAGAAATAACAGCTGTCCTATCTATACTAACTATACAGGTCTACTATGTTCTATTATACCAATAGAGCATCTGTTACTTCTTCCCTCACTCCCCAATTTCTCTCGCTATATCTAAAGAGGGAATTCGTATGGCAACCCTGAGTAGGGTCATTATAACCCCAGTACACTGACTGAGGGTTACGATTTCCTGGAATCCCTCCATCTTCCGCACGCAATATGTGCATCCAGCGGAGAACCGAACAAACTCAGCGGTCATACGCGCGAGATTAAAATTCGGGACACGGATTCCCATCGATATCGCATCGCGAACACCGAATTTATACTCCGTTATTACGTTAAGCACCTTACAGAGTCCCTCGTCTCAATATCCCCCAAGTGGTCCATTGTATCTCGCTCCAGAAAGGAAGTCTTCCGACGTACCAATGGATTACCCAGCTCGTACGTAGCACGATAAGCCGCCCGATAATACGTTTTCTATTGCCAGGGGAAGAAAGCTTCCGGATTATTTCGTCGAATTTCCCTAGCCCCAGTCGCAGGCGTCAGAGTCGAGGAGAAGGACACCTTCTGTGTTTTAGTCGGATTGAAACGTGACTGGTCACCGATCGACCGAGATACCGTAGTCTCGAATCGAGGATATCTCCAGGCAGACCTGCCTCTTATCCTCGTCCATCTGCTCCGTCTCTGGCTCAGGGCTTTTGAAGCGGGCTGCATCGAAGGAACCATCTCCATTCAGTGGACCTCGCGATACAGACGGAAGGGAAAAGGGGAATTGTGCTGCGAGTGGGTAGAGATTTTCCACGAGTCGCTGTGTACAAAGTGACTTTTAGGATTCCACGTGACCCTTTCTTTGGAGATGCTTCCAAGGGTTCGCGTGAAAATCGCTGGGCTTCTTTGTTGAGTGCTTCTCGGTGATCTGGGTGTTTGCAATGGAATAGATGTTCTTGGAAGATGCGATTGCCTAATTAGGAAAGTTCGAAGATGGAAGATTTCGAGTTAACCCGCCCGTCAGCTTTTTCCACCTACGTGGGCTTGGAGAAACAGAAGTGGTGGGTGTTCGAGGCTCGTCAAGCCCCTCGCGCGGTGAGAAGCGTGTCTTAGCCAAGATTCCCGCTCCCTTATCACCGTCGTAAGCGTAGCCGCAGATTCGACCGGGATCACGGTGGCATCGGTGTTCATCTGGCCCTAAGCCCGAAAGATCCCTCGATTCCCTTCAGAATAATGGCCCATTCGACGTGATGCAGCGCGTTGACCCTCTTGTATCAACGTTCCGCGATTCTGATCTGAATTGAATCGACTGGTCTTCACGCTAGAGGGACCTCTGCCGCCTGGGGGATGGTCTTTCGCCTTTTTCCCCTTGATTTTTCGCCCTGGTAACCCTCCGAGCCGAGAGCAGCGCAAAATCCACGCGTTAATGGAAACTGCTGGGAATCGTGTCGGTAATCCGACGGAAATGAGCGTGTCCGTCTCTGCACAGGTTCTAAGTTCTACATTCCCTGATCAGGGATTCTGATATTCAGAATTACTTGCTCCTGAACCTCTACAACCTAGTATAACCCTAAGAAACACTACGAGGAAAAAAATGTTAAGCTGAAGTTATTAAAGTCTCTTATAGAACACACAAAAGTGTTACAACAGCAAGCTACTTTTATCAATTTTACAAAGGTCCACTACAAATCCTACAAAAATCTACTCTCCTTAAATCTACTTATGAGACTTCTGCAAAATCTGTGCGACATTTTTCCCCTGTAGAAGACGATCTCAATTAATCCCACCACTATCACCCTCCACCAACAGGACAGCTCTGTCCCAACCCTCTTAAACTCCGCATGCACTCTATGCAGCCCCACTTCTGGACTATTTACGCAGGTCATTGTACCTTTTATCCCTTCGGTAACATTACTCCCAGGCACATAGGGAGGCACATAGGTCCTCGTCGTTCGTGAACATTATCTCGCGGCAGGCGCGAGACCGGAAACAATGCGAAGACTCTCTCGAGAGCTCGGAGGCGTCGATGTACGATCGAAGATTGCGCTCGTCGGGGCCTGGCGAGCCTTCCCAGGACTGGACGAGCCAGATACGCGGCGTTTCCCTCGGCCTGCAGCGCAATCTCCCTTCGAGCCCACTTGTACCAGCCCCCTTCCCTCCGCGGCCAGCATTCCGGGCCACGTCGTAACGAGCTTTGATCTCGCGGTGGCCTCTATCGGTTACTCAACACCTTTGTGTACCAGCATCGGCCTCTGCGAGCCGCGCAAACACTACAGAGGCCACGGTAAACGCCACGAGAACGAAGCCAAGAACCCTGTTTACACGATCGCTGTTTGGAGACGAAAAACTTTGACGCGGCGGACAAGGGGCGTGCCGTCGATGGCCGCGTAAATTGCCCCTTTGACGATACTTCCGTCCCTCGACAGAAGCGCCACCGTCGACGACGGCTGAACAGACGTGCAGGGGGATATTTCGTGGCGATGGTTGAAATGTCGAGAACGCGAAATTGGGATTGATATTGTTTTCTGAGTCAGATTAAAACTGCAGTGTTTCTAGGTGCTATCGTTGGGGGTGGAAGTGATTATAATTCAGTATTCGATAATGATTATAATCTTGCTGGCAACCTTGCACAGGTTGGACTAATAGGCGAAGTGAAGGAATTTTAATACTATATACTACTTCAAACACTGTATTACCTCATTGTTTAACTGGGTAATTGCTTTTATTTCTTAGCTTTCCTGAAGATTAACAAAAGAAGTACTTGGGTCGCGTTGGCTCTCAGGTACACATTTATCAGTATGGCTGGCCTTGCTGGTGACACTGCATACAGAGGGAGACAGATTCAAATATTGATATTTAATCTCACCAATTGAACTTGATTTCAGTTAGTTTAATCAACTGATTAATCTCCTAATATCGAGTCGATTTAATTCACATTGAAAGTATCGAATATTCGTAGAACATTCCTCATAAATTCCCCAGGAGAATTCCCTTTACCTCCCACGGAACGGCTCCAGCACATTACCACTAATCATAATATTACTAATCACCGTTCACCCATTAAAATAGAAGCAGTTCGAAGCGCGTAGAAACGCGATGGCTCGCGGGACCCACGGATGCAAAGGTCCCCGAGGAGACGGATTCCAGAGATTCTCAGGGGCCAGTGCAAAGGCGCTTTCAAGTATAACGAACGGTGCCAGGGGCCTGGAATCTCGGCGGAATCGGTTTTAAATCCGAGCCCGCGTCGGTTAACCGTCCACGGCGGACGGTTAAAGGCAGCATCCTTAAGGGCCTGCTTCACGGAACGAGCCCTCTCTCTGTCTCCCCTCTTTCGCTCTCCCTCTCCCTTGAACCGTGGCCGTTGGAATCCCTAATTGAAACATTGCCCAAACCCGGTGGGGTCCAGCGCGAAGCGGCCTGTTCCAGTAATCGCCGTCGAAAAAAAGAAATTGCTGGCTACACGGCCAGGCCCTCGGCTCCTCTCGCCCCCTCTCCTCTCTCTTTCTCTCTCTCTCTCTTTCTCTCCCCCTCCCTCTCCGTCTGTCCTCTTCTCCCTCTCTGCTCGTCCCTCTCGATCGTCCCGGGAAAAGGGATCGGGTCGTTGGTGGGTCCGAGTCCCGGGCGAAAAACGGCGAAAAAGAGCGGAAGGAGAAAGAGAAGACGGAGAACGCGGCCGTGGAATGCGTCGCACCACACACGGCGCTCTACGCCGGTTCTCATAAAGCCCCATTCACAACCAGTCGTTTTGGATCGCACGGGGGCTCGTCGTAAGTAATTGCAGCCGAAACTCGAGACCCCTGGACCCTGGGACTCGACTTCTCGGTTAGACGCTCGTTTAAGAGTAATCATCGCGTGTACTTGCGGGTAAATTAGTCAGAAATGGGCCACAATGTATCGAGTTTTATTTCCTTTACACGGAGAGAAATGGGCGCTGCGGTTCAGCGGCGGGACCGATTGGAAGGTGAAGGGCGAGGTAAATCGCGCGAATCTTTGCTGCGAGGGGAAGCTTTTGTGGGCGATGATCGGTTTTTGAAGGAGAGTTTTGCAGAGGGTTAGCATGTCAAGGTTCACGGTCGAGCGTAATCTAATTTACTCAGCATTAAGGAGCGTGTGAAGCACTTTGGTAATGGGATCGTTCTGTGTCTGGGTCCATCGATCCTGTTGAAATTATCTTGGTTACACGACCGCGTGTACTTCTTGCGCCACTTTTGTCTTCTGGATTCAATTCTGGTCCGTGCCCGCATGCTGTAGGTAGCTTCAAGGCTAGCATCTGGACCAATAAGTCTATATCTATCTGTTATTCATCTCGATCCTTCCCACGCCACTTGCAGCCTCCTTTCCCCCGAAACCGTATCGAGCGCTCCTAACCACGGAGGCTTAATTGTTCCACGAACTCGTTCCATTCATCGATAGTTCCGTCTTCCTACGCACAGTGGCTGGCGATCTCCTCAGTCTGTAAAAACTCCCCGCCAGCTTTCTCCAAGCCATTTCACCAGGGCAGCTCGGTTATAAGAGCAGCGCTGAGAGCAGCTCGCGCTGGATGAGAACCGCTGGCCAGTGGTGACGAAAAAAAAGTTGCTAGCATTGTTAGTACTTCCTTATTATGAGTGACCGGTAGTCGACTCTGGAGTAGAGTCGCGGCGGCTGCTTTTGTGTATCACTTGAGGCGGCACGACGGCCCCTGAATGGCTCGGTAATACCCTGGAAAGCGTCACGCCACCCAGTCTGCAAGGAATCTTGTCTCCTGACTCTCTGCTGTCAATTTAGTCCGCTCCAGGCTGAAACCAATCGCTTAAACTGCTCTTATTTAGCCTTCCACGCGGCCATTTACCTCGACCAATTCTACCGTCGCCCCAGCTTCTATCCAAACGTCACAGACTCCTAGGTTTCGAGTGTCTGCTTTCGCGTGAACTATTCTTCCTGTTGCGTACACCGCGTGAATCACCCATTGTCCGATCGCCTGAACGTCCCTGATGGATCGGGGTCGACGGCCTACGCCAACCGATCCTATCTGAAGATGGGTGGCTTACCAAAAATAATTGACGTTGTGTGGGTCCTTTACATGCCTGCGACAAAGCCGCTGGGTCACTTCTGTTTGCTCGCCTCTCGCCCGCATGCTACACCAAGTGGATCTGTTAGATCGTCTGATAGAAGCCGTGGGTACGACTTTCACGACCCTGCCATCGAGGATTGTGACACGGAACACTGACATTTTAATTCAGGCGAAATTCAAGGGAAAGCGTTCCTTTCGACTCAGACAGTCCTTCTGTCAAGACAGAATACACTCTTTCCACTGATTTAGGTAGCAAAAATCACTGGCAATTCGTTTGTTACCACGTTCCCTGCCGAGATGAACCTGATGCATCATCTGAAAACTGCCAGCTATGCAGCTCGCCGTTAAGTGAACACAGGTGTCTCACGCGATGCCGCGTGAGCGGACATCAGTGACCTGAGGAGCTTCAGACGTGTACCAAAAACGGTACAAGTGGCAAGAAACGTGTTAATTGCTTCTACGTTGCTCTTGCAGTAGAGTCTTCAAGCATGTTTTTGCCATCCTGCATCTGCAGGTCTCCTCAAATATTTTTTCGTCAACGTTTCGTCAGAACAGGGCCACTTTCCTTTGGTAACTCGAGGTACAGTTTCCTCGAAAAACGCGGCACGTTTCCCACGCCTGGCCGAGTGAATCGATCGCCCACGCGGAAGTCCTGGACGAAGCGTCTCGGTTCGGTGGACGGTTCGGGTCGAACGGTAGATACGTAATTGCCGCACGTGTACTGGTACCCGGATGCATTAAGAATGCCGTGTACACAGCCACCTGGAGGGGATAATGAGGAATAGAGCGCACACGCGAAAATTTCGCGCGCCAAATCCTGCGAGATGCGCGCAAGGGAAATGGACCAATTTGCTTCCTTGACGAAACGTTTATTTAAGATCCTTAGAAACACGCTTAATAATTAAAATATAGAGAAATAAATTTTGAGAGTAATCATATGTCTCTGTCGAGGACTGTTCAGAGCTGATGAGGTTGCATCTGGAGGAAAAGAGGATCTATATGGACACAGTAGATAGAACCTCTGAATTTATAGATACTAATAGAAAGACCTGATAGAACCATCATAACTAGTAATTGAATCGACATATCCCTCATACACGAAAAATGACTATGTCAAAATGTATCTCAGAAGCAACCACACCAGCGCTGGACCTATCGATCTCTCAATCGCCCACGATCGATCATCCTCCATAGCCAACGTGATCGATTCCCACCGACGAAACATCATCATGACACAGAATACCCGTGCCCACGTCCAAGCAAACGCGCGTACTCGCGTCCAGCGGCTCCATTCACGGTTTTTAAAGGCCATTATAAAAGTGACAAGCCGGACGGAGTAATTCCTCGCGAGGAAGCGGAAGTCCGCCATTATGCAATGGAAACGTCAATTTCCGGTGGCATTGTCGCGGCGATCCGTTTCTCTCTTTCTATACCTCCCACTCGCGGCGAGCTGCGCGTCGCGCGGCGGCTCGCGAGCTTTCGCGCGGAAACTCATTCTCAAAGAACAGTGGTGCTGGATTAGTTCGAGATTCTCCCCGTTTTATGGTCCATTCCCATCCCCACCAATTCTTGGAACTGGCATCCTCGAGTGACCCGCGACAAACCACGTCGACCTCATAACGAGCCTCAGTGCTAACTTGCTACAAACGTGCCCCAAGGTGCCCCGCGTGTGCGTCCTTCCTTCTTCCCCACAATTGAAACCTAACAATTGTCCCTCTGCTACAACGTGCAACGAAATTTCCGCGGCGGCGAAAAGGCGCCTTAATCCAGCATCGCTGTATTCCTCGATCCTCGAACCGATCGAGCTGCAGTTCAGAGAGACCGAGAGGCTCGTACCACCGAGTCCCGTTAAATTGTTCCCCCGACAAACCCAGCTATCTCCCATCGCTGAAATGCTTCGAAAATCGGCTGGCTTTAATTGCACGAGCCGAAACCCGTCGTGGAGCGCGCGTCTCCCGTGCTCGCGCGATTTCTCCGCGGCTCGGCCACGCAGTTCTGTCGCAAAAATCGATTGGCGTCCGCGGCGTCCCTTGGTTCGTTGCACCGGCACCTTACATTTGCCTATCTCGAAGTCGGCATCTTGTCCCCGGCGCGATGCATTGTGCACCCGGGGCCGGGTGCATTCGTGGACAGGCAGAGGCCTGCCGCCATATTCACCGACACCGCGGCCAGAGACGATGATAATGGCGGCCGAGCCGCCCCCGTGGCACGGCGTTCAACCGCCAGACATTATCGGGCCTACTGATCGGTCCACCTTTCGTCAACGAGGCCAGCTGTTTGCGTAGGACTCCTTCGGGACGAAATCCTGCGAAGCTGATCCCTCTTCGAATATTACCCCTCGTTGGCGCTGTTTACGCAGCTGTTTTCCGCGTTTCGTCTTTCGACTTGTCATGGATCTTCTCGGGATGCTTGAACGATGCACTGACGTGCGTGCACGTGGCTTGGATTGCTTCAGCTGCTGTAGCCGTGAGGATTGGGTTTTGTCGGAGTAGAATTACTACTGTAGCATAGAAATCTTGAGGACGAGCAGAATACATTGCAAAGGAAATTGTGGCATGGAAAAGCTTTGAGGGAAAATTGGTCAACTTTGACTGGCGATAACTCGGCGAAAAATTGTCGTAGAACTATGATCTTTTTTTTAAATGAAAGCCTGAAATCTTTAGTTTAAGGTAGTGTATTTTAGTTTTAAGTTTGATGCACGTCTACTGCAGTAAGTTCTTAAATATGAGGGTATGTTTACGGTCTTAAAAATTGCAAAGTTTGACGGAATGTATAGACTTGCAAAAATTTTTTCCGGGGATACGGTTTACAGGAGCATATAGCTTGAACCTTCCCCTTTAAGATAAAAAAAAGATCGAGCCGCTACGATTTTTTTTCGCAAAGTTACAGGATTTGAAAGTAACCCTTGCATTTTTGCAGCATATCGGGTGCAAGTGAAAGGTTTACTTCAAAGTACTGTAACTTCGCGAAAAAAAATCGAAGCGACTTAATTTTTTTTGTAAAATAAAGAGGAAGGTTCAGGCTATGTGCTCCTGCAAACCATATTCCCGAAAAAAATTTTGACAGGTCCATGCCTTTCGTCAAACTTAGCAATTTTTAATACGCCAAACATACCTTCAGATCTAAGGGTTTACAATATTAGTTATGCACTAAACTTAAAATCGAGGTGCACTATCTTAAATGAAACATTTCAGGCTTTATTTTAAAAAAAAGATCATTGTCCTACGATGATTTTTCGCAGAGTTATCGTCAGTCAAAGTTGGCCAACTTCTGCTCAAAATTTGTCTATGCTGTAATTTTTTGAAGCAGTATATTTCTCAGTTCAGCGACGAAGAGTTAAGAAGTACTTCCTGGACCAGCATGTCGTACTTCAATACGTGCTCCAAAGTTCCCCAATCTCCCTTCAAACTTTCTTACGCATCAAAACGCTCGATCGATATTGGGGACACGCGCATCGACAGCTGCCGCCGATATCTTCACCGTAATTTCCTTTTTTCCGCCTGGATTTTCCCTTTCTCCCCCTGTCCGACGATTTTTCTCGCTTTCCGCCGATGACGAATCCTGGGGAACGAGCCCTCGAAGCCTTCGTTGTGGGACAGATCGTAGTGGGATAGGAGCAGGCAGACTGCATGAAAATTGGAAAGCAAGTGCGGGTTTGACCCCTCGCTGGTCCGCCTTGCGCCATATGGGGATCGAACGATTGTATCGACGCGATGCTTCTCGATAATTTACGACTGAATCTTGTGTTGCTTCCGCTCTGATCGTCTGCTTTACACTGTGCCCCAGATGACGCGAGCTGTGGAGGAATCCTTGGATAACGTTACCAATTGTCGTGGGATATTACTGAACAAACTTTAGATACAGAATCATGAACACGTTACAGTTTTGGGACAATTGAACTCATTCTTTAATTTTGATGCACTTTTGCAGAGTGGTTGTCTGTCAGGATTTACTATCCTATGACACGTTATTCTGGTTCACTTTAATCTACGTCTGAGAGGAAACGTAAAGGTGATACATAATCTCTATTGGGATCGAGGTGAAACGACAGACGTTCAACTTCTGTCATTTCCATCTTTGGCGTTCCTAGCTCGACGATGCAACGCACGATCGACGAAAATATCTGTCTATTTCAATACGCCTCCTCGAAGGCGATACACCAACTCCGCACTCCCGATTGTGCTCGTTCCATTTCTACTTAATGCAAATCCGAAAGCAACTTCGCCCCATACAGCTCAGACCAGGGATTTATATTTATGGTACACATTGTGCTATTTTTGAAAACGCTCATTGTCAAGCTTTCGCTGACCCTCTGGTCGATGCATTTCAAAGAGATCGGGGCTTATGCGCAGGAGACTGAACACGTAAATCCGTGTCCAAGAAAAGCTACAAGGTTCCTGCCACCACGAAACAGCTTGAAAGACACAATTTGGGAGCTCCTTATTAACCCTCCACACATTGTTCCCCACAGACCAAGCACAAAAATACCCAAGTGGTGATCGCTGAATATTATTTCAGCCACAGAATCGAACCGAGGGTGAAGCAGATTTTACGCCCTAGCTGATTACGCAAGGTATCTACTTTTGCCTGCCTGTCAAGACAGCCTCTTCCTCGAGAAAATAAAACACAGAGGAAGATAGTATTTTGTGCTCACATCGATGCAGCGTTCACTCGCCTGAGACCACTGCATCGCGCGCGTACACGTGACCGAGGCGGGCTGGCGCGTGTGTGGGTAGCGCGTAAGCTCATTGATAGCCCACGGACCATTCATGGATCCGCGGATCGTGAGAGGAAGCCGACGTCTGTGTGCAGTGTTCCGTGGACAAGCGTGTTCGCGCGAGCGCGTGTGGGAGCGTGTAGGTGTACGTACGCGCGGCCTTATTTGTACCGAAGCACACGTTTTTTCGCGTTTCCGGTTGACACTACACGAGAACCAGAATCCCTGCTCATTCGTGGGCCACGAGAGAAACCCAGCGTCCTTGGCGGTGGACCGTAGGTGGTGCGGGGGATGGATGACGTTTCACTGATTACAATTAGGGATCCTTCGTAAGCTGGCGCCAAACCTTGCGTGAGAGGTCAAGTCCTGGCTTAGGAATATATTTTTGTCTATTAGAATATTAGAAATACTCGAAAGCTACATGTCTCATATATTCGTGTCCCATGAGAAGTCTCCTGAAACACGTTAGAGGTGTTTGCATTCGTTTGAGTAGACTTCTCATGGAACACGATTAGTATCTTACTATAACCTGAAGATTTGCTGGGGGTTTTGCTAGCGGAACCCATGTTTAATTTTTTACTCTTAAGATCGAAAGTGTCTCGCTTCCTTTTCGCAGCTGAATGGCTACTAAAGGTGTCGCAAGGAGCCTCCATTGTGTATCTGGTTCATAAATTTCGTGACACTATATTAGAAATATTCTATACAGTCTAAGATAGTGAAATCGCATGGAAGCATGAAAACAGAGTGGGATTTCGATGATTTAAGTCGACGGTAGGTGGCTCGTGGGTGGTGAGCGGAGGCCCCAGCTGGAATTACGCCGCGAAAGCAGAGAAATCGCTATTCGACAACGTCGAATTCGCTAAAGTCGGAGATTTACAATTCTTGGGAGACTCTACGCACGAGGTATTAAAACTGGTCCGCCTATCATAAAGTATAATAGTGACATAACAAAAGCGACGGAGCGTCGCGCGATAATGCCGAAGTTTCGCGTTCCCTCTCGGCTGGGCGTTCGAAAAACGTTTGAAGGGAAGTGGCCGCGCTGAAAGTGGCAGTCGGCTAATAAAATGCGCCGTTCGAAAGGCGGGGAGGGCCCAGAGGACTTTTTACCGCAGTCGAAACTCCATTATAAGCCACTTAATTTAATATTCTCGCTGCATAGTCATGAAGTTAAAGCGTTCCGTGAGATGGTAACTCAAGTAACTAAAGTAGTGGACAACTTTCCTCGACGCTCGGCCGCGCCGGATATTGCCCACGCGCTTCCGACTTGTTCGCCGCCCGAGTTGTGCCCTGTTTCACGCGCGGCCACTGACGTAACTGCCGGAATAATTTGCGAACAGTCTTCCCGGGAAAGCTCTAGGAATCTTAGCAACTTCCTCCTTGTACTATAAGGGTGTTTTCACCCTTGAAACGAGAGGAATTGAATGGGGGGATGAACGATGCCTTTTTTTTTTTTATTTTCGCTATTGAATCCTAAACGGGGCTGGTAGTAAACTTATAAGAACAAGGGATGCCTTTTAACAAACTTGTGTATAATCAGCAGCGGTGTAGTGTGAAGTTTCCCTATGAAGGCTTAATGGTAACGAATGCTAATCCACGAGCTCTTCCTCAGGCACTAAGAAAGGCAATAATTCGCGTGAAAATGTCAACATATTAGTTGTTAGATATACATTTCTAATTACTATGCACATCTTTATTTCCATTTACGTACGATCCTTATTTACAATTATTAGATAGCGTGAAGGACGTTGGTTTACAATGTAATGCAGAAAGGAATTTCCGGAATTATAATTGTAAATGTTTTTATTTTAGAAGTTGTCACTGGAGTCGGTTATCGTTTCTGCTGTTATCAAGTTTACATAAGCGAGCTTGTTTATAAATATTGCATGTTTGGATTGGAATTGTTCGAAAATATTATTCTACAAATTTCTGTCCAGGCGCGTGGTTTATTGAATCAAATATGCTGAACATTTTACGACGCAAGTACGGTTTATGAGACTTGGTCTGACACACGCACTGCCAGCTAGGGGAATAAGAATGTATGGGAACGTACTGCGAGAAGAAAGTCCCGGAAAGGACTGCTGAATATATCCTTCGGCTGACAGAGAGACGTGGCGAGGCACATGTGCGGGAGTTTTATTTGAGGGGATGAAAATCGCGATGTTTTAATCCGGACGTCCCGTATACACAAACGGACAGGAGGTTGAAGAGGGTAGCGCAAGGATATTCTGGTGGCGAGAAGGGTGCCACAGCGCGCTAATAAATTCGCCTCCACAGAAAAAAAAGAAAAAAAGAATCCTCTGTTTCTTCGCCTTGCTTCTTCAATGTCGTACGTTCCTATGGACACAATTGCACCGACGTTTTACCCTTCAGGCTTATGAATTTACTGCGTTAACCATGGGGGACATTGTCAAAGTCAACTTTTACGAGATCTCGTATTTTCACATTAACTTTATTCCTCGAGAACTGCGAGTCCTTGGGCGTGAAGGGAGCTAATTTCTTTACCCTTAGGTGAAGCAGCAAATGACGCTTCTGCGCTAGGCGAGGGTTAATAAATTTGAAGGGAAAAAAGTTTCAAGTGAACAGTTGCAACCAGCGCAGCGGAGAATGGGGGATTTTTTTTCAGGCCACAGAGAGACTTTGAATGCTCGTGCTTTCTATTCTTCAACTTCCTCGCCCAAGTGTGCGTATACTCGACGCCATTGTGTCAGGAGTACCTTCATTTACGGGAAGCTCATCTTCGTTGGTCCAACTTCCTTTGGAGGGCACGGCCGCGCCTACTTTCTCTCTGCTTCACGGGGAGTGTCTTTGTTCTTTTTCACGTGAATATTCATGCATCGAGGTTGCATCACGTGCCAGAATTCCACGCACGCTACAACTCCATTCAGTGCTTTCGTTTTACTTTCTTTCATCCGTCTCTCTGCATTGAGCACACGTGAAAATCCTCTTGGTTTGAAACGCTGATCCTTCGCCTCGGGGAAAAGAAGATATTCTGTAGAAAAGTGGATAATAGGATAACGTTTAGTAGTTTACTATTGATTGGGTCAGACTATTTAATTTTTCCACTCAATATTATCATTTAATGAAATAAGAGGAAACACGATTTTATTTCCCTTTTATTATGCCTCGCAGCACTCGACGAAATAGGAAGAAAATAATTGTTCTATAAAGGGAGGTGAAAGGTCATCAGTAGGAACATTTATTACGAAGAAAACAAAGATCAAAGGTTCAAGGGCGAGAGGCTCGATAACTGCGATGCAGCCGAGTCGCAAGCAGCTGCGAAAAAATGGAT
The DNA here is from genome assembly GCF_051401765.1 of Calliopsis andreniformis. Classification (NCBI taxonomy): domain Eukaryota; kingdom Metazoa; phylum Arthropoda; class Insecta; order Hymenoptera; family Andrenidae; genus Calliopsis; species Calliopsis andreniformis. The sequence goes on from NC_135063.1 coordinate 13,619,504, forward strand.
GGCAATGCAACCTTGTCCGCTAATATTTATCACGGCTGATAAGCGCACCGAGGAAGTTCGATGCGAGGTCACAAGCTATGAAGATCAATAACACGGCGACTCGAGCAACTGTGCGCTTGTCAGCGGCGAATAAACTGCAACAAAGTTGATAATTAATCGTAACGCGCATTAATCACATCGTTACTGAACTCTGTCGGCCTCTAGTATCAAAAGCACGCGCGAAAATATTCAATCATTGCGAGCTTCAACCGACAAAGTGAACTTTGATAAATCCAAATCGATTGCTAATTGTTTCCAGACTAATGTTATGTTTTTCTTCCCATCGTAATCGACAGCCGGTTCACTCGTTTTCGTTTAAATTGAATCGGTAATAGAATTATTGTCGTTTGTGGTTTATTGTTCACCGTAATCCTCGATCGAATGAAATGTCGGCATAAAATCCTTTATAACCATTCCCTCGATTTACTTAAACGAACTCGGAACTGGTCTAGGGTTACTGGGAAATAACTTGTGGGTCAACTAGTAGGAGAGGAGGACGATAATGAACAGACTCAACCTATCTTGATATTATCTTGCATATCGATTTTCACCGAAGTCACATGCACCGTGAACCGTGCTCTGGAACGTTGATTAGCATTCGCTCCATACGAATTTCTTCCAGACTTCCTGAACAGATCCTCTCTCTCTCCTAGAACTAAAACGAAACACATGTAGGCAACTACTGTTTCCATTCTTCCTTTCCAAAAAATTATCCAGTCAATCTCACCCACAGTTAACTCTCAATTAAGCCACCCAAAGACCCCCAATCTGTCCCAAAGTTTGTCACATCCGTTCCAGTCTCCGTAACCCCCGTCGACTACGTCCTCCCCTGTCAGGCTAGCCTCACAGTAGAAAACCCAGAAAGTTGAGCGATGACCAACCAAGCGAGCAATCGAGGACTCCTAATATCGAATGGCAATAAAACCGATCGACGCGCCCGCGTCTCCCCAGTTTTCTGCAAAAGGCTGACCCTCTCTAAAGAGCAACCCTCTGCGCAGACAGAAGACCACAAAGGATCTGGGAACGATTTTCCTCGGCAGCCCCCTAATTCTAACGACTTCATGCCCCCTGTAAGTCAGTCGGTGGCCTCGGCTCGTTAGGCAGCCGAGGGAAAATTCAGACGAAGGGCGACGGAGACGCGTATCCAGGGCACCTGTCCGCCCTTCGAGCGCAATCGAACGAAATCGAAAGGGGACGAGGGTCGTCATCGACGGGGGGGATAGGTGACGGCAACAGATGTTATTTTAACGTCGACGAGAGACGGATCGAGGTCGGGATAGAGCAACCGATTGGCCACGGTTTTCCTCCGCGGCGAACTGCATTAATTGGCTCCGCGATAGCGGCAAGTGGTCTCCTGCTTTCGACACCTGGATCGCTGGGTAAATAACGGGCCCGATATCGGGTTTAAGAAATTTACGAGCCGTCCACGGTTCCCTGGTTACGGAGACTCGACCCATTCGCAGAGATTCCCGCCTGGAATTCGAATCTCGCTTACTCTATTAAATAGACCTTTATTGATGTCGTCTGAGAAAGATTTATTCCAGGGGTCTGGAATTATTTATTTATTTATTATACGGGTAAAAGATCTATTAGTGTACAAATATATTCACGGGATATAGAAAGGCATGTTTTCAGTAAGATGGAGAACAGAACTTATGAGAAAAGGTCATGAATTATAGTAGGGTCGTGTGTAATATAATCAAAATGGATATTAATGTATAATTTAGTCGTGAACTACGGATCTGGTTTTTAAATGAGATAATAGTGTGTTCGTAGCTTAATTCAGAAGCAGGAAAATTGACGAAGACACGTAGCAAACTGGCTCAAAGAGCAGCAAAAAGGCAACGCCACTGAAAAAGTCAGCCAGTCTAAATTGAAACAATCGCGCGCGCCAGTTCGGGCTGGTTATTTTTGGAGCGCGCTGGGCCGAGAATAAATCCAATGGAATCCGACTGGTAAATTAGGAGCAATTAAAGGCGGCCGACTCAGGGAAACGGTCTGGACGCTCGTTCATGGCTTCTGTCCTCCAAGGCTCTCGGCTCGGTTTCGCGAGAGGGTCGAGATAACCGCGTTCTTACCTAATAAACGCGGGAACGCTCGTGCGAGGTCACAGTTGCGTTGTCATCGCGTTATTCCACGACTCGTCGCTGCTCCCAGCCGCATTCCATATTTCGCTCGCGTTTTACGCCGTCACCGTTTATTTTCCACCTCGACACTCGTCTGAGCCAGCTTGTGCCACTTGCGCGGACAGTGACGAGCAAAAAAGCGAGACTTGAGCATTGGGAAACGATTCCTAGTCAGAGACAATTTGTAATTGATTATAGAGATAGCTTGGAACGAGCACAATTCATTGGTGTTACTGTCTATACTTTTCTTTTAGTGTTCCTCGAGATTACATCTGAAATTCAATTTCCTTCTACGTTCTACATCTGGAATTCTATTCCTTTCTACGGGAACCAATTCTCTCTGCCGTTCCAGGTCGTCCAAGTATTAAAATAAAGGTATCGATTGTTCTACACGGCACCTTGAATTCAAGAAAATCGCGAGCATTCTTCACGATATCGCGGCACTGAAAATACTCGAATTACAATAGTTCTCAGAGGTTGAGATTGCGGGGATAAAAATCCAAAAGCAAGTGCTCCATGTGCGCAGCGAGAGTCGCGAAGTGAGCCTCGTCTGGACCGTGTCTCGATCCCGTTTACTCGGCCCTCTCCACCAGGAAACAACCGAACGACGTTAAGTCTAATCACTTAGTCGATTAATCATCGCGTTCGAAATCGCGCTGGCCCCTTACGTTCCCCAGTCGGGGGCAATTTATCGCGGCATTACGGCTCTCCGAATAACATCTGTATCACCGCTGGGAACATTATAAAACGGCACCACGATCTCTCGTATAAATGTCGCTCTCGAACGATCGCATGTTTCATCGCGTGCAGAGAGCTTAGCCAGCTTTCTGTGCGGCCACTTTTACTGTTATAATCGGCGACCAGCCGTGATTGCACGTTATTGGTTCACCGGCGATGCTTAGTCCTGGACCGTTCGCATAAAATTGCAAGGGAATGAAAGCGCAGCCGATTGGCTGCCGTGATGACGCCTTAATCCACTCATCTCGAGAGCCACCCGGGTTCTCCGTACCCTCCTCGATTCGATCTTAATTCTCCCTGATTCGTTATGGTTCCATGTAACAGGGAAGCGAGATCGTGAGGGAATAATAACAGAGCTCTATTACCACTTGGTGATACAATAAAACCTTGATCAGTCGAACCTCGAATGTTAAAAATTCCTGGTATTCAACGGTGCGCGTATTTCGAGTAATAGTAATAAGAGTTAAGAGTTTAATAAGAGTTTAATAAAGAACGAGAATGATTTTAATAAACAGTGAGAGTTTAATAAGACTTAAGCAGTGAAGTAATAATCATTTGCCGAGGAAAATAAGGCTGGCTATTAAAAGGATGCTTCAGATTTGAATCCCGCGGTACTTGAAGCAATCGAGGTCCTACTACACTAACGAAACGGGGCATTGTTTACGAGGTCCAATAAAGGATCCTCGATAACCTGAAAAATGCCTAGACCCATAGACTCGCCAATAACGAGCTCTCCGATCCACCCACCTCCAACTACACCGACCCACGGCACGAAGGCGCAAACGTGGGACCACGTACACATGCTCAGCCTCGCAGAGGCCTGCACACGCATCTGGCATACCACCCATCAAATGATATTTTTCATGGAGTTTCGCTCAGCTGGTATTTAAAAGTCGTCGTTCGCGGTTGGTTATTTAAAGCCGCCGCGGCAGCCTCGAGAGAAGGAACAGGCTCGCTCCTCCTCCTCGCTCGCGCTGTCGTACGTACACGCGCGCGCGTTACGCAATCGCGCGACGCCTGCGGTCGGCAGCTCGGCCAGGCATGAATGAGTGACTCACGCAGCCCGTGTGTGTGCGTGCCCGCGCGCGTACAATCGTTCTTCTGTGTACGGTTCACGAGTACGCGAGCGCGACGACTTTTCGGAGCGCCTCGCGCCTGCGTGGGCGGTGTCACGCGCGAAATTTATTCGATCCTCTATTTACAATAGCCATGTGTTTACGAATCTGTGGGCAGTCCTTAGAGAAGCTTGGTTACCATTGAGAATTGGGTATCTGCTCGTCAGGGTTGCCATACGAATTCCCTTCTTGCGTATAGAGGAGGAAATTGAGAGATTGGGGAAGAAATAATGAGTATTCTATCGTATTCTGTTATTAAAGTCCTGCTTGGGTTTAAGTAGTAGATCTGTGCCAATAGGGCACTCGTTATTTCTTTCTTCACCTACAATTTTCTTTGCTATACTGGAAAGGGGAATTCGTATGGCAACCCTGCTGTTCATTCAGGGCCACAATTAGATTAATCTGAGGGAATGGTAATCCTAAAGGTTTCCATGGGTATTATATACTGAATTGAAATGACTGCAGCGAGTCTGGTTGAACTGCATCCAGGCGATGTTAGGTCCGAATCGTTTTGCAACTACAGGGAATGCTTGCTGTGAATTTTTGCGCGACTCGTAGCGGAGTGCTTTTAAAATGAGAATAAATAATTACCACGACGATTTTACCAAGAGGTTTCTGTGTTATGTCGCTGGATTTTATTACTGCAATACACTTGGATTCCCGACATAAAGTATACGCGTATTTTCTGCGAGACGGGGTCTCGGTGGCAGTCTGAAATATCGACTGAAGCATGGGGAAAATTCAGTGTTAAATTGAAAACATAAACACCACGGTTATTTGCGAACTTATTTACGAATCAGCCAGTGCAAGTTTCTCTTTAACGATCGCTTACGCGTCGCATGCAGCGCATAACCGCTTTCCTTTTACGCGGGAGTTGGAGTAGTTCAAGATTAAAGACAGACCGAATGCACGCTTGAAATAGCTAGATAAGTGTGGCCTTAATCCAAACCGCGCTCGTCCAGGGAATCTATAAATTACACTTTTCTCTAACAGGACCTCCACCAAAATGGAAGAAAGCAGTCCACGATGGAACGCTGAAAATTCTGCCGCTGGAAATCGAATCGTCGCCCGAGTTCCCATCGCGACTCGATAGAGCTATTGTAGGCCGTTTACGGTGCCGTCGTCGATGCATTTAGAAAGTGGTTTATCCACGACGATGGGGGCATGACTCAACCGTTCGTGCAAACGTCGTTAATACCTTTCTAGCTCGCTCGTTCGACACGGTGGAAAGAGATCAGCTCGCCAGCCGCCGTCAGCTTTTCGGTTGCGTCACAGACTGATGCGACAATCGCGTGAAACGAGTCCTTTTTATGCACCCGATCCAGCGGTGTTGGCCAATTACAGCAGCAGCGAGCTGCTCTCCTGTACCTTAAGAAACACAGCTTCCCCTGGAAAAGTAATTCGGCGGTTATCGAGAGTTTTCCAATCGGCTCGAGGTATTCCAATTTAACGGGGGATCGTAAAGGTGATTTAAGCGCCGGAGGAATTGGAGAAAACTGTAAATTCGCTGCGTTTCAATGGGGGGATGGGGTGGGTTAAGGGGCTGGATGAAATATTGAGAGGAATGGAGACGAGGTAATTAGAAGGAATGGCAATAGGAAGAGCCCAGCTCCCTTATCTCCTTCAAACTGTGAAGTAAATTAATTTCAATCTTCTCCTTCAATTTGTCGAAATTTTCAGTTGGCTTTGACGCTGCATGGGTGGCCTGAAAACCTGAGTACAAGTCAACAATCACCTGAATGCTGATCAGGGAACAGTTGGCTTCTGGCGATGAGAATTTTTTAGAGATAATAAAACCAAGCAAAGTTCTGAACTATGCTCCTTGAGACGACAGAGGAAAGTTTTCTTCTAAAAGGAAAGGAGACACCTGGCTATGCAGATGTTTCAATCGAAAAGAATTTTAATTCATGTTTTATGAGAGCAGTAGCATTAAAGTGGCTCCCCCTGAATTTCCCACTGACGCTCGCGTTGGAACGTGTTACTGATTATTCACCTGTTTGACATGGCTGCAATTAAGAATAGTTAATGGTTGCATTATTAGAGGGCCATTCGAGCCGACTGATTTCCGCATATGGGTGTTCAACATAATAAAGGATTGACGATTATTGCGCTGGTGGGATGCTCCCTGCTGTCCCCATGAATTATGTATCTCGGCTAGGCTATCTGTCGACCGGCACTATGGTAATTTTTGAACAGGTACTAGCGAGCAATGTCGAGACCTCTGGAGCTCGACATTTTTGGACAGAGGCTCCTCTTTCACCAAGGAATACAATTTTCTGCTTCTGTCAAGATATCCAGGGTATGTCAAGGTATTTGCCCGCTCGGCGTGAAATTCCCGCGCAATTATCACAGCTCCAGACCGTTTTACGTCCCACGGTTCGCCTCGGTCGCCTAGGTCCCTTTCTCAGCATTCCCTCGCGAAGTCGCGTGTTTCCTCGCGCGACGTCACCGATGATGGTGCCGCCAGAAACCACCGTTCCCGACGGCGACATGTATTTATAGAAACGGCTGGACGTCGCACGACCGCCACAATAAATGCTCGTTAAACAGAACGAGCCGAAGAGGGGGCCGACAGAAGGCGTCGAGAGGATTCTCGTTCCTAAACGAGGCGGCGACGTTTGTTTAATGACTCGCCATGACAAGGCCCGAGCCCGCGAGACAGCGCGAGCAGCTTGAGAGTTTGTCTTCTCGGCCTGGAGAACTCTAAACTAATTACTGACGTAATTTCCACTGTTGCGTGGAACTCGAAATATGGGGAGGCTCGTGGACTAATGTTTTCGTTCGTGCCTGTTACTTGGATGTGAGGGACAAGCCGCAATCCTCCCACGATTGATTCACCAATGTATGAATGAAGACGCTCGACTGGTCGAGTCATTCGACTCTGCTCGAAAAACAAGGGGCAGACGATTAAAAGGAACACACGAACCAATGGACACGACACAGGCACGAAATCCAGCAGCGTCATGTTTCCTGATTTGAAGCCGAGGTTCAGCGACTCGCGCGAGCCACACGCGTCGCTGGCTGCTCGCTAAGCCCCGAATCTCCCGAGGGGACTCGACGGGAGCATCATTTTTCAATTTGTCGCCGGATTTCCACGACGCGACCGTTATTTTTACGAGGAGGACGGCGCCGAGACTGCATTAGTGCTCGCTGCCTGGCCACAGGCGGTCCGGAACTTAATTTTCGGACGTTGTACGCCGACCTGAAAGTGCTCGCGGAAACGAACGACCCCGGAGGACCCTCAAGCACGCTCCCACTGGTCCTTGCGCGACAACCAACGACCAACGACTCGCGGATAACGAAGAGACCTCTTCTGTCCCTCGACTAATGGCCCTTACGATCCTTTTTGGAGCGTCTCTGTGCGTTGCTTAAATCTAAATGCGATGAAACGTCGATCAGGCCTTGATATGTGAAGATTTTCGTCGAAATAGAGTCAAAGTAGGAGAAGCCAGTCATTGTCAGACCATGGAAGATTGCAGCTGAAATAGTATGTACAGAGGAGAGGATATGTACCTCTGAAACTTCGATCAATCCTTAATATACCAAAGTGTAAGTTGATAAGAGTCGAAGTAGAATAAGACCCTCATGATCAGACAATAGAACATCGCAGCTCGAACAGTATCTACAGAGAAAAAGACATACACTTTCTAGTCCTTGATTAACTCTTAATATACCAAGGCATACGCCGTACACAAGGTTAAGTAGATTCGGACTGTCATGGTCAGACCATAGAAACTTGAGGCTGGAGCAATACCTACAGAGAGAAGGAGACATACACTTCATAAACCTTCATCAAGCCTTAATATACCAAGATGTAAGTTGAAAAATATTAAGTAGAATCATACCGCCATAGTCAGACCACAAAAAATTGATACTAGAACAGTATCTACAGAAGGAGGGGCATACATCTGCTAGACTTCGATGAATTATTAACATACCAATGTGTTCATCGGGGAAAGGAATTCAAGTAGAATCGGTTCGTCACGATCCGACAATAGAAGATTGCATCTGGAACAGTATCTATAGAGGATTGAACACTCGCCTTCTTTTCTTTCACTTTAAGTCCCTTTTACCATCCAATCTCTCGCGCTTCCGGGTTTCGAAGATTCCCCATGTGCATGCAGCTCCGACACAAAGGCGAAGGAAAGATGCGAGCAACACGACTGAGGCACGCGCTCGATTTGTTTTCTCTTGCGAAATGGCACGAGAAGCCCGGCGCGCAACGCGAAATCGTTTAACCCGAAAGGGGGTATTAAGCAACGAACGCAGCCTTTGATTCCGACGATATTTACGGCGGCGCAGCCACGCTCGAGGTTTCACTGAACTAGTTTTCCACCGCGAGTGGTGCAAGGATATGACACACATACCGAACACGCGCGTAAACAGAGTGCGGTGAAGCCGCGGCCCGGCAACCGCGCGCGTTCCTTTGAAAAATCGCGCCGCTTTCGCGACAGACACGCTAATACGCTCTTTCGAGGGCTCGTCTGCAGAGCCCTTGGCGCAGTACCGCGAGCTTTTTTAATTAAAACGGCTGGAGGTTATGGGCGTAGTACTACGGTTTTTATAAATTGAAAAAGAGGAGTGAACGTAGTACGCTGAGTTCAAGTGGACAAGAATGGCAGGTGGAGCACTGTGAGCTACGGTTCAAGTACAGTACTTCTCGATTCTCATGCGTACTACTACTTCTTTTTTTTAATATTAACAAAGCGAGAGTTCATAGACGTGGCGACACTGTAGAGGTTCAAGCAATCTTGAACCGATGTACCGAGGATCGAGGGAACATCGTGTTCTCCAGGCTTTCCAAAATTTAGGAGATTGCCTCGGTGAATTGTGGAACACAGAAACGGGGGAGTCACGATCGCAGTATCGTAATTCCAGGCTCGGAAATATTAAGAGGGTGCGACACGAGTGAAATTAGCGCGACGAGTGAACGTCGTTCACATGCAGGCCCTCGTCGGCGTCGTCGACGGCGCCCACCAATAATACATCGCCGTCGGCTAAATCGGTGCTACCTGGCCCGAATAATGCCTCTAAAAATACATGAACCCAGGACGAGCAGGAAGCAGCGAACAGTCTTGGTGGACGCATACCGACGGTGTCGACCGTTTCGTCGACGGCGACGCTACCAATTCTGAGCGAACACGTCCCCAAAGTCGACTGGGAATTAAGGCTTCCCGCTGGGGAAACACTTTGGATGGATTCTCGGCCGTCCTGCTCTTTGGAATGCTAAACAACGGCTGGTCCTAGACGAGGGAGTCGTGAAAGAAATTTCAAGAGGCGTGGAACGATTCCAAACGATTCGGTAGATGCTAGACGCGTTGACGTTTTAATAACGGAGGCGTCGCGAGGAATTCCTCGTAGACGTTGCTAATTGGGGGAAGCTTTCGAGAAGGAGAACACTGTCGAAGAGAATGTTGCGTGGTATTTTAGGAATTGACGAGACCATCCGAAAGAGAACATGAAAAATAATATAAATGAAGAGGAGGGAGAATAAAAGACCAAGAGGAGCAGGGGGCGCATTCACGATCTAGCTGGAATTACTCGAGCCCTTGAATTATTCATATTCCAGTTCCTCCACGTATTGTTGCTTAATCGATTAATCGATATTCTCATATAATAGGGAACAAAGAGCGCATTCCCGCGGATCGAGATTGTTTGTCGAAGAATCAGGAGGAGCTGCCGACTCGATTCGAGAGTCACGACGCATTTACGAACCCTATCGACCTACCGTAATTACCGATTTCGTCGCGACGCAAAGTGTTCGCGACTCAGCGTCGTCTGGAACGCCCACGCTTTCGATGCTGTTGCGCCGCTGCATTTCGATGCGTCTGCGGTGTCGTCGGGCCGTGGTTTAACGCGAAAGAAACTCCGTCGAAACGGTGTAAGAACATGCGATATCGATTTCCCTGTTGCCATTGTTCCATCGGGAGGCACTATACATATCAGCAACGTTCCTTTCAGCTAGACCAGCTTTTACAACGGCGAGCTTTAATTTTATGCCGCCCCTGTCAGCGAGGACGAAGGCTTGTGATTATTGCGCTGATTCTAGCTATCATCGGCTTGCATAGAAAACACAGACCGAACGAAAGCTAGCGTTTGACATCGTTAGCAATGGCTGCATTACGTCCAATATCAGAGAGACATAGCAGACCCAATTACCACTTGGATAGATCGTCTATGTTTCAAGAGACGATTGTCTGGAGAAGACTAAACGATTATAGAATCTTAGAACTGGAAAGATCGAAAATTATGACTGTTGGGATCTGGAAGCCTTAATAATTTGGAATCTTCAATTCCAGAATGCTGATACTTTAACGTCTCAAGATTTCAGGTTCTCAGAATCAAGTCTCTCATTCTGAACCGCTCTATTAGGGATAGAAGGTTGATATTTAAACGATTCTGTCTGCGGAGAGAGTCTTCGAGAGGTGCTGGCACACTTATCCAGGTCAAAACGTTCGAATCGTGTCAAGAACGAGTGCCCAACGACCTCTCGATAATCAGGCCGATTAATCGACGAATAAAACGCTTTTACCCGGCCTTGGAGTGTCCGACAGCAACGACGCTTCCAAGACGCTCGGTAATAGACTAATAACCTTTGCCGCGACTAGAGCACGTTATCTAAACACGCCTCGCCGCAGTTATTACGCAGTTCGCCGCTATCGGAAAAGTGGAACGATCGATTCTCCACTTGGTCCAGTTTCAGTCGAGTTGTAGATCGAGTTAAGCGGACAGAAAACTTTGGCGGGTGGTGTTCAGCTCTCTAACGCTATTTCTCGCTTCTTGATCTTCCCCTAGGTGACCAACATCGCAACAAGACTACACTGTTTACCAGCTACACTATGGATACACCTGGCCACTTGTGAATTTAAACTCTAAACGAATTGGATATAATTATCGCGTAGAAGAAAGTAAGGAAATCGATGGAAAGGAAAATCACAAATTCGTTCCTTTTTTCATGCACGCTGACAAGAACCCCAGACCCACAGGATATAAAATTCAGCCATAAATTTCATCCCGCGGTTACCTGTCGAAGCAGTCTGGCTCCGTCGCGCTTTCTCTTCGATATCCGTCATAACAGTGCGTGCACGTAAACAGCACGAGAACATATTCCTTGGGTTAGAACGAACTACGTGTCGAAGGCATTGTTATCGTTGCTCCTCATGCGAATTTCGAGGTCAGAGATCAGCGTTGTCGAGTTATTAGCATAAGAGAGACTGGCAAGGTAATATCAACGAAATGAAATCGACTATCGATGATTTCCTACGCCCTGAAGTCCCTTTCGCAACCATCCAGCGGAGCATGCAGGAACGAATTTGCATCGAAAACGATCGCTAGCGAAGTGCTCGTTTAGGGCAAAATAAAACCAAGCGCATAAACTCTACGAGCTCCTTAACATCGTGTATACAAAGGTTAAGACGTTAATTGATTGGGACGGTAATACGAGTGCCATGCAAATGCTATTAACTGGTCGGAACATTTACGACCGCGGGCTCATAATATGTTCCACGGAGGATTTACAGCGGGCAGTAAACTCGCGAAGTTTATAGATTTCCACGGTACGACTGAATTCTTGCCGCGACACGCCCATACATGAGTATTAAAAGATGTCTACGAAGCACGAGTCTACCACGCGTCGTATCCAGCTTCGCGATGCTGGAGGGACTGGAGGCCGAACAGGTTCGATAATTTAGAGAAACCTAATTACCTTGGCCACCTTCTCTATCCTCATTCTCGAAAATCTCGATTGGCCTTTTTCGATTGGTCTCGTTCCTTTTCTCCAAGGGCACCGTGAAGCCATCTGCCGTCTCCCCTGAACCATATCGCAACGTTTCCCAATTTGTCCGCGCTCCCATGGATGAATTCATCCCCGTCCCCATAAATTGCGTAGCGTCTGGATCTCCAGACATGTGCGCACCGAGAGATTCGCGGTTTCTTTGAGCGAATAGGCGCTGCTATTCGGCGAAAAATCGATCCCCCTGGTGGATCCATTGTATCCCGCGCCTCGGCCCCCTCGTTTCCTGGACGGACGTTGCTCGTTCCCGTAAGTTACGGGGGCACCGACCGACCGTCTTATTCTTCCACCCTGTTCCTCGGGGTGCGAGAGCACGCGACTACCAGACGGCAGGTGTTCAAGATTGTTGCACCCGGCAGATGTTGCCCCGCCGTCCTAACCTTCTTCCTCGCCCTCCCCCCGCCTGTCTCGGTCCTCTTCCTCCCGAGGCCAGCCACCCGGTGTCGCTCCCTCTTTTTTCTCTCGACCCTGGTCCCTTCTTCGCGCGGAGCAACGGTCCTCGTGGGACAGAGGAGAGGAAATTTGCGACTGCCTCGTGCCGTCCCCTCTGGATGCTGCGCCTCGTTGGACCTGCTGCCGCGAAAGAGTCATTTCGATCCACCTCTTTCCTTTCCCCAGACGCGCTGCACTTTCGCGGATCTTCCCCTCCGATGGCCAGCCGCTTCGTTGTTTTTCTCGCGCGAGCCGCTGTGAGTAAGATGGAGAAGCAGTTGTAAGGGAGCTTGTCGGAAGAGGAGAGATGCTAGGAGGTAATTCCAGCTTGATTTAGAGTAACAGCCGCTTTACGAGGTCTGAAGAACAAGGGAAAAGAAACAAGGAGAGGCAAGGACGCCGTGAGCGTCCCTGTCGCATTAGCGCCCCGCTCACCTGGCCAGAAAATATTTCGAGATCGCGGAAGCACTTTCTAATCTGCACCCGAGAAAGGCCGTCCGCTCTCGGGATTAATAGAGCGTGGTCGAAGGAAGGGATCCGAGGATCGATCAGAGACGTTCATCTTCGTCTGGAGAGGTCAGACAATGCGAGATCGTATGGAGACTCTGTGCTTCCAGCATTGATCTCAGTTCTGTGCCTCAAAGACAGACTAATCCAAGTCCATTTTTGTTATTTTTGAGGACAGTCAAAAAACAAATGCAATTACCTATTGCTTAAGATTTGTTACAAAACGTATCGATACAGAGACCCCAAATGGCAATATTCGTATAAAATCCCCTATCGATCAACTACCTTCAAATCCTCTTCGAATCACGCGAAATGAGCTGCTATTTACAATGAGGCGATGAGGGACCAGGAAATCACAGCCATCGCTAATTAATTGCCTCGCGGTTCGATCGAGCATTCCGTGTGAGATCTGAAGAAGTGAAAGGCTGCAGCGGAGAATCGTTAAAATCTGAAGCTCAACTTGGAGAAACTGCGTAAAAAGGGAACTCTCCGAGGGACACCGACCATCGGTGGTTTGGCAGGAGATGGTCAGAGGGGTGAGGAGAGAGTGTTGTCCGAGGGTCGCGCACACGAACGCAGGCCACGCGCCAGGCAGGTGCGACGAAGCTTTCCTGAACACGGCCACGCGTTTATTTTCTCTGCTTTTCTTCCTTGGCCCTCCTGGCCCCTTGTGCCATCGCGCGGAGAAAGAAGCTAGACAAATAACGGCGGCTCCTTTCGGGGCTGAAAGAAAATTAACGAGCCGGATTCGGCGTGTCTATCAAAGACTAGGAGGATCCTATTGCGGGCCCTTTTCGGGAGAGGGCCGACCTGGGGCTCGCTAACGAACGAGGGGCTTCTATTTGATTCTTTTATGCCACTAAGACGGACCAATGCTGGGCTTCTTAGAAGCGAACTGCGTCTATCTTCTGAGGGGCCAACGGTCGGCCAGTCCACGTTCCAACGGTTCGCCAAAGAAGGCCCCTACCTTCGAGGATTGAGTCGTTTCTGTGAGGAAATTATGTACACAAGGGAATTCGTTAGCATACTGTCAATCAGAGACTCGTTCCATTCCCTAAATTTGAAGAATACGAGAGTTTCTTTCATGGAGAGATTCTGCTGCAGCCTGCACTTGCGTACTTTCATCTCGCTGCAGTTGGAGTCCTGTCCCAGATTTATTATCCAAAATGGACTCTCTTTTTTGACCAATTCCGTCCATCATCTAGGGGTTTTCAAAGCAATTTCGAAGAGTCGCCAGCGCCCTGTGGAGCGTCTCGAATTCACGAGTATTGAGCAGTTTCGCGAAGGTCGAAAGAAGTCGAGGTGGCTGTCAGAGAAGTACAGGGCCGCCCTGGCCAGGGAGAAAAGAAAACGTTCTGGGATGACGCATTATCTTCGCAACGGTCGTAAAGCTTCACGCGTGCTCGTTGCGCGGCGCGCTCCCATCCATTCAATGACGGAAGTTAAAAACGAATCGCTAACGTATAAGAAGCCGCATTAAGAGGAGCGTGTCTTTATGGGCAATTCGTACGTGCGTTCGCGCTCTTCCCCTCCCATCTCGACCGCCCCCTTTCCGCTGTATCTGGTCGAGTAACGCGCGCTCGTAAAAATTCCATTATTGTCGTTCAAAAAGAGAAATATGCTCGGGCACGGCTATTGACATATTTACCACGAGCGTAACGGCTCCGCATAAATGAGCAATAATATCATTCTTACGGGCATTTCCCCGGCCGAGCGACGCTACGCGCCTTGTAAAAGTTGGACGACGCCGCGAAGGAGTTAACAGGCGATTCCGGCGGAAACTTTTCCGCGTTTTATTTCGGAAAATGGGGGGCTGAGGGAGAGAGGGAGACGATTCGACGACCTACACTCGGGATCTTCTGGGAGACTTTAAAGACACTTTGTCGCGCGGTTTCCTCTCCTTCGATCGTGCTCTCCGCGAGAACGATGTACTTACCCTTACGTGGGGGACTTGACGTACGGCCACGAGAGAAATTTGGATGGGCGGTAAATATCGTGGGAAATACCTGAGATTTTAGGAGTGGATGAGGTGAAGAGATAAAGGTGCAAATAAATTATAGAGAATGATGGGAGGGTAGGAAAAGTTGAGGTCTTTGAATGAAGTAGAAGGATAAGTAGAAGTGACCAGTTATTGGCAGACAGTTAATAAATAGTCAAGTGTAGGTCGCGCATTATTATTCAGAGGGAAAGAATAAATCATTGAATTAAGTAGAACAGCAAGTGGAAGTGGCGAGTATAGACAGATAATTCATACCCAGCCAAGTGTAGATTGCATATTATTATGCAGAGGAAAAGAACAGATCTATGAATTAAGTAGAACGGCAAGTAGAAGTGGCAAGTTATAGACAGACACGTTATACACAGTCAAGATTAGATCACACGTTATTAACTACTAGCTTTTCTCAATGAGGACACGATCTACATCTCTCCCAGAGTGGCAAATGTTCCCCAAGTAACTCGTCCACAAAAGACACTCCAGTCTGAAGCTTCTTATTCAGTCGAATTCCCAAGTGAACCCCTATAATCTCCCTACCAATCCAGTCAGCTTTCACTACCGAGTCTCTAGAATACAAGATCTACCCTCTATAAACATGCCTCCCCAAGCAACGTCTCCGATAATTCACCAGCGATCCAACCGTTCTCGCGACGAATTTGAAAAAAAAAAAAAAAAGGGGGCGAACTGGTCGCGGCGGGTAGCGCTGGTTTGGTCCCGCGACGGGGCCAAGGACCCTGGGCCCACTCGGGGGAGCAGCGTGGCGGCCCTGACAGTCCTTTTTATCCGGGGATCTGAGGGTTAAGAACCAGCCGACAGGAGGATCGTTGCGGCGGGAGCAAGGAGCAAAGAGCAAGGAGCAGCAGCCGGCGTCGAGTGGCGGCTGCACTCGCCACGGAGTCACGTGCATTGCGTGCGCGCCAACTGGGCTAGGTCGATGCACGCGGATGCACAAAGGGCCCAAGCCACGGAGCATGTCCGAGACGAGCCACCTGCCGACAGATGTTGAGTCTAGCGGCCCAGGATCCGAGACTACATTATTCTCCTGCAGGGCCCTTGCCCCCTCCAGGGGCCTGATTCGGCTGCAGACCTTTGTCCGTTCTTTCTTCGACGAAAGTCGCGACGCGCAGGACCCTCCACCTGCCCAGATGCACGACCTCCTCCGGATCGCCTCGGATCTATTGACCCTGACACGAGATAATGGGCCAGGCTGTCGCGCTACTCGCTCCGACGGAGCTGACGTTAATAGCAGCGACTCGTGCCACGATCGCCGTGACACCTGATCGATCGGTTTCGGCCTCCTTAGCTTTGGAAGAGGCGATTTGTGGTCTGCTCTGGAAGCTGTTTCGTCGATCTTTACGGGGAAAGTCTGTTTTGAAGCGACAGTGTATTTTGGGGAGTGATGGGAGCCTGGGAGTGGTGGTTTGTTATGGAATATATTAGGTACCTGGACTCACAAATTCCTCGTGTACAGCGTATGTCAAGGTGTTTGTCTGACTGACTCAGGGACTTTTCCCTGTTTGCAAGAGGACAAAGGCAGCATTAATATACTGGCCACAATAGTATTGTCCTTTTGAAAATGCTTTTCCCGTGAATACAGCACGAGCAGCTGAATAGGACACCCTCGAAGAACACCATGAAGAAGGAGGATCATCGACACCAGCGAGGAGGCCAAAGGGAAATAGCTCGAGTCACGCGACCACCTCTGTATATCCTGACGCTCTGTTCCTTTGACCGAGGCAGTCGTTTGCAAGATGTCATTCAGCGATCTTATCTTCAGCCGACTATCGCGTGCTGCGAAGAAGGCGCAGAGAGCACTGTTAACTTCTTGCGGCTAATAATACTTAACCGTGGACGAGCCAGAGACAGAAGTCGTGTTTTGCAGGTGCTCCCAGGAATTTATAGGCCCGCGTTCTCTCACTTTTTCCGCGTTTCAACAAGTTCGCTGATGTCTCATTAAATTGTCGCTATTTATCGCACAAAAGGCTCTGCCTAGCATGAATTTCCAAACCCTACAAGTTTCTGAAAGTTGGAACACAGCGTTACAATTTATCGACATCCTGTACAGTACACCCTTTATAAAATTCACTCTCTCTCAGTTTGCAGTAATTGTTTATAAACTAGCAGTTGCCTGAGAGCAGCAACAATTCAGGAACTCCTAATTAATGAACTTCTAATTAACCAAGAAAGCGGGAGCGATGAAGGGACAAAGTGGCGACGCAAAAACTTTCCTCCCTCAGGGTGAGAGCGAGTCTCGTCCTCCATTCTGCTGGACGAAGAGAAGGAAGATGGTCCCAGAGAAAATAAGTGGTCGATGCCAACAGCGCTGACGCAACGAGAGGCTAATTCCAGCGAGGAAAGCTACGTTCCGACGGGAAACGCACTTTGTGGCTACTCCCAAGGTCCAAGCTGCCAGGGGGGAAGAAAACCAAGAGGGGTCACTGAAAGGAGCTCGGTGGAAAATAAGTCGAGTCACGCGATAAACGTGCCTCTCTTTCCCGGCCATCGCGAGTCGTTTGCAAGATGTCGCAATTTCCGTTTGCGACAGGTGTCCATCGGGCTGTCGCCGAAAGAAGACGTATCTCGGGTTTCCTTCGCACGGGAAACCTTGTCGATTTTAGTGCGTGGCCCTGGGCCCCTCGACCCTGCATTATTCGCCTCGCTGCGATTCAATTAAATAACCCCCTGCTTTTCCTTCTGACCAGTTTCTTATTGTCCACGGGGGACATTATGGTGCCTAAATGATGGACAGGCCTCCTATTCTGGGCAGGTCTTGCATTTCGATCACACGCTTCCCTTAAAAATACTTTACATCTCCTAGCCTACAGAAAATGATCACAATTAAAAGCTCCTCCGCTTTTAATTTTCCACAGAGAGCAACACTCTACTCATTTTTCTAAATACATCAAACTTCCTCCACGAAACCATGATACTGAGGAACACGAGCAGCTGCAACCGCTTTCTCTCCTCGTCGCAGCGTGAAGAATTAAAAACTGCTCCTTAACAAAAGCATCCCCAGACTTGGCGTGGATGCGCCAGGGGGATGGTCGAGCGATCTCGCTGAAAAATCAGTTTCTCTCGAAAAAATCTCTCCGCATGGCTTTTCATTCATTCACCGGCGCTGCAGCGCACAGCCGTCGACGCGATCGCCGCTGCTTTCCTTTTTCCCTGGCCGATTCACATGGAATAAAGGCCGAGCAGCGAGGCGTCTCGCCAGGTAGAACGAAGACGGACGAACAACAAACAACGGCGAAGAGAAGGAGGGCATTTCCGGTCGGTGAAAGTCTAGAGATAATACCTGGCTTCTCGAGGCTAGACGCCGCAGAGACTGCGTCGTGGTGAATCTTACAGGTGCGAGGGCAGGTGGGGGGCGCAGGGAGCGCGGGGGAAAGGAGATAGGAAGAGAGAGACAAAGAGATAGATGGATGGAGAGAGGGGGAGAGAGAGAGTGAGAGAGTGAGAGAGTGAGAGAGAGGGGAGGCAAGGGAAAGGGGTGGAGGTGGGAGGAAGACGTAAGATAGAGAAAACACGGAGCGAAGGAGGCTGCCGACAGCGAGGTGAAAGTGAAAGTGTAACGGCAAGAGGAAAAGATCTCGTTCCCTGTGTCCTCCAGACGTTCCCTCCCACCAGGAAGACGAGGTGCCGCCGTTTTACCGAGAACTCGCTCGAAATGCGAGTCGCGGTGAGAGGCGATCGAATCGGGACCGAGAGGATGCCTCTTTGTGCCCGCGACGAGCGCCGTGAAAGCGGTCCTGCTCGGTGAGCGACCGCGGTCGTTTTGTAGGTTGATCGACGTGCAATCTAGCGAGATGGGCTTCGAAAGTGTTACGTCGCTCGCCGCTCGCTTTGAGTAACCTACGTTTCCTTCCTTTTTCAATTGCGCCAGGGGAAAGGTCTCGCTCGAAAGCGTTCCTTGGGAATTAGTAGGTTTCTGGGGTGGTCCAGTCTCAACTAAATTCTATTACTTTCTGGTATTCAACGACTGAAGGTGTGCATAGTCTACTGTGGCATACAGCGATTGCGTTAAAACAGCAGGCCAGCCTTCAGACTTCTAACAACTTTCATCCATTTCAAGTCGAGCAGCTCAGTTGTCCAACCAAAAGTTGTCTAATATAAACGTACCATAAAAGCCCCCCATGATTATCGCAACGCCAATTGATAGTAGGGTGAACGACCGAATCCTATTGTCTTACTAAAGTCGCTATACCTCGTCGTCGACTATATTCGTATTTCCACTACTGTAAAATCCCAGACACTCGAGAAGATGGTCCGTCTGTTGGTCCGCTCTTATTATTATGCATTTGGAATCCCTCGTACGCAGCAGCCCGTGCAGAGCGTTGCCCAAGGCTGCCTTGCTTGCAAACCAAAGGCTCCCGCGGTAATACCGTGTGAGAGGGGCCGCAGGTCCAAGAATTTACGTGCATTCTGCAGCAAAGCGGTTGGACGCGCGGCGAGCAGCCGGCACCCGAATGAAGACAATTATTAGCGAATGCACGAAACCCGGGGGCCGCCTTAATATCTGAAACGGGGCCAGCGCCTCGGCCAGGCTGCCTCTAATATCGCCGCCCTCTGCGAGCGCGTTTACCAGAGACGCTAACTTGCATATTGCGGCTCTGGTTAACCGCCGCAGCCTGGCATTATCCACTTTGCCCCGTTTATTACCAGGATCCTCTGGACATTGATTATTACCGCGCGAAAACGCATTCCGCTCGTTGGGTGCCGCGATCCACGCGTCGATCGACCCCCCCACCCCTGATCCTGGTCGATTAGACCCTCGGGGACTTCCCAATGAGGATCCCGCGCGAGCATAGATCTCGCCGCGATCGTGGATCGCTCCTTTCTCGCCCGAAACCACGCTCTTTTATTAATGGACATTATATCTGTTGGGGAAATTACACGTGTTCCAGGCTTCGAGATCCCGATACCTGATAGAGGATCTGCGGGAGTGATTTTCGCGCGAGTTTCTCCCTGCTTTAGAGATGAAGTGTTGTGTCTCTGAGGATTGTTTCCATACCCTCTGGCTTTCAGGTTTTCATATGGGTAGCGGTGCGTTGCATAAACGAAAGTCTATCCTCTGACCCTAGGGCCTAAAAGGATCTTTTTGCGACGTGTTCGATGCACGATGCTGCAGGTCGGGAGTTTCACTCGATAAAAACGAATGAACCGTGAGCATTCACTTTCCCCTGCAGTTCGTTGGTAAAAAATTAATGGGACATCGGGAGGGTTGAGCGAACATCGGCCGCAAAATGGAGAGAACGATAGATGGTGTACAGAGGGCTCTATACGAGGCGATAGAGAGCGGGGTTTATTGCTGATCACCTGATAAACTTCCGCAAACGAGGAATTAACGTCTCGTTCAAGCTCGAACGGGGATGGTGATCTTCGGACCTCGAAGATCGATGCCTCCACCTAAATCGCTCTCGATGCCGGCGTTTAGGGCGGAGACTTTAACGCGCGCTAAATATATCTTATCGAGAGGATCCTCGAACGCCATCGGCCTGGTAAATAATTCGCCAATTTAAGGTATTCTTCGGTACCCTTGAAGCTTTTAGTTCACTGAACTTTCTACTTCAATACTAACGACACTACATCAATCTAAATACAGTTCTCGAAGCAAACTTCAGCAAACTTCAGCAAACTTCAGCAAACTTCGCCAAAGAAAAATTGCAAGTCTCTTTAATGGCCTGCTGACAAGAAACAAAATTACGTTTTCATCACTTATAGTCACTTACAAACACTCGTAGTGTCTTATAGTCCATTTTATCGTGTCTGATAATCGTAGGTGAAGTGTCCTTCATAAAATATTCGTTGTAACAGTGTGACTGTAGTCAGAGCATGCATTAGATGAAGTGAATCGGTCGTAAAGGCTGCTCGTAAAGGAAAAGCGAAGCGCGAACGCGCATACGGTCACCGCGATCGATCAGACCGATCGACGCGCGATATTTCTCTCGCAAGGCGCAAGGGCGTTCATAAATATTTATCATCGCGGGGACGAGCACGATTATTTTTATTTAGCGCGGCCATCCGCCGCGTGACGGATCATTTGTCTCCTCGCCGCCGCCCTGTGAATTATAATTTTCCTTCGGAGCAGAATTCTCTCGGTTCGATCGATCTTCGCTCGTCTCTCGCGCGAACCAAGCCACGTTTAACTCCCTCTTGATTAAAGAGCGTCTCACGGTATTCACGAAATCCGAGATGTTTCTCGTTATCGCTGGATCGGCATCAAGATCGTGCAATTATCTCCCATAAATCAATTTTCTCGAAGGCGAAGGCGATGGATCTTGTGGAGCTACTGTTGGTTTATTGCCAACATTGTCGCGGTGCAACTTTTGATCACACTTTAAAGAGTTCTTCGATGATAAAGTAGTCTCTTTTGGAGGGTCTGAGAGAAAAGATGAAGTTGGTAATTTTACACGATAGAGGATATTCTTCATTATAAGTGTCCTTGTATATTTTAGTTCCATGATATTTCCCGTAACAGATGTCTCTGTACATTGCAGTTCCAAGTTACCATCCCCAGAAGTTCACGCGACAAAATTTCATTCCTCTTCGTGTCACTTTACAAGGGACCCTTCCGAGTACTCCAGGTATTTTATTTCCACAAAGAGGGACGCAAAGGTGTCCCCGTACGCGCCAGGTGCTGAGGCACGCGACCAGCCTCGACCATCGCCATTAGAAAAATATCACTGGCTCGATTGCAGGCCGCAGTGGCGAAAGGTAGAGGGGGCTAGGCAGGTGCAGGGCTTCTCTGTCCCTCCTGGTCCCGTTCGCTCGGGACGAGTAAAAAAGCTGTAGAAGTCCTCGACGTCACGAATCGCAGCGGTGTCCGCAGCTAGAGGCTCCGATGTTTTTCTGGCCGTGTCAAAGAACCCGGGGATTGGACGCGGGAGCACCTGTCGTCTGGCACGACCTTCGTAATTAGAAGCGAAACGAAGACAAATCGAACGCGATCTGCACGGGTCCCGACGTAGACACCGAGGTGTTTTAATCCATCGGGGCAGGTGGTGATCCCTGGCACGAGGCGAGCCGCGATTACCAGACGCTAAAAAGTGTATCAGCGGGCCAATCGGTTCGACTCGGGTGAACAGGTGCAAGGCGTGCGCTAGGAACACCACGGGGGAATCGTTAACCCGCGGTTCGAGGGACTCGGCTGTGCCCAATTTGGAAAGCAGAAGGTTGAGCTGCAGTTACAGAGTTGTAAAGTGGTCTGTGGCGAAGAAGCTTCTTGCTCGAGAATTCTTTGCTGCCTGGGGAACGACTGCCTATACAGGAAGTGAGAGTCAACTCTATAGGTACAGATGTTAGTGGCCCTAAAAGCAGCGATTACAAGAAAAAGCCAGAGATTTTGACAGATTCTTATTCGTGGACTTTACTCATTTTTCTATTATTTTCGTAGCTTCAGATTTTCCTTTCCTGCGTTCCCTCTATTCAGAGGTCACGAATCATAAGAAATAATGGTAAAAATACGAGCACAACGAGTGGTCACAGTTAGATGGTAACAAACAGGATGAAGCGAAAGAAGGACGAAAGGAGAAAGGAGAAAGGAAAAGGTGCAGGTTTACCGACCGCCTGCTGGCTTCCTGCAGCGGATCGGAGCACCGGGCCACTTTCGGCAGGTGGCACTTTCCAACCTTTGTGCATCCTGACGCTCAGCGTTTACCTGCATAAGAGGCTGGCCTCGTGCAACCGCGGCTGCCCGTGGATCGTGCCACAGACAGGTGCGCGTGCTGATTTTTCGGGGTTTCTCAGGTTCTTTGACTCTGTCGAGATAACACTACAGCGTGGACAAGTCGACAGGGCTTTGTAATGTTTTCAACCATTCTGCCACGAGTCCCTGTATTTACGTCGAACTTCTGTATGCCTGCAGTCTCAGAGTTTACAGGAAATTTCTCGAAACAAATTGCATCATTTTTTTCAGGAGAACAGATCTCGAAAATTCTCGTTGTCAAACACTCGAGGAACGCTATAATCGCGCCATCGTGTGCCCCAGGCCGCACCTGCCGTCGTCAGATTGAGATATCGCTGCTTTTATACTTCTACGAGGACTTAATTATCTTGTAAACTGTCACCGTTTCGTAGGCTGCTGGTAATTACCTCAGAGCAATTAGCGGTCCTCGACGAAGGAGATCTGCTCGATTCGTGGCTCGGACTATTATCAGCGCAGCTGGCCCTTGCCCATACGGGCCAAATCCATACCGTCGTTCTCGTTAGCGTCAAGATCCACCATCGATCAATCCGCGCACCTGTCTAGCCTGCTCTTCGACAATTAGCCCTCGATGAGTTGCGCATCGATTACCAACCACCACTGGCGGCACTTCGCCTCAGTTTCCACTGCGATTAACTCGATACTTTCCACGTGAATGTTGACGAGGGCGGACCAGTGATAGGGTAGAAGAACTCCTGATAGCTTCAGGTACTATTGGCTGTCTCTGCTTTATACATTATTATTCTTCAAGTAGAAAAATATGTATCTACATTTGAAGGGATTCAAAGGTCAACTATTCTATGTAGACTAATTTATATAAATTACTCAATTTACTATGCACTAGCGATCCTACAGCTCCTGCTGTATCGCCTTGTTAGAATTTCTCCAAACTCTTCGGCATCCCCCAGGTCTGCAACTGGCCCAGGTTCCTCTCAACCCTCGTGGAGGGGCAACGACTCGGATAGGAGGCCAGGGATACGCCACCTGCCCGTCTCCGCTTAATTGCGCGCTCGAGCTCGGTCTTAATCCACGGGCGGCCGTTCAAAATGAAAAAGGAGCAGGAGGAGTTGAGCGATTCTCTGGCTGAGCCGAGCTCACACGCGAGACACCACCCCAGGACAACATAAAAGGCACGGTTGTCTGCGTACAGTGTCGTCCTCGTTCCCTCCGAAAGCAATTCTCTCGTCGCGCGTTTCGCTCGTCGTTCGCGTTCCTTCGTCCACGTTTACTCGATTAGCCGACGAGCGAAACGCCGCGGACTCGCGACGCTTTTGGCCCGTGGAAATTGGACGCGCGTCGTTCTACTGGATGGAGCAGGCTACACTTTGCTTCTCATTATTATCGTTATTATAATTGGTGAGCTTACTTTGTATCCTTCGCTAATTTGCGCTTCTCGAGAATGAGAGATAATGAATTTAGTAATGTTTCTTTAAGCCCTGTTTTTAAATCAAAATTATCGACTGCTTGGATTCTATTTTCGTGGCAAGGTGCTGTGGGTATTGAATAAGAAACAGTTCTTTTTCTGTGGCAGGGTGTGTCTACCTGTACAGGAAAATCATACCTTATCCTCGGGTCATCCCAATCCATTCAGAGCCCCTCGCATCTGGTGGCCCTCGTTGCACGTTCAATAAACAATGAACATTGTCAGATATTCTTGCGTATCCGAGGCACAAGCGTCGCTGGCAAGGCAGGTGCAAACCTTGATTCGGCAGCTGCTGCTGCGTGAAAGAGGATTCAGTTTCTTCTTCTCTCAAGCCTGCAGAATCGAACGCAGGGGATCCTGTTTCGCCTTCATTCTCACAATTCGCGTAAATAACAAATAGGAACGAGGGTATTTGGGAAAACTGTGCAATTCCTATGCATTGTCGCTGAATAGATACGTGTCTCATCTCAGGTGGGATGCACGTGCAGACTTCTAGTAATTAACGAGCCAACTGGCCTGTGACGAAATTAAAATTACCGTCAAATTGAAGATCGTATCGGATGAGACTCTCGTCGAGCAGCTGTGGAATAATTATTTCAATTTCATGAATAGTCCATGGATATCTCGAGTAATTGGGGTCCATGAGCCTTCTGCTAAAAATATACCTCTTATGAATTCACCCTTGCACTTGCTCCGTACACCTCGAGTGTGTATCAGGGGAGGTCGAAGGGATCCATATCCAAGCTTTTCAAATACCACCCTGAAGAAGTTCTCGAAAGACCAAGACACTGTGTCCACTTCATGCTCACAAATCTCTACCTACCAACTCACTCCAAAACCCAAACAATTTTCATCCAAAGCACAACAAAAAATTAGTCCTCCGTGCTCCATAATCAGAACACCCACACATAATCCAGAACTTTTCTCGTCCCGATTTGAAAGTCAGGCCCCACTGCGTCTCACAAAGTGCTTTCACTCGAGCACCCTGAAACGCATTTCCCTTCGGAGGAGCGCCACCCACGTCGCGCAGCTCGCGGCGCGTGCAGTTTCCGCCAGGCCGCGCGTGTCCCAGAAGAGACGACGATGAGACGCGCGTGAAGCTGATTAGCTTAGCCACGTGTGCAGGCCGAGGAACGCTTCGGGCTCCGCTCCTATGTGTACCAGAGGCTCTGTTTATCGCACGGCCCATCGGGGCGAATATAATCGACCGATCGAACGGATGGAGGGACATTTGGGTTACGCAAGCCAAAGCGTTGCATTCCATTTTCTCTCCCCGTTCTCCATCCCCTCGGCTTTTTTCTTCTTTTCAAGGACGTCACATCGCGGCGAAAAACGCGGGAAGGCTGACTAGCGCCGATAATCCTTCGACGCTCGAAACGGGACAATCGAGGCGCGGGAACCACTCGAGTGTGATTAATCGAGGAAGGGAATCTTCCTCCCCCGACGAGAGGGTGGCGCGCACTTTTTATGTAGATGATCCTTCTACCCTCCCGGTCGAAGGATTATATTTATAAAAAAAAAAAAAGGGAAGGAATCATTAATCCCGCACGAATGGCCGGGGAGAAAGGCTTTTTCTCTCTATTTTTATGGCGCTGCTCCGCTATACGGGGTAAAAATATAAGATTCACGCGCGCTCGGCCTCTGCGAGCAAGATTTTGTGCCCTGCAATCTTCCTTGGGGTTAAAGTGGCTCGGTGGTATAAATAACGACGCCGCTACAAGCATTTCAAAGCGCTTCCTGATGGGCTCGCAGGGCAACTGATTTGCAGCAGGCTTTTCTGGCCCACGGAGGAAAGTAAATCTTTCCTTTTTTTATCCTTCAATCGTTCACTCTTCTACTTACAGAAAAAAAGGAAGAGATCGAGTGTCAGATACGTGAAAGCTCGTCATTGACATCTGCGAGGGAAAATCTCGATTTTTGTGGGGAACGTATGTTGGAAGCCATTCGGGGAGAACTGCTCGCTAGAAAGTGAAGTCGTAGTCCTCGAGCCAGCCCGATAATCGTGCCGATAAGATCGATACTTAGTGAACTTCGGTTCCATCCGATCAACAGAACAATTTTTCATGGCGTTTACGGAGTAATCGGAACCGATGGGGCGAACGAATCGGTAAAGTGCAGCTAGTCGGCTTTCCAGCTTTTAGGGGGACAATGTTCTTATCTCTGGTCGATAACTGCGACGATAGATCCCGGGACGGGCCCGATAAGAGAGCGCAATCGGAAGGGAATTCGATGAATTTCCAGGCAGCTGTGCAGCTGCGCCCCTGGAGCTCGGAAAGCTCGCAGCTGTTTACATTTTTCCATTCGTCAGCGAAGGAAAATGAATATCTGAATGGCCATTAAGCGCTGAAGGTGCAGGAAGATATCTGAAATTTCACGAAAGTATGAAAAATCATTCTACGAAGAATGTACAGAATGTCTCGTACAAATCTGTCCAGGAAACTCGAAAATTTCCCTTAATTTCCACAAAACTTGATTTAGAAGAGAAGCCTAACGATAAATTGTTTCGTTCACGGAGTAGAGCTTCGATAATACAGGAGCTGTGTAGAACTTCAAGATTCATTAAACTGAATCAACACTTGGAATTAATCGGTGTACCCAACATACTGCGTTGTAGCATCAGGATCTTCTCGAAGCTCCTTCGCAACATGGCGAAACGTCGTCGCGCGCAATCGTAAAGTTTAATGGAACGCAAATTACCGTGGAACGTCGTTTCGCGGCGTGCCGCCCCCCGTGGATGACAAAGGGGGAAGGGGGAGGCGAGCGAAGAAGGAAAAGACAGAGCTGCTTACGAAACTCGAAGAAACAATTATTGCCGCGCCATAACTCGGCATAGGCATGCCAATTACCAGGCGCCAGTTATTGCGATTGCGCCCAGTTTTTACGGGCTGCCGCAGCCTTGCGCAACAACTTCTGAAATTCTTTGCTTAATCGACCCCCTCCTACCCCAATTTCTCCCCGCCCTCGTCTGCGCTCTTCCTCTATCATCGCCCATATTTCCCTGTCCACTACGCGCAACGCTTTTCCCTTGTTTTCGTGTCATAAATCCATCGGCGCAACGCTTGCCAATTATTAGGAAACATCCAGTACCTATATCGATATCGCGTTTGCATCGAGGAAAAAAAGAGACAATGACTCGCTGAAGTCTGAAGCAATTAGTCGAGCCCGCTGGCGTTCCGCAATCGCGGCAGGAAATCGCCAGCGCGTGGGCATTACGCGCGAGGATTGTCAACAAATCCCTGAACCCGCAAAAACGTAATTAAACGTTGTGGACGATCGGCCTGCCAATCGTGGCCCGCGAGAGTTAACTCGCGTTACGTGATGGAAGAAACTGTGGTACAATCTGCACCGCTGTGCAAAAACTGGCGCCACAGTAGAGAGAAATTAGAAATCGGAGTAGAGTGAATTCTGTAAACAGATCCACTCGTGCAGGGCAAGTGCACTTAATGCTGGATATTAGCTGTATCTTTGAAAATGAGGTATAGCTAATATCTAGTGTTAGCTACACTTACCTACCCTTGAGAAAATATGAAATCTCTAGAACTCGAGGTTCCAATAAATATAAATATAATTTCCAAGTGTCTAGGTACACACAACCGTGATCGAGAAGACGCCACGAAACGTCAGAAACAGCATTTGCGAATTCCAGAGATATTCGCCTCAATTTCCGTCCTGAATTTCGATCCTCGACCGAAACTGTTACGCAAAGTGGATTTTCATCGTCGCTGGCGAGACAGAAGTATCCCATTTTACCAGCCACGTAACGTCGCGGCGTACACGGCCTTGCCTGTCCTTCGAGCAATCGATACCGACCACCGCGTTCCGTATATATAAAAAGGCGAAAAAAAAAGGTGCCACCGATAGCGAGTATTAAAAGTTCGCCTTGACACGGTTCGAGCAGCGGCTCTGAACAGTTCTAAAACGAAGCGGCGAGATTAGAGGGCAGGGGCTGGTCGCGTTTCGCGATGTTGCGAAAATCCGCCAGCGAAAAGTCAGTAGGCGACGCGCCGCTTTCCTTCTCTCCCTTCCACGCGCTTTTCGTTGCGGCACGTGATGCAATCGCTGCATACGCGCTGGATGCACCGCCACGGCTACGCTATGATAAAGATTGATGTCACACGCCGCTCTTGGCCCGGTTCCCTTCCACAGCCTCGAGACGTCGCGAGCTTGCACACGTTGTGCGCTCTTCTTTACGCTTTTTACGAATATGCCCATTTCTGGCGGAATTTCGTCGCGCTCTGACGATGCAATTTGTCAAGGGGACACGAGCAATCTTGTCAGAAGGCCTTTGGGTACTTTACTCAGGGTCAGAGCTTAGGCGATTGCTTGTATTAAAATTGTTTGACTTGTCACGTTCATATTGACGTCACTGTACAGGGTAATCTAGAAATAATGGTCTTGAAATTGCTTTTCGAATTTTCAGACTTTGTTTAATGGGACGCGAGAAGAAATTCTGGCTACAATTTGAGCAAAGTAGAACAGAGTAACGTTTCGTGGGTCTGAATCCCAGGGATTGACCGTCACGGAGAGCAGTTTTAACTTTCAATCTAAGCGTCCCGACGCTCGATTACAGTCGGGCTTCGCGTTACTCAAACCGACCGCAGCAAAGCCGTATAGGCGATAAATTAATGCGGCAATTAAGAGGTTAATCGACGGCGTCCCAGCCGCGAGATTCGAGTGTATCGAAATGGTCCCGTTGTCCGACGCCCCACCCATTCAATCTAAACCGTCGCTGACCCGCAATTGCTTTCTCACGCTGCTGAATTGGTTACTGGACCTAATGACTGTGAATCGAGTACACGCCTTTAGACTAAACGCATACACGTATCCACGATCCCTGTTTTCATTGTTTACGACTGTAGTGGAACTGGCATGATTACAAACTTCGTGAAACAGTCTTTAATTTTAATATATCTTTTTTTTATTATTTCTGTGATAGATATATATTCTGTGGGAACTATTATCGAAGGCTATAGTCAAATGTTACGCGCCCTATGTTTAATTTTGATATATAGAGGCACTAGAAAAAAGCAGAAGCGAAGCTGTAGTGGTTCTACTCAATATTCCCTCCGAGCTGCGCAGTTGTACGACGCGCAGCAATCGTAGTACGCTCGCGCAGTAGGCACAGTGCCCCGCGTACATTTAATTTAGACGCTCAAGTGTTCACGCTTTCTCTCATTTTCCCCTGTTGCATTCCAAAAAACAACAAGATGCCCGCATATGATCATCAATTTCAAATACATTTCTCTGCTTTCTTTTAATAATTCGGTCCTTCTCAAGCACTTAGCGCTCATTGTCAGAGAAAGTATCAGATCTACTCGTTTCAAAGGAATACAATGCAATAGCGACTTTCATTTAGAGTGTATGGACCAGCGCACAAATACAACCGTGTCGATTCACAGTATATTAGCTACATAGTGTCGTACTGAAAGTTCCCAACCAGCGCAGCGTTGCATGGACATTTTTGCGCGAAAGCGAAGATGTTAGACCGCGGCCGTTAATTAACGCTAATACAAGTAACGAGCGTCGGTTAGTTCGTAATTCGACGTCGGTTTAGCCGCGCGAAAACCGTTATCCGGACTTACCCAAGGATTTCGTCTTTCTTTCTCTGTTTTTGTCTCTCACGGCTCGCGCGGCGCTCTGCGGCGGGAACGATGGGACAGCGATGGTCTGACCGGGACAAAGAGGCCATTAATCTTGACATTCCTCTGAGCACCGTTTCGTGGGCTTCCCTGGAGCTTCTCCGAGGTATCTGCAATCGGAATTGAAGTCGCGAACGTCGGTACAAATTCTGACTCTTTGCAAACAGATAACTAATACTCAGAAACAAGCTCCAATCTGTTAGAAATGAAATTGAAAATCTCAGCGCATCGAAACTCCTGTAACTGAGCGCCAATATAAGCCACTCTCTTTTTCACTATTTTTCAGGAGAGCGGAGAAACAAATATGATCGCCGATTTTGAACACAGATTAACATAGATATAACACAGATTGCGATCATATATTTTTCTTTGTTTCTCAATTACAAGCAATGAAGATAGCCATATGATCGCAACGAGATCGCGCGTGAAAATATCGCTCGTGTGCATCGAGCCTCAGACACGCAAAAGCAATCGCCACGAGAAGCCAAAGAGATCGTCGACGCGTGATCCTGTTAGCGAACCGACGGAGTATTTTAATAGATTCCAGGGCTTGGTCCGTGCTTTCTATTCAAACAATAGATTCGGTCAGTGCGTCTAGCTTCCACGAGAATTCCGATCGTGCTACGCTCGCGATTGCCTCGCATTCCTTCGCGCTCGACGTCAGGCGATCAGTTTCGCTCGCCCGGGAACACTGACGTAAGAATCGAGGCGCATTGTAATCGGCTCCGGATCACGGCCGTACGTACGCCCGTTTCGCGCCTGATTCTTCCGTTTCGCGCGCTGCCCGATCCTATCTACGCGCAGGTAATTATTAATGAAGCCGCGCTCGGTGAACTGTGCGGAATCCCGGCCCGTGATTAACATCTCGGGACCGTAATACTTGGAAACGTGGAATAAAACTCGCGCCAGTTTCCCAAGCGAATTGACATTTGATTGGGCAACGCCGCGAAACTCTGCCTCGATTCTGCTTTGAGGTATCTGCTTTGGGGGAACTGCTGGCCTCTGCAGAATGGCTCGGGTATCGCGATTCGGGATTGAATTGTGCGAGGAGCACAGAAGCGATGCTATCTAGGGATTAGAGTCGTCTAGGAGATTTGGGGTACCTAGGGAGGCCCTAGGTTGCCAGAAATTCCCTCTTTGAGGGTAGCGAGGGAAATTAGGAGGTGGAGGAAGAAATAAGGAGTGTCCTGTTGTGTTGGTAAAGTGTAGCTTGTGTCTAAGGCTTGGATCTATACCAAAGGGACAGCTGATATTCCTTCCCTCATCTCTCAGTTTCTTTTATTATATTCAAGGAGGGGATTTGTATGGCGATACTCCTAGGGAACCAGTTGAATTAGGACTTGTTTCATATTCTAGAGACTCGGAATGAGCTCAGTTCTGTTTCTAGAAGGGAGGAAGCATATTTTATCTTTATAAAATTGAACTCTACTTGCAAACAGCTTCGCGAATCTTATGAGCACATTCCGCGCCGTGATCAGGAGACAGCTAAGGCGATCGGACGTAATTTAAGCGTACCAAGTGTCGAGTCCCCGTGGAGAGAAATATTATGCGATTCACACCTGTTCGAATGAAAGCAGGCCGCGGTCGTGTCGTCAAAACGTTTAGAATTCCTTAGGACGAGCGTCATGCGTCGCATTCCTCGTCGCGTCACGCGCTCGAGGCGACAGCCGCCACTTTGCTGTCGGTTTTAATCAGATCGAACTGACATTCCACTGGATTATGGACAATCATTCTTTTCATGATCTTAGGAATTGCATCGATTATAATTTGTAATACTGTAGAACTTAATTACCCATGCTTGTGAGTTTTTAGACGAATCTGATTTTTGGAGGAAATCAAAGGGATCCACTTCGGGGAAGTACAATAACAGTTTACTAATTCGTCCTAATTGCAATTACGCGTCATTTCACAAGTCTTGCACTTAGGTAGGTATACACATTTGCAACTGGTGACTTACCATGCTCGTAAAGGAGTCTGAACATTAATTGCACCCTGGGTCACGCTCGCCTCTGTACATATATCGTTTCTGATAAATTCTGCCTTTAATTAATTCGTGGCACCTCGACCTTCCTTCCTGCCACCCTGTCCCAGCCTCGTCCGGTCATCGTTAGTTTCTCAGCGTGGCCAATACTTCTCGTGCATGAGTACCTATCTGCATATCTCACTGGATTGAAAGGGGTATCGTGGATCAAATTAATTGACATTTAATGTGGAGATTATCCTATATCGTTCAATAAGAAGATCACGATAACTTTCTCCACAATTTCCTTCGATTCCTCTTACCGCTCGATACTCTTGGTCCCCTCTTCGACCCTTCCTTTCATCGCTTTGGTATTGTTACCAAGTGCTTGGTTTCTTTGGCGCTGTGACTGAGGTGGCTCAGCTGGCTTTAATCTAGACCTGGCTCTAATCTCTCACCATCTCTCCTTCCCTCTGTGGTTCATCCTACCTTTACCGAAAATTGACGAATCGGCTGTCATAGGTCAGTTGAATACCAGCTTGATGAAATTCTTGAACTGCATAACTTTCTCCGCAGAAGCAACTTGCACCTGAGAAATCGAATGGCTCCATACATTGCCTTGAAATAAGGAAACGCGAGGGCAATCAGAATCGAGAAGCCATCGAAACATCGGGAAATAGGTGATCGTTCAACATCGCTTCGATAATAAACTTAATTTGCAGCGTGGACGCGTAATTGCCGCTCATTTCCACGCTGCTATATTAATTAGCATCGAGATACATCGCGGGACGTAACGTGACCTACGTGGAGGCATTCCGCGACAGACTTAATCGTGATTTATTAACACCGCGATCGTTGTTATAAAGTAACGCGTGTTGATCGCGATCATAATGCACGCGGTTCATTGTTGCCCACTGTTCAGAGCAAGATTAATGAGCCCAGCGTTAGGTCAGCCATCGACGCGACCACCTTCTTCCCCCATCTTCCCTCTGACATATTTTCGTCTTTTCTTATTCTTCAACTTTCGAAAGCCACGAGGACGATTCATCACTTTTAATTGGACGCCAAGAATCACCCTTCTGTTCTCTCTAAGCAACACTAACAGGCCACGTCGAAATTTCATTTTTGGGAAGAAGGTAAAATTCTAGAAACTAGAACGCTGCTTATAGGTCTGTACCGCAGAGCCAGACTAATCGAAGTCCATTTCTTCCAGAGTTAAGTATTTCACAGGATCTTATTGCTTTCTCTTCATTTTATTAGAATAAGAGGAATTTAGTTAAGTTACGTTATAATTGAAGGAAATTTAGTAGTATAAACTACTGAAAAATAACAAAAAAGGACTCGAGTTACTCTGGCTCTGAGGTACAGATTTGTTTCCAATTTTTGAACCTCTTGTCTGACCTGTGGACGCAGGTTTTCCCAACTAAACATTAGCTTTGCCAAAAAATTTCGATTCTCCCTGCGGAGGAAGACCCTAAAGCTCCCGCGGAATCGCGTTCGTGTAATTGCTGTTCGTGTGGCCTGAAAAATTTAATTATGTCGACGTAACGACGCGGACGCGGTTAACAGCAACGGACAAAGTAAAACTTTCCAGCGGCTTCTAATTACGGTACATTAATAACCGTCTGGTTTTCTAATAGCGCCGCGAGAAATTGAGTTTTGCCAGCGCGATATCTGCGCGGATAGTTTCGAAAGTTCGCGGATCCGCTGGAAAACAGAATCGACGAACGTCCGCCGCCCACCCACGATCCTCGATAGCCGTTTACCTTCGCGGGATCGAGTTAAAAAGTTTACAGAGGCAGCTTGGAAACGTTCCACCGCGAAAACGAGGAATTTGAAACGCTGCACGAATGCGACAGGGACAGGTTGCCTTAGAAGAGAACAAGAAGAAGAAGTTCGCGCATTTCGGTTTCCAGATCTTTAGAGAAGTTTGACGGAGGAGGGATTTATAGGAACTTTACGATCATGACTTGGGGATCGATTTCCTGGCGATTTGTTGACTCTAATTGAAGGTGGAATTCGTACAGGAATCTCTCAGATTTGGGGGAATCCTCGGGACCTGGTTCTGGAGAAAAATGTGAAAAATTCGGAGGGAATTTGCGAGGGAGTTCGAGCTCGAAAATGAAACTCGGCGTTGCTGGTGAAAAGTTCGGAATACTTTCGAATGAAAGTAACACCGCAATATTTTCATTTGTGCGGGAGAAAATCTTCTGCGAGAAAGATTTCGAAGCTTTTGTAGAATTCCACGAAACCGTGGCACGTTGGCGTACGAGGTGTTATTACATATTCCACACGGAAAGTCGTAACTTCCGCTTGTTTACGTGGAACGTAGGCCACGCGCGTGTAATACGCATTCCCGATTTTGCCTGGTCGTATGACTCGCGTCACGTAACTCATCTACTGCGTCGTTCTAACGGGAACGATAACCCGTATACCAACTTTTTCCCGTACCTTCTGCGTAGCTCGCTCGCCACGTGTTCCTGAATCGCTTCGCGGATTTTTTTCGACGGAATAAACCTTTGCTCGAGGCGCATGACCGTCTTGAAGGATTTGTATGATGAAACACATTTGGGTACCGAAGGGGCAGGGTATTACCGGAACGTGGTCAATAAATTGGGAGATAAAAAAGAGTTACTATCTAAATAACTCATATCCATGAAATTTCTAAACGGCCCTTAATTCTAAACCGACCTTTCCTATATTCAAAATTCTAATTTAGAAGATTCTTCTATCCCAGTTATTCTTATTAATCTAGCATCCTCAGTCTCCCATACTCACAGGAGTCACCATATAACACACAACACACGTGGCGGTAGAAGCAAATGTCTGTCTCGAAGACTGTCTCTCGTCAGAAGTCGAGGCAGCGATTTCTCTCTAATCCCCTGGACCATCAATGACGGCAAGGGGCACAGAGAGTCAGCAAAGAAGCGACGACAGTGCAACGACAGCAGGAAAGAGCAAGAGCAGTCATAGACACCATGTGTTCTGTCTAGACAAGATTGCAAGAAGGCTGTGGTCACGCTTGAGGTTGAATTCGCCTCCGTCGCGTTCGCTCCGCACCTCAGGGACCGCGCTTTCCGCCTACCTCGACTGGCCCCGCCGCCCCCGCGCCTCTGGCTCGGATGACAACGACGTCTGTCGGGCATCATTGCCACCCTGTAACACGAGAGCCCGTTTCGTTCTCGTGGTACCGACGCGATTCGTGTCGCAACATCCGCCGTGACTCTCTCCAGGGGACTAGGCATTTTTCTCCCAATAACGTGGGAGATCGTCCTCGGCCGCTGAATGCCACGGCTCTTCGTGTTCGAGCCACGAGGGTTCCTCGAAACAGCCGATGGAATCGTGGAAACGACGCTGAAACTGCATTCGTTCTCTCTATCTCGTGGAATCTTGTTCCCACTTCGAAGCAGCGTCAAAATACCCAAAATTCTGGCGAAGAAAGAGGCGGGCCAGGGTCCAGGGATCATTCTGAAAAAGCTGGATGACTGGCCAGAGGGCCCGCTCGGTGTCTAGCTCGTAATTCGAGGCCTTCGTGGTGGAGGCAGTGAATCATGACGTCGGCGCCAAAATTTCTGAAAGGGTCCCTTCGACGCGGCGCTTAGAAGACCGTAAAGAAAGTGCTCCCGCGCGTAGACGCTGGCCCATTGGCTCGGCCACGTTTCAGCGCGCAAGTAGACCCGCGGCCAGGACGAAACGGTAACGCGTCCTCTTGGAAATGGGCCTGACCCCCTCCCCCTGCGTGAACCTAGGTCACGTATCGCTGTTCACTTGGCGGGGCGCGTGTCCTCGAGCACGTACCGCGTTTAATACCACCTCATCGGCCATAAAATGGCCACGGCTTCGACGGCGCTGCGGTTGAATGTAATTTCTCGCTTCGCGGGAAAAACTGGCCTCGGTTTGATGTTCCATTAGGTTGATGCGCGTGAAGCGTGCTTTTCTCTTTTTGCCAGAGTTTCAAAGGCGCGCGGATTTTTCGAAACTTCGCGCACAACACCGTCCCGATGTCTTTCATTCCCTTTGGACCTTTTTACGAGCCGCTTCGAAAGGGACTTCGTAGATGAGTGAAAAGATTCGTGGTCCTTGCGGTTCCTGTCTGCTGCTGAATCATATCAACTGGCTTAGATGTTTTTCCCCTTTCAGAGGACTTCGAGCTCCAATCCTTTCGCGTGGCAGGTATGAACTTTTAGGTAGTATAGTCTTTAAATGTGGTTTCTGCGAAACTTTTATATAGCCAGGTTTCTCGAAACACAGCTAATTTTCCCCAGCAACGCCTGCGCAAGTCAGTTTGTTTACCACCCCTGTTTGTACGCTTTCCAAGTTCCCTCTGACGTTTGTCGCCGCAGTGTTGGACCGCCGTCAAATTGTAAATTAAACGGTGAAGAAAAGAGGCGAGACTCGAGGCTCGAGGAGCTGAATGGAGGAAGGCTTCCCTGCGACCGTGTCGGTTCACTTTGCTGGCTTAATGAGGAGCGCGAGCCCTAGCTTTCCTCTAACGTTCGGTAAACAGGTCCCGCGATCTGTGGAGCTCGAAAATAGGATCCTAAATCATCCTGCGAGCCGCCCAGGGATATCGCTATCGCATGATCTTTCGGGAAGAGTCGGGAGTTCCTTTTCAATCGGTCTGCCTGCTCGAATAACGAACCCGAGCCAGACCTTCGGGGCCCCCGCCATTGTCCTCCGTTTCGCCAGCTCCTTCTTGGAAAGATTTGTTAACGGTTCCGAATGACCTGGCGAGCCGCGCGTGGCTGTGTGAGAATCGGCGTCGGGCATAATAAATAATATTTAAGCTTTCCATCGCTCCTTGGAAAGCAGAGGGGGCGCAGGTCGCAAATTGAGCAACAATTGCACCTGTTCGGGCCGAAATACCAGCGCCAGCCCACATTCCCACGTCAGATTCGTTAGAGGAAAGAATGTCAGAAAAATCCAGTCACGGTTGGAACGCGTTCCATTACCGAAAGGCGGTTGGAAGGGAGCAGGGAACGATCGAGAAAGCAGGGAGAGGAACGTAAACAGAGAGGAGAGAGTAGAAACACGGCGAAGGGGCAGGGAGGGAGAGAATGGTCGTGAAACTCGTGGGCCCGTCGGCTAGGCACTCGAATTCCTTTGTTTGGTCTACGCTCCGCTGCATCAGACGGATAAGAAACGACGTGCTAGCTGGCCGACAGTTCCTCGACTCTGCGTCGGTTGGTGGTCCCTTCGCGAAGAGACGAATGGAATGCGAGAGCCAGCGGTCGATCAGGTCGCGGAGGGGGACGGGGGCTGAAGCGTGGGCCATAAACGGGTCAGGTGGAAGGGCCCACGGAGCCCGAACGCTTCCCATTCTGACCGCCAGTAGTGGGGCCAGGGGGGCGTAAAACCGTGGGGGTCTTGTGAATGAATCTACCTGCCCCTCTCCCTTCCTCTCGGCGGCGCTTTTGGTCTGCACTCCGATTTCAAACTGGAATTCTCTTTCTTCCCTTTTTCCCTACCTTTCCTACCTCCTCCCCCTCTGCCCCGCTCTCGCCCTTTCCCGTTTCGTCTCTCTGTGCGTGCTTTCTCTCGCTGCTGGTCCTCTTTCTCCCTTTACCGACTGTCTCTCCGCGCGGCGTTTCTCAGGCGCTTGGACTTCGTGGAATTCCGTCGTAAGGATGATCGAAAGCGAATATGGGCCCCCGGGAGAGAGAGATTGCGTGGGCAGAACGTGTGAACGCGGACGAAACTGCGCCCACCAGCTTCGCTCTTCGGCATTCTTTGCTTTCCGGAGAAACAGACGCTGCATCGACTCGTTTCTTTTAGCGAGTAAATCAGCTCCAGGAATTTTAGTAATTATATAGGAACAATTACAGTGATGTTTCAGTTTAGACTTCGTGTGGATCAAATTCGACGATGTTTGACATGGATTGGTATTCCATCGAAGGTTTTTGAGACCACCTGAAGAGGCTTAGGTGTGTAGCTGAAGATTCAGGAGGCAATTTTTTGCGTCCCATACTCTACTGGCCCCTTATTGTTCGACAAATCGGAAACGCAAGCGATGAGGAGCGGGAGCAGGCCTCTTCAAAGAGACTGCGTGGGCGGAATCGGTGGGAACGCGCGAATGGAGCCACGCATAGATTACACAAGACACCTGTTGGTGTCTGTCCTGCTTCCTCGTAAATCTTCCGTGATGAAGAGTTCTCAGGAACTGTTATTGTACCGTTTCGTGATTTATGCGGGATTATTTTTAGAGCCCTAACAAATTTTCCAGCAGCTCCTCTTTGTGTACGTGCTTTTACCATGAATCGAATCTGTTTACCCTGTACTGTGACAAAAATAATTTCCTGGATTACTGTGATTAATTTTAGCCTCCAATTCTTATCAGAATCAACAGCTGCTGTTGTATCATTAGCGAAAATAAAAAATAAGGAAATCAAGACTCCGTTAAACCTTCGTCATACCAAACTCCAAAAAGTATACGTTGCAAGCTCAGCCTCAGAACTCAGCATCGCAAATCCTCGTCTCAGCGCGATTTCGATTAGTGTTTACCCATCTCTGGCTCCACAGTGACGTTTCACCGCGGGCCAGGGACTTTCCAGTTTTTCCCTGGTTCAACAAGTGGCAGGTGCCTCTTACACGGATCGAACAGCGACGTGGAAACGGCGGTGCAGGGGTTCGGGACGGCGAGACGGGGGTTGGCGCGATCGAGCACGAAGATAAATCGTCGTCGATTACCATTTAGTTAGGTCCGCCGGTGTGTATGTACCAGCTTTTCGTATAGCCGGTCCATAATTCACGATCTTGGAAAGGACACGCCGGCGTGATGCTGGAAAATGGAGATCGGATCGAGGTTCGTCGGAACGTGGAAGAAAGGGGTGGAGACAGGGGGGGAGAGGGAGAAAAGAGAAGAGGAAAAAGAGAGGATCGCGAGAACGCAGTTGCCAAACGCTGTTTCCATGAAAAACGAAAGGAAAACCTACGTCTTCCCTTCCCTGCCGTCCCTCGATTTGCATTTTTCTCGTCGGCCCGCGTCTCAGTTCGCGTCGCGCAAACAAACGGTCACGTTCCTTCCCGTGACCGGTTGTTTTTCCACGCTGGAAAGGGATCGGGGTCCGACTTGAAATGCAAACGACGCTGCACGTGCACGAACCTGACCGATTATGCGTCTACTGGCTCATAATATCTGCGCAAAACGAGCTAAAGGGAGCGTGGAAATTCCTGGATCCTTAATTCTTTTCTCGATGACACCTTCAGGGGCCCGTGGATGGGATCTGGCGAGAGAATAGGTGCATCGAACGCTGATGCAAATGTTGAATAGTAGATGATGACTGGAGGAAAGTGTCAGCACAGATCTGATCGTAAGCTGCTTA
Source organism: Calliopsis andreniformis (assembly GCF_051401765.1). NCBI lineage: Eukaryota > Metazoa > Arthropoda > Insecta > Hymenoptera > Andrenidae > Calliopsis > Calliopsis andreniformis. Next base: position 13,658,295 of record NC_135063.1, read on the forward strand.
TGAGTGAGAGATTCTCAAGTGAAACTCAGATTGAAACTTCGGTTTCGAATACTGAAGTGATATATGATTCTAGGGGCACACGGATAACGGTTATAGAAGTATATATTTAATACCAAGGTTTCGGAGGATTTATCTTCTACATCAGTGGACACTTGTTGGTGGTAGGCATGACTTGTGAGAGGATAAAACGTATCGTTCAATTTAAGAGGACAGCGAGAATTCTGTGAGAAACTTCCTCCTCTGTCATGATTAGGTGTTAGAACCTCTCCAATCATTTTTCTAAACTTCACTGAATAAGAGTCTTCGAGGTATCCCTTCCTCTATGAAAAATTCCCGTATAAAGAACACGAAACCAAGGCTATTCCTGTCGTCCATTAAAATAATTTCCAGCGTTAAGCATCCCACTCTCAATAAGAATATTAGATATATTCCTTGAAGCCCTCCTCCTCTTCTATAAGACGCTCTAAGGGGATTCACGTAACAGGGAACCTGACGCGCAGGTATCTGGTCGCGTATCCGCGCAAGACGTTTTCTATTTTCGATAATTGGCGGCCGTCGCGGCAAGATTTCATCCGGAATCCGACGATGTTAATCAATATCGCCGTCCAGCCGGTCGTCAGTGAAAAGTTTCCTTCGCGGCATTTTAACGATCTTCCGAGAACTCAGGGATCTTATTAAGCGAGCTCGAGGAGTCTTATTAAAATTTCTTCGTCGACGCCGCTCCCGGGGAAACAGCCGAGACCAGGACACAAAGTCGAACGGAACTGCGGACGTTTAATTCCCGATAATTGCTACCGCGTTCGTGGACTTCGTCTTCGAATTACTTGCGCCATTTTGCCTCCCCTTCCACCCGTTGCTCCTCTGCCCGCCATTGTCCGTCCTCAAACAGTATTCACCCTGTTCGACACCTTTTGTGTCGGGTGTCTTCTGGATCCTGTCGCTGGGCTTGGAGGAGGAAATGGTACGAGGGTAATCCTTGCTAGTATCTATCAAATTCCAGGGAAATGTTTGCTATGATTAAAGGTCCATTTTAGAAGAATGCCTCTGTACCTATACCTGTACGTGAATGCATTTGTATTTCCCCCTACAGGATTAATTGTGTCGCGCGCTAATAGGTGTAAGTTTCTCGAGGAAACTGACATGGAACTGAAAAGGAATCTCGAAAATTGTAGGCACACTGAAAATACTGAAAATAATCTACTTGTCACAAGTAGATATGAGGCCTCCCCCAGTGTGCCCAACAAATCGACTTTCCCTCAGAAAACGCCGAGACGTCGCGTTATCGAGATTTCCCAAAGCCAACAGCAGCGTGTCCCCTCTTTCAATCTCCGGTTAGCCTGTCGTTTCCAGAGGGAAGAAGGATCCCTCCTCTCAGAGTCCCATTCCGAATTCAAAGTCCCTCGCGAGGCACGTCGCGGCGGCCGAAGGAAAAGGATAATTCGAGCACGCGTCCATTTCGTGACAAATGATTCGAGCGGGCCAGTTCACGCACGAGCGGGTAAAACGTTCATTCCCTCTGGCGGAACAATTTCAGAGCCCTATAGAGAGACCACCGCTGGCTCGTGCGCCACTTTTTCCGCGACGACGAGCGCCAGGCTGGTCCCACGCGGCGAGGATTCGTCGTCGGGGATGAGGAGCGAAGTTTCGGGGCAATTTTTCACGTTTTCCGTGGCGGTCGAGCGTGTCACCGATGCAAGAAACAATATTTCCTGAAACGACTGCATAAACCACTCGTAAATTTCTCACGGACCGCCTAGGAGGGAGCTTTTCGAGCACTGTGGCCTGCCACTGCCCTGCCACTGGCCTTCCTTCACTTTTTGCAGCTCGGGGAATGTCTCGGGGGATGAAAGTTCGAGTGTCCAATGCTTGGATTCGTTCGATAGAGTTCTCTCGAAATTCGTTCTCAGAAAGCGATCGATTGTCGGGCGAGAAGGATCTCGAGGCAGCTCCCCAGACAAAGTACGCGTGAAAGGTGGTCCTCGGCAGTCTCGGGGAACCGTCTACGTGCGTAAACCACCGTGCCGCCGCTTAGCCTTTGTTCGACGGTGTAAACAACGATTCTACTTAACCTCGTCGGCGAGTAATGGCGTTAGCCGTGAACCTGCAAGAGTCACGTTGGTCTCTACGACCAGAGGGTCCCCACGACCCTTTCGAGCTCCTCTCGCGAAAATTTTGTTTGCCTTGCTGTTGGATCGAGGAGGTCGATTGCTATCGGCTCTCCCATAGGATCTCAGTATTTTACGTGGAGGGCAGGGAGAATTGATAATAGATTAAATTGCGATTGAGGCTGGGACTGGAGTGACGCAGACGGGAGACTACCACCACCCTCTGACTGACAAATATCTACGATGCTGTCTCTGTGGAGTAAATAGGCAGAAATTGACATGAGATATTTGTCTAGCGTCATGATAGAGTAGAGGGATACCCAATCTCATCGCTATTATTTCTTCGTTTTCTTCGCGTCTATCGTCGAAGAAGCTCGAGCAGCAGGATGTCGGAAAACTCCTCGCTGAAGCGTAACCACTGCAAATTACGATGATTCCCATCGCGAGCTTCCAGCTGATCATCAAATCGTAAACGCTGCTCACAGGATGTGACATAAAACAAGTGGCATTATTTTCTGAACGATATTAGCAGTTACCTTCGCCTCCCACACGCCTCGGCCCCCCTATTTTTTCAGCCGCCTTGTTTCTTCTTCCGTTTTCCTTCTTCCTGGCGAGGATGCATTGGCTTGTCAACGACTAACGGTACGAAGCGCAAGCCGTTGCAACTGGAAGGTAAGGAGGAGGCGGAGGGCTGCCGTTTCCTGTTTCTTCCCGCAATTTCCGCGTCGGAATCGCGGCTGATTATCATTCCTAACGCGGCACGGAGCCCACGATGAAAGGAAAATAATTAAGCGATGAGCGATAATTAAGTGCTGAAACGTGTACTACGAACAGAGCTGTCCACCGTTGCTGAACGAAGAATGAACAGCCTTAACAGGTTCCTTTCTTTCCCGACCCGCGCCATTTTCCCTCTTGCAAGCAACATTCGCAAATAGAAACGTTACCGAAATATATTATATTGTGAATTATAGTCGATCTATGACGTGTCTATGTCCAGTGAAATCACTGCTCTATGTCGAACTTCAAATCCTCTATCTTCAACCAAAGAAAAGAATAATCAACTGTCCGCAGATTCCATTCGCTAAACAGTACGTCAATATTAATTTTCCGAAAGAAGGATCCCTGGTAGGCAAGTGGATCCGCGCGATTAACATCATGCAAGCAGCGGCGCCGTTAATCCTCAGGATCCGTTCTCGAGGATCGTCGCCTTCTTCTCCACTTCCAAGAACGCTTTCCCGCTGCAAGGACAATGGGAATTCCGGGTGGCAGCCGGGGAAAAACATGCCGGTAGGATAATCCTGGCACGAGAAGACTGTGAGAAAAAGCAGACACGAGGGTGGCGGTGGGGAGATGGGACGAAGGAGAGAAAAGCCTGGAAAGACGGGGGTGGCGAGGAAAATGGCTTGAAAAGCAGCCAGCCGAGAGGACTCGAGGCGGTGCCCTTTTCTAATCTATTGACACAACGGGATCCGCTAATGGCGCGACCTTCCAGGAAGCTCTGCCGCGCTTTCGAAATTCAGAACGTGCCCCACGCTGTCGGACCTCCGCCGAAACGGGGCTGTAAATTATCGGCCGAAAATGAGTTGTTGTTTTAGGCTCGAATTCTCGTTTCCACCCTCGGACGATAACGGATGCCCTCTCGTTAGAGCTTCTGTTAGGGCCTTTATGCGGGAAGGATCGTCCCAAAGGATCGCCTTCTTTCAGAAGTGAGCTTCCTTGGGTTGGGGCGAAGATTTGAATGAGAATTGTGTCCGACGCGGTTGCCAGAGTTGGTTCCTCTTTTATAAAGGTTCCTTCAGAATTATCATCCTAGCTGTATAAACCAAGGACACAATACCTGGCCTCTGACTGACACCCTCTGGCACTGCTGTCAATTATCGACGAAGGTATCGACTCGGAGTCGGATATTCTTTTGTGTCTTCTAGCGACAGAGTATTGATAATGATTTTCTATGAAAGTACCCATGTGTTTGTCTTCCCTCCAATTACTTCTCGATCCGCTTGTCAGTATTAACGAAGGGAAGCGCTGCTGCTCCATGGATCAATGCAATCGGGCTGTCATGGAGGCAATATTGTTTCCTTCTTTCCAAGGAAATGGCAACTGTCGATGTACAGTATGATAAAGGTGATTATTAGACTGATGGCCTCGAGATTTTTCCAAGTTCCCGCTCACTTACGAATTCTATCGATAGGTGCCCACATAGCAACGCGTTTCCGACAATCTCGGTTACGCCTTCGGCTTTTTGCGCTATTTTAAATGACGCTGATAAAAAGCAACACGATACGCGAGTCCTGCCACTTAACCATTCCCCTTCTTAAGGTGGCTGATAAAACGGAACAATTTTGTTCAACAGGTGTTGTCGAGCCGGTTCCCCCTCGAATCCGTAATAAACATTCTCTTCTATTTACCATTCACTCGGCTGAGCGCGCTGGTACCGATCGCACTTTGTTCTAAGGCCAGTGCAGGGAAAAAAATGACCGAGGTGATAATCAATCGGCCTTGGTATCAGGAAAGCCTCTGACGGTTATTTTCAAATATTCAGAACACTATGCACAGTTTGATTAAAATCTTGCTCTTCGTAAACGGTCTACAAACGTGATCTCTTATCAAAGGAGTATTGTATCTCAGTCTTCTGCATGAGAACGAAGCAGAGAAGAGGGAGACGCTCAGTTGAAAGCATCAGAAAGATCGTTTACCTCGTTCGCGAATGCAGAGACGCGGATACGAACTAGTTCCATCGAATAAAAAGGAAATATAGAGAGACGAACGCCTAGAGACCGTTTCCTGTCTGGCAACGTATCGAGGACTCCGCTCGCGGGGGACCTTGAATGGCACGCGAGGAATCTGGCTGCACCGCGCATTTCCTGCTCTCGTGAAACTATCTAGAGGCTGGGTCCGCGGGCCCGTTCGCAACCAACCGCCGTTTCAAATTAACCGCTCGTTAAAGTCTCGCTTGCGCTCGAAATAACACGGAGATTCCTGTGCGTAGTATGATTATGCAACGACCCACGCCGAGGTAAACCAAGAAATCAGGCTTCAGAAGCCTGCTGAAAATGTGAAATTTCAAATATTAGAAAATTCGAAAATTTGAAATTTCAAATATTTAGAAATTTGAAAATTTGAAATTTCAAATATTTAAAAATTTGAAAATTTGAAATTTCAAATATTTAAAAAATTTGAAAATGGGAAATTTAAAGACGTACCTTTTCCAATAGATTCTTTTTTGGAGCTACGCCCAAACAAAAAATTTAATTATCTCCCGAACGAATTGTGAAGCACAAGGTTCCTCCTGAAAGTGTTATCGCGCCCTTGGAAGTGAATGGTGGCCCGAGAACAGGAGTAGAATAATTGAATTTGATTTCACTCGAAGAAATGAACGTCTAGAATGTAATACTTAATTAAAGGAGCAAGAATATGGACATAACTCGATTTCCCAATCCCTTCACTCGGCATTCAAGATGTACGGCGAGTTCAAAGTGGCTGAAAGTATTCAATTACGTTTTAAACGACTCTCTCTTAAATGGTAGTAACAAAACGATCGTTTTAAAACTCAGAAATGCGAGATTTAAATTGTGGTCTCATAATCGCGAGTTCTGGAACAATCCACGCAAGTCCAAGGACTTTCCAAGAGACCTCAACATGGGGAATGTCCCCGGAATCGACATCCTGGAGAATGGATTTGACGAAACCGCATTTCCTTCGCAGAATCATAACCGCTGGAATGCTTATTAATTTTGGAGATCCCTGATATCTTTTCCTGGTTCATGAGTCTATAGAAGATTAGTCCCAAAGTAACACGTTGAACCCTGCGAATTATGCTCGGATACGATCAGCTCCTTCACCTCGCCTAGTAACAATCGAACAGATGATTTTATAAAACAGAACCGCTGCTTCATTTATAGGCAAAAAGCCCACCGAGTGGCGTGCTATTTACCTCTCCTTTCTCGTAAATTTTCATTTACCGTTTGCTTTAAACGTGGCGCTCGTTCCTCTTTTTCTCTCCTCTGTTCCATACTCTCACGAGCCTGTTAATTACCTCGAAATCATCCGTGTCAAGCGCAGTTAGCAGACGGGAAGAGCATAATGCGTTCGAACAGAAGAAGCAATCCGGCGAGCGGACTCCTGATAACGGCGAAGGATACGATAAACCAGGACGCTGAATGCTTTCTGGGAATCACAAAAGCGGCTGGACTTTTTTCCTCGCCTCGGCGAAACCATGAATATGCAGATGGTCGTTTTTCCTCGTCAACGTGCTCGAACTTCGGGAAACACTCCCATTCACGTGACGCGGGAAAAGGACACCTGTTATCGTCGCTCGCATCTGCCTTGGGAATATTAATATTAATATGTCGAGCAAAGACAATCTGAGAAAAAGGTGAAATTCATGTAATTGTAGAGGTGGAACTTGCAAAGGAAGGCCAGTGAAAATATTATTCATACTATAAGTATTCAATATATATTATTCCTTGCTGACCAACAGGATATCTGAGCGCATAAATTAAACATGAATCGTATTGCGCGGGACACTGTGCCCGCCGCGCAGGCGTGCTGCCTACTTCTACGCAGCTGAGAGCGTAAGATTACACTGCGAAAAATATGACCACGTATTATGGAATAACCTGTGCAAATCGCAATTACATAATACGTATAATAGGAGAAAAAATCCTCCTATAGAAATACAATTAATTTGTTTACCTAGAACGTCCGCTTATCTTAGGATTAATGGAGTCAGAGGCAGAGTTTACTTCGAGCCGAACAGTTTCACAACAGCGAGCGACAACAAAATCGAGAATCGTGACGCGGCGGTGACGCAACGCGACGCGCGCAGGAAAAAAGGCGCGATCCGCTTTGCAAAAGCCTTCGTACCTATCTGAAATTATAATAGACGACGTTTCCAGGTACCAGCTCTCGAGAAAGCTTCGTCGTCCCCTTGCACCGCGCTTTCGATAATATCGATCGTTTCGTAACGCGTTTTGCATCGCCTGTCGAACGGTTTCTCGAAGCTCGAGCGTATATCCTAGGCTTAACGAGAAAACTCGACGTAATTTACAGGCGTTCGACGGGATTCCAGGACACAATGCATTTATCGCTATTAAAAGACTGTGGAAACGGATTATTTCAGTTGGCAACAATAGAAGGACGTTAAGTTGCGGTCGGCGAGCGTTGATTCGCTCCCGCGGATTTCCACGAAGACGATTACACGCTGGACTCGCGCCTCGAGCCGCTGGCGCCGTTTATTATCGTTTCCCGTGAAACGGCGGTGAAGTCAGTGAAGATATTTCATTGCAGGAATTTATTCGAACGCTTGCCTCACTGAGCATTCGCGTTCTTAATACTCCTTATAACGAAAGTAATATAAAGTTGCGAAGTGACACTTGGAAGCTTGATAGACTACTGCCAATAAACAGGACCACTTCAGCTGCCGTCGTGGTTCCCCTCGTTCTTACCTCAAAATTGAAATATAAAATTCAACAAATTTTAGTACCCCGAGCCTTGATTGCCCCGCGGTAAAACGAAATCAAAATTCGGGGGCACGTATTCGAAAATTTCTGCTCGAGCAAATATAATATTTCTACAATACCTCCGTCTCTACGAGGGCATGCCTGATATTTGCATCGAGAATTATCGGTGGCACGTGAGATAAACTCGGGAAGAACACAATGTAAATTTTCCCCGAGAGGAAACACGCGTATCCGCGGATCTGATCGCTGGCAAAGGGACGGAAATTCCAACGGGACGAGAAATCCGGTCAGTGTATTCTCTGGTCGTTATCGGGCGCGCTTATCGCGCTGCGGCAGAGCGCGGCCCATGGCTGATGACGAGAGGAAGATGAAAGGCAGCAGGCGCGTCGCGACGCCGACTGTTCGCTGTTTCATTCAAGAGCCGAGGAAACGTCGTAAAGCAGCGTTTTTCCAACTCTCCCTATCATCCACTAGGGGAATCAATCCGCCATCCGATGCATCTTATCAGCGCGACAGATGCGATCTTACTGATACGTGGATCCCAGATGCGACGAGTACAGGACTTAGCAAATTGCAGTCTGTCGAGTATTCAAAGGAATGTTAGTCAGAGATGCACAGAAAATATTTTCGTGCTTATCTCGTTTATGCTATTGCATATTTTATCACTAATGCTTGTTACTTTCTCCAGCTGCGGTGTTAATTTTGCAACAGTCTACGTATGGAAATCTAATGGATTCAGTGACATAGGTTTACCTGTATGTCGATACTCTGCGTAAATAAATAATGCCAGACGTCTCTAATATTGTTCGTGAACTATCATTTCGACCCCGTTTCGCGAGGCAGATTTATGTCCCTGGTGGAATACCTAGGGCTAGAATTATAGCAACGATCGTCGAGTTAACGAGGAGGAAAACGTGGCCTAGACATAATCCAAGGATGACAGTCCACGCCACGGCAAATTGTAATAAAAGAATCGATAGCACGGGAAGTTGGAATTGTCCTCGCCTCGTGCATCTGTCGCGAATGAGGGTTGGGGACGCGAGGCAAGAGATTTATATCCATCGGTGTCCCTAATTACGTTGTCCTACGAATCCATGACAGTTCCGCTGTAGTCACGCTAATCGTAGAACGTCAGGAAACTATGCAGGAGAAAAAGGATGTAGAGTAGACAGGGAGAAATGGTTGTAGCGTCGGTACGAATTATTATTTCCAGCTGATTGGAGAAACGAAGAAGGAAGAAGCTAAGATAGGAGCACATATTTATTCAGGAAAAAGAAGTTTTGCTAAGAAGGATGACTCAGGTTCGAAAAAAGGAATTCAGGGTATCAAAAAAGGATACGAAGACTTGCCATCCGGGTAGTTACTTAAGCAGTCTGAGCAAAGTTTTAAAAAGCAGACACCAAAGACAAGCAAAAAAGTAGCTCTTGTTTTAAAGAAAACCCTTATCCTGGTCTCAAGAAAATGAGGGATTAACAAGGAAAACGTCATCGTTCTTAAAGACAAAATGCCTGTCCAACTTGAAAAATGTCGAAGAGCGTAAAGAAGGCAGGAGCAAGAGAGGCTTCGATTAAAGAAAGTGCATAATTACTGTGTTCAAAGGCTGGCGAGGAGGCAATCGTGGAAAGCAGGGAAGGAAGAGGGTGCAGGAGAGGGATGACAGCGATATTCTATTAGTCAGCGACTGATTTACCCAGGGAAATAGAAAGCTGGGGAATAAGGAAAGCGCGATGGGGTTGATAGAGAGAGGCTATCAAGAAGCAGGAGTGGTGGGCGTGTCGAGGTGCCATTAGCGCGTCATTAGGGCGTCATTAGCGCGCGATACGCAAAACAGAAATACTCGCTGGTGTACTGTTTGTTATTTAAAATCCCCTCGGATACGTCCTCGACGATGCGCTCCTCGTAATTGCGAGCCTCGATCGAACTGGATAGGAACTTGCTTTGCACGCTTACGTTACCATTCCGAAGGTGAAGTTCATTGGACGTCTGACGATAAGTGACCGATTATCGCGTTGAATTTTCGTCGAGGTTGATTGACAGGCAATCTGGCAGCCACGTCTACCTGGAATGCTCGTTATCGCTTCGGTTGGCTAGCAAAAGCGGACCATGTATTTTTATCGGATAAATGCGCGACCTGATAAGCAGGTACTCGCAATTACAATTTTCATCGGCTGGAATTTTCCTCCGTTTAGATTTCTCGAAATATGAGATTTCGAGTTTCTTGGAAAAATCCTCAGATTAAATAGCTTCGCGTTCCCTCGATAGAAAGTATCTATAAAGGCACTCAAAATCGACAGGTTTTTTAGCAGCAATTCAAAGAAACAGTGAATTTCTCAATCAACATACCAGAGGATTTAGTTTTTATAGTTTCTGCGCGATGACGCTCGAGGATTCTTGAAAGTCGTCGCCGATGACGGAGATCTCTTAATCTCTCGAGAGCTTCTACAAACAAACAACACGTTTTATACGCCTTCAGCGCAAATCGAAACGTACGTAAGCACGTGGATGACGATTTGCAGCAAACATTCGATTGTTTGCCGTTACGCAAAGTTCCATCGCCGCCAACGAATATCACCTTATCAAGCATTCCCTGATGGCTTCGATGATTCAGCTTTTCGTGCTCTTTTACGCAGGCACTACAAACCAAAAGTGTCTCGCCTTTCGAAATCTTATGAAAAGACCTCGATTTCGACTTAATCCCAACAGTTTCTCAATTCGCGATCGCTGAAAAAAAAATAAACAAAAAGTGTAATAAAATTCCAGACCCAAGTGCAAGTGCACTGAAATATATGTACATATACAGAAGTGTTGAAAGAAATTTAAATCAAATGCACACTATATTGAGAAAAAGAAATCTGAAAAAAGTAACCGCTTGAACCACTTTCCAAAATCTCTAAAAATGTCCAAAGCTGCTATGACACCGAACCGCATCAGGATTCTCTGGCCACTCAAGACGGTTGTGGTAGTAGAACGAATGAGAAAAGTTCGGGAGTAAACGCGTCGGTTAACGAATGCAGGAGGGATGCGGAGAGCTGGCGAGGGGATGGTCGAGGAGAGCAGGGGGCGCGGAAGACAAGGGTAAAAGTGCTTTTTGAAACGTACCCACGTAGATGGCAAGGTGTTCGCGTCGAGCAGAGGTCCCGTAATTATATGGCGGTGATTAAGGTCGCGGCGTTTCGTGAGAGGCCATTAAGGAAAGTTTGAATAATCTGCGCGCGGCTAAGATTTACCGGGTGTGTTGCGTTACGCCGCATTCGTTATCGCGGATTTCTGCTTCTTTTTCCTCTTCATTTGCGTAACACGCCGCGACGCGCGCCAGAAAGAGGACACACACTTTCGTCTGCGCTTAACAAACGCCAGGCATCTACGCCACTTTAAGTCTACCTCGGGACATTTTCCCTGGGAATTAAATACGAGTGACAACGAGCTGGCTCTTCCGTGAACTTTGCATGCAACTACTACGCAGTTGAAGTGGGACTTTACGACTGTTAGTAAATCCCCATAAAACGAGGAACTTGCTAAAAATTCTTCCCTAGAGGATGACCAATACTATACACTCCATTAATCCAAATTTTTAATAAAAAAAAACTCTGTCACAGTATTATATCGCAGAGGAGATAAACGATTCCTTACGAGCTGGTCATTCCCCAGCGGAAGTACCCAGATCTGAAGTCAAGCAGCGCATCGCGTGTTGCTTAAACGAAAAACAAACGAAAAACAAACGAAAACGTGTGCTCGCGTCTTCCTGCGACGATTAAGTCACGCTCGGTCTGATTAAACACATGGAGCAGCCGAATAGAGTGGGGCTGCAGAACGAGGCTGCTCCAATATTGACTCGCCACGTTTGGGCCCCCCTTAAGGGACTGATTACGCCACTCGCACGTTCTATCGCTCTAGCCTGTGCACACACACGCACCTCGGTTCCTTAGGAATGCCAACGCCATGATCCCCAGCTGGCTGGTCATGGGCTAGACTCTTAATTCGACGCTGCTGGAATCGACCGTGTTTACACTTCGTCCGATGTCGTAATATTTGGGGTGCACTTAATGGGAGTCCCTCGAGAATTTATCGTTTCGATAGAGCTGCGCTGGTCAATGAATGAAGACGCATGTCTTTGAGCCTCTTCTCGTGTTCCTTTGAAATTTGAATTTGAAATTTGAAATTTGAAATTTCAAATTTAGAACCTAAAATTTCGAGACCCTTTCAAAATGAAATCAGCAATTCCCAAAAATCTGACTCAATAACCCTGTTTCCTTCTTTTTTCCGCTCCCAAGGGAGGTAAGAAAGTTTCAACACTTTCGTGTCCCGTATTCGAAAGGCTGAATCGATGGTGAAACTGATGTTTCAGCTTCCCAGTCGAGCCGAGATTGCCAGATTTCAGGCAGCCGCGTAATTTACAGCGCGATACAGTAATTTCGCGCCATTACCCTGATCGTAACATCGTGTTTCAGTAAGGAACTGGCGCGGAGGTTGTGAGCTTGTAAGGGGCCGCGCGGCACGATACAAAGTGATCGAATGGCGAGGTAGTTCCTGGAATGCGGTTCGTTTCCCGCGATGCACCGACTCGAGAAGGGGAGATGCACTGGTCGATCGAATTCTCCACGCCCTTGTGCTCGCGGAGCAGCCGGAAGAGTCTCCTGAATCGCGCGTTTTTCCGCCCCATCTCTCAGATTGCATCTCTGCTGAATTTTCTCGAGCCAGTGGATTGTTTTGATACTGCGCCTTTCTGTTTTGTCCCGATCATCACGTTTAATCTGCCGTGCCGATAACGCTCTGTCGAGTACCAGTAGAATTAATGAGATCGATATCGCTCTGACGCGAATGCTAGCTTTATCTGGATTATCGCTCCTCTGCGTCACTCCGAAGAATTTCTTTTCCCTTTTTATTTCCCCCTTGGCTCGGAACAGAGAACGCAATAGTGGAGCTCTATCATCGACAGAGATTCCATTCTGTCCCTCCCACGCAGCGAACACCCGAAAGCCTCATTTTCCTGGCGCCTGTCGCGAGACTCTCGGAGCACCTGTAATTTGCGCCCACCAAACGGAAGCTCGAGCTTCCCCGAAACTTCCGGCTCGCGTGTCCGCAACTTCCATACGGCTGCCCCTCCTCGCGGTGTCGTGTAACTCGTTTTCACCAATTTCGTTTCTATTATGCCGTCAACGTGTTACTTCGCAGTTAAACGAACCGGCAATTTCTGCCTCACCTGCGATCGACCAGGGGCCTTTCAACCCTGCGGCGCTTGCTACGCCAAGCACTCGGGAAAGGGTGGAACCTGAACATGGCATAGGTTACGAGGACATTGCAGACACTTCAAACGAGGTTTCCACGAAAAGGAAATTATTTACATATCTTCCTTTAAGTCCTCGACTTCGCGAGCGTGTTATTATCGAGGGTTCCGACTAGTCGACGTAAAGCCTTGTTCAGGTTAGCCGACTTACTTCAATTCAAGTGGCTCGAATTGAAAGGTAACTTGAATTCAACCTGTCAGGCAAAAATAATAAAAACCATTATGGCCATTTGCTTATGTACTTTTGGAACAAGACATGCACTCTTAACAGCTTCCTTGACGTTTACATGTTCGTCGTATAGCACAGTATATACCATAGCATACATCAATCAATCTATATTTCAAGGCAAGGAAAAGTTGGAAAAACGTCAACTTCGCTTGAAGCTTCAAAGGATGTTTCAAGTCAACTAATTATAACATGTTCGTATTGATCAAATTGCCCCAAAGCACTCGAATTGAAGTAACTTGACTAATCTGACCAAGACTCAAGAGCATGGAAAGCTGGAAGCAGCAGAACAGTGGACGATAAGAAGGAACGGTGCTCGAGCGCGTGCAGTGTCAGCCGCGGTGGTCGTCGCGCGAAAATGTGCCGCTTCATTCTGCTGATATAAAAGGCGCCAGTCCGCGTCGCGCGCTCGATAACGGATCGCGCGCGTACACGCCGTGGGAAGCCGCTGATAACGGTTGCACGTGCTTCGCTACGGCCGTGATGCAACCTGTGCGTGCATACACGCGGAACATATGCGCGCAGATACCGAGGGCCGTTGATACACGCGAGGACACCACCGTCGCGCATCGTTTTTGTCCCTTGTCACTCTACGATATTATAATACGCCGCGATACCGAGCGGCGCCGATAAGCTGGTTTTACTCGATGCGAACCGGTTCCCGCGTGATTTTTCCGTGGCCCAGCCAGCGCAGACTTCAGAGAAAACACGAGCTTTTGGAATTTCGAGGTGGCTTGGGGTTTCTTCTGGAGCAGAGTCTTGGAGAAATCTAGATATCAAAGAATCTGTATGTCTTTAATGCGAGTAGCTTGGGAGTAAACAGAATATGGTATGATGGATACATGGGTCAGTGTACCAATTATAGAAGCGAAAGAGGTATTTTAGAAACGTTTCAAACACTTATCTTACTACTGGAAGATAAAGTCGTTTGGAAGATGAAAGTCATTGCTGTTAGTCGTCTGTATTCGAGCATCAGATTTCATCGCTCCCCTTCTGTAGAAGGAATGAATACTGTTCTCTGAGATTCTTCGAAAATTTCCACGACCTGTTGTCTGGCTCACGACTATTGTCGCCGTGACGTTTGTTCAACCGTGTACGTGCGTCAATTCTCTGTGAATTTAGCCAGCCTGTTATGTCTTATGTATATGCATGCGTGGCCAATTTGACATTTTAATCGCGATTTCGTGGCTGTCGGGAAATCGCACTCGCAGAACCAGCACGTGACTGCCGTGGAATCGTGTTCCTTGGTTCTCGAAAAGGAACACCCGAGAGGAAACCATTCGCTCTTTCATGCATAAATCATTGTTCTTTAATTGAGGGAACCGTATTTTCTCTGTTCTGTCTCAATTTTTTGGTTTCCGAATACGGTCTTCAGTTAAAAGCCAGCGCTTTATTGTACAGAAATTATTGGAGCTACTTCTGCTGGACTCCCTGTCAGACTGCATATAATTTCGTACGTACCATCTCGCTCGAGGATTAAGTCGTAACTCCGAAGTCTACACTCTATTTCACTCGTAGTTTACACTGACGTTCAAACAAAACACGTTCTTAATCCCTCCGCGGCGCGAGCCGTCGAGGTTAAGGCAGTCTGCGTAAATCATTCACTATTCCCTAATCACAGTTTACGATGTAATGTGTGCTGAAAGTTCAAGCTTCAAGACTTTAACCTCCTTAGAGCTCTCTAAACGACCTAGTAATTTATATCCATCAGAAATATGAATCGGGAGTCGAGGATCCCAGCAGATATACCATACTCAAAACTGTTAATGGTTCTGTGTTCTAAGACAGATCAGGGTCTACTGTCTCTTGTACTGTTGGGAGCTCAAAAATTGTCAGCTGATCTGATAGGCTCTGCGCAAAAACACATTAAAATTGTTCACACCTGTTACTACTATTATTCATATCTCAAGAGAACTTCTTCTGGAGCAAGAGTACTTGTAACACTCGTAGCAAACGGCGCAGGCCTCTTGCTTTCTGACAGCTTCTGAGCTCTCAACAGCACCTAGCGAAGCATAGACCCAAGATAGCCATAAGTTCAGGCAGATCGAGTCCAGGGTCTATCGTGAGACAATAACAATGTGTCCCCGCCAACGAGGAATTAATTGATCTCAGTGTGGCAGGGGGCCGAGCCAAGGATCGAGGTGGCTTAACAAACTACAGGATCGTGTCTAATCGAAATTCGGGGCTTCCTTTTATAGCAGACGCCTGGTAGAGTGACGAGGGGTATTGGTGCGGTTCAACAGGTGGTTCACGATTGTCATCACACATGTGCGGATTAACCACTTCCTCTCTCCCTCTCTTTCTCTCTTTCTCCATCCCTGGTTCACGCGTACTCGTGCACGGTCACGCTCGTACGTGCGCACGGACACTGGTGCGTTCGTCTATTTGTCAGGCACACGGGGGCTGGCTCGCTATCGGTGTACAGGAAGCGGGAGAAGCGGAGAGAGAGCTTACCGAGACGATGGGTTGCTCGAGAAGGTGAGCATATGTAAGGTTCAGAATGTAAGTGCATTCAAGAGGTCCTTGCCTTTTCGCCCCGTCATTGGACACCAGTTGCTTTGGGGCTCGAGCGTCAACCACGCTCCCAAAGCCCCACCGTGGGGCTAAGATCGCGGTAGAAAGCGGCACACGGTTCGGGGATGCCACCCCGCTACCCATCTTCACATAATTGCCTCTGGTTACCCCAGTTTGCCGCCGCTGCGAAGCCTGCTGGCGACGAGACTCCTCTCTGTCGATTGTTCGACCGATGCTGTTATCTTGCTTAGTTAGTAGCACCTATCCAAGCATTGATACACATCTGAACGCATTACCGAACAGCTAAATCTCGTTACTTAATTTTCATCGACATTCCCAATGTCCACGGTACTCTAACCCAAGTCTCCGCAAGAAAGTACTTAAGAGACAAATTCCCATCATAAGGATAATTCTCGTACAGTCTCTCAGTAGAGGGTGCTAGAATAGGATGCGATTAGGTGGCGTCCAAATTGCTCAATTTGCCCGGATAATGTGGAATGTTGCATGAGGATGACGCGGGGGCAGCCCACTTAAATTCTCGTTAAAGTCCATTAGAGAGGCGCTCTCCGTAAAGGACATCCCCCACGAACAAGCTGGCCCTATTAACCACTGATCATTGTTAGCAATTATGCTCCAGGAAACTGCATAATCCATTAAGCTTCCAACTACCTCCTCCTCCTCCTCAACAGAAAAAATCTCTGCAGCCTGTCCCAGTTTCCTCCGCGAGATTAGCCCTCGACGAAGCGAGCCCTCTCCATTTACATGAAATTTAATCGAAGCAGGGCGTCGAGGGGGATCGAGGGTGGGCCGATCGGCGATGGTCGCGGCAGGCGTCTCGCGACTGGGGAAAAACACGAACAGGAAGAGGGATGGTGGCGGAGACGTTGATCCGTCGACGTGGATCGGACGTACGACAGAGGCGAGCACTCTCCGCGGAAAATGGGAATATCCGGGGAGCAGCGGAGCGAGTGGCCCCGGTAATTGTGAGGCGGTTTCCTCCTTGGCCATGGGGGAAACGTCCTCGGCGTCGTCGTCGTCGCGGAAAAACGATGCTCCCCGGGCACCCGAGTAATCGATTTCAATTAGCGAAACTGCCGCGTCCAAGAACATTCCTCCAAGTGCCCGTTTACGTCGAGATGGCCTGGGGCCACCGATCGCCCTATCCCCGTCTTCGTTCGTCGATTTTAATTGGCAAAATTCCCGAAATGCCTCGACGGTGCTCGTGACTGCTGCTGCCCTGCACCCTCCGCCGCGCCGAAAATTGTCCTGAAATCGAAAGCAATCGAAGACGATGCGGAGGGACGATGGGGGATGCGCAGAGTTCCATGAATATGGTAATATAGAAGGGAACGTGTGGAAGCGAAACTTCTTTTTCCTTGGAGGCGTTTCACAGGTCGTCTGTGGGCAAATTGCTTCTTCTTTCTTAAATTAACTCTCTATGGACACGCTTGATTTTCGTAGCTTTCGTGGGCACAATGGGGCCAGTTTGTTCGCGACTACTTTTTTACTGTTCTATACTTTCAAAAAATGTGAGAAAATTCTGGGATACTTATGGGAGTTTCTATTTTAATGTACCATCGTTACTTGAGACAAATGCTTGTAGGATTAACTAAAAAAAATTAATATTTGGAGGAAGATCACAGAAAAATCGGACAAAAGGGACTCAGTGTGCCCACGGAGGGCTAAGAAGAGATTGAAGTAATTCACACTTTACGCTCTAAATGTTTAGAAGCAAACAAATTAGTTCGCCAAGGTTTAATTACCCTGTGGTCACGAATCGAAGGAGTGTGTATCGAGCGAAAAAGCATGAAAGTTTCGTGAAATCCCTTAAACCACCAGTGAAATTCAGCTTAAAAGTCGACCCGACCCACATTATTCCCGTGTTCGTGCGACAATCCGGCACCACAGCTGGCAATTTCGCCGCGACTTAATTGCAGGGGGTAAGAAAACCCGTGGCTCGACCGCAAATCAGGCGACGATTGTCGAGCTTGAAAAGTCGGAGCAGTTGGTTACCTAGGTCTGAGACACGAATTCAGTCAGCCTTCAACGTGTAGAGTCGAAAAACTTAGTCGTTATTCCTGAATGATTCGTTTTCCTCAAATACAGTCACGCTCAACCCCTGAGCCAATCATTTCCTCCTACAATTCGCCCAGCTGACATTTTATATCAAATCGATAAAAATAGCGAATTTTTCTTCGAACCTCCCTTTGATAAAACAGTTAAAAGATCTCTTTCTTCCTTCTAATTGGTCCACACAGCAATATTTCCTCTGCAATCATTCAGACTGCTCAACTAGAAACGCACGAAGAATCGTGGCTTTCGAGCTCACCCCGAGCGCGTCAATCGGGAGCAAGCTTACGTGCTAAAAGTTATACAACCATCTACCCCTGCTTTCCTCCCGCCTCTGGCAAGAACAAAGCGTTCTTTGGTAAACAAAGGAAACGTCCATTTCTTATCCTCCTTTTTTCACCCTTTCCCAGCCCGACGCGTTCCCCTTTGAAGAGAAACCGCCCCGAGGAGAAGGGGTTGGGAGCGAGCGAAAATCCCCCGCGTCTGGCCGTCGCTTTAGCGTGCTTCGCGATAAACTCGTCCGTAATTGCCATCGTGGAAGGCTTTCCCGAGACGCAGGTCTGCAGGAAAATTGCTCGAGATGGTCTTCGGTTGGCGCTGGACATCCATTGCGTTTGACTTTGAAACGGGCAGAAATCGGTGGAGGAATCCAATGGCGATGAGTTTCTTGGTCAAGAGCGAACCTCTAGGAATATGGAAACGTTTCAGGAGGTCTCGATTGAACGTCTTTAAAGTTTCCATACTGTTGGGAGTTTCGATTTCAGTCCCAAGATATTTCCAAAGTGACTGAGTATTCTGGGAAATTTGTAAGCACTGTTGTTTCCTGATTGCTTAATGAGTGTCTGTAGACGCTGTTTGGTCGCGACAGAAATTTTTCCTGGAACGTTTTGTTATTTCCCGTTCCATATGAGTATATCAGAATAAATGTTATTGTTTTCCTCGTTCCCACTTTACGTCGGAATATGTTTCAATAAAGACGTCACTTTGAAAAAGAGCATTCAAGAGATATCTTAATAAACAGGAAAACACAAGAAACCTGTGGCAAAATAGACGAGGCTTATTTCTATTTCATTTATTCTCCGTGATATGCAGAAGACAGTGACCACGAATGGTAATGGCGGACATCGAAGAACCTTCGAATTCAAATCACCATCAACACTGCTAATGAGTCTGGGGAGTAATAAATATTAATACCTCGATAGCGATTTTCCTCGATCACGCATATTGTATTGATAAGAGAAATACGACGTCAGCATTTGTCTGGCTGTCTGGACTTTGCGGGCCTACAGCTGCGTGCATACAGGTAACCATGTCCTAGATTCTAAATAAACAGACATAAATATATAACTAAAATGAATAACAGTCTCAGACGCTATTTCGAGTACTCGTAAATTTATTTAATTAAATAGTACACTATCATACTAATACCCTGAAGATGTAATGGTAAAAACTGGTCTCAATTGTGTACGCCTCTTTGAATTCAGAGACCACTCAGTTGCATTGTTAAACCGAACTGTCCTCGACAGCTTTTAAGTAATTCCGTCGACGTGCGCGCAGAGAATTACATTCAAGATTGATTAATGTGCCTCGAAACGACCTTACCTGTCCGAACAGGTAGAAACTCGATAAGTCTTGTGTTCTCCAATTTAAAGACTGAAAATAAGGCGCGGAACTTTCACGGCAAAACGGTTTTCCGACTTATTACGACCATTCCACGACCCACTGGTATGCCATTACAAGTATACAAGATATTCCAGGAGTTGAGATCTCTTAAATAAAAGATTAATCCAGATTCAAGCCAATACCCAATATTCTCCTCGAAAGAAGGCATCGTTCCTCTTAAAACTGAAGAAATAATCAAAAGGTCTTCGCCTAGACCCCACGCTACTCTTTTTATCAATTCTTATCAGCGATGTGGGTCGCGGGGGAATAGAGAAAAGGTATTCCAGAGCTGAACGAACTTCGCCTGCTCGTGTGATAAATATTTGGGCCTGTTATCTAAGACCTCTGCCCTTGCAAGAGATCTCGTATATGTTTACCAACAATCTACGCAGAAATAAAAAAAAGTCCTGCAGTTTGAAGAGCAGTGAACCTGTCAAACAAACGAGGACCAGAATTTCGCGCGTCGGCGAAAGGGACCCGCAGGGCGAGGCCATCTGTTACCATCCCCTTCGACGTGGTCAAGAAGATTGACGTTAAACGCGTCGCCCTTCGCCAGCAAACACAATTCTCGCACCCACGGAAGCGATAAACGAAATGACATATCGGGAGAAAGGTCTATGCATATCCAGTATCGCGACGCAAACCCGATTTCTCGGCTAGTGGAGATTCCTCCCTCGGAGGTCTAACCTTGTTCGCCCGATTCCTGGATGGAATTTTCGTGGCCCAGCCGACCGACCCATCGATCGCCCTTTGGGATCGGATTTCCTACGGTTGCTGCCGCTTCCTCGAAAGGGCAAATTCGGTCAAGTTCCAGGGACAGCGTCCACGTCCTTCCACTGTCTGTGGAAATAATTTCGTGGAAAGATGTCCCGCCTGGATCGACCCTACACTGGTTGCGTGTCGAGCAGAGGGAGATGATTGGTGGAAAAATTGGAGAATCGCGTGACCTAGGTGCGTGGAAGTAGGAAGAAGCCTCGAACGACTCGCGAAGATGAAAGAAATGAGCGCCAGGCGGGTGATTTTGGAAGAGAAACGATGAGGAAGTAGAATGAGGATGGGAAAGCTGGAAGAAGGGTGCATATTGAGATGTATTCTCGATTGGCAAGCTTAGATATTAAATATGTGGAATATTATAATTGAATTTTTATGAATTTTTTACCACCATGTCTCTGGTAGTAATTGAAGCGAACACCTTTGAAAACTTCCGATGTCGTCAGTGACGTTTCGAATTATCAGTCACGGGAAAATTTTAATTAATTCACCTAAAGTGTTTCGAAGGCCGCGGCGGTCTATCTACGCTTCATTTATGTATGCAAGAATTATTCCATTTCGTTCCATCGTATATTCTTCTAACTTTCGATAGGCATAGCGTACCTACAGTATTCATTTGCCGAAGGAGACCCTTCTGAAGCACGACTTCCCTACAATAGTGAAATAAGGAAGTCGATTAATTAACTGATATCCTATTAATTTGGTGTTAGTCTAATTCCAAGCTAATCTAATACATTGCTAGATCAGGTGATTAAATATTCAAACAGGTAGAAAATGTAGTAAGCCACGCCTCTGAAATTGAATGAAAAATAAGGGAAACAAGTTTTCACGAGAGGGCAGCGAACAAAACGTGTATCTCCAGGCAGCGATACGTTATCTACGTGCACGAACCGAGAGCACCGAAACGTTCCAGCGATAAGGCGGCCGACACCCGTGAGTTTCGTGTTTTGTTTATATAATGGGAAAACCGCGGTCGCTTTTACAATTTGTGTATTCGTTCCCGCGTTCGGCAACTGCGTAATGTCACTTTCTATAGGATCGCGCATTTCTACTTTCACTGGCTCGTCTGCGTGTTTACGCTCCGCTACTCCAGTTTCGTTAAGAATTTCACCGGCCTCCAATCGCTCGCGACTCAAACGAAATCGCTCTTAATCGTTGCTATTCACCGTCGATTAAACACCGAGACACTGAGAAGTTTCACCAGCCTTCGTTTCATAATTAAACAATAAGAGACTCACGATCTGAAAGTCTCGTCGAGCATAGAGAAGGCGCACGAAGATCTGGCGACCTTGATGACCTTGATGACCTTGATGATTGTCTTCAATGGTCGATAATTAGAGGTCAATAATTGCTGTCGTGTACTAGTAAGAGAAGGGGCACAGTGTTGGATTTGAAAGCGTAGCAAGCTTAGTCTCTCGCGTCTTCCTCATAAAAGTTTCAGGAAGACGATGCTGTTGAGGTCATCGGTGCACAATGGAGAAAGCAAATGCGAGAAGACACTCCTAAGGAGACTCGTGACCCGTGTGACATCAGGGGTCCAAACGAAATAATATGAATAGTTAATGTAAGATCGTTTGGTGATGGAAAATTGTTTCCTGTCTCATTAAAATTGCAGCTAGACAGGTCCCAAATTTGCTACTCTCAGTGTACCTAAAATAACAAACCTATTACTTCAACTTACATATTTATAGCCAATAGTATTCAGAGTCCAAGCGATCCTGAATTCGTCATACGAGGGTTAAATAAAATTCAAATTTAGGACTCATGATATTTCTGGGGTGTGATTCTCACCTTGCACCTCCTAATCTCAGTTATCACTTATCACCCTTGCGAGAACCGCTTCTCTGGCCTTTCTCCGAGGGCAGAGAGAGCACAGAGGCGATAAGGTCGGCCCGTCAGACACGCGGTCTAATATAAACGTGGGCGAGGCGTCGTTTCCGTGAGAGTGTCGGTCATCAACACGCCAGGCGGACGATAGCGCGACGGTGCAGATGGAAATTAGCCGTCCCGCGGCCGGATAACGCCCAATTGTATGCAAATGCGATCGGATTCTGACAGCGACGCCCGATCGGATTCCCTACGATCCGATCGCCGAACGAACTTGGAACCGGATGTCGGCCGCAGCCGTCGACCTGTCACGCGATATCCGACTTATCGTTATGGAAACTCCGGCCCAGCTTTTCACGACTCACCCACACGATCCCAGACTGTATCGACGCATGCATTACGAATCGCGCAGCTGGGCCTTCGAACGCTGGACGAGCTCCAGAAACGATGACGAGTGGCCAGAAACGGCGCTGCTTGGATCCTCTTTGGAAACCTGCTCGAAATCCGTGGGTCAGAGGGGAGTCAGAATAGGGGACGTCAGGAAAGCAGGATCTTTCCAATTATTGGCTTTAGAATAGATAAGATATTTTTACTGCAGGGTTGTGGTAATAAGGGCCACTATTGGAAAGAAGTTGGGAAACCAAAAGACATCCCTGGCATAAAATTAGGGCTGTAGAGAATGTTACAGGACAAGCCTGTTTTCGAAGCTAGATAACAAAGCCCACTATGCCGTAAGAAGGGTATTAGTGTCATTCGATTTTAACAACAGAAACTGGCTCTAAACTGGAACACCGTGCGATACCATCGTCAGAGAATATCATTCCCATAAGAAGCAGAGGATACTCGCGGCATGGAACTGGAACAACAGAGAATATCGTCCCTGGGGAGTCGAGGTAACAGGAAACACCCTTACGAAGCCGGAACAGTGTGAGGCATCGCAGGAAGTCTCTATTTCCAGGCTGAAATAACAGAAAATATCGGTATCATTCGATTGGAACAGGATGTGCCCTCGGTTACATGCAGTATCATCACTCCTGAATGAGGGTAGGATACATCATACATGGGATCAAGAAACAAGACAACACATCAAATCCAAAATCAACAGACAGGTCCCGAGGATATCCATTGCGAGAAGTAAACAAGGGATACAGAGAATCCAGAAAGTTTCCCCAAGCTGCACCGAGATAATCGAACCTGGGTCACTTATTACACTTTTCAAGCCCCCCTCCAGCCACGACCTTTCGCTGAAATCATTGCGCGGCGTTTATCGTCGCGAGGTCCCCTTGTCAGTCGCCAAATAGGAGCAACGAGTTGGACGTATATGTACGTCCCCAGTGAACTATCCAGTAATGAAATCGCGACAGTTAGCAACGTCCTTGCCTTAACGGTCGCCAACGTGTTCCTGCATGGCCACCTACACGCAACAGTCTTTCAGCCTTCTACGGTCTACGAGCTGGCTCTCTCGGTTATTGCTTCTACGCCCCCGTGACCTCTCTCTCCCTCTTTTTCCCTCTCTTGCCGTGTCTCCCTTCAAGCTAGATCCGTGCGCATTCCTGCGGACAATGCAAGCACAGCCACGCGGCGCAGATGCAACAGGAAACGAGAGGGACACTCGCGGAGGCAGAGCGATAGGAGAACGCGTGCAAACGAAGGAGGGCGCGTATATTTCCATCCCAACGCTCGTCCATTTACATAACCGCGGGCTTGCACAATTTCCTTGCCGTAGCTTATTTTTCATGGCATTTAGAACCAGAATTACGCGACACCGCCTACTGGATTATTTTATAGCGGACGAAGCTGCTTCGATGACTGGGTAGTCCTGAAAATCTGTGGGATGAGTGGGAATGAAAAATGGGGAAACGTGAAGAAGTGGGAAATTTTTCTCTGGGAAATTAGGGTGCTGGTTGCCAGGGACACGAAGTGTCTTCAATTTTGTCTTTTAATTAAGGATGTTACGATATTAAGAATATTTCACAATAACAGCATCGAGTACTGGTATCAGAAATATCACCGTGACGAATTTCGATTGACAAGCGAATCCATCAACATTCCACTGCCATCGCTGCCTCATCGCCGATAACAAGACTCGTTCGACAACGCTCCTTCATCGATCTTCGCAGAAATTAAATTCAATCACTAGAATTCCGAGTGAACAGATATCCATCTACTCGTCTAATTCAAATTATCGCGAATTTTCGTTGTGAATGGTATCGATGTGCCGCAAAAATCGTGGAAAAATCGAGGAGGAAGAGAGTCGGTCCGCGAATGTACTGTGGTTCCTGGAAACTTCCGGTGCACAATTATTTCTGAAACTTTTTCGTCATGCTAACGTGTGACGAGCTTGAACCAGGGGCAATTGAATCGAATCCACGAATGACTCAGAGGAAACGAGTTCGATCGTGTGAACAATTGACCCGTCGATCTGCCAAAAAGCCATGAATGAGAACCATCGAGGGGCTTGTCTTTCCAGCGAGCAACGTTCGCTTAAACGATTCAAGTACGACGATTTTTAAAATAGAAACACCGAGTTTTCATAATCTGCATTAATATCGGCATCGTTAGCAACTTTCAACGCTACTCCATCGGAATTCCAGCTGTTATGTAATAGATGCCAATCAGTTCTGAATTTCTGAATTCCATTACGCTGGAATGCCGCGCGCTGGAAGTATGGCCAACTTCGACTGCGAATACGTTTGCATATATTATGGGGGAATTCGTTTCCAATTAGTTCATTAAGGCGATTCGTAAATAGCTGTAGGTTTTTTTTAACGACAAAATGGCAGCAAATTAATATTAACTTGTAATATATTCTGGAGAATGTTCCCAGCTTTCACAGTAGGCATCTTGCTTTTCGAGCAATCGCATCGATTCACACTGATGTATGCACGGGAGATGCGAAAATACCTGAACTAAATTATGCAAATTGAAAATATCCTTCGGCGATCAATGATCTAATCTATCCGTCAGGTTTCTCTATATTTAGAAAGCAGTGTGGCATTTTGAGCGCCGCGCCAAGGATGTGTTTACCACTCAATAATATTAAAACGTGTACCTACTAACATCTGCGAACTTGTTGGTCGTTTATGGCTGCCAAGGGACTCGCCTTAGCGTCACACAGTTTAATCCGCGAAGTAAAAACCGGATCAGAGAGAGTTTTCATCGTGGATTTTTCCATGACGACCGAGACGGTGATGCAGCGATACAGTGACCATAATAAATAATTAAAATCCATTGACGCTGGTCTCTGATGCGTCACAGACCTCTCATCCTTGGGCAGTTGACGCGGGAACAACGACACGAACAATTATTTCGATCGTTGAACGACACGTGGGTCGGGTGTCCATTAATTGCATTCATCGGTTGTGCGCTTGCATAAATCTGCATCGATTCCCGCGGATTTTCTACGTCACCTGACTCGACGCCTCGGAGAAATTATTCCTGGTAACTTCTTCAGTGCAAGAAAAAGGGATGACTGTTCAGGAATAAACGTTACCTGAACCAACTTCGCATATTCGTACCACAGTTCAAGTATCCATGTTCCAATATCCTTGGTAGTTAAGCACGAATGTCATTGGGTCATGTTAGCTTTTCTCTCAAGCTACACACGTGGACTACCTTTGAGTCTCCACGAAAGAAGGCTTCAGATTTCTCGATCTTCCCCCAAGAACCACAGCAATGTTTTCAAACTTCCCTCCTCATTTACAGATTCGCCTATTCTGCGCAACAGCAAGTAATCTCGACCTTGGATAGGCATTTTACGCGCAGAAACAAAGCAGGTTTCACCTTGTCCGATAGAGATCAACAGCTGTGACCGATAAACTCGTTCAAACAAACGCTTGAAGAGCGTAACACTAATTACACCGATAACGCCGTCCAATAAACGACGTAATGATAAGCGGAATTTACGATGGAACGTCATCGATACTAGGGTGAGACCTAATGGGGAGGAGGCAAAACAAAATACCGAAACGCAGGGACAGGGAAACCGTGGCGAAGCCACGAGCAATCGATCGACGCGCAAGAGTGTTTGCCCACCTCGTCGACGATCAAAACACTTTAATCTCGCGCGTCGCGTTTCGGGGGCAAAGTGTACAGGTGATCGGCGAACAATAAAGATTTTATCGCGTCAATCCCGACACGTCACCTTTCCGTGACGATCGCGCCGATAGCGGGCCTTTGTTGTTCTATTAGCCGATGCATTATCGCTGGCGACCCGAACGCCGCTAGCGTGACGATATTCATTTCTCGCGGCAATTTTTCCTTAATTGCTGGCTAGAGTGTTAATACACGCGGCGCTTAGTACCGCTCAATTAGAATTAGAGGACGATCGTGGCTCGCGAGGGAAGATGGCGTTCGGGGAAATCGCGGGACGTTAAATTTGAACAGCGGTACGGAAGACGAAACTTGGACTTCAGAAGTTAAGTGTATTTACGCTCGCAGTGTACACGTGTTCTTTAATTACGTTTACTTCGCAAATGTATGAAGTTTCGTGAAGAGCCGCGTCATGGCTCGAGGATGTTCCTCGTGGGATGCCTCGGGGCGTAGAGTTTCTGCATAAGTTGAGAAAAGTTTTACGCTTTATCTTCAGACTCTTCCGCGTGCAAATACGATAAGAGGTGGGATCGTTGGCGCTCTAATGCCTCGATTTCTTTTTTCAATTTTCCTATCAGCATTTATAAAAGATCACGCAAGGTCGCCGCTAATCTGTGTCCAGGAAAAAGTCTGGGCGAGGAGAGGCAGCTTGAGTCTCTGGGATTTAAGTTCAGAAGGGGGACGATTTGTCCATTGGCTGCGATTTACGGTATCCCGGAATTCATTGATCGTCAGTGAATTAGCTGGAACCGGTTTCGATACAGGATGACTTATGGTTTCGAAACAATCGTTAGATCTCCCTCAATCTCCCCCCCTTCGTTCCCCATATCTATTGCTCTCTCCTTGTCCCATGCAAGTGATCGATCCATCGAGCCACTGATAGGCCAGCAGGTATCTTTCAGCTACAACGCAATTATCAGAAGGAATTTAGTTGGGATTTCGTGACCATATCCACGAGCTTTTCCTGTCGACAATCATAAACGAATTGCGTTCGTCATGTTTCTTTTTTATGCCAATACTTATCGACTGTTTTATCGGGTCTTTCTGATTTTATATCAGAAATTAGAGGTGGTTATCTACTATCGTGTTTTGTTACATCATCCTTAATTGAATCACTTGACTGGCAAGTGGCGTCAGCCGAACGTTTTAATAGTTAAGTTTATTGCGAGAATAATAAATGAATTATTCAATTTAACGGAAAAGCTTCTCTTGCAACGTCTTTTTATTCTTCTTGGAACGAGCCTTTGATTTTTATTTCTTATTTTTTCGTCATTTGCGTGATTAATTTCGCAGAGAAAAACGACGGCACTTCCGCGAGACGGCACGGTACCGCGCGACTTCCGGTCCACGACGCGCCATTACCTCCCTCACATTGTGGCTAATGAAACGCGTAATTATTCATAAGCAAGATGCCGATGATAAACGCGCGGTTATTATTGCATAATCCGCATTGTCGTTGAAACAAAAAGTCCCGCGTTAATGGGTCAACCAGCGGCGGTGGCTCACGGATTCCACACAACAAAAGGCCCTCGGCTGGGAATTTACGAGTCGACGAGCCAGCAAAAATCACCGTAAATTATTTTGCAATTGTCCAAGCAAGAAACTGACGCGTAATTGCGTCCAATAATAAATAGCCACTGCACGATTGCCTCCGCGTTTCATCTGCACTCCCGTCGATGGCTAAAAATACGAATGTCTCTTTTTTTTTTTATCGTTCTTTAAATAATTCGAAGTGCTCGTCGAAGATCTCGCCGAGCGAATCCGAGCCTAATAACGAAGAAATTTACGATACGCTGGCGACGAAAATCGATAAAAATTCCTTTCGCGCGGGCTTTCTCGAATGTAATTAAATTCCGCAGAATTGAATCTGCGGCTGAAGACATAATGATAGAATTAAGTTTCCTGCCTCGACGAGGTCGAAACTACTTTGTAACAGAATTAAAGTCTCATCCAGCACATTTGTATTAGCTCCGGCAGTGATTCTTCTACCTAACGAAGTAACAAAGTCCGAGGACCTTGGTCCAGCAATTTCCCGCGGAACGAACACCCGTAGCTGCGGGACACGAAATTTATTAATGGCCCGAACAAGGAGCGGCACAAAAAGCAAAGTTTCCACGGCGGTAGGACAAGGGCAGCAGCGGCAGACTATCCTGCTCGAGAGCTCGAAATATTTTTCGGTCGCGGCTGGAGCAACAGGTGCACGCCCGCGCCTGGCCTCCATTAAAGTGTTTACACGAGAGACAAGAACTTTGAACCGTCCGGTTTAATCTCTGGGATGGTGGGGCCGAGGGGCGAGCAGGAGGATCCAGTAGAGGCCAATCGGCGTAGAATATTTATGAATTACGTCATCCAGACTGGAACAATGCGCGGTTTCGGCGACCCTCGCGGGCTCACGACCCCGCCAAGGACCCCGCGGCACACTTGGAAATTATTTTTCGGCGAACGCCAGCCGCTTTGTTCCATCGACTGGTTCCCAGCGTTTCTGAGACGAGAAAACACGTTCATTGAACTTCGATTGCCCCTCGACGAATATTTTTCCTCCTCCAGCGGGTTCTCGTCTTTTTCCTTATGGCTGTGCGTCCTTCGTGATTTGTTTTCGCGACGGAACGGATCTCGATCGTTTTCTATTTCGGGGACTTTCGAGGCTCGACAGGCCCGCGCTTTCACGTCGCCGCTCCGTTTCTCTTCGACTATTTTTAGAATATTCCGATATCGATTTCGATATACACGCGTGTACAGCCGTTTCTAGGTATTCTGGTTGCGTTCGAGAGTGTGCTTAAAATATTTGGCCACTCTAAACGGCCGATATCGACCCTGTCGGAAATGTTTAACGAGGCATTTGCGCCTCCGACGCGTCGTCCTCTTTGAATAGCGTTGTACACCGTTGGTATTTCAAGTTATCTCGATGGTTAAATATTTTTCAATATTCCGGACGACCAGCTGATAAATTCTTTTTCGACTTTATCTGCTGGAGCTTCGTTAGGCTTAATACTATTCAGTACCACTAGAAACCTTTGTCGAGTCAAGAGTATCTCAAACTCAAACTCTCCAGTGTCAGGCTCCCCTAAAAATTTCATATTTCCATGTCCCATTTTTCGCCCCCTGGTCTTCCACTTGTTATTAAATTCTCAGCTTGAATGACAAAGGGCCTATCACATCGATCACGAAACCAGCAATATACTTGTCCGCGTTAAATCCATTTTCGCTGACGAATCCTTCAGTAAAATCCTTGGATGAGATCCTTCGGCGAGATCCTTCGTCGGAAGGAACGTTTCAAGGTCCTCGGCCGATCTGTCAAATATTTCGCGACAGTGAACGACCCCACGGCCCCTCTGGCCACTGACGTTCAACAGACCCATCGAAGGGAGGTAAGAAGCAGCTAAGGCTTCCCTGGTTATTGCCGGAAATTCGGGGTCGGCTTGACAGATCGGCGACTCGGTGGACTTAGCATAGCTGAGGTGTTGTACAGGCTTGCGGGGATACGTCGCCGAGTCCCGCTAAGGTTTCCCTATTATTGGCTAACCGATAGGTTACCGTGTCAATCTGTCTAGACTGGTACGTGTCGTGTGATCGATAGCCAACTCCCGCAAGCGTGTCTCTTCCATCGTCTTTCTTCGTGGATGAGAAAAACCGAGGTGACAATGTCGCTCTTGAGCTACCCCTCAGGCCAGAGATTTCGTGAGCCCAGGGTCGCTACGCGAGTTCCTTGGGTATAGTGGGGGAAATTGGGATATAGGAAATAGTGGGTTTATGTTAATGTTATGTTAACGTTAGCAGGGTCTCGCTTGGTTCTAAGGCACTAGACTTGTATCGAGAAGATATTCTTTATTTCTATCCTCACCTTCCAAGTTCCCTCACTATAGCCAAGGAGAGAATTCTTATGGCAACCCTGCGGGAGGCTTCTATATTCCCTTGTGGGACTTAACTTAGGCTGGAAATTGGAAGGAATCTGTTGTTATTATTATTGTGACAGGATTACGATTAATGATGGAATTAGATGAGATTAAAGTGGAGTGTTGTGATGAATTCGGGATGGCACCCCAGAGGTCAGCGAGCTCCCCAGGGGCACACGTCAGAAGGTGTCCCGAGGCCCGTCACGAATCATCGCCTCTGTCAAGCGCGCATAGAACGAATGGACCATCCAGCGTAACTGCTCGCGAACACGAAGACTGTTGCCTCGGAGGATCACGCGGTCCAGGCTTCTTTGCTCGTGACTCCACGTTGAAATTCGAGCACCTCAAGCCACAGTGGTTCATTCATCATCCCGCGCAGCGGAATCCACATAACTGGAACGCCTTTCATCCATCACGTCTCGAACGTGCGGCCTCAGACGGCTTCATCCGATTATCCTGATCCGTGGGCCCCGCTCTTTATTTCGACCGCCGCTTTCTCGCGCCTCATTATTAACCCCTGCGGCCAATTCGTTCTCCTCGCGTTGTTTCCTCAGCCTTAACGCTAATGCAATTTACCACGACTTTGTTCTGAGTGACTTTAGACTCTTCGAGCCCTGACTCTTGCTATTCGCTAATATTCATCAAAAACGATGCACTTAGGAATTAACTTGAAATTTGAAATAGCTTCTCTTTTTAGTTCGGTAGGTGGGTGTATTTTTAATTAATTTAATATTCAAAGAAGTACCTAGAGCTATTCATTTCCACCAAAGGGAGTCTCATTTGTTTCATCCGATAGGTGACAAATCGCAACAATCGAAGAGGACGCTTTCTCCAGCAGAGGGTGAATAAATCCATCGGTCAGGTCAGCGATCAGATAAAGCGAAGCAATAATTAACTTCGTTGTAATCGGATCGCCGACACATCAACGGGGCCGTTCCTCTCGGGCAATTATTTGCATAAGAGAAACGACTTACGAAAGACAACACCGTGGAACACTTAGAAATCGGTGTCCAGGTCGCGTTTGAAGAAAGTACCAGCGTTTCGCTCGCTTGGCAGCTTTGCTACTGTCTCATACTTCAGATCGTTTTCATATCTCCCTCTCCAATCTGCAGCTTTTCTTTCAAACTTTTCTCAAGCCACTTTAAGCCTTCGTCCAATTACCAATGAATATCGATTCCTGAATGAGCAAATAAATCAACATGGGATGGTGTGTCTAGCTTAGACACGACTTCCCAGGCACCCTAAAGCAACACCTGACTCACCACCTGTTTTCTGTTGTTCGTTTCAGGACGCCGACACGGATAACGATAACGTTGCATGCAATTCCATGATTGTAAGTAGATCCCAGAATATTTCTTTCTCCGAGACGAGCGTCAGAGGAGTGAAGTAGACAAAGGGGCGAAAGCACGTTGACGGTCACGTTTGCCCGACTCCGAGAGCGTCCATATTTGCGTCGACGACCAACGTCGATGTTGAAAAACGCGACTGCTGGAAAGACCGTGAAATAAGCATACGTGCTGGGGCGAAGACGGATTCCCAGTGATTCGCGGAGGGATAGGGAAACAGTCTTCTGTCGACACCCTGTTCTTAGACTCTTCTAAAACCTCCAGCAGGTTATTGTATTTTATCTTGTTCCCTCGCGTAGCTTTTCCAGAGGTGTCGAGGCATTTTTTGTGGGGTTACTCGAGAGTGGGAATGCAGTCAAAGTAGAAGAATAAACTCAAAATATATAAATTGATTGAAAACACGCCAAAATAGAGGGAAGGCGTACATATACATGATAGCAGTCACTGTTTTAATGTTTTAAGTCAGATATTGAAGTAGTAAAGTGTACGTTGTGATGTGCAACAGGTCTGAAAAGATTGAGAATGTTTGTTACTTTTTATCTTGTAGAATGTGAAAAATTGAATTTGTTGTTTCTCAAGCGTGATATCATATTACACGGGCTATTTTAAAATATTCGTCAGATCGTGACACTTCCTCTTGTTTTCTCGCTTAATGATAACGAGCGCGTGGTGGAAAGTTAGACCCATCGATAACCCGTTGTACTCGAGGTCCAGGCTAGCAATTATGAGAAGTTAAAGATTGCCCCCTTCTCTCTTTTCCTTCCGCTTTATCTAGCCGCGAAGAAATTCTTGAGCATGACATAACTACGCGGAAGTTAACTTAGGAAATAGGTGTTGAAATATTTTTTTAGAATCGGGAGAGATATAATTTTCAAATTTTCAAATATTCAAATATTCAAATATTCAAATATTCAAATATTCAAATATTCAAATATTCAAATATTCAAATATTCAAATATTCAAATATTCAAATATTCAAATTTTCAAATTTTCAAATTTTCAAATATTCAAATATTCAAATATTCAAATTTTCAAATTTTCCGTTAGAAAACTTATATTAACCAAGAAAATTTATGGATTCCTTATTTAAAAATTACAAGCTTCCAGCAACCAAGCGTCATTGGCGCCTAACTCTCTTCCCGTTATCAAACATGGACTTCACAGTAAACAAAAGACTAGATCAGCGTACAACAAGTTGCTTCAGGGTACAAGACGCCTCCCTCTAGTCTTGTCTGAAGCAAGTACCATAATAGAACTAAATTGAATTTCCAAGTATTACGAAAGAAAAATCTTTCCCGTATGCTGTCTATTCCGACGAGCAATGTTCCTCCTATCGAAGTAGGCCCTCGATACAGGTGTGTCTCTCACAAAGAGTCCTCCTACGCCGACACCGTCTTCCATAACCCGTGTTGTTGCCTCATCCTACAAAAGGCATTGTTCTCGCGAGGAGGCGCAACCGAATAATTGCCTTATCAACGCGGCGCAACTTTCCTGAATTGCGTACTTGTTGCACTGACTCCCTTCACGCTCCTTGCACACCTAGACTCGCGACTTCTCGTTTCACCCGCGCGTAACCGCGTCGCGATAATCGTTCCTCGCGTTTCAACCCCTTCGCGACCAGCCCTCGCACCCCCGATCGTCGACGCTCTGTGGCAAACAGGGGCTGGGACGAAACGGTTGAAAATGGGATGAAAAGCTCGAAAATGGGACCCCAGCTATCCAACGCTCGCTGCTATTGCCCGAAAAGGCTTGTCCGCGTGAACACTCTCCTGGCTCAGGCCTCCCAGCGACGCTGAACTGTGGCTTCGGGGTTGGAGCCAGGCTAGGGGCGTCTCTGCGTCGATTGTGGCCGATTGGCTTTCAAACGGTCTGCCAATGTGACTGTTCTCATGGAGAAAGGCAAATCGGCTTTTATTAACCCCCGTTTGAATGTTTGCTCGTTGGCAGAGGGCTTCGACGCTCTGATCGAGGCTTTGTTGTTTTCAGCCGCCCAAAACGGCGGATTTTTAGGACTGCATGACTGGAAGGGTGAGTTGAATTCTTGAGGGATTTGATTTTCAGGTGACAGATGAAGTTATGTTTTTAATTACGGTGGTAGATTATAGTCTGTCTAATTTAATGTATACAGTTACCCGAATCCAACCCTTCTGAAAAAACCTGCTTCCTCTGAAGAGACGAGGTTGACAAAGGAGTCGTTGGAAACAAATCTTCCAAAGTAAATTTAGTCGAGGCATTAAGGGGTTTGCGTGGAGTGCACGGAGGGTGGTCGGGGGATGGAGAGGGCGCGAAGAAGCGGCGAAAGAGGCGGAGCTGAGCGAAGCGGCGGGTAACGACTACGAGTGTAACTTATCTGCAACATGCAGGCGGCACGCGTTCGTTTACTCGTGTAAATCGTCTGGTTTACCTTTTCCTCCGTTACTTCGTCTTCTTTTCTGACGGCCAGTGGCGTCGAGGCGCGGCGAAGGGGTACGTGCAAACAAAGATACGTGACGTAAGTGCACCAAGAGAGAAACCATAACACCCCTCCTCCTTTTCGCGCTTCAGGAACTCGCTGGGCAGGCTTGACTTGTTGCTCTTTCCTTCGAAAATTCCATCCCCGATATTCTTCGTCCTCTATGCTTCGAATATAACGTCGAATGTGGGTCACAGACTTTTCCACGCAGCTGTAAACGATATCAACTTCTTCTGGGGATATTGATTCACTTTTTTGTGTTCCTTTTTTGCTGATCTTGTATCCCATACAACACAGGGGCGCCTCAAAAAAGCTTTGAACACATCCAGTGAAGCCTTAAAATGTGCAAAAAACGTCATCATAAAATAGATACCTTCAAGACGTCATATGCTATCTGGGATGATGTTCTAGATTGAAATACTATCCGCGGAAAATTGATTTTTATTTCTAGTATAATATAAGAAAGTCGTTGCTTCACTTCCGAGCCTTCAGCTCGTGTTTTGCAACGCAATGATATGCAAGAGTCGCGGGGCACGCGTGGAATTCCGCGAGCGTGTCGATTAATCGGCCGAAATCGGCTCTAGGCTGGCAACGTGAAGCGGAAAGTGGGTCGAGTCGCCGTGCAGAAAGTTCCGTTAGCGTCGTTACATAAAGATTTCTGCTTATTACCGCTATAAATAGACGTTAATGCGTCGAGGATCGATGAGCGGAAGGAGAGCGGCGACCTTGGCTGTGCGCACCGATCGACCCGGTGGATTTCCAAGGAAAACGTATCATCCCTGGCCCGAAGACACCGTACTCCGATCTGGGGGTTGAAATACGACGTAAACAAACGGTTCTGGGACACGAGGACAATTGTGTAACGTTTTAATAGAGTCGCGCGCAGAACGCGTTCGATTTCTGCGACGGAAAGCTGATCTCGACCTCTCCAACCTTCGCGATGAAAATAGAAATGGGGATACGAAAATTCGACGAAGACGCTCCACGAACGACGCAATATGGCGACAGCTTACGAAACCGCCATGGCTTTCTTACGAACCTTTTTTTCGAAACAGGTATACAGAGCATTAAGAAAATCAATTCATTAAAAAATAACGAAACAAAGTATCAAATATGAAAGCTTCGCGCTATTAATATTGTCTCGATATCGTTCAAATATGCATACTTGTCGGAAGAAGCCATCATCTTAGTACAATTTTTATTGAATATATTATGGTAGTCAAAGTGTTAAGCGTACGTTTCGGGAAGAGAATAAAGGATTTGTATAATTGAATTGTACGCAGTTCGTCGACGATGAATAATGCAGAGCAGTTTTTTTTCTCCTAGCGATTGTTTCGCCGCAGACCTTGATGGCGTTTATTAAATAATAAATCGAATGGGGATCTGCAGAAGAGGCTAAGTTTGAATAGTTAAACGGCTCGTGTACGCTGTCAATATTGTATTTTTCAATATTCATCGTTTCTCGAATATGTCGCTCGGCATGTCGATCGTTTCCGCGATCGAAGAGTCGCGAAGGAAATCACGAATCACGTATCCTCGAGTCATTGGATTATGCTAATGCCCCGTTCCCTACGTATACACGATCAACTGGGACCTGTGTCGGGCAGACGGTACATCTCTAGCGAAACTTTTCAACGATACGATGTTTCGTTACGAGGAAAAAGAGCTTATGGAGTTAGGGAATGGAAACACTTTGGGAGAAAAGAAAATGGTACTTCGTGAAATGGACTTATTAACTGGTGAAGCCTTGGGTGGATTTGTTTACCGTGACAGTCGCGGAATCATTCGTGGAAACGACCGTGCCTCGTCATCCCATGAAAAAACTCCGATGACGCCATTGCACATAATTCGTGGAGCTTGTAAACGTCAGAAATTGGCTCTCGTTGTTTATCGTAAATTTAACAGCCGTTTCTACGCCGTTCGGTAACCTTTCCTTAGAAAAGAAATATGTGAGATAATAAAAATTCTCGGTCAGTATCTACTTTTCCTCTATTCACTCATTCTCGTTAATCTGCATCCATTTTCTCGATTACTCAAGTCCCAAATCTTTCTCCTCCGATTCACGAGCTTCTCATTTCCCAAAACATCTTCCACCATAAAGCTGGGAAAATAGCACGGAAGCAGTACTCCCTGAAATCTCTTTCGAGTCGGTCGACAACCAATGATCGCTGGAATGACTGTGAACGACTTCCTGTTTGGTAGCGGGGATCTTTTTCCGGTGAAAAGTGTGCGGGACGGCGGCGGAGGAGCATCTATCAGTTTTCATCGGAGGAAATTGAGGGGCATAACAATCCTGGAGAAGATCGTAGAGACGTCCGCTGCGGTCGAGTTTTACGAGGGCTATTAAGTTATGCAAATGGCCCCCGATGTTTGTCGTGCTCGGTCGATCCACTCTTTCCGCGTATCATCGATGCCGGATAACGTAAATTTTCGATGGTCGACCCGTTTTCATCGAGCAGAAGGAATTTCAGCTCGCTTTCCTTGCTTCGCGATCCTCTCTTTACTATCACCGACGCACACCTGGGGGAAGCCGAATCATTCTGCCTTACCCATAAATTATTATTCAATGCCTGTTTATTTCTATTCCTCTTGCCATCCCGATAAGTCTGAGCCATAGAGAATTTAACATTGCCCGCAGTCTCGTGTCTCAAATTCAGTCAAGTGTTATCGATTTCCAATCGATGGAGCTTCCCAATTAGCAGCAGCACTGTTTTCTCAGCAAGAGTGCTCTCCAGTTTCCAAT
This sequence comes from Calliopsis andreniformis, assembly GCF_051401765.1. Lineage (NCBI taxonomy): Eukaryota > Metazoa > Arthropoda > Insecta > Hymenoptera > Andrenidae > Calliopsis > Calliopsis andreniformis. Next base: position 13,694,742 of record NC_135063.1, read on the forward strand.
AACCCTAATTATAATAAATTCAGCTTCGGCGGAGGCCATGTCCCACGCGAGTTTCCCAAGTAAAAGGAGCGCTGTAAAAGAATCCACGGTGTTGGAGCAAGCAAATGTTAATCGACCGCCGCCAGTTTCAAGGAGAACCGATTATAATTGCTTCCTCGATCCACCTCCCTCTTCTCCCCCTCGCCATTCAGCGAGACGTTATCGTGAGACACGATTGATTACGCGAACGCTTCCGCGAGGTGACTTTTCGCACGAGGGAAAGCGAGGGAAGGGAAAGTGGCTGGGGAGAGCGAGGCGTGCCGACTGAAATCTTGCACCCCTTGAACAAACTCGATAACGTCGATTCCCTTAAGCGGAAAATTAAAATCGCTGCCCGCCAATATTAGCACGTCCCGATGGATTTTACGCAGGGAAAACTGATAGTTCGGAGGTGGCTGTCTGGAACGCGAGTCGATCTGCGTAACTATAAGCTTGTTGATCTTTATTCATCCCCTGACGAACCCCTCATCATTCTCCGCCGAGATGGAGAATGGTAATTTTGATAGCAGCTAGAGTTGATACACTTTTTCCTCTCGATCCATCGCATAATATAAGTACATAAATAGTCTGGTCCATTTCATCCTTAATTACCACCTAATCTCTTTCAAATCCCCCAGAATAAGGATCCTCCGCCACTATGTCACGCTCGATAGCGTTCTCTCATCATCGCTAGCGTGAAAAAAAAAGCAAGAACGTGATGGAATCAATATTGCAGCGAGGGAGTGCGAAAAGGGGAGAAGAATATCAGGGTAGACGCGTAAACAAAAATTCCCTTCGGCCGGATGCGATGGTCCCCGAGCGTGGGGGCAAAGAATAATGGAGGAAGCGTCGACGCGGCCTCGGTAACCCAGGATAAAATAATTCCAGCTCCATCAGGAAGCTAATCTCAGGAGGGTTAATCAGTGACGAAGGTCGAGATGGCGGGCAGAGCTGACTCTCCAGGCAGTAAACTTATTCTGCGGGCGTGCCAACTTCAAAAAGGAGGGGGCGTCTGTGTAATTACCGAGACTGGACGAGACCTGGTGTCCCCGAGGGGCATCGCGACCAAGAGACTATTGCTGACCCAGAGGGGGACCCTCCTCGGATCAGAGCCTGTCCAGCCTCTAACGAAATTCCGCGCCAGACGAAAGGGAAACCCCTTCCCGATCCACTTGTTTTTCCGCGGACGATAATTTATGGGGTGGAGCGTAGCGAATGGTCGATAACAAAAACTTGCGAACGTAAATTGACCGAGAAAATCGTGCCACTCGGCTGATAACGAGACCCTGTCGAGGAAGGGGTGCAGATAAAGGAAGAAGAATGTTTCGCGCGATGGTGAGTGAACGATTCCTGTTAGCCGAGGCCGGAAGTAGCTGCGAAATTTGTTTTCGTTAAGACTCAACGGTAGAGGATTACTGTTGGGATCTACTGTAGCTAGGGATTTAGCGCTACTGATTTCAGGAAAGCGCGAGGATCTACTTCAAGTGATTCTACGTGATAAAGATAGCGAGGTAGAATGTCTTTGTTGCTTCGAGATTAAGCACAGACTCTGTATGGATATTCTGTAGACGAAGTAACACGCAGGGAATATTTATTCTTCCTGTTTCCTTCGATGAAGAATTAAAAATTAGGAACTAGGTTCTAACTTCTTCTTTTTCTCTTTCAGTGAAAACCTATGGAGTTTACTGCTTTCGTGTGTACAGACAATTTTACGAAAAATATACTCAGTTGCCATTGTCAGAGGGTACCATTTAGTGACTCTGCACGTTTGCAAACTGTCCCACGCGACAAACTATCGGAAACAATGCATGTTACCATTATGTCGACATGTTGAATATCGTCGTTGAATAACAAGGACGCGACATTACGTTATCTGGAATCTGGTCGATCTCGGTCGCAGACAAAAAGGCGGAAGCGAGGAGGAAAAAAAATTGGAGCCCGCATCTTGCCGACTGTCAGGCATGCCCGCAGACGCCGATGTTTATTTCATTGCAAACGTTATGCGTTCACCGAGGCGATTACATCATTACGGAAATGAATGTTTCCGATTCGAAGCGTACTACGCAGCATCGCGCCGAATCGCGTAACATTCTTGCGTTCCACCGCAAGAAATTCTGTTTCGTAAGAGAATTTCCGCTTCGAGGCCTGTCCTTGCTGACTTATTTCGTAGTGCAATCGCTTGGTACTCTATGTCCATCTGTACGATTTGAATACCTAATTATTTTTTGAGGTTTTAGAGTTTTATGGACAGTGGCGATCGCGGTTTTCATTCATCGTTACTCCAGGTGGTGAGCGGTATTTTTGCGAAGTAATGCTTGTTTGACTTTGGATTTGCGTCAAACTTCTGTACACGAAAGGTTATTTAGCATGCATGGTAGTTCTAAAATAACTTCTAACAGTTTTAAGTCGTAGGCGAAGTCGTAGATGAAGTAATACTAGTGTTTAGACAGGAGTTTCACTTGCCAATTTTTAATATTTCATGAAGTGGTTTCGAAGTCTTTATGGGTAGCGTATATACTTGGAAATTCTTTGGAATTCTTTCTATTTTCTTTTACAATTAGTCTTGTTTCTGTTAAGTTGGGGTCGAATTTGCAACGAGTCTTTGGAACGTAATAATTATTACATAACTTCGTTCCCCCAGAACAGACTGACTATAAGAACAGTGTTCACCGATCGATATGCAATATCACGATTTATGCAAAGTAACGAGCAAATTAAATGATGCTGTTTGAACGTTGAAATAACAGAGTAGAGAGTCTCGTTGATATCCTATGCATACTTTTCATAAATATTAGAAGAATATTCCTCGAAGAGGCTTTTAAATTAGCGTCTTTATTAGTGTCAAAGCATTATAGGTGGGAGAGACTATTTTTTCGGTAGATATCCTGCCTTTGATAACGAAGCGTTTAATTGAAGTTGGTTAACGATCATGCATAATGCATAGGAGATTAAAAGGCAACTCAATTTAGCCATATTCTCCGATGAACGTAGGAATAATTACTAGTTCTGTAATATTTGTGCACATTGATTAAAGAAAGAGGCACTCGGTGCAACAACGTAGGACGCAGTACTCAAATAATTGAATTGAACCAGTCGTGTCGCCCACTCGATAGATCGTAGACGACCGTTGTATACAGGGTCGATTATATGTAACGTTACACATTACCAGGGGGAGGTTTAATTAACTTGGCGAACGCGGGCGTGCAAACGGCGCACGAGAGCCTTGACCACGCGCCACCTGCCATTCAGTCGGCCGCGTGCTCGTTTCCATCGAGTATTACGCGCAAAACAGTTGACACCGATTCCCTGGACGCTTATGCGCGTACATTATCTTCAGGAAGTAAACCGTGCTCTCACATTTCTCTAAATCCTTGAAAATCTCTCGAATCATCCTCAATTCTCTTTTTTCTTTAATTTTATTTATTCCACATATTTCTTTACTTTCCCCCAAATCCACAGGAAACCCAAATGATTCATAATATCCCTTTCGATTAAATCTCTGCCCCTAATCGAAGTAATCTACTCTTCCTTACACCGAAAGTCATATCTGCTCCTAAAGTGGGTCAATTAAAATTTCAAGACGTACCGAGCGATTAAAGGAAATTACGATAAGGAGGAGTGTACTTATCTCCCATCCTGTCGCTCTATTGTCCACCTTTGGCGAGGCTTCAGGCAGCGGTAAACGGTGGACATTTTCGGAGGGCAACACGCGAGCTGAGGCTGATAGGCGGCGCGGAGGCACGCATCGGGTCAGGCGGTTGACCAAGGCGACTCGAAATGCGACTTCCGCTCGCGTATGGTCTCGCGTGCGAACAATCGATCTTATTTCACCGCGGTGCGTGCATTATCTGCCGGAAGTGAGCCATACGCCGCTGCTTTTCCCTGGATTTGCGAACTGGAAGGGCTAGATAACCGTATCGGTGATCCGTCGCCGCTTTTCACCGCCAACAGTTCTTATTCCAGCCACAGGATCGTCGAAGAACGACTTCCAATGACTGGGGAAGTGTGTTAGCGTACCATTAATCCTTCACAATTAAATTCCGCGATCCTCGAGAATTAAAGCTACCCTTTTCGTTCAATTACCTTTGGAGCAGCCATTTAATTAATATATCTAGTAAAATTGCTGTATAAAAAGGCATCCATTCAATCCCAAAGAAGCTGTCTCGCGTCCCCAGTCGCAACGATCAAAAGAAAAATTAAACAACGAGCAGCTTCCATAGACAGTATTGTCTCCCTTCAAAGAAACATTATCTCCTCGCGAGGCGCTCTCCAACGATTCCGCTTCCGATCTTCGACGCGATTCCACCTTTTGTCCCAGACAAAGAGCGGAAACGAAGGAGAAGCACCGCTGGCCGAAGCGTCCAGACGAAAAACGAGGAAAAAATCGTGACGAGAAAAGCGTCAGGGAAAAAGGCTCCTCCTGAACCGAGTTTCTATTAGCAGAAAAGCAACAGCAATTGCTTATTTACTGTTTTAACGAGGTTTCTACGCCGCGGACACACGCAGTGTTCTCTAAGCATATTATTCCTGTCCCACGAGATGTCACCTGGAATCCATTGGGGGCAATGCTTTCCAGGAGACTTCTCCTAGGATACGAATGGTACAGGAGGGATGTTAGTATCGGAGACGAAAACACGTCGACCTCGGTCACGTATTCGACCGCATTGATCGTCGCTCACGGGTAATCTTATTTTCGACGCGACGGTGTACACATCCGAGAGGAAAGGAAGGCTGCGGAAATACGTCAATCGGGGATGCTAGCTGCGGGAAAGAGAGTCGGGAAGTGAGGGAAAAGATGTGGTCTCGGGCCGACTGGTCGAAGGCTGATTAAACGCGATCCACCGCCTCGTGAAATCCTGCTTCCTGTTTCGGGGAACGTCCCGCGCGTGGTGTCTGCCATCAGGACTCCTCCAGGAGTGTACGTGCCCCTCGGGAAATATTGACGAACACGGTGGTCTGGGTAATTGGCTTCACTCGAGGAAAGCCTTTGTTTCTTTCAGAGTGTCTTAATTATTTGATTCTTCTTACCCCCTGGCTCCTTCCTTCGACGATCTCACATTTGTATTCGATGGACCCACTATTCAGAGGAATTCAGGCTTGAAGAGGTCAGCTGAGTCGCTAATTTTCTGCTTCTGTTGGATTTTTATCTCGACTACTTGTAGTAGTAGACGTATACGCTACTGTACACAAGTATTTGTGCATTTTCACATTACTGGGAATGCATGAAACACACTATCTAATTTATGCTAACTGATAGGCGTTAGGTACCACCTCTGCTAAAAAGTTTTTGACCAAACGCAACCATACAAAGTTATTTAAAAATACTATGATTTTTGGAAATGTAAAATACTACCTCGCTATACTCATCTAACATTCCCATATGTTTTATATTCCAGGGAGTAGCAAATATTATTCTTATCAGTACTTGTAAGCCTCATATAATCGTCTGAGATCTGTAGGCAAAACTATACTATAGAATCTTACTTGTATCTCAGGTATGTGAGTAATATAAAAGTATCCAAATACTTGTACACAGTACTGCTTATACATGTACTTCTTATATTAGGTTATCGTTAATGGATGCAAAGTTACCGTTTCCCGATCATCGGCTTCCTACTTTCCTCGGTTATCTGTCTTCCATTTTCCAGTGCAATAAAATTCAAAGTAATATGGGCATGCGGGCAATATCCTGCACTTCGATTTTTATTTCCTGTGTAACTGTTAACAGCTCTAATTTGCTCGTGTTTTCTCTGCGGATGCAGGAAGACCAGGGGAATTGAGTAACTGCATTCGACGGAATGTTTTCCAGCGGGCCGCCGCGAACAATATTTTTATTCGGTCGTCGGAGGGTCGAGTGCACGCGCGAGTCGACGGACCTTCCTGTCGGCTGAAACTGCTCGCCACAGAGTTTTCATTCATGGCTATAAATATGAATGAACACCGGCAGACGTCGAAACGAGTCGTCGACCTTTTTTCGGTTTCCCGTGTAACGTTGCCCGCCTATTTATAGCTGTCTTGTCGCGCTGCCACTGATAAAGCGTGAAAAAAGGAATGTAATGAACGAGGTGACTCCGGGAATCATTTTTATAACTCTCTGCTAAGTCCCAGCAAGTCGGCACTGATTCCTTGAACGAAGTTAAGAGGAGCTACGAGGTTAATCGCCTCTCCATTGTTTACTGGCGGTGGATTGTTTTGAAACTTTCAAGGTGACCTTTCTTGCTCTCTCCAGGGTCACTTGGAATTCCTTTGACGATAACAGTGATATTGTAGATTTTTTGTAGCCTGTGTCGTATCGTACTTTTTCTTTATGCAATTATTAAGTGGGTACAGAAGGTGGAAGAAGATCAAGAATGAACGAAAACCGTCTTCGTTGCCTCGTCTTATTCAGCTGTACAATACCTACTTAGGCACACAATAGTAGATATAAGTACACGTTTCTGCAAATACAAGTCTCGAAGCATATCTCTAGCGCTAGCTACTCGCGATTTTGCTGACGACCGTGGGAAGAAAACGTGTGAAGTTATTGAAAAGCGATTGAATGGTCCACGCGACTAGCCTCTAGTCAGCTGAGTAAATAAACAATCTTTGGTCGAGGTAGAAAAAGTGTGTTACAATATCCACTTTTTTTATTTTGAATCCCCTGAGTTTATGGAGCAGCCTTCTCAGGACTGTGCATTCGATTTTGAAAGTAGCGAGCAAGCAAATTGAAACACGTCAAATAAACACGAACATTGTAAGCCCTCCCAGACAGGAAAATATTTTGATGGTTGTGTAACGCGAGACGACGAAAGAAACTGGCGCAGAATTATACGGAATGAACAATATTTTCATCAGGAGGAATTTTTACGCCTGGCATAAAGAGAAATCGTTTTCCGAGTACTGTTTGTCAACTGTGAATGACGAAATCGGGGACACAGGAAAATTCGATGCTTATTGTTTCCCTGATCGCTCAAGGATCTCCATTCTGCGGCGTTTCGTCATTATCCTCCGACAATTTTGTTTTCGTCGTGCAAACCATCGATGGATCGCCCTCCAACAGCTCCCACTTTTTGCTTCCTCGAGCGCAATTTGCTGTAATAACCGCGACACGGCAAACGACGCACTCCCGTCGAGTTTTGCTAGTAATTAATGCTTAAATAATACCGCGTACACTTGGCGCCAGCCGCGAATTCGAATTTTACGTAATCATTTAATGGCCGCGCTGGTAATTACACGGGACGATGATACGCGTAATTTGAACGATCGTTCGAGGCGACAATGCCGATCCATCCTGTATCACGTGCCAGAGAGATATTGTAATTACGCGATTCGATCGATCGAAGGGTGCTCCTTCGGCGACTCGTTCGCGTTTCCAGCTGGCGACGTAGAAAGAAAGCCCCTCGACGTCCTCCTCGAAAGTATATACCGACTGACAAGGCAAAACAGTTACGTGACACCGTTACGTAATTAGGATTTACCAGGTAACATTGTTATTGTTTGCGCGAGCCAAGTACGCCGCGCAGAAGACCACCTCGATGGACACTGGAATTATTCTGCGTTCTACATCCAAATCTTCGCACCTGCCCCGATCCAAAGGCGATTGGAATTGCAAAACGAACGAGTCTTTTCTGTATTTTTAGCTACTCGGTTTATTTTTGCGCAGTCATTTGCTATTCAAAAGGTCATCCTTCCGAACAGTTTTTTTCTTTCGTTTTCGATTCCGAAAATGTAGCACGAACCTCTGCCGAGGAGATTGTAATCTCCAAGATTCGAAGTTCTCGGAAGGAGCAGTGAACGACATCGATGCTACAAATAGAAGGATTTGCAATCTCCTTGGAAGTGCCTGAAGATCATCGAAGAAAGTATCTACCTGTGCCTCGAGAAGATTGTCTTTGACCTTGTAACTTCAACGTGACCCGCACCTGCGTGCAGGATACCTACAATGTCACTCGTCTATAAATAGCCAGTCATATGGAATTTCCTATGCGTTAGAGTTAGTTATTTACGTCGGCGCCGATGCAAGATGCAAGCGCCTTTCTTCCAAGAAGTCTGCGCCATTACTCGCCAACCTGCTCGACGGCGAGGAATGAATGCGTGTACGCTTTATTATTAGCGGATATGTACGAGCTGGCGCGTTTATTCAATGAGCGTGAGATATTCGCTGTGGCAGCAGGTAGGGGTTCCCATTCTTCCTCGCTATGGTCAAATATTTGACGAATACAATTTTACTTGCATGGAAACCAAGGTAAATGTCCTAATACCCGAATGCTTGAGGTGTCAATTGTGCTAGGAAGTGGACAACCTTTTTAGGTAAGTATTAAAAAGGCATTTGAATAGCTCTTCAGGAGTTGAATATACTTCTACTATTTTATAACACTATATTTCCAATTTTAAAACAAAATTGGCGCGAGTATTCAGGTACTGGGACTATTACCTTATTTCTTACGTATGGTATTTATAGACAGGAAATTCGCGTAGGTTTGGACGCGACAAAATTGGGCCTCTGCGAGCAGACTATTACGCGATCTGTGCCCGAGGATAATACTTTCGCCCATATTTCACGCGCGACGCCTATCGAGGTGTGCCGTGACTATTCACGGTGGCAGCCACGACAACACGATTATCGAGCCGACTTTGAGAACCGTGCTGATAACAACGACGATATCGGCCCGCGTTACATGAGCTTGTGTAACAGCGCGCTGCGCCGAGATCGACACCCTGGATGGTTCAAGTCGCAGAAACTATGGCTGTTTTAATAGCACTGCCTCGAAAACTAGTAGTAAACTGAAGTAATATTGATTCGATTAAGCGTAGTAACGATGTGACACTAAAGGTACCTTGAACTTCAACATTATGTCTCTAACTATATTAAATTCATAACAAAGTCAAGTCACCAGTGGCGAAAGTTCACGTTCTATAGCTTTCTCAGTTCCCCCAGTTTCTTTCTGTGAATTATTCATCAACCACAGTTGTCGAAAAAACTGTAGTTCCTATTAATCCGCTGTCCCTTGATTCAGAAACTAAATATATTGCAGAAATCGGTTCTAAATTCCGTAATAGGAAATCTGAATCTAAATTTAGAACAGGAAAGCAGCAAAAATACTACACGAGCACAGAGTTATGACTAGTTAACGAGGAATGCGCGGCACCGACCCGTTACGCTACGCTCTGACCCATTCTCATGTTTACCAACATCAGCGTTTCGCTTCTATCATGAATGAAGCAGGGCATTAGACATTCCACTGATTGATCCGCGTCTAGTACCACTATCTCAGCCGATAAAATCGCGAAATCGCAAGGTGCCCTCGCTCCAAGACGACGAACACACGCTCGGCGCATAATACGGGCTGGTAAACAGCTCTGGGATCCTCTGCAAACAAGAATCGATCTGCGCATCGCTCGGTGAACTTCGAGACTTCGAGACTGCTCCGTCGTATCATTGAAAAACGAACTCCGCGTCTGAATCGATGGCCGCGTGAACTTCGACCGATCGGCTGGTTGTTTCTTTCCGCTGAGGAGCAGCGTAGCTGTTGACATTCGCGTCGTTGCTGCTCCGTTTCGACAACAATCCCATGCAATATCGTCGCACCGCTCACGATAATCCCTCGTGCAACGGACGATAGCGGCGCGACGACCGCTGGGAATCGATGCAGTTGCATCAGGATGCATCGGGGGTACGCGAGGTTGCGCAACGCCGAGTATCGAGCCGCCTAGCGAGCTTACCGCGCGCGAACGATTGACAACTGCGTTTCACTGGGCCCTGGCAGAGGCACAGAGATGCAACGAGATAGGAGAATCGAGCATGCACTTGTTTTAGAGCTGTGCACAGTTTCGAAGAAGAATGAGGCGTGGACCTCGCTGGAGGCCACAGCGAATTGATTCGGTTCTGTGCCATTCCGTGGCACGTGGGCGGCTGGTTATCAAGGCAGAAAATTTGTAATATGTTGACACTCGAGGCAAATGTTCTGCCATGACATTGAACGCGCTAACGTGGACTGCATTTCAGAAATGAATAATTTAGCGTTTTTCTAAACAATGCGCATGCATAATTTCGTCAACTTAAACGTGTTACCTGCCACACTGTATTTATTGCCAGTGTTATCACTGCGTCCGCGGTGCATTTATTTTTGGGCACAGATATCCGAGCGCGATTCTACGTTCGTTAACGCCGTTCTTTACCAATCAGCTGTCAGTCGTAATGACATAAGTAAGTCTGAAACCGTGTGTGAGTGACGGGGCATTAAAAGGTGCCAACACGTGACTGCCAAATTTACGACTGCGCTATATCTCTTCCGCCGACTACGCGAGCCCGTCTGCCATCCGAATCGATTCTTTTTCTTCGTTGCTGCGATGGGGGAAACGTGTAATCGCGCGATTACAGTGCGCGCCTCTCGTTGGAGGACTGTTTTGCATCTCTCGATGGCGTTGCACCGCGGAAATCAATCGTCCGGGGTGAAAACACCGATTAAATCGTCGATGAGACATGCCTGGGCGAGCTGCGTAAATATTTACCGCGACGACGATGGTCTTTAACCCTTTCTCGTATGTACACTAGCCTCGATATGAGTGCGACTTCTCAGAAATATCGCGAGTGTCAACAGATTCAGAGGGAAGTCGATTGACGATAGTTATTGGATCGTAATCGAGGACAGAGCTAAAGCGTGGATCTAATTCACATGAAACTCGAACTATGGTATTACTGTACACGTAAATCGAAACAATCCATAACAAGGCATATCCATTCCGAGGTCATCTATTATGCAGCTGTTGACATCCTGAACTCACGAGGCATCAATCATCCTGCAACGTGTGTAAACACACAAAGGCCCATTGACTTACAAATTCAAGCGTCGAGGATCACGAAAACTCCAGCCGTACGTTTCTTCGCGATTTTTCCTTCTCTTCAATGAGCCATAGCAGTCTTTAAAGCTTGTAGCCATCGTTCCTTCGCATCCAAAAGAACCCTTTATTTCCAATGCAGACGTGGCTATTAATAACCGTAGTAAGCATCGATATGGTATTAGATGAAAAGAAGATGCGTCAGCTAAAATTAGTTATTGCACAGTATCCTCAGTCTAGGGTTATCGCTGTTCAAACGTGCGGCTGCGTTGGAATAAGTGTTTGCTATGTTGAAAAGCGTTTCATTGGAAGTTAATTAAGAACCTGGCGGAGCGATTCTATAATTATCCTAGAAATCAATCCTGTAACCTGGAAATCTAATACTGTATCTCTTCTCGGCCGAGCTGAAATCGCGGCAATTAACGATCGAGATCAACTCCTCACCACTATCGATAAATTATCGGGTTAGATGAACGTGAACGTATTTCATAAGACAGCCGTCCGGTTATTACTATCGATTGCCGTAACAAGCGTTACGCGGATCATCGGATAAGATTCCTGGATGCAACCTGTCGTTCTACACGGCTGGAAAAAACGACCGATATAGAGGGCGGAACGTCGATGGGTATTCGCTTCGTTCATCGAGGGTCCAACACTTCTGCCACCCGCCGCAATCATCGCTGGAACGCTCGCAATTTGACCAATATTACGCAATACAGTGCAACTGTACTAGCCCGCGGCGTCGCCTTAAATGAGAAATTCTTGTCCACGTTTCGCATTCTTTTCCAACTACCGAATAGCGAGCATCAGCGGCATGGGATATTTTACCTATCGCCAGGATAATGAGGACCATCGATATTCGATGTTTCCCATGCAAAGATCGTGGCTAGAGAATTCAGGAAAATTTTTATATACGAGGACACTCGAACTCATTGATAAACTTTCTTTAAATGTCTTTCTTACAAATCCTCCTGTTCGTAGTCAGTGTTTTGAATGATTTTGAAACGTGGTTAGACGGAAGAAGAAGAACCTATATGTCAGAGTACCTGAAGAAGCGAAAGTCTAAGAGAGGAGATACTCAGAAAAAGAACAATCATTCATAAGCGCCAGACGAAGCGAGATCCTTCGTCTCGTTCTTCCTTCCCAGCTGTCCCTCTCTACGTATCGATTCCAAGAAACAGACCCAGCGTTTTTCTACTTCGCGTAAAGTGCAGCGCCAGCAGAAAAAAACAGGTCCTGTCTTCGGAGCCTCGCGGAGGGGGACAGAGCACAGACGCAGGGAAGAATAAGCGAGACGGAGAAGCGCACTTCCTCTTCCATTGACTGACGGCTCGTCGCGTGGACAGCGTCGATCGTTTCTTGCTGACTCGCACTCTTTTTTTCTCTCAGCCTCAGCAAAATCGCTGGCGAGCCGTGTAGTTCTGAGAAATGCCCGAGGCTTGTAGCGAGACTGTCGTACCGCGGAAAATCAGGCTTACAAGTATTTCCGTGTCTCTTAATGACTAATTACCTGTTGTCTAACTAATTACTGAATTATTGTTTTTTATTGAATCTAGTGTGTTTTAGCGATTATTTTAAGGCGATTTATCTGCTTCGTAAGATCAGTAGAGACGGTACCGATTTTTAATATCGAATTGGAGTTTTGTTAATGAGTCTTTGTTAAACGTCGATCGAAGGTAAACAATCGATTAAAGACAACAGGTCGCGGCAATAAGACGCATGTACGCGACGTTACGTCATCTCGTCCCGTTCTTGGGGCCATTCTTGAGCGATCGCTCCGCTGCACTTTGATCGTCGGGGGCCGAGAATTATACGATGGCCGCGTAATTTCGTATTCCCTTGAAAAAGTAAGGAACTTCGCGATGCCCGTTAAACGACCTGTCACCGCTCGATCGTGTCACCTTTTGTTCCATTTCCTCCGCAGGAAAATAAAGCGGGTCGAACTGTGCTTTTCCACCAGACGCGATGCTACGCAGTTGCATTCCACTCCATGGGGGTTTCCTTTGGAACATTTCCTACTGCGGTTTTTCTTGTCGCTGTTCTTCCTGTGAACACAGTACAATTTTCATGACACGGATCAACGCCGCGGTAAGAAGCACGTAAATCGAGCAACTCATTCGCCAAATTGATCGAGTCTACGAGACAAAAATATTTAGGTATTTTAAGCATCTATCTGGTTCTATTCGTGGTCCACGAGAAAACTACTGAAAAGCATTAAAGACACGGATTTCCAGGGGACCTCTCATGGGACACGAATAATACGTACTCTGGCACTAAAATTATAGAAAATTCAGAAACCGGAGATATTCACCGTGACCTGTGACCTGAACGCTTTCCAGGGGACTTCTCATGCGACACGAATAATAGGTACTTTGACACTAAAACTTCAAAAATGTCAAAAGGTGGAGATAATCAGTAACCTAAATAGGTACTTCTGTCGACCAGTCTCGCAATCATGTTTCAGCAGAGACTTAGCCACCTCCAATGCATCCCACCCCAGGTACAGAAACTCAGCTTAGGGGATTGCAAACGCACAGAGCGCCAGTTCCGCTAGTCTAATCATGGCTCCTCGTGTCTCGCCGCGTCGGCGCGCGGTGCTGGGCCTCCGATAAAATAGAAAATAGGCTCGATAAGAGGAAAACGGCTTCCCAAGCGTCTATTTTTAACCCGTGCGCGGCATTCGTGGATCGAGCGGGATCGCCGCCAAGAAAACGGCCGCCTCGCTAAGGCCTAACGCGCATTTCAATACGTAACCGTTCGTACGTGGTACCTGTCTGTCGGCGCGGGAATCCCGGTTATTTACGTGTAGGTACGCGGGCGAGACCAGCGCGAACGCGACCTCTAGGCTGACGAGAGGCGGCCGTGTCCGCGCTCCGCTCCGAATCGGCCGGGCAAAAACATGGAAGTAGGCCAGATAGTCGGCGAACCAGGCCCTCCCACCCTCCCCTCGCCCCCCGTCTAGATATTGCGACGCAATAATTCACCGTAAACTTTCGACACGCGGGGACAATTTGCGCCGAGCGGAGCGGAGCCGACGAGACACCGCTTCGGTTCCTCCGTTCTCCCGCCTCTTTGTTACCGCGACCTCTCCTCTCTCTCCCCCTCTCCTCTGACGACCTCTTTGAGATTGTCTTTCCTCCCGCGGATCCTCCACCTGGAGAACACTCTTCAACGACGTCGCGATGCTACCGAAGGCTTCGTGCTGGTCCCTGACGCGAACAACGGCCACTTGGTCCTCTGGCTCTTAGAGTTGCCACACGAATTCCCTCCTTGGGTGTAGTGGGGGAAGGAATAATGGGCCCCTCAGGCCCATGCTTCCCTTTCTTATGAGTACTGCCCACGCAGCGGACTTATGTCGTTATGGAGATGCACGATGCTATAAAGATAGCCTATACATGACAGTATATGTGACAGACCATGTAGTGTCTCTATTGGTCTCGATGACTATGCGAATGACAGGGGGAGAACCACCGAGTGCACGTGTCTTCTGGCTTGGACAGCTCTGTCCCATACTGCTCGACTATGGAGAAAGGAAGTAACTACAAAAAAATGTGTAACTAAGTTTCCTTCATCTTTGGATAATTTTGAAAGCTGCCTCTTGTTTTAGTGCAAAGTAGCAGTAGCATATTTTTATTAAACCCTACTCTTCTCCATAGTTGGGACTTATAGTATTGCATCCTTATGATGTTACTCGAATCTAGGGCTTAGATCAGCCAACAGGCACCCATTATTTTTTCCCTTGTCTCTCAATCTTTCCTAGTATACCCAAGGTGGGGGATTCCTGTAGCAACTCTGGCTTCCAGGATGGTGCATACGCGAGCTCATATCGAGAGAATATTCCTACGGAGTGAGGAAGTCCTGAGAAAGCGACAATTAGCCACGGAGTCTAGACTCTGCTCCCGCCCGATTGCACGAGGCGGTTTTAATATTCCAAGGGTTAGGAACGAGCGTTCCATTGTGAGCGTGCACGCTCGACTGGGCAAGAGAAAGTCGGCGGGGATTTTTGGCGCGCGTTTCTTTCTCGCGCGTGGGAGGGAAATTGAACGAGATCGTTGTCGATGCGACGGCTCAGCAGTCACGACTCGATCGCAAACAAATACCGAATCTGCATTCCCCCCCTGTAGCGTTTCACCCAGGGTCTTCGGCTGCGCTTTCAAAGGATCTCGGAAATGATTCGGTTGCGTAAAGACGGGCAATTACTCGGTGAGGCGACGTGGGAAAGGAAAGGGGCGCGGAAAATTTCCGCGGGCCTTTGTCATCGCGAAATCAGCGGGGTCGTTCGTATTAATTAAATTTAATTGAGCATCGCTTTGGCGCCACCGAGGCACCGGCATTCCTGCGTGTCAAAGGGAGCCGAGCCGTGCCAACGCGCGTCGTTAATCTATTCTCTGGCCGCGTAAGAATGCCTTGGCGACAGCAGATCTATAAATTTTTCCAACGGGGACGCGATCCGAGGGAAATCAAAGTCGTGCCTCGGAACGAGGGCCCTCCAAGATGGATTGTGCCTGTCGGAGTCTAGGGAGCTTTACCACGCGTCATATATTTCTCATGTCCTGATTTCTCGCGATAGACTCGCGTCACGTATACGTGATATCGATAAATCCACGTTCCGCGATGATAACATCAATCGAGCACTGATTTTGAAACGCTGGAGATAGACAAGAGACTAACTCGACCTTTCGATGTTGAAGAATTAATATACCGTGACTGGCCAGGATTCCCTAGGCTTCACCTGTCCCCTCTGTCGTGTCAAACTCGGCCAGCAATTACGTCTAATGGCCATTTAAACCGTCGAAGTTTACGAGCTTCTAACCTTAGCACGTTAACCGTGGAAAAAAAGGCGTAGCTCGTCGCGTGAAAATGCCACCGTGTCGCGCGAAACGGATTCGTTTATTTCGTATTCAAACTGCGGGCGCAGATATGCAAGTAGAAATGCAAAATCGAGGGCGAAAATATACGAGGGAACCGACACGCGCTGAAAAACCACGTATCGGTATCGGTGGAATTATGCAACGCGAGTCGCGAAATTGCACGCGCGGCGGAAAATTAGCCGAGGATCGCGACTAGACTGGCGAAAATTATTCAAGGCTTTGTTTATCCGGGCGATGGTTTAACCTAGTTTCTCTCAACGTTACTCCACCAACGGGGTGGATCGATTTTCGTCCACGTACAAGCAGCCAGAGGACAACAGGACAATCACAATCTTTCCTCTATCCATCCTATCGTTAGGAGAATGTAAGGCAGAAGCCTCAGAACAAATTTATACCATTTCCCATGAATCGCTTTGCGATGATTCACTGGCTACTTGGCTGGCCTGCATAATTAGCGGAGAACGTCATCACGGCAGGAAGAGCAGAATAATTCTGAGCTAAAATAGATTCCATCGATCATAAACGACCCTAGGCGAGTTTATGCGTCCTTAGCCGCGCATTAGCATCGACGTAATTCGCGGATCCGATTGCCACGCTAATGGCGCGAACGATTCTCTGAAAAGCAGCAGAGAGCAATTGACACGTGTAAACAGCGGCTCGCGTTCAAAGTTTGCAATGAAGCACAGCTCGTCGAATTCCCCGACGAGTAGCTATGTCGTACTGTGTCGTACCAGTGCTAATTACCGTTCTGCGCAATTCCTTTTATGTCGCCACGAAGGTACTCGGAGGAGCATTCAAATTGATTGCAAGGCCAATTAATTAAATCCCGAAGATGGGGCTGTAATTGTGATGTTATTGGCGCTGGGAGCTATTACAGAATACCTTGGAATCTGCAACAACCTATTGCATACAGAAATGTAGGAATATAGGAACTGCATATTGGACTTCAATATACGAACTCAAATTTCCTTCTAGGGATCTCGATGTTTGGTTCAATTTTCACAGGCACAGTCCTTCAGAGTAATCAAGAATCTGCTCTGCAGAGCATTTATATATATATACTATTTATTATTTCTTAAGTACCCTGGATTTAATACACCAAACTCAAGATTTCATTTTCGTGTTCGCGGAGGTCAGAAGTCAGCACCTCGGAAAGCGCATTCGTGCTCCAATTTTGGAGCAGCCTGTAACAAGTACGTCGCAGAGAGGTAGGCACCCAGTTTATGTAATACCATAGGTATACCTGTCCACGTGCGGCGATGTGTGAGCGCGGTCACACGCGCACCGACACGCTCCGCTCCGCGTCCGCGCTCGCCTAGCTGCGCACACGGACACGAGCGTCGCGGTCTCGCGCACGCGAGCCCGAGCCGCGAGAACTGCGCCGCGACCTACTTGTCTAGGCCACTGTGTCTGCGTTTCTATATGCAGCCTTATGTTTTCTGTGAAATTCACGTCGGCCAACGCGCGATGCGGAATCGCCTGGCTCCCGAACCGACGCCTCTCAGACTTTCTTCGCGGATTCCGCCGAATCGTCGGTCCTCGACGAAACGGATACACTCTTGCCACGTAATCGACAGCTACGTAACTCCTCAGGGACGTTCGTCGACTTAATAATAATAAAACTGCATATTTTCATCGAGTAAGCCTGATAGATTCTCAAGGCGCTGGGATTTAATGAGTTAACGCGGACGTGTGAAATAATAGCCTTTGGACCACTAGGCCTTGAACTTTAGAGGCACCGAGACCAGCGTCAAATTTGTCGGTGTTGGATTTAAAGATCCTTGGATTCTGAAGTCTAAGAGGCGAGAGATTTATGCGTACCAATAGTACAGAAGGTTTACGTAGCCTAGTAAAGAAGAATACAAGAGGTCGTGAGAAAACCTCGACCCAATGGACGTCGTCGTGACGGTCCACTTGCTGTTTTGAAATGAAATTGCGCCTAAGCATCCTGCCTCGTCGACTGCCACCCTCCCTGTACCTGCTACCGTCCCTCCACGCTCAGAATCTTATCCCGATTAATTGTCACGCCAAACGGCGTCGCACGAGAACCTGGTGACCTGGTTCCCCGCGAAAACACGATAACCTGCTTGCGAGCGATTACACGTCGGTCGTTTGGTTAGCCACGTAGGCTGCAGATGCACGAGGCAAGAAAGAAGCCTAGCAAAGGGTCGAATTTTCGAAGAAACCCCGCTGTCAGGAAGTCGTAGTCGTTCCGATCGCGTTCTGGTGTTCCTTTGTTCGCTGCTCGGCCGGGACCTAAACAACAATTAAACTACAGTTACCAGCGCGCTGGATTCCGAGGAATCTGGAACGCGACTGTAAAAAGCAAAGTAAGCGGTGTGTTTCTCTCTCCTCGGCCCAGTCCCGTCGCGTCTCCGTTCTCGATCCTCTCCTTTCTCCTTCCCCCGCCAACCGACGACGGGAGTTCCGCAGTCGATTCCAGGTTGCGAACGTAACGCTCGTGACGGCGATGCGCCCGAGAGGAGGAAGAAGAGGGAAGGACGGAAGGAGAGGGAAGGCTTCGAGAAAGAGGAAACGAAGGATACCTGGACGGGAAGAAAAATCGTCCAAGGAACTCCGCGAGGACGCTGTCGAGAGGGAAGCCGAGAGGGGAGGAGGTCGAGCAGGGAAGGGGTAATGAAACAAGAGTGCTCGAAGAAGAGGGGGCAGGAAGTCGCTGGGGAGGAAGAAAGAGATTCAGGGGAGGTTGCAGGGGGTCAGAGGTAATTTCGGGTCCAGAAGCCAGAGACGAGTCACGGGCTGCTTCCGGTGCTGCAATTTTGCGCAATGCAGTCTGGATGAGCTCCTCTCACGTCCGTCGGCCAGGTCGCGTCGATTCAGGGGATCCAGGCGGCGCTGACGCTCGTGTCTGGCTCTCGCTGGCATAGGTGGGAGGAGGATTTGTTTGTAAACAGTTGGTGGCAAATCGAGTGGCGGCGGATCTCGCGGAGAGCGACGGAGCTACAGGGGACGAGGCTGAGGGAGAGGGGGAGAGAGAGGGGGAGAGAGAGAGGTGGCGACCGCCTTCGACTGGGAGAGCTGGAAGGACGCTGGGACGGGGACAGGAGGGGAGACTTTCTCCCTCCGAGGGTTACGTAACCTGAGCGCGCGGCTGTCGGCCGTCTGAGCGTTGCGGGAACGACCTACTTGACCCACTGTCCCTATGCGCCATGCGCTCGCGGCCTCGCGGATCCGTGCATCGGGGATCGGAGATCCGGGGGATCGGGTCGCGACCAACGCTGCACTCGACCCACTGCCGCGAGACCGGAACGCGACGAGGGTCGTCCGCTCGACACCGTCACGTACGCCTCGATACTGTCACGCCTCTCTTGCTGCCTGCTCCATTCACTCTCTCGCCAAAAAACCCTCCAACGATTTGCTCATTTTTTTTATTCAAACGAGAGTAGGTTATTTAACCCGTCAAAGGGTCGTGTCGTCTACACAGGGTGAGTCTCGCCATTGTATCGCCTACATTTTCTCGGAAAGTATACGTCGCGTGAGAAAATGGTTGGAAGGAAAGTTGTTTGCTGTCGAGGGTATGTTTCTCTTGATACCAAACAACTTTCGTTTCAAACGTTCTTTCATGCAACGAATAGTTTAAGGAATATTCAAGTGATGCAATTGCGAGACTTTCTGGTTATTGGAAATGCATGAAATACACTTCTTCCCTTATACCAGCTCGTGTCAAATGTAATTCCCATTAGGATTTATAGATGCTAATACGTTCTCTCTCGACGAAAAGTTCCCTCTCTAGTTCCTGACGTCAGTGAACAGCTGGTTTCACCCCAGCCCTGGTTACAAGCCTCAAGGACCGATAATCCTACTGTTTTACTGAAATGGGTACATCTACCATCGATCGTATATTAATATACCTATCTATTTTCAATCAGCACTTGCAAAGTATTAAAAAAAGGGAGTCTATCACTTCTACAGGGTTCGCTCACAAGTAGTTTATTCAAGAATTCGCGATACCGGAAGCGGCTCGTTCGGTCGTCGAGTGGCTCGATCACAGTGGTCGACCGTGGCGACCCGAATAAGCGCGGTCCGATAAAATAGGCGAAATAGGTCACACTCGAACGCGTTCTCTAATTTTTCCTGCCTGGTCGAACGAATAGAACGCGATCTCGCGCCGTCACGAAGGCCCCATCGCGAGGGCGCAAGAACTGCGCAGCAGGCTGGCGAGGAAGGATTACATAAACCGAACCGTGTCATTGTTCACGGGTTACCTTGCGCCTCGCGGAGACGCGTTGGAAGGTTTCAGTCCACGGTTCAACTCCATGCCGGATTTTGACACGTAGAGCGCGTTAGGGCGGACCAAAGTGGCCGTTTATTCAGAAAAGTTTCTCTCTTTGCAACCGCCTCACGTACGACGGCTTTGTTCCGCGGGACACTTAGTGGTTTCTAGATCCCTGACGTCGGACCCAGGAGCAAACTTTTTAATCGACGATAGCTTCTGATTTAATGGCCGTCCGTACCAAAGTTGCGCTAGATGCTGTTTGCGCTATGTACTATTCGTGTCCCATGAGAAGTCCCCTGGATAGCGTTGCTTTTAAGGCCTTGCAGGGGACTTCTCCTGGAACACGAGTAAAGCCTACCCAGATCTCACGACGCTGTGGATGGGAAGTTCTTCGCAGGGAACCTTGAGTATTTGTTTTGCAATCTGTACACGCTGTAGTTTGAGGCTCTTTGATCCCGGGGCATAACTTTCCTCTTATTTATCGAACGAATGCAATTACGTTCCCGAGATTATATGTTTCAGCTTGCATAGGGGAAGGAAGTCTCTCGCGAGTACGATCAATTAATTTCGGTCTGCGAATTTTTCCAGTCTACTTCCGCGTAACGGGAGCACCTTGCCGGATCGGCCAGGCGGAGGAGCGCAGAATTCACGAATTTCGGCGTGACTCATTTCATCCATGAACGCGTGAGCGCATTCCTCGTTGGAAGCGGGTCGCCACGAGCGACTACTGCACTCGACCCACTCGAGAGAGACCGGAACGAGTCGCGTCCGTTCTCGATGTTAGTAATCCGTAAATAGACGGAGGTCGTTGCCAAACTGGCAGTGCTGGATTATAGACGGAGTCGCGACGGTAACAGGGAACGAAAATAATTTTGGATAGTAATTATTGCCCTCTATGAATTACGACCCTGTTTTTGATTGCGTCACGAGGCTAGAAGCCTAATCCACTGCTCGAACAGGCTCTTCTAATAGACTTGCATTTAGGTGATAGTTTAGATCGTAGAATTTAGAGGAATTTTTAATGACAAGATTATCGCGACAAGAGAAGCAGAAGTTTTCTTTCCTCTCGCCAAGGAAAGATATCAGAAATTCATAACGAAACTTGAGAGGAAGAGGAAAAATGTAATGTATGCGTAGAAAGAAGCATCTTCCTTTTTATTGCCACGGTTTCCCATCGTCTTCAATATCATCCTCCTTGCTTTTAAAGAGTGATATTGCTGTTTAATTTGTCGGTGAAAGTACATCCACAACGGATCTCGATGGAAATTTCTTGGCTTCTGGTCGGGTCGAATAGGAGGCAACAGAAGCGAAAAGTATCTGCTCTTCCACCGAGGGGAGCAGCCACCAGCGACCCATTTCAAACAGTAAATCCGCGAAAATAGACGCGGTGCATTGCCAAATTCGTAGGGGTATATCGCGACCCAAGTTCCGTGGACGATTCGCTTCAGAAATCGCCTTCCACGTCGTCCAAATAACGTCGTAATTCTTCCCACCCGAATCTACCCTCGACAAACCCCTCTTTCGCTAAACTATTATAAAGCGAAGTAAACGATTCTCTTCGTCCAATCGTCTTTAAATAAGCTCTCCTACCACGGCCAGATATTGTACACAAGGAGCAATAGAAGATAGGGTTCGTCAAATTAATATCATGTTTTCCATGCGAGCGATAATTACCGCTGTTAGTGTCGTCCAAGTTAATTTATTCGCGAGCGGCTGGTATAATCTGCCAGGAATAGTAGCAGCGTCCGGCAGACGCGGACAGCGTCTGTCTGATCATTTCGGGAATGACCTACTGCCCTTAAGCGCACTCGCCAGCAGCTCAAGATCGATCGCGTGATCCAGCGATCCACGAAATAAATAAACACACGCGAGACTTTCAATAGCAGCTCTCGTGTCACTTTGTCATGGTAATGTGTTGCGTAACTTTTATGGAGAAGGGATAAAAAGTGATTGAAACATATAGCGTCTGATGGATTGATCGAAATATAGCGTGATCCACTTAAGTAAAGCCATCTAAATATCTCTTTCTCTAATCGTGATGACACAGAAAGTATTTAACCCGACGGACCAATATACTGCAAGGAATGTTTCTTTCAGTGTCTCAAATAAAATATTTTTTCCATCATCGCAATTAGAGTAGATATGCAGGTGGCCTTATTTAAGTGGACACCCTGTATACTAACATGAGTCCACTTTTTTGTATCTAATCTTTTGATCACTTTTACGTGAGAACCCACACTTAGCCTGTCACTCTCTAAACGTGTCCACGCATGACGTCAAGCTTGCACACCGTGACAATATTAAAACCTAGGTCCCACGTCCAAGGCCCAGCTGGCCCATGCCCAAAAGGCAACTTCGCAACGTCAACAGAAAGCGACCCACTAATTCAAGCGTTCGTTCTGCCGCGCAGGTTCACTCAATTCATCGTAACCTCGCGTCCACTTCCACGCTCCTGTATTGCGTGCACGACGAACGACATCGTAAATCCCCCCAGCTCGTCCTTCCTTTTAATCGCTCCTCGGAAAGAGTGTCCCAGGAGGCATACAAACGACGTTCCCACCCCCTTCCGCCCTCCCCGACGGAATCCAGCTTCCGTTTCATTAATTTCCGCGACCGAAGGGAGCTTTATCGCTGTTCCATAAAATCTGGCTCGACGACCAGGAGGATCCGTTCGCGCGACGAATGCGAATCAGTCGCGCTCGCGGCTCCCACGGCGCTCTCTGCGTCGTGTGCACGCGCCTTTACGCTCAGGTGCCACAGGCATGCGACGCGAGGCCGCCGCGGTAAACATGGAAACTGTGTTTACGATCGCTCACAATGGTCCCTGATAAAAACGTATCGATGAATAGCGCACAATACCAGCTCACGAATCCAAGAAAGAATCGCGGTCAATAATTAGCGATGGCTAGCCAGCCTCGATTATCCTCTTTGTTCGTTCTGCGTCGCACGATCGTCGCCTAATCGTCGCGCAAATTATCGACAGTAGGACGAGGAAAATTGCGAATTTGGATTGAATGGCACGACTGACGTCAGCGAGGGTTTGCTTAGCGCGGGCTAGCGAAAGGTCAGATTCCTGGTTGCGCGGTAACGAGCGACAGGGTATCGTCAGCAACAATCATCCCCCGAGGGTACGAAGGGGGTACAGCCGTCGTGGCTGTCGCCAGCGAAACGTCGAACATGACGAGGGGCACAATTCGCGGTGTAAACAGTAAACAAAAATCCCGATGATTCATCGGCGAGCCTCGTCGAGTCTTTGCCAGCGAAAGATGTTCTATTATTAACGAGGGGAGATGCAATTACGGGGCGGGGAGGTGGAGCAGCGATTAACGCGCTGCTTTTAAATCGGCTGCTGTTATTCCTGCCTGTGTGTCATCGAGAAGAAACTTCCAGCGGAATCCACGACATTGACGGCTGTTCGCGTTTCTATTCACGCCGACGCGTCGCGAGGAAATAGGCGAGCCTCCTACGCGCTGCAGCTTTATAAATAAATCCGTTCGCTAAATAGAGGCGACGGGGCATAAGCATGCGCGTCTCGCGCCTCTCCTTTGCTCGTCAACTTCTCTCCAGCGTGCTTCCCCGTTTCCTCGAATAGGCGTGAATGAAGTCATGCTGGCGACGCGCGCGACAAAGGCGCGCGAGCTGACTGCGAATAGCGACACGTTCGCGATTAGAGGCACCGTTTCCCACCGCGGCCAACGGGGAATCCACTGGCCTCGCGCTGGATACCGTCGCGCACGTTGTGTACACAGAAAATTCTTTGTCAATCTCTACCTCGAACGTGATTCGCTTCCCTGAATATATTAGTCGAGGAACGAGGCTTTGTGGCTTTGTGTCATAATCCTGAATTGCGTTGATACTGTTTTATAATTAATACTGATTGGAAATGAAGAGAATGGATGGGTACGTACCTTCAAAGGCGCGCTGTACAAAGGTCGAGCCGCCGAACTTGTTTTTCACGACTCGTTAAGGAAGCACAGTGCAGACACACAGACACAATAGCGGGGGAATATTCGTTAGATTTCTATTCTCACGGACGATTTTCTACCAGCGTCGCGGATTACGTCTCTGATGTATTATATCCTCGAGTTGACGCGTTCCCTGGCTAGCAGCTTTCGTTCATTCCCACCAGCGTGGATTATTTCAAGATTCCTGGTATTCCAGACTCGCGGTACGAATTTCTTCGAACTCCATAGAAACCCACCGCGACCTTTGTTTTCCACCAACTGCAGGCTCCCCATTCCCACCCTTATCCTCCGCTGACCTGAGGCATACCCCCGAAAGAGGCATCGAAATTCCATGAAGCCCTCGCGAACTGAACCCCTCCCCCCGAGCGTTCACAGTCAGTTTAGTAGAGCATCGTTAACATTCGCTTTCCAGAGGAAAAAGTAACGTGGTAAACGAAGAGCAGCGATCGCGTCAGAGGACGTGTGAACGCGCTCGAGCGTCTAATCACACGAGGTGCGCTGGTGGTGCGCAGCGCACGTGCGCGATCGATCCAGAAACGCGGAAACGAGGACCATTGGGGACCAAGGGGGACCAGGGGACCGTTCGATCACTGTGACCTGGGTCAAGGTAACCGAAGGACCCGTTGTGTAATCGCGATCATTCCAAGGACCTGCGGACATTGTCGGTTCCGCGAGCAGAGGATTTCCGTGGGATCGTGAGAAGTATCGAAGCGAGGCCGTAGGACCAGTCGAGCACGTGACTTCCCAGGAAGGTGGCTTCCGTTCCGTTCAGTTCCCCAGACCGACGTTCCTCGTCGATTACGCTGTACAACGCTGCACGCCGACCGGAAGACGGATTACAGGGAAATTATCTCCATCCTCTGTCGCAGCGTTTTGTTTTCGTCACGAGCAGCGTCGCGTATTTGTGCCAAACGGCGAGTGACATCCAAGGTGAATGGGACGGGGAATGTGAGGTGAGTAATTCCAAAGTGTGCTACAAATATTTGTCTCGCTTTCGAATTTATGCAAGGGTGAAGGGAACGAAAGTGGGGCAGCTTGGGAAAATGGGATGGAAATAAGTTCTCGGGGGATTAGTCACGCTTCGCGATGGTAAGCGAGGTGGAAGCGAGGTTCGACCTCCTCGGCAACTGTCCTCTCAGCTTCTCAACTACCGTTAATGCTCGTTACCCGGAGTATGACATTTCGCGGGTCTACTTTCATTCCTGACGCAACACGTACGAAGTTTCACATCAGGTTCCGCCGTCGAGATACCATGCGACAATATATTATATAAATACTGTTATGGGTTCTTCATATTTCGATTCCAATTAACTGTTATGTTGACTGAACAGCAAGGTTTTTAGTAAACATTTTTGTAAAACACGGCACGATTAATCTTACCGATATTAATACATAGATCGATGTTAATAGGGATAGGAATCCTAGTAATCCTAGTTTGAGAGGTAAACTCCCAGAATTTTCTTAGACCAAGTTGACATATTCCTCTGATGAATAATAATCTATTATAGGCATCAAATAAGACCCTAAGCTTTTCATAAAACATTCGATTATAGTAGAAATATTCTACAACATTCTTAGTATTACGAAATTGGTGCTACCTGCCTTACTTAAAAAATACAGGTATGCTTATCAATATTTTGAATTTGAAGTCTTTAGTAGCTGGCCTTTTACAGCCCCAAAAAACATTCTTTCCCTCTGCCTGTTCGAAATCACCCAACGCACGATTTGTCTCGTGGCTAGTGGACTAATCCCGCGTTGCAGCTGAAAATCACGATGTTTCAAGCGATTGTGTAAAGGTTGAAACGTAACACGAGCTTCGCGTGACTCGCCGTGAAAAAGGGATGGGACGTACGGGTTGACACTTGACGCTTTTATTATCGTAACGACGCGTAGACGCGCAATAGGCGAGAACGAGCACGCGTTCGTCGCTCGATAAACCGTAATTGCGCGAATATAACTGCATGTCACTGTTAGCACATGATACCGCGTGGCTCGATAGCAAATCGGCGCGATATCAAAGCCCACGCTCTTGGACGCTCGTAAAAACGCCTAATCTAACCACCGAGTGTTGCAACAATGTAACACATCGGACACGTGTGCGCGGTGTGACTTGTTACAGCGACGATCGATCTGTTTATCTATGGTTCCCTGGAACGAAGCTGGAAAAAAAGCTGCCCGAACGATTGCTCCTCGGCTGTACGCGAGGGATTTCGTGGCGAACTTTGTATCTTTCAGTCGAGTGGCGCACGTTGTTTGCACCTCTGAATGACAGGCGATTTCGAGAGGAACTCAACGACGTGTAACAACGATGGCATTTGGGACAAGGAACGCGCAACCGAGTGATCTTTGATTCTGCACAAAGCATTGTCGTTTTTTCCTTCGAGACACACGTCGAGGGCCTTGACCTTTGACCCGCTCGCGAGATTTTTCGCACCCGTTCGCAACCGTGATAGATACCGTATCGTAGAACGGTGAATGCAGTTTTACCATTGTGCCGCAACAATATGGCATTGCATTTGAAAGGACTTTGTCTTCGCGTGCAAAATATGCGTTACCGGACTGCAACGGTAGATGAAAGATTTTTGTGGAGATACGTTCGAGCAAGGCTGGGAAAGTTTTCCCGTGTTGCGGCCGCTTATCGGCAAGAGTATTTACAATTTTAATTATTGAAAGTATAATGAACACAAATCACTGTGGGTGATTTGCGTTAAAATGATCCTGTTATCCAAGCCTTATCGCTAGTATCTGCATTCTTTCAAGATAATTGCGAACTTTCTTATTTGTTGCTTCGTACTATCGCCTGGAATAACAAACCCCGAGTAAATATGTTTGCCTTCTGGGCCAAAAATTCCACAGAAATTTTATCGAAACTCTCTGCGACTCAAAACTGAGTTTTTTCTTCCTCTTTCCCCTCGACTTTCTCTTCGAATCAAAGTGAAAGTGTCGAGAAATTGCATAGCCATGGTTCACGGTTTTCCCTAAACAGAATTCACAGGAAAGCACGCGACACGCGTTCGATCTCAGAACGATGCGTAGAACGTCGAGCAGCGTCGCGGAAAAGGAGTCACGATCACGTGGCGTGCACGCGAGCACGCAGCCAGAAGTGTCGTGGCCGATGGAAATCACAATGACAACAATAATATAACGGGAGCAACTTCCTCGTGACGCGTCCACCGAGAGGTCGAAAGTTCGGGCTCGCGGCTGTTCCCGATTTCTGGCAAATCTGACGAGTGAAGCCAGCCGTTTCGCCACTTCCGCGAAACGATTGAACAGCATCGATTATCGACGGCCAATATTTGTTTTTCCTACCGCGCGCGGCAACTGTGAGCTTTAGACCGATTTCTGGGAACAAAGTGGAGTTAGCACTATCCGATGCTAACACTAGACAACATTCTATTGGTTCGTCATGTTTGATATATATTTGTCTACGATAACAATATTAGCTGCGTTCTTCGAATCTTCCTGAGCAAACTGCGCAATTTTCTTGAATCTACTATATCTATTTGTCTTCTACTTATGATGGGACTTTGTTTAAGAATTGCGTGTTTGTAGAGTTTATAAAAAGTTTATCGATATCTTGAATGAAATTTTTGAAGAACGTTTACCACAAGAATCTTCGATACACCTTTCATAAACGACGCGTTGGATCGTCACCTATCCTTGATACGCGAGAATAGATCAATCGCTAGACCATCTCCGCGTTATGTAACCTTGTTTTGGTCTCGGGACGCATCTGTGCGTGTTCTCGCCGCGATAGAATCTCCGCGTATTCACGCTCCAAACTTCCAGGGAGTCGCGGACGTTTCTTCCCAGCAATTTCTTCCCCGAACAAGGGAAAAAATTGTATTCGAGACTGAAGATCGACGGGACGATAGTTACGACTCGGTTCAAGAAACATAACTCGCGCTACGAGATAAAAAATCGTCAAGGAACTTTATTACCCAGGGCTCTCGAGGGGCTAAAAGGGCATCGAACGAAAAAAGCGTTGTAAAATCGAGGAGGAAAACGAAAATTCCGTCGACGAGCTGTTTATACGTCGCAGCGATATAAAAGTTACCGCAATAGCGCCAGCGTTATCTCTATGGCGAGCTAAAGATCGCCTTCTGAAGCGTCTCCGCGAGAGAATCGAGCGAAACCCGCTAAACGAAAAGGTAATTCATAGACGTTAGCTTGACGTGAAGGTGGGAGTTCCAAATTCAGGCGTGTCCAGTTCGAGGTATTCGCAAGTCAGCGTCGATAAGAGTTTACGGACGAGATGGTCACGTCACGTGGTGCTATGCGTGACAACGCGCAAGCCTTAACCATTTAATTGTCTTAACCGTTGCGCCAGGCGTCCCAGAGCCCGTTGCACGTAACAGGCTGGCAGCCAGGCAAATGGCGCATCTTGGCGTTTCGCGGTCAACGATACCAGGAATTGCATCGAGAAAGAATGTTCGCAAGGAGGAGCTTCCTGGAACTTTATGGACGCGTGGACGTCACGTTTTTATCCAGAAGATTCGACGATGCGCGGTATTTACGAGCGTTTCGACACGAGATTTAGTATGCACGCTTGAGAATCTCGGTTCAAAATCGCTTTATTGCCTGGCGTTCTTCTGCGCGTCTCCCGCCTCGACGTTTCCCGCGTTTTTGCGGAAAAGTTACTTCGAAGTGACACGACCGATGAGAAATTTAACTGGTATCTATCTAGTCCCTCTGTTTTATCGTCGGTTTGACATGGATTCCAGGTGTAAGAAGCCTCATTGTCATGGTCAGTGACCTAATTTAAGAGGAGTGGTAGGACCTGAAAAGACTGACACTTGCTTTCACAGTTCCTCGTTCTCTTTTCTCCACAAGGCTAAAAAATGTCGATTCTACAAGGTAGCACACACGAGCCTAGTCATTTCAGATTCAGCAGGACGATCGTTACGCAACGTCCTCGAAGGATATTCATGAGCCAGAAAAAATGAACGATGAAAACTGGCTGATATTTAGCGCCACTTGTTTCCTTTCGTTCCTCACGTGCTAGGTTCGAAGCGAAACCTGTAATTCACCCAGCGTTTTAAATACTGATTACTGTTAATTGCGATTTCTAGGTTTCGAAATAGGGCAATTAAATAAAGTCGCGACACTTACGATTAAGCCAAGCCGACGACGGTACTACAACATTGATTTCGCGTGAAAGTCCAGGCGCTGATAAAGGCTGGTTAAAAATATTGACGCGCCGAGGGGAAAGCAGGAAAAAATACCGTATCGACTGGCCAGGGTAAATACATGTACCATCGGTGTCCTCCCGTTGTTCCCGGAAGCTTATCTGGTTGACGACGATTGGCGGGCACTCGAACGTGCGCTACGTGCGAAACGAGTTCGCACCTTTGACGGGCGATTCTTTCGGCGGAGAATTCCAGGTAATCGATCGTGCACAGAGAACGCAAAGTCCACTCAAGGAACGGCGCTTTTCTTTGCTTTAGCACGTGTCATGAAGATTAAGAATTCCGCGATATCTGAACCGATTGTTTACAAATAAATTGATGACTATCGGGCAGAAATGTGGTAGAGAATTCTCAGCGAACGATAACGTATCGGCTGGTATATAAATATTCCTGATAGACCCTGGAGTCCTATTTATGTATGGCTAAGAGGTTGCCCTAGAATCTGACGAGTGCTTTTCGGAAGCAGTTAATGCCTTCGTCAGGAATAGCCAACTCCTCGTGACCGTATTCTAAGTTTCATTCACGCGAAGCTTTGCCCAGTTGCGAGCTCGAAGCAGGAACAGAGTTGCGTTAGTTTGTTTCGGATGAGTGTAGAGCAGGGATGGGGAACTGGGAAAATGGTACAATTCAATGGATTTAGGTCACGTTGGGTTAGATACTATTTTCGCTAAGGGAACAATCGTTACAAGTGTTTCGACCTTTTCAATTCTGTATTATTTGCTTCTACTCGCCTACACTTCACAGCAAAATAAAAAACAAAATTGTCGATATTCGAAGTGCTGTAACTTTGTGAACAAAAAATAGTGGAGAGGTAAGCATTAGCTTATTTTAAAGAGCAGAGCTTCTACTTTCACACCCCTGAATTGAATTTTTCAGGATACCCCTGTGTAGCCGGCTGCAGAGCACGAAATAGAGGGTGGTTTCTCCTCGAATATCTTCCAAGTTCAGACATCTGTACCGAGCTTGATAAATTTTTTTCGCGATTCTTTTTGGGATGAAATTAAAGCTGGAAGTATCCCCTTTGCAACGAGACCTTAGTGAGCGATCTACGATTTTTTTTCGCTGAGTTATTACACTTTGAATGCAGGAGTACATAAGGTACACTTGAATGAAGTGGGACCTAAAGTAGACTTTTCATTCAAAGTGCGATATCTCGGCGAAAAAAAATCATACGTCAATTTTTATGGTCTCATCGCAAAGGGGAGGCTTCAAACTTGAAATTTACTGCAAAATTAGTCCCGAAAAAAATTCATCAAGTTCCTGAGAGTCGTGTGAAGTTGGAAAACATTCAAGGGAAAAACCACCTTCTCTCTCTGTGTTTCGTGGAGCAGAAAATTTTTTTCAGACCAGTTCAATTCAAGAGTGTAAAAGTAGAGACTTTACCCTTCCAAATGAGACTAGGCTCACCTCTAGGCGATTTTTTTTCACAGAATTACAGCAGCTCAAAGATCAACAATTTTTCGGTCCAAAATTAGCGATCCTTTAATTTTGCTGCCATGTGCAGAATACTCCATCAAGTCAGAATTCGCAAAAATATAATGTACGATAATGCAGATACCTCAGAGCAGTCGAAAATCCAGGTCCCATTGAGGAAGTTCAACCACAAATCTCATCTCTAGCTGGAGTTTCGCATTCCTCCCATTAGAAGCAGTAGATCGCTTAAATGGATCTATATTTCGGGGCGATCCATTGACTCGCGGGGCTTTAATCACGCGACTTGGTACGGTGCCCGATGTCTGTTTGCGCAATGACGTATCAGCTTCAGACGAAATGTCAGAGTGCCTTCCGAGAGAGCGCGGGAAAAAGAGGTTCGACCTCGGCCCTCGAATTCGGGAAAAAGCTCGATAAACCGGCTACGATCCCAACGTTGTAAATATTGAACGAGCAAACTTCTTGCGATGACGTAACACATCCTGTCGTGGATTTAGCGAACCCATGAAGCTCGGTTCTCGGAAACGTAGCTAATCCAGTAGAGCAAAGAATACTTTCTAAAAGCGATTCGTGTTAGATAGAGCCACCAACACAGACGTTGAAATTAAAAGGTCCAGCATGTTTACTAAGTTTGAGGAGCCTTAGAACGACGTAACATTTGTGTACTCGTTCATGGCGGTACGGTGCAGATCGATGGACATAACTGTTGCGTGGTTTTTGCGTGCTCCTTTCGTCTAGGTCAAGACCGCGGCCTCCAGTTTCGCTTCCACGTGTCGTAGAACGCGAGCAGGACGCGTGATCGGTTATTAGAGGCGATTACTCTGGATGCTCGAGGATGATGTCGCGCGAGCGCGTGCCTCGACGCCCACTGGCATGAGTAACGCCGCGTAGAAAATAAGTCTGAGCCCAGCGGATAGTCGCGAGTCATCGGAAAATTGACGTGTCCGAGACACAATTGCGCAACCTCGTTCGCGGGAAGAAGTTGAAACGGAACCGCTGGCTCTCGCATCGAAAAGGCTGATCCCGCTGGTTTCGCGATTGTCTCGGCATCGTTGGATCCAATGAATCTTTCGAACTGAACGCTTCCGCGCGGAACCAATTCTCTCCCCCCATCAAACTGAACACTTCCGTGCCGAAGAGATCGCCTGTCCCCATCGCCAAAGTGAACGCTTCCGCATGGAGTCAGACACTTCCTGAGCCGCTGTTTAGTTCCGACTGTGTGACCGATTTTTGGGGACTGAGCCAAGGTTCTTCAGAACAGTTATTTAAGGGGGTATTCTAGCCTGAAATAGGTTTCAAGTGTCCCTTATCCACGCTAACAGATTTTTGTATCAGATTTTGTATCAGATTTTTAAACACAGGTGTGTTGAGGATTCTCTTCTAGTTTGGTGCCAATTGAACAATTAGAACGTGAGATTTCATGGAAACCATTTCTAGCTTCATTAATTTTGCGAATCCAGTAATTTCCATTGACAGAAATATCGTCAAAGGCATATGCTTTCAGAAAATGAGATTAAAAGAAAACCGACTGTTTTAAGTTTCTAGACTAGAATACCCCGTAATCAGATCTTCTCACGTTGCTTAAGTTTGCCAAGGATCCTTCAAGGGAATAAAAGGAGTAGTCGGTTTCTGAGCGACGTGGTCGAACAGTGGTGACCGGAAATTGTAAAATCCGAGCCAGCTGGCTTTCGAGGCGCGTCGAGAGATAACGTCGTCCGTGTTATCGGCCGAGGCCGAGGCGTCGTTGTCGTCGCCATTCAACGGAGTTCATTGGGCCTGATAAAAGATTCGCGATCGTGTAAACTGCGTGCTCGTCGCGTTTCATTCATGGAAACGTTGCCCCCAGGGCGTGGGATCAACGTTTTTATTTCCAGCGGAAGACTGGTATCGCTGGGCGCGATAATCGGGCCAGGTAATAACACACTTGCGTGAACCTGCTGTATTATTTTTTCACTCACGTTTATTTTTAACGACGGGGATTCTCATTTTTAGTTTCCTCCTATGATTTATTTTCCTCGGTAGAAATGAATTCGACCATTTCTGTATAAATTATTCGGAATATTTGCAGAGTGAGTGACTGAAAGGATAATTGAAAAATTTGACTAATTCAGGCATCGCCTACTCTGGAAGAGTGTTCGTCGCTGTAGGACGAAAGTCAACATTTCGTGAACGGTCGCTTACGCCAATGGCATCGGTCAAACGATCAAACGTTTATTCAGCAAACATTACTCGAATAGTACGGCTGCTGTCAAAGTCTTTTTCGAGGCGTATCTCCGCGGATTTCCTAGATTCGAAGAGTACACCGGATGCGACAGGATCTCAAGGGAGTCACTGTGTGTCACCTCCGTTATCAATATGGCGGACGGTTGCTAATGAACGGTCCGTTTGTCCAGCTTGAAATTCTGCTCGAGCCACCTCGCGAATTCCTTTGCGCAATATTCTGCCGAATTAGTCTGCGACTTTTTATGATTTTTATTCCAGGAGAAACTTACAAAAATTCAGAAGTATTTGTAGCGATTTTGTCATGTGGAATATAATTAGTTTTCCTGTTTTTTCGTTCTTCAGCGTTCACGCAAGTCCTCAAAATACAAATTTCCACGTTTCGCGTGACGTGGCGTCCACAGCGTCAATCAAAACATTTCTCGGAGCGATTTCGTGTTTCAAAAGAAGTTACTGTTTCGAGGAAGACGAGAGATAGCATATGTTATTGTCGGTAGCGACGCCCCAAATCTTCACAAAGTGAAAGGAAAGTTTGGGCGACGAGGGACATGGGATAAGATAATCCAACGTAGAATCATCAATCTAAAAATTGTTTGTTTCCTGGACGCCAGCGGAAGTAGGCTGCACGACGTAAACAATGAATAACGCGGCGAGTGAGTCATACGATGATTTCTCGATGATTCAATCGTTGACGAATAAGTTGAGGCGTGCTTGATGCGTGTTACTAGGTGGAGGTTGACGTTTCTAGGCAGTGCTTCTCATCACCGAGAAGGCCATTTTCTTCATAGAATTCTTTCACGATAATCTCATCTCCCAAACCATAAGAAACTATAAATCCTATCAATTGAAAAATTCACGAACTCCTGACCCAGATCGGCATTAGAACAAGACCTGTATCCAAGCTTAGCATTCAACGTTCAGGCCACAGAGATCAAAGAACAAGCCCCCCTTCATGATACAGTGTCTAAGCCGACACCATGCTAAGGCAGTCTTCAAATGGCGCAATATTCTGGCAGCCTAGGAAAAGATCGTGGCAGTGCCAAGAAACGATTGTTTCAAAGGAACCACTCAGCAGGCATAAGCACATTGTGTCCGCGGCAGCCAAAGCGACAGGTAGGCCAGCGTCGAGGCTATAAAGCAATCTCCGCGCGAGTAGAAGCAGGAGAGTAAGCCAGCCAGTGAACCAGACAATCGACTGGTTGGTAAGCGCGAAAAAGAAAAGAGCCGCGAGTACGCGGCGTTCTATTTATATAACGCGCGTGTACGTCGATCTACATAAATAGCCGTCGGTATTATGCAACGAACGACAAACGTAGACCACGAGCTCTGGCGAACGAGCCAGCGAGCGACGCTGCTGCTGCTTGTGTAACCCCCTCGCTGCCCCGAGGATCGCGCTGGGGCCTCGCGGCTGGCCCACGGAGATTCATCGTGATCCGCGGTCGCCGTGGATCCGCGGGAATGACGATCTAAGTGATTTGTTGCCTCGGCACCGTGGAATGCCGCTTGCATTCGCGGGAGCCGGTTTTCTGAAAGCGGACGCCCCTCGTGAACCCTGCAAACGAACCCAATAAATATCGCCTTGCCGCGCAGGAACCGACATTTTTCTCAATCAAACGTCGAACCTTGGGTTCCTCTTTTTCAGGCGACGCTCGCCGATTAATGGGGATTCTTGATTGCTTCAACGTTTGCGCGAAATTATTCTAATTCTTGAATAAGTCCCAAGAGAACCTTAGACATTTAATAACAAACGCAATTCCGTCATTTTTTATTTTTGTTTTATTTTTACAACTAGAATCACCTCCTAAATTTTCTGGTATTAGTTGTCGAACGCCCTGTATATTTTAAACATCCAGATATTGGAGCATTTACCTCAGCATGTATCAATAATAATACATACTGAAATTTCAAGTTCCTGAAGACATATACAGCGTGTTTCGAATGTGGCGCCTGCTTGAGTCTTCCCTGGCGTGAAATAATTGAAATCTAAATTATATTTTTTGCCTGCAGTTTGTTACCGATAAGATAATTTTGTAGGACTTTAACGACCGAATCTGCATGCCAATCATAGCGTAATTGAACACGCGTTGTGAATATTTTAATTAGTGTCGTCGGGGTCGGTCATCAATAACGCCGCTAACAGTTTATTGCGCAAAGTTCAGTGTCGGCCGCCCATTACTAAGATGGCGGCCGAGTGTTAATGAAGTGTCTCGTTTCGACGGCGATATCGATAAAACATTGCGAAACGACCAGTTTTTGTCTGCCGCCAACAGCCGCCGGTTCTTCAGCATCTATTATTAATAATTTCAATCACAAACTCTTAATACCTCCATTAGAATACTTGCTGTACCTATCTTCAACAGCTTGTGTCTTCACACTGGGCGCAGAGAGAAAGGAGACGAAATAGCTTCTGACACTTGGAAGATCCTCCACGATAGACGATCCTCCCTCAAAGTGCTTCTATTTTCAAAACTCGACCTTTGCCCCGCTCGAGATCCAAATCGCTCGGCGAGGGCGGATACCCTCTTCCGGCTGCGGTGAGATCGCTTGCGCAGCGAAGAAGTCGCGAAGACGGATTTAGAAACGCGTTAGAAGCACGCGGCGCGTTAAGGGGATGCTGACATTGTAAGCCCCCGCTTACATTGGCTGCGACGCGCCGCGAGTCGCTTGTTTACGAGCTCTAGAACCACTCTGGGGCTTCGTGCCCCGTCTCGCGAGGGACGTTTTTACACGCACGGAATTTCGTCGGGCCTCCCCTCTGCGCGAGCGTCTTGCTGTTTTTGGTCGTCGACACGCGCCATCCGGCTGGTAAACATCAAGCTGCCTGCAGTTTCCATCGTCGACGCGTTCCACGTGCCTCATTGTCGATTCTGCTTCTTCCCTAGTGTCGGACGATCATCTGGGAAGACTGCGTAAAATAGTAGACTGTAGCTTCTGGCTTGACAGACACTGTCGCGAGTCCCTGCCACCGAATGGCAAGGCTGAGCTCGGTTGACTCGGTTCATGGGCTAATGGATGTACATGCTATAGCTGGAGTAGACACAATGGGCGCAAAACATCGATTCTCCGTAGATCAGGTGGCAAAAACTGGTCGTTTCGCAATGTTTTACTGGTATCGCCGTCGAAACGAGACACTTTATTAGCACCTCCGTCGCCATCTTGGTAATCGACGACCAACAGTGAACTTTGCGCAATAAACTCTCGGCAGCGATACTGATTGTCTAGGCTACTGACATTAATTCAAATATTCGCGACACGTGTCTAACTATGCTCTTGAAAAAACCGTCGACTGATTGAGCGTCGTAAAAAACTATAGCGTCATGTGTCTAAAGAGCTCATACATTTGTGCAATAATATTGCAACGATGTCACGAAGCCTTTGATGTTTCAATCCCAGCTCCACAACTCTGCACAATCGGAAGGAAACACGATAGTTTGCCCGAACCAGTCGAGTTCACAGGTCAGCAATTAAGGTTACGTTTACGTCGGCCTAAAAACGAGTCAACAGTCGCGGCGAGCATTAATACCTTTCGATAGGGGCGGGGGTGGAAAGCTCGCGACGGAATTCAGGATTCCAGCGTGAAGCACGCGCTATTCAGCTAGCCACGGTGCATGACACAGTTTCGCCCGTCCCAGTTTTCAGCTCTGCAAGCTCGCGCGGATCATTCATGAAAAAAAACGAGGAGTGGAAAATGGAGGAGCGCGCGGAGCGAAAAAAGGGGTTGAAAATAGCACGGCGAGGAACAACAGCCACAGCACAATGGGATTAAGCGGCGCGCTGGCTCCTTTGAAAATATTAATAACACGATCTCGCGTCGCTGCTTAGAGCCAGCGGAAAGATGCTTCAACTTTCGAAATAAAATTCTGGAAATTCATCTCTGGAACGTTTGAAAAGAAGCGTCTGGGCCTGGGAAGAGTGAGGGTGCTACTGTTCCTGAAGAAGGTACACCTGGTTTAATAGATCACCTACCACGCAGGAGGCGCGCGAAGCGCGGAAACGGCGCCGACAAAGCGTCAATAAAGCGCGAGCAGATAGACCGTTCATTATCCAGCGAGATAAACGCCAGCATTTGCGGCCACTAAATACATATTATTCGGAAGGACAGGGGTTTTACGCGCGAGAGGGCGGGCTGTAAATATCGTCGGTTCGGTTCGAGCGGCGAAATGACGAGGAGGTTATTTAATGCTCTCGGACAGGCTCGTAAATAATAACGAAATCTCCCGCCTCGGGATCCTTTCTCGGCTCTCTTATTTACGACGCCCTTGAATGCTTTTTTCCCTTTCCCCCCACCCCCGAGTCGAGAGAGGAACACCGCGGAATTCTCTCCTTCTATCGCGCTCTCGCTCGCGACAGGGCGACAGGATCGAGAGGGAATAAATCTGACTGTCGTTGACTGGGGAAAAGGGGAAGGGGAGGAAAAACATCGGTACCACCGACGGAAATTTCCGGGCGAGCTCGCTTCCGGTCGGAACACCCTGTCGCATACGTTGCCGCGCGAAAGATCGATCGTCGTCGCGAGAATCTGGCGAATTCCGCGGAATTTATGCGATTCGGGGCTGATACGGCTGGTTGCTGTAACAGGGACACAGCTTTCTTCAGACATCGCCCACTCTCGCCGATATTGGCTAATAATGTTTTATCGTCGGTGCTGGAACTGCTGCTGGGACTTCCGAGGCTGCGTTTTTATCGCGCCTCGGAAGACAGCTGTGAGCCTTCATCTTGAATCTTTCTCTTAGAGTCGCTCCATTTTTCTTCAATTTATGTACCTGTTCTGATTAATCTATCTAGATCTAGCTTTCAGCGTTTCTGTGTCTCTGATACCGAGGGTGTGAATGGAAATCGAAACTCTTGCGCCAAGTGCACTCTCTAGTCACAACGTGACTGCAAGCGTAGACCCGAAGGCTTTTGTTCGATTCGCGATCATTGCATACCGTATCAAGGCAGAAACGTGGCAGCTGGCTGATCAATTACGCTCGCTTTCTATTCCCAGCCAGTGGACGCAAAAATATTAATGAAGCCCGTCGAGTCCTATTCATACAGTTCATTAAAACCAATCGAGCGAACGTATCGGCGTAATTAAAATGATTACCGAACAGCGATTAAATCGGGAAAAGATGAATTGACGTGGCTCATCCTTTCGCGACCGCAAATTAAGCTCCGATTTGCTTAATTGGCCGATAGCCAGTTATTACCAGGAGAGGCGGTGTCGCCTTTGAAAATCGTCGAAGGATGGGTCACGATCGTCCCCTGGAGGAATGATACGATGAACCGCTCTTGAACAAATTGGTTAAAGGAAGAATCGTGAATGAGTGCTTCCTTTTTTGCACAGTAGGCACCTGATTCTCTGTCGACGTCTTCCTGATTAATTACGAGCTATTATTTCGAAACAGTTACTTGAGGTAATTACGAAAAACTGGTACTTTGAGAGCAGCTCTGATTCGAGAATCGACCTAATTCTTATTATCTAGCTGTCATTCGTATACACCTTTAAATGATATTTTGAGGGGGAATTGGGATCAGTAGTTCCCACTTCCCACACGATTTTCTTTCCCAACTTGAAGCTTGTCCCCAGTTCGATTCTATCCAAATGCAGCGAAGAAGTCATTTAATATCTATTCTTCATATTTTCTTCCCTTCAAGAAGAAAAGATTATTAAGTATTTATCGTCTCTTAAAGAAATGTCTCGACGAATCTATGCCTGGTTCGAGATTCGTGTAGGCAGGAGGGGATCGAGATCGAGAAACGATTGACAAAAAGAGGGCGGCGAGCGTGCGAACCAACGCGGCGAAAGTGAATTCCGCCACGGCGGTTCGACTTTCAAAACAATGTTTCGCCTTCTGTTCCACGCACGTGCGTTTCGCCTCGCGCTCCATTGTCGAAAAGCAATTACCCAGGCCCCATTAAAAGCCTTCTCAACCCGTTTTTTTCCCCTCCTAGTTCAGGAGTGGTCAGAGGCACTAAAAAGGCTATTAGGTTTGCGTTAATAGTATACACGAATTGGCCCTTCCTGTCAAGATTCGAATCTCCAGGAACTGCTCGTCAGCTCTCGAAAATCTAACGGTGCTCCATCGTTACCGCTGCGAACATGAGCATATTATAACAGAGAAGATATGTAGTTTAGGAAAAAAATAACTAGTTTCTGCTACGATTAATGACGCCCGATGGCCTCGCTGATAGCTGACAAGTCTTTGACGCACCGACTCGCTCGAATATCTATATTTAACTTCTGATACATCGAGCAACCTTAATTCGGTACAGGATTCATTAACAATCATTTCTCAGCCCCAACCCTCGGTTCCCCCGAATCTGGGCCACAGTCACCAAAATACAACAGCAGAGGTTCGTTCGCTACTCGTTCCACTTCCCCTTTACCGAAACGGATCGAAAGAAAATCAGAGCGAAAGGAGCAGAAACGATGCGACCGCGCTTCTTTTCTTTTCTCGAGGATCGAGGCATCGGGTTAACAGTTGGCCCGATTATCGGGGCAAGCAGTCGTGGAAATCGGCCGTTTCCAATCCACGGAGTCAATTAGAGGCCAGTGATGTCATAGCCGTTATTAGTGGTGCAATTCCGCGGAATGTCGGTCAGTAAGTTATGAAACTGCAGGAATCTATTCGCCGCCACGCGGCGGCTGTATGTGGTACACTTTCTCCCGTGGCAAGATAAATATCTTGCCCGTGTCTGTGAGACCGTGCTCTCTGTTCCCTTTATAAAAGCGCGCGACTATTTGCCAATGGTTCGATCGCTGGGGATCGAGGGGCCCTCGATCCATTGCTCCACGGATTTCCATGAGAATCCAGTTCCCTGTGTCGCGTCGATTACGAAGGGCGTGATTTATCGAAATATTTGTTTTCCGTTTCTCCTCTACCCCTTTCCCTCCATTTCATTTTTGAAGATTAGCGTCGAGCACCCTGCAGAGTTTTCCTCGTCGCCATAAAATACGGGAACTCCATCGACGTTCGAGAGCGGCGCGATAAAGAGCTCGGCTCTCGAGGGTACGGGGAATTTGGCTGGGAATCGAGGCGTCATAGATTATCTAGAAATCGCGCAGAGGAGCTACGATTTTGTTTAGACCATCGACACGTTATCGCGCCTCCTCGGTGGGTGATTTGTTAATGAATCCGAAAGTTTCGCGCTGATAACAAAGTAGTAGCTTAATTAAATCGATAGAGGCCCTATGGGATAGCTTCTATCAGCGATCATCGCTAAAGGGAAACCCAGTAACACGATTATCGCATTACTCGTACTTCGACAACAACTTAATCGGAAAACTAGAACTCGCTGCAAAGTCGATTCCAGGTATTTCGATGAAATTTCTCTAATCCCAGGGAAACATCGATAAAGCAGCGAATCGAGAAACCATTCGGTGCAGAGGCGATAAAAGGAAAGGGGGAAGTCATTCGCGGCCGTCGTTCGAGCTCGAAATTTGCGCAGCAACATCGACGGCCACGTTTGCGGAAATCCGCGGAGCCTTGCCGAGGCAGTTACCGCGAGTCCCGCAAGGCCGTTTTAACGCTGGAATTCGGGCCAGTCGTTTCTCTAGAAAGGAGCACGCCGTTCGCGACGCGAACGCGCGCCAGCGCAAAATAAATGCCCCGACCATTCCCCCTCGCCTCCCAACGATGTTTGTTTTTCGCGCGAATTCCGCGCCCACTCAATCGGTTTGATCCGAGACTCGCGACGCGGAAGAATTCACCGAGAAGAAATTCGAAAGCGGACTCTACACGATCCGCTTGGCCGCTCGATCGAGGTTGCTTCAGGGAAAGGTCTTCAGGGAAAACCTTCCTGGATTCGTCATCCAGACGGAAGAGTAGAGAGGGTCATTGCGAGCGAAAATTGATTCCAAGTGACGTGGCTCTGATACTGGTGAAGAGGACTGCGAAGTACGGTCGCGCGGAGTTTTAGTTGAGAATCTCTCACCCTTTGTGCTTTAATTTGCTACTCGAGTTGGTTAAGAGTAGACAGAAAGTAGAATCTGTGAAGACTCTTCAATTTTTAGTGTTTCTTAAGCTTCTGGTCTTGATTTCAGTGGTTTAGGTTTTCAATTTTTCTGGATCTTTAAAACTGACCAGCTGATCACAGGTTTCCAAGCTTCCAGACTTCCTCATACTTTTCTCCCACAGTTCTTCCAAGTACCCCCACTTTTCTCGAATCCCGCCCGAAGCAACGACATTGCTGACAAACAAGCCTGACCCTCATCCACTTCCTCGCATTGAATCAGTGACGCGCGCCTCTCGTGCGAAATTTTCCACGGCGACCCCGTGGAACAATGCGTTTCTCACTGATATCTCGATCTGCGCGTCCCCATCGATCGGCTGAGAACAAGTGTCTTCGAGGACCTTCCACGCTGATCACATTGACCTGTTTCCATCCTTCTTCCCACAAGACATTCGTGTGAAAGAGCGCCGCGCTGCGTCGCGCCGCGCCGCTGCGCCTCGAGGGAGCCCCGCGCGAATCTTTTCACCCACGATCGCCTTGGGAGATTCGTGGGTGCCTGGAGGTTTTGACAGGTTGCTGTCCCTTTTACGGCCACGTTCCCGTCGACGCTTGACAAGGATCCTCTGACCCCGACGCGTACGCGCTCGGCCTAAACCCACTTTATTAGGCGGTCGGAAAAGGCTCGCTGGCTGTCTGAGTCAGCTTGATCTCGATTAGGCGAGCGGCCGCGGCTCGCCGCGGACAGTCCAGGTCCGGGGGCACCGAGTGTGACTCACGTCGGAATCCTGGAGTGGCACAATGGCCTTTACGCGCGCGTACCAGCCTCCGAGGCGAGCCTGCCGCAGGAATTAATACGTATAACGCATGGGCGTGTTTATGTGCGCTCGACGAGGAGGCGACTGTTGTTTTCTTTAAGGTAAAGGAAGTCTGCGATTTCTTTTCGTTTCCTTCGCTCGGCTCGTTCCCCGCTATCTTTCGATGGAGGAGATATTTAGTACGACGCAGTAATAATAGTAATTTGTTCGCAATATGAGCTTCCCTGAGCCCACGGCAGAGTTTCGTCGATAGTGGCGCGAGACAGTTGCGTAATTGGCGCGCTGCATCCTTTCCCTAATCGAGAGGCAGGATGAGTCATGCGGAGGTGAAACTCGCGGGGTTGATCGCGAGGCGCCTGCCTGGGGTCACCAGAATCCTCGCGCGACGGTCTGGCCAGCTGATGGCCATAAAAGGACACGAAACAGCCGAAACCAGTGTGACTCCTCCGACACTGGCGGAGAGGAATATTCTTATGGCGGCGATAGTGGGAACAGCTTGTCGCTTGTCGCTGATCATGTTCGACGCGTTCTCAAGGCACGTTTGATTTGCGACTTCGATGGCCGCGTCGGTGTCTGAATCGCCACCTCGATCGCTTACACGAAACTCGTTGCCCTTTTTTGTCCGCCTCTTGGACGAAGCCTGTCACGTCAATTAGAATATTTGAGTGCTTAAGAAATGCCTGAAGCTACCCCTTCAATTTCTATACTCGCATGCTTCTTTCGAATCTCCCACTCCTGTTGCGAGGAAAAAGAAGACACGTGAAACTCCTCTATCCATAGACGGTCTATCCATTCAAGAAGGTAGACACCCAGAAAATCCTGCGTTTGACGGATCTCGAGGGAGGAAATCTTCCCTGAAAGCGTGCAAGGGGGAACCCTCAGACGAGTTTTTTCCGCCATCCTGGGAACGAAAATAGACGGAGGGTTGTCTGAAAAACCTTCGAATTAATAGAATATCGCATTACTCGTAATTTCTCGGGACATTACCGACGAATGCCAGCGAGCAGGCACGCCTGCGCGGGCGCTAATGCGCGCAGCGAGCATTTATCTCGTAGCTGTGTAGAGTGATCGCGAGGACGAGCCACGAGGAGCGTACGCGCCGTTGCGCAGATCGTAAACCAACCCGAACGGAATTCCGCGTCTGGAATCGCGGAACGCTTCGGTTCTTCCACTCCCCGGAGCGCGGATTCTGCGCCAGACTCGCTGTCTCGAGGAAAATTTCGCGATTGCAGACCGAAGTAACACCTGGAACTTGGGAAGCTGGGGAAGATTTGACTAGAAGGTGTTTAGAAGACGATAGAACTCTGGTACGTGAGGTTCCAGAATTCTGAAGTAGCGAGAAGTATTCAGACACAAAAAGAAGAGTAGAACACTTGAAGCGGCCTGTATAACGTTTTACCATCATTTCTATACGCTGTGACGTGCATTTATGTCACGTCAAATAAATAAATTAAATTCTGGAATGTCGATATTCGCCCCTGGAATAATCTTCACACGTTTTACTAAACTGCGCTGGATAGTTCTCTATAAAATTCACAGTGGAGGAACAGCGTAATCCGATAAAACGTTTTAATGAACCTGTCGGATATAAGCAGCGAGGAAATAAGCGCGTGTCGCGCGGCTAGAGCTGCGTTCCGCGGTGGTCCCCAGAAACGAGATATTAATTGAACCATCAATTCCGCTGGCAAAATTAGGCGGTTAATTGGGTAACATAAAGTTCACGGGGGATCGGGGCAGCGAAGGGGGGGGATTTAGGGAAGCTGGGGGAGAGGCAGAGGGTGAGGCATTAACGATTCCAGCGGGGTTTCAGACTCGTTTCTTTTCCTGGCGGATCGAGAGGCAGAGCCTGGGTGGCATCGGCGGTGTATCGCCGAACGGAAGATGAAGAGCGAGAGGCGAGTGCTGGTAGGAACGAATCGTGAGAATAAAATGAGAATCGGTGAAGAGAAACGGACAGGGCCGCGAGATATTAAGAGGAGTAGGGACAGAGAAGGTAGAGCGAGATTACGACGAAAGGTAAAAGGCTGGGACGAAGTCGAGGAAGAGGGCCGAGGCTCGGCCCCCCGACGGGGTTCGGCACCGTCTGGGAAAGTGAAGTGAAGTGAAGTGAAGTGAAGGGAAGTCGAAGTCGGGGATTAATAAAAAAGCGTACCGCGCCATAAATTAAAACGACCATTACGAAAATGCCGCGAAGTTGACGCAAACAATGGGCAGATGATCTTGATAAAGCGGGGTGGGAAGTGGAGAAGTACGAGAGGAGAAGTCGAGGGAAGAGAAGCGAAGCACGACGATGGAGGGAAAAAACGAAGAAGATGAAGATCGGTACGAAGATGAAGAACATAAGGAGTACAAAGTTACAGAGGAAGGAAGCATGGAATGCAAAGGGAAGAAAAGGGAAGGTTGAAAACTGGCGAGTGGACGAGGAACGCCAGCGGCGGAGGGACACGGAGGGGGGATTGGGACCGTGCAGGAAGAGTGGAGGGGGAAAGGGCGAAGAACGTGGAGGGACAGGGCCCCTCGGTGCCCTGCGCCTGGTGCGCCAGGGGCGGTTGTTGGCGGGCGAGCGTGCTAAGAATACCGAGGAGGAGAGAAACGACCGCGAGGAACGTAAAAGACAATGGAATGTGTCGCGTCGCGCATGCGTGGCTCTGTGGAATGCGGCCCCGTAACGGCACATCCGTTAGCCACGGTGTCTGCCGCGAAACGCGGGGCCTTATTGCGCGCGATCGCCTCGCGCTCTTTCGCCAGGCTCGTCGCGCGCTGTCCAGGGCCTTTTTCGCGGCAACGACCCGAACTCTTCCGTTTCCTTCGACGCTCCAGCTTCTACAGGATTCGTTCATTAACGTTCCGAACGGAGGATGCTACCATTTCCGCTTTTTCTACAAGGTTTCCCTCCCTTTTACTTCGCGCCGCGGGATCCTGT
The DNA here is from genome assembly GCF_051401765.1 of Calliopsis andreniformis. Lineage (NCBI taxonomy): Eukaryota > Metazoa > Arthropoda > Insecta > Hymenoptera > Andrenidae > Calliopsis > Calliopsis andreniformis. The sequence goes on from NC_135063.1 coordinate 13,739,164, forward strand.
TCCAGAACCGGCACACTCACTTCGAGGCACACTCGCCTCTGCAATTGAAGTTACTTGCCATTGTTATTAATTATGTATGAAGTTGGGATGCACTTCGTATTGTTTCGAAGCAACTGTTTGCTTTGTTAATGAAATTAATTAAGGATTATTTAACGCAGACTCATCGAATATTCCATGCGCTACGCCTCGTTTCGTTTAAATGAGTTTGTACAGAGGGTTTCAAATGGCTCGGTCGAAAGTTTGCGTTCGGGTTCAGTTTACCTGCGATGCCAGATAAGGGAAGGTCTGTAATGCTTTTCAAACACTACCTCGCAGTACAGTAATTATTACCAGAGACTGTAAAAATCGCGACTGCTACAAATAGCCAGCGGTCAGTGATGAATAGCCGCGTGAAACGCCCTGTGATCAAGTTGTCTGACAAATTTCTTTGCCAAATGCGCGATCATCCATCAAACTTCGCCTGGAATTCACCGAGCACATTATTCTAACTCTACCCTTCGTTTGTCTTTGACGCTTCGAGACGCCATGCGCTCGGCTAGCTGGACTAAAGATTATACGAATTGAAATTCCGAGTACGCGAAGGATGGCGAAGGATGTCGAAGGAGCTGCTTAGTCGAGGATTTGGGGAAAATGCCAAAGCGTTCAGGGGCGAATGTCCCGCCGAGGGGAACACGGAAGTGCTTTCGACTTGCATCGGATTTGCGTCGGTGACACAGCGAGCCCTGCGTCCTTGCGCCATCGCGATGGACATCCGCGTGAAATCGAGGCGAAAGAAAAGCCAGCACGCGTCACCCTCGCTAATTGATCGACGATAAACGATGAATTATTATCGACGATTAGCCGACGCTAAACGCTGAAACGCTCCCGCTAATTGGCCGACGCGCACTGTCGAAGCACCGCGGCTGACGGCAATAAAATCGCTCGATATTTATACCGACAGATAACATCAGCCTGCGTAATTCACTTACCGCGAATAATCTCCCCTGTTCGCGGCGCGTGGCGTTTCGCCATTGAAATTTACGACCTCCCTCGAACAACTCCTCGATCTTCCTGCATGACAGTAAAACCTTGGTAGCGAAGCAGGAGGTGAAAAAGGTAGCAGTGCACCCAGAGTGCCTAGATACGTGCTGGTTATTAGAAAGAAAAAACGAAACGCAGAAGTTTTCATTCGGGGACGCGTGTCAGGGTTAATTGCGACGTATAGCGAACAAACGAGGATAAGGGGGGAAAGAGAAATTTAACGAGCAGTCAGAATTGCCGTGTAGATACGCAAATCCGCGCGCTCATTTTTCCCCTTTTCGGGCGATCGTGGACGACACTCGGTTGAACCGTGAGAAAACGACGTAGCTGGGAAGTTTTTAACGAGCTCTGGATTGCCCCCCATATCTGCATCTTCGTGAACCGACGGGATTAAAGTGGAGCGCCAACGTTTCCTCCTCGGTCGAGAGCACCTGATCACAGCTACGCCGAGTTGCCTGGTGTCACGACATCCCCGATCATCTACTGATCAACGAGAATAGGTTCACATTCCATCGCTGATCTCCGCCGCGTTATGTTTAAACCTCATCTCCCGCCGCTCGACTTACCATCGCGGAATATTCAACGAGCAAGGCTATCGAGCTACCTGCAGCGCCGTAAAGAAGATTATTTTCTGTTAATCTACAGCCTGTGATCGGGCCACTTTGCTTGCAGACGGTAGATTTTTATGTTTCCAGTGGATTGAGGAATGCAATTTTGCGATGTTGAAGAGAGCTTGTCTTGTTCAAAGTAGTGGACTTTGATTCTTTGGTAATCTAACCAATAGGTATTTTTAGTAGGTTCAGAAACTCGGATAGAAAGTAGATTTTGATAAATAGGCCCTTCAGGAAACCATTTAATCTTCGCATTACTCATCTGCCAGGTGTCTTTAGCGGTCGACGGATTAGGTCTCTTTGGTGTCAGAGAAAAATCGGTATTTTATTAATACATATCGTAGAATTAACGAAAGGTTGTTAGAGTGTTGATTTTGAGTAGATAGATTCATCAAAGAACCGTTTAATTTTCTAATGTATTCACTTGCCAGAGGATTTTGAAAGCATTCATCTTTCATGCGATGGCTAAAGTAAAAGGATAATCACGTTTAGGTCGTAAAACTATCACACTCTCTTGTCCCACCTTCTCCTCGTCATCGAGAAAATGTCCCAGGTAGAATATAATAATAGCGACGGTCAGAAAAACAGGTATTCCAAACGAAATTGGGGTCAGGTACGTTGACCTGCCCTCTAATGTTTATCCATCCCCTCTGTATTACAGAAAATGTACCCAGCCTCGAGAGGTCAGTTTTCCTTCGGCAGCGAAAGGGGAAGGAACCTCTCCTTTTATTTTCGTGAAGTGCATTGTGTCTCAGTGATAGAAAGCATTAGTTACTTCCTAATCTACCATAGAAGACAATTGCCTGAGAAGCCGCAGACCCACTGACACTTGAAAAAAGAAGCTCCTCTAGAACCGAGGTAAGCAGCTTTCGAATTTCTCGCCAGAGCCTCCCGCATTTGATCCGATTCCATTATTTTGGGACACCCAGTGTACAGCTCAAAGGCGAGCATCGTCGCTGTAGAGCACAGCAAACAGTCCTCGCGGCACTCGAGTCTCCTTTCGCTGAAAGGGTGAGCAAGCTCCAATTCGTACCTTTCACCGTGCTTTTCCTTTCCCTTTGGAAACACGTACTCGATCGAGGCCGCCCCTTCGCGACGCGGACGAAAGGACCCGACGGTCACGAGGATCGCCGAGGGTCCGGCCTTTTTGCCCGATCCTGTAAAGAGAGCCGAGCAGATAATGAAAGCGAGCCGCCGCCGCGGGTAGTCCGGGTGTATTTGCTCGCTCGAGGACAGCTTGAGGTAACAGTTTCCTCGAAAAGTGCCGTAAACACGGTGAAATGTGGCCGCGCGTAGTGGCTCCCGACATGTAGCGAATGGTAATGGCCGAACTAACGGTGGAATTCCTGGAAACGCTGTCGTACTTTCAGAAATAACGCCGCGAGCACCGAGGCGTTCTATAAAACGCGCTGCCCCTTTCGGCCGCGAAAACGTGTCCCCCCCGTGTCGCTGTCCTCTTCATCTCGCAGCCGATTATCGAACAGCCTTCGTTCCCCGAATATGTTTCCGCTTTTCCCTATTAAGTCCTCGAGAAGTTCCCTCGTTTGGCTCCTCCTTATCTGCGATCCTCGCCGCCACCTTATCTGCGCCGCTCGGCGAGCAGGCCCGTTCTGTTTTCTTTGCGCCGCTCGCAAATTGGACTTTGGATCGCTGCGCGTTAACGAGGACGACGTCAAGGGCTGGACTCGGTGCCGTTTATTTCCTGAGGCGACTGTGACACAAAGTTACGCTGAGATTCTTGACTCTGGATAAGGGGAACCCCCGATTGTGCAAAGGAGAATCGGTTAGGGGAGTTTTCTTGCCTACCAGAATCAGAGGTTTGTGAGGTAATAATCTGTAGTCTTTAGATGCTTCTGAGAACTCACGTTCCACTCTGTCGAGCTATGGTATTCATTAGATGCAATTATCGCAGTGTTCTTGGTATTTCATTTTCCAATAAGGAGGAGGTGGAAAGAGAATCGCGGAGTTGAGTTTCTCTATTCGGAGAGGGTGAAGGGGATCCTCTTGAATTATATGCCATTGTTGCTTGCCGTCATTCGCCACTTTTCCAAGCGCGCTCACCCATAGAACGCAACGCTGTTACGAAAATGCTCGGCTGGGGAACGAACCTCACTCGAACCCGAGAAGACGTACGTAAATTCTTTTTTATTGCATCGACTTTGCACGCTGAATTACCGGCAACCTTGGCACGTGAACCGACGTCTAACAATGCTCGCATCCCGCGGAATCGGATTCAATGACCCTGAAAAGTGCGCCTGGCTCTCTGGCGAAGTCTCCAGAGGGTCTTCCGAAATTTACTAGACCCTTTCGAGGTTCTCCTCGAGATCTCGAGCAATCAGTTCACCCTTAAATCGATGAATTTACTAAAATACTATTCAGTAAAATCTTAGCAGATCCAGAAATCTAATCATTTCTCTGAGCGCTAAAATATCCAAATTTTAAAGGCAGAATGATTCAAAAACCAAAAAAAGAGGCAGATAAAAATTAAGATAGAGGAAGAATTCTGAGAATTCTCCCAGTAATGTATTCCACGAATGTCGAAGTTTCGACGGCAGATATCGTGGGGGTGCACGCGAAAATCGAAGGTCGGGGAATTGCAAATTCCAAGACGAAAGGGAGGATCGCGTTAAACGAAGTGTGTCGAAAGAAATTCGTGCTCGTATCGGGACAAAGGAAATCCCTGTTGCAACGGCCAACGGCAACAGAGGAATGCGGTGGGAGAGGCGAGGGTGGAATAAAAGGAGTCCGTGCCGCGGACAGGTGCCAGGATTCTGTCCGCAAATATGCATGTAAATGGCGTGCGCGAATGGTTCGTAATAAAGTAAGCGCCGACGTACTAATAAACGGAATGGAATTCGAGAATTGTTACGTAAGCTGGAGGTGCCTTGACCACGGTCGCGCTAATTTTCCTGCAAGATTTATAGATCTCCCTGTTCTAATCCTTCCACAGCGTAACACGTGAGAGATTTCGGCAAGAGAATACACTGAGACTCAATAATCAATAAATACCTATGGAAATGATGATAATAAAACTGATCATCATTGCACATATAAATTCCTCTTCGTCCCTGTCACACCTTGCCAGATGAGCTCCAAGTAAAAGCGATTGAAAAGTCCAAAAGAAAGTCCTTCCTGATTTTCTTCCACTCACCAATTAGTTATCGCAGCAATGGAAGCTTAAATCGACGTTAAGTGAAACAGGAATAATCGTCCGCCAGGTTGTCTCGCTATTTAACGAACAAAGTTACAATCGTGAAGCAAGATCGAGAAAGGGAATAATCGAGAGGAGCGGAGGATCGATCGGTCGCGAGGGAAGGAGGCGAGGAGTCCGCGAGATAGATTCATCCGCGGCGTAGTCGGGCCTCGGAGGAAAGTCCGTCGCGCTGGCGGCCGAGCGGAAACTCAAGAATGCGGAGAGCGTAATAAAAGGATTCTAAGTCCAAAGGAGGATGCTGAGCACCGGCGAGAGGGATGAGACTCGCGAGGAAGGAGGTAGGCCGAGAAGGGCAGGGGGTGGGAGCAGGACGACTCGGATGAAAGAATCGGGGAAGCGCGAAGGACAAAAGGGGAAAGAGAGAAAGGGATAACGACGACGTCGACAACGACGCCGAGGAAGGAGGAGGATCGAGAGAGGAGAAGAAAGGAGAGGGATAGGGGTTGCTGGGGAGAGGGAGGGAGAGGATGGCCTGAGGTAGCGAGAGTGGAATACTGGAATGCGCTCCCAGAGGCCATTTCAGTTCGATGTCCTCCGTTCGCTCTCCTGTCTTGCCCACTCCAACCATCCTCTTCGCCTCCGCCACCACCTTCTCTCTCCTTCTCTCTCCTTCCCCCTTCGTTTTCCGTTCCATCGGCCTTAAGCCGTTCCTTCTCCGCTCCTCTCTTTTCCCGCGAACTCTCGCTGCGATCCTCCGAGGAAGACACGCAGCATCTTTCACCTAGAGCACGCTGATCCTCGCCCATTAATCCTTCGGGCTACCTCGGTCCCGGGGCCCACCTATCGCTCCTCCAGCCACCTCGCTGTCCCTGGGACGAAAACATTTCGAACCCGATCACCCGCGCGAATCGCCAGCCTCGCGACTTGGGGGATCCACGATCATTTTTATCCGTGATTTAGACACCGAAAAGGAAGAAGATAAAGAGTTGGAACACTGGAGAGCATCGAAACCAGGGTCGCCCCACGGATTCTCTCGTTGGTATAATCTGGGAAATTGGAAGGCGAGGGAAAAAATAACAGGTGCCCTAAAGTATCGTGTCGTTAGTCTCGCTCGAGTCTAGGGCCTAGACCTATACTATTAAGACACCTGTTATTTCTCCCCCCACCTCACAATTTCCTCCACTATACTCGAGGAGGGAATTCCTGCGGTAACCCTGATCAAAACACTCGTTTCCCTCGCCTTGTCCGCCGCTAACTCCCGATAAATTACAACTTTACGCGCTGATTCGAGGCGTAAAGGCTTCCTCGTCGTCCGCCATAAACGCTCGGCGAAATGTCGTCCGAGTTATTCGCGATGTTTTACTCTCATGCGCGTTCGGATGGAAGCGCGGCTGGTCTCTCCGTGGCTGACCTTTGCCGCCGCTTCTACTGCCGTTCCTCGCGATCGGAAAAATCTCGGATACGCGGCCAGCGTATCGGCGTTAATGCCGAGCATCGTAGATTCTAAATATACGCGCAACGGTGTAATGGCAATGCGAAAATAGCGTCCGAACCGGCATCGAAATTCCGATCTGTATTACCGCGGAGAAGGCTGGGCCGCCTATCGAGCAAACACTGACGGTAATTGGAGACGGGGACGTTAAGCTTGACATTTTACGCGCGCCAGTTTAGAAAAAACTTTTATGATACAAACGAATGGACTTTTAGTTGCAATTAATGTTAACGTTACGTATACACGAGGGTTCATCAACGTCGATGTTAATATTTAGTCGGGTATTTTTTGGACGACTTGCTTGTTTGCCTTGGCTAGAGAGATTTCGAGGATACACATGCATGAGGCTAACTAAATTACTTAAATTAGAGGCTCTGACAAAGCATGAGAGAAACAGCTTGAACCTACTTCTACTACAGCGGCTGAAATTACAATATGAAGCTTTGTGAGTAACAACAGACTAACCACGCTACTCTGAGAAGTCTTAAAAATAGGGAATTTAAAATATAGAGTTTCTTTGTGATAAGTTATTACTTCTACTACTAAGTCAATTTATGAAAACATGTGACTTAGTCTACTGCTTCGTATAGAAACCTTGTCTGTGCATGATATCTCTTATTCTACTTAAAAGAGCAACTCAATCTAGACTTAACTCTTGACAGTAGTTAAAGCATCGAATATCTCCTAATTCATTGAAACATTCCTCCGAAATCTCTCATCGACAATTACGTATTCACGCGTGATCGACGTTCGGAACCAGCGCTAATCAAAAGTGTTTAATCAGACAGCAGACGTCGTACAGTCGACGCCCATGAAATCGCCTGGCACCGAGTTTCCCCGTGACGATCGGTCCTTTCCAAGAGGAAATCGCGGTATTATCGTCTGCAACACGTGTCACCAGGCACACGCACGCTTTATTCGTCCCGCGTGCACGGGGGGCCCAGCTTATCTCCCGCCAGGGGATATTGTTACCAGCGTCGCGGATCGTACCACGCCGTGTATCTCCACGTGTGTTCCGTGGTCGCTGGTGTCAGCAGCGCGGACCAAACACCCGCGATAAAGACGGGACATTCCGTCGCGGCTAGACGAAACGTCACACTGCGTGCCTGCCTCTCTGACAACAGACGATCCGCCGAGGGAGGCTGAGGGAGCCGCGTGGAATCTTCTCGAGACGTGGGGGACCAACGCTCGGATGAAATGTGAGGTCCTCGAGATAAGAGATCCGTCTGGACGAATGAAACGCTTGTGTTTTGATACACGTAATCGCGTGGAAGAGAATGGTCAAGGTTCAGTGCATCTTGCGACTTATGGTCCCTTGTGTTCGGTTTAGCTACGTTTAGGCAACTTTTGGTCCGGGCAACTGAGTTGGTCAAAAGTTAATCAAAATTGTCTATATAAACCTAATTTCGACCGAGTTGAGAGGACAATTTTAATCGATTTTGGGCTGGTCGATTTTGGTTGCTCGACCAAGGGTTGCCTAATGTAAACGTAGCAGTAGAGGCGCTGGAAAATTGAAACTTTAAATTTGAATTTAAGGTAAAAGTTGGTTTCCCTCTTCTGATTAAAAACAGTGAAATTGGGGAACTCCCAGGTTGTGTGTACATAATACAGGTGTCGACTCGTCTAGGAAGCGTTTCTTGTTTAGTTTCTCTCTTCAGAGAAAGTTTCGCTAATTGTGCCCATGTAACAACCTGGTCTCTGAAAAGAATGTCTGTCTCTACCTCTGAAGGAGGCTCATCGTTATCTAGCCTTCACAGCTTAATTCACACCTCGATTTCTTCCCAGCTTCGCAATCGCGAAGACGGATCGCGAGCGATCGCCATCAATACCCGACTACGAAAGCAGACGGCGGAAACCGCAGCAGGGAACGCGTGTAAAGGATAACGATAAAAGTGTATCGAAAAGGCAATAAAGAGCAGTCACCGCTATTCTTCGTAAACCTGGCTGTTTACAGAGAAAACTGGTTGCTCTGAGGCGATAAAATATGGATAAGGATTACGTAACGGAGTTCGGTCTGCCTTGTTTGACTGTATCGCTGAACAGCAAACACTTTATCTCGTCGGTTGCACTTGTTTCACCGCGTAAATAGGAGAAATACGACTGAGATAAGGGGCGCGAGAGTGAAGAAGCAACAGATGAAGGGGGCTGCGAATAGAGGGGGCATGGGAAGGTGTAAAAATACCAGAAATGTCAACAACACCGGGACGAATCGAGCAGGAGTCATTGACGAGCCGACCACCTGTCGAAACGCTCGGCTCGCGGCCTTGGCGGAATTTCTCGCGGCGCGTGCGACCGCTGCCGCCCTAATCGTCGAGCATAAATTTTCGCTCGGACGCGAAACAACCGCGAACACTTTTCGAGAACCGTCGGCCTGTCATTGTCTCGACGCTTTGCATATAAATCTTCGTTCGAAATGGTAATCGATGCGCGGCCAACAGCCGTTCACCGCCGCAATTAGTCTCGTCGCTGTCCACTGGGCTCGTACACGCGCGCGTAAGTTGCTCGACTGAAACCGAAGTCGGTAAGGTAATCGTTCTGCGACCTCCGCTGTTATCGTTCGAAGGAGACGTCATTGGGTTTCGTCCACGTGTCGGAACGCTGGCAAATGCAACCGCTGCAGGAATCGCGCGCCTTAACCTTGCCTCGGAAGACAGCCTTGATCTCGGTGAGCGATTCGTTAGCTGTGCTAATGGCTACAGAGGTTATTAGTCGCGTCTTTAAGGAACCATATCCTCTTTGCATCTGAGCTTCATCGCACATTATATGATCAATTAAATTGCATTAATAGAATTATTACAGATGTCAATAGTCTTTCAGGTTCGATTGATTTTCTTATCTCTTATGGAATATTTAGACGCTCTTTACTTTTGCTATTGTCAAGTATTATTTATAACTACTTGCTTGTATTGTGTCACAGCTTCACTTACTTTCTTTAATTTATTGTACATTAAGGGGATTTATCAATATCGAGGTATCACGGTTTTCGCCAAGGACCGAGGTCAATCACGTGTCATTTGATGGCTTGGCTATTTTCGAGCAGCTCCTGTGTCTCGTACCTCCCTGAATAAAACCATCACAGTCTTACTCTATTACCATAGCCGAAAAATGTATCAAGTTGTATTCGAAAGAAAGACCATCTAAAGCACTATCTTCGCCATAACTGCTTGAAAAGTCCCATATATCAATTTTAATACCGCAAGGTCTACAAAAACCGAAAACTTTGGAATGATAAAAATATCTAAATAGAATCGTTACGTGCAATCTCCCCGCTGAAGCAAAACGTCGAGGCAATAAAAACGGCACTAGCAACTTGCTATAGACAGGTCGAAGGCGTGTTAAACTTCAAAGTGTCATCGTTCAAGAACTAACAGCGTTGTTTACCGAGGCGCTAGCGACACATCGTAATACTCTGGATAGCTTTTTTAGGGTGGGGAACAGTGGCCGCCCGAGCTCACCCCCGTCTCGATCGTCGAATAACCCGCTGGTAGGGTAGGATACTAACGGGTGGAATTCAGCGTGCAGAGATTTATCGTGCGAGGACTTTCGACCCAAGGAGCCCCGAGAATCGCGCCAGTAATCAGCCGGTTGACTCGCACAATTTATTCACCGTTCCGTGAACGGACGATCGCGCTCGTTCGAAACGGATTAGGTAGCCTGGCGAGCCGTGGCGAGCCGTGGCGCGCAGGCAACGTTCGGGTGTCGCGATGAATTCGCGGAGGCTCCGCTAGAATTCAGGGATTTATTGCCCGCGTGATCTTAGACGCGATTCCGAGCCGGACGATGCGACACGGGCTGAAATTTTATGGTCATTCACGGTGTATTTATAGCCGCGGGGGACAGAATTATAGTACGAAAGATTACGTTAATATTAATAGCCGGCGAAACGGATCGGTTGCGACACACCATCGAATCGGCCATAATTTTCTGCCAGCGGTACCGCGGCAGGAAGCGGAGGCTTTCGAAACCGGGCAACGCTCGAAATCGATAATCGGTCGTGAGCTTTGTCGAAACTCGCTGTTGAAGGATGGCAATCCCTGCTTGCGAGCTCTCTTCCTATTTTTTGTTGATTTAAAAATGAGGGGGATGATAAATTGTGAAGGCTTTTACAGGGGAGTTGAATTATTTCAGCTTTCTTTCATTCCTGTGTCATGGACACAAGAAAACTCCCTTTTCATGACAGGATAGCTTACCTAAGAAACAGTCACAGAGTATTCTATTCTTTTCAACTAAATTTCGTTTCTTCCTCTTAACCCTCCACGATTTTTAATGAAAGAAGAAAGTAGAATTAGAAAATATATAGTGGTGTGTTTTATTTGAAAACTAAGAGAAAGTCAAGAAGACTATCACAGTGTATTAGTTTCTTAAATGGAGTTTCTTGTTTCCTCTTCTCCATGGGCTTTCTTGATTAAAGAAAACTGTCCCATGGTTTTATCTAAAGATAGTCCCGCGTAATTTGTTCACATAAATTCATTCTTTTTACCGTCGAGCGCATCAGAAGCTCGAGGCGAGGTGGCCAGCAAGCCTGAAAAGTCTTCACAGAGGAACGAAACGAATCGCTCGGGAATGTAACTCTCGTCAGGGTTAATTTGTATGCGGTTCGAGGCCTAATCTGGCTGACGATCACGTATCGGTTGAGATTTGGTGTAAATGGGCTTCGACGATCGTCGGCCGCTTCGATAACGCTGTTAATGACCGAACGGGCTATTAGTCTGGCTCACCGGCCCTGCAAGGTCAATGAATAATCAGCTGTTACCAGGTAGCACCTGCGTGAGAATCGCGTCCGGAGGCTTCTTTAAAATAGCCATCGGATAAGCCAGCATCGATGGCCAACTGTTCGACCGTCGAAAGCGGTTCTACTTGAATCGCTGATCAGGTAGATACTACTGTCCCCTCGGTCTGATCGTGATGCTTCTACTTTTTGGGATAATTTCACGGGGGCCTATTAAGATGCACGATGATCGGAGAAATATGAAGGAAACCTGATCAATCTCTGAGCTGGGAGTTTCATAAAGAGTGAGCTGGTGGATATGGAAATATTAAGAACGCATGTGGCCATTTTGGAGAACTTAGAAGAGGATATCTCAGGCTGTAAAGGAATTAGAAATCCTGGCAAGAACGTCGTCACTCGATTTGAGTTGGTAAATACTTTGGAGGACCATTGGAGCAACCTTTCGTGTCCTAATGATCGAAAAGGGGCAGCGTTCAATCTACTTAGTGGGTTCTGAGATATCTCAAGGCGAAATCGGTTTAGTTGGAGGCGGATCCGAGACGCTCGAGTCCAAACGAGAAATATCGGATAGTCCCGTTGCCAAGAGGCTCGCTTTTTATCCAGAATGTATTATTGCGCCCCTGCTTGAAGCGGTGAGAGAGCAGTGAAGTAAAATCCTAGGGATGGACCGAGGGATGAGGAGTCTCGGTGGAGGCCTCCCGCTTAAAATCGCGACTCGACACTGTCAAGCTGCCTTATCGGCGGCCACCTTTTTGCTACACCGAAATGACACCTTTGTGCGGCCTTCCAACGCCCATAAATCCTTCCTTGCCCGCCTTTCCACCTTTTTCTGCTCCCTTATGTAATTGATTGTGCCGTTGCCAATTCTATTATTACTAAATACGTACGCTTTATTGCGGCGCCGCGGATCTATTCGATTTCCGCCGATGGAGGCTATTCCAAACGATGCATCGGCCAAGCGAGCTGCTGGGAATTGAGACCATTCGATCAATTCTGCCGTGCCAGAAAAACGAAGCTAGTATGTAACCTTACATAAGGTATAAGTAATCAGTACCTAATTATTATTATAATAGTCTGTGATTGTTTCTTAGCTTCAAGTGAGTCGATTAGTAGTCTTCTCTGGTCATCTAGATTATCACATTAATATTCTCTATTGATTTCCTGTCGAATTAGTACTTCTTTCCCTCCCACTTTCCTCATTTCGCGCTGAATTTATCCCTGCCTGGGGTTGCAATGATATTCGACTGGCAATGGTAGCAACTTCATCGGTCATTACCTGAATGGGAAGGAAGCTAACCGGTCATCGGGAAACAAGCATCGACATCGTAAGGAAGTAATCATCCCCCTCCGCTGCTCTACTGCCCTTAAACGGCCGGATCGATGCTCGGGCGCACCCTTTGCAAATGTCGGCCACCGACCGAAAACCCCGACCCACATTCCCTCTCCCTGTCGTACTCGATTATCCGACAGAAATCGCTGGAAACGATGCCTTCTCGGTGATTTGTCGCGTCACCCACATCCTGGCCTTGATTGACCCTAATTCTTCACGACTTCCAGGGAAAACTGTTCGACACAGTGGCAGGGGGAGCTATTCTAGAAAGAAAATCCCCCACCTCTCGCAGAGGCACCCGTGGGGAAGAAGAGGCGTGCCTCGGTTTAAAACCCAGAGCCCTAGACGATCCTGTGTCTTTTCAATGAACGCTCGGGAGCCTCTATCGACAGTCATCGGACAGGTTGAGCCGCGGTAACCAACAGTCATCCAATCTCCTCCTCGGCTCGTGAGTGTCCCGAGTTCCTCGCGGGGTCCACGAACTCGTCGACCAGTCGATCAGAAGCGTGAACCGCCGCTCAAAAGGACGCTTATCAAATCCTTATAAAACATGCAATCGAAGCCTGTTGATCCGCGGACAGGGGCGAGGGGGGGAGGAGAGGGTCGGGTCAACGGACAGGATGATTCATGCATCTGTCTCCGCGGAGGAGCTGTGAGAGCGTCGGTCCGGTTCTGGAACGGCGTTCGAACGCTGTCGATTGTCCGAAGTGGACGTCACTGCTGCGCCAAAGAACAGCAACACGAGTCGGCTATGCATCCTCGCATTCCTCTCTCACGCTGCGGCGGCCGGAGCCGGCCCACACACAACTATCAAACATTAGAGGGAACCCCGACGGCCACCGAGCTCGTATAAGGCCTGTCTCGCCTCCGTGGGCCTCTCCTCACCGTCCCGCGCCGAGCCAAGGCTCTGGGCCCCCTCCTCGGACCCCTGGCTTCCTCGTGGTCGCGTGTGTGCGTGCTAACGACCCTGCACGTGCACCGCGATACGATAGAACGCCGAACCTGCCCTCCCGTGGACCCTGGTCCCCGACGTTCCGAGAACTCCGCGACGAGGAAAGTGCCAACTCGCTTGCACCAGCCGCCCGATCGCGTTTTACGACCACTTGTCGCCGAGACACGCGGATTCCCAGCGCCAACCTTAATTCGATGGAATTTTTAGAGCAGCGGGCTGGGAGCTTCATTCATGGCGACGCGAGACACGTGCAAGTGGAGCAGAGGGTGCTTGGGGGACTGCAGGGAGGTTTTGGAGGGTGGGATGTGATGTACCCCTGATTTTCGAGTTATAATCTTAGGGTAGAAATATATAGAACGATGGTTTGCAGTGGTTGCGAGTCAGAGCTGATACTTCTTATTTTCGCTCATTTATTTCTTTTCGTTCCTTTTGACTTTGAGGAATGAGAAGTTCGACTTTAATTATGGAGAATACTAATTTTCGAGCAGGCTGACTCAAGGGTGACTCAAAGAAGGAATCGATGGCAAAAATCGCTGGGTCACCGAGTAATTTACAAGTTTCGGGCTGCATCACCAGTGTAAGATCTCCGCGAGCTGACTAAGCGAAGGGAGGATCGCAAGTATGCGGGGATTTAATGATGGTATGTTCATTAAAATTCCATTTCGACGTCTGGAGCCCCCCGCACTGTCTCGCGATAAGAATACGAGAGGGTTGCCAGGGCTACTCGCTCTTCTCCCGCGGTTTCGCGTCAGCGGATTCAAACAGGTGCATCCAGATGATGCATCGCGAGCACTCGTGAGCCCCCGCGATAAAGTAACATCTGTTACCGAAATAAATTATATCGTTGCAATAATGACTGTCGGAGTCCCTGGGTCGGATTCCAGCGACCCATTAATTAACGATCCCAGCATTTTCATCGGAATGGCGCGCGTGACCGTCCATTCCCGCCGCCCGCCGAGAAACAGTTACTGGTCCTTGAACGCTGCATCGATGTTCTATCGATTGTTATACGCTGCTTCTAACGATTCAATCGAACCGCGACACCGTAGCCTGGGGTCGAGCATTCCTCTCGAGCAAACAGTTAGCGGACCTTGAAGAATTTCCCCGACGTGTTCGTGGCACGGTTTTGGCCATCGCGATTCAAGTGTTGTGAGATACGTACATGTTCCAATACCTGGATACATCAAACGTCTTAATACGTGGACAATCTAAAAATGTACTTTCCACACTTGAATTTCGTTTTACTAGCTAAATGTAGGTACTATTTTATGTTCAGATAGCACGATATGGTTATAAGGTAACTACTGAGCCAGTTACCTTAACAGTATCCCCTAGGTCCCTAGGTCCATAGTTTAATATTTAGGCTTCCAACCCAGAGATCTATTACCAAAATTGACTCAATCCAAACGACAACTTTACAGCAACCATGAACCATCATGGGTCAAGGACGAGAACAACTGAATAGTTACCATTCGCCTTCACGCGTGGGCGCATGCCACGAATGGGGTGGAAAAGGTCGAGAAGACAGGGGGAGGCAGTCGCCAGGGAAATAATAGGTAATCCAAAATAGCTGGCGGTGGTCGGGGGTGTGGGGCTCGGGGGCGGAAGGAGAGCGATTTCTTGTCGATCGTGAAAGCATTAAGCAACGTCAGCTGCCTGCAGGGGCGACTGTCGTGGCCCGTGGCCCGATTCATTAGTTAAATAATGCCCAGGCACGGTCAATGGCCGAGTCGCCCACTGCAGTTAGCCGACTGACTGGCGAACCAGGTCGACCAGTTTTCGTGGTGCTCGCCTCCTACCGTGGACGAAACAAAAGAGACCGCGTGGAAGCGTAACGGATTATTTACCCCCTCGAGATAATGGGAATTCGAGCGGACGCGAGAGCTCGTTGATCCGCTGAATGAACCCTGAACGCTGACCCTCGCGACTTTAGCAAACCCAGTGGTCCCTTCAACCGGGCCATTTGATCGGGCAGAGTGACTCCGTTACACTTGTTCGCGGGTGACAGAACCGAGCTCTCTATCGGAAAGCAACCGCGATGAGTCTGCCGCGTGAAAGTCTAAAGATCCGACGAATATTCTAGCCAGATCGAAATTAATCGATGCGAAGGCCACTTCTCCGATCGTAAATCAGGCGAGAACGATTTCTACCGTTGCAGCGATAGGACTTTTCCATACCCAGCGCGCGGCCAGACGTTCTGAAAAATCATTGAAAAATCATCGGCCGACAATCTCGTTGTTCCCCCATCGGAAACACCTAGACGTTCACCCTATCCGCGGAGCTCTCCGCTCGCGATACGCGGTTCGCCCGTAAACCGAGCAACAGCCCGCGAGAACCGGTCGTAACTTTCTCGCTGGGGCTATCTGGGCCCGAGACACCCGGAGAGTAACCAATTTATTTATCGTCAATTTATTTATCGTTCCACGAGCGGTCCCCGTACATCTCCTTGGAGCGTTTATCGTCAGCACGCTCGCGGGTCCAGCGAAAAATCGCTTGCGAATTGATGAAAACCGTCGCGCTCGGCTCCGCGAGCCTACCAGGCGGACAGAGTCGCGCCGATCCTGGCCGCCGCTATCGGGGCCCGTAACTTTCACGTTCGACTACCAGAATCAGAGGCACTTAGCGCGTCGAATGTGGGCGGTTTATTATCAGGCTCGAATCGAGACCTGGTCGTAAGTCAGGCGGGGGACATTAGAGCATTGTGGACGTGGGGCTCGGCGAGGGGAGGGCGGTTGAATGAGCGCGAACGCCTTCGTCGGTGCCCTCTGATTGGATTCCGATGGAGGAAGAGGAAGAAGCGGTCTTTGACACCATCCGCGGCGGCGGACCGAGTCTGGAGGCTGGTTGATCTAAATACCGAGCAGATACGATCACGAGGCGAGATCCTACGCATTGGCTGTCCCTCTATCCGGTTGTTGGACCGCGAAACGCGTCCAGGCCCACTGCCGCTCCCTTGTCTCCTCTCTCTGCGCCCCTTTATCGCCGCGACGGTCAGCGATACCTGGAATCGGCGATCGACGCGGCAGATAACCGCGCTCCGCGCGCTGGATCGCCGATACACGACGTTCGACGGCGCATTTAGCACTCCCGAAGCGTTAAAACCCAATCGGCGAGCGCGCTGGGAAAGTCGGCCGTCCAGGATCCTTTCTACGTCCTCTTACGAGCAGTCTCTGCTCTCGGATCACGGCCTTTTGTTCCTGTCGACTTGCGTTCGTTTATGCAAGGTACTTCATGCTAGCGACTGGTGGGTGGAGAAATTGTGAGCAGTGTTATATAATAATTTAAAGGAGACAGGATAGATTGGAGAGATGTTCCTGGTTCCACGAACGAAGCGCCTCGGTGCTAAGGGAACAGGTACAAGACGCGAGAATCCTGGCCCTCGCGCGGTCTCAGCTCTCCCCTGCATGCCAGAGAGTGAGAAACGAACTGAGTGATCGATTTATTCGCGCCCACACCTCGTGGGGTATCTTATCTGGGAGCAAGAAGCTACACGAAAACGTAATCATTGCGGACGGAATAAAAGCAGGAAGTTGTTGGATGGTCTGTAGACTGGGAACGTGTCAGGCGCGTCTTCAGAGCTTCCTTTCACCGTGGATTCTCGGCGACTTTCAAGAGAGCCCTCCCTTTAATCCCAGTCTTATCATCGCCTTAGCGGAATCTGTGGCTGAAGAATCAAATTTCAATCTCTGGAAAAATGCGTAGGTACTTGACGATGTAGAAAAGTGGCCCTGTGAATAAGTGACTAGGGAACGCAAAGGATAGGTGTAAACGTCTGCTCTGAGAGGAGATTTGATCTGTTTCCCTGGACAAGTGATCGAGGACGGTCCTCTCTCCCCAATGGTCGGACTTTCTCGCGAAGCTTTCTCGGTGCCGATCGCTCGTGGCAGGAAAAGATTGCCACGGTGGAAAGTAGCGGCCGAGGTCATCAAGAAAGATGAGGAACACGCACCGTCCTCTGTAACTTCGGGATCTTTTCGTCCCCTCGAAGTGAACGGTCACTTTCACGAAGCTCTCACGCGACGAAAGCTCCTCTCGGCGGGCCGTCGCGACAGGGCCGTTTCCTAGTCGCGCCTCCGCGCGAGCTATCTTTCCTCGCAGCGCATACTCCGCTGGAGAAAACATTGTTCGCGATAACTCTTCTGTCCGAGCTGGCGAAAAATCGTCGTGAAATCTTCTCTGGTAGACTTTGATCTATCAGCGTCTACGACCTGGAACGCGGACTTCAGAATTCCTTCAGGATCGCTGTGGCGAACCAGCTTGGCTGGCTCGGTTTAAGGGGGGTCGATCAAAGCTTTCAGGTCCAGAGAATTACAATAAGAATATGCAAATATTTGAGCACTCAAATTTTCAAAATTTTAAATATTCAAATTTTTATTCTTAATAAACTACCTTCTCTTCTGTTCCATGTTTGTTCCTTTACGCAATGGAATCTTTCCAATTCGCAAAACGACTCATTAACGTAATCGAAAGACAGACTGCACGACACCAGAAATGACAAAAAATAAGTACCTACGCTTGAAGCATCAGTGGTTCCGTGATCGAGCGTGAAGTTGGCCCTCGATTTGTGCGAAACTCGATCGCGAACGGTTCGCACGATCCACGAAACTGGATCGGATGTATATCGAGGCGCGGGGCCACCGTTACTGACTGAACATTCACGGATACGCAGAAGAGGCAGAGAGCAGAGGGGTGAGTGATCTTATCGGATCGATACGGATCGCGGATTCCTATTGATCGTTAGATAATTGGACAGCACTGAGTATTTGCTGGAGAAAGTGAACGATGATCTCGTGTGCTGAACTCCTAGCCCACCTACAATTACCGATGAATTGTGGGACAAATTATGGAGAATTCTCCCTTTTCTTACCTATCAAGAATAGAAACGACTGTTCTAGTGTTTTGAGAGAAATGAAGTGACTTAACAGGAAAGTCCCTTAATTACTATCGTCAAAATTTTGCTTCCACCCCGTGGGTCTCATAAATGTTGCGGAGAATATCGATAAATCTTGTGGCCATTCGGCCCCTTTTAATTACGAGTCCAGATCAAACACAACCTGACTCACAGTTGCGTCCCTAGGACGAAGGAGCTGAGGCAAGCACGTCAACCACCCCCCTCTCGACTTAATTCGCTCGGTCGGATTAGATCCGAGAAAATCCTCTTGGAAGCGATCGGGAGAAATCATTCCTGAAAGTCATCCCTGTTCCTTGGTTAATAACCGGTGACGCATAGCTTGTATATACACGACGCGATTCAGGGGATTATCCCTCGGCGAAAGCGCGTGCAAAGTTTGGGGTAGGGAATTTGGCGTTCGTCAGGGAGGAAATAGGGATGGAGTTGATTCGAATGTTATTGGTGATGATTAAGGGTTTCTTTGAGACCTAAGGATAATGTGTACTCAAGAGAAGGGTTGACGGGATTAGAATGAACTGATGACGAAGCACTGAATGAAAATGGGAACAAGTAATAATTGGGCGAATAGGATTCTTGAAAAGTACGCAGAGTGAAGAAGGAAAGATTTTCCAACATCGACAAGATAGCAAATTAACGATCCACGTCATGCAATAGGACACCCCACGCCTGCACACGACACATAAATTGTCCCGTTCCCTGATTCGTCTGCCTCGAAACTTCTATAGATCCTATGGGAACCCCGAAAGATTGCGATCTTTCGTGAAAGCGGCTTCTGATTGCAGTCTGGCCCGGTAAAAAGGGGAGAATCACGATACGCCCATCATATTCGTGGGGGTGGTTATTCCATGGTCCATCGGAGGCGATACAATGCGCCTTGCGTCCTCCTACACATCCACGTACCTGGTTCCACGGAATTCGTGCAGCCGGTGTGTCAATCCGCGTCAGTTTGTCAGGGGAAGAGGGTGAAAACTGCAAGTCCACGAGAAAGAAGCCTCGTCTCGTGTATCCTTTCATCATCCATGGAACTTCCGAGTTCTCACGCGCTATTGCCTTTCTGGAGAGTCTGAACTTGAAGTTAATCTAAATTTTAATATTCCTCAATTCTCAAGCTTTCTTCTCAACGTGGATTTGGTACGAAGGAATAAGGAAAAATAGTCTCTATGACGAAGAATATATCAGATAGTTTAAAAAGAGTAGAGCAAGAAATAGTTTCGACACCCTCGTTAGAGGGATGGCCCAGAACCGTATCTCCTTCCCCTCGATTCACCCCTCTTCTCCCAGGTCTCTCTTTCGTTTTTCTTCTAGTATTCACCGACCTGTTTTTCTTCCTTTTCACCACGTACTCCCCTTTTATCCTGTTTCTTATTTACTGGCTCCTTATCCTCTTTCCAGCTTCTTTCAACACAAGCCAGCGTGTCCATTCGCGATCGCGGACAATAACGTGTGAATAGAGGGACTGAAAAGCCGCAGATAGTGAGGCATATTCGCTCCCTTGTGTGTCACGTCGTCAGGCAATTCAGTTACGCAGAGATTCGAACCGCCTCGCACATTATTCGAACTGGGAAACATTTGGAAGTCAGAAGAAATCAAGAAGCTCTGAATCATGTCTTGACTCGCTTTTTTAGAATCAAGTTATGAAAAATAACGAAAGAGTTTTGAAGAACCTCGAAAGAAGTCTATCATTAGCCTAATCTGTGAACCAATTTCGAGGCTCCACTAAATTTACTCCATTCTTCAATCTAGAACCCTTTGCCTCTCTCACTGCACACATAAATACAAATTCCAAAGCCTGAAGAAATGTAAATCCAGTTTCCCTGGTCCCGAGGTATCAGCGATGCAAGCGTCCCCAGCGATCGAAGCGCAGAACAGGGGAGCCGAAGGAGCTCGCGGAGCGTGGCTCGCGATATAGAATTCCTCTGGACGCAGGTGCATCTTCTGCCTCGTGGCTCGTGCATAGGACCAGGGGTACGGCGAAGAAGGAGGAGGAGAACGAAGACGAGACAGGAGTCGGGTTCAGAGCGGAGAGCGTCGAGGTCGTTTCGCTGGCAGCCGCGCATCGCGGCCAGGTTGCTCGATGCGATGCACCGCGATACGGATACAAGGCGTCGCGAGATCGAGGCTGCACCGTGAAAAAGCGACGAAGAGGAGGGGAGACGGCGAGCAAAACGAACGGGAGACGGAGGAAACGTGGATGCAGGATGCTAAAGAAGGCTAGCCCGAGCTAGCGACCTTCTAAGGCCGCGTCGACCGACTGCTCGCCACTCTCTTCGGCTTTTTTCTCTCCTTCCCTGCCCGCACGCCATCCCTGGTCTCCTCTCCTCTCCGTCGCCCACTCTCCTCGGCCAGACATTTCTTACTTCGTCGACGATGAAAGGCATCGAGCACATCGGCCGCGAACGATGGAAACGCGGAAAGCGACCCAGCGGGTCTCAGCTTCCAATGGGGCCTGATGCTTCGATCTTCGAAGGGGGCCAAATATTGGCGCCAAGGGTTTCTCGATTTAGAGCTTCTTAATCATCTGGTAAGTAGAAAATGAATTTCTGAGCTCTTCGATACCTACGAGGAGAATCTCGATGATTGCTGCTGCAGGCAAGTGCTCCTTCCGCCCCAATTGTTCTAAATCCATCTGGCAGCGTTTTCATGGATCGAACCAGGTCGTGCCACAATACGCCCGCGTGCGGTCCACGCAGAAAAGTTCGAAAGTGAAAGTGAGCGAATGCAACGAATTGCTTGGACGAATTAGAATTAACGCGCCTTTATCGGCAAAGATTAGCCGTCGACTCGCCGCCGAGCATTCCAGGAATGATCGATTAATAATATTCCGTTACGTTGGACGTACAAGGTGAACCAGTGTGAAAGGTGATTGCAACGCGGATGCATTTTTATCCGTTTCAAGCGGCTCTCGAGCAAAACGTGTCCACGTTTAACGGAGAACCTGAGCGAAATTTCAGATTCGCGGCGATGGTCGAGCCTTATCTGTCGTCTGCCAGTCGAGCCTTGATTTGACGAACCTTGACTATCGTTCTATCGCCCCCACTGCGGCTGGACACCCTGGAGGACTTTTATGGAGCGATGTATCGATCCAGGAGCGTTTTATAATCGCTCGATAGAGGTATTCGTCGCGATTCTCAGTGGGAACACCTACGAAGGGAAAATCCTGGAACAACTATTACGAATCGTAATGAAAAGCCAGAATAGCCAGTCATAAGTCGGGTTTAAGCATATTCGCGGAAGATTTACTACGGTGACGCGGCGGTTATGTCGCCGTCAATGTCAGCCCCTGTATTCATAGCTGTCCATCAATAACCGGATGGGGATAACCTCTGGACGGTCGTTTCAAGATCCATCGAAGTTCCTTGAGGACGTTAGGTCTGTATCAGACCGCTGGGAAATTCGCTTAACAGAAGTAGCAGCGTTATTACCGTTATCCATCAGTCTATTGATTGGCGAACGCGCCCTCTGACTAAACCTAGCCTCCAGTTAATCTTAATACCTTCCAGTTAATACTAGGCAAGAGTTTGAACGTTCTGTGGAATTGCAAGGAAATGAAAAATGTTCTCTTTGATCTTGATAGACCAGTCGTTTATACTTAAAATCTTAATTACTCGAGGATTCGAATATTAAAGACTCAAATGTCAGCAAGCTATTGCATTCCCTACACGCTAGCTTCCCATCGATCATAGTCGAATCTCGTATCGCGAGATATACTTACAGACAGCTCGAATGAGGGGCACTTAAATTGTGATACGGTCGAAAAATGGTCCCATTAACGCGTCTTTATTTCGTTTCATCGAGAAACGTCAGGGGCGACGATGCGATGGACGTAGATTTGGAAACGACTCGTAAGAACTTTATTTGGGTCATCGTCCAAATAGGATTTCATTATCCAGACACATTAATCTTTATTGGCTATCATTTCCGATCGAATTGATTCCTCCTATCAACCCGCTAAAAATGGAGCTCCTTCATTAATAATTATATAAGTTAGCGTTATCGACGATAAAGAAATATAAATATTGACAAGTTGGAATTAGTGAATGAAATTTATCTCGCGAGTTTCCGAACAGACTCTGATAATACGACATAAAACGACTGTAAAAGCGCTTATTAACTGAACACCACGAACGATCGGAAGATTTTCTTGGAGAACGTCTGGAGTGTGCATACTCGAGTTTCTCTCGTGGATAGGTGCTTTCTCTTTGGTGAACGCCGAAAGGGTGGCCTGGTGACTGTGATCCTGTCACGAAATCGGACGTTCTTTAGAGAAACCTAGCATGAAGATTCTATTGATTGCATATTTCATCAATCTCTCATAAGGAAATGCAGTATTAACAATTTTCCCAGAACAATTGAGAGAAGTTTCTCAAGCAAATGGAAAAATCGTGAAAAAGCATAAGGAAGTCGAACGAGGGATCGAGGTCTTCCTAAGAAAACCAACACTCTTTTCCCATCCTCTGAGCAAACTGCCGCAGGGAGATCGCTGCTCAAAGACTCGAGTCGCCAATCGGTAATTATGGTTATAAAACCAGCGAAACTCCTCCAACAACAGCCAGAGTTCTAAAATTGACGCGCGGAAACATAGTAAACACATAGTTTCCGCCAATTGAGTCATTAATCGGTAATGATGGTAATAACGTTACTGAATCGATGCTCGCTAGCTTCGTTGGTTATTAAATAGCGTCGACTTTACCGTTGGACGAGGCTCGCGTAGTTCCTGGCACTGGCAGCTTCGGTCAAATGAACGATTTACAGCGTTCCCCTTGGGGAACCATCAGCTACGTCGAGGCTGCAGCGCAAATTGGCTCTGGCTATTCATCTCTAGCGAAAATAGACGTTTGTTCAGTACCGATTCGCTCGCCTAATCTGTCGACCTGTCGACCACTCGAAGAATCCTTATTTCATCTCCAGAAACCCACGATTACTCCTCGCGCCTCGGTGTTCGGTCAGCCCACGTGAAAGACCGCGAATACCTCCGCTTGTCTCAAAAGGCAAGAGTGAGTAAACCAACATTTGCATAAACTTCGCTCCCCAGTTTCGAGCGCTCCTTCGCCGCGAAGTCCGTCATAAGTTGGCGGTGGGCTCTCATTTCGAAGTGCGCGAAGCACAGCTCGTAACCGCGAAGTGGCGTCGCGTCGATCCGTGCAGCCTTGGCGGCGTTATTCTTCCTACGATGGAAGAAGGAATCCCATTTGGCGAAGACGACTCGGCCGATCCAACTGGATAACTCGGAATTTCGTTGACTCAGGCGGCGAAGAATGCAGCCGAGCCGTGAGCCGAGCAAACCCGATGAACTTCTCGCATACTCGGCTCGGTACTTCGTTGAAGATCTCGGCTGGGATCTTCGGACCGCGAAGATTGTTTATCTTCGAGGCTGTTTCAGCGAAGAGGTCGAATCCGTTTCTGCCGAGGCGTGCCGTCCTTGTTCAGCAGAGGAGGAATGGGTCTCTTCGTTCGAGAGGATCCTCGCGTGTCCTGGCAGGCAACGGCCGCTCCTAGCTAGCCAGCATTCCCCGGATACCAAACGTTTTCTTCGCTTTTGCTTCGAGCAAAACCGTGGCTCTCGCGTGTGGGACCGCGTCGATGACGAAAGTGCACGCGAGATACGCAACCGCGCTGCAGTTGCGCCTCTCCCCTCCTCTTGCTCTCTTTTCAGACGTTTCCCTCCCCTGCCCTCTTTCTATGAAACTTTAAATTGAGGACAGAGTGCAGAGAACTGAGGGGTGATTCGATAAAGGGTGGTCAGAGTTAGGCGGGCCTTGAATTTTTGCTAAATTGAACGTTGGATATGGGAGCCCTGTTTTCTTTGTTCGAAGATGATGGTAACGCGGATGTAAGTATGTAAGAACTTGGGAGAAGGAGAGATGGTGCGAGAATGCAGTCTTCATGGTCACTCGGCAGAGAAGTTATGATGCAGTCGGGAAGTCGAGTCATCGAAGAGTTCAGTGGCGAGGAGCTGAAGTATACACAGAAGCAGAATTGCTGGCATTGCTGTGTTGAGTTTCAGATAAATACCCTGTTATCAGGACAGGGAAATCTATAGAACCGGGGCGTGATTACAAGCAGAAACTACAGATAACCATCCACAAATCTCAATCAAGGAAAATATGTAAACTTGTAATTACAAAATAGTTTTGCCTCTAATTTATCGTGAAAAAGCTTGTACGACTCCTGCCTATGGTGACATTCTTGACGGAGCAGCACGTCGCCTACAGCACAGACAGACGTAAATCCATGTGCAAGAAGTCGAAGGGGGCTTACAAACGGATTACCCGATTCAGGGTGCAACTGGTCGCGGTGATTTCAACGAAACGATTCGCTTCCGGGGAACGATAGGGGACACGATGCTTCCAATTAGATCCGATCTTGGAAGCCTTACTCGTGGATATTCGAATTCCCCTGTTGTAAGTGGAACGTGTTCTATCTGCGTCGAACAGCGCGAATGGAAGAAACGGGGGACGAATCGCGTCGCGCGAATCCAATATGGCGGATCGAATGTCCGCCACGCGCACGGTGTCGAGTGACTTCTGGCTCGCGGCGTACCCAGCGAAAACGACATTTCGAAGCTGAGGTACGATGGAAGGAGGGATCGAACTATTCTCCGCGTGCGTAGGATCCTCGTGACCGTGAAATAAACGCTGCCCATCAAGTGACACGCCTCGAGGAAACGAGGGGATCAGACGCTCTTAAATAGTAAACTTCAGATATCAAATTCACCACACCCCGGGGATTAGAACCAATCTGACTTTTATTTGAAATCTCGCTATTCAATCTGCCAGTGCATCATAGGATCAAGAGACACCAGGAAGAAGGAAGTATCAGAATGCAAAGGTATATTCTGTTGCAGAGGACGTGAGGAGAAAAAGAGCGTGTAAGCGAACCAGAAAAATAATATCGGCTGCTGTAACAAGGTATGGGAGTCTCCTAACGAAACATCGCTGCTTCAGCAGAGTATTGCTGCGCGAGCAGCATCCGAATAGGCTCCCCACCTCCATAACGACCCTTTTACAGTACAGGGATCACAAATACTATCTTTCAAAATGGTCCCATCGAATCGGCGCTCGCAGTTCCTTTCCCACGAAAGATCTGCCATTGCCGACCTAAGACCTTCCCAGCTCACTCCGTTTTCTCTGACCGTCCCACTTCTAACGCAATCTTTGCTCGTCTCTTTCTTCCCGAGGATGCTTTTCACGAATTCAATTAGCTTGGGTGCCTCGGAGACAACATTGAAGGTCTTTACTTCTAATAGTTTCATACCTAGGATGACTAGCAGGGCTATTTATTAAAATCTCATTGCTACCACTCCAGTACAGTTGGACTAAAAATTAGAACAGAAATCGTAGATTCATAGTAAGCTGGAGCCTTCATCTTCCAATACCTCTGTCACTCCACTTGCCAAGAATACTCCTAATATATTCATTTCACCTTTCGATTATCTTTCCAACCACAGTCTACTTCTAGTTCAAGTGCTACCCACTTCCTAAAACCAGTAAAAGCTGATGTCCCCTTGGCATATTATGGAAGGAGCGTTCCACATAGCAGCTGTTTATCATCAGATAACCTTAGCCCTCCTCGGAACGCCGTCCTCGAAGAACAATCCTCGCTATTCGTGTCAATTAGCGGGCGGGCGGGCAGGTGCAAGCGCACCCGCGTGCCCGCGGCCCAGCGCGAGCGGCTCGCGCTAATTGCGCGCCGTGTCGGCTAGCGCAACCGTCGCGTCGCTTTGGTTCAACGTTTTTCGAGGGAAACGAGGTCGCGAGGGCCCCTCGGTTGCGCGAGGCAAAACAGCGGATCCAGTGCGACGCCACGCGATATACGTAACAAGATCCCCCGTCGGTTTCTACTTTTCCGCTGATCCCAGCTACTCCGCGGCACTTCGTGCAATGCAATATTGTAATTGCTGGAACGCGGAAGCGATAGAAGCTGCTGCGCCGCGCGCTGCCTCGCCAGTTCTCTTATCGAGCCCTAATCGAGTTTCACTCGATCGCTTTCGCGTCTCCCCTGGACCGCCGCCGACACTTTTGACGCGCCAGAGCGGATCTTCGGGACTCGATTGCATTCAGGAGGAACTGGGGCGGTATTGACAGCTGAAGTTTTGCTGTGGGAACTGACGGTCTTAGGATTCGAGGCTGATACTTGCTCGAGTTTGATGGGGTTGTTTAAGTGGGAGTTCGGAGAAGATGCTTGATACAGCGCTCGATGAATAGAGTTAGTCAGGGTAAGAGGAATCAAACTGGGATTCTTGTGGTGTACGATTTTATTTCAATTCCTCTGGATGGGTCGATTGAACCAAAAGGGCGACTTTAATCGAAGCAAGGAATAATTATCAGTGAACAGGGCCCCGTCTGTTCTACCTTGCTCGCAATGCCCCGCGGGCCTTTTGCGGCATTCTCGGACAGTTATTCGAGGCCAACGATCCACCAGCCGCAGAGTGAGTCCATGGACGTCGCGTTTCCTCCAGATTGCCCTTTCCCCTCTCTTGCTCGATTTCCACCTGTACTCTAGCTTGAAGGAGATTTTCTCGCGAACAGTCATCGAGTGAATAACGAGGAGCGTAAACGTCAATCGATGGTAAAGTATAAATCCGTTTCAAGGGGCTGTGGTTTGGGAGCGAGGGATGCTTTCAGGAAACTTCCATGGCAAATTTTCGACCACGAAACCGCAGACCTGGTTATCATTGACAAGGACGCTGGGCACGCGAACGAGGATGAGGAATTTTGAGGCACTTGATGTGCTCTATTTAATCTTCTGACGAAGGTAGAAACTTGGGTAGAAACACTTATCTTCGAAATTACTGCGGAGAGATAATTAATGTGTCGAGGAATTGCCATTAAGAGAAAAAGTGCAGTGATACTGAAAATTTTTCAAAAGGAAAACTTAGAGTTCCACAGGACTTTCTTCGAGATAAGACTTTCATCGAATCTGTTCGAGAATCTGTCATCTTTCACGGATCGTTTCACGAGGATTCATGGTCGAAACCAGTTTCCAGATAGCGAGCACCAGACACTCATTGGGAATATGTACTCTGGCGCATGAAAGCACCAGAATCATTGCATACTTCTGCTACCAGTATTGGTAATAGTCGTTAAAAGTCTTCTATATATCCTCATAATGCTCGACGTATCGAGAGCTGGCTCTATAACACGATACGCAATAGAGAAAGCCAGAAGACGTCGGGATGAATAAACATTGCTCACTGAATACTATATTTAGAGCTTTGGCTACAGATTGGTGACACGATTCCAGAAATCGTATCAAAGTATTACTATCATCTACAGTTTTTCCTCCTAAAATGTGGGTTACTAGCTTTATCCACACATTGTTGATAACCATTATTATCGTAAACGTCGAGATATGAAACACTTCAGAATGTTGTCCTTGGTTTAATTCCTCATTCCGGATGACTTGCACAGCTGCAGATCTCGATGAGAACGCGAGCTCCTAAGATCGAACGTGGAAAGAAACATATCGTAAGAGCAGGGTATCGACTGTGTCGCGTGTAATATACCCCGACCGTATCATCGAACGGGACAAATCCAGAAGAAGCCAGCGGAATCTCTTTCGCGGCAAGATATTTGCCGCGCGCGATACCGCAGGTAAGGTTTCAATAAAAGAAAAGAGGCGACTTAAAGGCTTCGGTGGCGAATTCCACGCTGAATTAGACCTTGGCAGCGACACTGCGCTTGGGAAACTACTGTGAAGAGTTTCCATGTGAAACGAAGCCAAAAATTCAATGACCACCATGATGATATTAATCGAACAATTTTGTCCACAAAGATTGTCCTCGACTCTTCCAAAACAACACCAAGAAGGATTGATTTCTTGATACTCCCCGCGACTTCCACGAAGCAACACCTTGCAATTCACCCCACTCGAGGTTCATCCTGTCGAATGGGAGAGCCCCCATAAAAAGAGCAACGGCACGCGCGCTATCGGCCTAACTGTACACCGACCAAGCCGAGGCGGGGATCGAAAAGCAAAGCGAAGAGGAAGAAGGGAATATGTAATAAAAAGCGGTAAACCAGCGGGGAAGAGTGGCGTCAAATGGCAACATTTCATTCTGCCACGTTTAACGTCACCTCGACCGTGGAGACGCGCGATTCCTCGGCGCAGGCTCATCGTGGGACAGGAAAAACCAGGATGAGCGGGGCAGGATCGTGTACGACCGTCTGCCAGCGTGTTAGGTTTCAATAGAAGAGTTTTCTATGGCAAAGAGGCTGATTTGTCGAAGTATGAGAAACCGCCGTGACCGCGTGTACTCTTGGTGTTGCTTATCTGTGACGAGGCTGCAACAGAAATGCGCTCTCGTATACCGGATGTGGCTTGACCAGGCTCAAACTGTCGCTGCGTACCGGTTCCCTGGACACCTTTGCCGCCTATGCGAGCGGACAGGGCTGGAAAATGCGTCTTTCTTGGTTGGGAAACTCGACAGTTCACGTGGGACGGTGATATCTCGATGGGGGACTCATGGAGTCCCATCCATGGATAGCCTGAATAATTTCATCGACTGAGATAGAGATTGAGATAGTAGAAGATAAAAAAGCGCGGATCAATCTGGGTAATTTAATTGGTTTGAGGTTTGGAGTAAATATTAAGCGAATGAGATGAAACATCGGGAATCTGAGAATGGGCATGATAGCTCGACTGGCTGGTGGGTATCAGGGAAATAGAGGAGAAACAGGCGAATATTGCAGATAGCTCATTTAATGCGATGAGTTTTAAGAATATAAGTAATTGAAGTGTTTCAGGAAAGCGTGGGTGTCTGGGGTGTGGAATAGAACATGCGTCTTCATTGGAGACAAAGTCCACCGACTAAAAATTTTTCGTCGACAGAATTCGATACATACAAGCAGTCATCCGTTTAAGTACTAACCGTTCCTAACACGATTTAGCTTTAGTGATATCCCAGGAAAGCTGAGACATTTGCGTGATGATTTCGCTGACATCGGGTGGAACCTAACACCTCGAAATCGTTATCCAATTTTTGTCACACGCTTCTTAATATCCTCGTATGTTTCAAATAGCAAATCATCAGAAAGAAACTTTCCATGCGTCGAAGTTACTCGTGGACCACCTCCACTGAAAAAGTTCAGTAGAAAGGGAAAGCCCTAGTCAGACCGCCTGATCCATGTATCGAGGGAGACAAAATCATAGATTTTACTACTATAATTTCCATCTCTGGTTTCCTGAAAAAACCTCGATGTAACTCTGAAACGTACGATTCCGCAGAAAACAGGCAAATGTGTTTATAACACTGTTCGTATCCTGAGCGCAGAGTTCCATGGGTTTTGCGGCGTTATAGAGTGACGATCTTTTTACGCCGTCGATAAATTATCGCAAATGAGCGCGACGCAGACACCTGTCGCACTCGTGCCCCGACAAATGTCTTACTGCCTCGGGACTTTTTTACTAAAACTGAACTCTGAAGCGCAAAGAACTTCGCAAACTTTTCTCTAAGAAGACATGTTTCACGATAAAGCAAAAATTCTACAATCAAAAACAATGCACGACTCTTTAAAGTCTATAAGGTATGGATATCGTCCCTAAATCGTCCACGTTCCTATTGCACATAGGCCAAGGATGTCAGAAAAAGCGTGGCTCCAGGTCGCAACGAGGAATAGTATCGCTATCTGTGAGAATTGATTTATGCGTCTCGAGATTGTACCTTGTACACCTTGTCTTATCTGGCCCAGATGTATGCGCAGCTATCTGGCCACATTTTACGTCACTAATTACACGCGAGCGCACGTGCACTTTACGGTTTAAGGTTGCATCACTCCGTGGATCGCGAAATCGAAGCGCAATTAGGCATAATGGATCAGCGGTTAAAAGAGAGGAACGCCATTTCCTAGGCCCTCGTTTTCTTGCTCCGAATCGTGGTCTTCTTGTTTCCTTCGAGACTCGAACAACCGACCGCCTTTTATAAAATACGAAAGATAAGGAGCATTAAACTGACGATCCTCGTGGCTAAGTGTTCGAGGCTTTCTCTCTTTTTATCCCCTCTCTTTTTTATCAAAACACACGTCTGAACGATTATCATCGCGAAATGGAACCCAGAAGCGTGTCCGTGCGGCCTCGAGCGCGCTCCTACTCGAAACAATAACAATAACGCGGTCGATATCGTTGACGCCAGCAACAATGACGCTGGTAATTGCGTCGTCGCGACAGCCAGAGAATTTTTCTGAAAAGCTCCAGTCAAAGAAGCAAGTCCATACGGGACGTTAATTAACTCTCTCTGCGCGGGTAATTGCGCGACACAGGAATGCCATAAAATGCGCACGGTCAATCATTCAGAGTCCATACGAAGCGATCGTTAACGATTCGCGACTATGCAGCCAATGAGGGATCCCGTGGACGAATCGGGACACGCTCGATGCTGTAACTGAGGACGATGGCTGTGCAAGATTTGCTGAGTTTTCAGAAAGAAACTATATGGACAATATTCCAAAACACTGAGAGAATATAATAGATAGAGTACTAGAGGAAGACAGGAATCAGGTCTATGAGCTTTGCAATTCCACTAACCAGGCAAGAAGAAATTTCAGAGTCACCTGAGAACTTTTCCCCACTAGTTCTCAGGAGAAAAATCCTCTAGGACGATTTTCACTTTCTGTCTCGACGACAGATTGGCGGCTTTAATTTAACCACTTAGCTGCCACTTGCGTCTCGGGTATCGGCGAACCTTCGAATTCCTGTCGAGGACACACCCGCAGCGGACTGTGGAATCCAGGGAATTTGCGGAGCAGAGATCCCAGGGACGGCCGCAGCGGCCGCTGTTCTTTCGTCGATGCATAGGTAAGAAGGGAAACGTCACCGCGTTGTTATCTCTCTGACGGTGGCAGAAGTAATATCGTACGTGCTTACGGGGCTGCGACGTCGAGGACGTAGCGTCGCCAGCGTCTTATCGATACCCCGGTGTTCCACGAAACAACGTAGACGCCCGCGAAATTGTGGGGGGAGATTCTCTATAAGATGCTCCGCGAGGAAAGTTGAAAGAGAAATGCGGGAAGAGCGTGTTTTATTGGATGTCGACCATATAAAATATGTCTGTCAGTTTTATGGCGCTGCTTCCGCACTATCCCCTATATGAGGAGGGGAGCATAATCTATCGCGGGAATGGACAGATCAATTGAGCTAGCTTCTCGAAATGCTCGATATCGCGTCAGCCCCATCAGTTACGACGCCGCTAAAAATTCCTCGATTATCATCCCTGCCAATTAAAAAAGTATCTGGACGAGCTGGAACGGGGGATTAACGATTACCCAAGGAAAATAAAAGGAAGCACGAGTATGCTTCCGTGCACGATAACTCGGTCGAAGGCGCTAATGGCAGCGAGAAGCGAAGCGTGGGCTCGCCGGACGTCCACGAAAGCTTCGAGTAATTAATACGTCCGATGCAACTCGCTGCAATTTACGGCTCGCCAAGATAATCCTTATTACTCAGGAATTTGTTCGTGGCGGGGGAGGGAGGCAGGGATATTAGCGGCGATGGAATTCGCGTCCCGATGTAAGTGGCATAACAATCGCGATACGTAACGCTCGGGCTGGCGGGACCAGGAGAACGTGTAACGACACATCAGGCATCCGAACGTGTTTCCTGCTGGCCGGGTTAGCGCGGCGAGCGAGCAAACATACCTCGAGGGTGCTCGATTCCCCGCGTCGGAATTTATCTGGATACCTGTTGAACATGCAAGATGGATCGCCACGCGCTTTCCCGACTTTCGCCCGGTTTCTCAGTTAATTATCGCGCGCGCGCGGCCCAGCTCACGGCCGCGGCCGCGTCCTCATTGTTTAAACCGATTTCGTCGCTCTCGAAATTGCGAACGGTATTCCAGCGATTAGCGCTCCTCCTCGCCACGAGCGCCGCGAGTTCATCGATCTGCCACTCTCCTTCGCGGTCTTACGCCTCGTTTTTCTCCTTTCGCGAAGAACATTTCTTGTTACTCTTCTCTGCTGCATGACCTGTAAGAATAATCTTCTAACGACGTCACAGACATTCCACAATCATCGATGTGTCTATTTATTTATATATCAACGGGATAAACCATTAGGTTATATTAGACACTAAATTACGAATTTGGTTCCAGCACACAGCAGTTGAAACGCCGTTTATTTTTCAGAAGATTTGGCGACCAAATCACTGTTTATTAAGAATCTACGTGAAGTTTTATAAAAACGTTCGGAAAAAGCTGTCGATCCGCTGGAATTTGCAAGTGAAATGGATCTGTCCTCCATAAAAAGAGGCTGAGTTACACTCCTGGGACAGCGGGCATCATCTTTCAGTAGATTCGCGCGTCTGACCTTTCAACAGAGGCAGGAATATTTTCAGCCAGACGCAGGACCCGTGGCCTTCTGCCGCCCAAGAGCGCTTCCGCTCCTCCAGCTCGCGCGGGTTCACCTGGCGTGTTACGTCAGGACGCGGCGTTCGGGCCGCAGGTCGTGAACCCCGCGAGAGATGACGGAAATAACCGACCTGACTCTCTTAGCACCGCGAGACTAACTCGAGAGATGTACCCGTGATACTATCTTTACTCTTTTTCCCCCACTGGCTGGCAGGATGGCGGACACTTTAAGTCCCATTCACACGGACCAAACCAGGAAGAAAAAATCCTCTGCATCTAGAAAATCAGACACTCCATCGTTTCCAAAAATAAGTTTCCTGATTCTCCTCCATACCCTCAACACATTCCGCTGGAACGTTCGCCCTCTGCAGAGCCATGGAACTTGAAACTTCACTCGCATCTTACATTTCCTGAGACCTCAACAGTACTTGCTACGAAGGATATACCGCAGGAGAGGTGTGCCTGTCCCCAAAGGTGTTACGAAGTCGTAGACCTTAAGTGCCGCGAAAACGGGCTTTCCCGCGACGTTTCTCTTTCCCACGATGAGGATTTCACCAGGAAGGTTAATACCAAGGACGACACGTGGAACCTAGAGGCGCTTTAAGGTGCCTCGTTACGCGTTCATGCCTCATTTCGAGTGGCACGGTTCGTCCAGAGGCTCCAAGAGAGCGAAGGCTCAGGAGAAGCTTGATGGCGCGTGGACGAGATCGATGTCGGTCATTCGGCCGGTGTGAGCAACGCTTTTCGGCATTTGTCTCATCTATGTTTATGCAGTGTCGTCTTCTGGCGCGTGGAACCGGATTTATCCGGCGCTCCTGGTGCACCGGCCACTATACTCGCGACACCTTACTCGACTTGGCAAAGCGACTTTTCCGAAGGTAAATATAGCGGCCGCGCTCGGTACACTCACGCTGTTCGGCAGCCGATGCCAGCTTCGCGACGGACCACGACGTTCGACATCGTTTAGGAAGGAGATGGGAGCAGTTTTTTCAAATACCGAGAGGGCCATATGAGTTTCAAAAGCATCGATTGGCTCTTAACACACTCGCGAGGCATGTGTTCTCTATCCACTATAGATAGGATGTGTTCAGAAATTTTCTGCGATATTGAGACGCTGGGCTCTGGGAGTGAATCAATAAATACTTAAAAACAAATTAACTTATTAGGATGTCTTGACGATGGGCTTCAGAGGGTTCCTAACTTTCAAACTAAATTAAAAAGTCGTGCACGATTCTAGTTCGATATTCTGGGCAAATGAGTTAAATACTCTTCTTGCTGAGTGATCAAGTACCTACTATGACGATTGTACCTAATTATGTGGTGAATTAGCAAAGTGCACTATCGATACATTGAGATATTTAATGGTGAAGTATTTATCTGAAAGATCGGCGCAGTGTCGTTTCGTGGTGCAGTGGGAGCGCAGTCTGCATTCCTGTACGGTGACACAAGGCGTCTCGGCGCGTTAAGTCCGACGCAGCCCTTTCTCGAACAGAATGCATTTCAAGCTTTCGCGACCGAATATTTTGTTGGGTCACCCCTATCCCCCTGTTGTTCCGCTTTAAACTCGATCGTGGAACGTAAAATTGAATTGCACCGCCACAAAGTTGCAAACTGCAACGTGACATGATTCGTCGTAACGGTTGCATGGATTTTTTAATGGCGGCTCAGTTCTTTGGTCCCGGCTGAATTCGCTGCGAAATTGCTAATTAAGAGCCCTGAGCACCGTCGGCCATCCTCGACTCTGTTGCGCCCGAAAAGAATCGATTTTGCAGTGTAACGCGGCAATTTCAGGCCGAATTAAACGTGCCGCCGTGGATAATGCAGAATGTTGATTAAACTAAGTTGTTGTTTTGTTGCCGATGCTCACGCTCGTGTGACGGAGAATGCTCGCGAGCAAACGTAGCGATGGTGATTGGGGCCTGGATGAAATCGAGGACTCGAATTAGCGATTAGACATCTATCAACGAATCGATGCCAGCGATAACGATGTCAGAGCAACACTGAAATTCTTCCTCTATAAGTAGTCTATACAGTTATTCGACAGACGCATGGCATACGTTCCTCGCTAGTATTAAAGCCCTATAAGCCCTTGATTCATCTGCGACTTATCTGTACGATTGGGTTTAAATGTCGTCAAGTGGATGCCAGCTGAGTGGCGGAACGATTGCTGAGAGACCAAAGGAGCGACTAGATGTCTGTCAATGAGTAAGGGATAGGCAACTCGATGTAGTGTTTGATACATATTAAATTATAGCCTGGGAAAGCAATAGATGTTAATAATTTGCAGTAAACAGTAAGCGAAATTGTTTTTAAGTAATAGTGTTAGTTTAGTAGTGAGGATTAATGGATATTGATCATTATATACAGTAATATGTAGAGGGAAATAAGGTACAACCGCTGAATGTAGAAATTACGGGAATAATAGTAATTGGTGGGGGTATTAGACCCTTGGAAGGGTATTTATAGTAGTCCGCGAGCGTCAATTCCTCAGATCCTTCCCTGTCTTCGGGGAAGAAGGATTTGCCTAGGCCCTCAGGGGTGCCTCCGGTTTCACCCTACCCTCCACCGCTACTCCCTCTACCTTCTACCCTACCTTCTGAACCCTTAGGGCTCTCTCCTCTCTCCTCTCTCCCCTCTCCTCTTTCACTGGGAGAAGAAAGGACAGAAGTAGGTGCACCCTTTGGTGGTAAACGCAGGTATGAAAGGGGAAGAAGCAGAAGGGACAACAGAAGTTCTCTGAGGAATGGGTCAGTGTTCTGAGGCCAATCCCCTTGTGGGCACAGCAAGTTATAGGAAGACAGAAAGGATAAATGAACAGTGTTGATTGCCAGCAATGTTCCTGAATACCATTATCGATATTTATCATCGCAAATTGGACCCACCGCCTGCTCCAATTCCGTCCTGGACCGAAGCCGTGGTCAACCATATTTCGCGGGTAGTGTCTAGCAACTTTTGCAAACGAATATTTCAGCAAAATCCCGAGTTCCCGTAAGAGCCAGCTAAAGTGCCGTCCTCACAGTTAACACGCATCCCTCTTTCTCCCTCCCGCCCCGTTCTCGTCCGTTGGACGTACACTCTGCCTCGGCCATGTGACGCGTTTGTCGCGACTCCGCGAGCATCCAGCAGCGTCTGGCGCGCGCCGACCGAAACGCCGTTGTTTCCCGCGTGGTTTCCGCGTTCTCCTCGGTCCGTTGATGCTGAGAAACGCGCGAAACGAGCGCTA
The DNA here is from genome assembly GCF_051401765.1 of Calliopsis andreniformis. Taxonomy (NCBI): domain Eukaryota; kingdom Metazoa; phylum Arthropoda; class Insecta; order Hymenoptera; family Andrenidae; genus Calliopsis; species Calliopsis andreniformis. The sequence goes on from NC_135063.1 coordinate 13,774,925, forward strand.
GCACGAGCGTAGTCACCAGCCATCACGACTGCTGCCACTCATCTCGGTGCCAGGCACCGATCGAGCCCTAGACCGATCGACGTCACCACCCGAATTCATTCCAGAGGCTCTGGACCGTGAACGTCGCCCGTGGAAAAGTACACGAACGCTGGTGCGTGGCTATTAGTGGTTCCACGGCTGGCAGCACGTATGTAATCGGAGGCGTCGTCCGCCCACGGGAAAACCTGACGTCTGTCCGAGGAGCCGATAATAATTTCCACGGGTGGATCTCGGTGCTTGGCTGCGACAAGGCACGCTGACGTATCGGCGCTCGTCACGGGGACGTCGTGACGGGCGAGATGTCGTCAGAAATTGCGCTCGAACCGGTCGACGGCAACGGGCCGAGACAACCGCTCGCCCACGAGCCTCTCCTATCGCACGCTCGTAAACATTTATAGAGCCGCTTTCTTTATTTCCTTCCTGTCCCTCGGTTTAATAGCCGACGCTTTCATTGTTTCATGAAGGAGGTACTGGAACGCGCTGACTCCGATCGTTCCTTCAGCCTTTTGTTTCAGTACACGGAGGTCCTTGTTGGTCCTCAAGTATTTTCATTATCAAGTCCTGTTTTCTTAGTTTTCTTATTTTGATCAAATGAAGAAGAAGTAAGTAAGATCCTGTAAAAAACTTAATTTGGAAAAAAATGGACTTGAGTTAGTTTAGCTCTAAGGTACAGATATGCTTTTTGGTATCTACCGTTAGGAAACTTCAGGTTTGGAGTTTCGTCGGTCTATGGGGAAAGGCATTATCCCCCTTCCATCGTAATTAAATTTTCTGCTCCATTTTCCGAGGCTGCTTTTGCGACAGACCTTGTCCAACGACATGTGCGCAACCCGCGTCCAGGGAAAATAATTCCTGACCGCGTATCGAATCGCCGATGAATTACGACCCCGATAAAAGGTACAGGCCAGAGACGAATGACGTTTACGGCCGACCGTGACGACGTAGCTCCATGACGTAGAGACCTTTTGCCGAAATAACGGAGGTATATTTAATTCGCAAGACCTCGTGCTCCGTCAGTCTCGTTTCCTCCTTCGTACGACCGCGGAAACGATTTTTGGCAAATTTCTGCTGGCAGTTTGTCACGGGAGCGAAGTTTTCTTAATTTTCTGAGCTGAACGTTGGGCACGGGCCAGCTTTAGGATTCTGCGTGGACCCTAATGGCTGACGTAGAGCGATCTACGATACCAGTGACCCTCTTCATTGCGCTATAGTCTTCTCGAAGGAAGGAGCCTCAGTGGTGAAATAAAGTGAGAGTGAAGATTGATATCTGTGCGACAAATAATAAATACACGCGAAGATTTTTACATACGAGCTGAGTGAACACACTTGGGTGCACGATGTCCTGCAAAGAGCCTGCCAACAGCGTAACTTCGCGTCTTCTAAGGACAACCAGAAAGCTGATTCGGGTGAGTCGCGTTATTGACGTCTCCTAGAGGGGATTAAATCTTCGAGCGATTCCTTCGAATAATTTCGGGGTCTTTTGTAGATTTTTCGAGGGGATCCGTCCGTTTGCTCGCGGGGATCGAGCCAACTTCGAAACGGACAATTGATTCCCTTTTATTGTCCCCTCCAGACATTTTTCCCCAGCCGCTCGCGTTTCCTTGGCATGACATAGCGAAGAAACGCAAATATATCTCTTTCACCGTTGGCAATTGGCCCAGTTACTAATGTGGATCCGCGAACGAATGACGCGTGTCTTTTTCTTCGCGGTGACGCAACTCTCCCATATAACTGTTACGCACGAAACAATGAGAGAGACTGATGCAAACTGATCTAAAACAACCGACCATGTCGTTAACAACGAAAACTTTAACGTGTGCTTGCCCATGGACCGATTCTTCGAGCCATAAAACCCGCTAGTCGAATCACAAACGTGAAACTTTGTCTTTCGAAGAAAATTCTTGGCCAAACTGAAATGGCTATTCTCCAGTTTTATTTATTTGTAGTTTCTCTTTAATTCAAGTTCTCTTTCATCGATTCCCGACAATTTATCGTGTGGTACTTCGACTATCTGAATACCCAGCGACGTTCACCATTCCTATCAATCCACCCCCGAAGATGATTAGTGTGTTTCCTTTTGGAAACCATAAAAAATTTGTACATGGTTACAGTCGCCTTTACAAAGAGCCAAGATTTATTACACGGGGTGCGCTGTAAATAAAAGTACCATAAAGCATGAAGGAATAAGTTCCTCGCGATTGCGTTTCGTCTAGAAGGGCCGAGAACGTTTAGGGAAGGGATCCAGTGTTCGATCAGCCACAGAAACTGTTAGCGTGGCGAACATTCCACGGTTCAACAACCCAGGTTCCCTACCCTCGGCCTGCTCCGCCAAGACACTATTTCCATGCAAATATTAGCGATACCGTGACGTTTCCCGTTATTCGTGGAAACTCGTTCGTTTCGCGGGAACGTTTAATCGATCCCCAGGCGATGTTCGAGGCGCCGGTTCAGGGACCCTGAAGAGCACCAAGATACGACCACCTTCCCCATGTTCTTGGCACTGGTCCCGACCGCTAATGTACGTAGTCGAATAAATCAACCGCGTGTCGTTTCTTCGCGTGACGACGACGCATCGCCGCGTGACGTCACCGGGGACATGTATCCCGTGAAACGATGGTGAACGCCGCCATCCCTTGCACTGCTCGCGAACTTCGGTCCCGTGACAGCCGCGCGTTACTCGGTTATTCGGACCGATCGATCCGCGGTTGTCCGCGGTGATTAACCGTCCCGCGATCGCGCTGTTTCGCGCTCGAACGAAACCTACGGCACGAACTGTCCCGCCAGCGACGCGAATTTTATTAGACGGCAGAGTTATTTTCGCGGTGATCGTCGATGGGACTCCATTAAACGCAACAGTGAGCAGGGTAATAACGGCGATCGGTGTTGCGGATGGCCAACCAGATGGTGATTGTTGGGATTACGCGATGATAGCGAGCGTTTAATGACTAGGTGCCTCGGCTGCGTCTGCTCGTCGAGGCTCGCTTGTGGGTACCCGCATTGTGTGTCTTCGATTCGATTTCGTACCTCGGCGCAAAGTGAGGCGAGGGTTAGCGAGCTAACAAGAAACTTGGATACTTCTTACGTCAGAATGAAGCCGCCTTGGCTATTGATAAAGTGTTCACGTTGCAACACTGGAATAGTGCTCGATGTCCCGTGAATAGAGGGAAAAGGAAAGGATCGCTGTGACCACAAAGTGGGATTGTTAAACGAACAATCGCGTTTCTTTCGATGCCAGCATACTACACGACGTCGCTCGTCATCGTGAACTTCAGTGTATGCGGTATCTACGATCGATCGGCGATTACGTAGGAGATACTGATACCGTGCCAATCGTTCCGCGATCGAAGGAAAAAAATACACGCCAACTCGACGCTCCACGAGGAAGACTTTTAATCGCGACACTCGGATGGTGGATTATGTAATGGCAGTCGATAACCCCGACGTTTAGTTGCGCTGCCACGCGGTAAACATCTCCTCAAGGTTCAGCGGAGGCGCGAAACAGCACAACGCGTTGTTTTTTCCGAATCACCCGCCAAACAGACGAATTAGGTCGCTATCTACTCCAAGTGTCACTCAATGATGATTTATGTCCCTCGGAGCACGCGTTTTCGCGAGCGATATTTTTAACCGCTGCATGGTACCGAAATTAGAAGAAAACAGCGCCATTGATAATCCCAATTATCTCATCAAGGTTGCAGTCATAACTTCGTTCGAGTCGAGCGATATTCTTGGACTTACTACGTGTTTATTTAGATTAACGTGGGTAGAGTGTAAACCTTGGGTAATGGAGCTCTATGAAAATTCCATTATACAGCCGCTAACTGTGCCAGCGAATCGGGAAGAGATCAACAGCGATCGCTTTTTCTATGGAAATTAGCGAGCTAGAGGAGTCAAGTAGCAAGTACACTTGTGCTGTTGTTCGACATTGATTCATGCGCGTGCACGTGCTTTTTAAAGTCCAACATTCGCGCGCGTGGCGATTGCGTAATTTTCAAGGTGCATTCGGGATGCAGTGTCGTTCACATTATTCGATTCAGTTCTAAGATCGTCAAATCACGACATTTAATCGTAAGAAATAAATGAAGTGAAAGGTCTAAAGGGCTCCGTGGCTCGACGTCACCCTAACGAAAAACTATATGAAAAGTTAGGCTAGTCATTTGATGCACGAAAAGGCGCCATGGAAAGTTTACTCGATCCTACTCGCGTCGGATGGGCACCTGAAGCCACCTGAGAACACAGCTGCGCGCGTAATACACCTGCACGGTGTCTTGGCTTTTTGTTAATTTCCGAATGAAAGCGCACACGTGTATCCTCGTAATCGTAACCGAGTCTAATGACACTCGAACTGTTCTCTAGTCTTTGCGTCAAAGGCGCAGTGTTATAGTCGAACTTTGTACTTCCAGCGATGAATAGTAAATTCTGTGGTATACAGGCGAGTGGAATCACTGACATTCTTCTAGGAAAACGTAATGTCACTCGGACCCATAATTTATAACTTTTCTAGAGTCGTCAGAGTAAGGCATAAATTCTCGTTAATTATTAGCAGACAGGTATGTATAGCAGATCAATGATCATCAAGTTATCGTGTACTGACTGTAAGTCTTTGCTATTCTGATTTTACTAAGCCTAGGATCTAGAGTGCTCGAAAGTTGTAATTGCTCGCAACTCGTCTACGACTTTATAACAAGGCGGGACTGCATTCGTGGAATATTTAAATCATCGAAACAATCGCACAGTGGCACACGGGAAAAACTCGATACAGCCATCTATAGCAGTGTCAACAGCCCCCTTGCAACGCTGCACCCTGCCTCCTCGAAAGCTCCGGCGAACAATCGGCTCGTTTGGGTCGCGTAATTGGTTTAGTATGGCAAACGTTCGCGTCCACTTAGCCAGCCGATCGGGCGTTCGATTTCAAACGAATTCGTCGTCGCGTAAACCATCCTGGTGAACGAGTCTCTATTTTCACGATCGGCTCGAGTGACGCGTCGAGTGCAGAAAGAGCGTCGAAGCGCGCTATTTCCATCGCGAACGTAACAAGACGGCGCGTGCGAGCGCCGAAAAAAGACTCGATCGTAACGACGTAACGTCGAGATACGCGAATCTGTTCCGAACGGTCAAGCTTCGAGCGAGAGACGAGTCGAAGTACGCCTCGGCTGCACACGATCGCTAGAGGATGACGAAGCGCCTTCGCTTTTGTTCTATTTCCAACAGCTTCGATTTGACGACCTAAATATAGCCGTCCCGCCGACGTTTTCGTGCATCGAGATTAATTTTCGTCGGCCCGACGCTGTTAATAGAACCCTCATGCACCGCTCGGTCATCTTCTCTCTGTGGGAATAATCTCGGGATAATTTGGTTAGGATCGATGGTGTTGCTCGTACGTCTAGCCTTAACAGAAGATAGAGCATTGATATTTCGGGAGCGGTGGCTATTTTTAGCCAGACTTCTATCTGCATTTCGGGAGATAAGAGTGTTTGGATACCGATGGCTAAGACACGTCTCTATCTACGATTCGAAATAGCTGACAGAAGGTGAAGCGAATCTAAAATGAAACTCTGACGTAGGATTAGTTCGATGAACGATAGAATATAACGTATGCACATGTTAATTCCACTAATGAGCTGAATGCATCGTTGAAAGTTCATCACACGTGAATCACGTGCGATGAATATTTCTTTTCGAAAATCAATTCCTCATTTCCTCATTCTCTTTTCCCTCGTTTCCAGCGAACAATTGCATACTATCACTGTTTCAAGAACTACGTTGATGCTAAAGCTTACATGAACTACCCGATGTAACAGCTTTACTCGAGCGATTCCTAGAAGCAGTAAAGACAGCTGGGAGCTCATAACAAGAAAATAGAGCGCCCTCAATTAATCTCACGATGAATTATTATAATCCCCTAGCCGTATCGCATATGTTACTATCGCCGAAATAGCAGAAGCGCGATCTAGATCATCATTCAAGTGGACTCGATCGTCACGAAAGATTTCCCTATCGCGTGGAGGTTTCGCGATGGGAGCGTTTAAAGCGTTCGTTATCCAGGGGGCATTTAGTCGAGGCAATGGGAACCGCTTGTTTCACATCGAAACAAATTTATAGGGGGGAGGTGTGCTCGCCATAGAGGGAACAAGTTCCAGGAACGAGAGGTCGATCGATCGCGAGAACTTCCGCGATACTATCGGCCCTAGCGTGTATTTATACGCGGCCGCGTTCGACGGGCTCACCCTTGGATTACGATAACGCGTTATCAGGTCTAGCAGGGGGTACTGCCCTCCAAACAATGGTCTTGTGATTAATTACTTGGAAAAGTAGCAGAAAGCTAGAAATGATGGATGTTCGCCGCGGCGAATGCATTAGTCGCCCAGAGAGTGTCAGTGGATATCCCTTGGCACCTTCTTCTTCTTGTATCCGACATTGTTGCTACACAAAGCAACGAATAATCTTTGGTCACGGACTGGCCAGGAACGATAGCAGCGAAGAGGAATCGGCCTTTAACCGTGACGGTGCGTTCTGGTAAAATATTGCGAAGAATCTGGATTTCTTCTGAAGCTGCTGGTGATTCAGCGGTTTTACTGTACGCTGATTTTTACTTCAATTGCTGCAGACGGTGGTGCTGAAGCCGAGATAGTAGGTTGATGTCTTTAATAGCTGCTGAAGACAGAATGGACCTACTTTTTGCAAGCTCTCTTGTCTTTAACGTGTTCGTTGCCGTGATACAATTGTTGGAGTTTCTATCAGATTTTCCACAATTCTACTTGCACTGTCAGCACGGAGGCCAACTCTGAAATACCATATTTTCGCGTTTTACCTCGGAAAGGGAAAGGCGTTCGTCAAAGGTCAAACTTGAGCACGGTTGACGTTGAAAATCGTCGAAGTCATCGAGGTTTCACCTGTGCCGCGATTAACGCGATAACGTCTGCGTTCTGATCCTCGCTCAGACGTACACCAAATCCATTGCGAAGGAGGTTAATGCAAAATGTTACGTTGAAATCCGATAGTAGTTTTTGACAGGCTTCCAGCCTGAGTCGCCGCAATTACGAAATGGAAACATTTGGCGACGACGTCCGTCGGTCTGCGCGCACTCTCAGGAGAGATGAGCGATGCAGCACGATTATCAACGTCGTCATAAATTAAGTAGCGTAATCGAACCTGAGAGAATTTTATGTCAGAGTTGTACAGTCATAATGACACACGGAAACGATCTTTATCAATCGTCAGTGACGTTCAGATTCCCAAAACGTAAATAGTTCTTCAAACCCATGTTTATTTGCGCAAAAAAATCGAACCGAACTGATTTCCGCAACGAGCCTACTTTCAAGTCGTTGGGGAACAATGTTCGAAAACGTGCAGCGTTTTTGGATGATACTCGGGAGATGGGGACGGGGAGGGCTGATAACGATTACCGATAAAGCTGGAGCCGCTTTATCGTTTCGAAAAACGTGCAGAGATTCGACAGTATGTTTAAATTCTGTCGCGCTTAATCTGCCCTAGACTGGAAAACCTGCATGTTTTTAGAAGTCGCGACGTTCACTCACTTTTTCTGCCACTCTTTTTTCAAGGGGTTAACGATACGGGGCTCGATGTCAAGTCTCACGCCATCCCAGAGAAATTAATGGACACGAGCGCGTCAATAAAACGTGAAGTTTTTCGGTGTAAGGAGATGACGTTTCTTATGGCTTTCATTGCAGCTTGGCTATCGAGCAAATCTAGTAACATTTGGGTAACTGGGTCGCATGGGTTTGAAAGTAGCCGTTGATACGGGAACTCCTTAATGGTCTTCGACGAGTCCTGATCATCTTGGGGAGACCCAAATACAAATTATTTGGTTGCTGCGTGCTTAAAGAACATTTGAATATTTGAAAATTGGAATATTTGAATATTTAAATATTTGAATATTTAAATATTTGAAAATTTGAATATTTGAAAATTTGAATATTTGAAAATTTGACGGTTTGAAAATTTGAATATTTGAAAATTTGAAAATTTGACGGTTTGAATATATGAAAATTCAGAATTCCTCTATCGTAATAGAAATATTCTACATTGTAGGTAACACAGCTCACTACGTACACACATACAAATAGCAATGCATAATGGTCTGAACTCGAACCTCTATAGACCACCTAGACCTATGTCTAAGGTGAACACGAACGGTTCTCCAGCATTGTCACACGCAGCGATGCGACCGCGTTCGATCGAAATCCCATTCGCCAAGTTCTTTGTCGTAAATGACGGATCCATCCGGTCCCGATTCGCGACAGCCCGATGGAGTTGCAAAAGCATTCCAGAAACGTAATTTCCCTCGACTCGATCACTACTCTCGCTAACAGTCTTTCCAGGAGCCATTGTTTACGATTGTCATTACGATCCTTTTACGCCTAGGTCGGGTTGCATGCGCGTCGTGTGCGTGTGCATAATGCGCTCCCCGTCTTTATGGCATAATATAACGTTAGAAAACGGATTGAATTCGCGCCAGTACGGAAAGCACCCGAACTCGGGGGAACGTTGCAATCCCATTTCTTTTTTTACATTTCCGCTCGCATAATTTCGCCGACCGCGACCGTGGGCGTTATTAAAATGCATGGAACGAAGAAAAGAGGGGCGAAAGAAGTAAACGGAGGGAGAAGAATGGACAGGAACAGAAATGTGGAGTGATTCGATCGCACTCGTAGCGTAAACAACCGAGTGACAAAAAAGGTACGATCCTAATTGTTATTTCAATCTCAGGCGGCTGAAAATAACAGATGAACCGACAAACATGAGAAGGACGCTTTATCCAACGCGTGAGAGTAAACAGCGCGGGGCTAACGTGGAAACCGACGTTCCAGGAATATCTTATTATTGTCCGTTAACATTACTCGGCGCAAACAAATTATTGATGACTCCAGTTCTTTTCTCCTGAATAATCTACTCTGGGTCCCGTGCTTTTGCACGAGGAAAAAGACATTTGTGAAACCAGCCTTTGAAGCTTCGAAAGTGAGCCATGTCTCTCAACTTTATAGGCTTTTAATTGCCAATGCTTCATCCTTCCACGAAGCTATAAGGAAAAGCCCGAAAAAAGATACCATCTTCACTATTAAATTTTTTTCGAGCCATAATGTCTCGACCACTTTAGCAGAAGATTAATTAAAGCCTGAAGGATATAAAAGAAACGTAATATTGCACTATATGGACCCTATCCATTTCTCATAAAGCACATCAGTAAACACTCTGCAACTTTTCTCTTCTTCTATCGAGAAGCCTCAGCAAGCCGCAAGTAACGATAGATTTCTGACACAGACATGACGCGGATGACGTAAAGGGAAAGTCACAGCGATCCATCGCGCGCTGCCACGGAAAATAGAAAATAATACAAGATCCTCGGCGAGGGACGAAAGAAGACATGGAACGCGGTTACGTCATCGCGTGGTTCAATTATAGGCACGCGCGTAATCTTCCCTCGAAACGCGTGGATCGAGGACAGATAAGATCGAAGATCGGCTTACGGGCCTCAAGTACGTACGTCAGCGATACTTTCCCTCAGAGAGGATTGTTTTTTCATTAGCCACTCGTAATCGTACCTGCGATCGCCCAGTGGTTTGCAATATTTTCGCGTAAGGTAAATATCTCAGTAATTAACCACGTCCAAATACTTGAACACTAGCGTTACTTTTATCCAATTTTAGGCTTAAATTCTAATGTATTAGGTAGCCTAATTAAAAATAAAAACTGGTGTCATAAAGTGGTATCCACAGTTTCTGGAACCTCATAGTCAAAATATCGGGATATACAGTTTTATGTTGTTTACTTACTGGGATATTTGACATCTTAAGCATTTCAGTATTGGGACATTTACCTTAATCTTGTTTTCGTTCGCAAACTTTTCGAAGGAACCACGCGAGCCTTGGCGGAGGATCGACAACAAGGACTGTCGATCTGCTCGTTTAAGGCCAGGAGATAAGAGCGCGAGGGGAACAGACTGAACTCGCTTTCGTCTCGTCTCTTTAATCGAATCGCAGTCGCCTCCCGCGATCCCACAAAATATTTACGTCTTGCGGCTTTACGATGCTCCTTTGTTCGCCAAACGGTGGCGTCCTCCTCGGCTCGCTCCGCTGAAACGCGAAAATATTTCTTGGATGCCTCGACGATTTCCTAGAAGTCGCGGCGAAGCGAAATCCCGAGGCTGTTTCGGCTCGAGCTTTCCTGTTGCTTCAGGAGATCCTCCGTGAGATGGTTCGCGAGAGTGAAGTCACTCCTGGGACCGGAAGTGGCTCGATGAAGCGAATTTAGAGCGCGAAATTGTTCGATTCGCGGCGCGATGCGTGTAACATGTTTATTGCTGTTAAACGAACCCTTTCCTCTGGTGGGAACGTTTAACGTCGCGTTTGGAACTCAGCTCGTGGATTCTTCCCAAGGATTCAAATGGAACGTTATCCTAAGTCCAGTGGTACTGAGCTTGACCCTATAATCGAGTGGGTTATTCAGAAACCACTTAAATCGTAACGAAATCTATCGCTGGCTTGTAAATTTGATATCTTGTCACTTTTTACGTCTATCAGAAGCTGATTATCGAGTTCTATGTTTCAAACTGGACCCTAGATTGTGACCTGGCATTCTAATTATGGTTCCAAGATTTCGATTCTCGAACCCTCCACTTCTGGACCGATCGGTGTCATAGTTCATGTTTATAATTGACGTGTTTACGTTTTACCAGAGATAGAAGGTTCTGGTGGGCTGTTATCCCCCTGCCAATCTATCGCGCGAATTCTGTTCACGTGCTATTCAAAATTCCGCGAGTCGAGACGTCCTGTTGACAAATACGTCCCAATTTGTTTGCCTGGAATCGCGCAGGACTCGTAGGCAAATAAACACCGCCCGTCCTTCGAGAGAGGAAGTGTTAAAGGCGTCAGTTGACGCGTGCCTTTAATCGAGTTCGTAGGTCTCATCGCTTACCTCGTTTAATCCTCGCCCGATTTTGACTAACTGGTGTTTTATCCTGCAATGACTTCGAACGGTAGCAAGTATCAGCCGCGAGGGCATTTTAAGCGCTTTAGGACATGGATCGCGACGAACCTGTGCCACGCGAAGAAGACTGAGGTACGTGTGGGACAGTTAAAAGCTCGGTGACCAGGCAGTCCAGGAACGCGTGGGATAGGTTAAGGCTCTGGAAATCGCGAGCCCAACGAATTCAAGTTTAAATCGAATCGCCGTCGTGCAGTCGCGCGTTATTATCTGCGACTCACCTTGAGTCGTCGGAATAGGAAAGCCAATATCATTATTGCCACTATGATTGCGCGGCGTCGTGCCCTTACTAGCACACGCGATGCGTCAACATTTTCTTTTACAAATATAGCGTGTACCACCTACCTTTATCGCCTGAAGCACTTACTCCCCTAGCAATATTCCAAAAAATGTTCTCCATAGAAATTTCATTGAATTCAGCAAAGATGAAATTTGCGCGCGAGACTTCCTTGTTCCAGCCATACACCGATCTGAAATGTGCAATTATGTGGCATTATCGTAATTGCACGTCATTATAGTCGCGGCGGTAAACACCAATTTGTCGCTTGTACGTCCAATTAGTCGTTATCGCGCGCGTGTGTTACATCGCGGTTTTTGCCGCGGTGTTGACTGATATTGGCGCGAGATGAGAGGAGACAGCTTCGTGGAAATGCATCTCGATGCATCGGGGGACGAAGGGATGATTAGTTGGGGGCGGGTGAATAATTTTGCGAGAGTCAATGTCTCGTGCACCGACGTCGTGCTACGAGCATGACGCGATTTCTGTGAATGTAAACACGTGTTCCTATTTTTCCTTTAACTAATCTATGCTACGACCATTGCGTGCCGTGCGACCTCATTTCTAGCTGTCTTTTATGGCCGTTTTTACGAGTGGCGTATTGGGATTCGACATAAACGCCACAACGTCTGGTGGCAGAAAAGAAAAACATTATTAACATTGCGTTGAGAACACGTTTTCTTTCAATAACATTTCTATACCAGGGATTTGTTGTCGCCCAAGAGTAAATTTCTTCGATTTTAATTAACATTTTCACGTTGCTCAAGACAATTACGTGTATTTCGCGGTCAACCCAGTGTTATTTCTCGCCATATTTAGTGCATATTGGTTAAGCCCTGCATCCATGTCGAATCGCATAGCGACTCGCGCCAATACAACCGAATTCTATAAACCAGATAAAACCATCTAGTAGCATTTCTTTTATCAAGCAGCGATGTGTACACTGGGCTCGCGAGAGTCGAGTTCGAGGTAATTCCGTGACCTCGCAGGAGAAGCTTGGGTTTAACTTTTGGAGTCTTGGGTAATTAGAATATTTCCACTGTTCATCGTGACGCTAAAGGTCACCTTTTTCAAAAGGTGAATGTTGTGGGTAACAAGAGTGTGGAGAACAATGGAGTCTCTTCTTTGTTTTGGTTTAGGGTTCGGTGACCCTTCACAAGGTTTCAATAAAGATTCAGTAAAAAAGTTGACACGATTACTCAATCGTGCCTTCTGTATTTAATCCTGACACATTTTAGGGGTCAGCAATGAGAGAGCAAATTTACATCAAATTTGATAATAATTGATTAAAGGCTGATGCAATATTTGCAAGAGCAAAGATTACAGTTGCTACTTGCCATGGAAGAATACCTACACGCGTTCAGTTCTTCTCAAATACTGTTAGTTCTCACCCACCAGGAAAGCAACAAACAGAAAGAAGAATAGATTAAACCTAGACCCTCAGGTTCAGAGATTTGGGTCCCATCGAAAAAATGTCATCACTCTCTAGCCATTAACCCAGAAGCAACAACCCTGGGGATTGCGATCGCTTCACCGTCGATACCCTTTGACTCCAAGCTCTCGAAACTTTTCCAAAGCCACCGACGCGATGCCTTCCGACTTGGACTGTTTACGACAATAAACAGCGGGGGGAGCGAAAAGAAGTCAAGCACGATTGCTTGTTGGTCGATAACGCTCGATCACCTCGAACGTGTCGACCAAGTCGAGGATCGTGCCTCGATTACTAATCAGCCGCGTTCCGCAGGTGGCTCGATCATGTATTAATCTTTGTGACGTAGGCCGCGAATAGTATCGTATCGTTTGGCCGATTCGGTGGCTCATTATCGGCGCAACCAGTGACGCACGAGCCACGTAGCTGCACGTGCGACAGCGTCGCCCCGCGAGGGAAAACAGACCGCGAAAAGAAGAAAAATATTTTTGTTCCTCGGCCCCAGGACGCGAATCTAAACCCTCCGTTGTTGGATCCCGCTGTCGTCATCGGACAGATAAACAAACATTTTATATTGTTTTTATCGCGGGGATTACTTCGCGATTCGAGGCTGCGCCAAAGGTGTTTGCGTTTTGGCAACGTCTCGTGTCGCGAGTGCCTCGAGTGTTGATGAGGCGCGAAATATCTTCGGAATAAAACATCGATATATTTTGTGAATTTTGGGGAGAAATTCAAACATGAAGTGGAGCAGTCTCTGAACGTAACGCGGAGTAGTTTCATTATTCATTAAAAAAATTTCGTTGAAATATTAAAAGGAAATCAATATCCTCGACGTTTATATTCGATGAGAGACCCATTTGCGATTTAATGGAGTGCTTCAGGAGATAGCTGTTCCCACTTTTTCCCTCTTCCGTCGACGAGCAAAGTCTGAACTTTGTTTGCGACGTTTCACGAGGCGAGCAGGGAACTCCGGGAAAATTACACGTTCCTTTGTCCCGCGCTAAGACAATTCGGCTGCGTTCGCATTCAAAGCGTGGCCAATAGAAGCAGCCGAACTCGGAAGATGTGGGTTTTCATCGAGTTAGCAAACGACGGAACGTCAGCGAATACAAATCAGGTCAGACCCGTGTGCAAGCGCACCAACACTCGCCCACGAACCCTCCTACCTGTCCACCGTGCCACGTACCGGAAGTCGTCTCAACGAACGACCGGCCACCCACGATCGATCAAAGATTCCGCCTCTGGAACAATAAGTCTCTGTATTGACACAATGCGTTAGCCACGGCACGGCGCGCGTGAATTTCGTCGGACGTGCAAACATCAAATATGCTTGAAATCCTCGAACGAGAAACGAGGTCGGAATTTGCCCCTCGGATTCATTTTATATATTTGGCAAACATCCCCTTTTCTCTGATTAAAAACTTGGGGTGAAGTCGATTGCAGTTACTCTTACGCAAAATTAAACTGTAGATAATAAAAGTTACAGAACGTGGTTTCCAAGTTGGCGAAGGCTTAATCATTGACCCAGAATTCAGCATATCTTGGCGACATCGCGTTAATCAGAAGTCCGAGCACATTCAGTCTTTCACGTCCAGTGAAAGAGCGTACCGAACTTCACTCGGTTCCCAAAACCCGAGCAGCACGAATCGCTGGAACTCGTTAACACACGACACCCTTTAATCTCTTCCTTGAATGGAAAGTGTTTGCGAAAAGTGACTGGATGGGCTCCACGTAATCGCGAGTTCTCGAGAACTAACGAGGTCACAGCGGGCGATAAACGTATGAAGATACAAGCTTCATTAGCTAATTACCCCTAATCTGGTCCCGCTAATCGTCGGCGCGATTATTAAGTGGCGCGCAAAGAGGTTTGGCGACACGCGAGCACGCAAGGCTCGGTGGCCCACTATAACACTGCCAATATTCGGTTGGCAGATCGACAATGAACAAGTGCCATTGAAACGAGGATCAGAGGGCGGTGGTCGAATCGAGGATCGAATCTGGCCGACAGTCGAAGGCGCGACAGTCTGGTCGCGCGTGCGTCGCGCTTCTTCGTTCTTCTTGTCTTTGTTTCTTGTTCTCCGAACCGCGAAAGTTCCGCGTGCGCGTGATTTTTGGCGAACGCCTTGGTTCTTGAGCGAGAACCAACCACGTCCGACTAAGGTGCACAGTGATCGATCAATGGCTTCGGCGAGCCGACCGAATTTCAGTGGATTACAACCGTCTCCTTAATCCTCGGACCACGAATGGTTAGACCGAATTTGCGTGTTACAAATCGACGAGAATTCCTCCCCTTGATCTTAATTACAATCCTTATCGCTGTGATAAAAAAAAGCTTCGGAGCTTTTCGCTTCTAGAGGTCTTTTCTTTGCTTAGGCATGACCATTTTCAGCTCTTTCGATCTAGGGAATATTGTACCGTTTTCCTAGGATTTTCAGCAGTTATTGAGGCACAAAGTTGCAACGATCTATTCTCACAGCGACCCTGACATTAATTCGAAAGACCAAACACGCCCCCACGAGTTTCAAAAGTCCCTAGAGGTGATGGCGCCGTTCGGTCCATTGCGCAGCGGTATCATAAATAATCGGCGCGCGCTCTAGCACTATTATTAGCATCAAGTAACACCGGTTCGTTTGTTCGCCGAGATCTGGACGATATTGTGGATCGTTGAATATCGCAGTTGCTAGTGATAACAGAAATAAGTCGCGAATTCTTCGCCTAATTCCACTAATCTGTCTCCTATCTAGTCTAGATAAGGGTAATTCTTGCACCGTCTGAATTCTCTACTGTAAACAGCCGAAACATTGAAACGAAAAACTGATAGGTAAAAAACATTCCATAGAAACTTGAAACAGAAGTGCGACACAAAACGAGCACCTATATTTACCTTGCATTATCTCCAAGGTTGATTTACGGACCTACGTTGACTAAGCATTTTTGTCTGTTTTTTGATAATGCTGCAGGTGTAGCTAAAATAAGAAACCAAACAGCGGGAATTTATTTCCGACTGAAGTTCTTCAAAGTTTCTTCTTCCTCTTTTCCTGGAAACAAGCCTCTGCTCGCGGTCGTACCTATATGTATACCACCGAAGAGTAATCTAGGAGGAAGCGTAACTTCTTCGAAGGTAAAAATGCCACGTTAATTCAATGATGAATCGGTGCAACGGCACCTAGCTCGTAAACTTATTTACCGCGACCGTTTCTATCGAGTACCGGCGATATCGAGGCTGGAACGCTGTTATAAGCGGACTTTGCGCGCGTGCACATTTTTTCCCTAGACGGCTGTTTACTCGCGAGCGCTCACACGCTCGGCCACAGCCGCGCGAGATTGTTTGTTTCTTAATTAAGAACAACATAACGCGCTGCGCCTTTACATCGCTGGTATCTTTCCTCTCACGGCGGCACGGGTTTCATAAACACTGTAAATCGACGCGCGATTAGTCGACCGATAAACAGCCGCGTATTTTCGTCGGTCGTTTCTAAATGCCAGATTAACGAATCTACATCAGGCATCGTCCTTCTCTTTCTTTCCGCGGGCCATCGTTCACAAGCGAGGGAGCCGTTCTAGCGTTGTGGAATTCTGATTCTGATATTCTGGAAATGTTTGTACACTCCAACGAGACCTTCTGTGCTATCACTGTCACTATCACCTAACCCTGCAGAGGCAATCTGAAATTGAAGGACACCTCGAACCCCTACTTTGTTAGACCACCGTTGGAGCAATTCACTTAGGGATTAGATTGTTCCTCTACAGCTTCAAAGACGCTTCAGTGAATAACATGACAATGTCTTCTCACTTTATCTGTCACACGACTTACGGGTTTACAACTTGCGAGATTGCTTGTAAGAAGCATGCGAGGTTTCCGTGCAAACCACCCTAAGTATCAGGTTTGTACCTGGGTTGACCGTTGCATGAGGGAGGCTAACAAACTGATCTCACCACCTCGCCAATCAAATACACGCACGTTCTACAAACAGGGACTTTTTGGAGCAAAATACCTCACTCTAAGAAACTAACCGATAGGTACTTTCCTTGAGGATATTGCAATGCAAGACAAGGATACTCAAACATCATATTCCTTGAACTTAATCGGAGTATTTTAGAATTGTATAGCTCTTTTTAGCAAGTGGGAGGTCAATTGAATAAAAAAATACAAAGAATTTAACGATCTTCTTTTGCCTTTGAATAGAGTTGATGCCTTGGTTAATGGTGAAATCGGACGTGCTCTAGAGAGATTTATAGACCCATAGACTCATAGATCCATAAAATCACAGATCCATAGACTCACAGATCCATAGCCTCGTAAAGTCAGTAACGCTGAAGGATCGAGCTGGTCGATTAAACTTTGTCCAGCCCGTGTCTGTTGCGTGGCTGGCCCGTTATCAGCATGAAATAAAGAGTAATCGGTCGCTCGGAGCCGTGGTAACCTCCTTCCCCGTCGTCCCAGATAAGGACACGCTCGCCTTAGGTATCGAAACACGGTCAGACGGTTCGCAGACGTTCGCATACATATTTCTGCGCCGCCGTCGTTGCCCCTTGGCGTCGTTCACGTGCACCTTATCGGACGATCGCGTGGCCGAAGTTTGGGGCCCCGAGCTCGCCGGATCAATTAACCAGCGTGATGTCTGAAATTCCGCTGGCATAATCGTCAGTCGAGCCGCGTCGAGCACGACCCAAGCGTCGCCTCGGTGAATAAGGTTCGAAGATCGGCCCCGACTCTTTCCCACCCCGACCGGAATGATTCACGCAGCCTACGCGATTTACTATATTGCCGTAAGTGACCAGGCCGTCCGTCGTAAACAGTCGATAAACGGTACAAATACTTTTTTATTTATTGCCAGACGGGCATGCCCCTCGTTATCGGTCACTGGAGCCGATACATGCACGTCCATACACACGGTCTCCTCTTTTTCCTGCCTTTCCCGTCGCCAGCTTTATCCGCATTGTGCACTCTCTCCCACGTTCCTCCCTGCTGCTCTCTTTTTCTAATCGCATTTCTTCCGCGCGTCCACGGTCCGGTTTCGCCCTCGATCGATCCCCCTGCCCTCCCCTGTTTTTTCCATTCATGCGAGAGGAAGCGAAACGAGACGCCGCCGCCGTGGGTTTTCGCGGGGAGTTGGAAAATTACCATACCACAGAGGCTAATGCGCTGTTGAGCTTGGCGCGTTGCTTCTTTTTCTTGCTTTAGATCGAATGGAAGAAATGGAGAGGAAGTTCATCACGAGAGAAGTTGCGTATTTTTTGGGGAAAAGAGTGGATTAGATTGTTATCGCATTGCTGGCTGGAATCCCGCACTATCGCGTGACTGGCAGTCAAAGCGATGGAATGAAACTTTCGTGAAATTATGGGGTCGGTTCTCAGTGTGTTAAGAAAATGCTTAATTACCCAAAAGGTGAGAGTCGTTTGGAAAATCGGCTGTACATGTATTTCACGTTAGATCACAGTGAAACGCTTTGAAAGTGCATAGAATACAGACTAATACCGCGATATAGAAGAGATATAATTTCATTGAAGCCTCAAAGTAGAATCGCAAGTTCCAACCAACAAGCGAGTCATCAGTTTCATCCCACACAGGAACCATTACGCAGCCCCGTGCGCTTTAATCACCTACTCCCACTTATTTCGCAATATTCTCTACGTCAAACATTAAAACAGCCATTGACGTGAATTCTTCCATGGACACGTGCGAAAACGCTCGAAGCGTAAAACAGTGGAGCTGGAGGGGGTTGGTCGCGTCCCAGGGACAATAAGTGGCGCCAATTAACCCGTGGGCACGATTTTCGAGCGGAGGAATTAAAAGCGCGTTTGGAGCGTGGCGGACTTATAAATTAATATTTATATATTAATCGGCGGGGGCGATTTATCCACGAGTAATCGCTCGTCGGCGAATAGATACAAAGCGGGGCTCGCGCGTGCCCTCTCTTTCTTCTCGCCACTTCGTTTCGCGTTTCTCGCCCTGTCTCCCTCCCCCTTCCTCGACCTGCTCCCGCGCGATGCGATCGATAAAACGTCTCGCTAGCCGATCGACTTCGTAACGCACCGTCGAGTGCGCGGTCGATTTCGCTCGAATTCCCGACTAATTAGTCACGTAACGCGCCGGATCCTGCAATCGGCGATCGCCCTGGAATTCGCCGATCAGATTTAGACGCGATCGCGCGCCACGAGCCTCGCGATCCGTGCCGAACTCGGGGCTGTTCTCGCGCCGACAGATCGCGATCGACAAGCTGAAAAGGACACAGGTTTTCGATCGGCAGGCGAGAAAGGAATTAACGCGGACACGGTTCCAGGACTAAAGGTTGGTTCCCGCTGGCATGACGCGTTTCTCGATGGAAGAAAAACCCATTTGCTTCGGAGTGATTGAAAGAGCAACGAGCTTATGGCAAGGGGAACGCTGTATAAGGTTGTTTTTAATGAGAGCATTCTCTTTATTCGGATTGGATCGAAAGTGGCATTGTTCTTAGTGAATTCTTGTTAGGAAGGATTCGTGGGAAATCGTGAGCTTGAGGGAGCCTTCCTTTGGGGGATAAAAAAGTGTGTATGAAAGCGGTAATAATTTGTTTCATTATCTCTAGGAGTGAGTGAGTAGTAATTATAGTAGTCCTTGATTATTTCTTGAGCATAGCGCCTAGGATATACCTACTTACTTGCTGTTCTTTTTAATAGACATAAAAAAAACTGTAACTGCAAACGTGTTAATTGCGTCCTGCCATTCATAGGTAATGGGTATCGAGTATATTGAAATTTGCCAGCGCCGGGAACTGGTCGTTGCCTTCTGAACCTCGATATCAAAGGGGAAATTACAAGGCTCGAGCCTAGAAACCGGCGTGCAACATTGTGCTGCCTTATTAAGAGCGAGTCTGACGAGAAATAAATAGGGGAATTTGCATCTCATCGAGTAGGGCGGATTCATGGAAATTAGAATAATTTTGAGCATAGTGGCGATCGTAACAACTACCCAAACGACTGTTAATAATAGCTATTTACCGTTCTTTCGTGACTTTTTTATCGCAACGATACAGTATCTCTTTTCTTTGGAATCCTCAACCGATACTTTGTATTTCTTTGCTATTAATTGTAAGAGTCCCCTAATCCTTCGCAACTTTCTTCCTTTTTGGGATACCACTTCTGGGGAGACTATGGCTTTTATAGAGGAGAATTTAGCGAGAATTTCTTTACAGAAATTTAGAACACTAATTCTAAATTTCCTTTCAGCCACGATGATAAATAATCGTTCCCCATTAGGGCCTGAAGCGATTGAAATCGTCGTCCCATAGGCGTCTCCATGGTCACTCCCTTATTTGCGGGGTGTCCATACGGCGCGTTCATTAATTAGTCGGATCATTTATTTAGCTCAACCCGGCTGTTTTCCTGTCCTTCGATCCAACAAAGGCGAGGTGGTTATCGTCGCAATCGTTTCACCGTATCGTTATGACGCGCGCATCGAATAACGACGCGACAAGTACGCCCTGCTCGTTTTCCATCTGGGCCGTGTTACGCTCAGGAAAGTCGCGACGCATCATTTCTTCGCGAAGACTTGCATAATAATCGCGCATTCAATAAACGATTAATCACCGAGCAGCTCGATCTGCATGCGCACTATCGAGACCACTCGGAGACAAAGAAACGTGCATTACTACTCTGTTCCTATCTTGGAACGTGTAGAACTGGTTTTGGGAGAAAAATGCTCTCTTGAATTGAAGTTTCTCGAGAACTACAGGCGAGCTGTCAGCTGAGGGAGAGAGCAACGTTCAAAAAATTAAGGGAAGGAAAATTTGCAACGCGTGGGAGGGACAACGAACGAATTTTTCACGTCAACAGTTAGCTTTGATGTTTTTTCTGAAAGGCACGAGCGACGCAAGAACCACAGCCGTTCTTCGGCGATTAGTCACTCGTGATCGATTTCCCAGCGGTTTTCTGGTACCATCAGCGAAATCATGGCACAAGATGCCCACTGGTTTATATACCGGGTGTGCCAAATATGAGTTCTTCCGCATTCAGTTGCTCTGTTACTCTCCACTGAGGTAATCGAGTCAAGGCCTCGTTTCTATTCACCACCCGTGTGCGATCCGCATTCCGTGACCATTAATTCTGCAGAGGGAACGTAAAAAGGACGGTTTTATTCAAATTTTTCACGCAGAAAAGTCGCTTTCTCCAGCGAGAAAAATTAGGCTCCCTAGGCAGCACGTAGGTGGCGTAAAAAATGCCTTTCGACCCGGATTCGTCGTTTATAACGGCGACCGCAAGTGGCAATTTTAAAATTGCAGCGAAAAGTGTACAAATATCGGTCTCTTTGATGCCGCCTGCGGGAAATATTGCTGGCTTGACGTTACCAGAGCGTTATGAAGCGATTATTTCCCCTATGAAACGGCAAAAATTGTGGGGGAGATTTTTTTCCCTCGCGACCTCCAGATTTCCCGGATATCGATGCAAATTTTCCACGCTTCATAAACAAGGCCGCACGTGTCGCAACTTTTCCAATTACGCTTGTGTGTTTGCACAAATGCGCGCGTTTATTGCTTTTGTTGCCACTGGTTGCTTTGTCGCCGATGATAAATATAAACTGGGTATATTAGCTAAAATTAAATATTATGGAGGCGTGACGTTAGTCGCCATATGCTCTCGCGCGTCATCGTGCATGCTATTATATTAGACTAGTTTCATTAATTGAAGTGTCAACCTGTCACTTATGCACGCTATGCTTTTGGTAGCGAGCTCTTTGGATTCGTAGCCGAAATCATTTAAATGCAGACATCGTCCGTTATCCTGAACACGTGATTAGTTTTCTAGCATTTCCAAATTCCCTAGAGCGGTCAGGTCGAAACTCCCTAGCGAACTCTCGATCGAGCAAACAATGAGTCGACTATTCCTCGCGGGCTTGAATATATTTCAGTATTCGGCGGCCTTCAGCGGAGCTACCAGGCCTCGGCAAAGAGAAAGGGAGCAGGAGAGGGGAAAAAAGGGGAACAAGGATTTGTTTTCATTGACATACCAGAGCGGAGCTCGGCTCGTTTCGCAAAAATCTATTTTCGCGCACTAATTATGTAGCGGCGGGAACGCGTCGTCGCACGAGCCTTCGCGCTCGCTTCTTCGCCTCTGAGCCGGAGCACGCAGAGCCACTCGTTCGCTCGCTCCGAGACGGACGATTGTTTACACTGGGACGAGGCGCTGGCTGGAGGCAAACGATCACGATAATAACACGCTCCAAGTTCGATGACTGCGCGACATACTCCAATGGAAACCTCCCAGAGGGGATAAAGGGTTTTTTAGGTCATTCTTCGGGGCACGAGCTGGAGCTTGCGCCACGACCGTTTTCCCCCCTTCCTTTTGTTTACTCGCGATCGCTCCACTTCTCATCTTGGAATTTTTTTCGCGCTTCCATAAAATTTGGGTACGTAATATCCACTAACACCACTTCAAAGTGAAGCTCTCCCACAGGAGTGGAATATTCTTCACCACTCCTCGTGTACTCCAATTTTGCAGTCACATCCCCGAACAGGTCCCCAGCCGAAGAGTTTCAAATTCATCGGCGCGTCTGACTCCTCGTTAAAAATATTTCTAGCTACAAACAACTGAAGCCGCCGCCAGAGCTATATTTAACGACTAGGCAATTATTCATTGAAAGAAACGATAATGCCACCGATTCGCGGAAGAGTCAACAACTGCGAAACCGCTCTCGGCACGCTGGACTTTGTCGTTCGGTGTGTAAGACCGCTCGCGTTCGACGTGTAAACAAGATATCAACGATCGAACGTTGAACAACAATATTGTTAAATGGACCAGTCGCGGATATTAATCGGCACGGTCGAGCTGTGCTGTCGTCGAACGCTGCCCGACCACGCATTTGCGTGCACAGGCGACGTAATGTTTGGACGTGGGAATAAATGGGGCGAGATTTGCGAAACGGATGACCGTCGTCAACAGGACTCGACTACATTCGTCACGACTTCTGGCTGAACGAGACGCGGGATTCCAAGAGGAACCAGAACTTTTAACCGACCTCTATATGTATTACACTACGTAATCGGTGTTTTTATTCCCTTTTTTTTATATATTGGAATGGAATTTTTATTTGAGAGAGGAAGATTGATAAATGAAGGCACACAGGTCGCTGGTTTTTGAATCATTTAGGCCTGGATTCGAGGGAACAGAAGGCCAGCTTGTAAAAAACTATTCCCCTGTTTTGAGGAGGAGTCGGCCTAGGTACCCAGGGCAGGAAATTTATGACCCTCGAGGCTCCAAGTATTTCATGGAAACCTCGATTTTTGGTCCAAGTCACTCTTCGAGTGTTTTTTTCTAAGGGGCCTCTCCTATGGATGTCTGGGGTTACATTTTCCAGGCGTGGGATACTTCAACGCCCCCTTATTTCAGCCGAGCATGTTACGTCGTCGATGTTGATCGCAATGACGTCGTCGGTTTCGCTTTCATTTGGAGCAGGACACCAACGTCGATTTTCTATTTATTTCTGCGATGCGTCTTCCGCTGCACGGCGCCACGCAGCACCGTTACACAATTCCATTGTACAATGTTTGTCCTGCGATTTGCAGATACGCGTCTCTGATGTACTGCATTCTTGAGATTACGCGTGAACTACTTCTCGAGGGAGAAGCGATAAAGTTTTTATCGGATCACTATGTACTCGATACGATCGAGCATACCGTGATTAGGTAGTTGTTCAATGTTCTCGAAATTCGCTATCCTAGATAGGCCAATAATCGAGAGATACGATCGATAAAGGCGAAAACAATCGAGAGACGCATCCTCATAAAACACTCCATAGAAGAAAACAGTTCCCTATGTACGCGTGCAGCAACGATCGGGTCAATTAGGGGAAGAGATTCTGGTGAAGTCGGAGCGTGATTGGGTACCCAATTGTTTGGTCAAAATTCGAGCTCAGAGTCGGCTGTTAAACTGGAAAGGAAACCTCACGTGGGTCCAAATTAGCGACAAAAACACGCGAAGTCGATCTTCCGCGTCCGAAATGGGATGAATAAACGCGAAGATGGCTTTAAAAGGGCGCGCTCTCGAATGGATCGCGGGAAGTGGAGAGACGCTAAGTGGCAGGGCAAAGAAGAAGACTGTGGAAGGCGTTCTTGGTCGGCTAGGCTGCGGAGAACCGACCGGATGCAACGCCAGAATGGGAATGCAGGCGTCCGCGCGCGCGAGAGTCCGTTACTCGCGTCGGGTATTTCCCAGAACGCGACTATAAACAAACAAACACAGCAAGAGAGAGAGACGGGGCAGTGCGCGCGTGTGATCCGTGCCCTCCCTTCCAAGGCAACGCAACACACAACGACCAGCCAACAGTTCCACGTACGGCGCAGGGGAGAGGGAAAGAGAATACTGGCGCCGTCGGTTGAGTAACCCCACCAAGAGCGTCGCGCATGCGTGCTGCACGGGATTCCCCAGGCTTTCCCCACCAATTTTACCAACTGTCCGTTACCCCACTCTCCCCCACCCGATCTCCAGCGACGGTCAAATTCGCACCGTAAAGTTGCTCTGGACGTTTGCCGACGATGACAAAGCATCCACGATGTTTACTGTCGATGTAGTATCCTGATTTTAGCGAGAAGGATCGAATTCTTCGACCGTCGCTGAGTCAATAATTCCGAGATGTTTGCCTCGCGATACGAAAGGGAAAACAGAGCTTTCTAAGAACTCGCGTTCACTGGAACGCCCGTAACGCTTTCCTTCGAATCGCTTTCGCGCCGTGCGCGTCGTATCGCGCCGCAGAGGCATGAATATCTGACAAATTCTGGCTTGAACCCTCGTCCGAAGGTGCTCGGTGGAATCCAGAGCAAAGGGAAGCCTATATCGCTCGCAGGCATTGTCCTCTGTGCCATAGCGTCAAAGGAAAAAGGAAAAACGGTGGTATCGATAGGACCGAGGAGAGAAGAGAAAAGAAGAGAAAAGAAGAGAAAAGAAGAGAAAAGAAGAGAAAGACTCGAGGTGGTGTCTCGATGCTTTCATTGCAATTTTCGCACTTGACCGCAGGGGTAAGCGTGCTTCACGATCTGCGGTAAGATTACCATCGACGCCGCGCTTGGAGGGGGTCGACTACCCCTCGAGCTCCCTACCACCGTTCCCGGATGCGGGTCTCCGTGGGCGATGGTGGTGGAACGGGCCGATGGTGGGGCGCGTCGAAACGGTGGGGAGGGTTGCCGCCAACGAGTGGGTCGATGGTGGGGGGAAAGCGCGGGTTAGCAGCCGGGACACGGCAGGCGTAGAATTCAGTAAGCGAACGGCTCTCAACGGCCACGAACGTGTTTTTCGTTCTTCGGTTCCCGCGTATATGCATATATATATTGTACGTGTATATATGTACCCGAGACTGATCCGAAAGAAACATAATCGAGACGTTGTCGGAAATTCGCAACGTAACCGTGACAACGAACGGACGCCGCGACACATACCCGGTTTCTCGAAAGTTTACTAACGGAAAAGCAAGCAAAAACCCTTCGAAAACAAAGCAAAAAAAAAAACATTAATAAAGTTCTTTGGTTTTTCGTCACTTTGGTTCTTCGATTTCGTTTCCGCAACTGTGGCTTTAATCATTCAAACTGGATTCCAACAAGCAGTACGTGTCGCGATTACATCGCGGCTACCGGAGGCTTAAGAAATTATTCAAGGTAAGAGGAAAAAGAAAGCACACCCTATGTCGACTTCTCCCATCGTGCCGTGAGATAGCTCTAGGCTCGGGTCTAACAGAATAGAGAAGCAGTTCGGGAAAAGGTGCGATCCGCCGAGTGTGTGACACCGCGCAGCTTGCCGCGATAATAGGGACTCGAGTGCTCGTTCCCGCGAAAAGGACGGAGGGAAATTTCAGGGGCGGCTTGTTCCCGTTCGCGGGAACCGACGCGACGCGTAGGGAAACTCGTCGTCCTGACAACGGAACAACGTTCACTCCTCGGTTGCGCGCCAAATCTAGTACTCTTCGTTCGCGTAAGAAAATCCGTCAACGATCTGAGAATCCTCCCGAGCGGCGTTCCCACGAATCGTGAAACAGTCGAAGGACGGAGGAAGCGTGTGGTAACTCTGGTAACATTGTACGAAAAAGGCGCGACTTCGCTGGGATCGATGTTTGTTTTGTTATGTTCCTCCCGAGCTGCAGCTCGAGTCGTTGCAATTCTGTTGCCAATATTTTCACTTTGGCGGGAAATGTTTAGAAATCTATCTTTCAGTGAAGTTTTCGCGGTTTTCGAAAACAGTCGTTTCGTGAATAAGTAGAGACAGCTTCGGAAGATATTCTCGAGTCCAAAATAATTGAATGATAATAGATTCTTCGGGCGATGTCCCCGACGAAAGACGGTAAATACACTCGGTGCGCCGAAAAAGAGACAGAAACAGATCAGGACAGTGTTACTAGCATGAATAATTTACTCTCGAATTTAAATATATTTCCTCGAAGCTTTCGGTTCCGAAACTGCTAGGCAATCCGACGCTATTCGATGTTTATGACGACCCTTGAAAAGGAAACTTCTTCTATCAGTGCAAAAGGTAGACTGAAGATATTTGTTACTTGTAATGAGGAAAAAACTCGTTTAAAAATTCAAATATTGCCGCCTGTCAAGTGTGGTACTCCACACGTCCCAAAAAAACGTTGGAGGAATCTCTAGTTCCACGTAAACAAGCTTACAGTGCTGAAACATGTTTCATCTTCTCAGTGAATGCATTCGAAAACAAAGTCAACCGAAGCTCTTATCGTGCAATATTGCAGGAGTCTAAGGGCGCGTCGAAAGGTTACTTATCGACTAAACAGTGTTACGACAGGATAATAACGCGTATTGACGCTCCCTGGTTTCGGCAAGGCGAGCAAATTGACGGGGAACCGTGGAAAGCAACGAGAAGAGCGAATCGACCGTGTGAGGTCGAAGCACTCGCGCGCGCGGTACACGTGAACCTCGAATGATCGCAAAATTTCGTTCCACTCGAGACTGTCGAGCGCGAGAGAAAGAGAACGAGAGAGGGAGAGGGAAAGCATCGTTATAACGGCTATCGACGGCCGCGACCGAAAAAACATGTTTGGATCGACCGCTTGTTTATACGATACGATGTGAAAGCAAACAGTTCTGCGGCTGCCTTGGCCGCGGCGTAGTTCGATCTTTGTCTCGAGATACGCTCGCTTATCTCGGCAACACTCGAAGGATAGGAAAAAAAGGCTTAGGCGACCGTACTCGACGACTTCATCGGTCGGTTAATGACTCTGGACTTCGGGCTACGTGTGTGTTCCTTCTGAATGCATTTCATCCCTGGTTGCAATGGGAACGTTCGAATTTATTGATGGAACTCGATAACTCCGCGAGATCGGGTGATGAGACCGTCTCGAGGCGGGAGCAATGTTTCGTAATTTTGCGTGTCCACATAGCACAATAAGCGAATGCCCCATTGACTCTGTTTACAATTTCTCGCTTGCTGTTTTTCCGTAAGTTTATGCAATCTGTAGTAACACTAATCTTTATTGCGACTTGTAAATAGCTTCTAATCGATGCACTATAGTAGTAGTCACCTATATATGCAGTATACATAGAATATTTATTTGCACCCCGTTGCACGCTACCGTATCCTCATCTCAGGCCCGTGACCAGCGGCGACAGTAACGGAAATACATGAAAACATTAGAAACGTTATTGTCTCGCATCCTCATTTAGATTCTCTCTCAGCCCTCGCTAGATGCAGCCAGGGCTGTTACACAGTCGGAATACAATATTTGAGTACGACTGTTGCCTTCTTCCAACCACATTCATCCAACCCATCTCCAAACGAGTGCATTCAATATGCAGCCTGAACTATCGTGACCAGACAAGTCCCTATTATGCCAGACAAATTCATGCTGAGAATTTTTCATGGGTGCGAGTGTGTACTCTGGCAGACACTCGAAGAGACAGCGATAGAGTACTGTCTCCTGGTTCACCCTCTGCCTCGTTTTGGAATGACGTAGCTCTAGTGACACTAAACTCTTAGAATAGTGTACGTAACTAATACCCCTGCTTTGAGATCCGACTTGCAGCGAGCAAGGCGCGTCGGATGTGCACGAGGGCGACATAAGAGGTAGAAATTGTCGGTGTCGCGGGTCGCGTATCGATCCCCGAAGAAAATCGACGCCGTCCTCGCGAGCCCTTTTATTAGTCTCTCTGGGAGCGGGCAGCAGCTCACCGTGGCGCGTTCCAATTTAGCCCGTAGGGGCGCGCGCACAGGCTCGAGCGCGACACGTTTCTCAGCGTCTGCGAATGCAAAACATCTCATTCACGGGCAAAAGTGCTGGCCGCCTGCGCCAATAGGCGTAGTCCCTTCTGGTAGTCGGCAAAAAGCCCGATGCGACTGGCTAGAGGAGGGGAGCGTACGATCATAGCTCCCCGTCTCTGTCCCGTCCCCTGGGTCCCCGTGGTCCTCGTCTTCCTGGCCTCGCGTGGCGCGTACCGCGAAGGAAGAGGAGGGAAAGAAAGTGTCGCGTACCATCGGCAGAGGGCAGCACCGGCTTGCCTGCACCGATGAACACAAGCTCGCGAGCCGAGAGAGGCGGAGAGGGACGCACGCGTACGGCGCGAGAGAAGGAGACGAGACGAGCAAGGCTAAAATTAGAATGTCCGTTGGAATGCCGCTGGATTGTGTATGTACAGGGTGATTCAGTCATCGCGGGAGAAGAAAAGAAACGTAGAATCTTGCGCATGGGTGGGAGCGAGAAAGAGGCGAGAGTTTAACGGACGCGCGGCTCGAAGCTATTCGTTTCCTTTTTTTTCCCCTCTCGGAAGATTGAATGACCGTTGCGAGCCTCTGCTTCCGGCCAAATTCGCTCGAGATACCACGGGGGGCGTTCTCCTTGTCGCCTTCTCGCGGTCGTTGCATTTCCGCTCGCGGTTTCGCGACGAATTCATCGCGGCCTCGACGGGGCGCGAAAGTGTCGCAGGGTCGTTTCAATTTGAACGTCAGAGAAAGCCAGCCTTGCGAATTGTCTCTGGGGACTGCGGCGTCGGGCGGGCGGGTTATTTTAAACGCAAGCCTTCTGTGACACTGCCGAGTGGTGTGCAAGATATTAGACACTTCAAACTAGAGTCTACATAGTGAAGCTTGGAAAAAGCTTGAAAAGTATCCCCCTGTTCTTTATCTCTGTTCTCGGAAGAGCACAATATTGGGCTGACACATTTTTCCTTCAGAATAATATCGATGCAAATCGAGGTGGCGATTTCAAGTGCCTCGCCCCCTTCTATCTTCGATCTAAGCAAATTGTGAGGTCGTCTGGTGGGACGTTAGTCGGGTATATCGATTATCCCGTGTCCCCTTTGCCCCGACCGAGACTTGTCGTTGATATCTAGCGATCAACGCTCTGGTCTCTGTCCTGCGGTCTTCGTCGGTGGTTATCTCTCTCTCTCTCGAGAGAGAGAGGGACGGAGGGAGCCGAGAGTCAGGGGACCAAGGAATAGATAAGCAAATAAATAAAGCAGCGGGGCAAAGCGAAAGCCAGCCAAGCAACAGCAGCAGCCAGGAGTAGTAGGGCCGCTGGGTGGCTCTCGGGCAAATGCTCGACGAGGTCGACGGCCTGACACGGATGGTTGACGCCGTGGGGCCCGCCTCGTAACCGGCCTGGGAAGAAGAACGTGGAAAGGCAGATAAAGAGGGTGAAAGAAAGGGCCTTGCCGACTTGCGTTTTCATCGTTCTAAATATAAGTCCCTCCATCCCCCCCAGCTCGTCTGCTGCGTCGTGTCTTCATCCAGTTCCCCCTCTGCTCGCTTGCACTTTTTCCCTCGATTCATCGAAATCGACTAGACTCCTGCTCCAGAGACTAGCCACTGTCTCACGCAATGTCAGAGTGAAGCAATTTTTCCCACAGAGTTCAAGGCCATGTCGTGACTACAAACTTTCTTATCGCCCAAGACTGCCTGGGTACTAGATTTCTTAGGACTCCCACACCCCTAACTTCTACAAGCCTCGTCGTCTCCAAGACTCCTGCTGTCACCGTTTCCCTTTCGTTCCCGAAACGTGATCGATGATCAACGTCGGCAGCGTCCGTGCGGCACGAAATTGGCCCTTTGCGTATTTATCGCTTCCATCTCCCGACGTTATTTATCGTAGCCCAGTTCCCTGTCGCGAATCCACCTTGTGCCATCGGCCTCTTCTCTTTTGTTGGTTTTCGGTAGCGACAGCTCCCCTACCAGTGCTCCCATTAACCGAAAACGCGTGTTTCCTCGACGAAACGTCGTTTAAAGTCTGTTTGGAGAGTTCAAGGGCGAGCAGGCTGGCTCGAAACGGTCTTCGACCGTTCCCGAGCGATGGGGAGGAAAGACTGCGCCAGAGAAAGAGCGTATTTCGGCGGAGGATCATCCGGATTCCACGGATCGAGGACGGGAACTCGTTCCTTTCTTTTGTACGAGGGCCACTGTACATAACTCGCCTCTGTCCCCCTCCACTCTCTCTTTCTCTCTCTCTTTCTCTCGGCGGAAGTACACAATGGTAATGGGAGGAAGGAAGCAGCAGGCGAAAGGGTCGCGATCGTCTTTCCGGGGCCGGAAACGGAGCGATCGCCGCACAAGGAGCACGCTTGCGTGCGTGCAGCCTGCCGCATCCTTCTCTCGCTTGCGTCGCACCCTGCAGGTTTCATTGATGACCGCAGGAACGAGTGCAATGGGGTACCTGAGATTCGTTGACCCATTGTCCTCGCAGGTAGAGAGACGACATCTGTTGCGACATGCCTACAAGGCTGCTGTGCGAAGACTCTTCGCGTGGAAGTTTCTCCCACTGAAGGAAAATCGTAGAAACGGAAAATTCTTTGCGTTCCCAACGAAGGAAAAACAATTTCCAATTACAAATCAGGGGTCAATTGTTTGCCGTCCTCGAAGGTCCGTGTCAGCGGGAAGCCTCGGCGGCAAATATTTGTTCGGGCCCAAATTCCAGGAACCGTTTCTTTTTCGGCTCCCGAGGACAGAATCTTCTAATTCCTTTGTTCAGTGTTATCTTCTTACGTTGCGCTGACCATTCATAAGCTGTCTGCGATTCCCGTGTTTGCACAGGGAGGTTCCTCCTGTTTTTCGTCGATCTAGATCTTCGTGGAATGCTGATTCTGTTTCCTTTGTAGCTGTCCAGAGTGTTTACTTCTTTGTAACGTGTTTTCCATTGTGCAGCAGGGTTTGTCTCCGCTTGCATGGGATATAAAAACGCGCGTTTCGTTGACTCGTTCAGTTTCGAACGAAATCGCTCGGCGGTCGAATGACCGAGGACTGCAGGTCATCCTGACCTGCACGACATGGCCGCGTATCGGCCTCAGATGACGTCACTTCCGGCGCCTGATATCCGGACGATCGTTGGCGGATGAGAGGAGTTAAACGTCCGGACGCGCGCGAATTAGTGCCTCTCTCTTTGTCCTACGATTAATCGACTGTTTTCTAATTCATTCGTAGGACACTTTTTTTTGTATATACGAAAAGGGAAAATTATTCAGCAACTTGTGAATTAAACGCTTCTCGTTTTTTTTGTTGCAGCGTGTGGCGAATCAGGCGCTTACCGTTTCGCCACAGCCGGCAGTAACGGTGGAGGGGCCGGTGTCTAAAATGTCTCCACCAACGAACGACGTGACCAATGGTGTGGTTGCGCCGACCAACACCCTGGCGCCACGGGTTTCGCCGACCGTGAACCCGACTCTTACCCCCATGAACCCACCGACGCACAAGCGCTCTCCCAAGGATTTCATCTTTGGCAAGGTGATCGGCGAGGGAAGCTTCTCCACCGTAAGTGTATTATCCCATTAACTCGATTAAATCATTGGGAAGCTCGAAATTAACACGGTGGAAACGGAAGGGATCATGGGCAGGATAGGGCTGACCTTAATCCTTTAGCGATTCTGAAACTTTTTCTTCCCTCGTTGGGGAAGTTGCTGGGAGGTAAGTTATTAGGCCCTGAAACTTTTTCCCTCCCCTGACCCTTAGCTAGGCGTATCGATCTGACGCTAGGCCTCTACTCTAGATTAGGTTTAGAAGCTGGTTGTTTGGTCGTGTCTTCCTCGGGGGTGGATAGAAGTTTTAATCCCTCGATGGCCAAGTTCCTCCGGTCATCAGGTTCTAAGGAGACCCGTAGTTTAACGTTATTCCTTTCTGATTCCAGGTTTACCTCGCCATGGACATCCACACCAGCAAGGAGTACGCGATCAAGGTGTGCGACAAGCGTCACATCATCAAGGAGAAGAAGACCGAGTACGTGAAGCGCGAGAAGGAGGTGCTGAACATGCTCGCGGGCGCGAAGCACTCGTTCGTACGCCTGTTCTGCACGTTCCAGGACGTGGAGAGGCTCTACTTCGTCCTTTCGTACGCGAAGAACGGTGAGCTCCTGCCTTACATCAACAAGGTCGGCTCGTTCGACATCGAGTGCACGAAATTCTACTCAGCGGAGATCCTGCGCGGTCTCGAGTACCTCCACGGCCTCGGCATCATCCATCGCGATCTGAAGCCAGAGAACATCCTGCTGGACGAGAAGATGCACGTGCTCATCACCGACTTCGGCAGTGCGAAAATCCTGAAGGACCCGAACACGGAGACACGGACGGACGATCAGCAGCAGCAGCAACAACAGCAGCAGCAGCAGTACCGAAGAGACCGCAGAGTCTCGTTCGTCGGTACCGCCCAATACGTGTCACCTGAACTCCTAACCGACAAGACGGCGAGCAGAGCCTCGGACCTCTGGGCCCTCGGCTGCATAGTCTACCAGATGGTCGCTGGCCTGCCGCCATTCCGTTCCCGAAGCGAGTACATGATTTTCCAGAAGATCCTGAAGCTCGACTACGAGATACCCGACGGGTTCTGCGAGCTGGCCAAGTCCTTGGTCAGTCAGCTGCTCGTGCTCGAGCCGACGGAGAGACTGGGCGCCCAGGACGAGCATGGCGCCGGTTACCCCAGTATCAGAGCGCACCCATTCTTCGAGGGTGTCGACTTCGAGACCCTTCACGAGCAGACACCACCACCGATCTACCCCTACCTGCCTGGCACGTCGGAGCATGAGGAACTGAGGTCCCAGTACAGGGTACCAGACCACCTCGAGCCTGGTCTCGACGACAAACAGCTGACCAGGCTGCTCGGCCTGAGCATCGTCACGAACGAGGACGACGAAGACGAGGACGCCTCCGCGCAGAAAACCGCCGCGCAGACGACCAGCCCGGTCGACGAGAAGAAGCAGCAAAAGAGGCGGACGACGTACGTCGACGAGGAGAACATCGCTGACCTGATGCCCGACGAGGTCAAGAGACGGCTGGAGAAGCAGCGCGCGACCAACCAGTGGGACCCATTCGTCAAGGGGAACCTGATACTGAAGCAGGGATTCGTGAACAAGAGGAAAGGCCACTTCGCCAAGCGGAGGATGCTCCTGCTCACCACTGGACCACACCTCTACTATGTCGACCCTGTCAACATGGTGCTCAAGGGCGAGATTCCATGGAGCCCAGAGCTTAGGGTCGAGCCGAAGAGCTTCAAGATCTTCTTCGTACACACGGTGAGTGGTCTTTGACGAGCATTCGAGCGTTTTGGAATATGCTCCCGAATACCTTTCGCGATACTTTTATTCGAGAGATGAGAAATATTGCATCGACTAACATTTACGATGAAAATGGATTGTTTGTTCGGGAATGTTTATTCGAAGCTATCGATTAGTCTAAGTAGTACCATGTCGAAATGGCTCGGCGATGTTTACCGCAATTCAAAATAAGTCACGCGGAGATAGCGACAAACAGGCCTTGACCTGAACCAATTATGTGTCTCTCTCGGCGATAGCAGAGGAGCAGTACCTACCTCTTCGCTAACTTGTTTTCTTGTCTGGTTACAGCCAAAAAGAACTTACTATCTCGAAGATCCTGAGGGATTCGCATTGAAGTGGTGTAGAGCGATCGAGAACATGCGAGTCCACTACTACGGCCTTCAGGACACCACCGCTTAAACAAAAAGAAGACTGAATATTAGATACTTGCAACACGGAAGAAAAGAATGGAGATTCGTCCGATGACTGTCTAGGGAATCTGTCCGCGAGGCGCACGATCACACACCGAAATTACCATATTGGTTCGTGGCCAGAGGAGGCGATTAAAGTAAAGAAAAATACGGTTTGCTAGCGTATAATAATATAACGTGACTCGTCTTTAGGAATGATACGTTTTCTAGGGTATAAGCTTAGTGTTCTAGCGCGTTCGGGGCGTTGTTGTACAGTTTAGGTGAAAATTTTCTAGATACAAATTTGAGAGCATATTGTTACGTGTCCCTCTGACGAATCACGGACGGGTTATAGGCAGAGGCGTATCGAAATCATCGTGCAGTTTACTATTTTTCACGCCACGGTTACGTTTTTAATATAGCATATTTATTATCGTCCTCGAGAGACCTCGAAAAGAGAGGCTGCACGTCGTTTCTAGCACGCAAAACACACACGCACGTACAGACACACATGCACACGGATAATAGCGAAAATTTTTAACCAAGGTTTTTAGCTATTGCGTGTGCATTGAGGGAAGCGCGTGCTCGCGCTGTCTGACGTAACGTTCGTGATCGAGGTCGCCTGGCCGACCACACACCTCTTTCCTCGTTACAGGAGAAAGGAAAAACGGAGTCGCCTCGCCCACGAATTTCTCCGCTCGCAATTCGTGATACGTAATCCCGGACAACATGGTCAAAATTTCAAAGTAGTAACTTTATTCGCTTCGGAACCGCGGCGGAAGGGCGATGCTGACGAGGAAGGGATCCTAGAGCTCGAACAGCTCGGCGAGCGTCGATCACGATCGTGTCCAACAGCGTGTAGCGAATTCGTTCCAAATATAGCCAAAATTCTATAGAAAGTCGCAGACGAGTTGTTAGAGAGACTCTTGTCGGTCTCGCGAATCTAGGCGTCAATTTATCGTATAGTCAAAGTCAACCAAAAAACGAAAGACACAGTGGGGGGACAACGTGTCGCTTCGCAGCTTTAATGAACCGTTTACGTTGCCTGGAAGAAGGGGTTCTCGGGATCTCAGCGCCACGATCCCGTCGGAACCTCTTCGCTCTCTTCACCGTATACAGTATTCTTCTCGTTGTTCGTTGCCCCTTTTCCTCCTTCGTACGTTGTAAATAGTAGCGCGATTTCCTGAAGAGCAGGCTTCGTAAAACGTCTCTAACTAATTGTATAGTGTTCTATATACGTATATTATATATAAATACGTCGTAAGTACAAAATATCGTTGTCCGACCCGCGGCGTTTTTCTCTTGTTCGTCGTTTTCTTCTTAGTATCCGCGTGTTTCTTCTTTGTCGTCCTCGATCTGGCCCTCGCGGACACTCGATCGAACAATGGTGTGTTGTGTTGCATTATGTAGTCGGGAACTAGGAGGACGAGCGTGTTGCGTACCTCTGTCGCGAGTAAGAGTTCAATGGGTAGTCCTTTGAACGGAATAGAAGGAAGAAGGTGTAACAAAAACGTTCGTTGTACATAGTGAGAAGCGGTGGAGATTGCAGGGGAACCGAAAGTTCTCTCGTGAAAGACTTGACACACTTGAACGTGACCCTATTGATTAAGTAGATAGATGATTAGAGAACCGTTTAAAAAGGATAGCTTTAAGGGAAGTAGTAGCCCCGATTAGATTCGACCACAGAAACATGGACACTTACACACAGAAACGTTTCATCACGTTTAAACTATTATCGTTAATTATTCATATTATTTCTCTACTTTTTTTTCTTCTAGTATTTAGCAACGTTATGCCGCGGTTATATCGTTCAACGTTATCGTTTTTTCAACTATTACCGATATAAGTATTTTTTTTTCTCTCTCGTAACTGTCGACGTTATTTAAGCGATTATTTTGTTCTACATATTTTTTTTTCGTCCTCTCTTTCATTTTATTACGACTTCGTTTCGCGTTATTTATTTATTGTCGTTGCCGACGTTAAGATTCATGCACACACACGCACACATACACAGAACACAATACACACGTACACATGCGCGCGTCGTTGACGTAGGAGTTAAAGCGTAGACTTAGGTACCATTACCGCTACCACCACTGCGATTATTATTACTAGTACTACTATTGCTATTACTATATATTTACTATTACATTACTATTACAGCGCTATTTGTTGCGTCCTAAAGGTGCGCGCACGCCGCGTACGCGTACGTCGCGTGTTTACGCGTACGTGTCTGGCGCGCACTCGTTCTACACTATATATTTACTATTTGTCACTTTAGGCGTTAATACTCTAGGCATTCTGTAAATAATACTGCCGTGTTCATCGTTCACTCGTCGAGACGCTATTCAAAACGCTGGCGCGCGCGTGCGACCTAGTTGTGGCCTGAACTCTGTATGATACCTGTATATTACCTATACATATTCTATATGTATTGTTGCGACGGTAGGTCTGCCGGCGACGGCCCACCGCCGCTCGAGGAACTCCACGGGGCATTTTATTTTATAATACACTTTATTTACTATGTGGAGGACGTCATCATCACTATTCGCTTCACTACTGGGAGTTTCTACAATTTTGCTTGACGCCATCAAATCGGATAGTTTAGAAATCGCTTCATCCTCGCCCGAATCACTTTTGTCATTATTCGAATCTACTCCTTTGGCTTTGAAATTTAACTCCTCTAAGCTAGGGTTGGCAACGGGCTCGCTGCTCGTCGCTGCCTTTGGACCGTTCTGTTTGACGGCCTGAGATACCGACTCTGGTTTGATTTTTGCTTTCATCGACTTGCTCGCGCTCTTCCAGTCATTACGCTTTTCCGCTGATTGTTCTTTACTCTTAACTTTCACATCGGTTTTACTAGTTTTCTTGGGCTTCTGCAGCCTCGGCTTGACGTCATACTCTTGCCCTCCAAAGTTCACAACCTTTGCGCTCTCATCGAAAGTAAGGACGCTGCATAGTCTAATGTCTTTGTCTCCATCTTTGGCGTTGACTACATTCATACGCACGACAGTCTCTGGTCTCTTAAGAGCGAAAGCCTTCAGTTTGCCTTCAAAAAAGGCATTGACGTCTATTTTTAATCGCGTTTCGGTTAATATTGCGAATTCTCCTGCTCCAATAAAATTGAAACCGCGGGATAAATCATCTCCCACTTCAGTAACATTAGTATCTATATTATATAGAAACTTTTCATTCATACTAGCGACGCTAAAAAAGTTAGCTTTGACAACCTGACGATCGGACTCGCGCCAACAGTACACTGTCGAATAGAACGTCTTATCCATCTGCGCAGCCATTATAACGATTGTATCAATAATGAATACAACTTAGGGTTTTTTTTTTACTTTATAATACACTTTATTTACACTTGAGTATACAGTTAGTTGGCCGATAGTTTCGCGTACAACCAGTTCACTCGCGATCGCGGTCTCAACTGACAGCTTGACAGCTGTCATTCTAATCGATCTCTTTCGATTTTCGATTCTTCTTCTCGCGAGCACCAGTTGGCCGTGGCTGTGTACCGGGTGCTCGCAACAATATATTATATATATAAAAAAGTATATATATACAGCATATATGTGTATACAGATATAGAGAAATATTTATGAACTGTGAATAATAGTTAGGAAAATTGTGTATAAAAGAGGAAACGATTCGTTTTCATAGGATTAGGCCGGAAGAGACACACGCGATTAGGTTTAAATTTGTTGATGCGTTACCGATGGCCCACAACTTCGTCGCGCGCGCGCGTCGTCAGTCGTGACACATCCTGCTCCGTGTATATATGTATGAAAGCGTCCTGCACGACCCTCCCCGCGATACTTAGGCGACTTAAACAGGGTATTTCGGGGGAAGCTCCGACAGCGGGGGCGGGGCGGGTGATCGTCGTGCCCGCGCCGTCGCGCGAGTATGCTCGAAATAATGGTGGCTCGTTCGCGGGTCGGCATTGTCCTTGCGCCCAGTGGTTTTCCAAAATGACCGCTTTTGGCGTGCCACGTACGGTGCTTGCGGGCGAAAGCGGGGCGCGCGGGCACGACGGGAGTCCATCCGTCGCGCTTCCTCTTCCGGTTCCTTCCTCCTTCAACTATAGTGAGAATCGATCGCGGGGAGGGATGCTCCGATAGTTGTTGCCGTTTACTCCCTGCTCTCCCTTCCCTTGTCCGTCCTCCTCGTCGATGTTTCACGGCGAGTAGCGTCTCGACGATGTGCGTTAGGTAAAGAAAGAAGAAGCGAACGCGATCTTTCTGTCGAAGGGGGGCGCACGTCGGCAAGCGTTTACAAAATTTCAGAGGCAGTCCGTGATTTTTTTTTTGGTGTTAGAGACACACGGCGCCTCGATCGCTCGCGGCAAAGTCCGATCAACAAAGTTCCTCGCTCCTGTCGACGAATCGTGGTGTTGTGCCTCTCGACTCTCGCAGAAAGAGCGCGTCTCGCTTGGCGTGTCGCCGTGATCAGACCACCCTGGACTTGTTAATCGTATCGGGTTTGTGACCACGGCGCGCGTCCCTGCCGCGTCTCCACTGTCGTGAACTTTGCAGGTTCTACGTTTTATGTAGGCGTTGCAAACTTTCAGGTGGAAACGCGTTTTCCTGGGCGCTCGCTCTCTCCTCGACCGGAGCAAGGTGGTCGCTTTTATCGTATTACATAGGTGTCTCCGTCGTTTTTGCAGACTGGTCTATATCGAGATTCTTGGCTCTCGGGGAGAGAGAGACGGCGCCCCACTTCCTTTTGTACCATAGATCCACTTACTCTAGCCGGGAAAACTTAAAATCTCTAGCCGTATTTGTTGAAAGAGGAACGATATATGCTGTTTATATCGTTTCGCGCGAAGGCGAAACGGGGATAGCTAATTTAATTTATACGCTCGCGCGAGATTGATGTGCGAATACTTAAAATGCGAGGATATACGTGGAATATGAAAGAAAACAGTAAAACGTTCGTGATGCACCAGCGCAACTTACGCAAGCAATAACAGCAAAGGCCTTGCGATTATTCGATTGCCTACCGTTGCGACGTGATAAGGACGGTTCAACTATTAATTGCAGTATTACTAAATGTATACAGACTAAAAGTACACTTACACACCACACACCACTTACACAGCCGCTCACTTGTACCACACTAAAATACTTCACACTGGATAAGAAGACTCTTGTAAATAGTTAGCACGTAATTGATATTATAGGCGACAAGATCTATTAACAGTAAATTTATTTATAGTAAATTTTCCGAAATATCGTACATTATGTTATCAATTAATCAAAACCCTTCCTGTCTTAAAAAATGAACATTGTTCTATTTTTGCGAACTTTAAACAATGCGAGTGGTAGTTGGAATAAATGATGGTAAGTATGTAAAGAAACGTGTTTTCATTTAATCTACTATCTTATTATACATTATCTAGATACATCGTAAAATCACTGAGTGTTCTAAAATGTTTTTTTACATCGTAAATCTATTCTTCTATTAATGCTAAAATCTCTGTTGCACTAATATTTATTACAATATAAGGGATCACAGAATAGAAAACCACAGCTAACCATTTAAATAAATTATTATTTCAAACAAATTATATCACGGTCATTGTCATCGCTGGATTAATCAGAGGTATTGGAACTTCGTCGATCAGACAGGTGTACCAGCAAGTGCCTCTTCAAGTCAGGCATATTTTTCGGAGTGGCGGAACATTTGTGACACTTCAAAGTAGTGTTCAAATACTCGGCGCTATCCTCGGACTTCAGTTTTTTCAGTTCACCTCTTTCACGTAATTGGTTGCAGATATCTGTAAATGATAAAACATCAAGGTTTGACCTTGATCATTTCAGGATTATTTTTAATGTAGATTTACCTGTTGAGTGTAAGAAAAAGGGAGTAGTGAATGAGTTCCAGTGATACTTAGTTTTCAGACATGGACTATTGAAGTCTGTACTTATCACGTGTAGGTGTAACCTTTGCATACTAGGTACTGCATGATACCCGATACTAAAGATGTATGGCATAAGTTCATATATCAACATATTGGTTGACCTATAAGGTATTATAAATAAAATACAGGTACTTACAGAAATTCAGAATCTTTGTGTTCTTTAGTTAGATCTTCTGCAACTTTTGCCATGTGAAGTAGCAAACTCTCATCTTCTTTCTTAACGTGCCACAGAGAGGGAATATTTGCTTTTGGTAGAACTAAGTAATGAAACTGGGCTTTGGGATATTTATCTTTGATTACAACTACTTTATCATCTTCTTTTACCCTAAGTTCAGGGTCCTCCATAGAAACAAGCAAACCTGTTGCCCAATGATGCTTTTTCGGAGCTGTTGCATCATTTGATGGGAATTTTGGTTTGCGTTTCATTGTGAGTTTTGCTTTGCAAGATTACAAAGTAATAATTTCTGTTATCATAAATAACTTATGTAGTGGAAGGAAGTTTTGGCAATCCTTTTATGTTATAAATAGAACAATGCAACACTATAGGCAAACACTAAACTACTAAACGCGCAGAATTTCATATTCTTCCAGCATTGATTTTGGATATTATATTTCCCTCTTTAGCGGAGGATACAGAATAAGCTGAATTAATAATCGAAGGTACTTACTTGAAGTCCTAGAAATTTTATGCTAATCCAGATTATTGTATACACATATCTGAGGTTATGTTCGCTCGATGAGTATTGATAGTTGTAAAGCTTCTACAAGTGTAGCTGGATCGGTCAACGTATACACAAAATTGCACTACAGTGAACTGATTAATGTTACACATTTTCTACAGCTTTCATTATATTTTTACTTATTAATTTTACGAAATTTTAAACTAACGCAACTAAAGAATGTCAATCAGTTGACATTTCTACCGTTTGTGTCACGTACCTATGCGCCTGCGCAGGTAGCCATCGAAGGCACGTTTCGATTAATCGAAAGTTTAAATTTACGAGGGAATTCTTCCGTATGGCAATCGACGAGGGATATAGGATAAACAATTTTGAATAGTTCCTGTTTATTGGAATATATTACCTAAGATCTTTACATACTTTTTATCCCTAATGTGAAGTGTATAATATATAATGTGTAGTGTATTATAAAGTGTAGTGTAGTATGGTAGGAATGGTTATTTGGAAGGGAAGAAAAACGCACAGCTTAGCGAATAACTTTAGATTTATTTATTTACTCAAATGGAAGGCAATCGATAAATTTGCAACAAATAAAAATAAATAACACTCTCTCTAGCAATAATTACGTGATCGTTACTTAAACGTACATATCATTACAATAAATTCATAGATACTTAACAAAACTTATACCTTTTCTTTTTTTATCGCATGCTCATACAAAATATGTTCGTGTGATTGTATGGGGGTGTGTATATGTGTGTGTTGTATACGCGCGTG
The DNA here is from genome assembly GCF_051401765.1 of Calliopsis andreniformis. Taxonomy (NCBI): domain Eukaryota; kingdom Metazoa; phylum Arthropoda; class Insecta; order Hymenoptera; family Andrenidae; genus Calliopsis; species Calliopsis andreniformis. The sequence continues at coordinate 13,815,949 of NC_135063.1, forward strand.
CGCATTTGTCGCGTAACGTTCTTCATTTTTTTTTGTCGTTTTCGGTGCGAACGCACGTAGAATATTTATTATACACGGTATATATCTCGCAAAACTCTATACACGGACGACAAGACGCGTCTCGATGTAAAATTTCATCTAACCGCTTCTTTCTTTTACGCTGCTCTCCATAACATCATCGCGCAACCCTCCGACACACTCTCACACACATTCGATTATACAAACAGAAGACACTTTCACGCGTCTCACGACAGACTACCAGATTCGCACAGCCTGACAAATCGATCAATCAATCATCGATAGATTTCATGATACGAAGAAAGTGAAATAATTGCAGGTTTGCAATGACAAGCAACGATATCTGCTGCGATACGAGTTAATAAAGAAAGAGAAAGAAAAGAAGAAATTGAGGGATCGTGCGCCGATGTGTCGTTCGATGGTAGATCCACACTTGTTCATATTTAGCACGAACGAACTCCTGACCTAGTTCTCCTGAGTTTCTGAATAGCAGCGCCCTTAGGAGACAAGGAGATCCTCTCATCAACGACGCATCGACGACACTCTCGACTCCAGCTCAGGTATGATACAATGATATTTTACAACATGCTAAAAACTCTTATTGTCATGGCAACGGATGGTACGTTTCGTATGACGAAGCGACACGCGGTGGCAAGGGGAGTTTTGGCACGATTCTTCATCACCCCGATCACGCACAATATTCCCTCCTTTATTTCTTTCCGCGAAAGCGTCGCGCTTAACTTAATCGCGCGATTAAGGGACGTAAATGCAGAGTTAGTAGCGTGGTTACGAAGCGACTTTGAAGATCGAATCGAAGGGAATCGGTTTCGATTTAAATGCACGGATTCCGAAGGGAAAATGGCGGGATGCTGAAAGGCGCGAAAGCAGTGCGCTAATTTCAATCAATTTAAAAGAAAATACGTTAGTCCTATCTACTTACATGGTCTAACAAAATACGCGGGGCGTTCAAACATGATCACTCGGAATCGATCTTTTCCGAAAGCGAGCCGTAGCGAAGAGATATAGTTAGTATCGTTTGGCAGGAGTATTATCGGAAATTGGGGGCACGTTTGGTCTGTTTCTAGCGAGGAACATACTGTTTTAAGGTCCACGAGACGTTTCTCTGTTGCGCGTGAACGTTTGGAATGTTGCATACTTTTGCTGCTTGTTCGTTGTGCGATATGGGGTGAACGATGGTACGGTTTCGCTTGCCAAAGCGCCACTTTCGATAGAAAGCAAGGGATCACGCCTAATCTATACGAATCGCGAAAGTACTCCTTGCATCGTTAAGTCTTCACTGCGAAATTGCTGTGATTCGTTTGCGAAGGAAGAGAAATATGCATGGCTGCATAAAGATGATACTGTTATCGATGTGACATGAATTAATTTAGGTCTGTGGGACTTGACGATGCAAGGATGTTTCATGATTCGATCGCGGCGATACTGAAGATAATTGATAGCTCTAGCTAGGGGTTTTAATTAGCACCATCACTGATCACGTACGTTGGTACCGTTTCCATGCACTCAGATACATTTTCACATATCCACGCTCGGTAATACAATATGCATTCGCAACTTTTTCTCCTTATTACCGACTTGGGCAGTGCGATCCTTTATCGTTACGTACGAAGCTACTTGGTTCTGCGAAGAATGTCTCAGAAAAATTGGAGGCGTTCCAGATTTATCAAAAATTTCTTATTGTACCAATGCATTTGGTACGATTAGTGTGACAACAAGGTAGGAATTCTTCTTGGAAATGGTCCAAATTCTCCCGAAAGCACTTGCTTAAGATACTTGGCAGTCAATAATTATAAATATAATTGAAGGGAACATTAGGAATACTGACAATCCTATTCACGTTTGGCACATCAGTTCCTCTTACGATTTCGACATGCTAACTCTTCATAAATTTCAGGGGTAGTCACATTACATACGATACAATTTAAACATATTAGCTCACGCTAAGAAAGAGACACTTTGAGAGAAAATTCTGAGACGAATCTTTCCAATTTGCTTTGAGGAATGTACAGAGTGTAAAGAAGTTCTATCAGCAGAGATTCATTAAAAACAACTTGAGAAAGTTAAATATTATCTTTTAGAAAAAGGAAAAGTAACAGTTTGAATCTCGTCGATTAATATCAATTCTAAAGCAGAGGTCCGCTATTAATTTGTGATTACCATTTTCGTTACACTCTGTGCAAAAAGCCGCGGTTCGCGGTACGCGTAGCTTCGATCTCTTGCTCGTGCGAGTTTGAAGAAACATGGAATGTCACAAAACAACGAAAAATGAAACTCACAGATAGGGAAACTAAAAAGAAACAGGAGAACCGCACGATACCCTAACACTGGTAGACCACTTGTCCGCACCCATTCCAAAATCTCTATGCGATTACTGACATTAAAAAGTACGTAGTATGTATCCTCTAACATCACATGCTCTTGCTTAGAAAAGTACACTAGCTGTGTGGGAAAGCCGACGAATTCGGTTATTCTCGTTTTCCATTTTCCATTTCCTTTTCTTTTTCCAAAGAAACGTTCTCTCGCTTCTGTAAACGCACCCTGGCTTTCGAATGCAGCGTGTATTCTATAGTACATATATCCATATGTATATGCACCTATACGTATACATGTAAAGATACGTATGCAGCTCCACGTTGCCTTAAATTTCTCATAGCGCGTTACGATTGTTCGATGTGGTTCCATTTTCTCGTTTTAAAAGGGTCAGAAGGGGTGGGCAGGGAAAGTGGAAGGGAGAGCATACTCGAAAAACAGATACACGCAGCTTTCCCGTTTTTCCTGTTGAACACACACGCTATTCGCAGTTATTAAAACTCAAGCAACACACGACTGTAGACTGGATAGTAAAAACTAGCTAGAAACGCTCGTAAGGAAATTCTTTGGAGAATTTTGAAGACATATCTGTCGTTGTTTCCGGTCGCGGGACGGCGCTGCTCTGTTCGGCCCGTCCTCGCAGCACCTTTTTTTCTATCGTTCATTCTTTCTGAATAAGGGATCGATCGCGAAACATATCGTCCTTCCAGGTTTCGAGTATACGTTGTGCACTTCGAAACGATTCTCGCGATGACGCGATCAACCTCGTTAAAAACGAAAAAGTGACGCTCCCGTGCATTGGTTAATGTACTGACCGAGGAAGACCGAAGTGTACGCGCACTCGCGACAATTATATTCTACTTAAACCCCATTAGAAACGACCGCTCCAGTGAGTGTGGCTAACTCTGTCCTGCTCGCTGCAGAACCTGTTCATGCATTGTGCGCCCGTCTTACGACATGGTTTCAATTACTCACCTAGGAAAGTCTCGTTCGTGAGAATTGTACAGCTACCTATACCCCTAAGTCGTACGAAAGCCCTTCGCTCGATTCGTCCGAGAAGCGTAAGCTCTGCGTTTAAAGTAAGTACACGTTCAGCGTCCACACGGGAAGAGTCGCGCGATCCAAGTGTCCACTGCGAAACGGTTCGTTCGAAATGCACCAAACAGTCACAGACTCCGATTCGCACGTAGCACTTTCTCTTCTTCTTCTACCCAGCTCTTCCGAGTCGTCTCGCTTATCGCAAGGTCCTTCGTTTCCCGTCGATGGTAGTTAAGTACACAATGCCGAGCACCGAGCGGGAATCCCGGGCTAGGTTGCGAAGTCGACTTTGTCCCAAGCCAGGGAAAGGTCAGAGGACATCTTGAAGTCAGTGTCCTCCATGTTGAAAAGATCGAACGGGTCCTGACTGCTGGCGAGCAGCGGGTCGTAGATGTCCGTTCCAGATGATAGACTCGTGGGTGGCGCTGGCTGGTGATTGGTCATCGTCGTGGAAGCGGTTGGCGGGGATTGTGACATCAGAGAGTCCAACCAGTCTGGGTCGTCCATGTCCATGGGCATGTCCCCGATGTCCATCAGCTCCTGTTGTGCTTCCATCTTTACGCCTAGATCGCACTCCAGTTGGCTGAAGTCCATGGTGTCTAGGGTCTCTAGGTCTAGTTCAAGTTCCTAGAATGACAAAGAATAGAGTGTATAATTATACTAAATATCCTGATACGATTTGAGCTTCATTATACTCACCTTAAGATCTAAGTTCGCGTTATCCGAGGACGTCACTTCCTGCGGAGGTTGAGGGTCAGGCGACGTCTGCTGGGCTGACTGTGGGCTGAGCAGCATCGCCGTGTCCAGTTCTGCCTCGGAGGTGAGCAGATCCGTGTCGAACGACGAGATCTCCTCCTGCTGCTGCTGCTGTAATTGTTGTAACGCGGTCGGCAATTGAATGGAGAACGTCGCCAGAGGCAACGGGGGCGGTGGTGGCGGCGCTGGTGCCGGAGAACTCACACAATCGCTTTGGGAGACCTCCATCGCAATCGGGCTGATCGGGCTGATCGGACTAGCGGCGGTGAAGACCAGGGAGTGCGTCTGACTATCCGCTGGGGCCGTGAACACCAGATTCTGCTGGAGCTGTCTGTTTGGAGTCGTCGGGGTCGCTGGATCCTGCGCAGCGCTTGGAGGTAGCTCGCCATTCTTGATCAAGATCTCCAGCACGTCGTCCACGACTTGGCTCTTGATGTGACTCTTCTGGACTGGCTCGATCTTGACCTGGGCATGAAGAATTAATTGTATAGCGGTAATAATTAGAGTAGAAATACATGGAGAAAGAATAAAAGAGTGTTCTCACTTTAAGTAGCTTCGCAGCTTCGTCATATTGAGGTGGCGGCGGCTTGCCATCCTCAGACACAGCAGTCTGTTGCTGCTGCTGTTGTTGCTGCTGAGCCTGGGCCTGCGCCACTAGGGCACCAAGCAACGAGCCATTTAGCTTTGCGGGTTTGGCCAAGTTCAGGACGATAGCAGTGGGTATTTGCACAGTAGCACTGTTCTTTGCCTGATTTTTCTTATTATTGATCGCAGTTAGTGTGGAGGAATCGAGAATGGCAGTAGCGTTGTTTGGCTGAGCCTGCAAGAACGCAGCGAGGCTAGCTTTCGCGTTCAACTGCTGGAATTGTTGTTGCTGGCTTTGTTGTTGGCTCTGCTGTTGTTGTTGTTGCTGCTGCTGCTGCTGCTGCTGCTGCTGCTGTTGTTGCTGTTGCTGCTGCAGGTGCTGCAGCTGTTGCAGATGCAGCGCCAACTGCTGTTGCTGCATCTTGTTCTGTATATGCTGCTGGAGCACCAGTTTCTCAGCGTGCACAGTAGTTGGCTGAGTTTGGCGAATTTGTTGGAGCTGCTGCTGGGACTTGTACAATTCACGCTGCAACTCCTCTATCCGCTTTCTCTGCTCTTTAATAATGTCGTCTCCTGAAACACGGACTACATCGTGAAAACACCGACGTGTGTTGTGCTTTGCAAACTTCTGTTTCAGAGTTTCGCTTGGAAGCTATTACTTCAGAGTCAGCATGTATGAAATCTCATTTAGCTAAGTAAGCGTGCAAATAGAAGTACCTGGAGGGCTCGACGGATCGTCGTGTTCACTGCCATGTGGAGAGTCAGTTCGTGGGCTGTTGGGCTCGTCTTTGACAGCCGAACCGGGGCTCTTGGCATGAGAGCTAGATTCGTCAGACGTCACCGGCCCCGGGGTGTCCATCAATATGTGACCCATATGCGTCACATGTGGCCCATTCGAGCTGGACGTCGAGTTATTGCTCGATAACTCCGTGAACGGTTTTAATCTCTCGATCAGCTGCGGCTTGGAGCCAGACACTGGCAAGTTTCGACGTTTCAGCTCCACTTTGAGATCGCTTACTAAAAGGATATTTATTTGGGTCACACCTAATTTATAGGCTCTATTCTCAACACCAACTCTACGCTACCTTAACAAACTTACAGCAATTTAATAATTTATCCTACTTCGTGTTTGAAAATTACCTTTCATCTCCTCCAGTTTGCCAAGGGGCCTCAATGGAGGCTGCTCCGAGGGATTACTCGAGGAATTCGAGGGCGCAGGACTTGGCGCATTTGCGCTGCTTCCACTAACGCTTCCAGCATCACTGGCACCACTGCTGTTGAGGGACAAGGGCTTCTGCGCCGCTGGTAGGATGATTTGAGGATACTGCGCAACAATGTCCAAGTTAACACCTCTTACACACTTCGTAAGCTTCTTCCAAGTACATTAGTGACATAAAATAAGCCTGTTGCATCCCTGATCATGCTCTCCTGACACGAACTCTTCAATCGCGAATATACACGCAATAACATAATCGCTATGCAAATATCGGGAGAAAGTAACGCGCTAACGAGTCACATCCGGCAAAAGATTCGCTAATAACTAGGGCAACTTGTCCTGATATAACATGTCTATTTGCCTAACGGTCACTTTCCTCGCGGTAATCGCTCGAATCGAAGTGAACGTACCTTGTGCTGCCACTCGAGCTGCCATTGGAGGAAGAGCTGCTGCTGCTGAAGGAGCAGCTCGTAGCTGGTCTCGCCAGGCGGTGCTGACCCGACACCGGATGTCGAGGACGACACCGATGTCTTCTGCGCGTTTGGCGGGCCCTGGCAACAATTATCGTCGGACATTAGTCAATGTTCATCGCTGGTAACGAGCGAGGGGGCTTGGCTTCCTCTGCTTGCAGATCAACGCGATTGTTCCATATGTTAAACTCTTTCTTGACAGCGTTTAGACGCAAACACCATGTATACAGAGCGTTCCAAAATTAGAGGTTCATCGATCCTACTCTGATTAGTCAAAGTATCTACTCTTTATCGACAAATTCCATTTCTCCTATGAAAAATGTGTTTCCTACTGAATCGTTCCTCCAATGCAGCGTCAGTAAGGAAGAACGTGATTTACAATAATTATACCGAGAGTTTCGGTCATTCTTCGAAGAAGAAAAATTCGGAGCACGCTATGCAGTAACATGGCCAGGGGGTAGGTGAAAAAACTGACGCGAAAATCGAGTTAGCGGGCAGACGAGGTGAGAGAGGGCGAGGGCAGCGGTGATAAATGATACATCAAGATGTTTTCTGCGCCCTCATTTGCACGCCCATTCCCGGCTCGCTTTCACGCCAGCCACGCCATATCCCGAATGTTTCGGGAGCGTGGCCCAGGGCCTGGCACCTATCGCGGGCCTCGCCGCCCCTCCTCCCACCTTGGCCTCCTCTGGGCCCTTCTGGACCCTCTTGGATCCGCTTCTCCGACGCTGCCTGGCTTTCTCGCTCTTAGATGCAATTAGCGCTCGAATTACTCAGAGCTAACGAGGTGGGCCCCGGGCCCTTCGGGAGATCGCGAGAGTTAATCACCCGATACGATCTTTGGAGCGTCTCCCTCCGTTCGATAGAGAGACAGAGAGAGGGAGAGGATTCGCGGGCTACGGGAGCCGAGATTTACCAGCCGTGCCCGTTCTTATTTTGCTCTTGCTTTTTACTTCGCCTCCTCTGCTGCTTCCTCTTTCACCCGCGCGGCCTTATCCCCCTCGGTTCCTTCGTTTTTTCTTCAGCCCTTCTCGGCCGCTTTCTTCTCTCCCCTTTGTCCCTTTTTTCCCCTCAGACCCTGCCCGTTGCTCTTGTTTCCTCTTTGTCCCTGCTCCCGTTCCCTCCAACTCCGTTTCCTCTCCCCCTTTTCATTTGATTTAGCGTACGTTTTTTATACCCATCCCCCTTTTTTTCTCGTGTTTCTTTGACTCTTGCGAAAGCCCGACCTCCGTTTTTGAAACTTTGTAACTCGCTAGCAGACGGCGCACGATAATTACCTTGCGTCACGGCCGTATCGACGCCGTCCCGATTTTTATTCCCAACGAGAGTTCTTTACGCGATGGCTGTCGTAAAACGTAACGCGCATTTTTATATCTCGACGTATTCTGGCGCATACCGATGGTAACATAATTACTGGCCGAGGATGTAAAAACCGTGTGGGGTACAGGGTGTCTCAGGGAGACTGGTCGTTGATGTAAATGAGATACCACTGTCGAAACGAGGAGAAAGTTTACGAGATCGCGTGTCAGGGAAATGCTTCTTTTTAGAGTTAAACTTAAAAATATTAGCATGTAAGAAGTAATTATTATACATTTATAGGCGTTTCGACCGGTTTCACTGAAACACTCTGTACTAACGGAATCAAGAGTGAAAGTGGTAAGCTTGACTCTTATTCAATCGGAATTTATCTGTCGCGGTACAGTGGTACAGACTTCAGAACTCGCGAAAAGAATATTTGAAAAATGTATATTCACAATTAATAAAAAGAGTAATAAGATTCCTTCATCAACAAGACTACTGGCAGAGTTTCTACCTCGATCCTGTTTCTAATGTGACACTCTACAAGCACTACGAAGTAGGCAAGAATTCCTAGATCTTCAGAGCCGTAATGCAATGTTCTATACTCTACAGTCTACACTAAATTGAAGCCAACTCCCACGCAAATGGTAGCACAAGCGCAGTACTCACCTTGTACTCGTGGAACTTGATGGTACGCGTCTTAGGCTGGCTCTTGGTCTTGGACTTCTTCCTGTTCTTATCCTTGCCAGGCGCGTCGCTCCTCTGACACGTGGACGCGGCTATCGGGCTCGGCTGGGGCCTCGGGGTGATGGCGGCTGGCGGTGGTGCCGGGGGCGACGCTATCGAGATATTGGAAAGGGGGCTCAGGCTGGACGTCGTCGAGCCCAAGGACATCGGACTCGGCGCCGGCGCCAGTGGAAGGAGGGTCGTCGACGGACCGTTCGTCTGACTCGCCTGTTAACAGAGATCGTTGCTTTTTTCACCGCAGGACTCTCGATTAATCAGCCCACATCCCCGCCAATTTATGGGCCAGTACAATGTCCGACGTAAATCTATTTTTGCCTCGAATTCGCGAGCTTTTTCCCCTCGTATCATCCGCGTATTCGCGTTCCCGCGTTATTGCTTTCGATTATCCCAGTTTTTTCGATGGGACACTTTCAGCGAGTCGATAAATCAGGAAATCTGGATTTACGAGAGGCTCACCTGGGTGGACGCATGCTGCTGACTATGCTGGACTTGCTGCTGGGACTGCTGTTGCGGCTGCTGCTGCGAGCCAACTACTGTGTTGCACAGCTCGGCGAACGTCTGTATCGTCGACTCGCTCGAGGCTTGCTGGAAAACTGGCGACGTGGACGAGACGACCACGGCACCGCCAGTCGTTGGAATACTAAGAGAAACGGTAACGATCCCCGCGGAGGCTGCCGCTGTCTCCAGAACGTCCGATCTGGACTCCAACTGCGGCGAGGGCGCACCTTCGGAACTCTGCGAGTCATCTTCGAAGGTGATGTAGTGGTCTGGGTGCTGGGGCTTTGTTACCTGGCCCTCGCAGGTGGCCTTGAAGGGAATGTGGCCCTCTGGAATGAAGCAATAACAAAATTTCAGAGATCTGTTGCATCGGTGCGAAGAGAATCTCAAACTTCAAAGTAGAAGTAGCGTAAAATATGCTCGCAATTGCTTAGAATAAGAAATGCATTGTACTCGAGTCAGTGTTTACGAATATATCTAGTGGAGGAAGGCTGTTTTATTACAGCTTGTATCACCCTGCTTGAAAGGTGTGAACAGCGTTCCTACAGACGTCTATCAATCACGGGGGCGGCTGATGCATGGACTCACCTTTGACCGCCCTCTCAATGGGCTCCTCCGTGTGGAGAATATTCTTCTGGATAAGCTCGAGCGGTCCAGGTCGATGACTGAGCTGATCGTTAAGCTGGTCGGCCAGCCTGGCCTTCTTCAGCATACGCTGCCTCTCGGCCAAGCTTGGGTCCACGTGACCCACATCCTCGAGGATGTGCTGCCTGACCAGCTCCTCCCTGCCCGGTCTCTGCTGGATCTTCGCTTTCAGCAGATCCCCAGTCTTCGCTCGCTCCAGTTGCTTGCGTTGCTCATGGAACGCCGGCGGTGTCTTCAAAGCTGGAATAATCGTAGACTCGTTAATTTCTAAATCAGGAGCTGTGATTCATGGTCTAGAATCCGAAGCGACTCCATTTCACGCGAATGGTTTAAATATATCATTGACGTGATGGAATGATGGTGTAGATCAGAAATGGAATATTCCTGTCCTTCCAGGCGCCATGTATCGCAAATATTCGATATTTGGGTGATACAATGGAATTTGTTTCTGATCCCATAGATTTGTTATTCTAGCAGGCAACGTTATCCGGAAGTTTAACTTCGACTGCTCGCTGACGTCTTTAAGAAAGAGGAAATTCTTCGCGAAGAAGGCGCGCTATTTAAATCGCGCGCGGCAGAATGCACATTATTTCAGCGAAGTTTTTTCCGCGCGTCAATAACAGTATCGTTAAAAACGGCAAAGGGCGCGACATCTAATAAAAGAACGGCCAAGCGAAAGAGAAAAACGCTTCAGAAGCTTTTAGGGCGTCCGCTGGCGCATGCTGCACGCATCAATTTCCGGGATGATGGCCCTCAAAGGTCTCCCCCGCGCGGCGCCATTTTGGCCTGAACGTCAAACAGTCTCCTCTCGCATTCCACGGTGCCATTAAGTCCCCGGATAAATGATCCCCGAAGCGTTCTGTGTACGCGCGCCACTATTTCCGTACGTGCCGCGCAGACGGCGGCAGGCTTCATTACACGGAATAAAAGGCTCGCCACCACCTACGGCACAGCGACGTGGCAACGGAAATGTGGAAACCCCGACGTCGCCAATAAATTCCTGCGTGCTTTAATTTCGAGCGGGTTTATGGTGCTACCACGTAACGCGTTCCACTGAGACACGTCTTCCTCCACTTTACGAGGAGGTTACCATACAGCGGGACATGTTTGTTACATTTTCACTTACGTTCCCTTCTCGCGATAAGAGGTCGACATTGCGAGAAATATTAATTTACACGACTATGGACGAGCAGAATTACAATGGAAAAAGAGTGCTCTATAAACTGCTCTATAAACTGCTCTAATGGGGTGTCAGTCCGTAAACGTCAGCGGCTCAAAAGCGAGATAGGAAATGGAGCAAACATTCTCGCGACCATTTCCCTAACGTAAGCTGAGCACGCAACTGTAAAGTTATGCTCCATTATCTCGCAAGCAACACGGTACGCAGCCCTGATAGAAATGCCAGGCGCGCTCCCCCGCGTTTATGCTTTCATCCCAGGAGATTCATTCATTTACAGCTTCCCGGACGCGGGGATATCGCGTAATGGTTTTTTCGAGGAACCTCGCAATGACGCTGTAAATCTGTTTACGGCGCGCGATTAATTTCGCGTAGAAAGCTCGCGCCGAATTTTAACGAACCGTCTCCTTCCTTTTTGTATATGCAAGAGAAAGAAAGGACCAATCTTTCTAAAAACTCTCCCCTTAGACCCTTTTCACTCCCCTTCACAAAGAAGAAGCTCAGACTAGAATTCCATTACTAAAATTTACCACGAAGTTCCTAATTTCCGATCTCCATCCAGATGCACCAGTGATCGAAATGCACTGCAGATGGTCCTGTTCACGTGCTTCGATGGAAAAGGAACTTCACCCAAAAGTTTCTCGGTACATCAAACAACGGTAAATTGAACAGCCAGCAGCTGGTTCCCTGTTTCACTGTCGGAAGAGATTGCATAACCGAAGTTTTCCGTGCTTGTCGCCGCCTTATTATACAATGCGACGCGCCCACGCGGATTCCGCGTGAATATCGGCAAAGAAGCAGCCGAGCCGCGTACACAAAGAGACACTATGAGGATAAAGCGGTCTAAATCGGTCGCGTAACAAGCCGCCCGATGTCCTCCGTATAAATAGTCAGTCGTTCTTTTCCCTGCGGCTTGTCAATCGCCGCTTGTGAATCGTCGCGAGCCGGGTCGGTCCATTCGCGAAAACTTGATCGTATTCCAACGAGCCACGACGTTTACTGCTCCGAGCTGACGACGATCCCCGCGGTTCCGCGTAGGGACAACCAGCGGGATTCGATAGCTCGTAAATCCGAAATCGCGAGCGCTGGGATCGCCCTGCTCCTTCTGCTTCGTCCAATTGCGAATGATTTAGAGGACAGTCCAGGCTCGCCTCTATCTCGTCCACCCGAGCGATGCACATCGTCGACTCCCCGAGACAATTGGAATGCAACGAGTTGCCGTAAAATACGAGTGTTTTTTATGCACGCTGTCATTGCGATCGAAAGATTAACTGGTCTCTCCTGTTTGATTGGCCGAGTCGCGGAGAAGGAATGACGTTCCAGGGCGAGTAATGAGCCTCGATATTCCAGACGGCTGGTTCGAGTGGAAACGCGATCTTTTGGGAGCTGTGATTTCAGTGATCGAGTGCGGGGAGATTGGCACGTTTCATCGTGTCACATATGGTACCGTTAACACTTTTTTGGTGTACGAGCGTTGCTCGTGATATTCCTCGTATGGGGAAAATTCCCTTCGAGTCTAAACTCATTTGTTTGGCCGAGCTCGCTTTCACCGAAACCGAGGGAATTTTATTTTCGCGGAGACTGTAATGGTTCCGAGCCCGAGAAACTGGAATATCGAGATGGATACGATAAAATCGAACGCAAACAAGTTCGCGAAGTCGATCGCACGAAATCGGCAATTTCCAAGCTGGATATAGGCATCATTTGTTTTTATGATCGTTCGCCGGCTGGAGCGTGTGTACCAGAAGACTTCTAGTGGGAGATTTATGCGCGTCTCGATGGAAAACTAGACAATTGGGTCGCAGCTGGCTCGATTCGAGACACACGCACCAGCAACACAATCGATACACCGGCGGTTTCGCTAACGAACGCGCGTGGGTGAGACAAAAGCCGCGCGAGCCACTCCGCGGATGTTGGAAAGGGAGCCTAATTGAATCGAATCACTGGGTTAATTTTAGAATTTCCTACGCGATACCGGCTACGTTCACCGTTCCTCTGTTTCTGCGCTGCTCGAGAATCGAGGCTCTCTGATTTTCTAGCTGCCACTGTGATTTCGTCGGGAAATTCAGAAGATAGAAAACCACCAGTCTTCCATTGAAAAAAGTAGCCCTCTATTGTCGGGCAATTAACCTTGATCGTCACCAGCACAATTTAGGGTACTTTAGGAAGTAGACTCCTTCTGCGCAGTTAATCGCGAGCTCATCAAGTCATAAGTGGATTAATCGACCGCCAGCGTGGAAAAAACCAGCAACTGGCCAACGAAGACGCATCTAACGTGACCCTTTCAATAATTCTAGCGAGTAAATTGGATGCAACTGTTATGACTTCAGCAAGGATCGTTCCCTTTGACTTCACTCTGTACGACCGATAGCACAGAACTCACATCGGCCTGTTTTTGTCAGGTCTTATTACAAGACACTCTCTAAACACCATCGTAGACGGTGGTTTTACAAAGGGAGACTTAATTGAATTTACGTCGGGCGCCGTTTAACGAGCTCGTCGCGCCCCTGTTTCGAAACTCGAGATCTTTATGACCAACGTGTCGTCATTTCGTTGAGGAGTGGAGGAACCGCTGGAACGTTCGTAGGAAGACACTTTTTGATATCTTCTATTAAGCTTTGCATCTCATCAAAATTCTTGCTGGTGCGATAACTAGTTTTTGTCTAGGCGATGAGAGCGATAAAGTCACCTGGATGTGTAGGCCATAATGGTGGTCGAAAAAACAGTCTATGAGTGGAGTCGACTTTCTAATTCTGAATGGCTCTTGTTATTCGTTAAGCTTTGAGTAAACGGATCTCAGGGCTGTGAATATTCGAAAATTCTTCGGGATGCAGTATTACAGAAATAGGGAGATAAGGATACTTACGTGGCATGATGCCTTGCGCAACCAGCTGATTGATGGGTCGCCTCAGCATAAGCTTCACCTTCAACGCTGCAACAGAAAAAGCAATACACCCCTTATAATTTCATCTTTAAACTGATATTCGGTAACAAAAATCTAGAACAGAAACCTTCGCAAAGTATTATATAGCATACATAAATTTCTTCACTCGAGTAAATCTCATCACCTAATCATCGTTGAGTGATTCGTTCACTGCTTGCGCCACCGTGCGTGGTCGCCCCTCCCACCTCCATTAAGTAGGTTTCTCGCATATTAAACAAATATTCCGCCTTCTTTCTAAACACTACGCATCATTGTCCCAGTCACCATTCATTATCTCCGCAGAGACCACACGAAGGGAAGGCCTCCCATTTGCATCGCAGTACCAAGCCAAAGCCATCCCATTCGATCTCGTCTAATGTCTCTATTCCGCTGGTAGCTTCAAATATAGAAAATAGGTCTACGGATCGGGGGACGGCCTCGAACGCCTCGAAAGCAAGCCTTTCGAACCGGTTCGTTGCACTTTCGGAGAAGCGAGTCGCTCCACACCCCAGGACGATTTCCGCGGAGGGGGGCCGTCGACAGCCGCGGAATCTCACTCGGTGTTCTATAAAAATCGCCACGAGGCGACGATCAAAGTCGATCGGGTGGCCCCACCCGGAGAGGACTTTCTCGCTAGCCCCTCGGTATTTTCTTTCCGCATGCCGAATAAGCTGTTCCATATGGCGCGAGTCTGGGGGTCCAGGCCAGGGGGAGGGACGTGGAAAAGCGAGCGAAAAAAAGGCACGGACAGGGGAGACGCGGGGCGAGGGAGTAGAGAAAAAGAAACGTGGACCTTGCGAGCGAGGGCATCCCTTCTTTCCCTCGTTAATTGGACCACCGCACGCGCTAGTCGTCCCTCCTGCTCCTTCTGCGCGACGGCAATTTTGGGCCCGATAATTAAAGAGTGCCACGCCACGCGGGACCACATAAATTACGCCCGACTCCGTTTTATCATCCTCCCTGATACAAGTGAATTCTTGTTGCGCGATAGCCGCGGCCGGACGAGTCGGGACAAATACCAGCTGTAACGGGATTTGCGTACCGTATTGTCGACGCTACCTCGTTTCTTCTTTTGCTGCTACCTGTATTTCACGGCCGCCGGACAGGTAGCTGGAAATTTCACTTGGTACGTGTCGCGTTCCTGGACCCTCGAGTGGCGTGGGAAGCGGGGACGAGTGTTTGCGGAAGCTTTTGAATATTCGAGATGTTTGGGTAATCAGCAAATAATCTTCTGTTTGAGTAGGCCTGTTTTTGAGTTGAGTAGTCCTCAAATGTTCTGCGTGGAAATATTTCACAGTCGATGAGCACTAGACTTCTGATTTTTAGGCAATTTTGGGGATAGAATTCATGTACCGAATGTAGGAAAATGTAGGAATTATCGAAAGATATATTGTATAATATTTGAAGAACGAAACAAGTTTTAATTTAACTAGGTTCCATTTCCTAATTTTCTATATAAAAACTGCGCTAAACTGCTGAAACTAGGTTCCGTTTTCCTAATATTCTGTCCAGAAACTGCAGTCTAATGATCAGCACGTCAAATGCAGGATTTTCACGAATCCAGGGCGTGTTCCAGTTTTACTGGGATCCCTAATTAAGGCCCAAGGAATCGTGATTCGCGGAGGAGCGGGGTTCAGATCAGAGGTCGCCGAGGAGCACGAGGAGGCCCCCGCGTCCAGCGGATCGCGGGCCTCCGGGTACAAATTAACACACAAAGGGCCACTGGTTATAAATACGCGGAGGACGCGCGGGGCAGATTGCATAAATTGCCGGCGTAAGAGGGAACAAAACCGCGGGGCCGCATTGGCCGCGCAATCTGAATTCAAAGCAGCCGTGTCCCGGAGAAAAATGTCCACCCCTTTCGGTTTATTGGCCGCGACTTGGGCTCTCGCTGCTGCCGATGCTCCTACTGTCCAGGGATCCCTTCGCAGCCAGTTTTTTCGTCGATCGAGAGCGAATGTGACTTCGATGTACTTGCTGGAATAATCGACCGTTTACGGCCTCTCCTTCGCTTTTTCCTTTCAGAAGCGCTAGGACGAAATACGCGGGGAATCGTTGTTTGCCTTCTGAGTGCGAGACTCTGTTAGGCAGGGGGTGGTAGACTGTGTATCTATACAGGGTGATCAGTTTATCTGGAAACCTTCTAATGAATGTTGCCAGCACTTACAATTCTAAGTGCAATTACGATAAATGCTGCCAACACAGAGTTAAGTTTCCAGATAAACTGGTTACCCTGTACTTATACCAGGAATTTTAGAGTCTTTCTTTTATTATCAAGCAATTTGAATCTCCCTGTATATCAAAAGCACACTTCTGAAAAGTTTGTAATAAATATTACCTCGACCCATGAGACCACAAAATCGTGGAGCCACTTATTAACCAATCGCCAGCAGCATCCACGCGGCGTGCACGAATTTATGGTCGCGGAATGCTGGTAATTACGGTGCAACGAACAACGTGTAGCATCCGAGGGAAAAATGCATCGAGGAATAACCGCTCGAATCGCGATAATCCTATCGGCTAACGAGCATTCTTGATCGTATCCTCGCTATCGATCCTGACAATCACGCGCGGCACGCGCGTAACTATGCGCGCGATTGCATATTTCTCTTGGTGGCCGAGAAATTCGCTGGAGCGTCTCGTTTCCTCTTCTCTCCATCGGGGAGACTCGGTCGATCCTGGGACGACGAATTTCGGGCGAATTCTATTGTCGCTATTCGCTCGAAGAGCTGCGTGTTTATGGGGCAGTCATCCATGGCAGTCTAGGAATGCTCTCCTTCGCGAAGAGAGGAGGCCTGAGTGGCTACAAGGAAAGATATAAATTTCAGAAAGTGAAATTCAATTAGCCTCGAACCATGTACATTTGCAGATCTTCGTTTCTTCTCTCGGTGAAGATATTCGCCTGCATATTATAAATAAAACCGAGTTGCCCGTGAGTGCATTTAATTTTAGTCGAGAAGGGCATAATGAAAGAGGAAATTCAGAGGTCTGAAAATTATTGTTGCGCTCGAAGCTTTGGGCGCCGTGAGACGAGGGTTATTATAAATAATTGGCCCGATTGGTAGAAGAGAGACAGAGGAAAAAAGATGTACACGAGAGGAGGAACTGGGACGGGGACCCGAAAGTATCATGGTCCACAGAAGACAAATGGTATCGACCAAAATGGCTACTAGACGCAAGTGCCAAAATACACAGCGCCAAATACTGAGCCAACATTTCTTGTATCGTTATATGGACACAGTTGTTTCTAATTCGGTATCGCGTTTCATCTCGACTCCGTAGGTGCGCGATGAGAAAGCCAGAGGGCCGCATATTTTTGCCCACCTCTTAATTAACTTACGTAGAACAAGAGGAGCAAGAACGGGAGGATAGACATCTGCCAAAAATGCGAAGCGATCCCTAGCGAACCTGATGCTCTCAGAGAGAATCAACCAGAGCTGTCAAAGATCTTGACAGAGCTGTCGCATAATTTCTTTGAAATAAAATGAAATCAGAAGCAGAGACCAAAAATACCAACACAAATTGGTTAGATCCACATCTAAGAGCATACAGCCTCTCTGACACTGTGCCCTGAAGCTCCAACCAGAGATCGATGATATACCACGGGAGGTCAGGGGAAGTCAGAAAGCAGAGGATACGCAATGCCACCGAGAAGACGGACGTTAACGAGCAGACGGACGAAGCGGAGGTGGACATTCAGTGCACTGGACGAAACGGCAGGACAGCTCTCCTCGGTGTCACGGTGCACGTGCATAGCTGTCCCATGTACCCGGTGGGTCGACAGCTCTTGAGTCGGTGGCTCGTGGCCGCGCGTCAGGGTGGCACGCGGATTCCTGCGATGTTTCGCATTTCTGGGAGACCTCGTCGTTGTTCGCCGCGAGGAAGAATGGCTGGCCAGTGGCGCTACGCGTGACCAGCTGCCACCACTCTTTTCACGCTTATTTCCCTAATAAAAACGCCCTCCTTTCGTTTCATTCGGCGTGGCGCTAATAGACTTCCAAAGGCTGGCCCCTGGGGTGCCACTTTATCACTCCGTAGGGTTGCTGCCTCGAGTAGCCACAGATTTCAAGAGATTTAAATGAATTTCTTGACAGAGGCATCTCTGGTTCGGCCAGAGCATCACGGCAAGAATGCCGCGAGTGGCAGCGGACGACACCTGGTCGTGTTAATTGCACGGTTCACGGGGGTTCGAGGATGGGCCGAGTTACGGGGAGTTACACTCCATAAGCATTTACGCAACGCATAGAATGCAAATTCGCGCGGTGCATTCCTGCCAAGTGAATCCCCCTGGCTGCGTCGATGGCGATCGTTCCGCCGGACGTTGTAAATAAACTCCTGGATGTGTATTTAGCGTTCGCGTTGGGCTATCCGCTCGAATCACCTAGGGAGCTGCTGATCCTATCGCACTGGTTCGACTAGGTACTAGTATTCTTTGAGAAACGAATACGACACCAATGCTATTACTTCTTATTATTTTTTATTAAACACAAAGCAATCTGAATGTAACTTATATTAAGTATATTTACATATTTTGAGAATAACTGGAATCAAGTTATTTTCCTCCAGTTTCTGAGACTCAAGTTTGAAGTCTCTGCTCCAAAGATCTTCGAAGGTGGATTGCGATATTCCAGCGACTGATTAACATTCCGATAACATTATTCGTTTGCCATCTACATCGACGACGTTGATTAGATAATTTCCGCGAGAAATGATCGACAATCACCGCTTCAGAAATTGAAAACCTCAAAATCGTCCATGAGAGTCGCAGAGAGTTGAAACGACAACGTCCAAATAAGTCGTACAAGACAGCAGAGGGAAGGGAAAAGATTACAATCATTAAGCGCGTCATTACCAGACGTAAATTAGAGCGGTTAAGAGCAATTACGCGCGCGAGAGTCGAAGAGAACGCTGACACAGCTGTCGATCGGAGTCAAACCTTCTGCCACGGGAAATTAATTCTCTTCTTTTGCGAGATTACACAAACTACAGAAGTCTATAGAATTCTTTGGAATAAAAGTGAAAGGGGATGCCTTCCACCTGCGTTTATTAAAGGAATCTCAATTGAGAAACTATTACATTTTTATATCGTTAATTATACCTATAGAATCACAATAATTCTAGCGAAAGTGTGTTCATGTATGTTACAGTTCCCGTACAAAACCCACAGAAATCTAGACTACTAAAATCTGAATAGCTTTGGATATAAAATATACAGACCCTAATTAAATCTAGCATTCAACAGCAGTCCAGCGTTATTAAATACACAAACACGTGACCCTTCTCTAAGACGCTTTCTCAAAGAGGCCAGTACTCTGTGGTCCTCGGGGGAGGACAGTCCACGAAGTTGTCGTTCGTTTTACGATCTTCCTCTCGGTCCTTACACGCCTGTTTTACGACGGGGACAGCGGCGAATAAATCAAACAGCTTGGAATCCTAAGCGCGGCGTTAAAGTGTTAAGGAGTTCCGGAAGAGGCCGGATTTCGTTGGCGATCCCATAAATATCGTGGTTCGTGAAATGGCCGCTTTTACGCCCGCTTCGCTCCCGTTTTGACCCCAATTTTCAGCCCCCTCCACGACCCCGACCCGACGATTAATCTTACAAATCGGTCCGCGATGGTTTTCGCGGGAACCGTGAAAAAGCGGCTCGACCAGCGACAGTTTTACGGGTCATCGAAACGACACGGAATGCCGTGACGGAAACGGAACGCGGAGAACGCATTCCCTTGCATCCGTTCATCTCCTCCAGCAGATTCTTAAACTGTCGAGGAGGAATATTTCACGCACGGAAGTCGACCGTGAGATTTGCTATTCTTGTCATTTGTACTCCAAGCGAGTGACAAATTTCTGAATATTTCCTTAAGCGTAATTTCCTTCTACTAGCTTCGTACATTTTATCGAGTCGCAATATATTTTACAGTAGATGAAGAAAAAGTGAGTTCAAGTTTTGAATCGTCGCTTCAAAGTGAGAAATACTAAACTTAGAGAGAGTATGGATGGCTCAATATTTCTTCGGAGCACAGTGAAGGATCGAAAGAGGCCAGGCATTTCCTGGACAGCGTGACGGAAGTCGAACAGCCGCGGTAACAGAAAAGAGGAGCACGCGAGCGGCACTAGACACACTTAAGTCGGCCAGAATCGCGGGGGTGATCCAATAATACGGCAGCTTTGGGTATAAATAAAGCCTCTAGGCCCCGGAGATAGCGGGAGAAGTCTTGTCCCTAGCGTCCTCATAGTTTCTTCTATTTAACGCTTTCCGTCGTTTCACGCTTCGCGGCTCTTCCTTCTCCGCCGCTTCTGGTTATTCGCGCGGCTGCTCGTCGCGAAATAGACCTCGTTTGTTCCAGGATGCCTCCTCGCATCTTTGATTTTTCATTTCCCTCGAAACTTTCACACTGATTCTTTACAATTTCCTCCATTCAACGATGCACTGGATATTGAATTTTGTAATCTTGTCGCATTCTAGGAAAGCGCTTGAAAACTGTGGAGCTTGGAATGCCAGAGGAATAAGAGCATTGCCAAAATAGAATCATTTCTTATTCAAAGGAGCTGATGGCGACCCGCGAATACCCACGTAAAGGTCGTGCCAGCGACGTTCCACATCCTAGCGATCTAATTCATCATCGTGAGACAGCAGGACGCGTTTCTCTACGATCGGTCAGATCTCGTACCGTTTTTTCCTGGAATTATTTTTTAGCTATAAATAAGTCAGCGAAGACAATCCGAGCAGTCGTTAAAGGTGACTTCAACAGAAAATAAAGAGGAAGCAGGGAGATTTCGACCTTCTTTTCGAGAAAATAAATTCGAAAAATTGCGCACTATGTCGAGAGACATTCGTCAAAATCAACCATAACTCGGCCAAATTGCAAAACGAAAATAACCCCCACGAAGAACTCACGAAGCACGCGAGCTTCAGTGACTTATTGCCACACTGTGTCACGGAAAAATAACTCCAATGTTTTTGTAGAGTGCTAGAACAATTCTGAGGTTTCAAAATTCAGCTTGAGGAAGAAATATTTTTCTCCGAGGGGATTCGCTCATTTACAACGCAACAGTGTCTGCAATATTTAATGAAGAAACAAAAGCAAGTGGTTCATAAAAAAGACACAGACACTAACGAGAGCATTTGCTTTAATCGACAAATTCCATGAGCCCCATAGAAATAAAAAAACGAAAAAGAAAAACAGAATGATGTCGACGCACGTGCGCCGTCTCTGAAGAGTCATCAGCGAGTTACGAGCTCCTGGAACGAGACGCGTACTCGAGGCTCGAGAAAATTGACTACTCTCCTAGCTGCTTCCCTCTCCGTCCATCGCGGACGTAATATGATTTATGCGGCAATGAAAAATGGGAATAAGAACGAGCGGCGTTTGTTTAGAAAATAATCGGGCTCGTTTCTGACCCGAATGGAATCCTGGACGCGTGTCAGAACAGGTGAATGCTTTCAAAGCAGCCCGAACATCCCTTGTTTTTCTAAGCTGCGATTAATCGTGCTTGCCCCAGCCATGGCAACATATCTTCCTAATAGGTGGTAATCAGTAACGCGTAAAATAAATATTGGAGCGTTTCAATATCGGGGAACACCGACACCAAGGTTTAGCAGTTTCATTTAATAGCTATCTATCTAAAAATTTGTGGCTACTCTTCTGGGATGAAATGTTCAGTGAAAAGGTTCCTCAGTCGTCTCCAGCCTTTCCATCGAAAATCGATGACATAGATGGTCCCACGTCATGGGTAGGCTACTTAGAATTCATAGCAGCTCGTCGCGAATTTATCACCAGCCAGCTGAATTTTTTAGAGGCGCATTTCCCGCCATTGTTCACAGTCTGTCGCGTGCGCAGCTGGTTGGACGACTGCCTGCACTTGCGTCAAAGCGAGTGACCCTCTCTGGGAATCGATATTCATTCCATTCGGTCATCCGGTTGTTTTTCTGAAGAATTGTTTCTAAGGGGGAGAATTAGCTGTAATAAATAACTCTTGAGTATCAGATGATTATCATCCCAAACCCCGAGAATCATTCTTCACTATCCAGGTTATCAAGAAAACGTATCCTCTGTATAAACAATCAGGCTCAGAAAATAGCTGAATGATAAATCACCCTCTGTCAAAGCAGAATCTTATCACGGGCTCTTTGAAAAACACACGGTCACTGCTCAGCCTCCACAAGGACAAATGTTCACTGTCGAAAGCATTAGTCCTCTGGGGAATCCCTGGCGTTTCCTTATCGCGGGGTTCAGGGCTTTAGATAACAGAAGAAAGCAGTAACAATTAATCATATTCTTAAGGAAATGACTGAAGACTACAGAATTCTGTACAGAAAGTTTCACAATAAGGCCACCACGAGATTTAAGTAATTTGGAGCAGAAAAAGAATCCTAGGAGCCGTGTCCAAACTTCCAGGTACATGTTGTTGCGCGAGTTACTTGTGTAACAGAGTTGGAGCATTCTTGTATACACCTTTGTGTAAATTAGCGTGGTACGAGTTTCGACGCAGTGTTAGCACGCTCCGCCTACTGGCTACGCCTTCTAATCGATGCACGCACTTGTCTTTCGCAACGCTTCTCCTTCTGCTCGGTTGCTCGGCCACCGCAGCGTTCAGCGTGCTCCCCTGCGCGTCGGGAAAGTCGTACCGTTCCGCTAGGCTTTTTTCCCGACGACGTTCCACCCCGGTTCCCAGGTCGAATGGTAAGTGGAGGACGTTTACGCAAACGGAGCGAGGAACCACAGGGGAGTTTCGCTGCTTGGGTCTTTTTTTCTGATTTAGTTGGGAGTTCCTGGAAGCTTATCTTGGAGTCTTCGGTTCGACGCTTTACCTAAGTAGCGTTTGATGCATGCGTGATCAAATTCGAGTTATAATATTGTACTTTCCAGAAATCACTTAACTATACTTTGACTCGTGAGGAGCCATGTTCCTCCCTCTGAAAATATCGAGCAATTACCTATGTTCCAACTTCGTCAGCCGAGAAGATACAAAAGCAGAGCGAAAGAGGGTAGAAAGAAGAAGAAGAAGAAGATTCCGTGTGGCAGCAGTGGAGTGGAAAGCAACGAGTGGTCCAGAGGAGGCTTTTAGGAGGGGATGAGGGAGCGAAAGAGAAGGAGGACACCCGCCGATTGATATAACGCTACGATTTGCGTAATGTACGCTCACTCGTAAAGCTCCTAGTGATTTATCCCAGTAAATAAATAGATTTCGGTGTTGTTAACCCCGTTTCGAGGGGCAGGGGCAAGGGACAGGGGGCAGGGCGAGGGACACGCGCGCGCGTATCTCTGCGCGGCGTGCAGCCACCGCGGCCGATCCGTGCGTGCACGCACGCGTGTGGTGCAACGTCCTGTGGGTCGTAGGAGGAGCGGAAAGAAACCAGCGAGGGATTAAAAATACTGGAGAGGCTGACGGTGCTCGTTCCCCCGCTTGTTCGCTCGCGTGGACGAGGAAAAAGCTCGCGACACGAGCGAACCCACGCGCTCCGAGGAAAAAAACGAAGCCAGTTAACGGAGAAAGAGGGGCGAGACGAAATAAAAAAGCTCCACGCACGGTGGATCGTGATATTTCAGAATTTCGGGGAGAATTTACGAGCGGCAAACGCCACGGCGATGACTCTTAACGGCGCGGACCCTCGAAAATGGCGCGCCACCCTCCCCCATCGGGATCATTTGACAGTCTTAATTGCCCCGGCGAGAAACAACGGATTAAGCCGCGGCTTTTTTCAGATCCTCGCCTCGCCCGTGAGCTCGTCTGATGCTGACCTGACGTTTATGCGTTTGTTTACAAATGATTGCTGGTAATTGGCTGCTTTGTAGTCGTTTCTTTCAGGGTTTATTGCTACTTCATCGAGCAGGATGAAAGGTGAAATTCTAGTCGAAGTAGGTTAAAACGTTTTGTTCGGGGAAAGCTTTTTTTAGTGGATTTATATGCAGATGCATTGAATGTAGCATGCTTTTGAATGTATCATAAAGTGATCGACGTGGGGCCAAAGATAAAGACGCGGGTATACGCAGGAGATGAGTTTATTTATGACCTATGATCACAATATTTTTTTAATAGACCAAATGTGTGAGTAAACCATAGGAGATCCCCCGTAGAGATAGAACAGTCCAACTGAATGACTGCTCTAAGAATACACAACCCTAGGAACACCACATTTCGATGTTACGATGGCTATTAACTATTTTATTGAAATGGTGGCCACTGTCTATTTTACTTGATTGCTCAATAATAGGAAAATTAATAGTAATGGGCAATTATTAATTTTCAGAATTTCAAATATCCAACTTTTCAAATTTTTAAATATTCAAATATTCAAATATTCAAATTTTCAAATATTCAAATTTTCAAATTTTCAAATTTTCAATTTTCGACAATTCATTTTTATTTCTAGATTCCAATTTCCAAACTACGTATTTCTCAGACCCAAGGCATTGCACCATTGACTTTGCGTCACTCGCAATCCCAGCATAATTACAAGTATCATTCAGCCAATAACCAAGTGGAAGAGCATTGCATCGCCTAAACGAAGCGGAATAATCGCCGGTTGTGAGGCCTAACTCTGGTTACTTGTGTTATGGTAATTACTACACGTGTAAGCTGCCCTCGACGTCTCTCGGTCCGGCTCTCATTGGCATTGTTTCAAAACATTATTGTCGTTTCGACTATCGTGTCGGTAAATCAACGTTTTTACGCGCCGCGCACCTGCCATTACCCTCCATCTCGCTCCTCACGGGCGAAAGTTGGCCCGAACGCATATTAATCGACGAGCCACGCGAAACGAATCGACGGAAAGCCTCGTGTGTACCTATACGTTAGCGAGACGCGAACAAATGGTGGCCAGTCAGAGCATGGCCAGCCGTTTTCACTCGGGCAATTAGCCGATTATAGCTCGCCAGCCTTGCTTCCGCCTTCGATTTTTTGATAATCGCCGAATCGTTGCTGTTAATCGAGCTCGTTTGTTGCTCCAGACCGAACCATTCGTTGTGTCTCCACCGTTTTACATAGTATACGTATTTACCTTGCTGGCCATCTGTCCAGCGAATTATAGTGTTCGAGGATATTAAGTGGTTCGGAATTCTGATGGGACGTAAATGAATCTTCATTTCTGGGCAATTGAAATCGACAGTTTGTACCTGGTGATATAGATAGCATCGATGGCGCAACAGCTGCCAGTTGTTTTTCTTTATCAATTTGACTGGTTCCAGGAATTACTTTCAGAGTTGAAGGAGAAACTCTGTCTTTACTCTCCCCGAGAGAAGAAAAATGGGAATTACAGTTCCATCGTTCTTCATAAATGAGTGAATCAGCCCCTCGTTGAAATGGGGACAATCTTGTTTACTTCAGCGCGATTTCAGTTGTCAAAGACGCTGGTGGACCCTGCGACGACTGCACGTCTGAATCATCGCCGTAAAGAAACAGGAGAAGCCACGAATTTATATATTTTGCTGTTACGTCAAACTCGAGGAGAGCGGTTCCCCTAATTATACGAGAGAGGCTTCCACCGTGGTAGGGAAAACACGATTCATAAAAGCGCCTTTGTATGCAGCGCGTACACCCACGTGCCTACTTAACTCGTTCTACCTCCCTGCGGAGAGCAACGTGGATGCTGGCTCATATCCCTCCAGGTGAAACTGTTTCCTGTGTCGTAAGCCGCGCGAGTTTGTTTCGCTTCAGAAGCGTCTCTCCTCACTTTCCTGCTCTCGCTCTCTCCTTCTTCTCTCCGCCCTCCTGCATTTTCGTTCGTCTTCGAATACATAATTTATATATATTGTGTCCCGTTGCTCCAAGCCGCGTTGCAGTAAATTGTTGCTCTTTTCCTGCACCAACAGTTCCACCTTTCGCCTTTCTCCAGCCATTGCGTAATCGTTTCTTCTTCATCACTTGGTTCCGTGTCCATCACTTTGTTGCAATCCCAAGAACGAGCTTCTCAGAATTGAAAAGTTGGAAATGAAAATACATTTTCACGAGGATCCTTGTATAAGACACCTACTGTCTATGGAACGCCTTGAAGAGCCAGGATCGATAAACCTGGCCGCGATCCTTCCACACGCAGCAAGCATCGAGAGCATCAGGACGGTTAATTACGTCGCTTTATCGAGCTCGTTCCGTTTCCCTTGCGACACACGCGCGGAGAAACGATTTCTCTCGCCTGCCGCGCTCCCCTCCTTCGCCCGTCTCGCCTCGTCCTCGAAACACGGCGTCTTCTTTCTCTCGCGGCGCGGTAATATATCTGGCCAGCGTGGGCGGCCCACGTGGGTTTGACAGCTAAGCCCACGGAAACTGGTTACACCCACAAGCGCGAGCTGCGTCGGGAAGAGGCACACGCCAGGTAGGCGCGCGAGCTCCGTCGCCGATGACGCGACCGATCTTCCCTCGATGGGACACGTGGCATCTGTGCTCGCGCCACGTGACCGCTTCTAACAAGCTCGCATCTCATAGGCCATCATCGTTTTATGAAACCCCAGGTTCCCTCGAAATCCTAGACCAACGATTCCCATCTCCACAATTCCACGTCGCTCGATTACCCCCTCAGCTAAAACACCGAAAGCAGAATCCTAAACACGTAGGCTCAGACATGCACAGATAGCCATCAACCTTCGATCGCGCGAGTCTATCATACATTACTGCCCCATTGTTCCCAGCAGAGGCTCCATCACCATACGCCCGAGGATTCTCTCTCTGGCATTCATTCCAGCGCTACTCTCGGCCAATAAATAAGGCAATTAGCAGGATCTCGCGTACGTGAAGGCAGCGCGCTACCGTTCACCCTGGACGGTGGCTCGCGATCGGGTGGGCAGGATAGATCGACACCCTGCCACGGTGTTGCGCGTTCGTGTCGCAGAAAAACGGCGCTGATCGACAGGCCAGCGTGTCTAATAAACATAAAGAAGGCAGACCTCCGTCGTTCCTACCCGCGTTACCCTTTTTCTCTCGAGCCCCACCTCTCTGCCCCATCCCCCTTCGACCGCCGCCCCGTCCCTCGCCCATCGAGCCACCGCGGCCGAGCGCTCCGTACACCTTCGCGGACAATTAATTTACCTCACGGCGTAGCCCGGAGTCGCGAGCCAACAGACGTAGTTTGCGGCCGCGGCCCTCCAGAAATGGAGTTGGTTTCGCCGGTTAAGATACGATCGTGTACGTACGGGCACACATCCCCGGCCGTGGCGCGTTGAGAAAAACGCCATAACTTCGAGTCGTATATGGCGGCAATGCACAGGTGCATGCCACCGTGCATCTACCCTCCCCCCGTCCCGCCTCACCCCTCGCCCAGAATCCCTTCCACGGAGCAGAACCTTCCTCCTCGCCCCCCCTTCGTTCTCCAGTCGATCGAACGTGCGCGTAGAATGTCAATTGTTTCTCTCTGCCCTCTCTCTTTCTAGCCCCCCCCACCCTCCTGTCTCCTACCCCCTACGCCCCCAGCCGCCTCTTTTCTTCGCGTCTTTCCCCCCTCTAGCCCCACCCCTCCCCCTTCAATGTCTTTCCCTTTTCCCTGACGAGTCGCGGCGACGGGATCTGGATTCGACGTGTCTCGACGGGACTCGATACGATTTGGAAGAGGGGTCCTCGGGGGTCTGGGTAATTCGGGATGATTCTACTGCGAGGATGTCCAGCCCTAGGGCGGTGAGGTATGTGCGGTTTAAGATTCAGGAGAATTTGATTGTTATTCGCCTCCTTGTATCTAGTATATTAAAATTTTTGAAGATTCGTAGTCCTAGTCTTATAGGCTGAATTATCGTGGATTTTTTCCCTTCCTTTTCGATTGTGGTATGTCGTGGATGTCGTGAGTCCACTGTTCCCTGGCCTCTTTCTCTCTCTCCTGCCTCCTCTACGTCCTTTACCCCTTCTATTATCCTCCCTCCCCCGGCTCCTCGCCCCCGTCGTCGCTGCGTTGCCAAAGACGAGTGGTAACGAGTCGATAAAAAATAATTAGTATGTCCGTCGACTCGGTGCTTCTAGAAATAGACCGGTCCGCATAATCATCCGCCGATTCCGCGACCGCTTTGGAAACCTGCCGGCGGCTTTGCGAGAAGCTTGAGGTGATACCACTCGCTGCTCTCCACGATGTGTTACCGCAAGCGCGCGCCTGTGCCGCTTGCGTCGACGAGGGAATTCGTAATAATAGACTCCATAATACTGATAGAAGATCAGAAGACGAACAGCGGCGAGGAGTGTCGGTAATAGACCAACAGCGAAGGCATAATCCGAAGTAGTTGTTAAATCATGCTGCTCCGGTTACGCGATGATAGGATAATGTTTATTAGCGAGCGATTCTGATCAGAATTTAATCAGACCTCATTATCAAGCAGGTATAAACGAATAGCTGCAAACAGCGAGCTTCTCGATTATGGAAGCAGTAAATTACCCCTTTTGGAGCGATGTTTTCTTAACTTTGCTTGACAGTCTGGTTGTACAGGTGTTTCACAGAGTAATATCATGCTCAAGGTGTCGAGCTGGTAAACGCTTCGATAGTGGTAATGATAATATTTATGTGCCGCACTTGTGCATTCAAACGCCGGCATTAAACATTTTATGAGCTAGACGAGTAAAAACAAGATAATTCTAATGCATTTCAATCTCGGTGAGTTCTCCTCAAAACGAATCCTCTTATTGGAAAGCATCCAGAAGCGTTCCCCATGGTGTCAGGCGTGGAAAGGTGGCGAGGATCGATCGCGACGGGAAGGCGTAACGCGCGAGTCAACGAAAGACGCGCGCGTGTCGTGTACGCGATCCGATCCTTCTCTCTCGCTCGCTCGGCTTTCTCTCAGCTCGGTCGCGCTCTCGCGGCACGCGGTGAGAGTTGAATTTATGAATGAACGAGCGAAGGGCGAGCGTGGGCTCGCCCACGCGTTTTATCATAATCGGGACCTCCAGCCTAGTCACGCCTGCCATAACTGCCTAGGCATAGTGCAAGGTTGCCCGTGAAGCGTGCCCTCGGCTGCGGAGCAGTCGCGGATGAATGAAACCGCGGGGCCCATTCACCGTGATTATGCGATTGCGAAACCACCCTTCGCTGTCCTCAAGGGACGTGTTTGCTATTCTAATTTATTCGAAATTTCGAGCGCCCTTCTCGTCTGGGCTCTAATAGCTCGAGATCGTCGCGCGATACGCCTTATGTAAACGAGCCTCGGTGTTTTCATCCAGCCGACAGAGGAAGCTGTCCCAGGTCTTCCTGGACTGGCGCGCGACGATTGCGATAGGCGTAGAGTCTGCGTTCGTGAATGAACGAAGGGCACGCGTGGGCCCTGGCAACCTACGAGCATCGTTGCTGTTGAAATCGAAGCTACCGATCCGACCGTGTGACAACACTGCTTCGTGGAATTTGCGTCGGCTGAATGAAATCGTCGGCCATTCATATTTTGATGCTAGTTGTTTGTGAAAGGTCCTCTCCGAAGAATGCAGACCCTGGGGCCTCTGAATGATTTCCTCGAGCCGCGATGTTCGCCATAAATCACTCGAATTAAACACCACTCTATTCTATTATTATTCTATTATTCAACGTGTTCTTCTCTCCTTTATACCACGTCCACTTGATTTACACTGTCTCAGCGGAGTGAGTCCTAGCAGCGAAGCTCAGCCGCGCGCCACCTCAACCATGTAATTTTCGCGTGGTGCAATAAAGCTGTTATTCCTATCGCGATCATTATTGTCATCATCGGAGTGAACAGCGGGCACCGAAGGCGTAAACACAGTACGCGACAAGTTGCATCACGCTCGATCAATCCGAAACCGCATGAAAACGGCGCATTTGAATATCCCGCGTGGGTGTCCCTCGATTTACGACGCTAACGAGTCTAATGTTACGTCGAAGGTCGCGTTTCAATTCCGCTGGGGAGTCGTTCGATTGCATTATCTCGCGAAATCGGCCGTCAGGTGCATCCAATAAACGCATCGAACGAAACCGTACCCTTGCAGAATCGCGCCAGGCCCCTAAACGCTAAAGGTACGATCATTAAGCGAGAGTCCTAGCCGATGAGAGGAGAAATCCTGTTCCCTGTCCTCGCCTCGTCGCTCAAGTCAGCCCTGTCAGGCCGACGCGAGCAGAGAGCCGCGGGGATGAATAATCCATGGAGCGCGGCTCGAAGACAATGTACGCGTCCCACACAGGAATTTCAGGTGTTTCGACTAACGAGCGATTTGCATGGAACAACGAGGATGGGTCCAGCCACGGGGAACCAGGACGAACCAGTTTCGATTCGGGCCTGCTGTACATTCGTAACTCTTTAAACGCGTAACCCGACAGACCCACAGCTTGGCCCACCCTTTCTCCTCGTTCCTCATTCCCGACATGGCTGGGCGAAAATACGCTAATTACGGTCAACAGCTTCTGCGTTACGACTTCGCCAGTCATCGCGAGTAGCTTGAAACGTTTAGAGGCATTTCCGTAATTACAGTGATCAGCGAGGTCGATAACATCTCTCGGTTGAACTCACTATGCGGTGGGGCCTATGGAGTTCCACGTCTAGGGGAATTCAGGGCTCAGGTTTATCGCAGACAGGGGGATCTATGGACTTCTGAACACCCTTTGCTGGGTGGGGTGATTTGAGATAATTCTGGGAGGTCGAAGAAATGTTAATCATTTTTTGTTAGGAATAGAATCGCTAGTTTTTTATTAGTTCTGTAGTCTATTCTCATCACCATTCCTCTTTCTCTAATTTTATTAAATTTTCTTCACTTTGAAAAGAGATTAAATCGTAGCGACGTGGAGCACAACGCTCCCGCGACTTTTTGTCGACACCCTGTCAGATAATTAAGTGTTGCGCTGATTTTTCTTCGTTTCCCGCGCGAGGCTCTCGTCGACGAGCGTGTTTCATGGAATGCATCTATCGCGAGCAATTATCGCAGCCACCAACAGGTGGGTTTCTACGCGAAAACGCGCACGGCGGAAAAGGGGGAATGAAAACGTTCTGTCACGCGTTTAATTCTTTTGCTACCTATGTTGCCCCTTCATGCTGCTACAACCGTGTCAGGGAAAAATAATTAGCCTGCTTTAACGATGCCACGTAGACATTCCTCGCGAAAGCCAGTTGCTACCCTTCGCGGAACGTCGAACTTGTACGAGGCGATGAATGGTTCGAGAGTTCCGGAAACACATGACTCTCTCACGTCTTTGCCTGCTGGCTTCTTCAAGAACTCTGGCCAGCATGTATGAGAAAATAATTACAGCATAACAATTAGTTCTGCTGGTTTTATTCGATTTGAAAAATGTACTCGCCTGTTCTGGGAGGAGTAATACCCTTCAGTGATTCTACTCACTTCATTCTTAGGCCTATAAAGGGGAAAAATAAATGAATTGAGTGTTACCTTTATCGCGTTTGATGCGTCTGCAAATGGCGCACATGCGACGCCCGCAGTGCTGCCTCTCGGGCTTCTGCTCGGTGTCCAAGGTAACCATGGTTCACAATTCGATTAATAAATAATCTCAGTACTGTATTTAAACACTCGTAATATATCGCCACAGGTTCTTTCACCGTGAAGTTCTGATCATCGCGAGCATATTCTGCGTCCGCGATTCTTCGAGTTTAACACTGTCGCGGAAGCACCGCGAACCTCCCCTGAAATCAAGTTGGAGGAATTTTCGCACCCTGCTGATTATCACAACTGATCTTGTTCTCCACGGGCACTGACTAGATGAAATCGTTTTGTCACGGTAACGATGTCGTCGTCGAAAACTGGCTTCTCTTGCTCCACAGCTCGTCGCGTTGATCGATGCTCCAAGGATCGGCGGTCCCTGTAAGTCCACGATTTTTTACCGATTCTGGATCGATCGTCTCGGTGGAAAATGTGTTTCCAGGACGATCGACGTTCGGCTGTCGAGTACTGCAACTATTTCGTACTTGATTCCTTTTGGAATTCGCAGTACTCGATCGAGTTCCGCTCTTGGACTCCTCTGGTCGTTAGGCCTCTGCTGGAGCTTGTTCAGCGACACTCTTACGAAGGCCGCGCGCACACAGTTACATTTTTGAGCACTGGGTCCACTTAATTAATCGTCAACATTTAAACAATCGCCCGTTGTGATATAACACTTTCACTCGGGTCCCCCTTAATTGCGCGGTGGTTCCGTTTGAATTTCATGCGCGTTTTCTCTTCGGTTCGTACGCCTGGCAATTGATTTCACCTTTATCTCGCTAACGCGACCGTCGCGTCCGCCGTCTATCCTCTGACTGAACGATCCAGGGGGTAATTGCTGACTGATCGATCGCGAGGTGACGACTTCGCGCGACTGATTTGCGTATAGATGTCCGCGGGGATGAGTAATAATAGTATTACGCTATTGAGTGAACCCCACCCTGGCGCTGCAGAAATGCAATGCTAAGGTGTATTGGTTACGAAGAAAACACTGTTTGAAATAGCGAAAACCTAAAGAAAATCAATAGAAAAAGATTGTGAAAAGAGTGAGGAGCAACTAGTAGCTGGATGTGGCTTCGAGTCATCGAATATTTCGTCTCGTCTGCTTTCCTCAGCCTCCCCAGTAGCAGATTCTCGACTCTGGTATCACAGACCGAGTGATCACGGCTAATTAAGCTTAATTCAATTTAATTAATCTTCGATCTCTGGCCTCGCAGGCCCGCGGGCAATTAGCGGCAAGAATCGGTCCGCCTAATCGTCTCAAATTAATAGAGCTCGGGGTAGCAGCGTCGCGGGGACTCCTCTCTGTTTTTTTCTGTCGTGTATTTCTTATTCACCGCCACTTTTTTCCTCTCTTCTCTACGACCTTTCGTTTCTTCGCTTTTGGACGCGTGGGCGGCGTTCGCCGATGCACGCCTCGAAATTACGGTGAATTATCGACGAGTCGGGAAACAGCCGGACGAGCGCGCTTCGTGGAACTTTCGAAAACGTGAGAGGCGCGCATGACCAAAGGCTGGCCATTCAGAAAAATCATCTCGAGTGAAAGCAAGGCGAAAAAATCCTCGCCTCCGGATGGAAAAGCTTCGCGATCGTTTCTGCAGGGACCTTGATGCGTTATCGCGCGTTCTGGAACGAGCCCACGCTTGCCATTAGCGTATTTCAATTTTATGAGTAGCTTATTAATTCCTGAGGACCCTCACAATTGCAGACTATAAATTAAATCGAGATCTCTTGATTAGAGAAAATTTCTCCACTGTCAACAATTAGCCTCATCTCACATGCTTCTGCCACCAATTTGGAAACAGGACTGAATTCCTAGTGATGAAACTACAGTTTCCCTCGCATCTTAGAAGGGCATATAAAGTCTCAAAACGAGCCAGGGTTTCGTAAAGCAACGACGTATAGAGATGGAAACGAAAAGGAGTGAAACCAGCGCTTTGTTTCGCCAGTGATTTCAACGAATCTCTCAGTCTCAGCCAGAGACTTCGACGCCCGCAAAGGCGATGCCTCGCGCGACGCGCAAACGTGGCATCGACAACCGTGGCGAAGAAGAAGAAGCAGCAGGAGCATCGCCACCGGATGTTGCCTTTCGTCAACGCGTCTTAATAACCATCGTTGGAGGAGCATTAAAACTCGACGCTCGAGGAGACGGTTGGCAGCGACAGTGAAAGTTGATGAAACACATTCGAATATTCTCGACGCACCCACGCACGGCGCGTTTAATTAACACCGAAAATTATTAAGCCCCTGATATCTCACAGGCATTGGAGAGGCTCGATGCGCACTAAATAAGCGCCCACGTAATCGCGCGATTTTCTCGCTTGTTCGTCTGATTATTATGTACATTTTTAATTATCCCGATCGCCCACTAAACCGCATATTTTCGCGTTTACGCGCAGATTATTTGTTTGTCATCTTTAAGTGAACACACTGTACAAATTTCGCAAGTTGTTGCAAGATGTTTAATCGTCTTGCGTGCCTGACAGTCATCGCTTTTTTTAATCCTGTTCTATAAATTATTGCTTGCTCATTTGGGGATTAACTGAGAATAAGTCTGACGCCTACGAAACGAGACTAGACTTTGTGCAATTTCTATGTTAATAATTTCGAAAGTTTGCAGCCAGAAAGGACACGCGTATTTTGGAAATCATCAAAAAAAAAAATGAAAAATTGAAAAAAATCAAACTGAAGTACCCTGCAACGTTGAGACACTTTCGAAAAGCAATTTTCTCAAAACGGAGTCCCTCCAAGCGGACTTTATTTCACATTCTCGACCCAATTCCTCCACCGAAAATATCACCTTGCCGTACCCACACGTCACGTCCACCCTGCCCATCAATCCTCCGACATTTTATTCCTCCGTTCTCACTGCCTTCTCCGCAGCGCAATTTCCCAACGTATACTTAGCGGAAATCCGATTCCCAGTTTCTCCCAATCCACCGACCGCGAAGGGTCCCATTAGCGTTCCCTTAAGTATCACTTAGCGCGGTAATACGTGCTGTACGCTGTTATTAGCCCGCATTATCGCGTTATCGCGCGCTTACGCAATCGCGATCGGTTCCGCTGGATTATTTCCACCCCGTGATCGAGCGTGCCGTACGCGATTATCCAGGCAATCACTGGTCGCGGCGAGAACGGGGGCAGGGGCGTGTTCGTTAACGCGCTGCCGTCGCGTCCAGCTCTCGATCGCGGGGGGAATCGATCCCGACCTGATTTTCAACCTACTTACTCCGCGGACGTCGTTATTAACCGACGGCCAGTGGCCATTCGATACGCCGTCCATTAATCCGCGACGCTTTTCTGTCATTTACGACGCCTGCTTAATTAACCGTGGCTGGGTTAATGGCGCAATTTGTTACCTTAATGAGTTATCGGGTTACGAAATTAACGCGATCGGCAAGTCGATGGTGGTCTAGGGGCTTGTCCTTCGCGGTGGGTAGTCGGAAGTAATGTTAAGTGAATTTTTTTATGGTTTTTTAAATACGTTCCATAGACTCAGAAATCACCTGGTCGAGTCTTGGGGATTTTTGAAGAGGAAGCTTATCTTCAGATTGTTTTCTATTGAAGACAGAAGAGAAATGGACCAAGAGATTGGTGGTAGTTAGAAGGTGACGCTTTATTCGCGGTCGGGGCTGATAAAAGACGCGCGTCACAGTCGGATTTCGCGAGAAAAAGTAAAGGAGGGTTGCGAAAGAGAAATCGGACAGCGGGGACCGGATGGTCCTGAGAGGCATTGCCTGGGCCCCTCCCACGAGGCTCCCTGGCGGCTGCCTCGGCCTCGACACGCATTTCCAAACGCTCTTTTCGTCGTCACGGGCCCATCAGCCCCCGAGTACCGTCGATTCTTATCTGATCGTGCCGATCTTCTCGTGATCTTTCACTACGGCTCTCGCGTACGAATTTATTCGCGGGCCCGAACACGTTGCTCGACCAGTGCTCCGAACGACTCGCACCGATTATACCCCGATATACGCGCCGCTGTATCAGCCTTCACGTACCCATTCCTATGCGACGTACGTTCTCGATCTTATCGTCGGACAACTGACAATCACGAATTCACGGTTTCACGAAACTCGCTGAACGATCGTTTTCGGGGGAAATGCTGGCCCTTACGACTCAATAAAGCGAGGAGCGAGGTTGCAAAATCGAAAACTTAATATGCGGCGTGACTTTTCGGATCGTGGAGCCGATGAGTTTTATGACTTAACCAAAATGTATCGCCTCAAATGATAATAAACTGTCGGTACTTTAAAATCGCAAGAAGACTCTTTTGGGAAAGTAAATAATTCTCCACAACTTTTCTTATTTTACGAGGGACGTTTTCGTACAACTGACTTATTCTCAGATAATGTAATAATAAGTAACTTTCGGCAAGCAGTCTGATAAGGACTCTGTCCTCATCACTGAAATTTTGAAGCTGCACTCGGAGATAAGGGAATAAGTATTCGATTCCATCAGGAAGTGCACCGCTAACGAGGTCTGGTCAATTAAACGAGCGAGGACGCCCAATTCTCGGGGTATTTCGGCTAAAGGGTTTAAAAGCTTCTGAAAGGGATCTGGTTCATCGATTACTTGTCGATCAGAAAGTTAACGGCGAGCATCGACGTCATAAGCCGTCGTCAGCGCGCGGCTGAACGTGTTTGCGAAACGAGGTAGATCGAATACGATCGCGATTCAATTAATATCCGACGCCGCGGGACCGGTGCCTGATTTAATTATCAGATTCTGGCCAGGCTGATAGGGATCGCTTCATTAAGCTGAAGCTGGGCCACGTGTTCGGTCTTCGTCTTCGTGGCCACTCAGTCCTCGTCATCGTTGCCCCCCTGTCTTATTTATCGTGCCATCCTCCGTCACGTAGGGTCGTAAATTTTTGCGCGAGAACTCGCTGGGGGCATCGCGTCGATATAGGTAATTTTACATTTCAAGAAAGCGAATTTTACGACTTTAGTTCAACATTGCATAACAAACTCCCACGTAAGGAAAAACATTCTTGTAATTCAAGGGAAAAATATTCACGACGCTTCAACGTGGATCCAAGAAATATTTATAAATAACACAGAAGATTAAAGCCCAGAGAAAAGTGTCTGACAGCATCCTCTGTTATGTCTCCACTATTCGTATGGTTAGAACTGTCAGCAGCTCGATTTAATGAGGTCTAGACATGAAATTTCGAATAAAAAGAAGGGGATGATAGTGTTACAGAAGGGGTAGTGACATATTTCGCAACTTTAGCCAGCCTACGGATCCAGAAGAGGATCCTTGGAGGAGGGACTCACGAATTTCGATACGTGACAGCTCGAACACACCAGGACACGCTCGACACGTACCCCTCGTGCTTTTTAACGATTTTACGTGGGTCCAGAGACTTTAATACGCGTTTTTTACTGCCGACGAGGCTCAACAACGGCAACATCGTAAAAATGTTTACCCACTGTACAGACACTCGGTGCCTGTTGTCCCCGCGGCTCGAGTTTATCGTCGTGTTCGAACTGCTAAACACTGACGGCTATCAATCTTTCCGGAAACACCACTACAGTCATTAACGAACGTGTAAACTTCGCTTTTGAGAAAATTACGAAGTTACAAAATTCTTCACGATTCATCTGTCATGCCAAGTTTTCATCGCGAGCACAATAAAAAAGACGCTTTTCAACAGGCCTGATCTTTCTTTTAAGCGAACAGTGTTTCACAAGGGCCGACGCTTGTCAATTATCAAAATCTCTTCTCCCAACAAGTACACTGTACAATCTGCACAGACCCTGAAGTCACCAAAGTGGACCCATACCACAAATCTCTCCATCTCCAAGCTCCCATCTACTATCACTGTCTCCATAATTTGGAATCCATCCAAAACAATAGACCTCTGAACAGTCTCATGAACTGCTCCGTCAACTGAACAACCAGAGGCCGATTGCCTCAACGTCACAGCCTTCAGCAGAGGCACACTCGTCCAGAAGCATCCAAGAGCGGACCAGACGTCGGAGATAAGAAGAATCTAAGCACACCATTCAGTTTCATCCGCGAAGAGCATCCGGAGCGTCGGCGGTCGAGCAGGAGCATGTTCCTCGTTCACCGAGGACGTGGCGGCGACAGCGTCGGCAGGATCACCACGTTGACACACACCATCGACGCACAATCCACAACTCCACAGTAGACAAATCGTTCCAGGACACTTGGCCGGCGGCGGGCCGACGCGAGCACAACAGAACCGACACTTGTGCCTCGGTGACCCGCTTACTATCCTCCCTCACGCACCAAAACTTTCTTCTGTCAGATCTCACAAGAGCGTCGCGTGACGCGGGGTGGCCGTGCCCGCACTATAAATACACACCGAAACACGGAGGGCGCGAGCGCACGTGGCTCAGGATGCGGCCCCGAATCTGGCGCGCGCCGGCGAAAAACGTCCGCGGGGGTGGTTGGGAAGCGGACCGCGCTGTCGCTTCGACTGTCTCGCGTCGCGGCGCGAACGGCGATAGAAAACGGGGAAAAAAAGGGGAGCGAGAGGAGGACGGACGGAGAGGGACAGAAGGGACACAGAGACAGGGAGACACAGGGAGAGAGAGCGAAAGAAAGAGAGAGAGAGAGAGAGAGAGAGAGAGAGAGAGAGAGAGAGAAATGGGTTGAGGTGGAGAGAGGGAGGGAGAAAAAGCACACGCGGTTCCTGGGAGAGAGAGTGCGATCTGCGCCCGGTCTCTCGGCTCGTCTCTGACTGGTGTTGTGTGCGCCGCTCACAAGAGAGCACAGCCCGTGCGCGCTGCGTGCTGCTACACGGCCTGGGGGCCACGTGACACGGTCCCCTGCAGGAGGTAGGACCGCTTCTCGTCGCTTACGCGTCCCTCTGCCCCACCGCGTGCGTGTATGCGTCGGCGCGCGTGTTTATGCGATTTGCGCGGCAGTGTGGAGCGCGCGTGTGGGCCGCATTACGACCGCTGGCCCGTGACACCGAGCCCACGGCGGAGGGAGAGGCCGCTTACTCGCGCGCCGACCTGGAGGGGGAACGCGAAAACCTTCGCCGAGCATTACCGACGGGGACCTGACGAAACGCCCGCCGCGTGGATGCAAACGATCCCTCTGTAAAGACGTCTCGTGGGTGGAACGAGGATAGAGCTCGTACCAGCAGCAGGGGGTGAACGCGGTAGCGTGGCGAAACGTGGGGGTGACACGAGGGACACGGCTAGCAGTTCTTGGGAGGCTTCGGCTGGCTCGTTTTGGGGCCTGAATAGAAACCTGACCAATATTTTAAAACCCTGTATCCAGCGGTGGGAGATTTGTAACTGAAGATGTCGTCTACTTTTTTGCTAGCCATTCGAGCTTAGTATACTAACTCTGATATCTCACTTGTCCAAATCCAACAACTTTTTATTTAATACGTAATTAATTGGGACACCTTATCTTATATACATCCTGAATATAATCACCCACTCTCTCCGCCATAATGAAGTATCTTGGTATTAAAGGGAAGAGGGATTTAAAAAGCAGTGAAATTGAAGGAAGGGAGACGGAGAAAAGAGGAGAGAGCCACTGCCACAGTATCTCGTGCACCGAGTGCAAAAGAGTGCAGAGGCGGGTCGCGGGGAATCGTCGAGGACTGCGAGGTCGTGAGGTGGGGGACGGCGCGGGTGGAGGGGAGACAGGGCACAGTCGAGTGGGAGGACTAGGCCCGCGGGCCCCGTTCCACGGTTCTCTGTGGAGGGGATAGGCTTCTCTCTCTCTGTCGAGGTCTCTCTCTCTTTCTTCACGGAGGGGGGAGCGCGAAGAATAGGGGTGGGGCGGGCTACGACCCCGCCAGGCGCGTGCCCCAAGTCAGCTCGTATGCTCTACCGCGCCACGATTGATAACGAGCTGTGGTCGTGCCATCGATGCTTTACTACCGTGAATTTTTTGTCTAATCTTCGAACCATGTGACCTTTAATTCACCCCACGCGAAGGAACTGGAGAACGTGTAGCGTCTTGGACAGGAAATGGCTTTTAAATTCTAGTTAAGATTGAAATGTCTGTTCTCTTTATAGACAGTGTAAGAAGCAGTAATGCTGCAAGTCTGTGCCTTGAAAACAAACCAAGAACACGTGTATTATTTTCAGAATGATCTAACGCGATATATGCGTCTGGGGTGTGACAATTCTGACCGTTCAAGCGTCGAATATTTTAAACTAGTAAACGACACATTTGGAACGTCCACCGTCGGAGATTCGTTCATCTTCTTAAGCCTATTTGTGCCTATTATTTGTAACGAATTGTCAGTACCATGTCACTTTGGCGAGCCATACTGTTTCTCACTATACGTACAACAGATCTTTTCGTTATAAAACGTAGGACAATTTTGGGAACTGGGCCGAGTCATATCTCCTTTCTAAGTCAAAATAAAAAAATACATTCTCCTAGGCTAGAAAATAATTCTCCAAAGAAGAGTTCAGTTCACAGAATACTTGGCCCCAACCTGGTCACACAAAACACCAAGCCAGCAACAATATACGCTATAAAGGTACTCGCTTAGACAGTCGTAACGCCGTAGCTTCTGCCTCTAGAATAAATGAGACAACGTCGAGACGAGAGCCAGGCTTTAGCGACGCGCGGGCTTTACGAGTCGGCCGGGAAGATGACGAAACGGGACTACTGCATCGCAACCAGTATTTATAGAAGTCGAACGAAGAAGATCGTAAGCTAATGGTCGTATAAATAGTCCATCGCGGTCGCGTGACTTTTTAACCGGAAGGAAAGCTCCGTCTCTTTCACCCGGCGAGGCTCGCTTTAAAAGCGTGTCGTAAACGAGGAATCGTAAATCCAGGGCTCGTTGAACGTGCCCTGGCCGAGTGTCGCGGAGGAACGATTATCCGGCGTTGAACACGAGCTGTAAAAAGTACACGAAAGCGAAGAGAACACGGCGCGTGATAGGATTACCCGATGAACAAGCCAGGCCCGAACAGCCCTCGAGGAAGTTCGGACTTCCGCGAAACGCCGACGGAATCTTAAACGATCATCTGTTCCGTTTGCATCCGAGACAGCCCGAGACCTGTCATGCTCCGCGTCGAACCTGCACCGAGATACCTCGCCTACCCTTTTTGCGTTCGCGACTCTGCGCGAACAGGTTCCAGAGGAAAATGCGATAGGCCTGAGGATATAGACGGTATTACGAATTCTCAGAGTAATCGTACCACGAGTCGTAAGAAGAGGGACTATTTTAGAGATGAATTACTGAAGTAGAATAAGTAAAAGGAGAAGTTGGTTATCGTGTGTTGCTAAAATAGGTGGCCGTCGCTGGAGCGAGTCTTCAGCCACAGATTGCGTCGAAACACCTCAATCTAACATCGCGTATCCTTCGCGATACGATCGGGCAAGATCGTTTGACCGGAAACGGTCGCCCACGCGACCGATTCGTCCGTGATAAGTTGGCGCCGGGGTGGGGGACTCGGTTACACGCGTGTTGGCGATCGGACGTGGCGTGCTCGTCGACGATCAGGCCCAACTCGCCCACCAGTGTGTTTTGTAAATCGAAAAGTCGATTTCGGAATTGCTCGCTACCGCCTACGCGGCCAGATTTCGACGGTGCCGAAACTACGTCCGGCTTCGCCTACGTTCTGGTCACCCATCGACCAGAAGGGCGTCATCGGAGCTTCTGAACCCTGATCTTACGATACTTTGTTTGGGAGGTGACTTAAATAGCGTTTATTTTTTATCTGAGGCACGAGGAGACCTTTGTGATTCTCTTGAGTGCCTTCTGAGGATCTCTGACCTCTGACCTCGCGACATTTTGTTTAGGAGAGGACCTACAGGGATTGTGTTTTGTATTTGGTATTGCAATTAAGTATTCCCTTCCTGTGGAAAATGACTGGATCACTGGAAAGGCTTAAAAAGCAACCTGTTGCTTCTGGAGGTGTGAAAATCTTGCCAGGGTCGAAGTTGAAGACTTTATTAGCATTGACATTATCTCAAACTTCAGAGTGTCAGTTCAACAATGTTTGTACATCGACGTTCATTGCAGTTAGCGTCATTAGAGCCAGCCAAGAGAGGTGTGTCAGTCGCGTGATACGGAGAAAACTGCAATCTTGCGAAGTGTTCGCGTGGGAATGAATTTGGCTGTCTTGAACTGTGCCAGAGAGTGTTACGTAACGTGGAAAAATATCTCGAGTCTGTTTTTTAAAATAAATTTGACACTGTTTCTATCTGCTACATTTAAGAGGATTTTTCGATTGCCTTCCTTCTTGAAACAGGGAAAGTCCGAGGGAAGACTGTCTGGCTGAAAATGACATTCTGTCAGGCACGAAAGATGAATGTTTCTAAACGTGTCATGGAACAGAATCAAAACATATCTCTTACAAGAATGTGAAAAAACAGCACCGGAATTTCGTGTAGGAGAAACCCAGATGACATTAAAATTCTGAGAAAAATAAGCCCGACATTTTTATATCACAATTTTCGCTCGTCTTTTGTTAAAAACATGATGCATCGAAGTCACCTTCGTATTTCTATTCGCTAATTTTGGAAACACTGACAAATTATACGTCACTCCCATCGAAGATTTACTTTGTTCTTATCATTTCTCCTAATGTCGAGGCCAAGCCTGAAGAAGCCTGAACCAGCCTGATCCACAAAAAGGCGTATTTTGACGTTTCAGAAGGGAAATACATGTGTAAAGAATCGGAACGTGGTTCGCGGAATCGTAAGTCGACTCGTCGACCGACATCACTGACAGCCAGACTCTTCGCTGCGGTGGATTAAGGAAATAGGACTTAGCCTTTCGTTGACAAATCGTTCCGATTGTCGTATCGCTCCCCTTATCCGCTTATTTTACAGGCTAGGCACCGTGGGACTGATCGATGCAACGCCACCGATTAATGTCTGACGACATACCGACCGATTCCCCTGCCCCAGGCTGAACGCTAATCCCTTCACGAATCGAATGCTAAATCCGAGTTGTTGAAAGTCTAGTGACATCTTATGTGTCAGGGATGATGCTAATTATAAAGTAATTGTAATTATACGTACTTGGAGGGAGCTGCAATTTAGAAGACGTATAATCATTTTGAAGCAGAATTTTTAAGTCCTGGGTAAAGTTCTTTTCGCCACAGTGTGAATGTGAAGTAAGGCACTTGAAAAATATAGAGGAATGGTAGGGCAGGCTAATAGCTTTTCGACAAGCATTTAACGAGTCTCTTATACTTCCACTCGTCTGCGTAGAACAGCCCCGATCATCTGTACAGTAGAAGCGGGTCTGTTTGCAGGCCACTTGAAGCTATCCACGCTTATCGCGGCACGGAAAAATCCAAGTCCGCCGCTTGTGAGAAAACCTGCCACCGAAAAATCGGTCAAGTGTTCGTTGAGAAAATTTCGTCGTCGATCCGTGAGAAACGGCCCTGCTCGGTGGCCCCGAAACACGATTCCTCTTCGACACGAATTTACTACTGTGCCCACGTGTCGATCACTTTGATCTGCCATAACCATTAATTTCGCGGCCAAATAGAAAAAGAGATTTACGATCCCCGACAACGCGTTCGGAGAAACGATCGTGAATCGAGTTGCCCTCTAATCGCTGCGAGAACGTCGATTAAAAGATTGCACGGTCGAAGGCGAAAAGAGAAATGTCCAGGATCGGTGGACACGTTCACTCGGCGACGCTGCAACGCTTTTTCCCTCCTCGTTTTCCAACGGTACGCTGAATTATTGCTCCGTACCGTCAGAA
Source organism: Calliopsis andreniformis (assembly GCF_051401765.1). Lineage (NCBI taxonomy): Eukaryota > Metazoa > Arthropoda > Insecta > Hymenoptera > Andrenidae > Calliopsis > Calliopsis andreniformis. Next base: position 13,858,657 of record NC_135063.1, read on the forward strand.
ATATCCCAGACGTTCACCTTCCACTGTCTTACGGGTCTCTTGAAAAGTCCAGGCTGAGCGAATTAAGCGTAATTAAAAAAATAACGAAACCGAAGTGGAAGACAAAGTTGAAAAGCGATCCACCGACGCCCTGGGCTCAGCGTTCCACGTTCCTTCGGCCGTGGCCGTTCTATTAATTTTCTAACGCTGTTAGTGGACCGGGAGGGAGGAGAGATCGGAGGTTGGCCTGGTGAATGCTGTCGTGTCGCTTCTTACTCGACGATCATTACCGCGTGTTGGGAATGTTAACGAATGTTTCGCGTGAGGTTTTGCCCCGTGACTGGACGCAATTTTCGCCAGTCGCTGCGGCGACGATCGAGCACGGTTTACGAGCGATATAAATGATCGCTAGGAGACAGCTCGAACTGAGATAATCGGCACTTATCGACGTTGTTAGCGCTTCGGATGAGAGACATTATAGGTCTCGAGCCAGGGTGTACCGATTTCATCGATGCTTGTTAACCATCTCGGTTTTTAATGCCCAAACGCACCGAGTGACGACATCGACGTGTCTACTGTATCGATTGTCTAAATTATCCGCATTGATTACGAGGAATTAAGAGGAACGTATTTTACTCCACGTTCTCTGATGTAATTCTTAATGAGGTTCATTTGTACATTATGGGCTACACATATATTCTCCTTGCTGACCATGAATTGTACAAATTAAACCGCGAGAATGTTAATAAGACAGCTGGGTACTTAACTGGGTATAACTGTTGATTGCTGAGAGCTAAAAACAGATTATTTAGATTTCTGCGAAGAAGAAATGATCGTACCTCATTGATAAAGCGGGCAGGGACTTGTAACCTTCATTCACTAACTATGTCACAAAAAAACTAGTAAATGTACACTATATCACATCAGTTCCCGTAATCGACTACACGCGATAAACATATTTACGCAATAAAATCATACGCTATATTATTATTATTATAAGGCCCCGAGTCACATGGCTCTTCCAGTACTCTCGGTGTACGGGTGCCGTCTGTGACCGACTGTACGCGGCACCACTTAAAATTCTCCGATGATAAAACCGTATTTATCGGCAATATATTTTGGCGTTCGAGAGAGAGCAACGGTAGTGCAATAAAAGCTGCCGTACGAAGCCTCCGATAAACCGTGTCGGTGTCGTTCCCTCCTTTTTTCTTTATTGGCCAATTAAAGTTCGGCCGTGTTGCACGCGCGTCGCGATATTATAACACTCCCTCGCGGCTGCGCGAGCGCGTTTCAAAGAGTTGTTACGACATAAAAAGCTGACCGCGTAACGCGCCACGGGCCCAATTATGCCCACGCTGCCTCTGCTGCTCGCGTTATGAAGCTCTTCATTATTGAAAAAGAACACTCCTCGCGACAATGCTGCTGGACAGTTCATAAATTCCGCAGATTCCCTCGGCCCTCCCCGCTTAATGCACCGCGGCGTTATCGGCGCCGCTCCGACGACCAATTACGACCTCGCCTCGAGAAAATTACGCCTGGACAAATTGAGATTTCAATTTGCGGGAGACGAGGCTTCGAGGGATCGCGAGATTTATCGAGGGTACTCGCGTGATTTATGGAAATTGAACCGAAACCGATCGAATCCGTCGGGGAATGAAGATTGTCGGATGCCACGAATTGACGGAGCGTGCTTTCTGCGACGAGGCTTCGTGGATTTCAGGGATTCTGGCAATGAGCTTATTTACATACGTTTTATGCTGCATTGGAAGAAATAATGAGCCTATCAGGGGCGATTTTCCTGGAAGCAGAGGAAAATTGCATCTGTCGTTTCTTGGCGAAGGCGAGGATCGCGCGTAAATCGCGTAGATGGCGACCCACATACGGTATGAAAGAATGTTTGGCTTTACGCTTCGGCTAGGCTAACAATAGATCCTCTCGATGGCGCGTTTACACGCTAGAAGCTCGCGTATACGCAAGTGCACGGCTCTTCGAGTTAATCCACTTTGCTGTTGATGGAAGAAGGTTTATTTCACATTGTCTGGCACACGAAATTTTCAAAACTACGATAGAAAAAAAATTGTTTAATACCCAAACATCCACATAAGGAAAGAAGTGATCAAGAATAAATCCCAAAGATTTTCACTCCCACATAAAATTCAACTTGCCAGGATCAACTAAGTTGGCAGCACGGTAATACTTGACATGGTAGTAAATTAATTAAGAATGAAGCCATCTGACGTGACATTACGACGTATCCAATAAATCATTTCATACACGAGACACGATAGAAATGTGATTTTATCTTTGCACGCGACGCACGATCGGTAGTCATTGGTTTATTTGTTCTGGCAGGCGATTTGCGAGTCGTGGCTGGCCGAAATACGGCTGGCCAAACGACGACGAAACACCGACGACAACGAGAGGAGGAAGATCAGCCGGCTTCCAGACTCTTCGCAGACTGGCTGCCAGCGACGCTGCCACTCTCGAGACCTGAATTCCTTTCGACGCTCGCTTTCGTGGTGCATGATTGCTGTGTACCGATCATCGGTGCGCTATGCTGCTGTCTGTCGCACATGTAATTTGCCTGTTAATTGCTTAGCTATGGAGCATAAATCAATTTCAATCGATCGACTTCTGAGAAGTACCTTTTTTCTGACTCTCAGCTCTAGATGGTCTTTCGAGTCACTTCCACCTTAACGCAAGGAGAATTTGTAGATAAGCAGAATTTCCTTTTGCATCTTAAGTGAATTAACAGCAAGCCTACATGGTCAGGAGAAAAAGACGACAGATGTTAATTGCCACTGGCGCAGGACTATTAGAAATCATTAGAACGTCGAATTTGTTACACGCTTCGAGAGGCAAATAAGAAATTAATACCTGCTTGACGTGTCTGTGTGCACACGTCGTTAAGCCTGACGCCAGGCGTCGCAATTGCATCACAGGCGTCCAATTAAACTGAGGTCTATTTAAACGCCTGTCAAACCGATTAGGAAAGGGGATGGAGAATCCCGGTAACGTGTAATTTCAAGCTATGCGCGCGACTTCCAAATGAGCCAGTCGCCTAGAATGAGTTATAACTCGTTCAATCGCGCTCGTTAAGGAAACCAGGAAAAAGGAGAAGCGGAATCTACTTTGGAGGAATTCATGGCTGCGAATTTGCATCTTCGAGTCGCTCCTAAACGACTCGACTTCAATACTCTTGAACCTGAGCTTGAACGATCTAGAGTAGTCCTCAAGAACTCTGAACAGCATTCACGGCATCCGCTAATTCCCCAGAAACCTGTTACACGTCGTCATCACCAAAACCCTCGAATCCCATCTGAAAGGACCACAACCACGCCCAGCCTCTCCTACCACTGTCTCCTCTTCTTCGTCCAAGGAACGCTTCTTCCCCAGCGACCGAAAATCGTCGAGAGCGGCTGGTCGTTTCGCAGTTGCGAGCGGTGCGCTCCTTTGCATCTCGCGGCGCGATCTCTTCATCGCATCAGCCGCGTGGTCGTCGCCGTTCTCGCGTTTCCTGCGCCAGCAGCGACGCGTATAGCTAAGACCCGCTGCGCACGGAGCGGGTGATCGAATCGGGACGATAGCATTGCGAGAGAGTACACCAGGCCAAGAGTGGGAGTATTTTTCCTCCCTGTGTCCCTTTATCCGCTGGTACAGATTCCACCGCGAGTCCCGGCATAACCGCGATAAATTACGAGGGTGGAAGGCCGAAAGGGACCGCTGAACGAGCTGGAGGGCGAGGGAGGGGTGGACGTCGAGGGCGATGGCGGGGGAGGAAGCGAGAGGGAGAACGAAGGGAGGCAGGGGGGGGATCGAGAAGGTGGAACGACGGGTGCAGCTCGCTTTGCACACAATTTCCACGTGGTCGTCGCCGCCGCGGCGGTATCTTTGCGCGAAAATAAAGTGTCGTTGCCGGCTCGCGCGCTCGCGCGCTCGCGTTCGCGCATGCGCGACGCGTAGTCCGCGAAACGGGAAAGAGAGGCTGAAAACGGGTGGACGCGAGAGAGGGGGACGAGAGGGGGGAGGGAAAAAGGGAAGGAATGGTAGCGAGGCCCTTATTAACATTTCTCCGGGATTCGAGGCGAGATTAAATTGACAGGAAGGATTTGCGAGTCGTTTGTTACCGGCTACCCCTTGTCTCCGCTATCCTACCCTCTCGCTCGCTCCTTCCTCGTCCTTCTTTTCCCTCGCAGACTCGTTCTCGGCCCGAGTCCACGTCGGATTTGTTTGCGCGCCGCTACAAAAGCCGATTTTCTCTTTCTCCCTTTTGCGATCCCCACCCCTTCCACGGGGACCCTGATCGGATCGCGGACGTTCCCTTCGATCTCTCTTTTCCCCGCGATCTCGACCGATTCCGTTTCCGTCTCGCGGATCTTCCTAATTATCGCCGTTGGCCTTGGTTCTTGGCTCTCTCTGCAGAGCAAGAGTCTTCGCTTAATTGCGTGGTGACGAAAGTGAGTGTCGATTCTAGAGCTTCTGCTTTCCATGGCTCGTAAGCGTGAATTAAGCTTCCTGATTCTATCTTTGAGTAGCCCTCAGGTTTCGTCGAAACGAGTTTCAAATTGAAATGATGCGCAGGAGCTTCGTAATGCAAAGATTACGAAGCATCCTCGCTGACGAGTTCATCAGCAACCCTAATGCCACATTCCTCTCATTCTTCGTCTTCCTCTCTGTCTTGCCATTTTATCTTCCTGATCTCTTACATCCGTCAAAAGTCCTCCTTTTTCAGCCCGATTATCGCTACAAAGTGCTACAACACAGGCGGCTACTTCAGTTACATCGTTAGCTCGATGGAAAACGAGACGGGGAGAGGTTGCAAATGCGAGCAGCCGCTAAATCGTAATTAAAAGGATCAACACCGATCATCCAGTCGATCTTTAATCTCGCTCTTTTTCTTCTTTCTCGTCTCTATCGCGAGAAACGCGGCTGCTTGCGCAACGCTGACGGTCGAACACGAATCTGTACTTACCCGCATGCCGACGCTCGCGCGTACAAACGCGCTCGAACATCCTCCGAGATATCGTGAATCGCGTATGCGTATTGTCTCGCGATTGATCGCGCCAAGGACCGTCTAATTCACGCTTTGCTGCGTATTTACCTGTGGTGACTCGAAGGACTAGTAAAATGGAAATTACGAGGCTTTGTGCCAGCGTAGGAAATTCTTGAAAACTGCGTGTATTAGTTGACTAGTGAAAGGGCCTTCCTTCTTTTAGTTTTTCTTTTTTTTAATGCAATCGAATGATCTTTGAAATATTTAAATCCCTCTTGCATCGCTGCGTTGAAGAATGTTAAGAAGTGGGAGCAATGAAAAACTGTTATCCATCTGTCCATTGTATCATCAGGCTCCTTATTGCGATCGACTTCCCCTGCGTGCCCTTAATCACTGGCTTCTCATTAGTAAGCGTCAAAGGCACCGACCACGTGGCGAAAGTTGAGTAATTCTTTTCACGGGTCCCTTTTGAACTGCTGATTCTGACTCGTTCGCGCGGTAGGGTCCAGGAGCGAACTGGGCCACGCTGAAAGGCCGATTTTTTCGAATTTAATGGAGCGAACGAGACGCCAGGGATTCCGGGACGGAGAAAAAGAAAAACGTTCGTCGATACGGCCTCGCGCTTTTTACTGCTCGAGGCTCGCGGGATAGCTATGCTAAGGCTGGAGAAGAGAGGCGAAGAATTCTTAAGGGAAATCTTCGAAAGAGATTTTCTAAAAGCATGTAGTGTACTTGGTGACTCAGAGAACCACACAGCATCTCCATGAAACGAGAAATATGAAGACACTGAATAATTTTCCAAAAACATTACCATTACCTGGAATTAATTTTCTCTACAAACTGAACCTCCCCCCTTCAACAAAATAGACAATTCGCGCGTGGAAACTCTGCGAAGTGTGACACAGACAAACACTCTCAGAGCAGTAGATGCACAAACAACGTTGAATTACGAGAAGCAATATCTCGACTCGCGTACGAGTGAGAACATCGCGCGAGAATATCAAAGCGCGCATGGTACAATGGTTGCGATAATTCGGTGGCTCGTCTAAATCAACACCGAATTCTGGGTTGAGTGTCGCCCTGTCTGAAAACTGCACCGATCAAGTCCAAAAAGTCTCCTCCACACCCTCCTCCACCACCTGGCCCCGATGGATTACGCGGTCCACTGCGCTCGAACAAGTATTCCGAGAACTATTCTAAGTCCGTCCGCGTTTGCCGTCTTATTAATGCCCCTGCTCCTCCTTCCGCGGTCTCGACGACTTCTGCGCCGAGCAGCGGCCAACAGCTGCGACCTGGAGGCTGCCCTGGGATAGAGAACCCCGGAAATTTGCTCTTGCGCTTGGCTAATTTGAAGCAAACTCTTGAGACATTGTTTCGTGACTCATCTTGAAGCAGTAACTGATGATCCTAGGAGAGGATATTTAGGATTGTAACTACAGGGGTCCCAAGGCATGCTCTTTGGTTCCTTTTTTGACCTCTTTGCTGTGTTAGACAGTGGACTAGAAGGTTGTTCGCTGTTTAGAGGATTGAACTGAACAGTAAAGTGGAATATTAATTATGCGTCCTTAATGTGAAAATACTCACATCCTGTTTCTGAAAATTCCCCCATTAAGAACATGTTGCAACCAAGGGGAACAAGCGTGCACAAATTCCAAGAACCCGTGCAGAAGTTTAGCGACTGGTCCAGTAATTACAGCCAGTCGGTGCTCATTTATTCGATGCAAATGAAGTGGCAGCGTAACTCAAAGCTCCCGGCACTGTCCGCACTTCCGAAACGCATTAGCGCGCGATTTACCATCCATTTAACGGGCTTTTCTCGGAGTGGACGTTGGATTTCTTCATCCATAGAGAGAATTCCAGTGGAGCGTCGCGATCGATATCTCGATGACGATTAAATAAAGCCTCCAAGTCGACATTCCGAGAGTTACGCCGATCGTTAGGCGCGGGTATGCGGAATATGACGTTTCATTTCATACTCGATCCCATTAAGATCGGATAAGTCAATCCCAGACGCGCTTGGAATACTATTTCCTGTGATGGAAGGAGAAACGCTTCGATCCTTTTCCAATAATGGATGAAAACTTCGCATGATATAAAAATAGGATAATCTCTGCTTCTTGCACAATCATTAGCAGATAATTATGGAGAAATACTTGTTCAAGCGATTAAAATAAACTGCTGAATCAATTTCCCGCCCTCCACAAGCTTCTCCGATACTTTCTCCTGGCACGTTAAGAAACATCGCTGGAATCTTCAGCAAATTTGCTTTTCTGGAAGACAAGGATTAAAAATTCCCTGAAGGCCGACAGAGAAATTATTCAGGAGACCCGCGGCGCTCCGCGTTAATTGCTCGTTAATTACCCCTTTATCGTGCATCGACGAGAGCTCGCGTGTACCTCAGTCACTTCGTTATTCGGCAATTATCTTGATAAGTGTCTCGCGATCACTCGGCAAGACGTTCGCGACAGCTGGTCAACGTAAATCTAATTGATCACCCTGGATACCTCGGATTTTTTTACGCGGACCAGCGACGAGAAAGAAGAAGGAGGAGAAAGAAGAAGGAACGTGTTCATTCCGCTCGTCGGCGGACGTTAACGAAGAGGTTATTTACCGTGGGTCGCCCAGTCGCGGCATTAATTCTTCGCTATCGCGATAACTCGCCGAAACGCGCGGCTGGCATTGGAGCAATTGGCCAGCTGCCAATCGACTCGGCTACCCGCGATACGCTGTCGAACTCCTCGAACCTGCCTATCTCGCTCTCCAATCCGAGAACACGCAGTCGACCCTCGTCGAAGCTTTTGTCCTCGTTTCTCGGAGGGATCGAGGGAAATCGCCAACAGAGTGGTCAGCGATGCTGCCTTCGTCAACATTAGAGGATTACGATTCAAAGAGGATTCTCGAGAGTAGAGGAAGTCAGGATAAAGTTGCACGTAGACGCAACAACGTTATATTTCCTCGAGAGTGTTTCTCAACGAAGACCTCGAGGTCATAGAAATTCCTTTACATGAAACTTCATATTTTTACGCACGCTACACAGCCGACATTAAGATGAACGAGCTATGAGTAATATGATCCCTGGGCAACTCTGATTACAAAAATTTCCTGTCATCTGAGATATTCCTGGCACATTATATTCAATCTTCATAAAAATCAGCTGTTCCATTAATAGTGCATGTGTCTACAGCCAGGTGGTCCAAGAATTTCTAAGCACTGTTCATAACTAAAACCTGTATATCTGATTTAACACTTCCTTCTCGACCACTCAAAGCTATCGAATATCGAAGTCGGGCATTACAAACGGTTATTCCTGAACTCAGAAGCGCGCTGCGACACAGAGTGCATATTCGTGGGGGACAAGGTGCACGCGGGCGCGGGCGGTAAGCAATTTAAATTAATGCCGCTCTTAATGCGCCTTACGTGTCTTATGCGTTTTCCCCGCTTTTGCCGTATTTACAGCTGGATGTTTCGATGGCTCGGCCGATTGTCGGCGATCTATTATGAAAAATTGAACTGTCCTCCGGGTCCCACGAGGATCGTATTAATAATAAGAGAAGAAAAGAAGAGAAGGGAGAGGAGAAGGGAGAGGAGAAGGGAGAAGAGAAGGAGAGAAAGAGGGAAATGGAAGAGGTCGACACGCGCGCGTATAGCGGAACTTAATTACAGTACCAGGGAAGTTACCTTCGCGACTGGTGGAAGATTTATCGCGGCACTCTCGAAATAATATTGGAAAAAATCCGGCAGAACTCCGCACTTTCACCCGACGCGATGCTATCTCTGTTGTTAACTTCCTTATAGGAGCACCGTCCTTGCGTACGACGCGCGATAAACTGGCAATGTCAATTACGCGCCTCTCTTTCGACTCTGCCACGCCGACCGCAACATCCTCTACACAGGAAGCGCCGAAACCGCTGCGTTGAATATACGGACAATTTTAACGATTTGGAAATTCTCCACGTTTAACGATAATATGCAATTTCATGCTCGATTCAAGGCGATTCTTTAAATTAACGCTTGGAGAGCGCAGCTTCCGTGGCGTATGATCTGAAAGAATGCTGTGATTTGGTTGAATGGGGTATTCAATGCACCGAAAGAATTTCAGAAGGAGATAGTGGAATAAGTGCCAAATTCTCACGGAATTCCTGTGCCTGGATTTGGGTCAAGGCTCCATGACTGCACCTACTGTCGAAGGAAGTCACCGCGGGCTTTTCGTTAGTCACACTTCGGCTCAAGGAAACTGACCTATTCATCTTTCACGCAGCGGCGAGTACAGCCTGCTTGTCCTCGATTTGCATCGCGGCTGCGAAAGAGGAGAGGTGGTCGCGCGAATCAGCCGAGGACAATAAATTCCCATTAAACAGCGCAAGCAATATGCAGGATGCACACATTTTTTCCCGATTACATTACATTCGAGGAAATTGCAGTCCCTAGGCAGACTGCACGCTGAAGGAAGCATGCTACTGTATGGATCGGCTATTTGCTCGAAATACGAGCGATCGAAATCAAAACCGTGTACCGTTCCTCGGGGCGGTTCAAGTACCCGCTTTAACTTTCATCCCAGGTCTCGGCGGGCTCTTATCTGAGCGCACCTACGTGTACACCCATCCGCCTATCTGTTTATCTGCCGACTGTGGAAGAATCATCGGCATGCGTTTCTACAGCGGTTAGGATGCGTGCAAACACAATGTAACGTCGCGATAGCGCTCGTGTTACGCGGTCCTAGTGTCTCGTGTTCCTTAACGCGCGTTCAGACTGCGCATGTTAAGCGAGTTTGCGGTCGTGATATAATTCGCTGTGGGTATCGGCCTCTCAAACGGAGGTACTTTTTTCCTCGACCCTTTTAAAGCAAAGGTAGCTGCTCTCAGTGGGTCGAAAAAACGGAAGATCGTGTGGTTGATAAATTGGACCGAGGTCGATTTTGAATAGAGAAAAGGAGGATTAATTGATGAGTAATTGCCGCGTCGAAGTCGAAGCAGGGGAAACACGGTCCCCATAGAGCACGTGCGCATGCGCTATTGCTACAGGGGGCTACCGCTCGAGCGCATGCGCCCACGCCTACGGTCGGGCGCGCACACAGCGCTGGCTGGAATAAATGCGTGTTTATCGCGGCGGTGGCGGTGGCGGCACTGCTTTTGAAGCCGACAGCAGCTCGTGCTCGCTTCTACTTCTCTTCCTCCCTTTCTCTCTCTCCCCCGTGGCTGTTCTCTCGGCTGGTTCCCGCTTCGTGGCCGTCGCAAGAGGCTCCCTCGCGCAGATGGGCCCGTCCGATTTACATAAGGCCGCGGTCTCTCCTTCTCTCTTCGCCTGTCCACTCACACTGCCATTCGGTGGCCTCTTCTTATTAAGCGAACGCGACCGCGCGCGAGAGAGCCTCTCACGCACACGCGTTCCCTTTATTAAGGGCGCAGCGCACGAGCGCGCACCACGGGGACACAGAAGCGCCGCGCATGCCTTGTTGCGCTAACAATACGACCGCCCACGTACGAGATATCTCGTTTTATTATTATCCCTCTGTCCGCTCTCTGCCCTTTCCCTCCTCCCCTCCGCCCCTCCACCGCGACGCTGCTCCTTCCCTTCCTCGTCCTTTCCCGCTGTTCCTTGATCTTGGCTTCTGCTCCTCCTCCTTTTTCTTCCTCTCTCCAGCGCTATTACTTTTCCTCCTCCTCGCTGTCCTTTTGCTCCGCGACTGCTAGAGTATCTTGATGCCATACCGTTTGCATCTCGAGACACAGCGCGCAGGATTTCTCCAGGATACTTCTCTCCTCCTTTCGCTCGACAAAGCCTCGACTATACAATACCGATTATACAATACCGATTACGACCGCACTATTTTCACCGCCCCGTTTTTCCACCTGGCTAAGAGACGCTCGGTTACAAGCTCTGTCGACCGTTTTCGCAACGAAGAAAAAGCGAATGGGAAAGTGGACGGGGTAACAAAGGCAGGGAGAAAGGGAAAGGGGACCCAGCCTGAATCCTTTTTCGCCTACGCCGGTGGGTCCTACCGGGGCCCAATATATAACGCGCACGCGCTTGTGCTCAAAATGGCCACGAGTTACGAGGAAGGGACCACCTGCGTCAAATCGCATTATACGAGAAACGATACATAATCGCGCGGGCAAACTGCCGTTCCCGTGTACATACCTCGCCTCATAAAGTCGTAGCTACGACGCGGTTCGAGGGAATCTTTTTGTCTGTTCGTCCATTGTTCCGCCACGTCGTCGAATCGTCCTCTATTTGCTGCTACAGGGTGTCGTTAATATCGTATATACCCTTTATATGGATGCCGAAGGTGTATGGCTACGATACTCCCTGCGACGCTTCCTGTTCCCTTATTCTTTCTGTACCTTTCCCTAAATAATTTTGAGATCAGATGGGAAATATAACAGAGAACGTTACTTCATTGTTTTTTCTAAGCTCCCACTTTCCTCGCAACAATTAAAACCCCACCATAAAGAGTCCCTTAAAGTTACGAAAGCGATCCAGCCGCGTGCCAGGGAAAAGAAATGGAATCGGCCAGCAGGGAGGACAGGGATTATAAATCGAAGGTCAGCGCGCTTGGGACCTCTCTCGCGATTCGCTGCCGCGTCGTCGATTCTTCCTGCGGATTCTTGAGGTAGCGCTGTAATTTTTCACGCCCGTTCGCCCCCGAAACGCGAGGGACTTTAGCGTGGAAGGAAGAAGGAGGAACGAAAAGAAACGAGCTCGCGCTTTTAAAGACGCATGACTCACCTCGATCTCTCGCGACTAGGATATATCTGGTACACGGGGATAAAATAAGATGCGTGGAGGGGGGATATGAACAACGGAGAAGAAAGAAAGTAAGAAAAATATCGTCTGGGTTTCGCTGGTTTGTCAGGTCCAGGCTGCTCCGTGGAGACCCAGAGACTCGAGGCTGTCAGAGCGTGAAAGTTCGGAACAAAGATAAATTTGTCCCAGTGTTTCTTGGGTTACATCAACCTTCGTCCTCCTCTGTTTTCCACCTTCCCTGTCACGCGAGACGCGTTGTCTAGAAGCCTCTTGGCACGAGGAACAACTTGATTCAGTAGATTGAGTAGAACACTTGGTTCGAATGTACCTGAGCACAGCAGGGTTCTTGTAGAAATGTAAGAATTTATGGATATGCAGCATTCTTCTTCGGTGTCCCCTCTCTCTAGGTTTAGCTCTACAGACATGAGCTCCTTTGGAAACGGAAGTCAATCGAGACTCTCGGGAGATTCAGTTGACCATACTTCAGCACATATTCCTTGCAGAATTTTTATCTAGTCCCACATCTAACAAGACTGCCCCTAGCAGTGTCTGTCTGACCATAAAGGAACGTTCTCCTTGCTAGGCTGGTAGGAAATCACAATCGTATTGATTACAAATACAAATCGTCCAGCGATTTCTAATATGGACAGTCATTTGTGTAGTTATCCTTTTCGCCTGGTTGAATAAGATCCAGCTAGGACCTCGATGGAGGGGGCGGGGGATAAAGCAGGCCAAAGAAAAGGAAGGTTTCGCGAAGTGGCCACAAAGGCATCGCGAGCATTGTCAGTGACAAAACAGAAAGCTGGTATACTGACGCCACTATCATAACGTACGAGCAACATATCGCATGACAAGAGTGGCCCCGGGGAACACAGGGCCCCGCTGCTGACCCCGCTGACCCCCGCTGTTTTTGTGCCGGTGCCTGTCGAGTCGGACCTTTGGGTCCTGGTCCCAAACTGCGAAACATGCCGACACGGTACCGGTAACCCCCGAGGGCCTCTCACGAAACTCACGGTGCCGCGGTACGTCCTGAACTTCGGACGTGAAACACGATATTCACCGTTCTGGGCCACCAACTACCATTTCGCCTCTGTGCCCCCTCTGCGCTTCTTTCCTCGACCGCCTCGCTGGTCCACGTATCGACGTCTGTTCAGAGAACAGCGCTCAGAGTGTTCAGAGAGGCGTTTACGGCGTGTCCCACTCATATATGTATAACACTATATGGGGCATTGGGTATACTTTCAATGAGGGGCCCATGAAGTCAGCACCGAAGTACAGATGTGTATCTCTCTGTCTTTTTTCGCCACCTCTCTGACGCATGCACGTAACACTTCAGGGTATGTAAAAAAGATAGATCTATACACTTCCTCATGTAAATTATGTTCAAGCAGACATAAAAGAGATGGAGCTATATACTTCCCATGCATCTTCATCCTTTCATCCTGGCTTCAGCCCGCAGTTCCGATGTCCCCTATAGTCTTATACGTATATGGTCCCATTTTCCTCTGAGATCGGTCATCTACCGACAGGTGCATCGGTCAGAAGAAAAGCCGGGGAAAAGTCGGTCGAATGATTCACAGAGCTGCGAGAGGGATTCCGAATTAGGAGGATCTACGCGCGAAGTTGGTTTACGAGGTCGTCGCGTCGGCAGAGGGCAATAAGTAACGGCAATTACAAGGCAACGACGCCGATCGCGGCGGCGGTCGTGTCGAACGCGCATGCTCGGTGGCGCGGACGCATGCGCGTTCGGCGGCTCGATCGCAACGGCGGCGGCGCGTTCGGTATTCAAATTAACCGATCGATCGGCCGTGTTCACCTCGCACATTATGCAAATGCCGTGAAAACACGTAAAAGTTTTCTGCAAAACCAATTACGCCGACGCGACATCGGCACCGTGCCTGGGCCCAAGTTAATTGCAAATTTTTGCGCCGTCCAGTCATTACGCTGCCCCCCTTTATGCGTCGTCTCCATCCCCCTCGCCGCGTCTCTGGCCAGCAGCCGATCCGAGAGCGGAGAAGAGTGGAGGAAGAAAGATGAAAGAATGCTCTTTTGCAATTCCGGTCGAGCGAAGTGTCGGGCACGAGCCATCATTCTTAAAGCACGAAATCGATCCGCCGACGTAAATTGTTAGCCTTTAAAGATGCCCAGGCGCGGAGTTACGAGGCGTCCGCGAGTTAAAGGACATTTTGTCCAATGATGTTTCATTAGTAGGGTAAAAACCGTCGTCGTTCGTGGTTTACGAGCTGACGAGCCCCCGATTCGTAGCTCGTTTCTTCTTAAACGCCTGCGCTCGCTCGTCCACGCCCGAAATTGCCGGAATGATTGTTTACGACGTGCGACAGTTCCTGGATAATTGTACACGATCTTCATTTATCTCAATTAGACAGGGGGATACCTGCTGCCTTACGAAGAAAGAGGCATCCTCGCGTTCTTCTCTCGATCACTTCTACGAATCCTCTCTGTCAACCATGCTCTGACGATTTTTATTTTAGTCACAATGACTAACAAGTTGTAGCAGATTCTATTTTCCTCTCGAATCGATTTTTGTTTAGCATCGAGAATTCCCTCGGATGGTTCACCTAAGCTTCCTCCACGTTAAGTGTCTCCCGATCACGTGCAGACAATTAGTAGCGGCAGTGTCAGCGGCTCAGGACCGCTGCGCCAGCCTGGAAGGACACGGCTGCATGGCCGTCTCGCTTTTGAAGTTCGTTCGTCGGCGTCGCGGTCGTTTGTCACTCTGGTTCGCCTATTTAAACGTCAGGATCGGCGACAAGTGTCGACAGAACTGCTTCACCTAAGTCAGCCTTGATACATTTCGCCCACGCGGCATCGGTGAGCGGCTTTTCCATCTTCCGCGTCCCGTACACCTACACGCGGGCCTCACCTCTTCAAGGCCGACCCGAGCCCCATCGCCGTGCACGCGTGGACACGCTGACGAACCGTAAACCTTTCCTCGGCTAAACAACATCCTCCTCCGCTCGTCCCCGTTTCGACTCGCGATCAACAAGCCGCTAGAGCCTTCCACTGACCGAAACAGAAACGGTACTTCGCTTCTTTCTCGGAGGACAGCGGTCTCGTCGAATCCAGAATTCTCCGCGCGAACTTTCCGGTTTTCGGGAAGCACTCCCACGCCGGGAACCGGCTCCTCTTCCCTCACCCCTCAGCTTCCCTTCATCTTGGAGCCTCTTGGAGTCCGTTTGAGTCTCTTTGAGTCTCTTGGCGTTTCGTTGATGCTTGTAATTGGATACTTGGACAACACTACTAGAGATTTCCAAGTTACAATTGTGATGATCACTCGAATATACTTTCTGATGGAATAATTCTGACTATTTTCAATTTCTTTTTTTTTACGAGGAGGTCAGTGAAATTCGCAAAGTAATCAAGCCTGCTGTTCACCTCCCACATGCTCAAGACAATCTTCTCGATCTCCCTCAGTGTCTCCACGACCATTTTCCAATTTCATCACAGCTCCCTCCCCGCGACGAGATTATCATTTCGTGCATTGAATGAATACAGTCGACGTTGCGAAAGAAAACGCAGGCTCCCGAAAGCCGACCATCGGTCGCTTTCTCATTGCGAACAAATTTCACCGTGTGGCGACAGATAAAGCCGAAGCGTGGCGTCATAAACAAGCGATTATCTTAATTAACTGAGAATTGTCTTAGCCCACGCAGCGCTGCCAAGCTGGCTGCCGGCCCACGTGCAGGAGGCCTGACGTCCCCGAAGCAGCGGATCGCGGTCGGGAAAATTTCGAGGGGACTTTTTTCTTCGGGGCGCCCCTCCTCGCCTGGCTCGTTATTATCTCGGCCGCGGACACGCGATTGCGGCGCGGAGCAATGCAATCTGCGCCGGTGTCGCGCACACCTATCACTGCTGGCACCGGAATTGTAATTGCGCTGACGAGAGTGAAAGGTGGAACGACGGGGTTTTGTTGTCCCGTGTTAGTCGAAAAGCTGGCCACGCTGGTCGAGTAGGACTGAAAATCTAGTGAAACAGAAGCATAGAAACGTAGAGAATTTGAGGTGCGTAAGTTCTTCTTAGGAGAACGTGTGTAGAGTTTACAAAACTTTCTTATAAATGACTTAGAATTATCTAATCGTTTCTAGGAGATCTATAGAGTCACTGACAGAGATCATTGAAGAGGCGTTATCGACGGGATCACTTTACCAAAGATCCACTCTCGAATCCTCTTCAGCGAAACGATCGCCTCGTTGCGACACGCGATCAGGCTATTACGGCTGAGCTACATCGCGTAGGAAGTTGTTTGTCTCGTTGAGAAAAGTTTCCCCGAACTCCTCTCGAAAACGGCGCCAAGCAGTTTTAATAAAACCGACAACGATCGCGAAATGACCATACCTCGACGACGTTTCGGGCACGTACCAGCGATTATAGTCGTTCGACATAATTAACGCGACTTTCGCGTACGAGGATTCTCTCTTCTCTGACAGTATGAATCGAGCCGAATCCTGCACCGTGAAATTAAACGATTGGAATTAATGATAATTCATGATCGGTTTAAGCTGCAGACTAAAGGCTGATATTATGGATAATATACGCATATTGAGAGGATAGTTCTCGGTTTCCAGGTGTTGCTGATGAGGACTTCTGTAGCTCGATAATAAAACCAGGGGACCGTATTAAGTTTACTTATTTCTTCTCTATCTAACTCTCGAATAATCTACCACTCCGAGCCGATGTACAGGCCTCTCCAAATACCCTTCATGCTACCAGCGTTTTTTTCCAAAGAAGAGCACCGTTTCTCATCACCATTAAACGTCGATTACCATTTGTTATTTTATCATTCGTACCTGAGCATACCTCGACAGAGCAAAAGCAAGCATTCCCGAGACGAAATGGCAGCATTAACGAACGAAAATTGCTCGATCGTGGTCGAAAGGCTACCTGGCATGCAGGGCGTATAACCGGGTGGTCGTTGGTGCCGACTCGCTGCCTCTAATTAGGCAATTAGCAATTTGTATCTCGCCTCAATCAAGGCCCCTCCGTTGCGCAATGATCCGTGCGTTCTCGAGATTGCGCTCGAGGGAAATCGAGGATCTCCCATCGGCCCCGTGGTCCTCGATCGCGGAACTCGTGAAAGTGGCGACGAGCGACGAGAAGGGAGGAAGAAAATCGTCGGGAGATCGGTTCGTTGGCACGCTGCGAGCGACGGACCCGTTCGCAGGGAGCAATTACCAGCGCGATTACATACGAGAGACAGAGGGACGGTAATTACTTTCGGTGGCTTTTTGTCGCGACGAGGCTCCCGCTGGCGTCGTCGATGCGTCGACGAGTTCGGCGCGGAAGACGCTCCATTAAAGTCCCCCTGGAGCAACGAGAAAAATCCGCGCGTGTGTCCGCGTCCAGGCAAATTGGGCGTACTTTATGTCACGCGGCGTAATTTACGCGTCGTTCGCCGCCTTTTCGCCGCGAGGTAATGAAATGGTAATAACAACGTTCTGATTCGGGGACGAGCCTCGGGCCGCCATCATTACGCCACTAATGTGGGAAATTGTGGCCCCCAGGGAGAGGGAGGCCCGCCTGCTTCGACCACCCGATCATGCCCAACGCGTTCCTGGACCTGCCGCGGTTTCTGCTGGCCGAAGGGGATTGGGACGGTTGGGGGTCAGACAAAGTCGATGGGATACTAAATAGCAGGCAATCCAGAAACGAGTGTCGTCAGATTATCTGGAACCTGGGGAGGAATGGTATGCATTCCAGGATGCAAGCCACTGCAACTGATTTTATCTGGAGGATCTATAATTGTCGACTAAAGATTGAAACTCGAGGTGGTTAGCGGAATATCGACAGCTTTTGTTTTTTCCCGAGAACTCTGCCCATAATTGGAACACGATCTTTACTTCCGTGTGCTGTTCATCCAGAAAAAGAGAATTCATGATTATGGATCGACGAACGACACGCGTCTGGGGTCCTTGAGTCGCGCGGAGTTGTGGACTATTAAAGGAAGAACCGTATAAATAAGCAATTATTAAGCTTCTGGGTAATGTTAGTCGGCGAGATAACGTGGCTTCGGTAATTCATTAGCTTGTGCTTCGAAACAGGAACTTCTTAGATTAGAAAATGGTCTTGACTATCGAATATTCTATTACGAGTATTCAGTCTGTGATATTTTCTACTAACGAAATTTCAATATTTTTAGAAGAATACCACAGGCGTTCAAGAATCCAAGACAGAACGAGCAAAGCAGGAATGCTGATAGATAAGAACATAAAAGAGATCCTTGCAATGACTGCGCGACACCAGAAGGAGAGGAGGCTCGTTACTGGTCAGCCGATGGGAATGACAATATTTCCAGGTAGCCAGGCCAGCGGTCGTCAGGTGTTCGGAGTTACGATAACGTCTAATAACGACGACGTCGGTGGAAGGCTGTCTCAGAGCGGCGGGAGAGAGACAGGGAGAGGAAAAGGCGAGGAAGAGAAGGCCAGGCAGCGCGCGACTCGCTTGGATGTCGGGCCAGGTGGCCGACCGATTTGCCGCGACCACAATGACGCGTGGGCCGTGGAATTGTCCTGCGTCCGTCCGTTCGGCCTTTTTGCCTCCGCGTCCTATCGTCGCGATGACGAAACGAGCCGTGAGAGCGCTCAGACGATCGCCGACGCCTCGCTCACTCGCGGGAAATTGCCACGCTGGGTCTGCTCCGCGACCTCTTTCGCGTCTCTGCAAGCGGGAACGCTTTGTGATTTATCGCTGCTCACCTAGACCAGGTGTTGCGAGCCTCGAGTGCCAGAGGTTTCAGAAGAGATGGAGAGAAGGACTTTGCAGCAGAGAGATTTTGAAGATGAGACGGGGTGGATCTACCACTAGTGAAAATGAAGCCCTTAGTATTAGAATGCCTTCCCAGTTTGATAGCTATGAAGAACATGCTGCTAAAATACTGCCAAGAGAGATTCTCTTGCAGAGGCTACAAATGGGACCCTGAAATCGGAGCAAGAATGCCAAGCAGCTCCTCAAGCAGGGACCTCTATGAAGTCGACGATGTGACGATATTCTAGGTGGTATACAAGATTTATCGCGGCTCAGATGGAAGAGAAATAGGTGGCCATTGATACGGTCCTCGAACCGAAGCCTCGTTGAAATGAATTTCTAGCGAGATTAATAGCTTCATTTGCCACGTCAACCGGGGTCCAAGAACCAATCTAGCCTATGATAAATTCCTCGCCTTGATAGAATAGTAAGGAGGCATTCGTCGAGGGGAAAGACGACGCCTGAAAGGTAAAAGTGTTCAATTTCGTATCGAATTGGGCGTCTCTGAGCACAGTCGCGGAAGGAAGATCCTCTGTCCCGTTTAATTCGCCGCGCGTGGGCGTCGAACAAGAAACGATCCTAAGCGTCAGTTAGCGTTAGCCACTCGGTCACCGGAGTTCCTTGGCTCACAGATCCCTCGCTCTCGCCCCTTTCCCCTCTCCTGCGATCCCCCTCCTCTCTGCCCCTCGACGACCCGGTCGGACAGCCTTGAATACCAACGATCGTCACTTCCTTCCTCTCGTCAATGTTTTCCAACGCACTGGCTACTGAATTTCAATTCGCCGCCTCGTTCTGATGCACGAATTCCTGCTGGTTGTTCGAACGCGATCATAGTAATAAATGACTATCGAAGACTTTCGAATATACAGGCTGTTCGACGACAGGTGTCAGAAATTTTAAAGGGTGACTCTATAAGCCAAAATGAGAGGAAAACGAGGATAGATGAAATTGTGTTTCTGGCTACGTTTTGAAGTTATTAATTAGGTCAAGAAAATGCCTAAAATGCGAATAAAATATGTCTGTCTTTGGACTTATTCTACTGCCACCGTGCAAGTGATACATCCGACACAGGGAAATCAGTAGAATAAGTTCCTAGTCAGACACAGCGATTTCAGTAGAATAGGCTCCGAGCCAAGCTCAGTAATGTCAGTAGAATACGTCCCAAGTCAGACACACTTTACTCCCATATTAAGCATTTTCTTGAAAATCAATATCT
Source organism: Calliopsis andreniformis (assembly GCF_051401765.1). Taxonomy (NCBI): domain Eukaryota; kingdom Metazoa; phylum Arthropoda; class Insecta; order Hymenoptera; family Andrenidae; genus Calliopsis; species Calliopsis andreniformis. Next base: position 13,878,351 of record NC_135063.1, read on the forward strand.
CTGTAACTCCTCGAAAGTACTTTTATTACTCCCTCAAATATCTTTCACTTTACATACGCAGCTATTCAGTCATTTTAAGCTGACCCCAATTTCACCCTCGCATATTCCCTCTTATCAGGGTCTACAGTCTACATTATAGAAGCCTCGAAAATTCGCTTGGAGTAAATCGCGTGCAGCGGCGAATGGCAGCGCTGTCGAAAAGGATGGAAGGGGGCAGGAAAGTTGTCGGAGAGAAAATAGCCGGTCGCGATTGTCGGTGGATCGGCACGTGGCTCGTCGTCGGGCCATTATAAAACACCGTGTTACGTGCGTGGGTCGGGCACGTAAGCATCGCTAGCTGTGCGTCCCTTTTTTTTTCGCGCTCGGCTCGGTCGCGCGCGTGCTCACGAGAATGCACCGCAGCACGCTCGCACACGGCCGCGCCGTGCCGCGGATTTTTACGCCGGCGAAGCGCGCGAGCGTACATACGCGCCGCGATTTCAATGCGATACTTTCAGCCGCGGCTCCGATTCGACATATCTCGATCCGGTTCGCCCACGAGAACCCGGGGCCACGTCGATGTGTATGAATATGCAACGATAACGTGCGCGATTTATTTATAAGTATGACGCCGGAGATCGATCCCTCGAGGAGAGGCAGGCGTGAAAAATCGATATAATATTATCAAAACGCGACGTTACGAAACGATGGAAAGCGCCGAGCGATCGCGCCCCGCGCCCGATATCTCGAAATTGCGCGCGCTCCAGCCTTCCAGCGCTCCTGCCTCCACGCGGACACGTGCTGTCACTGCTCTACTGGGTGAACTTAACGTTAGCGTTTCGAACGACTTCATAGACTCCTGGGAGGAAATTTACAATTTATTAATTCATTTCATTGGGAATAAGTAAAAAGATAAACTGTATTACTTGAGTATGTACATATGTTCCTAATGACACGTGTCTGTATGCAAGACACAGGGTATACAAAAATCCTGGTCTATTACTAAATGAGATTTAATCTCTTCTTTCCTGTTTGAATCTAAACGACTGTCCGCCACGCAACTTTGAAGCGGCGAACAATAAAAAGCGCTCGTTGAAGCTGGTTCACCCTGTAGCGCAGCGCGTGGAACGCTGGCGTCGTGTGTCCCCCTGCGATTTTTCTTTCCCCGCCGAGATTTTTGCCACGGTTACACACTATCGTATGAATTGTGGACCAGTCCCAGCGATTGGTTATCTGGCAAGCAGGCGAGCTCGCTCGCTCGCGCCGTTACGTACCGTCCGAGCTGCGTTCCGAGTTAATTCGAGAGTACACGCGCGCGACACGCGATAAATTAGATAGAACGTAAACGAGATTGTCGGAACTATTCTCGATCCGCGAATTCGATCGCCGCGTAATTTATGCCCGACACGTGTGGGATTATGAGCGAAGTCTCTCTCGGCGCTGCGCGAGAGCTTATCGCCCTGCCAGCATGTTGCTATTTCTGGCGATCTTTACAGAGAGGATCGATGATCCTTGCAACAGAAAAATCGATGCATTTTTTAGTCGATTCTGTTCGATACAGAAGAAACTCTGCTATATTTGAAACGAGTCGCGATAAGTTAAGAGAGATGCTCTTTGGAAGTTATCGGACTCGTTAAAATTTAATGTGCTTCTGGGTTAAAAGAAAAATGCGCAAAGCACTTTACGAGGGGAATTATAAATCATCGAATGCGTAGAAATGTTTGAGAAAAGAGTGAATGTCGAGGAAGCCCTATGTCTATGCTTATCACTTGCGTCGTGGAGACTTTAACGAGTGGATAAGAGCGACGCGAGTACAGAAACGCTCTTTCCCTGCTCCGTCGAGCTATTTTCGCAAAAATGTCGCACTCCTCTTAATGCTGTCCTAAATTATGCCACAATTTCGACATTCCACAGCCCGTGCCACGTTCCAGCGCCCCATCCCGCTAAAAAACAAAATTCCACCGACTCTCGCGAGCACCAAGCGTCTCTCGTGCTCCGAAAATTCCCGACGCCCCTGCAAGTCGAGACAAACACGAATCGTGGTCGTCGGTATTCTAAAATTACCTTAAACGTCGGGTAGAATCGTTGGAGGCTTGAAACACGGTACTGCACGGTCGTTCTTCGCGTAGCACACGCGTCCGCGAACCAGTCGTCGCTTAATAACCAGGTAACGTCGTTAGGGAGGTAATTATCGGCCGCGAGTACAAGAGGCGCAACGACTCCCCGAAAATACGCTCATTACGACGGCGAGCAGGGAGCTCAGCCGTTTCGTAATGGAAAATTATGTCGGAATTATGCGACGCGGTCCATGAAGGCCTCGTTTCCAGAGGAGAGCCGATAACCTCGGCCGAACGCTTAATGAGACATCTTCATTAATGAAACGTCCCACGCGACCGGCCCGTTTTCCATTATAAAACTCGACAACTACAGCCGAGCCTGTTTTTGCCGACTCGGGTTGCCTGTCTGCCCGCTCTCCACGAGGAAACTCGACATTTTCACTGGCTCGTGGCGGGAGGGAAACGAATTTCGTAATGGCCGACTAATTGGTCGGGCTCCGATTAAAAGAACCAGGTATCTCGGCTCTCCTAACGAAACACTCAGCCTGCTTGCCTCCAAAACCTTCCACTCTCTCCTACCGAGTCACTCAGCGTGCTTCGAGGTTGTACCCTAAAACACCTGGACATTTTCTTTGACAAGTGTACTCCTTGGCGGGAATATTCGAACGTGTAAAGGGTCTGCATACTGTGCCCATGTACTTCCAGTCAGTCTAACTGCTTCAAAGGGCTCGAACGCGTCGCAAAGTGGGTTAACTCTGCTGGAAGTTGCCACGCTGCGTTCAGGGCCGTCTCGCGGACGTCCTCCGCGGGCGTGCGCGCAGGAACAAGGTCGTAAAAGCCGGTATCGGTCGCTTTTACGGCTAAGAAAGCCGAAAGTTACGATCCTGCTTTTCATTTAATTAATTTCACTGGCAGGCGCGTTGTTGGTCTAATAGCGAGGCGAGTCGCGTAGAAAAACGCTCCTTTTCGTGTCGTCGCGACTGTAATTGGACGCCAATGAGATTTTTCGAGGCGGGTCTCGCCACATAATCGAATCAGGTAAGGACATACCGAGGGGACCGCGAACAGGGCTGGGATCGAGCGACTTTTAGCGCTTAGGGGAAAAAGCGCGAATGCGCGGAACGTGCCGTCTACTGGCTCACGTGCAAAGGTCGCGCTAATGGGATCACGCGGAAGAGGGCGGAGAAGAAGGCCCATACTCGTGGCCTCGCAATTTCTTGTCCCCCTTGGACCGAGCGCCGCTTCTTTACATTGTCGATTCTAAGTGAAGAAGAAGAAGAGAATAGCAAAATGAAAATTCTTTACATTTATCTACTCTAGGCATCTCTCCATGTCTTAGAAATGAATGATCTAGGTATTATATGCAATGGAAACGGACTTCTGAAAAGATACAAATAATATTTGCCCATCACTGAAGCTTTTGTGCCTCGATGAAGTTGCAGCATCATGGCGACTCCAGGAGTAGAGGAACACTGGACCCGATAGGTTCGAGAACGGTCGAGTAAATTTTATCGAAGGATTCCGTGCCCACACGAAGCCGACCGAGGCTCGAATCGACCTTAAATTACTCGCGATCCCCGAGTCGAAGTCGTCTCGAACTTTTGAGTCACACCCGACCTGCCGTCCACTCGCATGCGGATAATGGCGATGGACGGAGGAAGAAAGAGATAACTTAGACGAGGAGAAAGACGAACGCGAGAGGACCGAGCGAGCTGTAGGGGGAGAGAGAGGAGCGAGGGATACTCGGTAAAGTCTCAAATCGGCCCGCACCCTTCTTCCAGCAGAATTTACGATTGTCCACGCGAAAGCGTAGGTAATCGTCGATGATATCACCGTTATAAATAGGCACGCCTCCTGTCTCTCGTATATTTATACCAGCACAGCCGCGCGCGGCCTGCACCTACCTGTCCGCGCGAATATTCCCTCTCTTTCGCGACTATTACTCTTCAAGAGAGCGCAATCTCGCGCGTGGCCGCGTGTGTGCACGCACACGTACAGGTGGTCGTCCGAGCCACCGAGCGCGACTTGTCCCCTGACAGTGACGTCAGGATTACGGGGGCAGAAATGCGAGATGTCGGCCCACGAGTGGATTTCCACGAGGGAAAAGCACGCGGGAACCTCCGAGAGCGTTCGAAGCATTCTAGTTCGCGGCCTCTCGAAACAGCTGCGACCACAGCCGTGTTCCGGCCGATGGAGCGTGCTAGGTCGATGGAAGGATTCTGCATCGATTGTACAGTTGATTGGAGGAAAAAAGTGCTAGGCCACGAAAGATGTGAGTTTATCTCAGATGAGGCTTCAATCGGTAAAAAAGAAATGTGTTCTGTCTTTCTCTGGCAGCTGTCTAATTCGAGATCTGCTTTTTTCTAATGGTGCAGTACTCCACTCGAAGCAGAAAATCAGAGATGTGGTTTTTACAGTCGAGGAGCCTAGAGCACCGAGGTACAGATGTATAGAAGAGAGGATACGCGTAGCTTTTCGCTAGCTCTCATTCATTCATTCTTACGAATGGGTTTCACAAACCTGTTCGACGTTTCAAGAGTGCCTGCAATGAACTCTACACTCCCATCGCGAGCTTTTCTATACTTCATTTCCATAATAAAGATCCTACAATTACGCTTATTAATCAGTCTCATTAGAGCTGCGCAGGCCGCGTTCGCAAGTCTAATTTCTCCTACTTTGTCTCCATTATGCACGCGAGCTAGTTTGTGCAACGCTACGCGTGCGCCGCCCACACGAACTCCATATGCTACCTTCTCTCTCGAAATCCCATTCCCCACGCGAGAGCCCTTCATCCTCCACTGTCAATCGCTTCAAAGCAACTTCGACGCCACTGCATCGATCCTCGATGGTCAAAGGAGGTCGCAGAAGGCCTCGTGTGCGTGAGCGGGCCCGAGTCCCTTAGGCAAAAAGTGATTGCAGAAAAAGACGAGCAATAAACGCGACAAAATGTCCCCTCTAAAGGTTGCAGCCGGTGGTCCTGGGCAGCTTTAACGAGGGCCGCGGGTCGACGTGGCCGCGGTTACGCGACTCCGAATTCGACGATGGACGAAAACGTCTGGAGCCGCGGGGGACAACGTATCGCGGCCGCTCGACGAATTTATACGTTCGATCGCTCCCGAGGTAGTTTAGAGCAGCGCGACGCTCGCGTGCTGCGGGGGATAACGTCCTACGGAACCGATAAAAAGTAACCGCGGCCCTTTTGCCACAAGGTGAAACGAATTTTCGGTTGGCTGTATTTTGTTGCCCCTCGTTGCGTGAGACCGCGATGAGTTATTGCCCGCCTGCGCTGTATTGTTGTTCCGTAGTGTTGCTGGGACCGATGTACCATGTTGCGTCCACTACGCGCCGAGGTGGTCGATATAACTTCTGCAGATGGAAGAGCCATGGGCTTCTGCTACCACAATGGTCTATGTATTCTCGAGCTATTTTTCTCAAATTATTCATACACCCTCTGTACTTCTGATCTCAGAAATTACAACCTTGTGTCTTTTATAAAGTCCATAAAGGCTCTAAACGACCTTCATCGCGCAGTCTATCCGCAATTTGGTCGAGGCATCCAATAACAGGAAGTGACGAGAGGAGAGAAAGCTGTGGCTTGGCAGTTCGGCGAGCAAAAGAAATCGGCGGGTACCGAATCGACCAAGGGAACGAGTAACGAGCGAGCGATTACATGGCCGACGCTCGCGTAATGGCGAGAGCCGAGCACGTTAAAAGGGCCGTGCTTCTTCCCGATTACAGGCGGCCTGGCCTGTAACTGCATGAATAACTGCAACATCGGAGGTGCACGCAACACTGTTTCACGCACACGCTCGCAAGCGTCTCGCATAATAACCGAGGCCCGCGGCACCGATCGGAAGCGATCGTCGTCGCAGGTGGAACCGTTAGCCGTTTTCATCGTTTATTCCGGACGTCGAAGACCGACACTTCCTTCTCCGCGCGCGCTGGAAGCCAATGTCGCGATCGATCGGGGGCGTGGACGTGCCCGCGATGCAACGGGAAGCTTCGATTTATATTTACTCGCGGCCGTGACCGGGATTAACCCCTTCGTCGCTCTAGGATATCAGTTCTTTAGAGCGGGAGGAAGAAGAAAAGAGAATATTTTACTTCTTCACTTATTATGGCTTTGATATTTTAAAGAACACTGTAAAAATGGGGTGAGTTGGTACGTAAGTTCAGGTCAGGGTTTCTCGACTAAAGAATCTTAGAGAAGTCCTGCTCTGACAGTAAATTCTATTTAAATAGTAATTACTAGTAGTCGCCTTTACGGTATTCCTTTTCCGAGACACCTATGCTCATTCATATAAGAACCACTGAAAAGTGATTCAGATAAAAAGCGCAGTACACAAAGTACGTATCACAGTTAACGCAGGGACACGTACGTCCAGCAAGCCAGACAGCTAAAAATTCCCGCGGCGTATCGAGCCATCTCGTCGAGTGCGCCACCGTGCGCGCAAATACCAAAAGGCCGCGACATCGGCGGGTAATTGCTCGATACTCCGTATTCCGCGATCGTTACACTGTCGTCGCGTCGAGTATCCGGCCTCGAGGTGGCGGTAAAAACGGGCCTCGATCGTGCGAGCGAAAATCGCGGAGGGTTGACGAAAACACGCGGGAATCGGTGGTTGGATCGGCGGCAAGAACGGGTCGATCGCGCAGCGCGTCCTCCGCCGCGGCGACGGAGGGTCGTAAAGCGCCGGGACGACAAGGGCAGCGGTGGCGGGCAAAAAGGGAGCAATAAAATGTAAATGCACTCACATTCCTTGTTGCGATCCATGGCGTGTTGAAGGGGCGAGTCGTCGACCTCCGCCTTCGGCGGCGACTGATTACCCTCGGCCATCTCCGCTCCTCCCGTTGATCCTGGAACACCCGCGGTCTTCCTTCCTGCCACGTCCGCCGCTTTATCCTGCTGCGGCGACGGCTTCGTCCCTTTCTTACCGTTTCCAGCGTCCCTGCGGGTCCGATACGAGGACCGAAACGAGCAAAACGTTCCGCGTTTTGGTGAATTAATCTTTCATACGTCCCGACGAGCGCCCTCGGAATCGGCCGACCGACCGCGAGACCAGGAGAATGCGACGGCAAAACGAGTGTCAATCGATCCTGGGATCGGCCTCCTCCCGAATCGCGTTTTTGCCGACGATCGAGGAATGACGGATCAATCGACACTCGATCGAGCCATGGCGAACGTTTTCATCAGAAAGCGTCGGAAACGGTCGCCTCTCCTCCTCGGCCCGCGGCTCGTCCATGACTGACCCTTCTGCTCGAGGCAAGAAACGAACCCGGCAGTGTTATGGTTATGAAGGTTCTTTTCAATTTGCTTTTGGGGATACAGGAGATTTCATTCGGTGGATGGTGCATGGAGGAAGGGGCGAGAGTTTTTGCAGAAGACCGCAAGGGTTGCTCGAGCTTTCTTTATATTCTGCGGTTGGGGTATATGATTTATGGGATTCTTCAGGTTTATGGCCCGTTGATTGCCGAGGCGTGCCTCATGCGTGGTAGGCAGATGTTTCTTTTAATTAGGCGTGAAGAATGAATTGTCTTCAGGGTGTAGGAGCTTCTACGAGGATAAGCAGATGAGGTACTGGGGTCTGAGGAAAAGAACTTTAATTTTACAAGGGAGATCATGATGCAAATTATAGCTGTTCTTCTATTTTTCATATCAAGTGTCTTATTACTGACGCAATGACTCTAATCTAGATCATTAGCAAATCTTTAGATCCAGTTCAATTACACGGCGCCAGTTACCCAATTACTAATCACTATTACCATAATTAGCACGCCCGTTTATCCTCCACGCTCATACCAGTTTACTACGTTATACCGATAACACAATTTCAGCAAGGAATCTCCTTCGCGACGAGACAAAAGTATCCAATTAAAGTTTATCAAGAAACAGGTACTCGGCAGTAATTTCGAAACTCCGTTACTACCGTGGCCACGCCGAGATATCGCGTTCTTTATTAAGTGCTACTCGCGTTGCCAGCGTTCCTCAGTAGACGCTCGTCGTATCTCGCTTGGTTCATCGCGTATTTCGCGAGATGAGTTACGATGCGCGATAACCCGCGATATAATATCGATACGATTTATCTCGCGACATTCCTGCACCTTAAATATCCTGGTATGATATTCTCGTCCGAACGAGGGCGGACAATTTATTTGGCGACCAGCACCCTCTGTGCCCTCTCTCTCTGAACCGGGTCACTCGAGGGAGAGAGGCGAATAAAATATCGCGAGGAAGATAAGCGGAAAGTTCAGAGAAAATTACAAGTGGGCGATTAAATATTTTAATACTGAGTTAGTAGCTCGTAACCACAAAAGTATGTACCGAGAAGAGATCGCTCGTCACGAGGCGAGATAGAGGCTAGTCGTTAAGAGCGTTTATATTCTCGCGGGCCGATTACGATACCAAATTATGGGTTGATCGGTCGGGGGAACGTAGCCTAGCTGTGAAACCCCTGTCTTTTTGTCTTGACGCGTTTATCGTTGAAAATATGAGCGTTTAATAAAAAGGAGACATTCCTTGGACGTTTAGGTGAAGTGTTAGGTTTATTAGTGTTATCGAGGAAGATTATATGCTAATATGGTAATAGTCAACATGGATCAATGTAAAGTGCTTGAAAGGGTCAGTCATTGACCAGAATCAGCCGAAAGCTAGCAAAATGGCGAAAAGGTAGTCACCTCTCGTCCTTAGATTCGCGCCTGGCTTCCTTCCTGTCCCTCTCCTTGTCCTTGAGGCTGTCCGCCTTCTTCGCCTTTGACTTCGACTTGGAATCACCCTTGGTGACCTTATGCTCAAGGACGGTGCTGGAGTCGGCAACCACGGTGCCCTCACTGTTCAACTGACCGCCGGAAGTGCTCGACGAAGAGGAAGTCGAGGCACGGCTGTTAGTATAGTCCTGCACGAGGAGTGCACCTCGTTATCCGGGATTCGTTCAAGGACGCTGGCAAGGCCTCCGATCGGTACGAGGGGGCCACGGGGAAAGGACAAGCAGCTTACCTTAAACCACTCCGGGTATATCGCGCTGATGGTGTCCAGAAGATCCTGATCGAGCTGAATCCTCCAGAACGGGGAGCCGCTGTCCAACCTGTGGCCAGACTCTGCAACACACCAGAAGTCGAGTCTTTAATAACCTCTCATCGGAACTCGACAATCGCTAAATAATACCCTCCCACCACGTTTCGTATTCCAAACGACCACCGAGCAAAAAGGCAGAGGCGGCACTTAAACGGGCCAGAGCCACCAACAGAAGGAAAGGGTTTTTCTGTCCACGAGTGCATCCGTGCCCTCCTGGATCGGCGACCCCATCGATCACGGGGTGAATTCGTCGCGATTAAATATAGGATTTAGAGTGTGCAAGCGTACGACCCACCGCGCGAAGGCTGACCGGTTGGGCCCTCGAGTAGTCATTCCCACCGCATAAGGGCTAATGGTACCCCGACGACCAATAGCTCGAAGGCGTATCAAAACCTCGCGGAATGCTGGCCGCCCGTTTCTTTCGTGGATTCCGCGGGATTCCCTGCCTAATTTAAACGTTCGTCCCTGGCTGGAAGGGATCACCTCTGGACACGGAGCAGACGAAGGACGAGAAATCTCTCTCTCCGCGCGAGGGGACGGGGGCTGGGGGGTGGGTACACCTCGTTACGACGACATTCTACGGTCGAGACGCGTGCCCTGCCTTCGTGATCGAGCCACCGAGAACCGGAGGCAGACGGCGGATCGGAAAAAGGAGGAAGAGGGCTCCCGCGGGACTTTCGGACTCCTTACCCGACAGAAGACACGGGTTCGTCGCAGTCTTTGCTCGCGACTCTTAAATAGTCGAGGAAAAACTCTATTTTCTGGGTGCTCTTTTCTTCCTGATGAGGATCCCCGTCGAGAGATGGCGATTTATAAGGTGATGGGTGATGATTCAGGGATTGGGGGATGCGATGTTCTTCGATGGACTCTTTTATGCAACAGAAAATGCGGATTTGGTTTTTCTTTGGATATCTTGAAGTCCTCTCAGCGGGAGCTTCCTGCAGCCTTCAGGGTGGGTCAGAGAAACGGGTCAGCTCGAAGCAGGACTAAAGGGAAGGGAGAACGGGCGACGGGGCAGATTTCACCTTAACCCAATAAGTGATTAGTGAGCCGCGGTGCTGGAGAACGGAATAAATGGTCAATCAGTATGCGCGCGCCGAACAATCCGCTGTAAATCACGCCGTGAATCATTCGTCGACATAAATCTAGCCTCTCGGGGCTGATCAATGCGATCCCAACCGGTCCGACACATTAGTTAAACGCTGTACAGCGCGGTGGTTTACGGGGCACGTCCCGCCTAGCGCCTCAGAATCCCTCGGTTCGGAGGATAAAAACCGTCGCCGATGCCAACGCCCTAATAGCACCGATTCGAGGGGGGGACGATCGGAAACGATACATCACGGCTGATCCGCGATGCCTCGATCGGATAACGCTGCAGCAGCCTTGTCGTGGGCTGCCTGCTCTCTGATCAGACGACACCTTTCACAGTGGACGCGAGGGGCCTCTATTCACTCAACCTCCATGACAATTCTCAGAAGCTGACGCTGATTATTAAGAGTTCTTGGCAGAACTGCGGGCTCCACATCGAGTGGGCTCTTCAGGACATCGCCCACCCTGAATTTCCTGCTTCGAGGAGGAAAGGCACAGGAGCTACCTTATTAATCGAGCAGCAAGTCGAAATTGCTCTCAGCACGAACATGAAACGCACCTATATTAATGACAGAACGTAAACGGCGGTAATATCCCCGACTGGTTCCACGCGAGCCTCCACCAAAGTCCTCCCGGCATAATTACGATAATATAGAGATACACGGCTCGGGGCTACACCATTGGATACTAATTGCCTTCCGTATCACGCCCTATACATCATACCAATAAGCTGCCACTACTGGTTTCACGCGGGAACCTGGGACTAGTTTCCCCGAGCAGAAAAACCAGCGAGCCCTGGGAGCTCAGCTTTCGAGAAGACCTACGGAAAGCCAGCGAGTCGCAAGAACGGTCCCTGGACCCACGAAAACAATAACAAACCTCGGTGACTGGTTTCGCTGATCGGGGGCCCAGGACGCCCCCCTGGCGGAACATATTCCGTGGAAGATCCCGAATGCGAAATGCATTCCTTGGAAGCGGCCACGGCATCGACTGCCCGTCGAAATTCGGGCAAATAAATCTCGCGCTTCTCTCTTTCTCCTTGTCCCTCTCGGGCCTCCTCTGCGCCACGTCCTACTCTTCTTCTCCTCGCTCGTGATCCTTCGATCTTCGATCCACTTGCACACTGACGCGGCCGTCCGCGGAACATGCCCGCGAGTATACGTGTACACGTGTACAAGTCCACACGCATCCGACAGGGCCCTATACTGGGTGGCTCGGTTTTCATCTGGACGCCCTTCGCGTGGCTAGGGATTTCTGGGGATTTTTCTGTGGTCTATGAGAAGCAGAGGATTTTAGATTTTATTTTAGATTTCTATGGTGGAGAAAGGCTACGAGAGCATTGCTGGTTTATCTAAATTCGCTTTGAAGGATTCTCGTCGAGAGAAGTCTTTGCCTGTACAGTTTCTCTGAACATAGAGGGGACCTATCCCGTTCCACTTTATGGGATTCTATGGTTCAGCAAAGCTATATTTCTATAGGGAACATGCCGCCACGAAGAGGCGACAAAGGCGAAATCGCTAGAGAACAGTTTCCTCTTTCTTTCGAATTCCCTTCGTCGGCCACCCTCGCTGCGTGAAAGGTCATCGTAGAGAATCGACGTCTCGCGACTGGTTCGCGATAAACACCCTGTACACTCGCGGAACGTACACGTGGACAGGTAGGTCTCGGGGCACGTGTGCGTGCTCACGCATGCGCCGGCACAGTGGAGCACGTGCGTGTTCGCCCTTGCGGTTCGACCGGAGCCTCTGAGTCACTCTCTCGTCAGGGTCCGCGCTGGTAGCCGCGAAAAACTGCACGCTGCACTTCGGGAATGTCGTTGGCATGTACAGGGTGTTCCCCTTTGCTGCCGTCTGGCTGGCCGACAAGAACGGCGACGGTTCGCCTCGGGATTTCTCTTCCCCCTTTCTTCTCTCCTTTTTTCCCGTTGTTCGCGGCCCTTTCGGAGAACCGCCGAGCCTTTGACTCTTCCTACTATCGACGTGGACGCTCGCCGAGGACGCCGCGGCGGACAGTCTTTCGTGGAAAAGCCGCCCCTCGCGATTATGCAAGCTGTAATACCATCTCGAGGGATCATTTTTCATTTTCAATTGCCCTTGGGATTTAATTAAGTGCCTCCATAAGGGTAGCATCTTAATATTTTTTCTAGCATCCGCAGGCTGAGTTCAGAGCCGTTTTCATGGCATTTAAACTCGGCTACTTGTGGACTCGTCTCGAATGCCCGTCAGGATATTCACGAATCTCAGTCGATGAGGTTCATAAGAGGGAATGCTTGCAATTTCCAGAATTAATCGTGGCAATTTCCGAAATTGCCCCGAGGGGAACCGGATCTCGCCAGAGAGATACGTGTCTCAGCATCGTCTTCGACGCTGCTCTTCGATGACTTATTACCCCAGCGACGCTCTGCTCCGGGACTCCTTCTCGTTCTCTTGCTCCTTTTTCCGCTCTCGTCGAGAGATTATTTAGCACTCCATTTGTCGGCGGCATTGCTGGATTATAGAGCATCGAGAGATCGACCCAGTTGAGACCGACGCGTTTCCTCCCTCTCCTTCTCTCGCCACGGTGTCCTTCTTCCTCCTCTCGTCTGCGTGAGCGCACGCTCGGCTCGGTGCACGCTGCATTAAGTGCATACGCTGTTATTTTCACGCTCCTTCGTGTAGGTGAAACAAAGTTCCGCGGCGTCGGCATGGTGTTGTTTGGTCTGGCTTGATTGACCGTTTTATTTAATTATAAACGGCCTTTGTGCCGAGCGAAACTTGGCGTTTATGCGGATAGAGGACTCCTGCTGATTGTTTATTCAGGGATGCGGGGCGATTCTACCTGGCATGCTTCTACTTGGCAGTGATCGACGCTTCTACTCTATGTAATCTGCGCTTCAGGCCGATTGGTATTTATACCCGACAACACTGCGAAGTTTCAGTTTCACGAACTTCTCTATTGTTCTCCAATTCACTGTCAGAACTTTCATACTCTAGGGAAATCGCAATATTCCCCATTCGCTGCAGTTTCCCATGCAACTAGTTATGCAGGATGCATACAGAGTATCCACTAACCACCGTCGAAATAATTGAAGCTCCTCGGTGCAGAAGGGAGCAGAGGAGAGAGCAGAGGAGAGGCACGGTAAAAGAGGCACGTTCACAATAGCCGTGCTTTGCCGCTCATTAGAGGCAGGGTCATAGGTCAACTGGAACCGGCGCTTTGTGCTTCGTTCTTGTAACCTTACGTACAAACAATGTCCACGCACGGAGACGCCCTTCTCTACCCGCTGTCGAGGCAACCTTGCCCCGACCGTGTTCGATCCTTTGTCCAAAAATCAGCGGCGTTAATGAACGAACTTTTATTGAGCTCGTTGCTCGCTGTGGGCGTAGCCAACAGTCCAAACGTAGAGCAAAGCATGCAACGGGATCGACGGCTGTAATAAATTCACTTCCGTGTTCTCGTGGAACGTAATCCGTGATGATTCACGAGCCCCTGCACCTTCGACGTCTTTAATCCCTTTTTTTGAAACGCTTTCTTCTATCCTAGTCGGTGAAGAGCTTCGAGGAAAGCAAGATGCAGAAGGAGCATCTGCAATTTTTCTTGAAGAAAATTTGTGCAAGAAACCAAGATACCTGTCAGGAAATTGTCTGATTAAATTAGCAGACCTGATGAAATCAGTATGCTGATTCATGAACATACTAACATTGTACAGATTTAATTGTAGTAAAGTTAGTAGAACTGATCTTGCACAAACTATTCCCAAAAAAATAGATCTGGGTTAGGAAATCTTCCCTCTATTTCTTACTTTCCTTTACAATGAAGAGCAAGGTCAAAAGTGGAAGAGAATTCTGAATGATTTCTCCAGCGTTGGACTCAGGAAGCTCGAAGATAGCGAGGCTTAGAAAGACACAGACTTCCACTAGGCCTAGGCAGAGCTCGCAGTAGCGCTCCCATTGGAATTTCAAGTAGAAAGAGGCTTCCTAGTCAGACCTGCCGCTTCAATACCTAACACAGCCGGGGATCAGTGCCTCCTGGCAGCGGTCAGACACGTCAGTCTGAGAAGTCAAAGGGACTCCCAGGCGGCTAATCATCGATTAACCAAGCTCCGCGCGGAGGTGGTGCCTCGGTCGTCGGGTATAACCACCTAGCTTCCAACGGGGTGTCCCTTTGTTCTCTGCCCGTCCCACACGGGTTCCATTGAACCCGTACGATTATAAATTGCCCCGTGAAAGCGTGGCTGGCCTATGCTGGCCGGCAGCGTGCACTTTCCAGACACGTAAAGGGCCGAGACAACACACATCTACACGGGTTACAGCGCAACGGGGAGACTTATTTACCGGTGGGTACAGGCTCCACTTAACCCGTAACCCTCAGCTTCGTATATCTTGTCGACAATGCGTACCGATGAATTCAATACTTCCCGCCTCTACCCACCCTCCCCCCTCGCTTCCTCAATAAAGTCCAGCAAGAGAAATATGGCGCTGGATCAATGGTACTTTTCAACGGGCCCTATTTTTTGCCAGACGCTGCCGCGCGGACGCTGACTCCTCGTGTTCGCGGGTGGGTCGGGTAGGTACAGACTCTCGTAAGAATCTTACATGTGTTATATTTTAACTCTGAGTTGACTGTACCGAGGTGCTCTGCTGGTTCGAAGAGTTGAAGGGAACAGGGTGTCTGACATGAACAGGGCGATTCTACTTGCTTGGGTTAGAGATTTGAGTGTTTTAATACGGTAGCAATAGTGTCGTTAAAAATTCTCATTGTCACGGCAAGAAGACTGTGTCAGTAAAAGCGTGACACCATTCCAAGCTGATTTCCCCTCTGCCCAGGAAGCGCGGCCGAGGAATGTAACTGGTACGGCTATCTCAGAATGCAAAACGTGTACCCCTGCAGCACGTTGCAGCCTTATCGATACTCATTTCGCCCAGGAATCAAGATTCGACTGGGCCCGATCGAATCGAGGAGCTTGTTCGGCATATCGACGACATGCCGTTCGAGGGATCGTTATTAAAGAAAAGCATGTAGGGAACGATCGACGCTACCGATGTCGGTGCACCTCTGCTCATACTGTGCTTCTATTTTTTTTCGGTTCGATGGGATCGCGAGGATCGTCCGTGGGCGGAACGTTATGTAGCTGACGAAAGAGAGTCCGTTGCGGATCGATTTGCCTGAATCATCGTCGAACAGTTGATCCTACCAGTGTACAGTTGGATCATTGACTCGTTTTGTTCGCCTCCCGTTCTTCCAGGTGGATCGCGATCCACCGTGGGCGGAACGTCGTGAAGCCGACGAAAGAACGCGAATCGATTCCGATTGAATCATCCTCGGTCGCTTGACGCTACTGGCCAGAAGATCAACATTGCTTTCGATTTAATACTTTGCCAACAGCCCACATTATGCTCGACTTGTAACTGCTAAGCCACTTTATCTACAGATAAATAGTAGATCCCTTCTTATATACTGAGTAAGTAAGTAAGCCACAGTGCTCTG
Organism: Calliopsis andreniformis; assembly: GCF_051401765.1. Classification (NCBI taxonomy): domain Eukaryota; kingdom Metazoa; phylum Arthropoda; class Insecta; order Hymenoptera; family Andrenidae; genus Calliopsis; species Calliopsis andreniformis. The sequence continues at coordinate 13,894,014 of NC_135063.1, forward strand.
GTGTAAAATATATATTACCGGTTCTTCCTCCAAACGTGTTCCTTTCTCGAAACACTCCAAGGTTCCCAGCTTTCAGAGATTCGAAATTGCAATTGGTTTCAGTGACTTCACAATCGACGGTGATACAAGATGATCCGAGACAGCAGATCGATTCTTTATTTTCACTCGCTTAATCCTCCGATCGATTTTGCGATCTGTTGGCAAACAGAGGCAAGCCGATCGAACTTTGGAAGACGAAGCACCGATTTCACCGTCCCGAAAGATTCCAGGCGATAAATCCTCCGTGCAACTTTGGCCGAAGTAATGGGGCTGCAAATCGACTTGCGGAGCATCCGCAATTTATCGCGACGAGTTTCTTCGCGGGAGGATCATCCATATTTATACCTCTCCATCGTGCAAATCGTAACTCCACTGCTACTCTCTCCTCGAGAATCTATAACTTCTGCAATTTTACCGAAACTCTCGTTAAACCTTAATTTCTTAATCTTTCGCCAAGGGAAACCTGAATATCCAAAAGAATCGAGCTATAATTATCCCTCCAACAGATTTACGATAATAAACCCGTTGCGATCTCCTTTATTTCTTGGATTCTGTCTCGCTTCCTTTTATTCCTGCCTCTGACAACGTAGAACCGAGTTATTCAGGCATGAAGCCGCCTCAGAAAAATCCCCTCAGCTTGCACCGACTTTAGCTTGACACCGAGCTCTGGGGATCTAGCGGCACCAAGGGCAGAGAATTCATGGAGGCTCGGAGAGATGCAACTGCAAATGTCGATGGAATGGCTCGCGTTGCGCTTTCGTGCAGGTACGCGCACGTCGTCGTAACAGCCGGTGAAAGTCGAGCCCGACTCGGCCAGGATGATTGATGTCGCGGGCGCAGCTCGCTCAGGCTGGACAAACCTCCCTTCACTTCATCGTTCCTTCGAATTCCTTGTTTTATCGGCCGATAGCGGGGCATTTTTGACTCGGGCGGATCGGTTCGTGAGAAATGTCGTTGGGAATGCTGATCCGCGGCTGCCTCCAGGATATTAATAATCGGCTGTCGGAAAAATCGACGCGCTGGTCGATCGCGTGCGATCGAATATTTGCTCGGCTGCCACGGGATGAGAAGTTGCAAACTCGTGGGTGGTTTTTCACTGGAGGAATGTCGTTTTGTCGAAAGAAAGCCTATTCACGAAAGCCTACATACCTCGAGCTACCGATTATTATTATTCTTTTTCAATTGAAGCCTTGCAACCAGGCTGAGTGTTGTCGTGCACGACAATACCCACTTCGCGTGGTTTCTTTCGGAGCTACTCCCAATGCCACTCAATTTATTCCCCTCTGTGCTGTCCGCAGCCTCCGACGAAAATCTCTTTGTACCTCCGTGATGGCTAACCAGTTATTTTACAATACAGAGTGTCAGCTTCTAATATACAACGTAGAATAACGACGCTCCTCTGCGTCCTGGTCGACGAGTATAAAAGTCAATTACGTGGGAACGTTCGCGTTTTATGTTCCGCGAGGCGAACACCCAACGCGCGCCGGTGGATCCGTATTCGCACCATTACTCTGTCGCGGCCAAAATAAGTATTTATTGCGCCGTAGAAATAAATAATTCCCACGTATTCACTCGAGGCTGGCCGAGTGCGTAAACGGGCCTCGAGCATAAAGGCTCCCTGGAAAAATACGAGCAGCGAGGGAAAAATGGGCGTCCACGTCCCACGACGCGTTACTTTCTCGGCTGGTCGAAGGAAAGAAAAGCAGCGAGTGGTTTATCGGCCGAAAACCGATAATCGACGTGGCGTTATCATCCTCCAGGTATCCTCAATAAAACGCGCGCGGGCCTGGCCTGCACTTGGCGGCGGTTTATAGTTGGAAATGACATCATCGCCGATCCACGGTGTACACCTAGCGCGTAATCGCCGGACGAAGGCGTATCAGCTGTGTCGTATCTTATTTCCGTCTTGTCCCCGCGACGGTGTCGCGGCCTCTGCGCGTGTGCGCGAGGAAAAACGGGGCTGCGGAGGGACGGGGCGAGAAAAGGACGAGACGGAGCTAGGCGTTGGGAAAAGAAGGGAAAAGGAGAGAGAGTGGGCCGCGTGTGGGTCGCGTGTCGGTGAAGCGGGCTCGCGCCTGACCGCGACTAGCCAACCGTGAGATGACGAACAACCTCGCAGCGAATCGCTAATAGCGCGCTACCGGCCGTACCCTTGTCACTTTCTTCCCTTCGACCGTGGAAACATTGTCGGTTCTAGTTGACTCTGTGATCCTGTGGATTGGATAGAAGGAATTTGTCGAGAGGAGAAACTTTCAGTAGAATATTCCGTGGTAGTCAGACAGCATATTCTACTTTGAGAATTCTATAATGACTCTTGAAATGCTTCACCGAATCCTTCTTTTAATCGGTAGGGAGAGATCCAAGGATCCAGAGGGTAAAATTCAATTAAATCAACTGCCCTGAATCACACTTTGGTCCCCGAAGATGTCTCCCGAGTTGGGTCCGTTTTCGTCTGGTTTCCAGGAAACCGAAACGCTCGTTCTCCGTGCATTCCTAACTTTCTTCTATCCCTAAGGGACGACCGAATAGAGGAGGATATCCTTTCTTTCGCGACACGATCCCCGTGTTTCGAGTATCTAGACGAGGCCTCGGTTTCGCGGAAACAGGCGCAGAAAGAACTGTCACGTTCGATTTTAACGACGAAACCGATGGATACGCTGGAATTATTAATTAGCCAGTTCTTACCCGAACACTGGCAGTGAAACGACCGAACTCCTCGGGGGATATAACATTAGCAATTTCATTCCTCGCGCTTCCAGGATTCGCATCGATATCGATTATTTAACGAACTTCTTCCCTGGCCATCGGACGCTTTCATATCGGCCGCGGGGATCGATGTTTTGCCTCGATCCTATTTAATTAGCCTCGAGAGATCGAGGAGCGAAAGGCGGTCTCTGTTGAATCATCGAATCGAGCTTGTTCGATAAGAAACTTAGGATGCAGTTCAAAATTACTATTGAGAGAGGAAACTAAACCATCTCAATGTTGTTTACTTCCTACTCTATTATTAATTTTATATATTAAGTTCGATTGATAAATTAAGAAATCGAATTCGTGTTAAAAATGAATCCAACTCCTTATATTCAGGTAAAGGAACTGTACTGAAGAATCGAAATCGAGGGAAAGTGTTCAAAGGGATCGAAGATGCCCGCGGATACACACCTGGTCCACGCGTGGGCCCCACACGCACACACGAATGTATAACCTATCACGCCTCCTCGCGTGACGTCACACCTGGCTATATCCCAACTGTGCCCGTAGGGAGGGGATGAAAAAAGGCCTCGATGAAGCAGGGAAAAAAGGAGTGACCCGAACCGGTCCATGCCGGGTCAACAGCACACACACGCCACCCCCATAGGCCCTGTTGTGCATCTGCCTGACGCGCATCTAACGGGTGTTTCTCAAAAATATCTGGGACATCCGTGAACCACTTTCTACTTGCGCGAGAAGGTGCACTCGATAGTCCAAGGTCCAGTCCTAGGTCCAAGATGGCCATGGAGTAGTCCAGTGGATAGTCCAGAGGGGGGTAGCCCTTGCCAGTCCAAGAAGTCCCCCAGAGGATCGTCAGGACGATCCGCACCCTCCGGAGGCTCCGGAACGAGTGAGAAATTGTTTGTCCTTCAAGGATATTTATACCCTCTCGACCAAAAGAGGGGGAAGCAATGATTGAAATTGCGAGATTACTCGAATCAAACATAATTTGCAAAGAATCGATATTGCTCATAAAATAATCATCGTTATGTTAAAATATGGCACGGCTCAAGTAGTCGGAGAGATTTTCTACTCTCAGAAATCGCATACGGTATCCAGTAATACAGAGATCAATGACTATTACACAGCGAAGACAACAAGGTGTAAATTCGAGCTCCTTTACCTCTCCTGCTTCGATTTCTTAATCAGATCCTGGTGAAGCCAAACGATAAAAACGATTGCCACGAAGGTAATGGTCATATAATATACAGTGACTCACAAGCATAGCACAGAGGACTACTGGAAGCATTAACCGGCGGCAGCTGATAATCCAATTTGCATTTTAATTTGAATAATTCTTGATGGGAACGAGTATCTCGATATCAATGATTCCAATTACAAGCTGCTAGCCTCGACCGCGGCCACTTTGCCTTCCGCTAACTACGCCGATTTCCATGCGACATAATTTCCCCTTGCGACAATCAGAAAGACCAATGTGGCCGTTCCTTTGATAACGAATCGCATAACAGTTTATTCATCCAGGCGAAACTGTCGGCCAGTCTGGAGAATCGGAAGCATCTTCATTTTCCAGAACAGCTGTTCGTACTCTTTCATCCTTATCTCCAGGCTGAATTCACATTATCAGTCTTCAGCAATTCCAGTAATCTTGGAAGGTGTAAGACTTATCGCGATCCTGGGACGCTATTGAAATCAATCTTGGTCTTTATTGATCCCCTGAATCTTATCTTCCAGAATGGCACGGTGCTTAAACTTGGTTCTTCTTGTCTTCCAAAGATTTATAGGTGAATTCGATGGGAAGCTTCCGAGGAAGAGTTAGGATGCTGTTACTTCTTACGTCACCATCGAGGTTCTGAACCAGTTATCCTTAAGTATTTTACGATCTTCAGAAACTGAAAAATGAATTTATCACTTGTAAGACTAACCAAACAAATTCGACAAATTATTCTCCCATCCCTTTGCAAATGAGTCAAAGCATAGGACCCATTAAACGCCACAAGACAAACCAGTACTTAACTAATTAGCCTAGCATGTATCCAAGCCACTCCCTCCTAATTCCAGTATCTCAGCCTCAACGCTTACCACCGAGTTGACACGAAAATATCGCTAAGCAATTTACAAGTCGTCGGTGGAACCCTCCGCACTGTTCGAGGCCGTGAGAACAGTCGAGGTTACCCCGTCGCGAGCCATTAGAGAATCGACAGCGAGTTCTTCTTCGCAGGCAGCCAGCCGCGGCTGCTGATTACGCGAAAACCCCGCTCGGTCGCGCTCGCGACGCTCTCCCCGCGTGCTTTCCGTGTAATTGCCACAACCAGGCTGGAATGCGCGGAAATCGTGCGAATATCCTCGTCGTATCGCTGCCAGGAGAGGAGCAAAAAGCGTTTTACGGCACTGATAGCAGGTTATTAGCGAATCGTCGTAGGGCTCTTCATCATCGCGCGCCACGGCGCCGTCCGTGCGTTCCTGCCGCGTATCTTCTCCTCCTCTAACCATCCTCGGCCTCTTTTGCTCTGCTTCACCCCCTTCGCCTCTTCGTTCTCCTCCGCTGCTGGCCAGCAGCTCCATTTCTCCAACTCGACTCCGCCGGTCAATTATCTCCAGCCAGGAATACGAGATAATAATTGTGAGTATTAGCGGCGTTTCGGAAGTTTAATGAAAAGGACGTGGCAACGCGAGCCCCAGTAGCAAATTATTACTGGATGCCACACCACGAGCACACGTCTTTTACTACTTCGCCGGCTATCCCGCCGTTTATCATTCCCAACGTGCTATCGAGGCCCCTCGAGCAATGGGAAAATGGCCTCTAACTACCGAATTCACGGCTCTATGGATCCAGTTCGGCTGTCGTTGATTTACCGCCTTCCCGTGCTGGCTTTGCTCGAGAATGACTGACTTGATGCGTTCTCATGGAGATGAGAGGCTGGACGATTCCTGTGGCCAAGTTACTACGGAGCAGACCTTGTTCTCACGGATTATCTCACGTGAAATTGAATACTGAAAATTCTCAAGGAGGAATGAATCACCTAGAAGGGGCTTTATTTTATTACGTGCGCTAATTATTTATTGCCCGTAAAAGTGTCACGGAAAAGCTACGCTGAAAGTCTTTGGAAAGGTGCTCGGTATTCAAAGACGCACCGTCAATCTTCTAGTGCTCGTAATTTACAGCCACCTTGATTGCGTCGTAAGTTACACCCACGAATCGCCGCAGCACTTGATGGGTGGCAGTCCTGATAAATTGTACAACAATTAGGTGCTTATTCCGAGAACCTGAGTCTCTACTACCTACCGAACACGAGATAAATTATCGAAAATGTAACTCTCCTGACCGCCAAAAATCTCTACATGATCCCCTAAGATTCTAACTCCAAAACATCTCGAACCACTTCTGCACCAAACTGCACAGCGACCACTTATGCTACCTTTACACTAAGCAACATTTGGACATCTTTAATCAACTTCAGGTTAAATAACTCGGTTGCTCATCCAAAGGTGCCTAATCTAAACGTAGCACAGCAGATTTCTCTCAGTCGAAACTGACGAATCTCTTCAAAGAAGAATTCCCAGGAGAAGGAAATCGATTGGCAGGGTCTCGACAGGATGGCGATGGTGACAGTTCCGCTGTAAGAAACGTGGGGTGAAAGAAGAAGAGGCGGCTCGCGATTCCGTGTTCAGGATTTTCGAGTCGGCGAAGAAGACGGACGTCTCAATCGTCCGCGGCGAACGTCCACGGTGGTCGACAATGGCGACCAATCGCGTATATATCCGTGGTGAGCCAGTGTTCACGCCTGCTAATCACCCAGGGTTCAGGCCTCGTACCGAGGGTGATTAATGGATCGGAGGCCGCGTCTACGGGTACCGCGGGACAAAGTTACGAGCGAACCTACCGCAGCCCTATATCAATCCTGATTTCCTGAGGCTGCTTTCACAAAGGAGCCCTTCTTCTTCTGCCCCCTGCCGACCCCCTGCCCCGCTGGCTCATGCCAGATTCCTCTGGTACAATACAATGAGGAGGCATGCGTCTTATCCTGTCCCGATTATTCCCTTGGCCGTGCTCCGACTCAAATTATATTAAAATGTACATGGGAAATGCTACGCTCGCCTCTTCTGTATCTTATCTGCGATACCCCGCCAGAGGAGAGGGGTATCACGTTTTGTGGCTGGAAAATGGGAGGAATCTTGAGATACCTTATTTCAGAAGTACTGTAAAACTCTGGAGGCAAGTTCTCAGAAGGACTCGATCGACATTCTCCCTTCTTATATCAATATCTCAAGGATATCTGTCTACCTTTGACTAAAACGAAATACCAAACTCGCGATAAATGTTCAGCGTCTTATTATCGATCTTATCCAGAATTCCCCAGTTTTGCAGAAGAAGCTGCTGCTGGTATTAAAGCAAGTAGGTATAACGTGGCGGACGAAATGTATCATCCCGCAGCAGTGGCGACGGTCGCCTTCTGGCAAGAACGTAATATCAGGCTGCGCGTTACGCGGAATTGCTAGGATGCTGTTCTGCGGGAAAAATATGGCACTCGAGGTTCGAGAATCCCAGCGATTCCCTGGAAAATATCTACAGAATGTACGACAGGGAAGCTGAGGGTCTACGGACGATTTCTCACGGTCGCGGGAATCCGAGGATCGACTGTCGCTCATCGATTAGTTTAAACGTGACTAACACGGCGCCAGTCAATTTGCAAGTCTCGAACGAATGGGCACGCGACTCTCGAGCCTCTCAGGCGCGAAACGATGTGCAAACACAGGATGTGAAGGGGACTGGAATAATTGATTGGAAAAAATGTGGAGGTGGACGGCGGAGGCCTCGAGCCTTTGATCTTTGAAAGCGAGAAGACGAGAGAAACTTCACGCGTGGAATTAGATTCAAAGTTATAAAATCGAGCGAGCGAAGTCGGAGATAATTGCTGTTTAAAATTGGACAGTCTGAAGAATAATTGAGTAAATTAAGTTCTTCCGAGTTCCCATCAAACTCGAGGGCCTCTGCTTCCGTGTCCAATCACGAGCCATAAAATACAGGAGTTTCGCGGGGCGTTACAGAGACGTCTGTCTAGGCCCATTAATAAGGGTCTCGCTATTACCTGACGCCCACGTTCCCCGTCAAAACTCCAGCATCCTGGACTCGAGTCTCTCTCGCACGCGAGTCGCTGCCCAGGAGAGAAGGAAACCACTGTGCGCTCGCCAAGAGAGAAACCAGCTCGAGAGCTGGTCCTTCATTAGCATTGATCGGCGATCTCGGCGTGGGAGAGATTGTTTATCTTGCCGCGATATTCCTGAATCTCGAGCCGCGTCTTCGATGTTATTGCTTCGCGGAGGTTAAGGTACTCGACTGGCACCGACGCCAACCTCTCCGATTCTTTTCGACGCGCTTTCTCCTAGAGTTGAACACGAGATTCGCCAGGAGGATCCACCCTTTTTGGGTGAGGTCTGGTCTTTCGCAGGCACTACGATTTCTTGGCTTTGAGTCAGTGATAGATTCGATCAGTGATCATTCAGGAATTAATAAAGCTGTAAGCTGAGGATGTAAGCTGGAGGTCTAAGTAGTTCAGATAAATTGCATTTGTAAATTGAATAGGAAAGTGGAAATGAATAAGCCAGCTATTTTGCAGTCTCTCTAGAATTTACCTAAACCTCTTAAGGATACTTGAATGAAGTTTGACAGAGATATGGGTTCACCTTAGTCTTAAAAAATTAGTATTCTCTTGTAAGGACACCGATGGTACAGGTTCAACCAGCGAACCTCGGCTTCCACGAAAGCGGCCATCTCTCGTGGTCGTAATATTAAGTCGTCAGGGTACACCTACGCTTCCTGGGAGAGGAGGAGATAAAGGGGGCAGGCGTATTCACGTAGGTGAACCACACGCACCGTGGAAAACGCAAACGCGATAAATCTTCCTTCGTACGACGCATAATTAGCTCGTTTCCCCACTGACGGCCCTTTTAAGCCTCCTTCTTCTCCGCTTTTTCGGGGGCGCCTCTTCTGCCAGCGTGCACGCAAGTCCAGAAAAGTAATTAAGGACGATAGGAAGTCCGAAGGAAGAGGGTGAATGATGGTAATTTGATAATGTGTAATAGCATAGAGTGTAAGGCAAGCCTGGTACGTGTGAAAACGCGAAGTGCAATTGGAGCAAAGGGGAAGAGGAAACCGCAAACGAGGGTCTCGGCGTGTTTGCATAGTAGAGTCTGATAGAGTTGCCAGGTTAAGGTAATTTCGAGAGAAAATCTTTCGTGACGTGGATCTGATATTAACTAGAGAAATAGATAGAATTCTTTTTCATTGTGAGTGAAACTTTTTTAATGAACAAGAGGAGAAGAGATGTCTACGTGTGAAGCAGAGCTAAATAAATGTCTAGAATCAATTCCCAGTTGTTCGATCTCGATCATAAGCGGTAGCAGCTTGGTGGACTTAAATTGGTTCACACGGTAGGAGCAGTCACCACTTACGGACTTAACCTTCGTTATCTTCATCGGTGAACCCATCCTGTGTGACAAGCGAAGGCGGGCTCCTCGCTACCTCTGATCGCTAACCATACCAACGATACAGGGGCACACCTTCTACCGAATCTCGCTCATATTCGATGAAGACATTTATTCTGGAACGAGAAATTAGTGTCCACTGATAGATATGACAAATTGAAGTGCCATGAATTCAACACCGGATAACCCATATAGATTACAGGCGATTGAAAAGGCGCTTCGAAGAAACTCGGGCACTGCTAGTCCTTCATGAAGACAGGAACAGCTGTAGATTGAGCTGTCACTGTGGAGATTACATTTGTCATAAGACAACTGTTCTTTCTTGTTCCAATCTACGATCAAGTGTTTCGAATAAATCGAATTGACAGGTTCTTGATTCAGGCATGCCTGACAATAGTTTAAAGTTTTAAATTTTCAAATATTTAAAAATTTAAATATTCAAAAATTCAAAATTTTAACCATTTAAAAATTTAAATATTCAAAAATTCAAAAATTCAAAATTTCAAATATTTAAAAATTCAAAACTTTAAATATTTAAATCTTCAAATTTAAAAAATTTGAATTCACTGATTTTTTTCTTTTAAGAGAAGAACTTCTAGGTACTTTTTTATTAAAATTTATGTACGTATTCTAAGTTCCAGTGAGTCACTGAATCAACGAGAAGAGATCTGTTGCAAGCGCATACTTTCTGGCCGGTTGCAAATACACTTATTATACGGTGACATCTAAACGCGTTCTCCGTGTGCCAAGAAGATCACGCGATCGTTCTCGTATCTAGATGTTAATTTAGGAACATAGATCTTGCAGGATAGGGTCCTCCGAAGCAGAGTTGTCCTGGTCCATGCAATCGAGTCGTTCTTCACTTTCAGCGAATCGTTTTTTATGAGATATATAGCTGACCAAATTTATTTTACGTATTATTTATAGCGAAGTACGAGTTTCATGTAACTTGAAAAATGGTACGTCAACTTCTACATAATGCAGCTGCTAAAATTATTGAATATTCCTTATGTATATCGATTTCGATTGCAATCCCCTCGCGCAACTTGTTCACCCGTCGAAGATGAAGCATACGATATCTTAATCAGGCTCGCGACATTGTACCCTTCCTACTTCCGCAAACTGCTATTAATCGTGACTGATGATTAATGACCCCGAGTCGCGAACCCGATATTCTTCGTCGATCAATCGATGAATAATCGATCAAGTCCCGTCTTGCGCTATCAGTCGACTCAGAAGCAAATCATCAGTTTATACACCTTAATACGATACATTTTCCAATAATGCAAAATGAAAGATCACATAATAATACGACAGTGCACCGATTACATCTGTCATAAAGTTATACCTATCTATTATTTCTCCTCAAGTACTAATTAAGCCACTTACTCTGCTCGTCCCACGCCAACGATCGAAAAGCTTCTCATTAGCAGCGTTCTAAACCGCGCAATTCGAAAAAACAAGATCCTGGAATTCTTTCAGTCGTCCCATTACGCGAGGCCTCCGCTCGTCGAATACCTCGCCGCGAATCTCGTTCATAAATCACCGCGAGAAGAGTATCCCTGAATCGGCGCGTCTCTCGATGAAGTTATCGATGAAAATAAACAACCATCGGCGGGAAAACGACGCAGAAAGGGAGTCAGAGGCGAGTCGAGTTGCAAAACTCGACGAGAATTGACGGCGTCCGCGGATTCCACGATTATGCGAGCGTGAACGGGTGACATTCTCGCGGACGAGGGGCGAGGGCATGGCACTGCTCACGATAAGAATCACGAATCAGCGCAAGTGGATCGATCACGGACGAAAGGAGAGAAAAGAACGATGCTTCGAACGCTGTGCTCGCTCTTGTCCAGGCCGATAATCATCGGGAGAACGCGTAACGCCCAGTCGGTGATTAATTGAATATTAACGACGAGTCTTGTTACCCGTAATTGGGTTTCCAGAGCAACTAAGCGTTGAGAAACGATTTTGCGCGCGATGGTATTGTTTCAGTCAAGGAATAAACGAGATTTGGTTTTTTACCGAGGGAAAATTCAGTGGTTACTACTTTTTCGCAGATTCCTATTGACTATTGCGATGGAAGCGAAAAAGAACCTAAAGGAGATATCACAGGAGAAGAGGGACCAACCGAGGAGAAGTCAAGTCTCGTTAGCGGCTCGTTAGGGGCAGCGATAGCACTATCTCGCGGGCACGGAAGATTCTACTTTGCGGATAAGCGAGTAGGATAACCGGGAGCGGGTTATTTTAATTCCGCTTAAATAACGATGCCACCGTCTGAAAGTACGCGCGCCAGAGGTATTTACCCGCGATCGAAATCGACGGGATCGATCAAGGAAAATGTCGAATTAAACGCTTCGGAGGTCGTTTTCGCGTCGAGGGGCCGTCACACACGGTGGCAAATTACGTCGGCCGATTTCACGGCGGCCACCTCTTAAATGTCGGTCGTCAACTGACAGGTTAACGATCACGTGGCCGAATTGATGACTACCGTTACCTTAATCACAGGTCGGCAATCGCGGCTAACAAGTTAAGGATCAGGGCTGCGTAGTCGCGTGTTGTAACTACACGGACCGATCGATCAGTCGACTCGTTCCCCCTCGCAGCTGCCTTCCACAGGAGACTTCGACGCTTGGAGAGCAATGATCATTGCTGACTCGTGGGGGATGGCATTTGATTCGACAGTAAGGACGTTAAATGGGCAATCTTTCGCCAATCCTTTCCCAACCGAGTTAATCGAACCTGACGCGTGGATCGAAACGCTTCCAAGTATTTCAATACTATATGAAATAGGACGAAACTCTTGACTATTCTTTGGTACTATGCAGAATAATCTAAATTCACAGATCCACGTCGAGATCCAGGCTACTTACAGGCTACCAGTATAAGGAGTTCCAATTGGAGTCGCTTTAAAGGGAAAATGAAATGAGCTTGGGCAGCTCTTGAGGACGAAATTTTACGAGGTTCGTATAAACGCGACACCCGTTGCATCGCTAATGTGGTCGTTAGCGTATCCAGCACCGAAGGATTACACGCAACCGAAGGGGCTCGCGCGGTTGCGTATTACGCTCTCTCAGTCGCGTTTGTCCGACGTGATCGGCGCAAACGAGGAGATGTTCCTGTCGGATCGAGCGTTTATCTCCGATCTGTCGATCGGTGCGTGCACGTTCGCTCCACTGTAGCTCCCCTTTCTCTCTCTGTCCGCCTCTCGCGTTCGCTCCTTTGTGGCAAATCGCGACGACAGAGGCGAGTGTCGATCGCGCCTCTAACTTTCGCCTTTTTTCGTCATTTTTACACGACTTCAAAAGCTTGTACAAGAAGTAAATTATTATTAATTATGAAGAACTCTATATGACAGACTCGACCAAGCGAACAGAATGCTAATTCCTGCATCCTGTGTCCTGAACGTCTCCATGAATAACCAAAAACTTCGAGGCCACAAAAATTTTGTCTTCAAAAACTTCAGTGCGCCATAAGTCAAGCACGCGGTGTCTTCTTCTTCATCGGCGACGATCAAATTCCTGTCGCAGGGCGCAGAGACAACGGGGAGGGCAGAAGAAGCGGCAGCGTGAATACACTGTGTCCTGGGGGCCGCCCATCGGAGTTAATCAACCAATAAAACTAAGGGGGCACCGAAGTTAATCGAAGACGAGCACAGGAATCTCGCAACAAAACGAATTTCGTCACCGAAGGTTATTAATTCCATGGTGGTGGGTTTTTCGGTCTGGCGCGCGCAGCCCCCGCTCGCATGCCATAAATATGACGGTCGTAAAATTCGAACGGGTCACGTTCCATGGTTTTTCGTTCGCGATCAGACCCTCTACCCCCGTTGGTCGACGGTCGAACGGGGGCTCCAACGGTAATCTCTCACTAACCGGTCGCGCAACCGCAATCAGAGACGTTCTTCGGCCAACAAAATGTCGGGACGAAGTGGGTTAACTTCTGAGATCGTTTTCCCAGCCGCAGTTCCTCGCGCGAAACCTATGGGAATCGATCCTGTTAGAGAAGGCAAGTGGAATTCCAAGCTCTAGAGATTATCCGACAAATCTAAAAAGTAAATCACAATTTTATATTCTACAATGTGCATCAGGACGAAGTCAGAATAATTCACTTACGCTACGTTTATATGTTGAACTGAGATTTACAGGGGCATGTCTGGTCAATTTCAGATTAAACAACTCGGCTGCCTGATCGAAAGTTGCTCAATGTAAACGAAGCATTAAAGAGAAGGCTTCTGGAAAGCAGGATTCTCGGATCACAAAGGGTTAAAATGTGGAAGGTTCGAGCGGATCCATCAATCGAGTCGAGTGGAGTCGCGGATACGAGGCACGACCTGCGTCCTCGATCGTATCGATCGCGGCTTGTCGAGGCGCGTAGGTACGCGCAGCTCGACGAAAGTATCGAGATTCCTGTCTTCGAGCTCTCGACCACCGGACGCGATTCCCGTCGTTCTTTCTCGCGAGACGAGCGCGAGCCGAAGAGCGCGAGCACCGGGTCATCCGGATTACGCGCCAGATACTTTCCCACGGGTTTTTCGCGCTCGAGCTTTTTCCTAGACAACCTGACGACGGACGATGGGATTCCTGCCTCCGACTATCTTGATCGTAGATCTCCTACTGCTGGCTCGTCAGACCGCCGACAGTGAGACTAAGCACTTTTCAGAATCTATAAGAACGAGATTCGATATAGACTCGTTATACTTTATACCCAGTTTTAAGTTACCTTTTGTAAGAGATTCTTCGGTGGAGTTTGAGAGTCTTGGACTGTTTCACTAATAGAGGGTGTGGTGAGTGAAATGGGTCCAGAGTTTTTCTAAATACAGAGCGAGAGTGGGGGAAAAGAGTGCATGCTAACGAAAAGGGCAATCAGACAGCCTTGAACGAGAGACGAATAATGATTTTCGATAGAAACTCTCTGTGATTTTGTTAAATAGTTCCTTCCAATAATTCTGTTAGTTATGATTTGAAGGAGTGCTTTCCTGACCACACGCCTTATTCTCATTATTTCAATTAAATCAGAGCAAGTGAAGCTTCTCTTCAGTATAGAAGAGAGAAGACTCGCAGCGTAACGAAGCCCGTGATCTTTTATACATGGTGGCCACCTAAGAATTCGTGTTTTGCTGTGGGAGGGTAAGCGAACAATCGGTCGATCTCGAGGGAGGACGAAGAGGTCGAGGTTGGACGGCCTCGGATGAATATGAAGCCATAGATTATTCGTCTGTGCGCTCATCAATCTGCACCTTTTTTCGCGGCAGGGCTGGGCCTCTGTCCGACGGGGCCTACGTGATCGGACGTTCGGTGGATGGGATCCGCCAGGAACCGGCGATATTAACCCATTAACGTTTATAAATCGTCGCCGATGGAGCGTGAGTCGCCTGCAGAGAGCGTATCGCGCGGCGCATTTCCAATGCCGAATATCACGTGGGCCCAGGTTCGCGACCGACGAGGAGGGACGACGAAAAACAGCGAGGGACGGAGGAGGACGGAGGCCGATGCGCGGCGAGGCACGTAAGAAGGTGGAAGAGAACGCGTCACGTCTGCGGAACCGCTGCGGAAATGCCAGCTCGTGACTCGCTGGTCATCACGTGCCGCGGTACCGTGCCTCGCCTCGATCCATCCGCGATTGTATTTCCCTTTCGCCTTCTCCTCGCTGCCGACAGACAATATCCACTCCTTTCAATTACCCCGACACGGCTTTTCCCTTCGATCAGATGTCCACTGACGATAGTATTGTAATTGCGAAGGAAAGTGAGGGAGATGCGACAAGATTGATACTTAGGAAGGAGTCTCGAGTGTTGGGACCTGGACAGTTGCAGATGAACTCTGATGCTTTTTTAAGGAAAGGTGATACCGTGAGTGTTTAGGAGGAAATATATTGAATAATTGTGGAGAGTTATTTCGAAGAGTAGAAAGCTTTTAATAAATGCTAACTTGCGAAAGAATGGTAATCAAATCATGGGGAATATTGCCTCAGCACAGTGAATATACAATTTATACGAGCAAATAAATATATATTCGCAAGCAGTGCGTGGTTGAATCGATGCCCAGAG
The DNA here is from genome assembly GCF_051401765.1 of Calliopsis andreniformis. Lineage (NCBI taxonomy): Eukaryota > Metazoa > Arthropoda > Insecta > Hymenoptera > Andrenidae > Calliopsis > Calliopsis andreniformis. Next base: position 13,909,294 of record NC_135063.1, read on the forward strand.
CTAGCGGGAGCGATCGAAATCGTTCCGCAATACAAATCGGTTCTTACCACGTGAAGGAATGATGACTCGTTCCTTTTGCGAGGTGTTCTGCGTTCTGCGTATACCAATAAAATAACGAAGGTTAATCATACCTTCGTATCTCTGACTTTACGACAAATTCAGGAACTTCAATCTATTTCCATTTACCTCGGTGGAATATTCAGAAAATTCCACGGAGGTGACCACCCAGCTGATATTTCGAGAAAATTACTAGCAATTATCATGAAAAGTACCTATTCATATGACTACTCAAGTGTCAAGTAAAATGAATTATCATCGAGAGAAATATACGACTGAATGGAGCCCCGTGGCAACCACCAATTATTTCTAACACAGATTTTCAAGGAAGAAGAAAAAGGCGCGTCCTGTAAAAAACAAGAACATGTTGCAATCACGTAATTTAAGTCTCTTAAGATACTGACTGAGCCAGGGATCTAGACAAGAAGAATCAGCACAAATCACCTCCTTTCCCCTTTAATCGCGAGCCAATCTTCGAATCGTAATAACGAGAAGTTGCCTCGCCCGATCGATGGATAGACAAATTTCCAAGCCAATATAGCCAGCCGCGTGATTAATTGCTCAAGGGTATCCGAGGATTAATTGGTGGATCCGATGAGCGACAGCTCGTCGAGTGCCAAAGAGGACAGAGGACTGTGCGGCGACCCGCTCGGTGATGTTATTAATTGATCACGGACAGGTACTAATTGTCGACCTATCGCGGCTGAAAGCGATCCGTGCACGCGCGTTTTCGGTGATTTATACATGCAACCGCGGTTCCACCAACTGATTCTGCTGACGCTCGCCGACTCGTATCTTTCCCTCAATATCCACGCTTAATTGCGAGTGACATGTGAAGCGTCTCGTCGATTAGACAAGCCCCCTACACCGTGGACACTCATTTAATTAAAAATATTCTGCGTAATAAGGGAAGAACTCATTTCACAGTACTCTGAATAAAATAAGAATTTCTTCAAAAGCTGAGACTACTGTGTGTTTTAAAATTTGTCTTTTAGGGGTATTTATCTCAATACTGAACAGGTTTTAGAATTTAGACAACGATTTGCGATGGTGATCGTAGACAACACGGTCGCAATTACAAAGCAACGAAGAAATGGCCCCGCGTGTTATGGAGCAGCGCGAGACGCTTCGGTTGCCGCGCAACCGATCCTCTGTAACGAGTAACGGCCGCGGCGTAACGCTGCTCTTAAAGATAATGAGCGGTGTGATTGATCGTAAAGGTAATGACCATCGAAGCTCAGCGGGCCCCATCGACGGTCCACGGGGAAAAAACTCGACTGGAGCAGCGGCGATTTCCAAAACTCCGCGGGAGGTGCTCCCGTTACTCGGCTTCGAATCGCCAGGAAACCAGCGGACGACGATAAAAACCGCGGGGAAGGGACATTGTTTATATCCTGGTTGGCCGTCGTTCACCCCGCTGGAATTCGTAGCGAGGGCGGCTGCGTAATATTTAACAGGCCTTAACGAGGGACGTGGGCAATTATCCTGGAAGATATGGTTACGGTTGAAGAGGACGAAAGAAAGCTGCGAGGGGAATTGAATTAGGAGACGGTGGAGCTCAACCTTTTTCTTCTCAACTTTCCAGTGGATTGAAATTTCAAAACAGTTGTGAGAAGAGTGAACTGTTCTGGTGGCACGATAATAGAGACGGTGTAGGCATCGATGGTTGGCCTCTCGGGTGGTCTGACTATGAAGGTCGATTCTACTTTGAGAGCAGCAAGAGTTCGGAAGGTCAGTCTAAATATTTCTTCTTAATTGTTTAACTATTCTACTCACAGATGAACCACGAAAACAATGGCATCATCTCCTTCCAGAGATTCATAAGTGGAATGAACTTTCAAAGTCAGACCATTCACGTATGGAGCACACTCTCAATGTCTAGCTTCGACCCATCCACAGATCCTTATCGCGCGACACTTTGCCAATCACCGCACACGATTATAGCAAATCATCGAATTTACTGCCTCCTTGATTCCCACTTTCATCACGACCATTTAATAAGCTACTTTTTACACCCATGTTTATATAACACTTTTTCCCCGCCTTCTTTCAACATTCCATGTAATTAGAACGTGGACAAGGTTCACTCGTTCAGAGAACTCTCTGATCCAAGTTTCACTAAAAAACCATTCCTCCTAATGAATAGGCAGAATCATTGCCGGCGGGTTGAGCGTCATTCCGAAGCAGTTACGACGCTAAAGTGTCGATAATGACCGGGTAAGGCAGGAACGTTCACAGGACAGAGGCTCGCGATCGAAGGCAACGTCGATTAGACGAATAAACGAGCTGGACTGGCCGTCCCCGATCGAACATCCTCGGCTCTGGTTAACGGGCGTTATTTATTGGAAGGTGGAATATTAAATACCCGGTGTTACGCAAGACTGATCGAACTGGAACGGAGATAGAGATCGGAGGCAGCTCGAGGAACGCTAATCGCTATTAATGCTCTGAGTTCCACTCTTCTTTTTGCGAATGGAGGGAAGATGTCCTTCACTGAAATAGTTTTACAGTAAATGTCATTTTCATTCTCACAAATTTTACGAACCTTCTTTTCCTAGGACTCACTCCCTAAATTAACTGTCATCTCAGGACTACTAAAAATGATTTAATCAATCGATTAATTTTCAGCTGGTGAAAGCCGTAAGACGATGAAAACGACCGAGGGAAATAACAGATCGTATTTTTCGAGTAATAATGCTCCTATTTCACGGGAGCCATTCCCGACAAACTTAATCAATCGTCAAGAACTCGTTATCTCAATCTCGAACGGCCCTGGGGGGGAAGAATTACTGCCCCAGTAAGGACGAGGTATTTTGAGGTGCAAAAATGGGGAGAGAAATAAAATCAGGTCGGTAGCGACCTCTTAGCCGGGCAGGGGTGGACGCAAGCATAAGGGAGGATAAGTAGAAGGCGCGTTGCTGACTATAACGTAGGTGATTTCAGCAGAATTCATGGTTGCTTGATTACAAGTAATAAACCGAGCGTTAGGACAAGATTTATGAGCATCTCCAAGCACCTATAGTCCCTGATCGCCACCCTGGGGCCTGGACCCTATTCTTCCTTTTGCTGCTCGTGGTCGAACCGGCCCTCTGACGCCTTTGACCGAAGAGGACTCGAATCGTTGGATGCAAGGCCTCTTCTACTCATTGCTCCAGTTCAGTGAGCTTGATTTTTGAAAAAGTACAAGCTAAGAAGTTCAATTTTCAGTCAGATATAGAATATTTATAATTGATTATTTTACCTAAAATGGAGGATATTATCTTTAGAACTGATGTCTGCTCCTACCGAGATCAACGACAGAACGATCGAGTCCCTGGAAATCCAAGGCACCGAGCAATGTATCATTCGTTTATCGTATCAAGGGAGTCTCCGAGAGAAGCCGATTCTCGCGCACTTTTACGCGACATTGCACGGATTCGTCATTAGTTTATCTCACGGTTGTTCTCAGGGTCGAGGGCGTATAAAGCCGCCCGCTGATAAAGATTATTCTTTGGGACGCCTAGGCTCCCGGCGATATGCTCGACACGCGTTATCGCGGCTGAGGAAGCCGCGCTGTACCAGCAGCTTGGCTTCCTCTTATTCGTTAGTGAATGGAGAACCGATAAATTGTCGTAAGGAGAGCTCGCTGGAGGTCTCATGTTTCCTGATTTTTGGGAATGAGCAGCAGGAGATAACTGCTGCAGGTGGTCAGACTCGTCTGGCGAACGACGAAGTAACAAAGTTCTCTGACGCTTGGTTTTAATTAAGAATCTACCACCAGCAGCGCGACGAAGAATAAATCTGAAGACAGTAGACCATCTACCTTCGTCTTCCAAGGCCCAGGCACGCTGGCGATCGTAAAGTGAACGGTGACTTCCACCGTTAACCCAACTTCGACTATTTACTTATGCGAACGAGGGACAGCGCGAAGCTACTCACATTTTACGCGTCTCGGTGCTTATTTACAACGTTAATAACAATTTCGTCGGGTTGTACACGAGGCGAATATCGGCGGGTAGCCAAAGAATCCTGGGGAAGTTGCCTGGGTGGTCAGCAATGCTCCTTGGCCCAAAGAGTGAGTCGTGCGCGCGGAACGACGTTGTAAATTGACGCGTTTACCGATAAACTGGCGTGCAGCGAATCAAGTGCGAATTAATCAGCTGCCGGAGAGGGGCCGCGGGCTACGAGATCGTAAACGAGACCAGGAATATGTTTTATTCAAATTATGGTGCAAGTGGGGCTGGACGGTAGGCAGCGATCGCGGATGATATCTTTGTCAGCTGATCGACGGAAATCACTGTGATCAGTCGCCCTGGAAATTACACATTTCGCCAAAATTTAAGTAAAAATTATCCAGTCAGACTCTGGGTCAAGTGTTATTTTTTGCCCATGCAAATTAATTGGGCAATCGGGACTTTTGTTGAGGATTTTCATGGAAAAGACTGTCATCAATTTCTCTCTCGTAACTCTGTCACGAATTAATTGCAATGGATCGCAGATGCTGGGCGACAAATTTCGAAGAGGAGGAATATAGTTACAAGTGGACATTATTTCGTGACAGTCAGAATTACGGTGTGGTGATTACAGTCGGACTCCGTGGCCAATTTAGTTATTTCCTTTTACCTCCGCGGAACACTTACGCGTTCGCCTCGAAACGGCCAGTCCCAAATGTACGTATTTACGCGGCGATGAATGGCGATGCTTCGGGAAACGTGAGGCGCATATGTAGCCTGCCGATTACCACCAGGAAGTGTCGAGCCCTTGGGTGGTCGCGATCAGGTCCAAGTCTCGAAATACTGATAAACGGCTGGGAACATGTCCTGTTCCCTTTTCTTCCTTTCTACGAGCGCTACTCTTTCGAAGGCTATTAGATCGCCTGACTCTTTATGTATTGATGCTCTTAATCTGATGCTTACGCGAGTGTATGAAACACGATTAATGAGAATTCAGGTGCACAAGCGGAAATGCAAAGTGGATCAAGGTGTCCCAAATCTCATCCGAGGAAACACAGAGTCTCTCTCGAATTTACAATGTAGACCCCTACTAAATCTCCGAAAAATGAATTGTCCATGACTCACATGTACCACGGCCCAAGAACCAGATGACCAAATCGCTCAAAGTAGAAGCTGTCTTACCTGGAACAGAAAGAGAAACCTGTTTTAAAACACAGACGCTTCATAAATCTATCCTACGATTCAACAAAGACCTCTCTCATTCTGTCTTATCGATACGTTCGCGTGGCTCTCGAAATCTCACGGGCCCGAGCGGAGGCGTGAGAGCTGGATCTCCCGCTGGCCCTTGCACGTGTGCAGCACGCCTTTAAACTCCAAGAACAGAGATTTATTCCCGAGAATATTATCAGAACGTCGGGGGAGTTCGATCGTAAAGCGCTGGATCGTAACATTTATCGGCATTCGAATTAATTCCAGCTCTCCCTCGAAGCTGGGACAGTTCCCTGAGCCGATTAAGGCGTCCCAGGCTTGATCAACTTTATCCGTCCTTCGTGGAGATTTACGTTCCCTCTTGCTATCGCTCGCCGAACCGCAAGGTTTCACGAAAACGCGAAAATTGCAAGGCGATTACGCTCCGAGACAAAATTAGCGAGCCAAAGGACACTTCTTATCGCGCTGAGAGAACGATAAGGTTGGAGGGTCCGAGTAAAAGTCCCCTGGTATCGAGAAGACGGAAACCTTGACTGGATCGGCCGACGATCGCGTTGCGAAACCGAGAATTTGCTGGCTCGTTGCGGGGCGACAGGAAAAAATACGAGGGCCGCGATTCCTGCGATGATTACGATTCCAGGCACAATACCATTCAACCGTGGAATTATGCATCGATAGGTATCGATCTTCCGAGAGAAGCCAAACAACGGTTGTAATCCCACCATCCATTACCAGGGCAGCGTTTGTTCCGGCAATCTGCAAATCACCATCTTCCTTGGCTCCGCCGAGACGGCGATCCTTTACGCCTAAAAGTACCTCAATTCGCGCGATCGCGCGAGCAAACTATTCTGACGCTAAATATAGGGAGAAATGGATACGAAATTCCTTCTTTCGTTCACCTTTACCTCGAATTTTAAGTGAGTTCAGGTTTTCTCTTTTGCTAGATGGGTTCAGAAGTTTGAAAAAATGAGACACGAAAATATCTGTGCTCGGAAATGGGGAAATAGTTAATCTCTCGAGCAGAAGAAAAATAGAGTAGAACGAGGACCACTTGTGGGCAGAATCTCCAGATCGCTGGATCGTGCGCTCGCGCGTTCGAGGGTGCCGCTGCCCGTGTTGCGTAATACTGGCGCCAGGCCGCAATGCCGCGGGGCCCAGGAATGACTCACCGAGGAGACGAAGAACACTGGCCGAGGCTGACCCACCTATCGCGCAACCGAGGACCCGTCCAAGGTGCCTCGAAGACACTTCGTGATAGCGACTCGTTCGTCAGGACGACACGACCCATTTCTCATTCTCTTTACACTGACCCAACTCTTCTTCAAATTTCTCTTAGTATCCTAAGAAAGTCCCTCGAGGACAATCGATTCATTTTCGACGAGAATGTAACCTGACATCGCGATCTGGTTGCATGGTTTCTGGGGAAAGTTCGCGAAGCGACCTTGGAGCCAGAATTCTTGACCTCTTGCACTTGGGTTAATGCTTTTCAGATGTTTCCAAGAAGCTCAGAAAATAAATTCTCTTACCTAATTAATGCTGTAAATTTTTCTTCAGATTTTCCATATCCGCAGTGGATCGCGTGATCGATAACGAGCGAAGAAAATCGAGGTGGGTCATAAAAGGGCGGCAGGATCAGGTCCTCTTCTTGCGTACAGAAGCCGAAAACGCTCGGCGTGGGGCTTTATTACGCCTGGCCAGGATATAAAACTGTGGCTTACAAGGCTGCGCGCTCGCGCGCTCGCGCGCAAGGCAGCTTGAACAGAGCCGGTCCACCGGGTTCGCGATCCCGTCGACCAGGTACTTTCTTTCTCAGCCTCTGTGGCTGCGCGGCATCACGAGCTGGCTGACCTAAATGATCGCCGAATGCTCGTTCGGGCTACGGTTTTATCGTCGTGTTTACCACGCTCCGCGCTCTACGCTCCTCCGCCGAGCACTTTATCTCCTCTGCTGGTTATTAAATAGACGATGCAGATCATTTAACAAAATATGCAACAGTACGAGCCTTCCGTCTTAGAGACGTCGGCTATATTTTCATAGATCCTCGCCTGGCGGTGCCAGAAATCCAGCCAGAGAAATTGAAAGTAACATGGCGCAGGATAATGGAGGTTGTTCTCGAAGGGCGCGGCAAGAGCAACAGGAATACGCGATAATATTAATCACGGTTCCTTCTCGCGGAACGAAGGATTATTACGACGTGGAGGAGCAATCTACTAGTGGGCCGATGCACGAGCGCCGATGGAACCGCTATCGATCATCCTCCGCCGCCCCGTAATGCCATTGTCGAGCATGACTAATTGCCAGAGTGACCGAGTACTACGCTTGCCAATTGTAATTAACCGTCGCCCCGAGGGATCGCGAGGGATCGCGAGGGATCCTCGGTCCGCTTCGGGGGACAGCCGGAAGATCAAGCGCACTCCCGTCGAATAAAAATCGGAATTCGCGGCTCGACCCATTACACCCGGACCCTCGTGTAATTAGAGGATATTCCCGTGAGCGTCGGCCGAGCGAGCGCTGCGCAAAGGCCCCGGCGAGTTTCCATCGCGAATCGAATTTGCACGCTCGAATTTCCAATTTCTCGGCCGCGATTTGCATAATTTATTGGACGTAAAATCCGTGTAACGCGGCCGTTTTCTTGCCGATCAGACGCGAATATCGAAGTTACATCGGGTTTATAATTAACATAACGAGCTGATATCGTCACTCGCGCCGACCATCACACCAGATGGATGTGGAAAGTGTTTCGTAACACGTGGGACCCACTTCCAGCGACGATTCGGGACGCGAGAGTTAGCGAGATTGGTTCGATTAACCTGGGAAACGAGGGGAAATGTTGCCTCATTTAATGGGTTTTCAATTTTGGGATCAGTCAGCCGCAGATCTGGTTCTGTCTCATAGATTACAAAAATACTGCGTTACACTGCTTCAATTACGATTTGCATAATTGGCGCTCACACTTCTGATATCTAATTGCCATCGTTTGGATGTGTCAGAAATCCTGCGGTTATCTCCACCGGAAGTCGTTAGCATGGTTACTTTGTAGCTGATTGCAAAGGTGTATCGGAGAGCTTCTCGTTCATTAAAAAGTTCCAAGTGTTCCTGAGATTCGCCAGCGACCTCATTCAATGGAAGTTGGAGCACTGAATGAACCGCTTATTCCAGCTGCATCGAGGAAAATTCAGTCCAAGGCGCTCCGAAACTTCGCTTTCTCAACTTCCTCAAGTACCCGCGAACATAAATTTGATTAGCACCCAAGGACCCTGCACTATGTGATTACCTTTTCACCACGGCAGCATTTCGCTGCGACACCTACGTGACGTGCAAGAGGCTACCAAAGGTCGTCGATGATTGAGGAAAATCACAGAAGCATAAGCAACGCGCGCCGCGGAAAGGTGATCGATAGGCGATTGAGTAGTCGCGTAGGAGAGCCTGGAGAACACTGTGCTCAGACCTCCGCAAGAAGCGTCCCCTTTAATTAGCGTATAATAGGCGGCTCACGTGGCGTGACTGGCTGCTCGCTCGTGCGTTCCCTCGTGAGAGTATCAGCGCGAGAGGAAAGAGCAGCAGCGCGACAGCGGGGCAAACCGACACGGAAAATTACAAAAATCGATGATTGGCGAGGGACGAGCTCATCGAGGCGACCACGGTGATCGTTCGCCGTGGCAGCCGAGTAAAAACCAACAAACGAGTTCCCCGCTGGTACACTGTTCCTCGATCGCCTCCGCCTGTTCGAGAGCTGGAATCGCTTGGAACCAGCGATTCGTAAGCGATCCTCGTAGCGGCTGTGAGCAGCCGCCGGCAGGAACGCCTCGAAAATACGCTGCGCTTGCGAGGCAGCGTCGATACGGGGAACTCGTTTCGCTCGACCTTCCCACCGTGCACCGAGGCCCTCGTCTTCCGGGCTTCTGCGACGATCCGCGGACCGATAACGATCTCTGCCACCGTGAGCCGCCAGAGCAGATCCGCTGGATCACGAGTCCCGATGGAATGTGTGCCAACACGATCTCGTTCGTCACGCGACAAAATCGATCGACTACTTCACCCCTGGCTCTGCTTTTTGCTGGCTCTTCCTTGCGAACTGTTAGGTTCAGGCGAGTTTGCTGATTTGGCAGATGTGATATAGGGTTATGGTGGTCGAGGTAGGTTTTCAATTTCTAATAACACGAAGAGATAACTGGAGTCTATGGTAATACTTTTGGCAACAGTTTATCACCTTGCCTCTAGGTCTTTTATAGTTCCCAACAGGGTTTCATACGTTTTCATAATTCCTGAGACTCAGACGCTATCTCGATGGCGGCTGCGGAGGTGCTGGTATCTAATGGAAAGTCCAGTTCGCTAGATCCATTAAACGATAGCGTTTCTGGTATTTTGGTCAATAACTCAGCCACCTTGTTACTCGGCTGATATCTATACATCGGAGTTTTAAACGTTATAGTCAGTAGCGCGGTCAATGGGGCCACTAAATCAGACGGACCGTGGTCTACTGGTATAAATCCCAGTGATAAGGTGTACGGTAAGTGAAACTCGTTCGTATTGAAAGAGATTTTATCCAGGGGACCTGTGTCACAGTTAAGTGACTCTGAACTGTTATGAGCGTTCAATGGAAATTGGTCGAAATTATGAGTATTGTTAGGTGATTTAGCAGGTTGCCTGCGGAACACGCTTTGGCTGTCTGTTCCTGAATTGACTCTGCACAACTTTATTGAATTAATGAGTTAACTCTTGCACTGCTCCATAAATAGATGAATAAATTATTCTTGGCATCCAAGACTTTCTCCCATTATAATATTTCCTTTCACTAACGGGCAGCATACAACAGGACCTGGTCGAATCCACTAGAAGTCTCTTGATCCACTAAAAATCCCTCGCACGCAATCCAGTCGCAACGATCCCGTCAAAGCTCACGGTGCCTCGTCCCCGAGTTCAGCAGGGTCTCCCACGACCATCCAGAAACGAATCAATCAATCGGCATCCTCGGTCCGCGTATTCTTCCCGCATTCCCGTTTCTTCTGGCTGGCCGCGAGTCGCGCAGTAAATCGAGAACGCGACGAAAGCGCCGGTCTCGCCGGCTGGAAAAAAGCGTCCACGGGGTGCACGAGGCGGGGGACACGTCAAATGGCAGGACGACCGTTCGAGGGACCGTAAAGTATCGAGCCGTGACGCGAACGAAGCCACAGGCAGCGGCATAACGAACGTCCTGGTAAAACATGAGGATCCTCGGGACACGCGATACTCTCGAGGAGCCGTGGACGCAGGAGCGCGCAACCACGGCTAGAGGCGAGCAGAGGAACGGGGGCTGGAGTTTAGGCATCGATTTGCAAGGGAAACTCGATAGAACAGAGGCGGCCCAGCGGTCGTTGTTCGTCGTTGTTCGTCGTTGTTCGTCGTTGTTCGTCGTTATGCGCGAGCTACGGCTCGCAGAAAAAGACCTACTCCCCTTTACTGCTTGCTGCTGCCCGACCGGCGCCCCTTCCGCCGTACCCCCTCTGAATTTACGATCTGGGAGACAGCGAGGATCGACGACCGATACACGTCCAGATCCCATCTAACGGGTGTCGTACGCGGAAGTGACTTTCAGAATGACTTCTCGATCGGAGGAATTCTTCAAGAGACTTCAGCGATGAGGGTTAGATGTTGGATATTGGGGACATCGAGGCTTGCATAGCATTCCTTAGTTTTAGGATAGAGAACAACTGGACTGTCCTACTAACTGATAATAGACACACACTTTCATCTAGAGATTGAGTGTCACAGGATTGGTATCACCTGAACATTTCATCCCCTGTCATGCCTTCTAATGTGCTAATGGCGTGAAATAATGATCACAGACCTCACCTTTATACCAATAAAGTCTTCTCGTTCTGGGGCAAGGCATAGTGAAGACGCTGCAGCAGAAAGTGCAACGACATCGGGGGCAGTTGTTCCCGCGTCGCCGATGACGCTGCAAGTTATCTTGCACACGCGTGGCATTATGCGCTCAGCCGTCCCGTATCTGTCATCAAACATTCGATTGTATAACGCGTTGCGCAAGAAGACCGCTTGGAATCCTCTGGCGATTTTTCGCGAAGTCGAGGCGCAAGTGGAGCCGGCGGAGCGGAGGACGAGAGTACCTCTGGCGGGTAGGAGCCGAGCAGAACGCGAGGGAGGAGAGAAGATAGCAGGCAGGGGGCAAGAGAGAAGGAGACGGCATGTCAAAACTAACGACATTGGCTCCCTGGAGACCTGGTGGCGGCGAGGGCAACCGAGGCCAGGAGCCACCTCGTGTATCGGTACGAGGACGAGGAACGAGTCATCGAGGCAGTCCAACCGATTCCTGGTAGGGCCGACCGCGACGTGCCTCGAGAGACAACTAACCAGCAGTGCTATGCCGTCTGGACCAGCTCCTCCTCGATATGACGCTTTGTGCCTCCACCGTGTCCCGTCCCTCTTTCTTTTCCTCCTTGCCTCCTTGCCTCCTCCTTCTCCCTCTAGTCCTCGGGAGCGTCGGAGTCGCTGCGCTCGCAGTAGACTGGCAGGCAGCTACGCGCTGTCAGAAAAAGATGATTCTCCGTTGCACGTGCAGATAGCAAATCACGGCAGCCTTGCCTCGACGGTATCGGAGGATCCTTCCACTCCGAGGCTATTGTAAAATCCTCGCCGTGGCGTTCGAGCCTCGCGATCGGGATTACGGTCCTGGTACGATAAGGAATGGACACTTTTAATTTGGGCAGAGATCTTTGGTACTACATCAGCTTTAAATGCAGACAATTTCTAGCTTTGGCTGGTTGCTATCTGAGAATCCTAATTCATGAGCTTCTTGAATGGCTCCGCGACTTTTGTGCGTTGTATCATCTACTGTTACATTCCTACTGCAACTCTACTGCTATTATAAATGCAACATAAATGCTCATAGCAAAATAGTAGAATTTGCAACTGGACTGACTGCGCATAATTAGTCTAATTGACGATATACGTATGGTAGCAGTGCAGGATATACAATTGTTGAACGATGGCTCCTTGGGAGGACCAACAGGCGCCACGAAGGAGAATCACACCGTGTGAAAGCAGCCACGCGATCCTTCTTCCGCTTCCTCATCCGATCTCTCTCTTCCCCCGAGGCATCCAGGGCAGAAGTAGAGCCTCGTGAGTGACGCGGTCGAATGACGAAGCACCTGTAAGGTTGTCTCCGTCCGAGCCACTCCACTCGACCACAATTATCATCCATTTACCGGCCATCAAGCAGTTAGGAGCGATTACGGCTATCATAGGTGGTTTCGTCAGCGACGCCGTGGCAAACGAGGGTGACAGACGGTCCCCCAGGTAATGGCGACACAGACCCATCAAACGATTAGCGGATCTACCTGTCATCGTAGATCCGAACCGCTCCCAGCGAAGCAGACCCATTATCATCGCATCAAGGCGCCCTAATGCCGCGTATCCGTTCCCTGATCAACCAGCGATCGCTCGTCGAGTCTCCAGTGAAACTGCCCTTACGAAACGGACCTGCGATCTGGGACGCGGTGCTCCAATGTCGGTTTTCAAATGTCACGCTGTTGCTGGGACCTAGGCGACCTGCTGACGCAAGGGGAACAGGATAATTGATCCACTGGAGATCTCAGAGGTCTACGCGACTCTGATCTTAGCGTTAAAGACAGGCCTTCGTGTACCTAACTGGAGTTTTGTCCAAAATGAAGATACTTCAGAGGAGGGATTTTGATTTGTAACCAATTTTCAAGTATTCTGAAGTCAAGCGAAAATCAGGCCCCACAGAAGACTCAGTTTTCAATACGAACCCACCCTGGGGGAATTCTAAGCAGAGGATCAGACCCCTAGGCCGCAAGCTCGAAAATGTCGTCGGTTTTGACAAGGCGCGGCAACTCGTCGAGAATATTTACCGAGTCGGCTGATCTGTCAGCTGATTGCGGCGGTGTATATTTTTACCGAGCAGTTCTTGTCGAGCGGGAGCCGCTGGTTGCACCACGGAGGCGTGTGTAGGTAAACGCAACGCGGTCAGAGCCGAAGCCGAGAGAGGTTTTGCTCAGGAGACGAGAAGGACCGCGCGGTGTTCGCTCCTGTTCGCCCCTTTTCTCCCCAACGTCCTCTCTCGGCCTGTCCTTTCTCTTCTGCCCGTGGCCAATGAATGCCGATCCACTGATGCGTCGGCTGGTTTGACGAGGCCTGATGGATGCCCCTGGAATCCCGGGACTCCGCTCGGACGCGACCGCGCGGCCAACGAGCAAAATCGCGGTTTAAATCGGCAACACGCGCGGTTAGATATTCCCGGGACCGGTCAGGCCCCGATACAAACGATCGCCGCCCCTATTGTGTGTATCGGATACACCTAACCGTTTGGATATAGCTGGAAATACCGGCCAGCGAGACGATATCACTCGTCGTTGGTCCAGCAGGACCTGGATTCCTGCTGGGACTGGTTCCTGCGCGCGGGGAATGTTGCCGCTGCTCGCCTTGCCTCGAGGAAGCTGCTCGACCTGAGCCTATCTTTCAAATTCACTAATATTTCCATGAAAAAGTCTTTCCTCTTCCTATACTTAAATCGAATCTACCAATTTTGATGAGGAGCTGTCAGGATTGGACTCCATAACTTCAGAGAGGTTGATCTTTCTAAAATCCCTCGCGAGTACAGTTAAGAATTAGCAAATTCAGGACCTGGAGAGTGTCACAGAAGTCACAAACACCTTGAAGAATAGATATAGAAGACTCTGTGTTATCATCCATAGGTTCGCTCTCGGAGGTACTTAGAGCTGCTTCATAGGGACAACCTTAAAGCGACTAGTCCAGGGCGATTTTAGCTGGGCAGTTCGGCCAGAAGCCGCAGATGATTTACTCCACAGGAAAACGAACTTTGTCGCAGTCGCGTCGTCGCTAATGATATACTGCTTAATTGGCCTCATTCCTCATCCCGTGGCCGCGCACCGAAACGAATGGGACGAGAATAGAAAGGCGGCGGTTGCGCGGGAACTGATGTCACTATGGTTCGTTTCGTACTTCCTCAAAGCGTGCAATAATTGGACCGAACGTCACGCTAATTTGCTTCCCCGAAACCTTTTATCTTCCCATGTATTCGCAACAAATGTACGATTCGTAACTGTAGCACGCTGTGTCACCTCGCGTCTTAATTAAACGCTTTCTTACGCGGAATCTTTTCGGACCCGTTGAGTGTGCCTTGCGAGTGGTCTGCGGGGGTGGGATCCCCTGGGTGATTTGTGGCTCTCGTAAATCACTTTTGTGTCCCGGAAATGGACAGCGTGTAAAGAGGAACTGAAGCACGATGCGGTTGAAGATACAGGGTCAAGTAGATTTGTGATTCTGGAGGGAAGGTTCATTAGATTTGGTCTAATCTCGTTAGAGGAAAATTCCTGTAAATTCTAGAATTCTGTTAAATCAGAACTCACGAAAGATCGAAGTTGGTCCAGAAAGGGGAGCAGGCATTGGTGAACCTGCACGCGATTGCTGCGCATCGAAGCCATGGACCCCTGTTGAGAGATTAGTGAAGGCTCCGAGTTGGTCCATTAAGGCGGCCAGGAGAAGCCGAGAGAGGGACAGATTTGTCTAAAAGCGTTTCAACTCTAGGGAGTCGCGTCCGAATTAATATGCGATCCCGTATCTCTCATCCGTGCCCGCTGTCCGCGGTAATATTAAAAGCGTCCGTGCTCGCGTCGTTATCATTAACGGCGGTAGCCAAGAAAAATTGCCTAACCCGATCTGGGAATAATTCATCTGTCACTGCTTCAAAACGGAACATTAGCTGGTGGGGATGCGCGCAGGTGCGCGTCTATTAAAGACGAGCGACGAAAACGAATGACGCGAATAAATCTGTCGTAAATAATTCAGGCGTACGAGTCATCCAAAGGGATGCTCCTTTCACGACTATGCACCAGCATTGTCGTTGCACGGCCTCGCGTGCCAGTGAACTCGAGTCGTAACCTTCTGACCCGCAGCTATCGATCCACCAACGCAGCGCATACTCCACTCGTCAGCTCCTCCACAGATCTCTGCACATTCTCTGGCAGGTTTCTACCTGAATTCGGTTTGGAAGTCGTTGTTTTCCTGGGCAATTAGAATTAGAATCCATCGAAGAAGGCATTGTTAGGATCGACGGCTGAGCGTGACTGGTCTAACTTTGCTGACCTCGCTGGTTCTTGTAACACGGTGCAGTCAAACGCTAACGAAGTGTCTTCCTATTCATTTTCCCTAGGAAGCAATAGATTCACTCTACATAGATTACTGTTTTTCATCGTTTGCTCAAGATCAGATCCCAGGGAAGACCAGGTTCTAAATCTTCACGGTGATAACGGTTACCACGGCTTATCAGAGGATTCTGCTACTAATTGCTTATCTCACGAGCTATATCGCAAAGAGCAGGTGCTCGCTCTCCCCCGAGTCCCCGAAGACTGTGAACGTCCCCGAGGGGTTAGTCGGCAAGAAGTCATAGACTCTGAGACAAGGTGCATCGGTCGAGCCGTGGTACGATATTGTAAACGAATCGTGGCTCGCGAGGGGATCGACGTCGAAGAAGAAGAACAGGTGGCCGTTACCTCCCCGGTTTCCGGGAAGCTCGGAGAGAGAAAAGCAAGAGGCTGCAGCCAGCTAGGATAGTCACCTAAACCGAAGGCGGCAGAGCGGCAGGATCAGCGGCAGTAACCCAAACGACCGACAATATAGCCTGTACGCGTCGCCGATAGAAAAAGGGGGATGCGAAGAGGAACGATCTTCCACGTTTCCAAGTCGCGTTATTATCGCTGATCACGTAGCTACTTAGAAGCGGCTCCTCTCTCACTCTCCCTCTGCCTCTCTCTCTCTTTCTCTCTCTCTCTCCGACCGTGGCTTTTATACCGTAGGCATTTCTGCCAGGCAAGGTAGCCAGCCTGGTTTTACTCGTTCGTCCCTGCTGCTTCAGCTACTGCACCGTCCTCCTCCTTTCTTCTTTCCCTCTGATTCGTATTCCTCCTCCTCCTCTGCTTCTTCTTCCTCGCGCTGGTTCTCATTCCACCCGTTGCGCCAGCTTTATAGGTATTTGTGCCCGGCCGCAGACGAGCAGTCCCGGCTCGGCCAGACAGCGCTGCGCCTTCGCGAGCTTCCGAGAATCGCGAGCGTTCCGTGGCACCGCCGCGGGATCGAGCGAGACGCGACGAGCGGAGAAAAGCTGGCGTGGAGCGGAGGGAAAGAGTCGCGGGGTGACTAGACGGTGGGAACCTTTCCCGGCAGAGAACCCGACACGTCCTATCGGTCGGTCTTGTTTTGACGCCGAGCCGACTGAGGTGCATCGACCTCAAAGGTCGTCGTGCCATCTTCGCCGAGACGGGAAAGCCGCGAGCGCGACCCGCTCCTCCGCTTCCGTTACGCCTCGCGCCAGACCCGCGGAGCAAAAAATCCATCTTCCGCCAACGTATGCCAACATCTGCCGCTGCTCTGGGAACGAGTCGTAGAACCACCTGTGGGACTGGGAGCTTTCGGTAGCGGGACAGGCCTGAGAAGTGTTACGTCGGTCATGGACACCTGGAGAACAGGCCTCTGATGAGGGAAGGAGACTCCTTTCTGTTTTCGTGCACCACGACGCTATGGAAGGATATTCTGAGCACCCTGTACTTCCTCAGGCCACTACCCTCGCTTTCGTTTTACGCTCCAGCAGGCGCTACCCGCGAGGGGCAATAAATATCGGCGTGCGAGCATTACGTTTAAGGGGAATCATTCTCCCTATGGTTAGCTAGTTAAAACCCCGGTTAAATTGCACGTACATCGAAGCAATTATTTTCTGAAACAGTAACGCGTACTCAGGCTCCCTTTGGGGCGTCCTCCTCGACTTTTATTCCCGGGGAGTCCTTCTGTCTTTCGCGGTGGGAGAGACGCGAGCTCGACTAGCCACAATAACTATCAACCGGGGCTTATTGTCCTTCCTTCAGGGATGCTCAGGCCACGGAGGGGTAGCCCATTGTTGAAGACGTACGCGTGTACGTCCGGGCAATACGCGGTCCGCCTTCTCTCTCGCCGCTCTCAAGATCTATCGTTGGAATTTGCGTATGTAGATTAACTCCCCTGCCGGGGCCTATTGTTCCCCGAAGAAAGAGGCGAGGAAGAGACGGGGGCTCGGCGTATCTCCACAGGTATACGCCCGCTCGTTAAAAGGTGAGCTGGCCGGAACAGAAAGATGCCGGTGATGAGGAGAACACGTGGAGCGTGCTCGCTACTACTCGCTGGATATGACGGGGACCTGATAACGATTCGTCTTCCTTGGAGAATGTACTACCTTCTCGAAATTCCATCTAAATTACTTGATTCGATAAAACTAAGAGGATCAGAATTTTCAGGGATATTCCCTGATTTAAAATCCAACAGATTTTAGTAAAAATCTCAGAGCAATGGAATATTGTTCTTGCTACCAACCCAATTACCCACAGAACCACGCACCCCTCGCCAAAGAAAGTGAAGCTAGCGCGGAGTCATCACGTCGCGAAGCAATAGTCCAAAGAAAAGAACGGCGAAGCTAAAATACCGCGGCAATTGCTTCAGCATCGACATGCCGAGGACCAATTAAAGGCCAGGAAGGATCGTCCCCTCGCGACCCCGTGAAATCTAATGCAAGCGAGACCGTCGGTGGTTGCTCGAGCCGCTCGAAGCGGTCTCTGCTCTTCGAGATGGCTCGGGGTGTGCGTGCGTGTGCGTGGCTGGGCTGCGTGCGTGTCCGGGTTCCGTAATAAAAAAATTGACGACATCGCCACCGCGCCGGCGACACGACGGCTCCCCGCCGACCAATAGCTATTGATCAGCGGCTCTCTTGTGCTGGCCTGTGCCCGACGGCTCTGGAAACCGCGCGAGAGATCCTCGAGGCGCAATTCGAGAGACTCCAGGAGGACTATTGCTTCCTTCAGCTGCTCGCAATTTATTCCGCGATGGATAAGCAGACGCTCCGTCGCGATCCCACGCTGCTCGATATTTTAGAAGGGGGTATGAAGATGGGATTCTTTGAGGGCGATAGGAGACGATAAGTGATACAAAACAGTCACACACCCATCCATTCTTCCTCGCTCATCAAAATAATTCGCCCATGAAAAGCTTCAAATAAGTACATGCGTGCAACGCATGACTGCAGTAACAATTAAAGATGCGTTAACCCGAACCCACAATCAAATAATATAGTCAGTGATTGAGACCTGTTCTCATGATTATGTCCTGTTAGTTTGGCGATTGAGACGAAGCCTAATAAGCCTGAGAACGATAAAGGAGTCGTTTTGTGTGATGGAGGAAATCATAAATCCTGCAGGAAGAGTTTCTTTCGATCGATCCAGGTTCATCGTTCTGTGGCATCGAATTCTGACGATTCTTCTTACATCACCTCCAATTGGAGACAGAAATATCCGCGAACTGAAGCCACGGTGATGGTACGAGGAGCATTCACGCGGCCACGAGAACATGAGAATTCCTCGAACGTCAAAGCATCGTCGCAGGGAACGCGGGAATGACTGCAGTCTGTGGACAGACCCACCTTGAAGTCAGCGATCCTTCGGACAGTAATCGAGCCAGTTGTCGGCGGTAAATGATGCAGAACAACGTCCAGGATAACAAACGAGCCGGTTGAGTGCGCCTATTGCCACCTGCTCTGACCTACGACCACTGAAGTAGAGAGTAGACCTATAATTCAGTGTATTTTTGAATCATAAAGTTGGGCTAGTCCTTGGATTAGATTTTGGACCAGCTCTTGGGCAAGCCCTTGTACTATTTCTAAACCATAATAAAAACGACTCGACAATAAGCAGCCCTTAATGAAAGCCTAATCATTTAAGAGCCTCCATTGACGTGTTCCTAGCAGCAGCCTACACCGATCACCGTTTAGAAACTGTTTACACTGGAAACACCGAGCACACTGTATCGCCATATACGTGGTATTCTCTCGCGGATAACGCTTGATTTGAATAAGTCCCGGTCTTGAAAACGCTTTGCAGCCGATCGTTGCTGAGAAAAATGCGTTTTCTCATAGGCACGATAATTATCACGGCGCGGATCGTAGGTCGAGTAAAAAAACCGCGCATTGTGTATACGGTGGATCGAGAAAGGGGGCGAGAAAACGGGCGAGCTGTGGAAGGGAGGAGAGGACAGAGAGGACAGAGAGGACACGCGTGTGCGTGGGAATGCGTTTCCATTAAATCAGCCGATTTCTTGCGAGCACGTCGGTCGCCGCGTCGAAATCGAACATAAAGCACGGGTAACGATTCTCGGTCAGGATGTCGTGGACTTTCTAGGATGCCTCGCTTGTCCGTTCGATCATCGATCTTTTCCGTCTGGCCGAACGGTGACACGGAAGGCGTCGCGAGCTTGATTTATGAATACATATTTTTCTCGGGATCTCTCCAGCGGACTCGTGTGTCGAAAGTCGGCGCTCGATGTTGATTTAATAAAAGGACTGCGCGGTGACACGCTGCTGCTGATCATACTGTCGCGCGTGAATCGTGCCTCGACCGCGAGATTTATCGACGTGGCCGCGGGGTCAAATATTCATTAGCCGATGACTAACGTCGACGATGATAATGTTGCTGGGAAGTGGACAGAAAATGGATGAATCGGTCGTATCGCGATACTATTAAGCTAGAAATATTTCAGCGATTCCCTTGGGAAGAAACTTTCATGCAACGTCAAATTTCGGAGAAATAATTACTATTGAGAAGCTACTCTGGATCTGGATAGCAAGAACAGCTGATCAACCACGCATCGAAGTCTCCCGAAATTTGCAACTGCTCTACCCAGGCGAGAGGTCCCCGAAGCAGAGGGTGAAGAGGAGCGGGCCGTGCAAGAGGCGTGTTTCAAAATCCCAGGCGCGACCTTGTCGACGAGGACGCCGCGTTTCTCCTCACGGCAGCGTGTGCTCGATCCCTCGATCGTCTGAGAGCTCGTCCAGCTGACCGATGACTAAGATTACGTGCCATCGGTCGATTGTAATTGGCTCGCGCAAAACCTATCGCGTGCGCGGCGCAACGCTAAACGCAGTAAATCAGCGACGGGTTAAGGATCCGCTTATAAATAACCAATTAGAGACACCTGCGTACGCGCACCGCCACGCTGCGCCGAGACGCGCCAGAATCGACCTTATCCCGACGGAATGCAGATGCGCGACTACGCTTTGATCTTCGTGTATGTTCCTTCGACTGTTTGCGCGATCGCTGTCCTTTGTATCGACAGGCATACACCGACTGGCATTTGTAGGCCCAGCCTTTGGAAAAATCGAGATGCTGATTAATAGGTGAAGGCAGGAGGCTCTGCCTCGCGAGGCTGCTCCGAGATCCTCGAGAGGCACACCTCCGCAGATAGTCTTCTTGAATATTCGAGGAATCCTAGGGGCTTCTAGGTCTCTGAAATCTGTCCTGGCGAGGAGATTAAATAGATATTTCTTAGTTTGTGTCAGTGAACTTTGAAGACAGCCTTAGTTTTCTCTAAAAAAGATTTCCAGTGAACCAGAGTCCAAGAAACTAGTTTCCCTCATAATTACCGCTAAAAATAGAGTAACACTGAACGTTCGAGCTCTCCCATGGCAGCGTACTAAAAACAATCGAACAGCGATCTAGCATCGACTCGCAGCCTAGTGGATAGAAAATCTCGATTCCAATCAGAAGCGGAGCCAGCAAATTTCAATCACAAACTGTCCATCCGTCGTTCGACGGTGGCTCGCCCGACAAGGAGATCGAACAAAAAGCGACGCGCGAGGAGAACAACGACGAGTTGGCTCGTACGATCTCGACCACTCGGGGCAAGGAGGACAAACCGAACGAACGGACAGGGAACTAAGGGACTCGCGTCACAGTTGTACAAGGATCGTTGCTTGTGTTCATCGCGGTGCAACACGCCGCGATGCAGAGACGCATCTGGCCGCGTGGGAAGATCGCGCTCCCATTCCCCGTCGGCCATGGCGAACCAACTTTTCCCTATTCATGCGAAATCGTGGTCGTTATGCGACGTCAGCGGGATCGATCATCGTGGACCGATCGATCTCGATGAGTGGGCCGTGGAGGCCACTGGAATTTCGAATCTTTGGGTCCGAGTATGCTATAGTGTCCCGTTAACATGATCTTACGGGATCCTGAAATCGTGCTGCGCGTGAAATTGATGGTAATGTGAATTTGGTGCACGTCGAACGGTTCAAGATTCTGGGAGGAGCTGGTTTGACTCTGGTCATGGACCAAATTATCGATGCATAACAGTGGAAATGTTTATATGTTGAAATATGTAGGGGAGAGGGTAAGAAAGAAGCTAGGGGATGAGGCTAGTTGACTAATGGGGTAAGCTAAGTAATCTCCTTTAAATAGTACACTATCATTACGAGCTAGACATTCATTTGCTTCACTGTCGTATATAAGAACATCATCATCAGGGTATTAATCAACTATCTCTGATCTCCCTCAACTAACGAAAAAATCCTTCGTTTTTAGTGAAGGTATTACATACACAGAAACTGGTCTCAAAATCGCGAAGCTCCTTGAATTTCCTCTATCCCCTTCATCTTCCACTCCCACCCTCACCGCTTCATCAGCTAATTGAATCACCTTGGCTCGTTATTTCCCTGCGGTAATCCCGTGCTCAGCACAACGGTGGCGGCGTTTCTCCAACTTGTAGCACTGTGTTCCAAGCTTCTTTGCTTTATTACCCGATACAATTTGTCCGCGGGGCCGGCTTTATTTATCGCGACGGACGCTTCCGAGAAGCCGGCTGGGCTCGATAAGTCACGGTAAAAAGAAGCAGGACGAGAGAGCGAGCGAAAGAGGGAGAGGAAGGGTTGCGAAGGCGGCAGCTCGGTTTAATTTACACCGTCCATGATTTATCCCGCGGCACCGTCACTTCCGTCTCCGGATTCGCGCTCCTCCCCCTCCACCCCTCTCATCCCTCGACCACCTCTTCGCTCTTTTTCCTCTCGTTTTACGGGCCAGAGTTTTCGGGAGAGTCGCGGCTTTTTGATTTACGACGCAGCGCGGGCTCGCGTCGTGCGGGAACGCTCGAGGCAGCGGAACGGAAAGAGCAAGGCTCTCCAGAGGAAATGGAGGGGAACCAGTGAAGCGAGAGAGGGAGAGAGAAAAGGGGAAAGATCCTGCCGTTTATTTCGAGTCACTTTCGACAGTCTCCTCGTTACTTCGGCGAATTTACGACACGTTCGATATATATCGGAGGCCGCGCGGCGGAGGTAACACGCCAGCCGACTCTTGTCGAATCTTGTATTTGAACACGTCGAAGCCCACGGGCCACGGGCAAAAGCGCGAAATTATGGCGGCGGGATTTAGTTTTAAACGGCTCCCCGGGTACCCTGGGTAATGATGATTAATAGATTCCCTCGGCGGTGCTGATGCAACCGGTCCGATGGTCCAGCAACGTGGCTCTCGGTTGCTCCACCTCGAGATGACTCTCAAATGCGTGCTCATGCACCGAACGGAAAGAGGCTTCGATGGATTTCTAGTGTTACTATATCTTAGCGTCAGACACAATTCCAAGGTTAACAGAGATCAGAGAATACCAGAAACCTCGTCATCCCAAATAGGCCAGTGGCCAGGAAAGATTAAAGAATCTACCATTTGAAAAAGGACCCAGGCGAGGAGCGAATGCGCGAGCGGATAAAGAAGGCGGGCCTCGATTTCGCCTTATTTCGAGATCAGATCAGACGTATCGTTCGGGAAGAGCGGCCACGGTGCCAGGAAGATTGACTTTATCTCATGGTAGACCGATGCTGTGGTGGAGCTATCCAATGGACCTTCTCGTTCCGCGACGGGGCTCCCCTTAAATCCGACAGGAATTACCAACGAAGGTACAATATGTCGAGCCCCATTAAAATTCGGACGATGCAAATGAAACTTTCGGCCACGGCCGACGCCTGACAGCGACTGTCCGCCGCCAGGAATCGTTTCGCGCGCAGCCTGCCCCTGTGACAGCCGACCCGCTAGTACCTCGCGATCGAATAATCGAATTCACCGACGGTATTAATGGCCCGTCCGCGAATTTGTCGTTCCTGCAGATCTCGCTGTACCATCGATTGATTCACGATCGATATTCGCGATCGCTGAGCCTCTGTACGCCACGCACGGTGATCGGCAGGGAGATGGAAGATTGCTGCAGTTGAGGCTGAGGATCTGCTTCTGGGTCAGATAGGATCACGATTTGGACATGACAAGAAGAACAAGACTCTATTTAATAAAATGCAGGGAAGAATTTATGGGAATTCTAGACACTCACTAGCACCTAGGTCCTAGTAGATACACAGCTGCAGAAAATTGCAAATACTTCATTTCTCTGAGGTTCCAGAAGTCATAGACTGAGCAGCGCTTCGTGAACCCCTTGAAAGACAACGAGAATGCGTAGAACGGTAGCTGGTTGTCACAGGGGCAGGAGAATAAAATTCGTGACAGCTAAAAGGTCGCTAGCAACTAGAAGGAAGAAGCGCGAGGCTAGCTGCGACGCGGAAAGGTGCAAAAGGGAAAGGGGTCCCGGGCGCGGAACACAAAGAGCACTTTGTGTGCAAATTTATTGCGCGGCCCACGACGACGCGTTTATGCGAGAATTATTTAGACACCCGTTAGACGTTCCTCGATTAGGCAACCTGCTCGTGTAACCGAGCAAGTTCAGTGGATATGGTAGGGTCGTCAAGAAAATTTGTTCCTTGCAAATTTATCGGGCAACTAGCGCGCGCGGAGAATCGCTAAACCATTGAATTTTCATGCTACTCGTACACAGCCTTCCAAATCTTTATACTTCTTTACAACTACACCCTCCCACATAAAAGTAACAAGGTTTCCAAAGTAATAGTATGTGCCAGGTTACCAAAGTTCTCCATCAGATTTTCACGGTCCAACAGGCGATGCTAATTGATATCGATTCCTCGAATGCCGCCTGGCTCGTAGAAGGCAACAGTAGCCGATGAAACGAGACGGAAGCGGCTACCGCTGGCCAGTGGAATTCCGCTTGATTCCTAAACCATACGTCGCTAAGCGGCTCATATGAAATTCTTCGCTGAAATCGAATTCTAATCGACTCGTTAAGCCGACTCCGTCGATTTCCCGCTACGCAGGCTCTCGTCCCCTTAAAGGACACATTCAGCGGCGCCGAGATTAATCTGGCGGGCTCGCGTAACGCGCTCGTATCCGCGTGGCGATTCACGACGCTCGAGCCGAGAGACCTGCCACACGCTTTTCGCTCGGCGCGTTATCGATCGGCGATCGTTTCGGGTTCTCCTATTCGGAGCCGCATGAATATTGATACGGTGCAATTGAACGTAACGAATGGGATCGTAAATCTCGGGCGAAATTAATTAAGAACGTGGCGAACGAAACGCGGCGCGCCATAAAATTGCCAACCAAAGGCGACCTCCTCTCATTTGCACGGGTAATTCAGCAAATCGTAATTGAATTCGTAACTGCCCCCTTCCTTCCTCCCCAGCCCCTCCACGCTAGGCAGCGCGAACGTTTCGGGATCATTCGTCAAAGAAATGAATGGGACCAGAATCGGTTTTTGCCCGACGCGGCCCGCGGAAACGATTTCCGCTGCGAGAGAGACGGGAACGAACCGTGACCGCGAGGAAAGGCAGAAATTGCTCAAATTGCCTTGGAATTTCTTGCAGTTATTCAATGGGGCCCGTTTAACTGGCGGGGAATTGCTAATGAGCTGTGATTAGTATCGTTCGTTGGGTAATTCGTACCCCAGGGTGTTAGCGTTGGGTGTCGATGGATCTATTCAGTTCTGAAGGTTGAGAGTTGAGGATATGCTCCAGTAAGCAGTTTAATTAATCTCTATCGCGTAGATATTGATATAGAAACAGTGGAAGAGCTTGTAGAATCTCTTTTTTTATATCTGGTCGCGAAGGAATGCCAGCTGCTTGAGGTTTCCGTGCTGGATCGCATTTAGAGTCCCTTTAGGACAAAGATCGCATGAGGGAACGAGTTAGGCGTTATCCCAGGATCGAGAATCAATCAAGATACTCATTAAGCGAGATTCCGCGGAAGATAGAGCGTTCGTGCGAGGCTGCTGGCGGGTTACATCTCAATTTCCAAATCTCCTGCCGGAATCCA
Organism: Calliopsis andreniformis; assembly: GCF_051401765.1. Lineage (NCBI taxonomy): Eukaryota > Metazoa > Arthropoda > Insecta > Hymenoptera > Andrenidae > Calliopsis > Calliopsis andreniformis. The sequence continues at coordinate 13,934,516 of NC_135063.1, forward strand.
CGCCCATCGCGTGCCACTCGCTCGTTAAATCATTAGCGACCGCGGCCACGTGGCCCCCAGACCCAAACTTATTCACGCCGACCGCGTAACTCCGTTCTGCTTGAAACGTGTTCCAGCAAACCGTCTCCCTTTCGATCCTAAATCCACCTTGCATCGATTAATCGCGAAAAGAACAAGTTTCGGGCACCTAACCCTGGCGAAAGGGGTTCTGTCTTAGGAACGTGACTGGAACGACAAAGACAGACTAAGAGAAGAATTAAGATGGGGAGTGGCGGTGAGAAATCATGAATTGATTAGGGACGAGAGACAAACTGCGGAGGAAAGATTCTAAGACCTTGAGACGACTCGTGGGCAGGCGGTCGATCCAGTTGCACGACTAACAGGAAATCGAAGATCGACGATGGAGATTGTATCGAGAGATGCAAAAATTAGGTAGCTTAATATATCCTCTCTCCGAACCCTCGAATTAATATTCTCTGTCTCTTTAATAAAATCAAATAATCGACAAAATGAAGATCAGAAGACAGGTCGAACCCACAGACATAGACAAAGAGTTAGACAAGCACAGTAAAGCAAGGAAAAAAGCAGTCGACCTATCGATGATCGAAAGGTGCGTTCACGGTGGCTATCGGGTAGGGTACCTTGTCACCTTGAATCGATCGGTAGTAGGTTGGGTGTAGGTAGCCGACGATCCCCTCCAGGTCCCGTGCTCCGATCCTTCGATTGGATGCTCCTTCGCGAACCACCTCGTATTCTTCTCTCTCCCCTGGTTCTCCTTCCCTCTGGTGATCGCTCGGTCAGAACGCCCCCGGGTCGCGGTGATTTTCGCGGGGAAAAATCGCGAGAAAAATGGCAGCGCGTCGACAGGTAGACCGCGCGAGAAACGCGACGGACGCGCGCTAAGTCGCGACACTCGAGCAGGCGGCTCTCTCTCTTTCCGACGGACCGAAGAACGGCAGTTAAGAACTGTCGATCGCGTGGCACCTCCCCAGAGGGATCGCGACTCGATTCTTCCGAGGCTGGGAAGGGCGCGGGCAACATCTAGCTCGACCCACGCGACGCGGATAGCTGCCTCCGCGCTGCCTCCGCAATCCGTCTCTAACGGATGTCCGCGATTTATGAAAGCAGGCTTTGGGAATGCTCTGTGGCCAGGAGAAATACATTTAATATTCAATATTTCAATATTTCAAAATTCGAATATTTGAATATTTGAAAATTCGAATATTTGAATATTTAAAAATTTGAAAATTTGAAAATTTGAATATTTGAAATTTTGAAAATCTGGAAATTTTACATGGAAATTACATCCCTTTCACCTCTCACGTTTCATCCTATGAAACAAGTGATTTCTAAGTCACATTATTCGCCGATCACCCGTTAGAGAGCAATATTTTCCCGCGGTGGCTCGACGCAAGGATACCTGTTTATAAGGCGGCAAACCGCGGCCACAGTTGTTGACTGCACGCCGACGCATTCACCTGTATGACGTAGTCCACCGGATCGGATAGGATCGGAGAGGCCTCTAGAGCTGGCGATTAGCAGTCGTGGGCGAGGATCGAGATCCGCGGAGGAGGAAAGGCGCCGTGGAAAAAATCGGGCCCGCTCGTGTAAAACTAGTTGATGACGTGGTACACCAAACACTTCTCCGTCCGAATACGCTTTCGATCCTCTTTCTCGGCCCTTCCCTCTTTTGCAGCTTCGATCTCTGGCTCGAGCGGCTACCGATGCTTAAATGTAGTCATATTTCAGTGACTGAGAGCCCATAAACGGTACACGGAACTCAGAAATAACATTTATTGCGTCAGCCTGCACTTGGGAATGCGTTTGACCAGTTCCAGGTTTGATTCAACTATTTAAATCTGTTGATCGAGTCATAACGATTTATAAAAAGTTTAGAAAATCGATCTTGGCCAGCCTCGGAGTGCTGACCAGGATGACCATTTTCATTTTATTCCAAGCGCTAGAAATAGCCGAACTTCCCGCTGGGACGGAGTCTCGGTGATTCCAAACACGTCCTTTTCGAGAAACAACATTGTCAATCGATCGACCAGTTTTTCCAATCGAGCGTCCACCGTTTGATCGACTTATCAAACTTCGTCACGTTATGGACGGGCCTTGTTACGGTCCCATCGGACATTGTTTCCAGTCCACGACCGTCGAGAGAGAAAAAGCCTCTGGTCGAATCGACCCGCGAGCGAGGTTGTTTCGCTCGAAACGGCAGCAGGTGTTCGCGCAAGCGACCGAGAGAACCAGCGAGCGCGAAAGCAGTTTCTAAGAAAGTTTTGTCATCGAGCACGAGCCTTTCCGTTTTTCCAGCTAATTTCCCAACTGCACCGGAATACACCGACAACCGTGAGATTCGAGGATCGCGCGAGTTTCCTTAATGCGATCCGTCTTGGTGCACGCTTACGCAACGCGCGTGTCGGCGAGCCGAGCATGAGTTCTGGGAATACATATTTCGGAACGATTGTTGCACTGTTAGTCAACCGAACGCTAAATAGATTTTCCTTGAACTGCGCTATGATTAACTACCTGCACTGTAAATTAATCTCAAGACAGGTAAACGATCTCGTACCGAGATCTTGCTCGTATCTCTGAAAAATGGTCTTAACTCAGAGGAGACATTCGAGTGAAATCGAACACCATCCAGAAAACCGATCCAACGGTCGACTATCTTCGATACTAATTCCCAGTCTCGAGTAATGATTTATCCTCCCTCGAGGACGAAGGATGGGCAGAGATAACGCGGAGGAATACGAGGAATCCTCGCGTCGCTTCGATAACAGTTTCATAAAGCGTGCCAGCTATATATTCGAGCACACGTAATGACGAGGAAGAGCCATCGGAATCTCTAAGGTGTAGTAATCCATAGAGGATGCAGGCAAGAGGAGGCTCGAGGCGTATCGCGCGAGAACGCGTGTCGAGCCAGCGAGAGGAATCCCGAATCGTGTTACGACGTTATCGTGCGAAAAGTCGAAAGGGTTGCAGGGCCCGCGAGATTTATCGCGGGCCACGGTCACGTGGCCAGCAGACCGTGGAGCGAGTAACGCGAGCGTAAACACGTGTTCGCTCGGTGTATCCGACAGCTATAAAACTGGAGCACTTGATTTTACCGCCTGTCGCGAGCCGCGCCGCGCGTTCGATAAAATACCGCGAGACGCCACGAATTCGCACGAGCGACGGCCTTCAAGGATGCCTCTGCCTTTTTACGATATCAGTATCTCTGGACCCGCGAGAGACATCTTCCCTTGGCCCCTCCCGACCCTTGGCTGCAATAAAATGCGCGATATTTACGGACCATTCGTCGCGATTCCGAAAACACTCTACCTCTACCCTCTAGGGACCCTCAGAATGACAGGGGATTTATCGGCAGTTGGTGTGGAACGCGAGGATGCGGCAGTGAATTTCGGTGGTCGAGGTATTGGCTGGATTAAGGGAGTCATGGAAAGGGGTAACTGTATTCCGATACTCCCCGTTTCTTTTCAGATATTCTGGTCAACCAAGATCGTAATCCCTCAAAACATCTTCTTCCACGAAACAGCTATCCATCCCTCGAGCAGAAAGAAATATTGCGATATTTTTAAAGTCTGCCCTATGCCCAGGGGCTCAATCAGCGATCGCGCAAAAATTTGTCGCGAGGGGAATTCTCGAATACAAAAGGAAAGATGGTCCCGATAAGCGTCGAGGGTCCAGCCCTCGCGATCCACGGCTCGAATGCGCGATCGATCAACAAGATAAATTCGGTCCCGTTTTTCTTTCCCAGCTCGTATGTCTTCGCGTGTCCCAGGCCGTCTGAGCGTTCAGAGGATACCTTACTCACGGCTGAATCATCCGGCGAATGACCTTGCCTGCCCTTAATCAGCGATTAATTCCGCGCGACGAAAGTGCGCCTCCGCTCGATTGCGCGACGCTTGTACCTGGAAATCGCCACGGAGAGGCTGTACGTGCGTCGAATTAAGTGCACTTCTCGCTTGTTTACCGAACCAGACGCGGGTAATTGGAACCGAGGAGGCTTAGACGGAAAAACGAGCATCTGCGTTGGCTCTGGTTACCCTTTGTTGAGACAGCTTATGATAAGCACTTGTTCCTTGAATTCGTTCACTTTGCTGCCATTTTCTCAGCCTTTGGAGAGTTGATCGATATCTACTATTTTCTTCTGCAATATTTTTTAGCATCAGTCGTTTTCTTCCTCTTATTTTTTAATGATCTCTCAGCTTTCGAGATTAAAGAATACTTGCACAGTGATCGCAGCTTGCAACTCGATCAGGTCCATTGCGAAAGTGGCAGAACCTGGACCGCGGTCTAATTAAGCGCGCTCGCGATTTACGGGGCCGAAAATCCGCGAACCTCGCTTTAATTTGGCTCGCGATTTCACCATGGTAATAAAACGAAACGGGCAGATAAAGGAGAGGCAGGAGGTGTCCGTTTGACTGTCCATCGTGGCCCTGCTCTGTAATAAAGGCGGCTTCCACGTTTGCCTCTCTGCCCCATTGTCTTGCCTCCACCTCCTCCTCCTCCCCTTTCACCTCTATTCTGCTTCTCCGTGACTCGTTAGCCCGTCGTTCCGCCTCGATTCCCCCTTGCTTCTGCTCTCCACCCGTGTTCCCGTGTCTTGTGCCACGCAGGAAAACTTTACCGACACTGTTAAGGGTCATTTTGGGACCTTGCTCGCTCGATCATCCGCGAAATGACCCCTGAGGTGCTCCAAGATCATAAAAACGATATTCTTTGGGGAAATTTCTTACAAACTTTAAGGCTCGATGCCTCGTAAGCTCTCAGGAAAGAAAATAGTGGGTGGAAAATCTAGGGAACTAGTACAGAGATACTTAGGATATGAACTGGAAACCTTGTCCACTTTTCTTGGAATATTATTTTTTAGTATCCTTGGAAGACCAAAAGAGAGCCTCTTCTATGACTTTTAGTCAAGAGAAAAATCCTGAAAAGTCCAAAATATGTTGCATCGAGTGGAAAATACTAAGGATTTGGATGTAATGGGGTCAATGTGTTCTAGAAATATTTGGGTGTATCCCAAGTATGCCACTGTGTTTCTTCCACCCACTATACATCACAGCACCCAGGGGTATCCTCGTTCATCCGCAAGGAGAATCCGGCTGTAGCATTCGGCGGTGGCACAAGGCATCTGTTGCGGTCCCGGTTTCTGGTACTGGATTCTGGTCCGCCGCCGTCGGACAGGGCCCGATTAAAATGGAAACAAATGAAGTTGGACGTAATGAGGTCCCGCGGTGAGGGAGAACCCGTTCTTTAATTTATTCCCCTCCCCCACCTCTTCGTCCCCTGCGACCGCACTCCGTCGCTCTCTTTTTCTCCCCACACATTCTCCTCCCTCGTTACGCTGTTCCTTATCCTCTGTTCTCTATGCAGTCTATATTTTTTTCCTGGTTTCGCGATTGCCTTTTCGTTGGTCTCTGTATTCCCTCCCTCATTTTGTTACTCTATTATTTGCACTTTCATATAGAAATAGAATAGAATTTAAACTTGTGATACCTATTCTGAGATTTTTCGCGATTTTCAGAGCGTAAATATATTTTGTTGACCCAGTCGTATGAATCAAATGCAGGCGAAATTTGATCGAAAGATAGAGGGTGAAAGATAGGGCACAAACCGAAACCGATCGGTTTGACAGTGGGTTACCAGTGGCAGCGGTGGATATTATAAATCGCAATCAGTGTTGGCTACTCAGCTGGAAAGAGGAACGTCCGCGAGGATAAGCGAGAATAAATGTGGAGGGTCGAGGGCATTATGCAACCGCGGGGATGAGGACTGGGGGACAGGTTTACGAGGGGCGTTAAAAAATGGCCAGGCCCTTTAAACCGCGTAATTAAGTATGCCTGCGTTACAAGACCCGTTTTGACCTAAATATTCCCAACGAGATTCCCAACGAGATTCCCGCTGGAGGCTCTCGAGCATGGCTTAAAAAAATTCATTTTCAATATTCAGTGATCTGCTAATCCTACTAACTTAAAAAATCTTGAGTCTCCAGTTCTGAATCTGCGTCGCGTTCACCTTTTTACAGACTCTAATCTGAAGCGTCGAGCATCTCAGGAATGCCAATGGGTCTCCACGCAAGAGCTCGTGACAAATATGCAAGATACCACGTGGAGTGGACCAAGAGTCACGCGTAATAATTGTCAAGACATGGTAGAAGTTGCGTCACGAAGTCAGCTGGAGTCAAACGAGATCGACCAAGGTTCCTTCAATAGAAAACAAGGGCGCCGTTTCTCGAAAACTACGCGCGCAATGACACGTACTGCATCGCGTGAATCACTTACTGCTTCCCGAGATCTGGCGGCTAAGTAGGTGCGGATGAAAGTGTCAGACTTACCTGCAACAAAAGAAAAACATCGATTAAATGATCAGTTTATGGCATCGCCAGAACAAAAAACAGTAGACACGAAAATGAGGAAGCATCTGGTAGAACAAGATTGATCAAAAATCCATACATATTTCCCCTCTAATAACACCTCAGAATTACTCAGCACAATATTGCAAGCATGCAGCAATTTCACTGAAATGCATTCGAATGCTGGCTGAATCGATATTTTGCATCGGCAAGCGGAAGTCAGAATCAATTTTAGTTTCATAGGTAAATAACCAGGAGATAGAGGAATCTCCTATACCACCTCCCATCGTTCCACGTTCGTCACAGCTACCACTCTCGAAATCCCGCGAGAGCGAGACAGAATCGTGCGCAAAACCGCTCGCGTCGCGCGTAATCGCTGGCAGTTATCGATGCCCACGGATCGCCGGCCCATAAATCGGCTGGATAAAAACGTTGCCGATATTTCGAGTACGCTTGCCAATAAATCGGATTCGACACGGGCATTACGGTGGACGTTGGACCGCGGAACGTAACGTAGCACCTACTTAAGCCGCGTATTCTTTCTGCAAACAATCATCGTGCACTCCGCGGAACCTGGGATGGGAGAAAGGGAGAAGGACGCGGACGAGCACAGGTAACCTTCATCATCTGCACGAGATTACAGGGTTCGCGATGCCGATACGATGGAAAAAAGGCAGCCCCAGGGGCCTCCCCTACCGGATCGGTATCTTATCTGATCTCACACTTGCAGAATGCGAATCACTTTATGATACGGCCGCGTTACATCAAAGACTCGAACCTGCTGCACAATGTAAAAATTTCGACCCATCGACGGTTGCTTCTTCTACCCGCAGTTCGTGGTTCATCAGAATTAATCCTTCTCCCTCCTTTCCTCTCGCCGCGAGAGTCTTCAGATCCAGAAACGCGATTACTTGGATCTTAGATCCCTCTTGAAAACGAATAGGAATTTTCAGGTTCCCTGAGGATCGAAGCTACAGCTATTTCTCGAAGATACAATGTAATACCAAAGTTGGTAGGATTCGAGGGTACGTTTTTCCATCTCTTTTTCTTTTGAAATGTATTTAGACCTCCCAGATAGCGATCCCCTCGAGCGAGATTTCTTGCACGGCTCGGGCGGAACCACGCCGCGTCGAGGCTTAAAAGTAAAGTTTTGGAGGAAAGTTCGACGAGCAAGTTTTTCTTGGCGGCCGATGCCTGCACGTAAGCCCGGTTACATCGCGGAACGGCGAACGGAGAGAGGCACACGGGGGTCAATTACAAGGGGAACGGCGCGGCTCGCAAGGCGAAATTCAATTACGTTAGAAAAACAGGCTGATCCGCCCGTCACAAACGAAATGGCTGTCCTCTGCTCACGGCAACATTGCTGTCCAGCCTTTGTAAGGGCGACGTACCTATCCCCTTTCTTCCTCCGTGTTCCACCGTTTTAACTCGCTGTTCGGTCTCGATCGACCCCCGGGTACAAATGATTTCCTCGCGAAAGAAAGAAGTCCAGACAAAAGACACGTCACGACGACGAGTCGCGGGAGAAGAAAGATCGCTCCTCGAGTTCCTTTCTTTCGACGACTGTCACCGAAGCCTGAAAACCTGCGATCGATCTTTAGCGAGATTGAGTTTGTTAAGTGGACCCTGGGTCCACTCTTTTCTGGACCATTTTTCATGATTAACTCCGAGATTGAAGGTACACTTATTTCACTGAGCAGCGCTGAAAGACTTGACTGGATCTCGTGACATAATCGAATGAGAAATATTCCACAGATTATTCCACTGTCTCAGGTGTCGCGTGAGAAACACGAAGCCTGAATGGAAGCATCAACGAAAATATCCTGTGACCCTGCGTGGCTATCCTTGGCACATGAAAATTACTGTTTCCCACGGATAATTCGAAGGACAAGATTCCTCTCAGGCGACAGAAATGCGCGATTGTTTACGGTTGGTTCGCTAGCCAGTCGGGATTAGGTCATAAAGCACAGCCTAAGGCTCAGTCGAGCAAGAAATAGGTGTAAATACCTGGATCTGCTGGTGCTTACGCAACCATGGTAATTATATTTATTAGACAGGGTGTACGTGGCTCGCGAAATCGAAGAGCTGGTTGAACAGTGCCAGGAGGTCTCTAATGCGCCCCATACTATTTCCAGCCGAGTTGCTCGACACGCTGGCTTTCGCTGTAAAGTGCTCTTAACGTGTCTACAAAGTTCACGGTAATTTACATCGCCTCCTAGACCCGTGAGGTTCTTTTTGGAGAACCTGCTAGCGACTCAGAATTTGTGGGACAATTTCCAGGTCACCCTAAACATTCTTGCTACCTTCAAGCACAGCTTCCAAGAAGAGCAACAATTTTTCCGTAATTAAAATACCTTAGTGGTGAATTGGGAGCGTTTCGGAATGAAGATAGGAGCTACAGATCGTCGAGAGAACAGACGTGGATTGGAATACAGGCGAGAAGAGTGAAAAATTCCATGGTGGAACGAGGCTGGCGTGTAACGCGTATGTAGTACGCGTGTAAAAAGATGATAATAATTAATCAGCCCTGGAGATCGGGGTCTGTTCGCGTCCGATATAACGAGTAGCTCCCCCAGCCATCGTTAAATGTAACTGTTACGATCTTTGAAGCTCGAGGTGGTTGCGCAACGCACAGTTGCATGGCGGCGTACGCACGCCTCGATCCACGGATCTAGTATCTCGCCACGACGCACATAGCAACTATCCAAGTGAATTTTCCACCTTAAATAGCCAACACCGTCTGTCCCGCTATGGCGAAAAACGAAAGGCGTAACCTTCGGGCTCACCTTCCAGCGATTGATCTTCTTTTTCCTGCGACTGTTAGGCGCGCGAACGGAGCTGGCTTTATTGCCTTCTATCGCGATATGTGCACTCTGGGGAGACGCTAAAATCGCTAAAATTGCAAAATTAAAAAGAGGGGATGTCAGACGTCGAGGATGACGAGATTTCGTCCGTAAAAAAGTAATATAGTTTTACAGGTTTCCTGCTCTCTTAATTAATCTTTAGTACAGCTCTTTGTGAGCGTTTTAAGTACGGAGGACACGAACAACACAGCAATTCGATATTATATAAAATACGTAAATCTACCCAATTTACACCTACTTACTAAAACTGAGAACAGGAATGATTTCGGCAGCTAGTGGCCAAAGTGTTAATACGAGCCGACCTAGAAGCCACCCATGCATCAATTCCAGCGCGTAGAATGTTTTTATAGCGGTCGCAGAGATCATGGAACGCGAGAGTTAGGCGAAACGTTGGTCAACCAGCGTCCCTTCGATCTGACGCAGCCGACACTCGGTGTGTTCCTACTTAGGATTTGTCGGGTGGATTGACAAATCGAGGCCAACAACACTGCCTCGCCACGAGAGTCTCTGCTGTCAACGTAGACGACGCGAGAGGGAAAAAGAAGCGAATACGAGCGGGCTGGGATAAGGGGAGACCAGGCGAACGACGCGAGAAAAAGAGGCGTTGAAAACGGCAGTCGTTAGTGGAATGGTTCGTAATTAATTCGAACTAACGAGCCGGCGAAACGTGGACCGAGAGGTCTTGAATTTTCCCTTTGCCATCAGCTCGCTTTGCTTATTTACATGCCTGACACTTGGACGCGATCAAAGCATTCTACGATATCCAGAAGCTCTATTACTTAGACTCGAAGGAAGTCCATCCTCGATCCAACTTCATAAACTACTTCCAAGACCCTCCTGTACACACGCAATTAACAGCCATTCATCGATGGCTGTTCGTATAGTAGTACATAAAACCAGAAGGACTCTTACTACGTAATGAAGCCATTGTTCCCGACACTAAATGATTCACGAGGCTGTCTGTCGGCGCTTTTCGCTCACCCCCTCGTGGACCTTTGCGCGGTCCACGGCCTCGGCCAGCTTTCCATTACGCTATCGGCGCGCGCTACGAAACAGTTCATTATGGAAATCGCGATTACGAGCAAGCCAGCCATGGAAGTCTTTATTGCAATCGAGAATCGACGCTTTCGCCGACAACGGCGCGACTTCGATCTCCGTGACGAAACTTATGCAATTAACTTGCCACGCACACGGTTGCTAGCCAAATGCTTCTGCTTAATATTTATGAATCCCTTTTGAGTAAGTAGTTTTCGGTAATTAGAATCGTGGGTGTATGCACTATAATCTACTGTTGAAGCAAATAATAAATTGATCGAGTTAAGCGATTCATTTCTCAACGCCTACACGTACCATACACTTGTTCTTCAAGTTCCATGGTGGACAGCAAGTGGCTACGAGAAACGCTCGAGAATGAAGAACAATCGCAATAATTGGCGTTAAAAATCGCGGCAAAACGCTCTTGTCCTCGGCCATTAAGCCCTGGTAGAACGCCGCGATAATCTCCTCGCGATCTCCGACGCGAACTCGGCGGTAAATCATTTGTAGCAACCGGCGGCATTGCGCAAGCCAGCGGAGCGGAGTGAAGCGTGTCGTTTCATTCATGCACGCCGCTGGCTAATTATAATTCGAAAGGCACCGATCGACGATCGCTTTTTATGAGCGACTGGTGACGGTGAAAAAAGAAAGATAGGAAGCTGCGAAAGGCTTCGATGCGTTAACTTTCTGAGGATTCCTCGCGGAGAGATGCACGCGTTTCGACACGCTGCAACGACCACAGGCTGTTAATGGATCATTTTCGCAACGATCGTCTATGCTCGTCGCACGGGTACCTCTGTTTGTCTTGTACCGCGATGGGACACTTGTGTCTACTGTGGCAAGAGGCTGTGTTAAGAGGAGCTGAGCTATTGACTTAGGATCTTACGAGAATTCTTGCAACAGGTCCTTATCGGAATAGAAATTCTTAGTTTTCTAATGGAGGTCAAATGGAAATTGAATTCAGTCCGAAGGACCCATAACGTGGCTGACACTAGAGGAATCTGGATCCACAATTTGTTGGCAGTAATGGAGGTACACCGCAGTGGCATCTCCCAAGCCACAAACTCTCGAGATTGAATCTCGAGTCCCAGCGAAGCAACAGGGCACATACTCAGCTTTTCCCTGAAACGCGTCCGATCGATCGCGACAGACGAGCCAGCAGATCAGACATCTTAATTGCTCCAGCGAAATTAATTTCCCTTGGTCGGGCCTCCCGAGATACTGCTGTCAGATTAATCCTCGTGTCTCTCCCTCGGGGGCCGCGTGCTTTCGTAATTATTTTTTCAAGATCGCCTCCCGAGCTTCCCTTAATCCTTTCGACTCGACTCGCTCCTCGATCCTCCTCCCTCCTTTCTCTTCAACGAACGCTCGTCTCGCGTAGGACTTAACCTCCAGAGAACAAGTCCAGGGAAAGTCGACTACAAAGCGGTGCCCACCCCTCCGTCTCCCACGAGGATAATCAATTTATACGAAACGAAGTGGGGTACGGAGCTGACTTCACTGCGCAGCGGCGCGGAAGAAATATGCGGAATGAATTATCGCTGTTTCGAAACGACGCATTACTACTTTACTATTTTTAGTCCTGCAGGCTGGACCCTTGCGAGAACCTTCTACTGTATAAGTCGAAGAGGATAAAGGAGAAAAGAAATTTGAGAAGAGGAGTGATTTGCATTCAAAGGTCTCGCGTCGAATTAGCGAATCTTCTTTATATCATTCACTGTCTGCAGACATGGCAAGGAGGTTCGTCGAAAATGAGTGAGCACACAAAGCAAGCGTGGCCCGAGGGTCGACCTTTCCGGTTCTTTGGTATTCTGACGAGGGGGCCCGTGGCGAAGTCGCGTGCTCATAACGGGCCTCGTTTCGCGGCTTATTGCGCGTACACGCGATTCCAGGTACGTATCTCAAAGAGGCCCGAGGATGCACGAAAACGGAACGATCGCGGATAAAACGCAACCCGCGGCCCCCCTTAATCATGCTGACCGAGTGAAAATTAAAATTCAGCCCGCGCGCGTCCGAGCACGTCGCGCGGAGCACGCGTATGCAAACCACCTGTCCTCGGCTCCCTTCTGTCTCCGTCATCCTTCGTCTCGCCTTGCTTCTCCCTTTTTCCTTCCCTTCTACGTCTGTCCACGCCCCACCCTGTTCCCCTTTAATCCTTTTTTCTTATCAATTTTACTCTATTTTATTTCCCATCACAAACATACTATTCTTGCAACTAGTGGAAATGTAGAATGCTGGAACTTTCAAAATTTACGACACCAAAGGCAAGTTTTAGGAGCAGGTCACCAACACTATGTAAATTTATCAAATATTTCCTCCAGAACAACTTGTTATAATCACGTGTTATTGGAGAAACAGAGCATGGAAAATTGCTGTAAGTAAATCGTAGCACACTTGCGGCTCTCTCTTGAGGATAAGGGAGAAGTTAAGGAAGAAAAATATCCATGGAGATCGTAAATAAAAGTGACAAGGGAGGAGTATATAAAAAGAGAAGAAAGTTTTAAAACCTCGGGATATTTATTTCCCAGACAGACCCCTATCTCCGTTTCTGTTAATGGATAATGCAGCTATATTTAATGTGCTATTTACTCGGCGCTCGATGCGCGTGTACGCGGAATTAAGACTTAATTTACAGGCATTATCTTCGGCTGAGGGCCGACCGAGAACACCTCGCAATGGTATTCCCCTTATCTCGCCACTTAACCCCTCATCTTCGTGCTCGGGAACGCGTAAAATGTTACATTGCTTTAGCGTCGGCGCTGCGGCTCGACAATGTCGGCCGCTGCTCGCGTTAATGTAGATTAATAAGCATTATCTCGGGTCGAAGCTCGTCCGCGATTTACGAACCAGTTCCTCTTATCTGGCTACTTAAGACCGTTTAAAATACGAAATCAGGCACGCCGATCACGCACGCGTCGCTGCTACGTTCTATGGAAGCTCTAGGTGGAAACACTGTAGACCCCTTGTAGCCATAGAGGCTAGAAATAAATCTGGAGGTGGAATTTTGTGGGAATCTGGGAAGAAGAATATCAGATAAGGAGTTAATATATCGAGTAGGATTTAAGCTAGCTCGTTGCTAGCACACTATCTGATTGTATCTGTCTCTCCATGAACAGTAATACTACTTAAACCTAAACTAAAGCATGTCTGTCCATGAACAGCAATATCTACTTTAACCTAAACTCGGCTCTGTCTGGCCATGATAGGGGACATCTACTTCAAGCTCAACTCAACGATGTCTGTCCACGAAGGGGGACATCTACTTCAACCTAATTACAATCTCTTCTTTCCAGTTTTCAAGGGTAACTTCTCTCAATCTCCAATCCCTATCAAAGTAGTAAACTTTCTGAGTGACCGTCCATCAAGAAGACTATGCTCTGCATCCACCTCTAACCAATCCCTCCTCCTTCAATCTTCCCCGATCCTATCAACGATCTCCAACCTCAGATATTCTTCTGGTGGCCTTATCGAGGCAAAGCATCGCTAGAGTCGGAACAATCGTCGGCGTTGTGCTAGCCAGATGCCATTAATCGCGAGGCCGGATATCGAATCAAGGCGACCCGGTGAGAGAGGAGGAATTCAAGCAGCGGGTTTCACGTTGGCGAGTGTTTGGACGGTAGGCAGAGCGAAGGCAGGCAGGGTCGTGTGCCGCTTGGCTGCGCTCAGTTACGCATCGGCTACCGGGCTATCAATGAACGCGCCCACGCGCCCGAGATCGACAGCCCCTCTCTCACCCTCCCGTTTCCCTCGCGATCTGCGCTCCCTACGGTGGCGCGCAAGGTCGTTTAATTCCTGCACGCCTCCAGAAAATAGATTTCACGAATGCAAATCACGGCGGAGCGAAAGTGAACGGCGCTCGCGGGATTCGTTGCACTTCCAGTGCACCCGCGTTCCCTTGTCCATTCGTCATCGGCAGATTTTACTGTCGAGGAAATACTGGGCGAGAAAACAGTGGTAGTGGAATAGGTATTTGTTTGGGTAAATACCTCAGCCAACGCTTTATCGATAGAACCTTGAATGACGGTGTCTGGAATACTCTTACGCGTTTTTATTCTGAGCGAGTGTAGTTGGTTACAAGCTACAATATAGATTTCACTAGTCATTATAAAACAGAGGTATAAGTATTATACTATGAATATTTCAGGCTTTCCATGACACGCAGAACATCCTCAGACCTTATCAGTTCATCTAGTAGCAACGTGGTTACATGTTAATTTGGAATCCACTTTATGTTCAACTAGTTCGAGCAATAAAAATAATTCGTTAGCGCCAGTGTGGACGGGAAGGCATGAATACGCGTTATCACAGGAGCAGCTATAATCCGCGTCGGATCTGTAATGTCGGCAGGCCGCTACGCGAGGCTGCGTTTTAGTTACGCTTTAGCCGTCAGCCAACGGATTATCAATGAACGCGCCCACGTGCATAGGATCGATAACTCACGCTCACTCCGTTCCCCGTCGCTCCGCGTCTCTCATTATCCCTCTCGCGGCTCATTTACAGAGTCCTTTCGAAGCGGCGGGGCGCAGCCGATCCGCTCGCAATTACCAGCCTCTCGGCGGCGGCTGATCGTAAAAGCGCAATGAAGAAACAGCTGGGAAAGCCTCTTCCGCTCGCCCACGCGTGGAAACCGCCGCGAGGATTCACGCCGAGCGGGTTACAGGAAACGGACGACAGGGGGGAACGCATATCTCGTTAAGAGAGGATCGAGGATCGAGTTTTTTCCAAGCAAGTCATCTCAGAGTTCCTTCTTTCGAGTCTGAATGCTTCGTTAATATTGACTATCACAAACTTCCCTCTTACCGCTATTCCTAATCGTCTAACTGCAGTCTGTGGCGCAAGATATTTGTAGGTTTGACTTTGATACGATGGTTACACTGTTTAATTTATGGGAAGATTATTGCTTGATCGATGTTTTTCAAGAGGTTTATTCTATTTTTATTTGTCACCAAAGGGAGTAAAAATATGTTATGGGTTTTAGTGGAATCTGAACCTCGATAGCAGATTGAGCAACGGTTTTACAAGGAAAAACGAGCAGTGCACATTTTACCACGATTTACGTAAGTCTCGGTCGTTTTATGGCCAGCAACATGAGCGTCGATTGAAGGCGAAAGACAGAAAGTCAGAGCGAAAGTGTGAGAGCTTTGAGCTTCGGGAATCGCTCTCCCACACGCTGAAACATTAAGTCGCGCGTCTCGAACGACCAGTCGACGTATTTACATGGGGAAAATTACGCGAATTTCCCACGCGCTGATACGTTTATTCGCTGAAAATTGAATTTATTCGCAGTGCTAATAAATCAACGTGAAAATCGACGACTACGAGAAAGTTTCTAATAAGTTCTATAATTGCGCCCATAACTAATATTAGATGCACCTATTCGACTTTTATATAACTCTCACGATATTAACCAAACATTTCTCTCTATACAAAAATAATCAAACTCGAAGAGACTTCTATTTCCCACAAAATATCGCAAATCCCATGTGAATGTCAATGTCCCAAGAAATAATTAATCCTGCACTCCTTCAGTCTCTGCACCTACGCCACCAAAAGTCCCTGACCTTTTCGCGACCGTTGATGACAAGTAGGCGCCACATCGGTACACCATCTCGGACAGTTATGTTTCAGAGTGCTCTTTCTTCCCCTCTTCAAATATACGAGGATCATTAACGCCGGGGTATTAAAAGAAACCATGGCGTTTGATGGATGACCAAGCGTTTGGCCCGACCAGCAGCGTATTCTCTTCTCAGGCCTCGGTTATTCATTACGACTGCCGCTTTCTCTTTCTTCCCCTTTTATTTCCCCTGTTACTAGCTTTACGACACTGCTTCCGAAACGCACGACACGGTTTTGTCCGAGGAACTTTTTATCGAAGACTCCAACACTAAGAATTTCACCTGATGAGGATACTAGAGTACACTGCTATTGTAAAAAATTCACGCCATGTCAAATTCACATCTCTTACTCAGAGCGCCACGAAAGTCTTTTAATAATCAGGCACTGCGGTCACTGATGACCACCGTCGCGTCATAGACAAAACAATCTGCGGTCACATGTGACCAACGTGGTGGTCAAGTGTTGATTATATAGGAGTTACCATCGAAATGTAATAAGGATCGTCAGGATTCCAAGCAAGCTAATTCCCTCTGGACGTCAGCCTGCGAGGAGCAGCTTTTCATTATTAACGCGCCAGATCAGCGATACGAATTAAAATGAGCGAGCGCCAGCGCGGTGCCCGACTGATTTTGTCGGAGTAATTGAATACGCGCTGATTCGTCAGCTCGCTGAAACGAAGAAAAAGAAAGGAAGATCGAAGGTGATGCCAGACAGAGGGACGAGGAGGAAACGATCCGTCTCTGGCCTGATTTTCTGTTAAGCGCGAGGAGGACTGGTATATAAAATGCATCGGAGCCGAATTATTACCGCGGCATGCAGATGAGGCGCAGAATCGAGATATCGCGTGTACCCTCGGCTCGTACGCACATGCATACGTATATATGTACGTGGCTGAGATAAGATCGCGGTTCGAGCTTCGAGATTCGAGGGAGGCCGAACTGGACGAGAGAGTGCTCGGGCGCGAGGCGTCCGCTCGCTTGCTTCGACTTTTTCACTCCCACGCGCGGCGCTTCTCTCTAGGCGATCTACGCGATGATTGAAGAGTGAAATCTCTTGCGTGCAGCTCGCGAGGATCGTTGGAATCGCGATGACTGGTCCCGGGTGGAAAGAGGAGGGTCGAGGGGAAGGAGGGTGGAAATTGTTTTCAGAGTACGTTTGAGTCACTCGCGGAGAAGAGGCGGAAATGTATGGTACACGAGAGAATATTTAAAGAGAATACGCGCAATATTTCCTTGCCGCGGGATGGTTGGAATATTCGACAGAAAATAATTCATTTCAATAACTGACTCCATTTGGAAGAACTTAATGGTCAGTACTTCTTGGAATTATTTCACAACCCCTGTTATTAAATAAATTAACGACTACAAATCGCGAGTGTAAGAGAAAGTGAAAACTACTTTACCTCATTATGATCTGAAGCTGTAGGGTATTAAACAAGCACCATTTCACAGCTGAAACACTATTCACTCCGATTCCGATACAGGATCCCACAGGATAGCACTCGCGCAACGTAAACTCAGAGCAGTGTCAAGCGCGCCGCGGTCAAAATAAAACTAAGGCGCCCAAAGTCAAGTTCGACCTTATGATAATGACGCCCTTCCAGAGTACGCAAAACATGTGGGGCAGGTAGGTAAGCAAGGTGGGGATGAAAGGTCCAACTCCAATCGTACCCTTTATGCCATTTGTTTTCACGCTCTTCCAAGCAACGCAACAACAGAAGTGACTGAAATTTGTGCGTCCCCTACATCTTATTCTAAATTTGTCTACTTTTCCACACATATATGGTGTACATCATCAAGCATCAACTATCATTACGTGTTACTTTCAGTTTCCCTTCTATAATACAGACGTCCAATAACATAGGGGGGATATTACATGATACACTGTCAGAAACGACTACATTTCGTCGC
Source organism: Calliopsis andreniformis (assembly GCF_051401765.1). Lineage (NCBI taxonomy): Eukaryota > Metazoa > Arthropoda > Insecta > Hymenoptera > Andrenidae > Calliopsis > Calliopsis andreniformis. The sequence goes on from NC_135063.1 coordinate 13,952,302, forward strand.
ATAACGACGCAGGGGACAAAGAATCGAAAGAGAAGCGAAACGAGGAACCGTGGGCCGAGGTGCACGCGCCTCAATGGAACGGTGGCCAGGAAAGATGACAGACGACAACGGGGGTCGTTATAACGTACAAGATGCCCACGTGTCGCGACGCTACCGCAACTCCGCGGTATCGATTTACGATCTCGATAAAATATCGCCCTCCGTGGCCGCGAGCGTGTCGTACAGAAGTTATTATTCAAATGTTCCCGATGCGGAACGTTGACTTACGACGATGTTCTCTCGCGCACGGGGCCACATTCTGCATGAGAGATGACGCGATTCGTTTGAGCAACCACTACGAAAATAGTGTTCACCACATGTGCGTAAGCTTCTATACGACTTTCAAATATTCTGAGTCCGTGCGGCTTAATACTTTGATTAAAGCAGAGTATAAAAAGTGTGGTCATAAAGAGAACACAGTCTGACAAAAATTCTAAAATTTCTAAATTTCTCCAAACATACTTTGCACAGCGTCAGCTGTCCCTAAAAGTGTCTCATGTTAAAAGAGTTCAGTTTCGCTCTGGATAGACGGAGACACATAATGCTACGTATTCTTTCTATCAAGTGCAAATTGGATTTTCGCAGTGTTGCAGTTTTTCATTCAGCATGGCTAGGGTGAGAGTCAGTGTGGTAATGGGTATCGAGGGGCACGAATTACGTGTGGCCGATCAAGCAGAGTAGGACTTCGGCGGGGAAGTTGGTCAGAGCTGGTCGGTGATGCAGGAGCGTCGGTCCTGCGATGAATCAGCCCGCTGGGTTGCCGCGGGGTTACGTAATCGGGCGAACACCGTGTGCACACACAATATCTGCGTCGGATATCACTTTGTAGTCCGGCCGCGAGGCCGAGGCGCTCTATCTGATCGCTCCTCTGATGCCTTTGTGAGCGGAACGCGCGAAAGGGAGGAAGTTTCTTCGAGTTCCTTTTTGCCCTTCCGCCACCACCACCGACGCGACCCGCGAACCCTGCCAGCGTCCTGAGATCTTTCAGATCGACTGCACACGATCCTCTGCTGGGTGATAGACGGTCAGGATAGAAGGGTCTCTGGAAGCTTGATCAATTGAGCTTCAGAGGGATTACTGGCGCGTTGTATTGGCTTCAAAAATCAGACTTTTGAAAGTGGAGTTGGAGAATAGGTTGAGAGCTAACAGTAACAGTGGATTAATCCTTCTAGAGATTACAGAGAGATTACACTGATTATATGAATGATGAAATCAAAGTACTCGTACTCTGTAAGGTACTCGTTGACGATCATCTTTACGGGCAGATGGTAATCTCCATGGATCGAGATCTCTATCGTCGAGGTTCCAGAGATCTCGTAGAGAGATTACACTTGTTTCATAATTCGAGAGTCAATCGAGGATTTATCTCGCGGCCAGTGTTTTCGATCGTCTTCACCCAGGGGCCCTCCGAACGCCCAAGATGGTCGTGGATAAGGTACAACAATGAGATGATAAAGAAGACGAAGAGGAAGCCCGAGGCGGTGGCGCGTCGAGTGGGCAGCGATTAGGATCTCGCGAATTATTATTTGAGGGAAGAAAGGGTCGCCTGGAAGAAATGGCACGCGCGACCGAACCCGATATACCAGAATGGTACCCTCGATTCGATATTTACGAGCCACGGTATATTTCTACCATTACAAAGATAAGACAAAATTAACTATTTGAATTTTAATCGAAGGTACCTATTGTAGAATCCATTACAGATTTGTCGTCGCGTCAGTAAGGCTTCCAGGCTCACGAGAAAATGATCGACCACGCCAGAATCATTTCTGTAATGACGGCTCTGAGCATTCCTCCGATCGCGATCTGAGAAAAAGATATCACGAGATGCGAGCGCGTAACATGGAGTATCGTCGATTCCCTCATAAATCAGCGTCGCCGCTTAAACGTTACAACGTTATCCGCGAAGCAGAGGGAATCGGAAGAGGACGTGTTCGAGAGGCACGAGAATTACTCGAAGCTGCTAGGTGGATGTGCATTAACCAGCGCACTCGACGCAGCGCAAACACTCGTTTCGCTGCCAAGATGCCTGACAAACACTCATGTTCCCTAACAACAAACGAATGTTAATTCTTACGCGGCTGCCCGAGGGCGATAGTGACGGCGAGGAACAAGTACCATAGCGGTTCTATTAGCTAGCTAGAAAGTTACAAATCTACTATACTCAAGAACACTTATCATTACTAGTATGAATCGACTTCATACTAATTTTCAACCAGAGATCTCGCCTAATTTGAAATCCTAGTCAATTGAAACGAAACCACGTTCCTCTGCTCCACATTTGCACGCTTTAGAATTAGACAGCTTTAGCGAGTTCTCGCGCGTGTGCTCGAATCCACCGCTACTTTCCTGTTTACGTAGGAGTTGAGTGACGTCACCTAACCAGCTGTTTCGTTAGCGAGCTGGATAAAAAGCAACGTCCACGTTGCGATAGGCTGCGGGCTGATATTATTAGTGACAACAAGGTCTGCAATTCGATGAGGCAAGGATTTACTCTGGCGTAGCGTAGCCAACGGCCACAGGTTATTATATGTATGCTTTCATTACCGCTTTACGACACGCATCAGCATAATAAACGAGTCGCGTAACGAACGAATAAAACCTCGCAATTGTTGATCGACTGAAACCATCGAGGACGGAGGCAAGCCTTGTTGTCATTGAGAACAATAGCGAACATCCTTATTCCTATTCTCTCCCTCCCAATTTCTATCGTCTATAAAAAACAGTGTATCCCAAGTGGAAAAATTGATACAGGATTCGAAAAACTGTTACCAAAAAATCGAATTTCCTCAAATTGCTACCACTGAAGAGTTCCCATCACCTAACCCGCGAGTCTTTCTCACAGCTTCCCTCTCCGCTGCGCAGTAATCGAGAAAGACCGAGTGCGCATAAATTTCTCCGTGGCATAACGCGTCGGGGGCAAAAAATCGGCAGACGGGTCCGTGAATGATCCGGTTCGGAGCAGGACGATCGCGCGAGGTGTAAATGACGGCGGCTGCTCGCAGGCTGAAGGGGAGAACGGCTCGGCGCGGTGGCGAAGTGGAGGGAGGGAGTGTTGTCGGTAAATGAGACGCGGTTGCACGCGAAAGGATCGTCTCTAGGTCACTGGCCAACGAAAGTTACGTCAGGTTTGGATATGGTAATACTGCATTCCAGCGGCGACACCTTCGCCATCGTCTCCCCCCGCGACAGGACGCTTAGAGCAGGGCCGAAGCCGCGACACGCCGCGACACGCCGCGACACGCCGCGACACGCCGCGGCGCGATTATCTTGAAAGCCCGCCATTACGTCAGCTGGTTCCGATCGTGCCGGCGTTTCATTAATAACCGCCTCTTAATAACGGTAATACAGATAATCGAGCCCTCGCTTCCGGTACCCTGGACAGATTAATGCGGGGTAAACCGATAACAACCGATGAAGAGAAAAACGAAGGAGAGGAACGTTAGGGCCGCTTTCTTCTCCGCTCGAGCAAGTTTGCAAATTGCGTATGCAAATAAGAGAGGGAAATTTGTCGCTGAATGAGTCTCGCTTTACACTTTGTCCCTGCTGCCCGGCCAAATTGCCTTTTTTACGAGGCGAGAGCGCGAGACTGCCTCCTTCGGCGGCGCGTTGATGCTTCAGACGATCTTGAATAATCTTAAGTGTATTCTTGAAAAAATTGGGTCACCTGACGGTGGCTGACACTTGCCACTTTGGCGGCGAGGGATTGAAATATTCAGTAAATAATTGAGCTACGACTAATTAAGAAGCAAGTTCGTTTTTCACTGCTCTCGTCCCACCCATTCACCCTTACGATCACATGCTTTGGAAGCCTCTGTATGGGTAACTCTTCCAGTCTGCCATCAAGTCGTATCCATTCCATCATTATCCCACATCATCTTCCTCTCTTAATACGCTCATAAAAATAACGGGAAAGGGAAATAGAAGTCAAAAGCCTGTCTCGTGTAATCCGAGGCGCAACAAATCAAGCAGCGAGCTGGTTAGGTGTGTTCCAAGCGTAATCACCGCTCCTTCGTAGGTTGTCGAAACGAATCGGTCAAGCTGGTCGATAACGATCATCCGCAGCATTATTTCGCGATAGACGGCGCTTGCTGGCCGCGTTATGCAACCCTCGAGAAGCGAAATAGCCGTTAAGCGCTAGGAAATCGCGGGATCCCGGTCTCATGGAAATAAACGTCCGCTTTGACGTAGATAAACAACGCGTGAATAACGATTACGCGCGGACGATAGTCTACGTTCGATTTCACGGCTCCGTTGCATCGTCTTTTATCAAGTTTTAAGCCATCGTCTCCCATCCCACCCCCGCGCGTCACCAGATACGAGTGCGTTCTACGCGAGGGAAAGTTTGCCTCGAAATCTCACAGGAAACGTGAGAACCCTGGGTTAAACGATCCTCGAATTTTCTGGGAACCCTTTACCCCTTAGATCTCTTGGGGAACAGGAAGAAGGAACGTGATATAGCCTTTTCAAACTTTTACAATCCTATGTTGTTTCATACGATGAATTATGCCTGTTCTAAAAATGCATCAAGGCTTTATCACCAGTGAATAATTAAATAAATAAAGTGCTGGGCATTCTGGTACTTGTAAAGACTGCTCCGCGTGGCAGACTTTATCTCAAATTGAAAATGAAATTTTTTTGATCTGTAAGAAATAGTTCCTCGCGAAAATCGAATCGATTTTCAATCGCCACAGATCTTGAACAAATCCATGCACGTAAGATTTATCTCTGATCTATCGAGGGCGCGCTTTTTCCAACTTGCCCATGGTCTGCTCTTTTTCCAACGCGATGTAAACGGCGGTCGGTCGAGTGGCGAGTCAGCGGGCCCGAAATCCACTGCTCTTTTGTCGGCACGCTTTCATTTTCGCGCCATTTTTGGCGAGGCCGCTTTCGCCGGTTATTAGTTTAATTCGAGATATAAAGCTGATGTAACTTGCGTGCAATTAGCTACCGGCTTTATCGATTGCTGTTTACGAGTTGCGCGAAGGCCAGCCGCGCGGGACTTTCGAAAACCGTGATATGCCTCCGCCGATGGCTTTTCGTCGCTGGATTTTACACGACCACGTCCCTCTCCTCGATTAATCGACGACGCCCCTTCCACGCAGAAATTTCGATCGAGGGGGAGCATCGTTTTTCTCTTGCTCGACGTATTATAAAATGAACGTGTATTTTCTTCGCAGGTAATGACTACCTGTTTCCCCCGATCTTCTAAAGCCCCGCATTAAGGATATTAGCAACGAGTGGAGCGGCGTGATTTATGACGCTCTTTCGCAACGGCTTCGTCGCGTGTCCCAGCTGAACTGGACGATTTTCGTCTGCTGTGAAAGGGAGAAGTAACTCGTTCAGACCAATCAGCTTGCGGTAGCTTTAATTGCGGATCGGTACATGGAACCCAATGCTAATTGTCCCTGGATCATTCAAGTGGAATTTAATTCCTCTCTTAATATCTTACACTGCCTGAATCCTAGGTCACAAACCCACTCTCACATCTAGATCAGGGTTTCTCAACCTTCTCTGGTTTGTGACTCTTCCGAACATCGGTCACCTCTGTAGCCTCCCACCTCTTATTTTATCTTATCCTCTACTTCCTTTTCTTCACGTGCAGTCTTGTCAGATCCTGAGACTAAACATTTCCCAATGACGTCATAGAATAGGAGAATAAGAGAATCACATAATATTTGACCACATTGCCTGTTCACTGTTCATGTCGCCCCAAAGGTTCGACGTCAGTACCTACAGAGTTCACATCGCCTCCATTGAGAAACCCTTGTCTAGACTAATATTCAACTTTGCTATCAGATCAAATTCCTATTCTAAACACGGCAACTTATATCACGAAGATCAGCATAGTGTTAACTCGCTGATTACATAATCCCCAGCCTCGGCGAGGAAGCTAATCACCCTAATCACCCTATACCGTTGATCCAGCGAAAACAGGAACCGAAGGTAGCGGCAGCAGATGCGTACCAGGCTCAATTATTTGCTGGGGGAGTCGAGTCTGCGTAAATCAGCCAGTATCTCCGCGCGGCTAGACGTAAAATTACTCCGCGCGAGCGGTTCGAGTGTAGAACAATGCGGATAACGAGGAAAGGGGGTCCTCGAAGGATAATTGAGTTGCAGGTACGGACGTTTACAGGCAAACTTCGAGAGGAGTCGTTTAGGTACGAGATGATCCGAGCGGATAAGCCAGGGACCCGAAGCTTGTAAATAAGCGTGATCGTCCAGGAGGCGGGCATCCGCTCGCGAGACGCGTTTACGCGCGTAAAAGCGAAGACGTACGCGCAGATGAAATCTCCTCCGTAATTGTTCCGAGCGGTGCGTTCAATTAACCAGGCAAGACGAGACGTACGACTGACGAGGAATTTCTACCTGAAGAAGCTGTTGAATATTTATTGAACTCTTTAGGAACACTCTGGCAGAAACGAAGTATGTGAAGTACCGAGAATGAGGAACGTGGGAAGGCTTCTTTCTGAATGAATATGGCTTGCAAGTTCGCAATATTGAGCGTACTTTCACTTTCGTGACATGAATAATTGATACGAAGCAAATGAGACTATGGGTGCATCTAAAACTGAGACGACGAACTTTGCATAATTTTTCGCTAATCTTTGCTTATACTCAATGGTCGGGAAATATCAAAATTTCAGCCTCGAGTACTTTGTGTGCAATAATTTACACAGGTCTGCAAAGGTTCATCCGAGGCAGTGAAATGCTTTTCGCCGTGAGGACTCGAGGCTTCAGTGGAGGTGTCGAGCAAGCAACACCTTCTATTCATATCTTAATAAAGATTCTATTTTATGCCGTTTAAACGTCAACGATACGTTAAACGTCCAGAAATTCAAGCAATGATTCCTCCGAGTATCTCGCCGCGAGGAAGGAGAATTATCTCCGCGATTCGCTCGTAAACGAAGGATCGTCTTTCCAGCATCGTAGATCGAGATCCATCGTTGTCCAAGCGGCATCTCTTCCACCCACGAACCGTGCCTTCTCTCTTTTCCCTTTTATTCTCGTCCCCTCTCCCCTGTGCATCGTCCTCTCGGCCACGGTGCATTCGTAGTTGCCAGGGAGAAATCTGATAACGCGCAGAACAAATGTGTTAATAGGCTCGGTTAGGTACCGCGTTATTACCACGTGTCTCTATGGATCCATAAAGTAGCAACAGCGGGAGATAACATCGCTGTTGTACGCTCCTGTATCGATGTACCAGCGGGGGTAGATTACATCGCACACGGTTGCTCGTCCGAGACGCCGCCGTTTGCGCAACCGTGTTCTCCTTGTAATTGTAACTATGAAAATCTTAGTAGACCCTTGCAGAAGTAGTAAATCGGTATTAAATTTCGAACTGGTTGCCTTAGGTATCACACCTGCCATTGTATCTTTAGAATTCTTCATTTTCATTTGAAGCTATTGGTAACTAGACTGCTGACTAGCATATCTTTTCCTACCAAGAAAAACTTTGTATGTAAAATGCGTCCTCAAGTGTCGATACATTGATCGAGTGGTGAATTAAACGGGATTTCTATCGGTGGCCCCTCCTGGCGGTGAATTAAGAGCAATAATGAACGACGAGCCGATCGAGTTTTGATTAATCGAGATCAGACCAGCGTCCATCGACTGCCAATTTGTCCTGTCGAGGCTCCGAAAAAATTTGCACGTTATTAACACTCTCCGCGGCTCGCGAAACAGAGAGAAAGCGAGGGTTCCCTGCGATTCGAAGTGCCGAAAGCGAGCTCGGTTCGAGAAGGACACCGTGGATCGAGATAAGATCGAGATAGGATCGAGATCGGATCTCGACAAACTCTCACGGACACCTCTATCGTAATTCTGCAGGGTTTCAACGGATACGCATTAATCCGTAATGATATTCACGGCGATGCAAAGCGCGTTAACAAGTGTGAGGTACTTTAATTTCAGGATTATTTCACGTTACGACGCCTCGGATTTTTCTCTCGCTCTTCTTTTTTTAAGGATGACGCCAACTGAGCGGATAAAAGAGAAGCGAGGTAGGTAATTTATCGATTCCCTGTTAGAGACAAACGTCCATCGTCTTGACGGAGGAATGGACGCAAGGAAATCATTTTTCAGCTATTTTGGTTTCGCAGATGTTACGTTATATTGCCACGTGCAATTCTCGACGCAATCGTCGCGTGATCGCTGTTATTTCTCCATGGAGATATATTCTGAGAAGTGGAACAATATATATTCAAGTGGATCACGATCGGCTCAGGTGATTGTCAATGAAGCGTAACTGTTTTACATTTCTGAGATTAAGGAATTGTAAATGACGAAGAAAATATTTGTGGACTGGTTTGATAAAAACTAAGAAGCACTAAAAAGTTAAGAAATCTTGGAGTGCTTTAGGATTTGCTTAAGACAGATATTCAATTCATTGCTTTTTGTTCTCGAGATCTTCAAGATGTGAATTTTGAAGAACTCAGTGCGATAAGTTTCCACGATAAGTCCGTATTCCCGCAGGATCTTTCGATCCGCCACGTGGAGATTCCATCCGACAACTGGCGTCTAGTAAAATAGTAAAATATCACCGTGAAGTCTTTTTTATCGTCGTTTTACGAGCCTTAAAAGTTCCCGGGTCCGACGCGAGATCGACAATAACGCACCTATCGCGCGTCGGGACACTTAAACCGTGACAAATGTCACCACCCACGCCGAAGATATCCGACCGTGTCTATATTATATTCCACGGTCGATTTCGGGATCGCGAAATAAATTCCACCTATTTACAATCGTCCGAGCAAATGTAAATTTCAGGACGAGAATAGCTTACTTTCTCGTCCTTAGAAAACTTCTGATAAATCTCGAAACGAAGATGATACAAAATTCTCTGCCGCTCTTTGCCAGAAACCTGTGCAAAACTTAGCCTCGTACAATTTCCTTCTACCTAAAAATTATCGAGTTGTTAACAGAATAATGTAGACTGAAGATGATTGCTTCTTTAAACTAAGCTCCTCTTCGCTGTTTCATACGATTAAATTTCGTTCTCCAAGAAATTCGATACGCTAAATATTTAGAAGACATGGAATCGGGGTCACAAGACCTCGACGAGACTTTTGTCACGTAGGCATTTGCAGTAAAGAACAGTGACACATTCTCCGATCGAGAAATGCGCAGGCATCGCTAAAAATGCCTAGGAAGGTTTTAACCCAGCCCCTGACAAATTGATCGCAGCGATGACTAATCGCGCCCTGCTAATTGCCGACCAAAGGGTTCTAATTAATTAGTCAGTAGCTGAAACGGTGCTCGCGACGAGGGAGTGGGGCAGAGAAGGCGAGGCAGAATGAGAGGGAGAGAAAGAGAACACGGTCGATTAGTTCGGTGGCCTAGCGGCGATAATTGCTCTCACCGATCACCCGGCGACCAATGCCGCGTAATTACTAATTATTACTAATTAAGCGGACCGCCTCGGAGGCCGATGGGTGAATCGCGGTAGCCGCCGCCTCGGGGGTTGTTCTGGCGCCTCGACTCGCCTCGACTCGCCTCGACTCGCCTCGACTCGCTTCGCGAACCAAACCCACGCCTCCTGCCTACGCGCGATCACATTAGCCGTCCTTTTAAGCCGCCTCGCAGCCGACCCCGCAGCCATCCAATGCTACCGACCAGCGACAAGGCTAATTATTCAGCGAGTAAACAAATAAGAGAGATACAGGGCGGCATTACCGCGCGCAATTAATAAGGGGCATGGTGTGAGTGCTGGTAAACGTATCGCTGCCAAGCAGTGAGCTTAACTCAGGGGTAATTAACCCCTTGCGTGCTGAAATTAATTTCCCCTGCTCCTGTGCTGCCCGCGGGGAAGAATAATTTGCGCGTTTATATGAATAATTTACAGATGAACTTAATGTTAATATACTGTTACTAGTCGGGGAAGACTGTGCGTGCGAAGTGAAATGGGATGGCTCGATAGCGGCACGATGATAAAGCGAAGCGACAGGAGGTGAAATTGGGTCGATTTCTTATGGATATCTTTTTCCCCTTGGATTCACTACCCAGGTGATTCGGTTCTTTTTCAAATCGAATTTCGAGGTCTTTAATCGGATTAGCGAAGTGAATTTTTATGAACCTGTTACGCCCACTCTCTCTGTCTTTCGGGAAGATCAAGCCTAGTCTTCTTGAGACCTTCGTTTTCACTGAGTTCTACGAACAGCCTTCCAAGATCTTAAATCTTAACACGTTTTTATTAACCTGTTACTCCACCGAAACTCGCGACGAATTACGATCTTAATTTCCCCTTGGTGATCCAGATCTTCGATAAGAAATGGTCATCTTTATCCGAGAACCGCGTTCCTGAGTCATCGAAGGACGACGAAAGGAAAAAAGCCGAGCGATAGAGAGGCCTGGAGGGGAGAAGGATCTCGCTCCGAATCTATAACGACGACCGGTCGTACAAATTTCCTTCGATTCGACCTTACTGCCGCGAACGATTCGGGCCAGCCGAGGAGGAAGAGCAACAGAGAGCGACGAAGAGAAAGAGAGAGGGCGGGGATCGTTATCGAATCCTTGGAATCGAAGTGGACGAAAAGAAAAAATCGAGCAGGATCTCCGTGGCCCATTGAATGGGGCGGTCTTATCGCTGGCTGATCGTCTTAATAAATTGTCAGGATTCCCTTTCCACCCTCCGCTCGCCGTGCACCACAATCGGGACTTTATTTCCGCCGCGGAGAGAGAAACGATTTTGGATAGGGATCAACCAGCTTACGTTGCAATTATCCCTGTCAACCGGTCACGTTTCCCCTTTTATCGGCGACTTTTGCCAGGCCCGATCTATCCTGCCGCCGCGATATCGCTACCCCTGCGCACGCGGCCTATCGATTCGACGATAATCGCTCGCCACTTCCGCCTGGAACGTTTTTACCTCGTCCCGAGCAGTTCTACATGGACATAACGCTCGAGAACGGATTCACCTCGAATGCAGATCGGTGGCGGTGATCTGGGCCCCTTCAGGTTATTCGCCAACCCTAAGCAGCCGCTTGTTCGAGTGTTTTTGCGAGCTGAAGGTTTTTGGAGGGGCTGCGATAAACTGATGCTCACTTCGGGGGCCTGATAATTGGTTTGAAAGGGGTACTCTGCTTTCGAGGGTGCTGGAGATAGTTTGTCACTAGAGTACTATCCAGCATGGAAACCTTGGAAAGCATTAGAGGCAATGCTTTCCAAAGGACTTCTCATAAGGCACGAATAATAAAATAATTTTAATAGATCCTACTTTTCTCCATAGTTGAGTAGCTCAAAGTTTCACGCTGGACCTAGGTTCTTCAACCTCTCTCGTCTCATGACCCCCATCTCTCTTTCTCTTTCTCCTACTCTCATTTTCTTCTCATCTGTCTCTACTTCCCACCTCCCCGAAAATTCGACGCCAGGACCTCTACGCGACGAAGTCACCCCCATTGAGAAACCCTGCTTCAGATCCACCGAATTGAGTCTCCAGCAGCAGGCTAATGACGTTTGCAAAGAGCCATCCGCTCAGAAGAGACTTCCTGGAAGGTGAGGCTCAGAAGAGGGGGCTAGCTGGCGGAACTGTTGGAGTTTTCGCGACGAAACAGCTGAAACGAGCGGCGAAGGTAGAATCGGCGCGGCCGGTGCTCCCGGTGCAGCAATTGCAGGGCCGCGAAAGGGGTCTGTTATCTGGACGGCGGCGGCATAAGGACAGGGCTTAAATCTCGCCGGTATCTCCTCCTCGTGGCGGTAACAAGTTTCAATTCCTACCAATTCCACGGCCATACATCACTCGTGGTAGATACAATGGTGACTTCGGGGGACTCGGGCCACGGCCTCGACTTCCATCCACGCGGACGATAAATATCTTATTGTGCGCGAGAAAGAAGTATACTGGACACCCGTGGCAACCGTGGCACACACCGATGCCGATATCGACGGGGCTTGGAGCCAATGAGCGACGATCGCCCTACACGGGAATAAATATACACGTACGGGGCCAGCCAGAGCCTCCCCTCGATTCAGACGTGATCGTTAATTTAGGGAGGAGGAGAGAACGAGAGGAGCGACTGAGCGAGAGACGATATCGTCTATGGATGGGGCTTGAGCGGGTGATTTCTTCTTGCTAACTGATCGCATGTAGGTCAATTTAACTTTCGTAGACGAGGAAATTTTCCTTGTAGGATAAGTGCTTCGAAGATCGCACTGATCGAGGACACTGAACTCATGACCTCTTGGTATCCTCCAGGAGAATATGAAAATTGGCTGAATCTCAATTTCGCTTCCACATAGCTCATCTGGTTCTCCTTCGTGCACCTACGAGAGGAAAAGACTCATCACGCCGCCCAAGAAGGCGTTTGTCTCCAACGTGGCTTGGTTCCAAAGGCTTCAGAACCTCGAAGGGTCGTAACGAATCGGCAATCGCTATAATTAACCGGGGATATGATCGTAAATCGCGTTTGTCGCTCGCAACGCCGCTAGCTGGGCGACAGCGAGGAGGGGTGAATGGAGCTGGTCGAAATTGCCGGATCGGTCGATCGATGAATCGCGCGAGAGCGTGGCCGATCGATCGGTCGTCTTCCCACAGGCCCGCGGGAATATTTCGGGAGAGATAACTAGCTTCCGCGCCGTTACGAACGATCTTCCACTCGGCCCTTTTCGATCCACGTCGATTCTCCTTGTTCCTTCGTTCGTTAGCGTGCTCTCCATCTCCTTCGAGCCGGGGATGGCTCTTTTAAACGCGCACTGTAACGAAGCAGCTTAACGAATCGCAAAGTATAGTTATTAAAAGAGAAGAGGAGGCCCTTGGCCTGGAGTGTTCGATCGAGCAGCCAGGCGACAGGCACCGACGGTGATTTTCGATTTCGCAAGCTCACACGGGAGATCCGGATCGCGGGGACCCACGGGAAGGTGTGGCGGGAAATTAAAAGGGTCCCCCTACCACCTGCCGTGTCTTGGGCCGAGCTGGAATTTGAATATACACAAAGTCGCGGCGAGGCTCGCCTGGATCGGCCAACACCGTCGCCCTGTGTCGCCAAGCGACACGGGATTTTTAATTGCCGGACAATAATTTAAAGGAGGCATCAAAAATTAAAATATAACCCTCGCGGGTTATTACAGCACGGCCTCGGGCAATTTCGCCAGTGGAACACGGGCATCGAGCGATCCTTCGCGCCTCGGTTAATTTATGCCCCCAGCAATTATCTTCGACAAGCTGCTTGAAGGAAAAGTTGCAAATTTCAGCTGCCTTGTACTGTGCTGATGAATAATGAATTATGTATCTTTTGAGGTATTAGATTTTGTTATATTTTATATGCCTACCCTGGTTTCTAGGTTTTTGGAATTTTTCTACGAAAATTTTTAGGGGGAAAAACAACCTTCTCTTTTTCGGCCTATAGGAAAGTACGAAAATTTTTCTCAGAAAATTTAATTCAGGGGCGATAAAGTAGAGACATTAGCCTTTAAAATGAGACCAGGCTGACTGCTGTACGATTTTTTTTCGCAAAGTTACAGCAGCTCAAAGATAGACTAGGTTTTCTATTTCTGGATCATTGCGCTATTCTGATACCAAAGTGTCACTTTTCATTCAAAACGCGATAACTCGGCGAAAAAAAATCGCAGAGCACTCGTTAAGGTCTCATTCGAAAGGGGAGGCTTCAGACTTGAAATTTACTGTAGAATGAGTCGCAGAAAAAATTTATTCCCTTCTGGAGAGTCCATTAAATTCGGAAAATATTTTACGAAAAACAACCTTTTGCTTCTCAGCCAGCAGCCGACTACAAAAATTTTTCTGACAAAATTCAATTCAGGGATAAGAAAGTAGAGGCTTTGCACTTTAAAATGAGACCAAGCTGACTGCCATACGATTTTTTTTCGCAAAATGGCAGAAGCTCAAATATTGGCAATTTTTTGAACCTCTGGATCATCTCGTCATTTTTTGGCCAAAGTGCCACTTTTCACTCAAACTGCGATAACTCGGTCAAAAAAAATCGCAGGACACTCAGCAAAGTCTCATTGGACAGAGGAGGCTTCATACTTGAAATCTACCACACAATAAGTTTCGAAAAAAATTCTTCCAACTCCGGAGAGTCCATTGAATTTTCAAGATATTTTCAGAAAAACAACCTTCTCCTTCGCCAATCACAGGTGAGTATGAAAATTTTTCTCAGCAAATTCAATTCATGAATAATAAAATAGAGGCTCTGCCCTTTAAGATGAGACCAGGCTCGCTACCATACGATTTTTTTTTACAAAGTTACAGCAACTCAAAAATCGGCAATCTTTCGGCTTAAAATGAATGATATAAAATACTGTTCTAACAGAGGATGTGGTTTTCGAATATTGTTAATAAGCAAAATATAGCTCCCGTCATGCCTGAGTTTAGCCACCAGTACTATATTATTCCGATACTACACTTCTGATGCATCTGTCACACTTATCCGCAACGAAACTGTTAATGGTACCAGTCAAGGAATCTACAATCTCACTAGAAACATTACAGTAATAAATGCTGTATTCAGAGAACATAGAAAAAGTTTCCAGCACGAAACTATTTATCTTCACGTGGCACAAATTGGTGCATTACAAGTGCAATAAATATAACATCGATTAATCTAAGCAATCTAGTCAAGCACTTCACTTCCCACTCAGCAGCCATCAAAGAAGCAACTTCGCGCATAAACGAGAAAACAGCGAAGGGTAGTCAACGTTAGCGATACATAGCGATACATCATGAGTGTTGGACTTCAAGGATCGGCGCGCGTTTATCTACGATCTGGCTGGCGCGCGTCGTCACGCGGCAACAGGACCAAATTAATTCCGATGTTTCTTTAATCGACGAACCAGAAACCGTCACAGTCGAGCCGGCGTTTCCACAGGATCGATAAGATCGTTTCCGCGCGTCTGCACGTTAAATCGAACGAGGTGTTAAATATCGGCGATTTCAGTCGTAAGCTCGTTAAGACGTCGTCGCTTACAAGTCGCGAGCGCGGTCGTTAATAAGCCAACGAACATTGAAAGAAACTCGAGCGTCTCTTACTGCCGGCTGCTGAACAACTTCATTTAAAGCAATCCTCGCATTTCCAACGAAATTAAACGCACTGGAACAGATTGACTAGGTTTAACTCAAGAGTAGTACAGCAAACATTATGGTAAGAACCAGAAAGGATAAATCCAGTCATATTGTTCTCATGATAAATGATAATGTGAACGAATTCTTCGAAGTCTAGCATCCAACTGTACCTCCCACGCAAACCTGCCCCATGTAGTCACGACTGAAAGGCAGGAAATGGATTTCAATTCATTCTGGCTAGGCCAATGGAACAAAGTAGCTCGTTGCGAAAACAATCGACGTCGATCGCGGAGATAAGAGGATAACGTCATCCACCAGAAGCTGTTGACACTTGCCAGGCGTTGATACGCCCCGATATTTTGCGGGATCGCGGATCGTTTGAAAAAATAACCACGAGGATTCGCCATAGGTGGCGTGTACGGTTTGTTTGGAGACCACTAGCTGGACGCCCACGCTCGATGACCGTGTAATTTCGTCGATTACGAGATGCCTGCGAACGTTATCGGGTTCCTGTCAATGATCGCCATGTCTTCCCGGTGTGTTATCCTGTTTACGAGATTACGTAAGAACTGATAGCAAGGCCAAACTGTTTCGTGAAAGCGTCTCGACGTTTGCGAATTGGAGAAATATATTCGATCTCTGCTGAGCTCCTGCGTTCAAAGAATCACATTTCATAGTAATGGACTGTTAACTAAATATTAAATACCAAATACATATAGATAATCAAGTATGTATGAATGGACAATGCTTGGGGTATCTAGAAAAAGTGGAAAATTTCCTTTTTCAGACCAGATCTTTCTCATCCAATTCTCCCTAGACAGTTCACATTTGCTGCACAGTTACGTAACTGGTATTCAGCGAGGCTATTACAAGCCTACGATTCTTACGACGATTTCGTGATCCAAGAGGGCAAGGGTGGGGGAGTGATATCGCGGCACACCTTGCTGTACGCAGATCACTGCCAGTAGCGGTACCAGTACCGGTTACCGGTCTTCGCGATATTAACCTGGTATTTTAATAGCTCCTCTGGTCCCGTGCACGCACAATACTCTCTACGCGCCTTGCAATATCGTTTGACGATAATAAAAAGCAATGTTCGCGCTTTCACGCGATTGTTGCCGATTCCTGTCTGGCAGCCAAACTATGCTAACTGTGTTTCAACAAACCGACCGACATAATTGCTGTTACGCGATACGATAACGCATGGCTGGGAACGCCTGATGCTGTGATTTTCTCGGTACGCGGGATTACTGAGAGTATTTTGCGCCAGGTTGGGGATAATGGCGCTTTTAAGAGGACATTTCGTAAAGAATTAGAGAGAAATAAGAAAAACGAGGAGAAAATAGCATCAGAGTGTTGTCCCTCTAGGAGATTTACGAAGCAGGACGACAAACGTGGGAGTGCAACGAGGATCGAGTTCTATATTCGATAGAGGAATTCTATTTCAAGATTCAGATAAAAAGAGAGCAGAAAGAAACTGCTATGCTACAAATATCCAATCACCACAAACAGCACTCCCGTCACATCCATCAATCCTCATCTCTCCGAACCTCCCCTCCATAACTCAGCGATCAGGCTATTAAATATCGCAGCAGTCGACACAATAAATCCATCCCACCTCAATTCTTCCGCTTCTTGCGACAGGGATCGAGGAATCTCCCACTCTAAATCGGCCTGAACGACACAATTCTTTCTCCAGCCGTTTCTCTGTCAGCGAAACCTCCCCGAGCCCATGGCGAACGATTCCACTGGCTGGTCGATCTTACGATCTGATCGATTTTATGAGTAACGACGTTTCCAGCAAAAACAGCTCCCATTTTATGTAGGAACACGCGAGATGAAACAATAATGAGCAGGATCGGAGGAAGTCGCATTGCTGCAAAACTGCATGGTCACACGGCTTTGACCCATTTCCAGCTGGGATAATTTCTTCGAACAGGCAATTGGAAAGCGTGGAAAAAAGCTGTGCCACGGATACCGTGGCCTCTTCTGATCGTTTCCTCGTACCGCGTCGAGGCAAGAAAATCCGCGAACAATCGATTCCGCGGAACGGATCGATACAGTCGGCCCGTCGCCAATCACGAGACCCTGGACTGTCGGCAGACAAGTTTACAAAGTAAACACGATTCGATGGGCTGACGCTTCCTTGGTTACCACGAGGAGGTTTCTAGACCTCTTGACACTTGGAAGATCTTTTAGTTAAATTAGGGCGCGAAAAAGATTGAGTCTACTTGATTCCTCTGCTAAAATCTTATCACCGATCGTCAGCCACTAACCAGATTCCAAATGCAGAAATCACAGATTCAATACAGTAATTATATCTAAGAAATAACTCCTAATAGATAATTTGCAAGTAATATTACTATTTCTTAGATACACTTACTATCTATACTGAACCTGTAATTTCTATATTTGAAATTTGGTCTGTGGCTGACGATAGGTGGTGATGGTTGAGTGTGTCTTCTCCCTTGAACGCACCATAAAACACGTAGGTCGAGAAATGTGGTGAATAAATAAGGAATAATATTCTAAAGAGAAGCAGCGTGTGAAATAATCGCAGTGAAAATCGAGGAGGTCTCTGCATCGCAAAGGCAGCCCACGTAGCTATCATTAACACACCCCATTCTTCG
This sequence comes from Calliopsis andreniformis, assembly GCF_051401765.1. Lineage (NCBI taxonomy): Eukaryota > Metazoa > Arthropoda > Insecta > Hymenoptera > Andrenidae > Calliopsis > Calliopsis andreniformis. The sequence continues at coordinate 13,969,987 of NC_135063.1, forward strand.
TGACCGTGCTTCTGTAAACACGTATCCGACGACGAACACTTCCGCGGATCCCCAGGTGTTTATCTCGCGCAAATTAACGAGCAGTCTGTTCCAGGAACGAGAGGAACGTTCAATTAATGGGGCCAGGACGTTCGTCCAGCCAGCCTCTGCTCGGGAGCTAGTCCGTTTCTGGTTTTTCAGGTTTCCACGTTTCATGAATCCGCCGCGGAGGCCGTCGATTTGATGAACGATCCGACGATCGAACGTTATTTACGGGAGAACAGCTCGCGCCGCTTTTCCCTTAGAGATTTTGCTTAATGTCCAACCCTGCTGTGAAGCAGGTACTCTTATCTGGAGTACAGGTTGCTCGAGTTCGAACCTGTTCAGCGGAAGACACGGATCCCCTGGATGCTCTGAGGCATCCTAGCGAGAAGGTAAACCGAGGAAGATCTAATGAAGATATTTGTGAAATTGCTGTGAATGGTGGCTGAGTCATCCGTGACCCATTTCAGGCACTCTATAATTATCTCTATTAGTAGTGTCGAAGAAAAGAGGACGAAATATTCTTGTTTAAAAGACCATCTTGATTCCTCGTAAACAGGACCTTCACTGGAGAAAATTGCACCGTATACTCGACAGGCCAAAGTGTCTCGATGGCTTGTCGAGGCATGCCCTGGCTGGTAATCGATTCAGCGATCGCATCGATGCCGTCGATTGTCCGCCGATCGAACACGTACCGACTGATTAACGAGGAAGCGTAAAAAAGACCGCGGGTGTTTACGAAAAATTGCCAGGTCCGATAAGAATCGTCCCCTGGACCATAATTACGCTCGCGCGTGACATTTCATTAAAGTGATTGGCAGGTTCGAGCGCGACACACGGAAGCTTCACGCGGAATATGTAATTTGCCGAATCGCCGCGTTTATAAACATCGACGTAATGATTACCAATTACGTAATTTTATGCGTTTCTCGATAAGAGGCAACTGGCATTCTCTCTGCGGCGCATTAGCCGCGCATCCTTTACTTTGCATTTGCATAACGGCGCGCGCCGACGGACTAGCGCCATAAACTCGACTTAATCGAGGCGCATCGAAATGGGCAAAAAACGCGATCGAAAATGAGTTAAGCGTGATTTACGCCAGCGGTGCAATCACGGGACGATTAAATGGTTCTTTTGATGGTGCCTCGCCGATGAACTCAGACGCGTTGATAGTTTGAGGAATGTGAATGGCGGAAGTCGATTATAGTACAGTAGCAATTAGATTGTTAGTTTGTGATCAGCGAAATTGATGTTTCGTTGATAGAAACTTTGTTCAGCGCAGGGGGAAGAGCCGAAGTAGAATTGACCAATATGTGGTCAGACAGGCAATCATATCTATCGAGGACGAAGAATTTCAAGATGTACAACGCACTGCACACTGAATTCTCGATCTATTACAAAATACAGGCAACAGAGTGACTCGGATAACTCAACACACCGAAACAATCCACATTCCCTGGGATGTCGTGGTGTGTTTAACTCCTCAACGAACGAACTTTTTCGCAAAGCGTCAGAGTCCCTCGACCAGAGGCATTCGCGAAGGTACCGCTGCAAGTGGCAACTTAGCACGCTCTGGATTTCCCTGGTGGCACGTAATTGCGCTACGAATTAACTGGGAGTTGCAGCCTCGCGGTAGCACGTAGCTGCTGAAGGGGCCATGGGAAACGACCTCTCGGAGTTAATGCCGTTTCCACCGGTTACTGCGCGAGCTTCGACCTCCTGTCTCTCTAACACCGTCACGTGCAGCCTGATGTTACGGCACTACGCCCACGCAACGAGCTTCGACCATACACGTGCGCGTCCATCGAACGCAGCTGAAGACCGCAATAGCATATCACACGTTAATTAAATATTCTAGCGGTTAATGCACTTTTCCCCGTGGAATTCGTAATGCCAAGTGCAAGTTTGCAGGGTTTTGGAAAGCCATGAAATATGTATTTCACTGATTTCAATTTACTTGGAATCCCAGAGCTAGATGCAAATGAGTTTCATCCCTGAACTGCAGCGTTGAATATCAAACTGAGAGGAAATTCGTTTAAAGATAGAACTCGAGATGAGGTTAAATAGTTCAGGTGTCTAGTGTTTCGAAATCACGTAGTATTGAGAACAAGTAGACTGTGATTCAAGAGATACGAAGTTTAAAGGAGACACATTTCGACTACTGTCTACAGAATATGCTTCCCCACAACAAATCGTTATTAATCATTCCTATACACGACACGAGATAACGCATCTTGCATCCTGGCCAATAGAGTCTGCATTCCTTTCAGGTCCCAGATACCAGGTGTCACAGGATTGATTATCGAGACAACCCCTTAGGCTAACAGAACTAATAAAAAGTTGTTCAATTTAGTATTCCTGGCGAGACCACTTCCAAAGTTCAGAGCGCAATACAGAAGAAACTGCATACCTGAAAAACGATCAATACAGAGAGCTTGCAAAACTATCGATAAATTTAGACAAGAGCTCGAGATAAATCGAAAAGAAATGGATGCAGACACTCGCAAAGGTAGCAATTTCATTCAACACATTAATCCTGGCGAGTGTGCAGAGTAGAAATATCGTCGGCACTTTTCCATTATGCAAACCCGTCGCCATTCAAGCCTAGAAACAAACGAACAGCTAGAGGCCGACAGAGGCAGATCGCGAAGGCGCGGAACCAGTCAGCGCGACGCTCGAGCGTTCCCTTTTTGCCCGCAAGCTCGTTTCTCAAATACCTCGGGAACCGGTGTTCAATCAGGCTTCCCGCGAAATCAAAAAAGGGTTATCGCGCGTTACAAATCGGCATTTATCCGCGGCCTGTTCGCGAAATAGACCTGGCCCCGTAAACTGGGCCCGTTTCTGGGCGAGGCTCGCGCGCGCTCTCGCGCCGACAAAAAGAAAAGCAGCATTCCGCGCGGGATTCCGCGTGAGGTGTACCGAACTCGCGCGTGAAATCGCATCCACCGACGGCGGCTGCGTTATCTGCGGCCAGTGATCGAGCTGAGATCGCGACTGCTGATTTACCGCCGCCGTGAATCATAACGCCGATCTGTGGATCGTTCTGACCACTTTCCTTTATGAAGATATCGCGAGATAGCAATCGTTATCGCGGGAGGAAAAGTATTCTGCAATAGTATTTGGGGTCTGATCGTTTACTAAAAATAGACAAATTTAGAAGAGATAAGTAGGGAGGATGATTGAATCTTGCAAGCGTTGGAAGCATCGAAAAATTTAATTAACTGACCAGGCCAGTCGTCACCTACTGTCTGCCCAAAATTAATGAAACAGAGTCAGCTCGAGCTAGCATGATGGATTACGATTTCTGTGTCTGCGTGGCGAGCTGGGAACATCTGGTGCGCAGAGCTTCTGCTTCGCGCAAATCATTCAAATAGTATTAATAAATGCAGGCAACCGTGCGTGGCTCTAAAGAACTGGCGAAGTGAGACTCGTAAATGACACTTAAACGATCGTAATTGTAAATTACGGTAAGAGTATTACTTTGTAAGTTAATAAACAGTTTAAGTACTCTTTTATTTCGTTCTAAACACGTACTCTCTAAGCAGGCACCATTGTTTTCCCGACTGTTTAGAAAGTTAGCGTCAGGAAGAAGAAAAACCACTCGGGAAGGAAACGCCTTTCAGCGATCACGCGAATGATTCCCGCATAAATTAAACGAACGTGAACGAATCGTTTCGCTGCGTTCGTTTTGCAAGCACGTACGCCTTTAACTCTTAAACGGTGCAATAAAACGCGATGAGAAAATGTCGAAAGAATGCGCGGTTTTTCACGTTCTAAATTACCCTATTTATAACGAGGAAGCGATGAAAACTCGTTTCGCGCGCGTCGTTTCCTTTTCTTTTCCCTCGAATCGCTGGTGATTTTAATGAAAGTATTCCCGGCGCTGCAAGTTTCGAGACACGCGATGCGTAATATTAAATGACCGTTTTTCTATCACATACGTGTTCGTAATACCATACATCATCGCCAAGAAGCATCGGATTTAATGGTTCTTTGAAAGAGTTATCGGAAGCTCTCATATGTAGAAGATACTTAGTCATTTGTGACACAAAAGTTGGTAACAGCTGGAGGCTCGCTAAAAAAGCTAAATAATCATTAATACGCTTCTCAGACTCCATTAATTTCAATACTTCTAATTCACTCCTTTCCACACACGAAGAAAGGATTAAAAATCTGATCACTATATCTCTTCCATCGATCCATTAAATTAAATAGGATAAGGAGACTGTTTCCATTTCCAATGCTAAATTCGAACGAAGCTAATGCGCCCAACAATCAACTTTATAGTCACGGTGTCCAGAAGCTTCCCGACAGAGGAACAGCAACGACCAAGCAAACAATCCGCATTTATCTCTGTGATCCCGTTTCTGGCTCTTAATAAACCCCATCAAACCGTGAAACGAGCCCCATTGCTCTCGTTCCGCTGTCGGGGAGTCGGGATCGACGCTGCTGGACGCGTAAACAGCCCATCGTGGAGACGAGGCTACGGAATCTCGGTTAACGTAGAATTATTTCGCGTTTACGACGACAGGGGCGGCAGATTTATGCAACAGCGGAGCCTGGACCGATGGTTCACGGAGAGGCCATCGAGCGCTTTTATTGCTACTACACCGAATTCATTACTACGCCTCGTTTACCCGGTATTCGTCTGCTCGTTATAATTGCTCCATTGTGCCTGAGACGGAGGCGGTCGAACGAGAGAAAAAAAAAAATAGCATCCTTCGGCCAGGGAGCCTTTAAACCAGTCGAACACCATTGTGCCCTCAGACTTTTCGCATAAAACGCCTTGCAGGGCTGAATCGAAGCCGATGACGCAACGGGCACCGTCCAATCACCTGAATCGCGATGGCGTGGTGGACCAAAAAATATGCCACAAACGCATCGCTAATTTGATTAATCGGAAATGCATAGGTTTAATTGGTTACAGCTTTCGTTCCAGGTCTGACTGACAGTAGGTCCTGATTAACTCGATTGAAAGAAAAGGACAGGTGATAAATGAAAGTATGTGGTGGCTCGATTGGATGGAAAATTGACACCGCTTGGGAAGATCTATGACGGCGCAGGTGGAGCAAGGCGAAGTAAACATCGTCGACGACTCGTGCTCGTCCGTCGTCGACGAACAGATGCGCGTGTAGAATTCTGCTGCGAGCTCTTTGGATGAATCATGACAAATGTTCTAAACACCTCGATGCTGATGGATACGCGTTTCAGCGATGAATATGTTGCTTTGAGAAGCAAACGCATTGATAAACAGTAGACTTGAGAATTCTCTGCTTGCGAAATTGAAGAACGATGGATGCAAAAATGCGCTAAGACAGGGACAAAATAGGAAAGCAACAGAAGACGCTTAAAATTCCCAGTCCTAAAGCAACAAAACCTTATCTCGCGAAAGATAAATTCAGACGCTTGTCAGGACCCGAACACAAAGCCTCATTTCGCCACTTCAATTGCAACCACCTCGATTGAACCCCACCCTCAACGACCAATAAACTAGCTTGCACAATTTCCCAAATATGCAAACCAGCGTTCGCATACGTAATCACCCATCCTCGGTGTCCCTTCGCGAGCACTTGACGCGAGTTTCGCCCGCGTAACGATCGGTTTTTCGCCTGGTCAAGGCTCGGGAACGCGCGCAGTACCGGATCCCGAAGAAACTCGTTTCTAAAAGTGCCCGCCAAGGTCCGACGAAAAACGCGAACGCGCGCGGGAATAATAAGGGGATATGATGGAGAATAAACGAGCCCACGCGAAGGCTTGCTCGGGAAAAATTGGCGCGCGCTGACGAAAAGGGGGCGTACCTGTGCACCGCGAACGTTAACGTTCATGTTAGCGTTACGAGAGCGCACCAGCGGCCCGTGTGCTCGGAGAAAAAACTTTATTAGCCCGCACCGTGCATAATAACGCGTAAGCTGCATGCGTAATGCGGCCGAGTGAAACGGAGCCGCGTCAGGGCCGCCTCGACCGACTTTATCTCGCAACGAGACCAGCCTCCGTGTCTTCTTTATCCTCTCGTTTCTACGCCGTGCAAATTTGTAGAGGCGGCCTCGATCGCGTGGAGCTCGTGGGTGAAATCGCTGGGGCCACGATGGGACTCTACCGTTACTGGTGTATGGACCTGTCTCGCGACGATCGCGTGTCGCCAATGGCAGTAGCACTCGATGGATATTGCTGGCATAATATTAGGGGCTTGTGTTTGAAACTGGAAGGCGAGTGTTTATGGTGTTGGTACTGAGACTAATTTAATGCTGTCTGCCACGTGTAATATCAAATTATATTACTGATAGAAGGGAAGGGCTACAAAAGGAATAGAAATGTTAATTAAGAGAGGGTGTGTCTTCGACGACGGAAAAATTCGTATTAGAAAGTAACAAGGGGCTGGAGGGGAGGAGTGGCTGCACGTGGAAGGCAATCTAGAGTAGCGTGCACGTAAAGCAGCTCAGAATTGAATTTTCTGCCAAGTGCACCGGCCCTGACCGATGCACGCGTGTTTCTCCTCAGGCACAAAACGAATGCGCGTTCGCGCGGCCACGGAGCGTTTTACGATTATTCTTCTAGCCCAGCCGTAACTTCACAGCATATCCTCCTGTCTGATACATGCTCGTTTTGCTAGGAGAACGAGGAGTTCCGCGTACGCGCGCCGGGAGTCAAAGAGGAGCCGAGATTTGCCTCGTTCCAGGCAATCCTGGGGGCTAACTCGGCCGCTGTCTGCACATGATAGTTCCTATTCTACTTAGGAGAGGAACGGGACCCGAAATTGATCAAATTATCGTTGTATCTTTATTATTCTCTTTACTACTGTTTGTGGTGCTCTCTCTAAGGCACGTGAAGGAAGCGACAGGAGTACAAACAGAAAATTATCAGTCCTGTCTGTGTATGAAAATTCCTATTCTACTTAGAAGAGAAATAGAACACGATGAAGCTCGTCAGATTTTCTCTCCATCTTTGTTATCTATCTTCTATTACCTGTACTGCTCCCTACAATACACGTGAACGAAACGATGTAAGTGAAAAGACGAATTTATCGGGGTACCTTGCAAAACGTGCGCAGGATCTCGATCGAACGGCACCAATCAGCGATCCAAGACAGGTTCACGGGGAGGAGAAAAAACGTGACAGACCGAAGTCGAGGGGCTGACGAAAATATTCGGGGCCAGCTGATCGGACTTCCTGCTACAAATAGGCGCGATAAACGGCGCGGCGAGCGCGGTTTATTTCAATAATTCGGCCGTTAAAATGCTGATCGAGAGGAGCGCGACGGGGCCGACAGACACCGTCTCGCATCTGTCGGCGAGTTCAAGCCGGAATCCTCTTGGGCGAGCGAGCGAGAGGGCCGCGATCGCATAAGTAAAATAACTACATGCTGCAGCCTGGCGATCTCGGTTTCTTGGCACTAGGCCGCGCGCGCGCGCGCGATTCTGTGAGTCCCCAGCCCTCGAATCGATCCTCATCCATGACGAAATAAAACGTATCCGCCTCAACTTCGCTTGGCGAAAGTCTCTGGCTAGTTGACACAGTTCGATATGCGCGTCTGCCCTCCTCGCGCCGCGATCTTTGCTCGAGCTTTCTTCCTGCTTCCGCTTTCGAGGTAGACTTCCGCGAGGAGAAAGCAAAAGAGACGTCTGCATCATAGGTGATGATACTAGGTAACGCTGGTTCGTTTAGAGTTTAGAAGATTTAGTCTCTTCTCTAATACTTTGTCAATGGGGAATTTTTAAATCACTCTGTATGATATGATTTATCTTAATTCAGGTGGAGCGAGAGTAGTTTAATCGAGGAGGTAGGAATTCAGTTTGAGAAATTTTGTCGATGAAAATTCGCACAGTTTAGCGCAAACGCGAACAAGAAGGGAACACCTCGCGCGAAGGAACTCGTTCCGAGGTCGATAAGAGTCGATGCTGGTTAATTGAGAGATTTTACCGTTGCACGCACGAAACGTCGATTAACGATCGATCCAGACACTCTCGATAATAAATTCTTTAATTATGATTTAAGTATACTGAACGGTGTCGTTGCACGTGCGGCTTCAAGGAGCGAGTCCAATCAACCGACGAGTTGCTAACTCAAATTTCGACGTTTTACGGACTCCGTAGCCCACTCGCCGTGTCGATCTCAGTAATTTAATTTCCTGTGGCGATTCCGCGAAATTTACTGCGAGATTAATTATAAACGACAGTGTCTCACACTGCCGTGAAATTCGGGTCCATTAATCCAGCGATTCAAGAAACACCTTGCAATGTCTGCTTTTCGTCGATGGACCCTGATATCAGGTCAATGCCCCGTCGCTTAACCCATCACTTGAAATTTCAAACTAAACAACTACCTACACCATACAACACTATCCCAACACCACAAAAATACAGTGACCCCAAAAAATCGAAAAGCAACCGTACCTGTAATTCCCATCTCCTTGCAACACAAGCTGGTAGTGGCCGCAGGATTGACGAAAGTCGTCGATATTCGCCGGCGAATTTGCCGAAAGCACAGGAGGCGAGGAGAGGGACGAGCTACGGTGCGCTCGTTAGCGATTATTATGAGCGCGGCTGAATCAGCCTAAGGAAGTTTGGTGGCCGAGCGACCAGAGGCGGGGTGGGGTTCGCGATCGCGTCGGGGATCGAACAATGAATAAGAAAGAGACGAGCATCGGACCGTGAGATACGCTGGTAATAAGCCGGGCGGGGTTCATTAAGCGCATTGTTGTATCCGAGGCAAACTCTGTCCCTCTTGTTCGGCTGCCTTTCTGCCTGGCCGCGATGTAAACTCGCCTCGTCTTCTGCTCGCTGCGGCTTTGACCGATCCTGCCCCACGCAGATCGATCGAAAGGAAGCCGCGGACACGCTGGCCAGAGCCTCGTATCGTTTATTTATCCACGCTCGTCCCGTGAGATCGACGCGATGAAAGGACGCGCGGAAATGTTTGACGACCGAGTCAGGGAACGTCACCCTGTCCCGCGGGGTCACTGAGTCCTTGGACACCCTGGGGCGAGTGTATATATACAGAGTGGTGGGGAATTGGGGTAGGGGTTATGGTGAACTTCGAAATGTTTTTATTGGTTACCTTTAGAGAACCTTGAAAAGGAGGATATTGGGGAGTGTAATTTTGTATGGTGTGTTTGGAAGTCAATTTTGGACAGGGGTGGTTGATGAGAGTAATAATAATTGCTTAATTTTTATTTTACTGTCGCCCACGATCTATGGTAGCATTCTCCTCGCTGACTAATCTTCAAAGAGCACGTACAGGAATGCTAAAAGCGCGCTAAACGTAATTTTAACTTCTTCGAATCACAGAATAAATACGAGGACACGGCTAGAGGCGGCTGGGCTCGTTTGTCACCGATATAATCCCAACAATGGTTTCGGGGAGTAAACAAAATCGTGGGAGGTAACGACAAGAGTCGGTCGTGTAAGCCCAAAGTAAATAACCGAAATAAACGACCTCCCGTTATAATTATCGCGGCGATACACCATCGGCTGGTCGTTCGTCCCCGAGAACGAAGGAGAAGTGGAGCAAAAGTGCGCGCGTTATGAGCCTCCCGAAAACCGGTACTGCGTGGGGCCACATTTTTCTCAAAGTTGTACCAACACGAGTCGAACACTCGTTTCAGCCTTACTGTAAAAGACACGACTCGTAAAAATCGTTGGATATTCAGTCCGCTGTCTTTTTAATTCAAAATTCAATTCCTGTGCAATTTAATGAAAAAAAGAAAAAAAAAGAAAAAATTGACCAGCCACTCCTTTCCTCGCTACAGGTTATTACACGGTGAAAAAGTGATCGAAATTCAATCAGCGGGTCAGCCGCGTCATATCCCTTTAATAATTATGTCAATCGCGTCTAACAGGAGAAAGATAATGGCCGACGAAATGACGAGATAAGGGCGCGCTACCCGGCCGAGTAATTAATATTCCAGCGTCGAGCTAATGGCGTGCATGTAGCGGCATTATGCCGGCTGATTGAGCTCTCTCGAAAATTCGCTGACTCCTCGCGGCTCATTATTTCAAGCAAGCCTCGTAATACACCGCCCTCAGCCCCGCTTTCCTCATCGAGAATTAAACGACCCCTCTTTATCCTTCTCCATCCTCCAGCTCCCTCGCTGTTCTTTCTCTTTCATCTTCTTCGACATGGAAGAACTTCGTTTTTACTTATTTGCCACGGGGGAAGAGTTGATTGCGCGGGCGTGAACGCGTCGAAAGCTTAAGAGGCGAAATTAGAATCGAATTGCTGCCACCACGCCATGCTTCGGGCGATCCCTTTTTTTTCGGTGGGAGTTCCGCCCGATGTAAGTAGTCAGGTTCTTGCAATCTGCTCGAGACACTTGGAGAACAATGCTCTAGGACTTTTTACAGCCTCGATGTTATTAATTATTAAAGAGGAGAGTTTCGTTGCCCCTTTTTCATGCTTAGAAGATGTAGCTGAATGAAAATGGCTGACCTCATTTTTCTGAGGAGAATTCTCTTTCAAATTTCATTCATAAGATTTTTCGAGAGGTGACACAAATGACCGAGAAGCCTGTGATACAGTCATCGTGGCCGAGGGCCGCGTCAGAGGCATCAGAATGGTATTTCGCGCCAGAAAATGGGCTGTGTATTAATACCATCCTTATTAAACCGTGTTCCCGAGTTTGATCCGTAACGTTCAGGCGTGGCTCGGCCTGGGCTTAATAAGCTCAGTTCTGCCAACAACCAACCGTGCGTGATTAAACGATGTCCAGGGACATCTCGACGTATTTATACGTCTTTCAGAAGACGTGCCCCTGTGAAACCGATAGACAATTTCGTGATCAGACGCTAAGAGTCTAGGGATCCCAAGCAGAAGGCACGTTAAACAGATAAGAAGACCTTTCTAGTAGGTACACAGAGCGATTTAATTATAGAAAGAGAGTGTAATTTTAGGCGAACAATTGGGACGATCGCGGGAGTATTCCGTTCGAATTTCGGCGAAGCGTATTCGCGCGGGTACGGGCTTGCGAGTCGCGAGCCTAAAAGCCAGACGCCATACCGGGTGTTAGGAATGTACGAGCCGCAACATGCCTCGGATGTTTGGTAGTGCAAACCCCGTTTGGGGATTGGTTGCATAACAGCCGACAGAAACGTGAATAGAAAGGAAGGGAAGAGATTTGTGCCAGCACTAGATGCAGATCCGTCAAAAATCACTTTCCTTGGATCACTCTGCGAAAACCTCTCTTGCACACAGTACCATAAATCTCAAACAAAATAATGACGCAATACATGTGTTAATAAATTTTGTACATGCATATGGATTCACTTATACGAATATTGCCCCGTTTTTCGCCAGCTCTCTTGCATAGATCACTGGTCGTGTGCTCTCCTGAACAACAATGAGTATCGAAAGTGCATTCGATCGAAAATAAATGTGTTTTTTCGTCCAAAAATAGCTTGGATCGGAAATAGAGCTGGTTCGACGGCGTTGTTGACGATCGCGAAGGAATTGGGTCGGCGGATTCCCTTCCAACCACGTCCGTAGGAGGAAAGACACGTCTGCCACCCTTCATCCCCGTGTCTGTCCTCGTGGAAGACACTTTTACGAGGCTAGACGCGAAAGCTCTTCCGTACACGTGCCTACGCTCCAATAAAAAGTCGTTCGTGGTGGTTCGTCAGCTAACCCGGTGCACACAACCGAAAATAGAAAGTGTCACTCGAGTTTAGGAGCGCTAGGTACTGGTTAATAGCTGCTGGAGTGGCCCTCGTCTAGGAAGTCTCTCGAGAACCCTCTCCGCGAGACGAGTCGCGTGACAGGAAAACTAAAAACGATTCTTAACGCGCCTGTCCGACTCTGAGAGATGAACGCGATACTTATGGCGGCATAGGGGATTCCATCTTGGGTGATAAAATTATTTTTGTGGTAATAGATGGTTGAGACATAATGGAGAATGATTTGGAACATTTATTCAAATAAAAGTGAACAAGTTTCTCTACTGTTGAGATGCTATTCAGGTGCACGTCCATCTGCCTGTCTTTTTTAATATAAAGAAAGTTTGTCCTCGTTCGTCAAGGGATCTCATAGAGCACTGATCAAGAAGCAACATGTAGAAAGCGATTAGCTCAAAGTAGGACGCAAGAAACGAACCATCCAGCAAGTGAACTAAGAGTTAGAGGTCAAAACGACCCCCAGAGATATTCTCCAATTGCTCTCAATTATTTTCTTCCTCCGTAATTAGGGGGACACTGCGTTCATCAGCGAAATATTGCTGAATCAACATTCCTAGCGGAACGATTATAGGATCGTCGCGGTTTTTCTCTATTCCACGCTCAAGGATCTTCGGCAGGATCATCTCAATCTTCAAGAAATTCCTCCCTCGGCTGGTTTGCGGTTTTCCACCGCGCCCGGCAACCGCATCCAAGGATGCGCCTTTCTCTAATGCACCACGCCACCATCGGTGTCGTCAGCGTGGATATTGCAGAGCACGCGAACTTTCAACGAGCTAATCAAAAGTGAAGACGAGAAACTCTATTGGACAAACTTTGGAGATTGCCTCGACGACGTACCATCTAGTTTCTGAAATGATCTGCATATTGGAGTGACGTGCGTGGATTCTAAATCTCAAAGAGACTTTATACATTCCAGACTTTAATGTTTTTCGCGAGAAATAATAATAAACTATTACTTTACCAATTAGTGTGCTTCATCGAATCAGAGTAGAATAATGGTGCTGGACGTTCTCTTACCTGAAACAGAAGAAAGAAAATCGGGGATTTAGTGGACGCGACTTTGCCAATGAAAATCGATGGATGAAAGTTTGTATCGCTCGAGAACCGAGCGAGTACAAAACATGCGGGTACGGGAATTTCGGGGGCGGGACGTATGCAAGTATCCTTGGAACACGAACGTTACATGCCCGGTTACGTAAGCATTGTTATTTATCTTGGTGAAGATCGCCAGAATGTTCACGTTAAAATAATAACGCAGCGGCTGCCAATGTCCCCGAGAACGAGACTGGCCGACAGAAATTTGCTTGTTATTTCGTTTAGTGCTTGTAAGAGCGTTTAACGCTAGGAGGACTTCGATTTATCGATCTTAGAATTAGGATCTAGAAGAAGAATTTGTACAGAAAAAATTAGCATTAAAATTTAAGAAATTATTAAGCACTGACACGAAAATAAAATATTTTCCAATTGGGGAATTATTCAAAAGTCAAAACTTAGTAAATTAATTGATATCTCGTTGATTAACAATTATAATTGTGAATAATTTATAGGAAGCGATAATTGAATTTGTTGTTAACAATATGTGTTATGTAAATTGCTGCTGTATTCATTATTTTATTGGAAACATCGAATTATGGGAATTTAATGTTTCGAAAACCCCGCGTTTCCCCCTACTACTGCCGTCATCGATAATGTTCCCGCGATTTCTGTTCCGGGGTCACTGGTATAAATACCCCCGTGACCGCTCAATTCGGCAGTCGCTTCCCTGGGGTCGATGGGTGCGGACCTTCCTTCCCTCCCCCCTTCCCTCTGGTTATCCTTTATCTATGCTCTCCCCTAGGTCATCCCTTACCTATGACCAGCCCTACCACTGATCATATTTTACATATGACCTGCTCTCCATATAGTCCATCCCTTACCCATGACTAGCCCTATCACTGGTCATCCTTTACCTATGTCCTGTTCTCCCTCAGGTCTAACCCTTACCTATGACTAGTCCTACCACTGGTTAGCTACCCACCCCTTTCCTTCTACATCAAACAAGACGACATCACATCTACTGAGAAACTTCAATACGTGGTATGTAAAAGATAACTACAAGATGCAACGTGGAGTATCTGTTCTATATAAATATGTATATTTCAGTGTGCCCTATTCAGTTCAGTCGAGGACCATATAACTTTGAAAATATTTGAATACCTGACAAATCCAATTCATTCCAAGTCTCATTCTCATTACACTCCATCACGCGAGGAAGATTCTACCAAAAAGCTCATTAAAGTAAACGGTTATTCCATCCTTTCCCTATACCCGGAATTCAGCATCGTCCACCCGCGTTCGACCCGCTCGAATAATCTGCGAAATTTATTCGCTGACAATTTCAGCGGGAGAACGTTTTAAAGCGCGCGAGGACTGCTGCCAAGGACTTTCTCGAACGAGAAAAAGAAGCTCGGCTGTCCGATACCAGGTCGAGATCCTTTGCATAATGCGAGCACGACTCGTTGCGTAAATTACTACGAAATTTCTCGTTCGATCGCACGATACGGAACCTCGTTAACCGAGGCTCGTTATCATCCCGCGTAAATAATCCTACGCGAACCGTCGCTTTACGCATGCAGCCCGTATCTCCTGGGGAAGGGGGCAGCAGGGGGAGGAGGACGTCGGAGGACGGTTGGGTCGAGAGCAATTTTTAATCCACCCATGGACGAGCAATTGCGCAATGCGTAACGACGTCGGCAGGTACGCAGCTACGGTCCGCGTAGGTGCATATTCTCTGCAGAACGATCAACATCAGCGATTCTTAATCCTATTGCAGCTCGAGCTACTACACAGCAAACTGTTCTATTATTTGCTAATAATAACCCGAGCAATTTTCACTGATTTACCATTATTTGTTCTGTTCCAAATAAACTTGAGAAAGTTTGATGGACAGGTAGCATTCATCAATAAGCCAAGATGCAAGGTTATAGTACTCTGATCTTTCAAAAGCGTAGGAAGTTGGAAAGCTTCCTTCATGACTAACATAGTAGTAATGCTCCAAAGAAAATGTTAAAGGTAACGGCAAAAATACCCCCAGAATAAAGATAGGTGCTAAAGATATTCGTTTAGATGTGCAAGAACATCAACAAACACAAAATAGGGAGACAGATGCTATAACCAATGCAGAAGCTTGTACAATCTGAGATTGTTACAGTTCAACTGTTCTCATTATCCGTATCTCTGGCGAACGCAACGAAAGTTTCGTCGCGCCTATAATTTTTCCGCGGGTCGAGGGTCGGCGAGAAAAAGTTCGCGGTGGTGATTTCATAAAGCTGTCGTCGGGCTGCCGAATCCTCCCTAACGGAAGCCCATGGGGACGTGGACTCCCTCTGCACCGAGAACAAATATTGAATTAAGGAAAGTGGCGAGAGGAAACCGTGCTTCCACGACGCGACGACGTGCTGATTCGCTCATTTTCTTTTTTAACATTCGCGCGATCCGTCTTACCGCTTGACAGACTCAGGCCTGCTCGAGTGATTTCTATATTGATACATCGCGAAGTAAATGACACTTAATGGATCTTGGTTTGTTAATTTAATATCTACAACCTCTACTGGACTTAAAAAATTTAATCTGCAGACGCATGTTAATAAACAGTTCAATCTTTCAGTCCTACCACTCATACGAGACGAATGAACATGCGTGAATATCAACCCTAAAGAGGGTTTCGATGTAACCCATCTATACCAAAAAGAATCGCTATCATAACAGTCGTGCCTTCCTTTCTCCCAATCGTCCTAATATTTCACGACAAGCGAGAACACGAAACAAAGTCAGGTCCCATCAGCCTCGGTGACGCTAGAAAAATTGATGAATCTCGTATAGGCGTAACAAGTAGCGCGAGATAAATGGAGGCTGGAACGATAACAGAACGGTAGGACGCGGAACGAGTTCTTCCACTTTACGGAGCCGTCGTTCCTCAGCGAAACGTCCCATGACGAACGTGTCACCTCTAAACGGCCGAGCTGCGGCTATCCGTTCGCTTTATCGGCGAAACGAAGCGTCGCGAGATAACGGGCGGAAGACGAGTTGGAAACGGGCACGAGGCGGACGTAAAAGGTGTCGAGAGGGTCCAGAGAAAGAGGATGAAAGCTATGAGCAAACGAAGAGACGGTTGGTAAGCATGTGCTTGGTCCAACTTCCCCCTTTCTCCACCTTTCCCCGATCCTTAGCCTCTGGCAAGCCCGTTAGGCTAACTTGGGAGTTCTATTTGCGTCTTGACTTCTTACGTCTTGCCCCTACCCCTCCTCCCTGTCCCTTCCCGCCACCGTGGTGCGCACAGTTTCCCTCTTCAGCATCCCCCCGGGAGGCAGGCGTCTATCTAGCAACGGCTGGCCGGTCAGCAACGCGGTCAGACCTAATCTGAATTACCGATGCTGCCGAGTGGAGAGCTTGGAAGGATTCCCGAACTTTCTGCCTCTGTTTTCCGGTTCGAGTCGCGATAACTAATGATACCGTTTCGCCTCGGCAAGGAGGAATGACCGTCTCCCCTTTCCCTTCCCTGCAGAATCCATCTGGACCACGAGCTCGAGTCGATTGCTCGGGAAATGCCTCGAATGCCTTGATATTTCGGAAACCTCAGGTGTTCCCGAGGACACTTTCAGCTGGAGCCATTTGCACGGCAAAATGATGAGGTAGAATTTATTGAGGCAATCTAACAAGCTTGAGTTTTATAGAATCAGTCAGAGTCGACTTGACTGCTCTTACAATAGTCAAGCTACCTTTGTTAATTTTGCAAAAGTCTACCCTGTCTAAATCTACTTGAGAAACTTCTGCAAGGTCTGTGTGGCAATTCTTTTCCCTGTGGAATAGCAGGGGAGAATTAAAGTGTCAGGATGATAGGTTCAGAGCAAAGTGATTCCTAGTACCTATCAATTTGGTATGCATGGACCCTGCGATTCCATTCGGAGCCTTTGTTAAAGTTTGAAGCGCAGCCAAGGATATCACGAGTGATCCTGAAACGTGATCTCATCTTCGCGGGCGGATGCGTCGGCCCCGTAGGAATTCGCGCGTGTTCGAGGATTACGCTCGCGCGTGTCTGCTGCGATGAAAAAGGAAAATGAGGGTGAGGGGGAAAAAGGCAAGCAGGAACTCGCGCAAACATTTCAGTTCGCGAACCAGTACACCCGCGATCTTTACATCTGCACTTTATATATTTTTATATCGCGCGACCAAGCACGTCGACCCGCTGACACAATCATTTCCCCCTACCACGTGGCTGGGCGAGAAATAACGCGCTTGCTTGCTCCTTAACGAGCATCTTCTGGTGAAACCTCTGGAATTTATACCGCCAGGTGAATATAATTAATATTTTTGTACTTCTACTGTGACCTACATAATTCTACCTCAAACTAAACGCATGAAAATTCCCTTTTCCTTGAACTTTTCTTTCATTCTTCCGCGACAATAATATTCCACTACCATATTCTTTCATTAACAGAATTCCTGGGGGTCTCAAGTTCCCATGAGTGATGCAGGAAGTCTCATCGACACTCCACATTTAATCCCGCGCCCAATTTAATCGTGGCGCATTTTCAACCGTCGACATTTTGTCGCGATATGTTCGCAACCCGCTCTCTCGACACGCTCCCTCATTTTCCGTCGTCAGCTGGGATCCAGGATTTTTATACGGCAAACAACGCAGTAGAACGAGCAGCGTTGCTAAAATGTGTCGCGAGAGCTGACAGGGGGGAATTTCACACCCACGCGAGCTGAGGTTATTCGCGATGCAGAGAGGGGGTGGCTGTTTCTGGTGCAATAACTCTCCCAACAGTCTTTCGTTCGGCCTAGCAAGGCTCTCTCTCGTTAGTGTGCTTTACTGTCTGTCTGTCGGTGATTACGCGAAATTACCGCCACGACAGGGGCAAGGGGGAGGGCTGTGATTAATAGGGAGCAACAGGGCAACCGGAGCTCGGAATCGCCCCCGAGGAATTATGGAAGACAGGTGCCGCGAAAGAAATGGAAGAGTTCCGATTCGACGATTTCTTTATTCTCCGATTTGCGGGCCGCGACACAAGTTACGGCTTCGAGGAAACTCCCTCTCCGATGTCTCCGCGAACCCTCGCGAAAAAAGACTCGCAAGGGAAGGCGTTTAACGAACCCCTGGCCGACATCTTTATTGTATGATCAATGATCTGTTCAGAGATTACTGGAACCAATTATAACTGTGGTGCGAAGAGGTTGAGGATCATTCGAAGGAGGGATTAATGATAACTGTTATGCAGTGTAAGTTGGTGTTCGCGTGGTAAAATAAGTTTGAAAAATGGTGTCTGGTGTGAAATTCTTGGCCACTACTATTTCAATGTCTTCTAGAAATTTCACCATCTTCCATTCACCGTCTTTCCAATGCACCATCTTCCATTCACCATCTTCCATTCATCATCGTTTCAATGCACCAAATCCTAATCTTGTCTAGAATCTCGATGGAATTTGAAAGCAGTATCAGCGACAGGGTGCAATCGGATTTAGCAAGATGCTCGGTGGTGAGGTAGAGCATCTCCTTGACCATTCACTCGCGAATTTTCCGCGGGGAGGAAAAAGATCGCAGCGCGTGTATAACAAGCATTGACAGACAGTGGGACAGACTAGTCGAATACCCGACCTGCTTATCGTGAGTCATTCTCGAAAATGTGGAGTGGTGCCAGCCGACAAGAGGGCGGATGAGGTCGGTTGGCACTTCGACCCTCTCGGTAATACATCATTCGATGTCTGGTTTCTAGTTTTAATATCTATTTCGCGTTTTACTGACGTACCCACCGCGCCTGCTTCTTGGTTCGTCGTTCGTGTATATTTAGCAGTCGCTTTGCCCACAATAATCCTTACCAGCATCACGCATTGCAACCGTGATTACGTAACCAGGAAACGAAAGGTTATAGCCTCCTACCACTTCCCTTTGTTTTCAGAAAGAAAATCAGCGTCTATGATTTACAGAAGTTCTGCAGTCGTGAAAGTTAATGTGCCCTGTAGACAGCTCCGTTTTAGAAAAGATTGATCAGTCATCCTATATACACAGATTCAGAATCACAAATAGCGGAGCCATGTATGCGTGGATCTACCTTCTGCTACTTTGTGGCATGTCAAATGAGAAATAAAAGGGTCTGTGTCTGCACATCTAGAGAATGTAACTGCATCGTTAGAAGCGTATCATGTGAAATTTCAAATAAAACCACGCGACGTTTCCACGACAGCAAGCGACCAGAATCGCCATCGATCGCACACAGGTGATCTTTTTGCGCCGCTTCGTATACGTCGACTTTCCCTAGGATCGAGGGATCAAAGGATCGAGTAGATCATCGCGCAGCCGATCGACTGACGTTTCAATGACAGCCCAAACGGTTTTTCTGTGAGCAGAAGTCGAGGATGCACCCCGGAAGCAGGCGAGGAGTCCGCGACAGAAACTCTCGGCGGTTTCTTCTTACGTAAACTTGGACGTGTTCGTAAAGCTACTCGCCTTGTTTTTCCTTGCACTCGAGAATGGCGGGAAACACGGGATGCGCCAGCGTCACGTTCGAAAACATAAAGTCACGAATTTATGCCGACCGACATCGTGCTCGCGTATATATAGAATGGGACATTCGATTTGTTCGATCTATTTCAAAAGCTTCTCTCGCTCGAAGAAACATCTACAATTTGCTCCCCTTTCCCGTTGTCTTCTTTTCTCTCGTGACATCAGTGGAAATAATTCGACGGTGCAACGTTGGTAGGCTGACGAATAAGAGGGGAATGATAATCGAAAAGCTGTCTCGATTGGGGATGACGATGGATAGTTCAAAGTCAATGTTACATTCGAGAGAAGAATCGATTAGGTAATTTGGAATGCAGTGAAAGCGACTTCGTTTTGTCTCGCGGATGTTTCGGCTGAATTTACGCCTCTTTCTGGTGGCTTTCACTGACCAGACTGCCGCTGACGTCAAAGCTGCAAATTTTATTTCTTTTGCTTTTTGGGTGCCCTTGCGTAATAGCTTATTCTTGTACGTAAGAAGAGATAGAGGATGCAGTTGCAACAGATCTACTTAGAGAAATGAGAGACATTCCAAAGATAGCTCAGGTACTATTTGTCAAACGCTGTAGGAATTCTTTTTAAACCCTGTCGCTGCTTGTAACATTGTCCCCTTTTCTTTTTCTCTTCAAATACGAAACAATTTAATGTTTTGACTAATCCAGTCGAGACGCTTTTCAAGATAGCATTCAGAGGCGCCTAAGGTCGGTCCCGCGGTCGATTTAACGCTGTCAAGAATAGCCAGGCAAGAGATAAACGCGGGAGAAAAAGCAGACTGTCTCGGGGCAAGATACGCGAGAGAAAGAGGAAAGACAGCGAGGTGACATCAAGAAATAAGAGAAGATAAAGAGCAAGGTAGATCACGCCTCCCTGCAGGCTGTCAATTTCGGCAACAACCGACTCGGGGCTTAAATTACGGGCGCAAAATTGAATTCGCCAAGAGTACACGATAAGAAAGCCGCGCGGCGGTCGTCGACGAAACACGCGAGAGACGAGCGACGAGGCCCCGCGTGGCGATACGTTTCGTAACGGCGACTTTTTTGCAAGGCCCCGTCAAGATAATGTCTTAACTGGCCGCTGCTCGAGTCGTTTGCACATCGATCTGGAACGAGTTTAAGCAGCCAGCAAAGCCGTTTACACCTTCCGCCAAAAAGCCGTCTGTCTCGAGGGCTTGCACTGATTACGGGGCACCGCCTCTTCTTATACATGTTACATTTAAATATTTAAAGAGCGATCTTTCCCCGATTCTTTTTTCTCCCAGCCCTTTCGGCAAAAGTAAGGCCTTGCTCACAACATTAATTCAATCGATTAAGGAGCTGAGTGAAATTAATTCTGTATTCGAGATTATTAATTTTGCTTACCATATATTATGCAAGCTGTGTACTCCAATTCGTTCCACTATATGAGCAATTTTTTTTTAGTAAAATGAGGATTTAATTCACGTGATCTTCTATTATATACTGCAATATTTCTTTAGCTAATTAAATTTCGAGGTCACCAGATATCAGAGATCTCTAGACGTCGTGTGAACCGAACTTAAGGCAGTAACCGGGATACCCAGCAGCACCGAGTGGCTTATAATCGACAAAAACGCTCGTCAGAGTAAATATTAATTTCCCAAAAACACACATCCCTCCAGCCTTTCGAAAGAATGCCTCACGGTAATTGCGATAAACGCTGCAGTATCGATTCGTTAAAATTCACGGCCGGTTACGTCCCAGGCGAAAATGACTCGCGGAGCAGAAGAAACGTCGAAAGAAGCCATTACGGCGCCTCCGTAGCACCCGACGGCCCTTTCCTTCGCTCGAACACGCTTTCTCGCTCGGTTTCCAGCTCGTTCTGCCCGATGTTCCCTCGACGACGCTCGATAATGCGCTTTATCGCTGTTGGGCCGCTTTACACCGGTCGATCGGTCGAAAAAGTGCAATTGTAAACGTCAGGTGTATCGATGAACGCGATCGTTAATTTTATGGGTGCCGTGTCCCCCGGAACGAAAGTGTGCTGAATTCTTGAGGAACACCGTGGCGACGGGTGTTCGCTCAGAGATCGATCAATCGTTCCTTTTACCTTGAATCGACGGGGAGACAAAGGCTCACGTCGATGGTCGAGTGACATGAAGTTCCCGATAAACGTGGGACCAGCTCGTGAAGAAATTCGAAACGAATCGGGGAAGTATTATTTCTGGACAAGGTAGAACAGAAGAGGTACAGAAGAGCATGCGGGGTGAAAGCTGAGAAACTCTAAAAGCTAAAAAATCGAGAAAAAGGTAGCTTAAGAGACGCTTGGAGGACTCGGGGGCCTCTAATATACAGGAAAGTTAGACACAAATATTCGAGAAGAAATGAAGCAGTAGCAGAGAAGAAAATAGTGGTCAAAGTCGACGCCTGTTCTCGTTAAATGCTAGCTAGTTCATTCTATGTACAAAGTCGAGTAAATATAGGCGGACATTATAGGCTTCACGAGCATGTTCGAATATGTTCGCGGCAAGAAACGGACCTTTAACGTCTTAACCGCGAGCTGAAACAGGTTTAGGATCGGGCACCGTTCGGTTCGCACCTTCCACGAAGGCATTCGACAAAACGATCGCCGTATGATCGCGCGGTAGGCTACTATCGACGTCCAAGCCACGACGATATCGAACGCTAACAGAATTCCTCTGCAGCGAAATGGAGTCGTAAATAATTCTAGCCTCGATAACGACGATGTCGAGGTAGCCGAGACAAGTGCACTGGCCGGCTGCACCAATTGATTTCCTTATCAGCCATCGGCATCGATGCTACCAAGAAAATGTGGCCAACACGGCGGGAAAGAATCGATATCGCGCGCGCGTTAGGAGCGACGCGATTTTATAAATCGCTACGAAATTCGAAGGATACCAATTTCACGAGAGTCTGATGGACTGGAAACTCGCTGAATCGCTCCCAGTTATTTAAACTTAGGACCCGAGGATAATCAGAATCCGAGGCTTAATGTATCTTGAAGGCCTCCAGGCACAGATTGTATCAACGTTTGACGAGTAATATAAACAACTTGTTATTCGCGTGGAAGATAAGCTTAATATAGATTTGGTATTTCAATGTCGTTCTATATTACTGCTTTCAATCAGCGCATATTTCTAGGCGTCCCTACTGCGTAAGTAACTAGAGCAGTACCTCTAAAGCGATTTCCATCGCGCCAGAAATGTATAAGAATAAAAACTGAACAGTTACCGCTGATCACAGGACCTTCTACCCACTGTCAACGAGTCAAAGTTCACCGCCCATTCTTCGGTCCCCCACAGCCTCCCGTCGTCGCGAGAAAGCGCGAAGAAAGGTTGCCATATGAGCGAAGGTCGATTTGGCGCTCGAACGCAGGCATATGCGACGGGTGACGAAAGCGAGGCGGTACCCGTGGTCGTTTAAAGGCAAAAAAGGGGCAGAAAGGTTCGCCCGAGCGCTTTACATAGCGTTTGCCAACGTCTGGCCATGCCGGGAATGGCAGAGGGGAGACACGTTCTGCCTTTATACCGTCTAATACTTCGGACGGAAATATCCGTAATGCAAGGACGGGCCAGTCTAGCCGAGCCCTCGAACGCGAACATCTCGGGCTCGTGGCCCATGAATCTTCATAGTCGTAGAAAATTTCGAGCTCTTCCTCGCCCCGCGATCTCCCGCTCCGGCTGAAACCAACTAAAACTCGGAAATGACCGTCACTTTGTAAACCGCTGGATAAATCCGCGAATTTATGTCGCGTCAGCGAACGCGCACACGTTCTGCAACAATAAAGCCCGAGGCAATGAAGGGGCCCGTTTATTTCATCAATGTTCTACCGATGAGTTATGTTTTAGTAGAGGACGGTTTTAGAAGTTAACTGAGGCTAGAGGGCTGAGCTGCAATCTGCTGCTCAGCCACGAACTTGGAGTTCTACGAACGACGATTGCGGAAGAATTCATCTGTTTGAACTACTGGCACATTTCGCTGGAATTTATTGGGTCATCACGAATGCGATTATAGTCACGATAGTGGGGGATTTTTAGTAGACTGAGTCACCTGATTTTCTTTCGATCGTAGAATCCTTGAAGAATGTCTCCCAGTCGGTGAACCCCGAACGAAAAAACTCGAGAGATAAATCTGACAGCGATAAATCAGGTCGAGTTAAGTCACAGCTGAATGAAACGAGCAGAACGGTGTTCGAATCTTGGCTTCTCCGAATCGCAACATTGCACAAGTTCGAATGCATTTTCCGAAGATCAGTGGGCGCGTTTGAAATGTCGCTCTTGAACATGGGAGCGCTTCGTTAGCAGAAGACCGCGGACTTTCAGCCTACACGGTCGCGCAGTGGCAGCGCTCGTAGGCGAGGAAATCGCGTCGGAAATATCCTGGTGGAGTTTTCGAGCTAGGCAGCTGCTCGATTACAATATCGTTTGCGGCATTTTCGCGCAAAAATCCATTCTGGCACATTCGATAAATGGCGCCGCGTGGGTGAAATGTCGAACGGTCGCGCTCCTCCCGCGATTACTCGAAACTGCTCCGTGACGTCTGAGGGAACCGTAAATGCACTCTGCTGTTTATCGCCACTGCCAAGTTAGCCTCGAGCACCAGCTTCGATTCATTCTATTCTACAATAAACTGTGTCTTTAACATTTACGGAACCGAACTTCAACTTTTTACTCTTGCCAATTTCTACTGTTTTCTCCGCTCACTCAAGGAGAAGATAAAATACTCAGGTCGTAAAATATACTATATTTCGTTAAATGAAAAATATGCAAGATCTAAAAGTGACAGTAAGGAGTTACTGTTATAGTCACAATAAACTAATCTCGACTGAAATTCATGGAAATTTCACTGAAGCTGAAGCCTCAGCGACTACTGCGGACATATTGAGATGAATCGCCGCTGGATGCACAATGCCTAGTAATAAAGGCGCCAGCAAAAACTGTTACCCTCCTGACGTAAGTGTAAGCCATCTGATTAAACCGCCAGTACACGGCGGGATTCTGACAAATTCTGGGCATTAAGCTGTCGCCGTTCGTAATTTTAGTAGCTCAACAAAGGCTCCTCCGCGAGCAGGGTCTCGTACCTATGCACCCACCGCCACAGTTTACATTCCTCGTTGATTAATAATCCGCTGTCTGGTGCGTGAAATTGAATAAGCGAGCGTGCATTAATCACCAGCGGTCGCGTCCGAATTACTGGCTCCGAAACAATTTGCCATTTTTCATGGGATCTCAACCACGACGCATCGCTCGTAGGTGGCTCCCAGCTGGACCGCGCGCGAGGACGCCCCCGAATTGCGACACTAACAACCTTGCTTATCGACGAAGATTCTCAATCGCTTAACCGCTCGTTGTTTCGAGGCAAACCTCGTATCGCGAGCCGATGGTAGCGGAAGGTGGAGCTATTGGAAGAACCACGTCTGACGCGTCGGACATATTTCGAGCGGGAATGACGTGCTGGTTGACGTTTATGACTGAACAAGTATTATAAATTCGCGCCAATGTTAAGGTTTTCCTCTTTATAATCGTGGCTGCTCAGGTTGTCGAAACAAATTGCGAATTTCCTATTTTCTACAACGTTGTAATCTGTTGTGACTCGTCTGTGAGTGTTACTCTTTGAGAATTGATGCAAGAGTAGACCTAGGTACTTGTAGTAGAGTAATTATTAAATATATGTACAGTATTAAAGGAAAAAAGGCATAGGAACTGTTTGCTGAATTGGAGCCAGCCTGGGATAAGAATTGACGAGTTCTGGAGCTGCTACTCAATTGAGAGCGATTTACTGCTGAGCTAATAATTAAGTGAAATTGTTGTCCAATTGAAACTCGAGCAGTATGTTTAAAATGAACTGTAAAATAAATCTACCAAGATCCTCTGCACTATTCCACGTCCTTTAGTTCCAGTTAATCAAAGCAGCTGTCCTTCGATATTCGAAAGAGATAAGAGAAATCGATCGGAGCGGAGAACCGTTTCCTTTTTCACGCTTTTGGAACGCACGCGGTGGACGAGTTAACGAGGCCTCGCGAACGGAGCCAGTTCACTCGGTGGGGCTTTGCGAAATCGGGCAATTTACAGCAACAATGTTGTCGGGAGCCAACTCCCAAGACACGCAAGACTTTTAACGGAATCAAGCACGTATTACGACCGGGACAAATCACGCCCGTTATTCTCAAGGTTGCGGATAAATCCGGCGAACCAGTTAGCGGCGCTACGCAAATATCAGCATCGGCCACTTCACGACGCGACAATCCACGCTTCTGATGTGCAAAAATAGCCAATTCCGATTTGTTCCATGTCGGTACGGCTGCTGGTATTTGTAGTTCGTGGCACTCACGTTCCTTGGCCAATCAATCTTCAAATCATTTCCTCAACGAGGGCACCTCACCCATTTGGAGTTCCACCTTAACCTCCACATGGCGATAAAAGCTTCCTGAATAACCTCCTACGGAGTCTATACAGTTTATTCGTGTTTCAGGAATTAAAACTTGATTTAAATTTAGATCAGGTTGTTTGAATGTTCAACTGCAAAGAGTAACGGTGAAATAGGATATGAACAAATACGTTGAGAACGTGCAATAATCCAAGCGCGGTCGTTCCACGATCTGATGCGCAGAGTTATGGAGTCATTAAAGCGAGTACCCTGGCGGATACGAATCGTAGAACGGCTGTCATCGCAGCGATAATATCCTCGCGGCCGCGCAGCTTCCAATTTTCTCAGGCGACGCGCAACAGTTATGACTCGATAAACTCACTTGTTTCCGCGCGACACTGGCGGACGAACGAACGGGGAACGACGTTAAGCTGTTGTTCTAACAACCGCATAGTTCAGCATAGTCAGCAGGCAAATTAACGCTTCATCTCGAATACCACCAACCATCGCGATAGAAATTTAGATCCACGGAGTCTGTCAAGGGGAATGGAAATGTAAAGTAGAATCTCGAGTGTTCTGTAACTGCTACGTGAAATCTCGGGGAGCTAATTCTTTTACATATTGAATGGGCAGTTATATGAGCTGGGTGGGATCAAAACTTTATTTTGTAAAACAGTTTAAAAGAGTTACTTGACGAAGAACAGTAAATGGTTTTACGAGGCAATCAGAAGCAGTGTCGTAACAACACCGAGTGTACAACTTTCCTCGAATAGCGTTCCATTTGTTCCCTCCATTAATGCAATACCCCTGACAAACAGCCTACAAATACTCTCGGATGCGGCGACACGCTTCGACATTCATCATTTAAAAATAAATAAGCGTATATTTAACGACGAAATTGGCCAGAAACGAGCTCGAGACGTGAGGGGGCTAGGTCGGGAGCGAAAGACAGCCAATTGGTCAGTAGCGATGGGCATTCATAAAGGTGCGACAGGAAGCAGATAATGGAAACGCTTTTGGCAAGGTTCGACGACGCGGGGTGCGTTCACGCGTTCGCGTAGCTCGCGAGGCTCGGGTTAATTTCGTCCCTGCACTCAAGAATGCCGGTTTAACATTGGCATTGAAGCGTTTCCCGGTGCACCAGCACCGTTATCGATCCTTCGACCCGCCACTCCACGGTTTGCTTCTGTTTCAGATGTATAGAGGGTTGGCAAATATCGAGAACGGGCCAGAATCAACAAGTTTGGTTGTCAGACCTTCTGTTTGCAGACCATTTCGTCTATTCTTTGATTTTGATTATGAACTTCGGGAAGATTAATGTTTTAACACGTGAGACTAGCTCTTATGTCTTCTCTATGACATCTCTGTCTGAATAAACGCTATTCTGTGTCGTCTTGGACCATCATTGAATATATTTTAAAAGCCTTTTAAACTGTCATAAATTTCTAAATTTTCAAATTTTCAAATTTTCAAATTTTCAAATTTTCAAATTTTCAAATTTTCAAATATTCAAATATTAAAATTTTCAAATATTCAAATATTTGAATGCAAACACTGACCCTACCTTGACGCAAGTGTTAACAGGACGAAAAGGGCCTAGAAGGGAGCAACGAATCCGCCAAATTTAGGAAATGCCAGCAACGGTCGTTCATTAATCCCTGGTGACAAGCGGAGAGCTGTTTACGCGCGCTGCACAGTGGCTGGGCGAACTGGAGCAACGCGACGAACGGTTCTCCAAAATGGCGCGCGAAAAAGGAAACAAACAGGATGATGGTATTTCGTTTGGGTGCCATCCAGGTCATGCTCCCGACGTGGATGAGGGTGGAGAGGCAGAGAAGCAGATGAAGGAGAAGAAGAGGACGAAGAAGACAGCGGGACCGCGAAGCAGACAGAAGCGGTTGACAGAAGAAACAGAGTTAAAGAGGTTGGACTAGTCTCGTGTTGGGCTCATTAAGGGCTACAACGGTGGAAGAGACTCGCTTCCTAGACCCGACGCCAAGTCCATGCCAGGCGTCGTCATATCTTGTCCGATCATCGTTTTTCATCTGGTACTCCCTTGTTTCAGCCGCGTACTCTAAATCCCTGTTACTTAAGCGCGTCACGGTGCCACCTGATATTCCGTCGACGCATGAATTACGGTCATCCTCGAGCACGGGGAAATTCGTCACGAGAACCGAGTACAAAGCCTTAGAATAAACTGGCTGTTCGAGCTTTTTGCTCTACGGAGGAGGCGCTGGGCTGTTGTTTCGAAGTTAGGATTAGGAAGACAGATGTAGGGAGTCGGACGATTAAATGGCAGAGCTGAACAGCGGATAGAAATAAATAGAAAGTATTGCTGTAGCGGATGGGGTGGGTTTAAGAGACTTCATTGAGAACGTTTTTTTCATAGAAGCGATGATATCAATAGAACAGCTTTCCTAGAGACAAAATATTATATTTTAAATCTGGAAGACTACTGTAATCCCCTGATTTATCTTTACGAGACATTCTCTTAATGCTTCTAAATCTAAAAGAAAAACGTCTGGCGTGAGGCAATTCTTAAATTCGAAGCTATAGAAATTTTTCCAGAATTTAGTCTACGTCGTTCGGCCGAAGTACACGGTTCATTGTATATCAGCAACATCTGCTCGCAAACGATGGACCCGATGAATCAATGCCGGTTACAGCGATGCAGCAACATCCGCGCGATCTAATTTCGTGAACCATCCAACTCACTGACTCACTTGGCACGTCTCAGCTGCATATTCTTTCCTCCGCGACATACTGTCGTTTCGTGAGAGAATTACCCGATCGCGAGACATCGAGGAAGGTCAAGAGACGTAACTAATTCGCGATCGAAAAGGGAAAAGGTTAAGCGTTTTTCATTAAAAGAGTAGATGTCCTATTGAAGGCACTGTTTGTCCAAAATATTCAAGAATGTCTAAATAGTAGCAGATATACGAGTTTGAGGAACATTTTGGAATATCACTTTGTCCTTCCATCGGTCAAGAGATCTTGGAGTCTGGTCAGGCACGATGGTCCAGTTCTATACTAGCAGCCTGCGTTTACATCATCCACTATTCAGCATCGTTTACGCTGCACTTTTAAATCACTTTTACGAGTGACAGCAAGGCCCGTTCCGGGACGTCCTAAGCTTGTTTGCAGCCGAACATCAAGGTCAGGGAACCATAAAAAAAGGAAAAAGCGGTTCTACATGCTCTCTTAATGCTCGACGTTACGAGATACTAACCATGTGGATCAGAAGTACGCCGTTCTGTTGCGTAAAACATTTACATACCAACAAAACGATTAATGCCCACTGACTACTTGGAGTTGGGAAATCAGTTTCGACCTGAGGTATATCATGAAAAACCCTAGAGTGATACTAGATAAATAGAATGAAGCCCATCTTAAGTTCCTCTAGTCTCCTTCGAAACGAAGTGAACAAAGGTTGTGGCCAAGACCCCCAGCGAGTCTTCCCAAATTCTTTCGATCGTGATCCACTTTTATCTCGTGATGGGGCCAGGTGCAAGGTCTCTGGCGTAGGAGGGAGATCAAGGAAGAGATGCAACGCAGGGTTCGGTTCAGTGGTATCGTAAATGAAACGGAGACCTCGGGGACGAGGTGGATACACACCGTTGGCGATCCGTTTATTTTTACAGCAATGCCAGGGTGAATGCACCGCGGAATGTTTAGCTTCAGCACACATCTCGCCTGCATATACACACGCCACTGCGTCTATCGGTATCAGAGGCCACCTCTAGTCCACTGGCGTGCGTGATACATGCTATGACCTACCCTTTCACTCCAGACGGTAATACAGACAGTATAAAAGAAATAAAAATCTCTATTTGAAATCAATCCAACTCAGCATCTCTGCATCAGAATCATTATTTCTGACGAAACAGCTCCAACAACTCCAATATTCCTTACAAAATTTCACCCAGGCAGAGGTATCGTCCTCTGCAGAAAATCGAGCTAGCCAGAGTCCCAGAAAGGGAAAGACAGAGTCAGGGAAAGAAAGGGAGGAAGAGAATCGGTCAGTTCACTATATTTACGCGTAAGCGAGGCAGACTCGGCTGAGGTTGTCGGTCCATTAGCGATGTTTTGCGCGAGCAAAGTGCGTGCGAGCACAGCTGTTGCCGCGTAAACCATGCGCACCGGTGCCAAGAGCAACAGGAGATCGGTCGCCTCGTATGCGCGCCAAAGGGTGAGGGGTACAGGAGAAAAAAACCACGGGGGGGGAAAGATGGCGAGATTATCTTCGATCTCGTCCGATAAAGGTGACCATCGTCGCGCGACCATGCGGCAACCAGCACCTGTCTTGATCGTCAACAACTCTCTTTCCCCTCGATCTCTTTCTGCCCTTGATCTTTGTCGTGGAGATCGTTTGATTGAACACGAATAAATTTATAGCTGGATTGTTCACGATCTGGGTCCTTCTTCTCTGCAACATCGAGAGATTGAGGAACTTTTCATCGAGGCTTTTTGCAACAGCCTGCACTTACTGTACCGGAAGAGTAAAGAGGTGATTGAATCAGAATCTTGAATTTGGCATGCCCTACGTTTTTCGAAAGCAGGAAAAGACACTTCTGTCGATTTTCCTTCCTTCCGGCGCCACCCATAAATAAGCCTAATCGCGTCGTCGGAAATAGAAGTCTCGTACATCGTTCACCATCTTTTTCTCGTCCATCTAGTCCCATAGTCTGTAGAATACACATCCTTCTTCTTCGCTATTAACGAATTTACATCCTGACGAGGTTATAGTCTCCCTGGGAAAACAAAAAAGGCGTAGAAGAGGAGTAATTGAATTCCGTACTTCCGCGGAGTAATTGAAAGACTGATGAGTTCTAGAAAAGAGTGTGGTTTTACGATTCCGTTTGCAGCAACGTGCGCGCGCGCGCGCAATGCATCACAATTCTATTTTTACGAGAAAACTATTAATACGTCCTGCATTTTCCTGTTTGACGATTTTAGTTCTTCGACGTAATATTCGGGTCCAAGAATACCGATCTGTCGTCAAGCGTTGACCCCTTGTAGATTAAAGAACGCGCCTTATTCTAGTCTCGGCTTAATCATTCGCGTATTTCGACTAACTATTAGTCACCGTCTGCGGTTTACTCAGACTGACCACTAGAATACAGCCTCCCTAATCGACAAGAAAACTGTCACAGAGATAAGGTGAGGCAAACCTTCCAGATATTCAATCTTTATAAAAATTCCTAGAATTTCCTATGGATGGAATTTCCCAAGGCTGGATCCAAAAGTGGATCACATCGAATTCCAACAGCTAAATATTCCTCTGCCCCCTACACCGATATAGCATAAAATCGTGATTCTACTGATTCAATATCCTCGAATAATAAACTGGCGCATCAGTTCCAGGGAAGAACAAAAGCACGATGGCCATTCTGTCAGGTGGAAAGGAGGAAACGTGCAAAAGCCAGAGGCGCGAGGCTCGCACGTAATCACGACGACGTAACGCGTACACGACGAGGTGCAGACGTAAGAGGGCCTCGCGAGAGAGTAGTGCTTGTAGAACGCCGGCGTCCACGCACGTACACGATCGCTGTGCTAAAGGAATCCGTAGGTGTGAGGGTGTCGCCGCGTTGGAAACCGGCCAGCCAGCGAAAACGAGCGGGAACACGGGGGATAGGGCTGCCCACGCATCTCGCATACCGTCCTGATAAATAATCAAACTAGGCGTCTCGAGAACCGCGAGCTGCCAAATTCTCGCCTGGCTGGTCCTTTGAAGGTCGCGCCGCAGGACGTACGGATTCGAGGAAATGTCGAGAAGTTGTGTTTCATCGAGGATTTTTTATGGTACAGCCGCCTCTTTGATAGCGATTCCAGAGGTGCGAGGCTTGGGGTGGTACTCGTATTGTTGGACAGATTATGTAGCTTATCGAAGTGATCAGGCTTAAATTTAGACTGTTCCTCATCGACAGCTGCTGGACTCCAGGTTTATGAGCCATTTGCTAGTCTACGAATTTATGTTAATATTAATGTTGTACGAGGATTGAAAATGTGATTGGGAATAGATTCCTTCTGAGCTTCTGTCTGGATAGGGAAGAGAAGAATAGAAAAGTGTCTCTGAGAAATTAATTAACACTACTTTGGTTCATGTTTCGAGGCTCCATTGAAGGATCGTAAGTGGCGAGTTAATCCTGATCCCTTGAACTGAACTTACCAATGTCTTACAATCACGAAGGGAAAATTACAGAATACATACTAATAAATAAATAAAAAAATCAAAGGAATAGTACACATCAAAAGAGAACAATTTTAGAGTGAAATTTATAGGTGGTCCGAGTTGTTCGGGCACCTTTCACGATCGTACGATTGTCATCGCCCACATAGCCCGCGATCTTATAACGATCGTGGCCTTGAGGAGTATCGTGAAACGGCGAAAAGAAGTGAAAGAGGAAAAAGAAATAAAGCCAGAAATAATTCGGAATCTTACGTAACAGCAGGAATAGAAAGGCGCGGAAATAAAGAGAATCTACGGCGTACAGGCAGAAAACGATATTTCACTGTCTCTCGGTAAACGTTCCTCTTTGAAGAACACGCGCGTGATCTCGTAAAAAAGAAAAGGTTCGGAATGGACGATATTTTTCGAGCGTTCCCCCCGCCCGTCACGATCAAGCCTCGACCATCTGGTGATGACATTTTTTAGTTTCCTGTATTTTAGAAATCCGTAATATATGTTGCATTAAATCGAATGATCGCGACGTTGGTGCCCTCGCGCTTTCTTAAATCCGAGACGACTTTGTATTATTAAGCGTTGATACATCCACCAAGAATTCGATGCGTAAGCATCACCCTCGCTCGGTTTGGTCATTGTACTCTGAAAAAACTCTTACGAATATTACGTAACTCGTGAGTAACTGATCTAACTTCTACCTTAACAATTTTCAAATACCAGATAATAACTGAGACGTCAACTAGAACGCTATACTTGAGATAAAAGACACGGTCTGTCTACAGACGCCAAAGGAAAAATAAGCTGGCACACAGGAAGGGTTCAAAGTTGACTCGACCTGTTCGACAAAGTCCCAGACGAGCCGGTTAATTAACTCATGACAGAGTGTTTGCTTCCCTCGTAAGGGCAGTAACCCCTAGCGCCGAGGCCACCTTGCTGATTAATGAACAAAGTAATTAAAAGGGGCGGACGTTCGTTAACGACGTGCTCCTCGAAGAACGAGGGAACAGATTCCTCGTAATCATCGACCCGTCTCAACACCATACATCACCGTCTGACTGTCTGTCCACGATGCGTTTCGGGGTCCTTTTCTACTAGATCTCCTTTATCACCAGGACTTGGTGGACGCTGGATACGTGTAATTAGTCTTGCAGAAGTTTATACAGAAACACTATCAGTAGGCACTCATACATAAGTCAGTAGACAATCGTACATCTAGACGTAGCAAATAACCCAGAGTATCATTTAAATCTAGAACTTGTTCTTCCAAGGTTCCAGACAATACGTAGACCTAGCAATTCGCTATAACAAAGAACGTAAAAAGTCCAGCTCTGTATTTATAAATTCTGTTTAAGAATGCCTGATGCAAACGGGAGAACGGAAACGTAAGACGCCCATAGCAGAGAAAGAGTAAATCCTTTTTTTAATCGCAGCCATCTGGCCGAACCCCGGGTTCGACGTTTCGAAAAACAAAAAGAGATACGCCTGCGAAACGACTGGGCGAATAAGATCGCCCGGGGATAAATGTAGGCCAATACCCGAAGTGATCGTTACCATCCTGGAATGTTTTCACTGTTTGCATAGGCGATCGATCGGGGATGGAAATTCAAATAAACTGGTCCACGCTGACTAATCTTGACACTAAACTTGATCTCGCGAATATTCCCTATGGAACTTCTCTTTCTTTCGCAGAAAAACACTTCGGCAGAACTCGTTATTTCTTTATTTCATGGTACAATGGGGTAAATAAATAGAGTAAAAATTCTAGCCATTAAGGAAGCAAGTAATAGTGAAGAATATCAGTGGTAAATGTGGATGAATAGGTGTCGTATTCATCAATTCTTAAGGGTTTTAAAGGGAATTAAAAGTGTAATCGTCGACCAGCGTCAACAAGTCGATTGGTAAACGCGTGGTTGCCGAACGGAAGAGAGAGCAGCGGACAGTCGAGACGGAAAGAAGGCATGAATCCAGGTGGATAAGGGGCGCCTCTATTCGCAGATAAGAGGGTGAATAACCGGGGATAAAAATACTGTCGGTGTGGAGCGCGAGAGGCGAAAGAAGGAAGGCGGGACGAGGGTGAGGCAGCGGGGAAGGTAGTTGGACGTGGTTGCCATCCGATTGGAATGCGCTGTGCGCACTCGCCTTGGTCTGCCTCAAGCCTGGTCCAAGTGTCCGGCCGTAGCCGCGGAATAAATGACCCACAGATAAAATGGCCTCCTACTCGGACCTCATTAACATCGATATTTCCCTCGGAAGTTGCACTTCTCTCCCTTCCCCTAAACTCCTCCATCCTATGGGCGAAGGTGATCCTCCCAACAAAAACAACTCAAGACCATGCAAGAACCATCCCCCCAGTACTTCGCAACAAATCATACAGGACACACGCATCAATCAAACCTCCTTGCTCCAGTCACTTGGCAAGGGTGAAGGTTAATGAAGTTAAGACAACACAATAAAAACAGGGACAGCAAGAAATTTTATTAATCGTGGTTAGTCAGCAGGTTAGAGCTAGACAAGAGTTCTCCTGTGCAGTCGAGCGCAAACACACACGCAGGCAAGCGGTGTGCCCGTACCGTCACAGTGTTTACAGCGCTTCGCCCTGGGCTCAGGCATTCTGCGGTGACCTCGTGACCTCACCGATATTCCATCGTCGGTTCCTGCACTATACACACATGTACACACAGAAAGACACGGGCACGCACGTACGCAACGACGCACGTGCACACCGCAGGGAGCTGCACGCGTGCAAACAACGACGACGACGACGACGGTATGCACGCGCTCCCCTTCAACCACGACCCCCTTCCTCCTCCTCTTCTTCGTCCCCTTCGCACGGGCGGAGTAGAAGCCACCGTTTCGTCGACAGACACATCGGCCTCTCCCCCAAACTTCTGCCTGGCCGCGTCACTGGCCCGACATAACTTGTCCAGTCGGTTGTCAAGCTACGACAGCCGAAACGATCTTGACACGCGGCCTAGCGGATTACACGCACTGTTCAGTCTGATCATTGGCGCGGTCCAGGGATCAACGAGAATCCTGGATAACGTCGATCACCAGCGATCCGCCAACACACAAGGGATCCCTCCACTGACATGTTTATCTCGCAGGAGACGTGCCATTCGATTCGCCAGTTTCTCTGTGCGATACCATGAAGACCACGACCGGGTCGCATCGATGGCAGCTTAGGGTGCAACGACTTTGAGGGTACGTACGTTCCCTAAAGGTCACCTCTGAATGTCCTTGCGCTTGGAGAGGTAGGTACTTGACGAAAACCTTGCACTGTTTGCACTTTTTATTTCCACTAGAGTCTGTGTAGTGTTTGTTTCAGGAGAGGGTGCGTTTGTACAGTTTCTGTTCAATGAAACTTATTCTATTTGCTAAGTCCGTAGGTATACTTGTGGTCCACGATCAGTGAGCGTTTATGTACAATTTGTCGAAAGGAACCACCTCCCTCGGTTCCCTGACAGCTTCTTTAGAAGGAATGCAACTCTGTCTCGCCGTAGGAATGGTACGTTTAGCTTCGTTTCTACGAGACAAGATCGTCTAAGATCCTTCTCTGGCGACGCAATGGGTATTCGATTCCCTGCGTCTATCTCGCCATATTGCTTGGCATATTGTTCTCCACGTTTTCTACATTTTTTCCAGTGAATGCTTCAGTAGCGGCACGAAGCAGTATCCAGCATCACTGTCAGTCCAATGCAACAGTCTTTCGTATTCTCTATTCTAAAGTTTCTTTTATTCCATGTGCTCCAAGTGGAACTCAACAATCCTGAACAATTTGTTCCATCGTCCCAAAGCTAAGAAACCTGGAGCCTAGCTTCTAAAGTCCCTCAACAGTTCACACAAACTCAACCTTCTTTCACTGACCAAATGCCTTGCGATGTACCACTGATCATCCTACTCTCCCTCAAACGACTTCCGTGTCAGCCACGTCACAGTGGACTAAGTCGAAGAGTAATCTCCAAAAAGTGAATTTTCTTCAAATCCACGTCAAAGTGTAAACAGAATTCGCAGAAGCAAGTTCGATTATTCGGTTTAGAAACGTGTCAAAGCAACCCCCAGCGACGATCGACTAGAGTCCTTAGTGGCACGTTCTTCGAGGTACCTTTGAAGGTCGTTGACGCGACGACCCGCTCGTGATTACTCGTTTCGGACGCGAGAGCACAGAACCGCGGGAACCTTTGGGCTACGTTGAGGATCGTTCAGCGATCTCGGTTCGAGGACGCTCTGCGGGTGTGTTCACATCGCGAAGTGGAGGGCGTCTAGGTCGCCGTAGCGCCTCGCAGCCATGTCGCACACGCACTGACGGACGCTCGACGCCGGGACGCCGTCTTCGGCCGGACTCGGTCCACCCTCTCGGCAAGCGTCGGGACGCCTGGCTGCGGGCCAACGTGCGACCAGCCCTGCCTCGGCCGAGTGCCGTCACGCGGCGCTCTCGATAACGCGACGACTTTTGTCACTGGATTAGCGCGATAAGCTCCAATTTTATTTCCTTTTTTTTTTATAATGAAGTGGATAGTGCTTGGAACAATTGAAAGTGAACAATAATTTCTTTTTTAAACTCGAAGGACTTCAAAGCTACCCTCAAGTGGTCACAGAGTATACGATAGCATCCACTTATCATTGACATCCTTTAAGAACCAAGTGTCTCCCATGAGTCACTAGACTCGCAAAATAGAATGGGACCCACATCCTCCAAAGTGTCGCCGACAAAGATGAGTGAAAAGTCGATACAAAGCAGAGCTTTCGGGGCAGAAAGAAATGCAGACCCGTTTCTGAAAGCTCGAGTAAACGAAAGTTCAATTGATTTACAGATGACAATGATGCCCATCCTTGTGTCGCTGTTGCCAAAAGCGTTTCCAGTCACCCGAAACCCTTTCCTCAAAGAAGGATCTCCGACGAATAGTCGAACGATCGTTAAAGTCCGCTAGTATAATGCGGACGCGTCACTCAATGCGGTCGGGGGATGGCAGAGGGCGAGAGGAGGGTGAGGAATTCGACGCCTATATAGAGAACAAGGTGGAGAACGCGCGACTGGGTCGACGAGGAAGACGACGAACGCGAGAAAGAGGAGAACAAGGTGGCACGATATCCGACGAGTGGGCGTTCATCTACGTTTATCTCAGCGCGGTGTGACGTCACCGTGCGGCATAAAGGAGACTCTAAAAGCGAACAGATGGCCTTTATAGTTTGACCATAGACCGTGCTGATCCTCGCTCATCTAGGAGTCGCGGAAATCAGGCGCCATTGCTCTGCGAGAAAGAAAAACCGAGCACCCCGTCGCGTCTGACCCATCGTCGACCTTCTGCGTCAAATGGAGTTACGTAACCGAGACGTAAACGAAAACTAAGGCTTCTCGTGACGCGATAAAAACTTTTATTTTGAAACGACCTGTAGAACCTGGTTCAAGATTATTCCTACAGCCTACAATTGTCAACTCAATCTCATGGAACAGCCAGCCATTAGAAGATCCCTAATTTTAAATCTCCCGCTATCTTTGTGATTCATAGTCTTCCTTCCCTAGGACTCCAAAGGCTACGTAACACAAGGGTACTTAACGTCTAATGTCTCAGCGTCTAAAAACCTCGACTACTAGCTCAGTTCAAATGAGTTATTATTATTACCGCTATTGCGGCGCAAAAGTCCGCGGGAAAAGAAGTCGTAAGTAACGGTGGACAATTTATGGCGGTACTTTGCGGAACTTCAAAGTTTCATCGGGAGCACGCGGGGCATTTCCTGTTGATGAACCCGTAAGAGCGTACCGGCTGCTAAAGGTTATTCGGTATTTATACCGAACATCGTCAGCCGACTGTCGCGATCGCAAATCCTGCGGACATCGTGTGTCAGCGCGGAAACGCGTACGGTTAAGTGCGATCGTTAAAAAGGCGGGGGTGTATGTCGCGGCTCTGGCTTTTTCCAGCATTATTTCTTCGGAACGGGAAGACGGTTCGAAGGGGAACGATGAGGGGGGACGCGAGCTGGAGTTTTATCGCACGGCTAACAAATAAACGAGGCGTCGTAGGCGGGGTGAAGGGGGCAGGGAAAAAGAGACCGACGAGAAAGTAACGAAAGTACATTTTGCCGAGAGTCGGCTGGCTGTGCAGGAACGTACCTTACAAGTTCATAAATTCCCAAGTTTTCCTCGTGAACGTCGCCGTGGTCCGCGGCTATCCAAAACAATCCCTGCCTCGGAGCAGCGACGAGGTGGAGGTTTCTCCTGTAACACGTGACCAGGATTTCAGTATGGCGCTAAAAATACCACGTGTCGTTGTAGTAAATTGTCTGGCAAAATCGAGGCTCCACCCTCGGCTGGTAGGGTGAAATATTTGGCACGTGATTGGGGGACTTAGAACGAGGGAGTTTTTAAGCAGCATTTCGTTGGACAGAGAACGATGGTTTCTATTGAAAATTATCAATTAGCTTTTATAACCTCTGGCTGAAAAAGTAACCAGTTTTCTTGCCGATGCCATGGTACAGTATCGCTCATTTTTCTTTTCAAACGCGCTGTCAATAAAACGCCTCCAGATAAGAAGCTTCTAAGCAGTTTTGCGGCGATTCGAGAAAACCAACGCGTTCTCAATCCCGACAAGGACAAAAGTCGCGTCGAATTAGCTGCGTAAGGTAACCAGCGCGAGAGGCATTGCCTAATGGCAACTACCGAACGACCTAGAACGGCCTTCGCTGGCTGCAACTACGCAATGGCCGACCAACCGCGACGTAGAAGGCGGTTACTACTTAAAACGTTGCCAATCCTCCTGCTATATTTTTTATTGGCCACTGTGGACGCTGTGAGAAAAATGCTCTGAGAGGAGATCGCTGAAAGATTTACTACTTTTCACGACATTGTTGAGTTGCTTGCGCGAATCTTTTGAAATCTTCAAGATATTCTACAGGACGTCTCAAAAATGGTGACACTGATATTTCCTATTCTAAAGGTTGAATTTATAAAGAAAATAGAACTAGAATATCTGCAATTATCAAATTTCTACTGTGCATCTGAATATACTGAAGTCTACATGGAAACTGACCCGTGTCTTTTAGAACATTTCCCATGTTTTGGAGCACAGAGAGAGCTCTCACGACCACAATGCCCTTTTTGAGACGCCCTGTACGAAGGCAGTCCACGAACATGTTCCAGGAGAGAACAACATTGTTACGACAACACCGTGAAGAAGGAACGATGTAAATATGCGATAAATTTAGTCGAAAAAGTGGTTCCCCGAAAGCGTGACGTACGCTTAAGGTATAAATCGTATAATACGAGGTACAATACCAGCAAGCGTCTCGATTAATGTTTAACAAGCGTTTGTCCGAGCGAATTTCGCGGCTGGATCGGAAGTGGAGGGCTCTCTTTCTCGATCGCGAGGCTGGACCGAGACAGCCTTAACCTAATTAAGGAAGACAAGACCAGCGTAAATCACGCGCCGAGGAGAAAGTGATGACGAGAGATAAAGGCGCGAGGAGAGCCACTCCGCTCTCCTGGGGATTTATTTTCCTTCTGTCCCTGCTTTTTCCCTTCTTACCTCTTCGCGCGACTACACCTCGAAGAAATGAGGTAGTGTTACAGAGGGACTCTAATTGACAATAGAAAAATAATTAGCGTGTGCCTGCTTCTATCGTGATTGCTCTTTACCTCAATATTAATGCAAACAATTGATGCAATCTTTAATTTTATTCAGCGACAACCCAAGATAAATATAATAATCTTAAATAAATTTTTCTGGCTTCTTTCTACGTAATGCCAAATTCTCAAAGGAAGTTTGATACATCAGCAAGACACATGCAAGCGCGGAGCGTAACTAGGTCATAGTAGCACTCGTTAAACCTACGTGCTCTCACCTCCATTCGATGCATAAATCAGCGCGCGGCGACGCACGTGCAACTTAGGGCGGGTACACACCTGGGCGGTGCTGTGTCGACACGAACACTATTCCAGAATGGACGGTGAATTTGCAACTTCTTGAGCCTGACTTAGTGCGCTAGAAGTTGCTCGTGCCTGAACCATGAGTGTCTGTTTCTACTTCATTCATAATTACAGTAGAATAAGCGCGTATATAGCATGGCATTCGTAAGACAGACAAACTTTCACTAAAATAATTGTATTTTACGTTTTCTAAAAGCCTACTAGAATATATCTCCACCCACTGCCCCTACTAATTGACTCAACAACCCCTATCAAAGTCAGCTACATGTATTTCCTCTTCCATCTTCCACTCAAAAGAAACGAGAACGCGAGAAGCTCTCCCTCGAGCAAAAATGAACGTGTCTGCGCCATGTTACAAATGTTCCACGACTCCAGCAAATCCCTAATGCATCGAGCAACGGTGAAATATGTATCTCGTGTCGCGCTCGTTCGACTGTGTACCCGACTTTACACTCTGCGACATCCGAAATGTTTTTTCTCGGGCGCGTGGACGTCGTTCGAAGAGTGGAAGCCAGGGCTGAGAAAAAAGGGAGAGAAACGACACGGAGTCGTAAGAAAGTAAGACAGGCCCGCAGATATCGGGGGGTCGAGAGGAAAAGTGCGACGGAGGGGGCGGCGAAACGGTGGAAGAGCGCGGACGAAAATACAACGAAATCGGTCGTCGAGCCGCAGGAAACGGTGAATCAAAGCGACAGCCGTTTCGGGGGATGTTTTCGTAACGACTTCATCTCATCCCCCTCCACGCTGTCGCACGAAACAGAACAGAAACTGAAGCGTTCTCCTTCGATTTATCATCAGGAGTGATGGAAATTATGTACGAGTCTCGATTTAATTTTTTTATCGCTTTTCTACTATTTAGATCTCTACTTTCACCTGTAAGCAAAAAGGTGAGAGACGAAAATAGATTTTGGATAACAAAATTTCGCAAGCACCGTTAGGGGGCGTGAGAAAGGAGCACGCGAAGAATGACCACGACTGCCCCATTGTCGGCTCGGGAATAATTTTATTTACTGGAACGACACACGTCTTCGAACGTAATTACGCGAGACGTCAGTCAATCGGCCTGAAGTGGCCGTTGCTCCATTGATAACATCTCAGTCGGCTGTCGATGGAGTGGACCAAACGGACGTCAAAAACGACCCGTGGAAAGTGAAAATCACGCCTCGGTAAAATCAATATTAACGAAAGCGTCGAGGCACAGGCGGATTCGGTGCTTGGAATTAAATGAAATCATGGACAGTGATTTGTAACGTTGCGTGCATACGAGAACGAGCAAAGTGAATTTGCTGAAACGGGGACGATATTTATTTCGTTATTTCTCTGAGATCTGAACACGAACTTTTTCTTTAAAAACGTGTCGCGATTTAAATTGTGCAAGCATCCTCTTCAATTCGTTCAAGCAATTTATCCAATCTACAAACCTCTCTCCTTTCACCAACACCCACTTCAAAGTAGAAACACCTATCTGAGCACTCACGATTAAATTCCCATAAAGCTCCAAATGATGAAGTAACAAAGTGCCGAAGCAATCATAGAAGCATTCAACGATCAAAGCGCTTTCAAGCAGATCGGTGTGAACTGAAATGGGCAACTTTCGTCGAACGATGCTCGGGCGATTGTGTAAATCAGACGAACCCTTGGCCTCGAGCGCGAGCCACTCAAGCTCGTCGATAAAATCATCAAGCTAGATCGACGATCGCACGGCGAGAGGAGAGAAGGTGTTAACAGCGCCAGCCAGATTTACTTGTAACGAGTGGGTCGGGCCACACGTCGAAAATAAAGCGGCACCAAGACGTCGTCGTGGTAATAATGCCGAGATTAATTTCTCAAGAACCGCCCTCTCCAGAAGCTCATGCACGATTATCGTTGCATGACGTCACGTCGATGACTGAACAAGATCAACTGCGTGAGAACACTAATCATCGACAAATTACCTAACTCACGCTAGCACGAGTCATCGGAGGCTATCGCTTTTTTGGAAATCCTTTCCTAAAAGAACCAACCAAAAGTCGGAAAAAATGTGACGCTTAAGAGGACCGACAAGGAATCCCGAACGTCTCTCGGCATTGCTGTCGCGAGGGCAGGAACGAAAAAACGGCGAACAGGCGACGGAAGGAACCGAATCGTGTCATCGAGACAGGGGGCTGGCGTGTATCGCGTCCAAGAATAAAACCCCAGTCGCGATCACGAGCAAAAGGACGAGGGCGAAAGGGCCTCTTTCCGCGACCACCCGGTACAGTCAGTCGCGCGATACGCTCCAGTTTTCCGCGGAGCGTCGCATCGCAGATGGATTCCGGGACGGTGTCGGGGCGGATTTACGATCGGTGCCCGATTTAGAGGACCAGCAGCCCACGAACTAATTGCGGCAAAACGATCCGCCCGCGTTGCGCCGATGCGGCAAGTAGAAGCGTCCAGTATGCTGTCAGGCATAGAACAAAGTAACACGAGCGGTGAAAATTAGGGTAGCAGCACACCGTGTCTAATATAACAGTGCATTAATTATTATTACTGGTATTATAAACGTCCCCATTACTTCATACGGGGCTCAGTAAAATAAATTGAATGAGAACAAACGGGGCGCTATAAAAGGCCGAGATTCGGCCACATAATTTACCGCTATTAATTTTTCCGCTTAATTATTGAACATAATATCGGGAATTTAAAATCACGGATTCGGAGGTGAACACGAAACCCGCCTTATAAAATCAGGGATAAAGATAAACGGGCAGTAAATTTCACGTAGCCGAAATTATTCGGAATTATTACATCGACGGTGCTCCATAACTCAGCGAGCGCATTCAGTTCCTCATTACGATACAACCGGGCGTCGCTTATTCTTTCTTTCTCCCTTTTCATTTCCCACAGTGCATCCCGCGGAATGACGCATCGCGGCGCGGGGACGCGCGTATATTTAAGAGCAAATGTGCCGTTCAATAATCGTTTCCAGCGTATTAACCGCTAATGTAGGCGCGCCGCGCCGCGGCCCATGCGAAATCCGAGGGATTCGTGTCCCTTAAATACCGCGACGCGCGGCATTAAAAATTGGTCAATTAAGCGGCCGTGCACCAACAAATGCAGAGCCATTACAAAAGTGCAAGGCCCTTGTACACGGGCGAGCGAACGTCGCCCGGTTGACACGGCGACGTTAGTCATGAATCCTTCCTAAAATATGGCACCACTTTGTCCAGCCGGGCAACCGTCTGTCTCCTGTAATAACAGTCGCTGGTTAACGACGCTCCCAGGGGCGACTGGAAAGAAACCGACTGCCGTCGAGATATATTCGATCGACGATACTTTTATCGATTTTATAATTAAGTTTAATATACGGCTCATTAGTGTGGGAGATATGTGAGGGTGTTGAGCAACGCGAGGCAAGTATCCGAAATTGCATGTGTGACCACTTGTCGAGGCGAAAAGAAGTAAACAACTGAAGCGATTGATTAATATTAGTGGAATAGACAAGTTACTGATCAGACAAGTATTGTAGTCAGTCTAACTAGACGAGTTTTAGCTAATATTAAAATCGAAAACAGATTAAATGGCGTCCCATCAAAGTGTTGA
This sequence comes from Calliopsis andreniformis, assembly GCF_051401765.1. NCBI lineage: Eukaryota > Metazoa > Arthropoda > Insecta > Hymenoptera > Andrenidae > Calliopsis > Calliopsis andreniformis. Next base: position 14,013,215 of record NC_135063.1, read on the forward strand.
GGAATGAAGCAATTTTCGGGCGTCAGCGAGGCATAATTCATAGCCCCCGGGCATCGACTCGTAAATAATCGGTCCCTCGTAAAAGATAATCGTGAATTGCGTCATTACAAATGGCGAGTCGAGTTGTGCATTACCAGAAGCCGCTTTTACGTCGCTGCCGCGTGGATTTAAAAGCAATCGAGGCGGCGACGCTCGCAGATTAATCGACGCCGAGCGTGTCTCGGCCAGGCGGGGCTGGGAAGGGTCGAGGAAGGAGAAAAAGATCGCGAGGGTTGATTCAAGAAAGAGGAAACGGACGGAGGAAAGGAGCCCACGGCAGATGAGGATCTTTCATTCAGAGCCGACGAATCCGAGAGGAGGAAGGAGGCAGCGTAGCGAAGAAGAAGGAAGAGGAGGAGGGAGAGAAGGAGCGGGTGGATGCATTCAAGTTATTTCTGGATCGACCCAGATATCCGCAGACATGTTTTCTTGGACCGTGCTTTAAACTGTTTCGGATAATTAACGAATTCAATCGCACTCGCGCGTATCGACTCCCGCATTGTCCTCGATCCCGACACAAGAACTTCTTTCACTCCAGATTTACTGGCGGCTACAGGCTACATCTCCTTCCAAGTGCAATCGCCACTCTCGGTATAGCAAATAAGAAACACAGACCAAAGCTAAATGGAATTTATGTCCCCCCTTTCTGCTTCTCTATGCAAGTGCCTCTACTTCAAGGCAACCTAGGTGACTTGACTGGAATATTCCTTATTTTCAATCCAGATACCTGCTCCAGCGCATACTTTGTACACCAGCATATTTAACGCAGTCTTCCCTTAAAATTACTAATTCTGACAGGGAATTAAAAAGACCCCACAAGAAACAGGTGCTCCTCGTACATACGTGGTAATGATACGCAACATGTCGAGCAACTTCTTCTCACGTTCAACGCAGAAAAGTACAAAAAAGAAAAGCGGTTCGGTAAAATTTGCCACCGTCCCGATTCCTATCTCCGTCACCCCCTTATTCGACCAGGCAGCAGTCTTGTAAAATTGAGCAACTTTCACCCGGTGGGAACCAATTAACCTCGAATCCGTGGCCGCGCGACACGATGAACGCGACAAACACGAGCGAGAACACGACGAGTAAATTTCAATTATGGAGAATTTAAGAAACAATAAACACCCGCAGCGAGATAAGAGACTGGGCTAACGGAGCAATAAATAACGAGACGGTGTCGCTTCCGTGCGACGCGAGGGGCCTCCGTTTCCACGGACCTTATCGCGGCGAAATTTTTCAACCCGAGCACCAGAAGGCGGACCAAACCGATATATCGAAACTGACGAGCCGTTCCCTCCGAGCTGCGACGGGGTGGTACTTAAAGTCGCAGCAGGGACGATAAATTCGTCGGTTGTAAACGACACGTACGGTGCTCGCGCGCCTGTGCTCTCGGGGGTCCAGCTGTTTTTAATATCTGCCTGGGGAATCTAGCGGCGCTAAGTGCGTCGAGTTAGCGCGCGCGAATAAGGGTCGGCGAGGAGGAGTTCGACGAACTCGGGAGGAAAGTGCTCGATTGAAAACTGAAATAATAACGATGTTGCCTCTCGAAACAGCTTCGGGGAATCGCTGTGTTTTCGGTAACCGCTCCAGGGAACTGGTGGTCGTCGACTGGCGACCAGTTTTATAGTCACTTCTCCTTTTCCCGTTATCGTTTAATGACGAATGCTAGGAAGTGTACCGCCTCTAGCACTCTTGATTTAAGTGCGCTCACGTACCGAGATTTTCTCTTTCGTTATACAAATATGATAGCCTCTGCTAATGTCGACGTTTCGACACCTGGTTTGTCCAGGAAAATCAACTGCGAGTTGATTAACCCACTCGTAAATGTTTCCTCCAGCTATAATTTAGTGCACAACAATTCACACGAGCCTGCGATACAAGGTATACTATAAAGATTTCGTGGTACGTTTATGGCTTCACTCGCCACTGTCTCATTTGAATGAATAAATTTTTCAGAAGCTCGGCAGCACCTTTGTTCCACCCTTAATGGCCAATCCTCTACATACTGAAACTCTTTCAGAGGCTGCCTTTACGTAACGGTGTTAAACCTCCTATATATCTCGTGCAGGCTCAATCGGAGGTAACGAAGGCTCGGCGCGAGATAATCGATCCGAGTCACGCGCGTCCACGAGGAGGGAAATTTTTCGGCAGCGAGACGGGCGCGTGCACGGGAACGCAATCACGATCAGCGTCGTGTCGGAACGCAGCCGATCATTAAAATGTATCATGCAAACGCGCGGCGCGATCATTTTTAACATTTCGAATTTAACGCCACGCTTGCTACCCCGTGCCGCTTATTTTCGTCTTTAATTGGTATCGCGCTGCGCGGCTCGTTTAACGCTTGTTGCACGGTTGATCGATGTATCGTAAACGTTTATTTATAGCGGCCTGTCGCCGCTTATGACACGAACGGAACGCTCGCAACTAGTTCCCGATATCGATGCCCAGATTTTTCACGCGCGAACGAACGGGTTTCGCGAGAATTACACCAGCTGCGGTTTAAGCTCGAGACGGAGCAGCTTTGGGAAAAATACTTGGGTTCTGAACAGATGGATGGAACTCTGATTTCATAATCTCTGAATGTAGTAAAGAACATGAAGAACAGGGTTGCCATACGAAGTTCCACTCTGGGAAGCTATTATTTCTTCCAGCACTTTTCAATTTCCCCCACTATTAGCAAAGAGGGAACTCGTATGGCAACTTTCCTGAAGAATCTCCCTACTCAAGAGAATTTGACAAAAAGTGGACAGTGTAATAGGGCACGGAGGACACAGAGATTTCGTGCTGCCTTCGTCAAGACTGTAAAACACTTTCTTCTCGAGTGACCAGCGCGAATATTGGCATAACGCTCGCGAGCCAGTTGCGTAACCTGCTCGAGGGGGAAAAAAAGAGCTCGCGTGCACGAGATCGCACGCGTGTACGTGGCCGCAGACGCGGCAAGGTGAGCAGCGCTCACGTCCACCCTCGTCGTCGCTGTGTGCGTGCGTAACGCGTGGGTGGCGAATGACTCACCAGCTTCAGAAATACATTCGCCTTCCCCACGTTCACAACAAACGCGAACGTCACCGTTCCCTGTCTCCGATCCAGCCAGCCGATTTTTCGCGACAGTGCCGTCATTGATTTTCACGGTTCGAGGGTGGCCAGGGAGGAGGGATCACGCGATATGTAAAAGCACCTGTTATCGTAAATTTAGGAGCTCCGTTGCGCAACGTTTCGACCAGTTGCAAATAACCTCATAAAACATCGGTTGACTGTTAAGTACGGATCGTATTTAATATTTCTGCCGGCGACAATGAGCACCGACTCGCTTCGAGATTTCGCGCGGCGGTGTTGATAGATTACGTAAGAGAAATAAATGTAATACGGAGAATATAAATCGACCGAGTGATTTGCAGCATCCCGATAAGTATATTCCTCTTTTTATCGATTGTAATTACCATAACTTGCCAAAGTGGCGAATAAAAAATATGAGTAATGCCTGTTTCGTCAGAAATCATCGATTTTTAATTGAATTTCACTTGAATTACTTGCACCGTTCATCGGCGTTATTTAATTCGAGGATACACAGAAATCGTGACGAGGAGCATTCTAGCGGGACCCTCTGCCTCCATGCACCGTTCAGCTTCGCGTTTCGCGCAAGAAAGTTGCCACCGCGAGAACTCGTTAGGGTCGGATAATCGATGGTTAAAAGACTGCGGAGGGCAATATTTCCACGAGCGAGGGGATTTCTTTGGATCTGCTGCCCCGTCAGAGCGATTTATCGTCCCGGCGTGTGTCTCATCGAGAGCAGATTGCGCGAGATAATCCGCGAGCGTGCGATGAGTCACCGTTAAGTGGCAACCTGCGACGTCCAATTACCCGCGGGGTCAGCCTGTTGTTCAACCCCGTGCTCCCATAAAGCGACCACATTAATTCGCGGGAACGCTCGCCGCAACGCCATTCTTAATCCTCCGTCATTCCATTGTGCTCCGTCGACGTACAAGGTGCTAACGCCGAGAAAAATGGAAACAAATTCCCGTCGGATCGCGCTCACAATGGACCACGGCACCTTATTACGGCGCACGCGACAATTTCGCGGTTAAATTAGCACCTCGAGAGCTGGAACCCTTCTCGCCGATACGCTCGGTGGTGTGGTGACAGTCAGTGAATCATGCCGCTGTTACGATAATCGCTCTCTCGAATTAATAACGGGCCGCTATTGTGTGTTGTGATACCTTGATATCTGATCCCATTTGATGGTGATATACGAGAGCAGAGGACGCGAGGCAAAGTAGCAATAATGAAACGTTTCGTTTCCAGAGGAATGAATCCGAGCAAACCCCTCGAGATCAGAGAAAAGAAGTTAAAGTGATCTCGATGAATAATCGTCTGATAGTGAGTGGCAACCTACAGGGCAGAGAAAGTAAAAATATTGAGTCAACGATGCGTACCCTGGATTTTCGTTGATGAAGACTGGAATGCAGCGAGGGGAGCTTGTCGGAGTGGAAGAAAAATGGAAAGGAAGAGGAAGTCGAAGGTGGCTGACTTCAGAGGAAGAGGAATTCGTGTCAGAAGATAAGTACAGATATCAAACAATAGTGCAGCGAGCATTCATAGAATCTAGAGAAGCCAGCAACTGCATAAGATTGCAGAAAATATTTCATCTCCCATTCACGTTTGTCCTGCAAATCTCTCACACTGTTTTTCAAAAACAAGAGAAAAGAGTTTCGAGAGTGGTTCCTCCTGCCCACCCCACAACCCCTATTAATTGCACAAGGCATTAGAAAAAGTTGCAAAGGCATCATAGATAAATGTTCGCCTCTTAATTAAGGCACTCGGTCAGAACATCTGTTTCTGGAGAATATAATCCACGCCCGAGGGGGACTCGCGGCTCATTTTCCTCTTTTTTCCCCTCTCCCCCGAAAATAAAGTCCTGATTTACGAGGCTGATCCCCGACCCGACGCGCGATCCGCCGCCACCGCGACGAGGACAAATTGCAGCCGTGTTACTTCCTTTAGCATTATCGCGTGAATTATATTCAAAGCGCCGAAAAGAAAACAGCTCGACCTGTGATCTCGACCGCTGGATCGCGAAAATATTGTTCGAGAGCCTGAGTATCTCGGTCGAAATTTTCAGCGTGAAACAGGTCACCGTCATTAATGAGCAGAATCGTTTCCACGATGACGACATTAGCGGAAATATCGCGGCGAATTCTTGCATTAATCGAACCGTGAAAGAGGTCGCGTTTCGTTCAACGAGCGCGTGGGTGGCGATGTATGAAATCGCGCGTGTGCCCACGTTACGGCGCATTATAAGATACAAATGTATCGTAACGTACAAGCGGGCAATTTGTAGCGGAACGATCTATCGCGACACACAGGTGTATATCGATAACGAACGCAGCGTCGAAATTGCAAGAGGCTCGTGGCGAACGCGTTCCAACGCCACCTAATGATCGTGTTTATCAGGCGAGGAGTTTCGCGAATTCGCGTGGCCATTAACCGAGCGGCCACTTCGAGGATCGAGAGATAAATTTCTTGCGCCGAGGATTCTCGTGAAAACGATCGCCGCATCAACGCCGCTGTAAAGTGACGCAAGGGTCTTCATATTCGGCGTTCCGCGCGCGTGATTTCGCAACATGTAAATGGAGCCAGTCGCGCAACAGGATTTCACGCGGCTAGACACGCGTTAACGAGAGAAACTTCCGTCAGAATTGATAACCGTAATATTTTAATCGTTGCGTTCCCGCGGTTCGAGCGCGAAATTTTCCACGGATTGCGTGAATGCCTCTCGCAAGACGAATGGCAATTTGTAAGTTTCTGTATGGATGAATCTCCTCTATGGTCCATCTAAGATAATCAGCGACATCTCGCTCGTGGTCCAGCCGCCGCTGCTGGCAAAAATGAGAGAAAGCGGCGAAGAGGAGGTCGACTAATAACTCTATTTTTTTATTCAACAAATTCTCTACGACCCTAATGGTCAGCGTAATTGGATTTCGTAAGGGTCCTTCGAGCATGGCCCTGCTTGGCACACGAGATCCTGACACGTGATAAAGTTAAAGTCGTGCCTCGCTTTCCAGCGAGAGAATGCTTCGCGCACCGATTACTTCTGGATGACACGGTCGTGAGCCTTTCGTTTCGTCAGCAGCGGCACTTATTTTGTTGGGCGATCGCGCGATCCGATACAACGAATGAAATCGGGACCTCGAGGCACCGAACACAATTAATTCGATGGGCTTTTAATTGCATCGCGGCCAGGCGAACATTGTGCGCTTCCTTCGTTGAGAGGCAAGGGAATTTAGTTGAACTTGTTAAGTGAGCTGTCTCGGCGACGCGAACATACATTTGAATTGCACCTGTTTGATTTATCTGCTCGTACATTAGCTGCATCGCACTTAATCTCATGGATGGTACTGAAAAGTTGTACAGTCGAGAGTTCTTTGAATTCAAGATTACGAAATGGCTTGCGTGAGTCGGGCTCGCGTATCTTTTATGAATTGCGGAGAAATTTCATGACGAATTTATGTTGAATCGCTAAATTGAAACCTTGGTGTGTATGGTTTGATAATATTTCGATGTATTTTTCTGGAATGCAATTAAAGTTCGATTTTTTGCGCACAGATTTAGAAAGAAATACGAGCTATCTTTCTTTTCGATCGTTCCGCGAGCTTGCAACAGTTGCAACGAGTCTATTCTTTGTACAAACGTTTGCCTTGAGCTAACCGAAATAGTGCAGACCTTGCCGGAGTTGTGAGCGCAGCCTCACCAAAATGAAAATCGCGAATAGCAATGGAGAGACGCTGAATTGAAAATATTAAGACTAACGGGAAGTAGTGAAATATTCAAATGCTCGTAATATTTCCTCAAATGTACTAGAATACAAATGAACAAACGAGAGAAAAATGCTTGTTATTAACAATATATGCCATGTAAATTGTTGCTGCATTCATTATTTGATCAGAAAAAACGATTTCCCGGATTTATTGTTTAGATAATCTCGCGTGTCCCCCTACCACTGTTCCAAGTTCACAGGTATAAATACCCCCGTGACCCCTGAATTCGACAGTCGCTTCCCAGGGTTCAATGGGTGCGGATCGTTCTGCCCATCCCTTCTTTGACTCCTGAGAAGCTAGTCTACCCCCTCCCACTGATTATCCTTAACCTACAACCACCTCTTCCTCTAGTCATCCCTCACCTATGACCACCTGTCCCCACTGGTCACTCTTTTACCTATGACCACCTGATCCACTAGACATCCCTATCCTAATACCCAGTTCTCTCACTGGTAATCCCTTACCAATGACACTGGTCAGCCACCTACTCACCTAATAAAAATATACTAGGATAATAATTCCTACCTTCGGCTATATATAGCACAGAGTCCTACAAGGTGTCGATTCCATCGATCACGACTCCAGATTCCACAGCAGTGGGCATGCCACCCCTGACGTGGAACCGCGAAACAACAGCAGGGTTGGAGGCACGTGTTTATATGACCGTTTCAACGCCGACGGAAATTTACAGCCGGCGATCGTAAAACCGGGGAGATGCATTTATACGCGGCGGATTTATATGTTTACAGCGTGCGCCGAAACCACGGCGAGAAGGGACTTCTGTCGAACAAGAAAGACGAGACAGGATTATGTATGGGCTAACACGGATTCCCGGGGCTGAGTTTCACTCGCTGGTCCGCTCGTTCGTCGTGTCAAGCTATGAATCCCTCTCTGGCTCGCAGTTTCGTGAGAATCGAGCGTAACGGTACACCGCGATGGAATTTCGATCGGCTGGCCGAGCGACCATCGTCTGGACCCATTGGTACCAAAATACAGGAGGCGAATCGTTCGTGAGAACTCGTAATCGCTGTACCGAGAGAAATAAATCGTGAACCAGAGAACTGCGCCTCTTGGTCAGTGCATGCTCGACATCGTGACTTTGTAATACTCTGATCTTAATGCATTACCACGAACGACAGTTCCGTGCTGCGATTTCTTGTTCCTCAATTTAACGATGATCTTGGAGTAGGTACTAAATAAAGAAAGGAAAGCTGAATTCGTGAATGTTAAACTAAATCAATGAATTGGCAGTCCTTTTCAATATAATTTCCTAATTTTGAACACCCTGTTCTTGTCGCCAAGAATGCGTAAAATGATTAATATAATGACACCTTGCGAAAATGGGCTTCCATTAGGCTGTATCGAGCCAGCACCAAATTAAACAGCGCTTGTTTATCGGGACCGCGAGCGGAGAGGACGTTCCACTAAATTTCGGATGCAAATATTACTTAACGGCACCGACCTCGACTGATGTAACCGTGTCCGTATTTCATTGCCAAATGATCGTCCCATGGCACCAGAACGAACCGGCTCTCGCGCCGCGAGAGAGCAAAGCAGAACGAAAGGTCTCCGGACAATTAGGATTCTCTCTTCGACACCTTGACCTAGTCACGGATCCGCTGACGTCATTCCGTGGACAGACCGGCAGTTCAGATGATTTATCTCTCTCTTTTCCTTTCTTACTCGTTACTTTTTTCGTCAAAATCGGACTGGATCTTTATTTTCGAGTTTGACGATGGCTGGACGCCTCTAGAAATGTGTTATTTATGTCTGTCTATTTAAGAATCTAACCAGATTGCTATGAGGCCATGTCTCCTACTACGAAATTCTTTACATTGTGTTTTTGTATAAGAAATCCATCCCATCAGATTACTATCGTAGATTTTCAATTAGAATCCTTCATTCTTCCGACAACTGTCCCATCCACTCAAACTATTCTTAAGCCTAATGCTCGAAAGCGATCGCCTCTAAAAAATCAACTCCCAAAGGTAACACTTGACGTAGCGGACTCCCAATTATCTTCTCCTCCCAGTCCACTCTCCCTTTGCCAATGATCTGACCAGAAGTCGTCTAATCCGAGCAAGAAAGGGTACCTGGCAAGCCTGAAATTCATTAGACGAAACTAGACCCGCTGAAAGGTGGGTGTTCGAGCGAAAAACGACGTTGACAGGGGGCAATTTCGAGCAGAAGACGGGAGGCAGACGGGCAGAAGAGTCGTCAATGTCGTCCTCTCGCGAGAGAGAAGCAGCGAGTCCTATCGCTGAGATACAGCCTCGATCGTGGTATTTTCGAGCGGCTGGCCCAGTGGATACGCCTTTAAATTGAAACGACCGATGGCATCGGTTCACGGGGCAGGCGACGCGTGGCGCCGTCGTGTAATCAGATTAGTTCGAGGTTATAAATAATGTAATTGGTTTGCCTCCTGGTGCGAGCACAGCTGCGGAGAGGCAGACAGGGGAGGTGTGGAGACTAACAGAGAACTGACCGACCGAGGACAAGGATAAAAAAAGAAAGACCAGGCTACAGATCGTGATATCGTAGCAAGCCAAATAGCGAGAACGTCCCTGGCAACCTTCCGCTATCAATCCCTAAAGCGATTCGTCGATATGAATCACAGTTAACGAAAGTCACAGTAAAGTAAAAAGATAAGAAGAGAACAAATAACCATGCTTCCAACACTTCAAGCTCTTCCCATAAGGAAGAAAGAAGTCTGAGAAACAGCTTAATCGAAGGGAAGACGATAAGGAAGAAGATTCATGCGTGACAGCAACATCCCAATGGAAGTCCAGTAGATTAGGCTTAAGCTCGACACCGCGCTTTTTCCATTCACGCCCTCTGAGGGAGAGCAATTTTCGGTGAATGGACGGATTAAAATGTCGACTGAATCGGGACACTGTGCTCGTAATCCTGCTTTAAGGAGTCGTTCCTCGACTGTGTAGCACAGAGGACACCCGCAGGCATCGACGAGCAGCCACTAGAGAACTCTCTGTGTTCCTTTGCCTCGAGGGTTTCTTGATCGGAAGAATTATTGTGCACGGTTCGTCAAGATTAACGAGACCGTTGCAACCGAGATGCGACATAGTCGCCTGCGTTATTTTTAATTGTGGCTACATCTGCTGCCTTACAACTTCATCCGCGTTTGCACGGGTAAGACTAAGCCATGGGATGAAGTACTTCAAGGAAAGGGATCATTTCGACTGTTCTCGAATTAATTTACGATCCTTGATAGAAGCTGTGAGTGTCTGATGATAAAGTATACTTCTGAATAGTGCCTAATTTATGTGGAGTTTTCTTAGGCAATTAGCATAAATGCTTCAGTTACTAATTTACTACCACAAACCACGACTTTAATTACATACAACTAAAGACATCTACAATCAATTTCAGAAACACACAATTCTTCCCAGAGTAATTTTAACAGAACCACCTTCGCCAAGCACACTAATCTCCCACTAAACGGCAAATTTGCAAGGAAAGCTTACAAAGGAGCAATGAAACATCCCCAACAAGCAGCCATCGCGCAGCAATCCTGGCCATTTGAATTCACACAAAAAGAAGACAATCGTGGTGGACTGCAAAGCGGAATTTAAGCTCGGTCGTCATAAATACCATGGGAATCGCAGCGGTAATTAGAATTCATTGCGGCGGATCGTCGCCACCAGCATTGTCGTTATTGTCTGACGAGACAAACTGGTCGGTGAGTCGGCCAGGCGTTCGCTTCCAAAAGGGAAATCATTAGGATCGACCCGCGAGATGCGTCTACACGGCCAGTCGATCGTAAACGGGTAGATCGAGCCGCTCGAAGAATCGGAAACGCGATCGCGAGCCCTGAGCCGGTTTCCCGCGCGATCGTTTTCGCAGGCGCTTGAATTATTCTACTACTGTGACTTTTAAACGACTTCTCGCTACCCCTTAGATCTTCCCCCGCCGTGATGTCGCTTCAACCAGGCTGAATTGCACGCAACTAATGAGAGTTTATTGAGTCTGGGAGGCTGTTTCAATTATTTCTTAAATATTCTTTTCCGTGTCACACATATGAATTCATGTATCGAGATTCGATTAATTTTATTCGCGGTGAAGTGTTTACCCATCGCAAACGAATAAACATCATTTCCCTGGGAGCATCTTGTCTGCAGCATCCAAGTCAGCATCTCGATTTAGCATCGAGAGCATCGTCGCGAGTGCATTAACACGGAAGACCGATCGTACTTGGCGTCCCGCTGGATAACTCGCGCGTTTAAGGCGAAACTCGCGGCAGCCGCGAGCCTTCGAAGTGCCTTTAATCGCCATTACGAAACCGGCGCTAAATCTGCCAGTGAATTCTAATCCAGTCGCAGCAGACGCGTAGGCGTTGTCAAATGGCAACGAGGAGCGCCTAAGCCGACGCTGGTCTGAGAATTCGGCTTAACTATTTCGGGTTCTCGTGCCGACGATGTCTGTTTACGAAGGTCTCGTGACCGATTTTTGCGTGTTACATCGAAAGAAAGAATCGCCTATCGTATCGCAGGCTTCATTCTCTTGAAATCGAAAGTAACATCAGAATATCTCCCTTGGTTCCAGGTGAAGACTACGAAAATGGGAGAGGAATTACTTCCTGGAGAGTGCAAATATGCAACAGCAACCGATCTGCAGTTGACTAGTAACCGAGTGAGCGAATAGCAGCACACCCACTTGCGTCCACTCGTTCCTCGAGTAAATAATAAAACATATTTATATTGTGGAATCGAATGGGGCCATGAAGGAAGTTCTCCTACTCGTTTCTGGCTGCTACTTGAATTGGAGTACAGAAAGACAAGCTTCAGCTGCGAAACGGAGCAGCCAGGAGACAGTCGCATACTCGAAAGGGGCAATTTCCACCTGGCGGGTCAATTTATCTACATACGGGGTGTAAATCGGGGGCTCAGCCACTCGGAAGCTAATAATCCAGACTAACAGTTGACGAAGTCGGACAGGTGCTCCGTCTCTCTAATATAGGCCCAAGCATTACGACTTCAATTTTCGGAAAACGTTGTCGCGAAGCGAGATTCCCTGCTCCCTGACCGAGACGTCTTTATTTCGAGAATCGCGCCGCTAGAATGCAATAATTCAACCACTCAAAGATAATTCATATAGAGACGGCCGTGTTCGCGAAACATACTCCATCGCGAGAAAATACACGGGGTGCTCTCAGAAATACGCGACAGAACCTTGATGTCTCGTCCTCTCGGTCCTGAGGGTAAAACAGTACCTATAATCCCTTTTCTGGACTGCAAACATATGTGATCTCCAATCACAGAACCTTTTTCAAAGATTAATTGCACTGTAGGGTGAGTTCACATATGCCTGAGACACCTTATATGATAAGCAGAATTCCTGCCACTTGGCGCGACAGCGGCTCGCAAAATTTGCTAAATTCCTAAATGCATCAAACAGTAACACGTTAAGCGGTGCAATCGAACTAGACGCAGCCTTGGTAGTCTGTGTAGCCTTACTAGAGAGACTGAATCTACTGAGGAACCGAACCGCTGTGAAACGTCCGTTTGAAGCGCGATTACCCAACGCCTGTTGCGAAACGTTCACCTTCGTCGGTGGGACAGATAAACAGGTACTTAAAACGGGCTAATTTTTGACGCGCGAACGCATGGCCGATTTGACGAGTCATTAAGCAGACGCCTTTAAAACCGTCGAGCCTCTCGGTGGGAAAAAGGGATTTGGCAGAAAGGCTGGCTGCCAAGTGGCGGTCTTATGTCGTGAATACGGATACTTTTAAACATAAACGTTTACGTTTTCTGTTTTAATGATTCGAGACATTTGGCAGCGGATGACAGGTGCGAAGTCGGAGTGGCTAATCTTGAATTAGACGCCGACAAGTAAGCCGAACAAGAGCAAATACCAGCGGGGTTCGTCGGTAACGCGCGCGCGAGCGAACGAACGAGCGTCTCGGCCCATAAATTTCGAGCGCGACGTTCAATTTGCTAATCGCAGATCGAGCAATTAAACAATTAACGATCCCGATTAATCACGGCGATCCTCCCGACGCTGCTGGCCACGCGCTGCCGTCCCCCTCGCGTTCGATTTCGAATCGCGCTTATCGCGCGGCAATTCGCTGATCACCTACGTGACGCAACCGCATTATCGCCGCCTGTCCGCTCGTCGATCGCGTGCGCCACGAAAATTCAGCGGCGTGAGCGGAGAGAGCGAGGCCTGTCTGAATTGAAAGCGATTAGAATAATTGCCGCTATCGGTCTTATCGGTAATTAGCCGCGACGCTGGAATAATGCACGCAGCTCGCGACGATAAGCGCCGTATTAAATTTGTCGACACGAGCCGACCGACAAATCGTCGCCGTTTTGAAACGAACGACACCGCGAATCGGAGCGACTGTAAATTACCGTCGCGGTTCGCCGATTCAGGTTAATCCGTGTTACTCGCCGCGAATACATTAACGATCGGCGGACCGTTATTTCCATAACGCGAAAAAGAAATGGGGCAACTGATAGAGCGGCTCGATTGGAATATATGTTTCATATTAACCCTTCAGGCGTGACGTAAATTGTCGCCAAAATGACGCTTATAAAGACAGAATTTTTCGGGAGATTAGATTTATGTAGAATACTCGTTTGAGAACTTGCCCATCATTTCGGTAATTTATTGCTTCACTTTCTAAGTTCTTGTATAATGATCTCGTTTATTAGACAGAAGACGAAGTAACTAGAAAGTGACTATTCGCAGAGCAACTTTGACAGGGAACGGTTAAATTAGCGCGAGCAAAGCGAAATGACAATCAAAGATGGTACAAAGTGGACAGCAGTTACGTCAAAGCTGAAAGAGGAAAGACATAAACTAGCGCATTCGTGTGCATCCACTCGAAGCAACTATAATGAAGTTTTGTTAAGGAGCAGCAGCTAGTCGCGAGCCAAAAGCTTTTCCCTCGGAATGAGAATTTCTAGGGAGCATCCGGCAAATGGACAGCGTTACTCTAATCAAAATGATGTACAACCTGTCGCACCTGTTGCTTAATGAGGAATAATTCTCCTGTTAACAAATTATAACTACAGAATACTTATGCTTGCGTTTCTTCAAAAAATTGTATAAATTTGAAAATTTGAGATGAAGCGCACACATACTTGAATTATGATTCATTCTCCTTGCAGCAAGGAAAAGCAAAATTGACTAATGTCATGATGTCACAAAAAACACAGTGACGTTTCAGTAACGAAGTGGGTGGATGAAAATGAAATGTTAAAGGCAACTCGTGACTGTGGAAAGCATAAAGGTAGGACTAGATGTGGGAGTAGTTGAATAATGCAGTAGAGATAGTTCCACAGTATATCTCCTTTTGTTCTGACTATAGATTCATGTCGAGCTTCAAAACATGTTAATTTATATTCCCTGTTTTTTGGTGAAGGTTCAAAATCTGTTACAAAATTGTTACTCGACAATAAGCTTCACTTAGTGATACAAAGTTTAGTCAATTGAAGAACTGAATTAAAGTTTCAGACCCGAATCACTGAGTGAATCAATAAAATCAGGGACAGGTTCCTGTCTTCGCAGTTCGACATTTGAGAAACGTTAGACGTCTACAAGTAATAAAGACAGACTTCCTCGTCGAACGTTTGATGACTTAAAAATAATCTTCCGTCAGTGGGCTTTCTTTCAGGCGTCTGAACGAGTGCCAGAAAACGCATCGAGCGTACAGGGCAAGATTCGCGCGCGTAAATTAACATACACATCGACACTGTTCACGCAGAGTCTAAGGTAGCAAGATAAGCTGGTGAAGTTGAAGCAGGACACGCGAATGATGGAAACGATGCAAGAAGCGCGAAGCTTCAACAGCGTTACTTCGTCCGCGACTTCAATTTGGCAATCGAGGGGACTTGGCAACGAAGTATAACTTCATTTTCGCGGCTCGTAAGAAACCGCGAGTCCGTAACATGACATTCGCGAATCTTTTCCACTTCGTCATTGAAGGCGCCACTCAAATCGCGTTTATCAATGTGGATCATGGACCAACGTAATATTTTTAACTAATCTGACTTAGATCGACGATATATTATCTATAATATATTATAATATGTCCGTTATTGAGGGTATGAAATATATTCCTCTATCATAGACACAAAACTCAAAGAAACTACCGGTTCGTTTAGCAAAATTTATTGGTTTTAGTGATGCAATATTGCTAGTCTACTTTAGCCACGTTACAAAATCGGTCAGGAACCAGAACTCCTCTGTACATACTCGATAACTAAGACACTTACATTGCATAGGCATTTTCAGGACCTAGACCACAGAATGATTCCCCAAAAACCAGAAAAAAAACTAGTATTTACCTCCCCCTGAATCGATCACAGAAAAACCACTCGATTACCCAAAAAGATAGGCAATTTTCTGAAGCTTATTCGACGGGAGGTAAGGTTGAATCAGCGCCAGGGAGTCGTCTGGTCGCGATTACGTGGCATCGAGGATGGAGAATTACGGTTCGCTCGAGGAAACAGTATTCGGGGTGAAGCATTAAAGCCGAAACGGGACTCGTATACATTATCGGTCGGCGGCTGCGACAACGAACGAGCGAGCGGGCGCAAAGCCCTCGGCTGCATCTCTCGACGCGCGTTACGCTCACGTATTTTGAATCTGGCAGTGGCCGGCGGCTGGCACAGATTACGCTCTGACGCATTATTATGCGAGAAGCGTACAAGAAGCAAGAGGACGCGTAGGCCGGTGTGCACCGGCGAGTATTATTGTCGTTTTGGCAGCTCGCGCGATTTTCGTGATTTAATGCACCGTACACCCCGAAGCGCTAGCTTCGCCAAAGCCGTGTACACCGGCGCGAGACGAGGACCCGCTGGATCGAAATTCGTTCTGTTTGTCCTGTACCATCGTTCTTGAGCTATTCTACGACGAGATTAACCGCGGCCCTCGTTCGGATTCTTAGGTAATACGAAACAGTCTCTAGTACTGCAGAAACCAGCAGTCAGTAATAATGCAGAAATAGACGAAACTGCGAGCGGGGAAAAATGAATTGGAACTGCATTCAGAAGCATTCTAAGCTGAAGATTCTATATTTCTAAGCTCGAAATTCTATGCTAAATATCTTTCACCAGTGGGACGAAAACTGAATACACAGATTGAGGATTCAAAAACGGTCTAGCAATCTGGCCAAAAGACTAATGTCACTTAACACGATCTGCACATTTTCATTCAGGCTCACTCTGACACGATTATAATCGGCGACGAAATGCTGAACGTTTCGAATCGTCGAGCACGAATTCAGAGTTGCGACGAGCAAATAATAAGGAGAAGTGGTCGCAGGACGACGGACAAGATTCATCAGCGTAACGTTTAGATGGACGAAGAGAACAAATTTCCTCGCCAGCCATCTAGTTTGACCTAAATATTACGAAGCACCCCTTTGCGCCGCTGTTTCAGAAACAATTCTCTTCTGCGATGGGTCAACATCGTTCTACCGTTGTCTCTCTGTACTGTTTTCGAAGCGAACGTCGCCGCTTGCCAAACCATCAAGACCACGACGATTTGTACGCCTCGGATTTTCCTTGTTACATCGTAAATCCAGGGACTAATTAACAAAGAGTTTCCTTAGGCATTACACGATGCTCGTCAGTCAACCAAGAAACATTGTACTCTTTCACTCTCAGGCAATTATATCTAATTGGCTTTTATTTTCCCCAACCTTAGTTCTCGAATTTAGGAAATAGAAAATTGTAAGTCGAAACAATTTTGAGACTGTAAATTACTCCAAGTGTGAGTAGAACTTTCAAGGATGACCAGAGGGAATCGGGAATCGGAAAATCAAACAAACGCCAACAGGCGTAGATTTTATCGTTGACAGGAAGACGGTCGTGCAGGTGCGAACGCGACCGCGTGGGTAGGTCCATGAATAAATCAGTTCGACTCGCTGCTACGTACACGGATAGGTACGCGTATCTGCTCGAGGATCTCTGTTGTACTCAGCTCCTAGAGATCCCCGTGGAAATGCAAAACGAGCCGAGACGGCAATAGTTTCTCGAAGAATCGATCCCTGGCGCTTGAAAGGGATCCAAGGGCAAGAAGCCTCGCTGAGGAACCAGGTGAAAACTTTTTGCTTGACGAAGCAACGAAAGAAACGCTCTAGTTCAGAACGAACGCGACTCTTGATTAGATACGATCTAATTAAAGAGTCATCGATATTTTACCTGCTCGAATGACTAAAAGTCCCATTACGGGACAGCGTGGCGAAGGGATGGGGCAGAAACCGAGGGTCCTGGTTCCACGAACGGGGATGCGCGATCGGCGGCGCACAAAAATTTGAAGAAATGAGGAAGACATAAAGAATCCACGGAAAGCGAGCGTCGCGCTGCAGTTTAGCTTAGGGCCACGTGTGTGGTCCTGCTGGAGCACGTGTCGCCAGGCGGAGGAGCGCGGCTTTTTGTCGAACGAAGACGCGCCGATTGCTTTTTCGCGGAGAATCCGAAAATTCCGGGGCGCTGCGCGGCGAAAAGCGAGCGAGCTCGCGGCCGACATTCGACCAGAATCGGTCGAGCGAGCACCGCAAGAAACGCGCTTGTAATTATCGCGGAACCCCTCCCCCACCCACCCACCATCCCTCGGCTCCAGCGAATCGATCACTGTCAATTCCTGCTCCTTTCTTTCGTCGAACTATTCGCATCGACCAGTCGGCGGAAAAAACTGACCAATTAAGCGGCAGGCGATTTATCGCGGTATGTAACCTGACTTTTTTGCGCGTTCAATTATTTTCCTGAGGAGTAGATTTAATTATTCCACGATAATGTTACTTTGAAGAAGGAAGTGGAATCGAAGGTGCGAATGGTGGGCCGAATATCGAGGTACGAGGTGAAGAAAATAGGGGCAACGAAGAATGGAAAGACATGTAAATATGAATTGGTGCATAGATTCGTCTAGCATTTCTGGGACGGGGTCAATGACCTAGGTTCGATGACCTGTCTGGTTTAGTTCTTGGTTAGGCTTCAGTTGGAGCGGAATTCTGTATGGATTTGGAGTAATCCTACGTTACGTGGAGACTGAGTTTGAGTTAGATTGTGGCATTGAGATTCACTCTGATGATTATTCTCTTTTTCTGTGCCGTGACTGGTAACTTGTCCTGTATCTTTCCACTTGTTATTATGTATATCCTATCGCTGCCCACTCTACACGTGTACTATAAAAAATTATTAAGTTTTATGTAATAATAACTTCGTTTCATTTTACGATCGATACGAGTTGGACACGATTCGTCCGTCGGCGTGTCTTCTTTTCGGCACGAAATGTAAGGGAAATCGCGAATCATTTTCAATGGCTTCGCGGGGCCAGCCAAGACAAAAGTATTTCATAAATATGAGCGGTTCCTGGCACCGTTACCGCGAAACAAAAATACCATGTTGTGCCTGTGTGTAACGCGACATTTCGAGTTCTGCATGTTTGACAGTAAATATCGTAAAATCTTTGCTAACGGTTCGCGAGAAGCATAATATACGAATTTTGAAACGTATCGTTCAAAGAAACTACGGTAAATTGCCCATACGTCAACCGTGTTATGCTAGCAAATTGGATTAATCTTGTTCACGGGCAAGTTAGTCTGCAATTTTGCAACTACCCGCTTGCTGTGCATAATATTCTCTTCCAAAGTAAACAAGCATGAATGTTAATTGATTTAGAACAATGCGTGCCAGAATATTTCGCCCCTCACAATTGCAACTATCTTGCGATATTTTAAAATGGTCGGGAAAATTTTAAATTGTGATTTCGATATACATATATCTTACCTGTGAATATAGCAAAAATATAGTAAGAACATTTATTAACATAAAATAAAAATATATAGACCAAAAACAGAAATATATTATCTGATAAGTATTATCTAGTGTGATAATAAACGAATGATAATGTTGATAGTAATAATGATAAAATTAGGAAATATACGTATTGAATCGAACTCTGAAGTTGCTACACGTGGAGGCATCTGACAACACGCGGAGCAACCATGAGCATATCGAGCCTTATCGATGCTTTTGAGCGACGTCCAGCGATGTGGGAGGCCCAACTTAACCCCAAAATAGCGTAAACATTTATCAATAATCGGCACCAGATATCGGTCGAAGAACCTTTCATTTAATTTGTAACAAAAACCAATCTGGCAAACAACCGCGCGAAAAATCTTATTGTCGTTATCGAAGAAAACACTCAATGACATAATTGGAGCGAGCGCATGTTCCGGATAGATCTCAATACGTCTGTTTACAGTCGTTCAACCACGATCGCTGGTGGCCAAGAATATCGCCCAACTCGCAGGAAAATAGACGCGCGAATGACAGCATGGAAAAACGACGGAATCGTTCCATCAGACTTATGCAAAAAGTCGTGCGTGGGAACCAAGGGTGTAAAGTAGCCGCGCACCACTGTTGAAGTTTCGCGTCTGTGGCGTTCAATTTAAAGAGATTCTCGCACTCACCTATCTGTCGAGGCCCGCAAGGGCCTGCACCGTGTACCCCAGGTAAATGTATGCGATTCCTTTAACACTAAACGCGAAAAAACACCCCTCTAAATCACTTGTCACTAATTAAAGGCCTCACGACGGCGGCCATAACTGTCGTTTCACTATGACTTGCCACGCCGGTCGCTAGATGACGCTACGACACAGCTGATGGAGCGCAAGCGTAGATTTTTAAGCACAGACGAGTACGTATTCGAGTAGGATAGACTGGACAGCTTATGGAGTTTCGTGTCTCATGTTCCGAAGTACCGACTTCTTGAAAAACCACTTATTTTCGAGCGCCCTCTGCAATTTTTGAGCGGTGGATGTAGAATACATTGGATTCGCGTCACTGACGCTGGTAATGCCAGTCACAAACGAGAAAATTATGCTACCATATCACTCAATGTATATGCAAAGTGTCCTATTAAACTACCTTCCTTATCCATCCTTATAATTTGAAGAAATCAGTAAAAATGCTAGTTATAAAAGGTATATTGCTGTCAAAAACTTATGAGAGTGACATCTGAAAAATATGTATCAAATATCAACAAGTACCGAAATAAGAAACATCGCTTAGTAAAGGTAATGAAGAAAATTAATAAAAACTCTAAGGAGAGATAGAATACACCCCACGGGAATGCACAGCTATAAATGGAATCAAAGTCCGATCAATCTTCCTTCACAAAAATCTAAAAATTTAATACCTAAAATATGTAAACTAGTAAGTCAAAAATATCTAATCAACGGTCAAGCTACCGTACCTACAACATGTGTACCAGAAACTGTTGCTGAGATGATTATTTTATGAAAAATATCAATTTTTCGCAAAATATTGTTCGTTAGATTAATCTCTAAGTTCTAACCACCTGTATAACTTCTATCATTGGTTCTTCTTCTTCCCCAACACAGTATAAATACTCCAGTAGGAGCACGAATGTCTCACTCGCCGCGGGTCCTTCAGCGGGTGCGGACCTCCCCGTGGATCCTGCAGAGACTCCTGGACCCTTGAACACCCTTGACCAGTGGTCAGCTGACCGATTACCAGTGGTCATCATAGATGACTAATGAGTTTTTGCTCAAATTTTAAATTCTTTTCTTCTGTTGGACCTATTTTGCATGAATTTTGCCCCCTTTCTTCTGCTTTCCCTATTTTGCATACATCCTGCTTCATTCTTTTGCTTTCCCCTATTTCTTTTTATGTACCCTACTCTAACCTATCCCCCTGAATATTGTATGAGACTAAAATTTTGAAAATGTTTTCATTGATTAAATGGAATTTACTGCGAGAATGAAAAATGTTCGAAATGATGAAAGAAGAACGAAAAAGAAAAAGTTTTGTCGGTAAAGAAATTTCAAGAGCTCGTGAGTTTGTTGGCTGAATCATAGACGTCGCTACATTAAACTATGGGTTTACTTTATCTCAATAAAAATGATTTCATTTTCCTTGCAGTGAACCATAATTTATCATTATTAATGTAACAAGAATCGCTATGAAAAGTTGAAGTGGTTTTTGTATGGTAAAACTTAAAAGTACGAGTTAATTTCAATTGCTTTTGAACTACCCGCGCTTTAGCAGACGACGATCAATCTGAACCTCTCAGGCTCTGTACACATCAGTTGCTTGAATTCTGTTAATTTCGAAAAAATGAGGTTTCTAAGGCAGTCAATACATACTGAACATTTAAAGAAATTATATGGAGAACCAATCGGTATGTAGTGAAAAGAAAGATGCAGTAAATCAAAACTGAATAATGTTTTGATGTTATAGGAACGAAAATCAAGTATTTTTGGCGGAAAGGTTGGGACGAAATTCCAGAACTTATGATATTTATGCCTATCGTTATAGGAGCTAGTGTTGCAGCAGGGTTCATTTTACGAGAAATGGCAAATGATACCAAAGTTCCAAAATACTATAACAACATAACCAGTAAGTAATTTTCTCTCAAATTTAGGTTAGGTGAGAGTGTTATGCAACTTAAAAAATGACAAAATTACAGTAATAGTAGTATGTATCAATAAAAATTGTTACAGTTGTACATAATAATAGTAATAAATGATATTGTAAGAAAACCACTGATTCTTCTAATGACATAAATTTAAGTTTACAGACCTAATAATCCTAGAGTTGCAACCATTACGAAAGACGAGACTTTGAAACCAGAGAAACCACCAATGTGGTAATTTTGGTAATAAATAAAAATACTCTGAATTCATAAACAATCAGCATGCAAGTACTGTAATGAGCTATTGTAGTAAGAAAACATTTCTGTATGAAAATACATCAAAGTTGTAAATAAAAGTCTTAATTTGTAATTTATTGCTATAGTTTTTTTATTTTGGGGATGTTAGCTTGTCAAAAATTATTTTTAAAATAAGAATAACATTTTTTGAGTTATAGTATTTAAGTGACTCTAATTTTATACGATGACAAGAGTTCTTGATAGTTATGCATGAAAAGGTACACCTCACTGATTTTGCAAAATTAAAAATTATTCTAAACAAGTTTTTCCTATATATGTAGAGAAAACAATCGTTCAAAATCTAGTCCTGTATAATACATCCAATGATCATCAAAATCGATGAAGTTTACCATTTTATGCACAATTATTGAATTCTTATTCAAAAAAATCAGTGGACTATTATTAAAACATAAAAAGGTTCAACTTTTAAACGATAAAAATCCAAATTATGGCCAATTATATAATGTTTTCATACCTTAAATAGATTTTTGCATGATCGGACATTGTTGAAAGACGTGATTTCATTTTGCAATAATTCGTGGATGTATCACGTGATCCAGTATGACGACACCTTGAAATCTGCGACTGGAGCACACCACACCTATAATTTTTCAAAAAAAAAAAAAAAAAAAAAAAAAAAAAAAGGTTAACTTCTATATACTAATCTAATGAAAAACAATTGTTTTGGAAAACGTGAAGCGAAATATTTTAAGTTTTCATTGAAATATAATTTCAAATACTTCAATTTCTATTATTAATTTGCGTTTTATCGTTATTTAAGACGATTCAACGGTGGCGGGAAGCCGATTCAATTACAAGCAAAAATTTAACGAAACTATTAACAAAATGACACATTATTATTAAAGATCAGATCGAGCTTACCTTTTTCTGAAGAATCATGGCAGGTGCGGTATCTTTCGATTAAGTAACTAGTACAATCGAGTCAAATGCAGCCGCTTTGAAAAATCCTTGCTAGCCAGTTTTAACGTCACTGCGCGTCTGTCGGTTGACTGACTGCCGCGACTCCATCTACATTTGAAAAAGCAAAAGCATTTGTTTGTAGAGGCGCGAAGCGTCGAAAAAAGAAGGACCAGGTACGTAAATATTTAATACAAAAAAAATCCCAATATTCTTAAGTCGTTAAATAGCTTTACTGCTATTGCAACATAGAAATCAAAATCTTTTGCACGTTCATAGCCTTTTGCAAGAAACGTAGTTCTATTGGAACAAATTTTAATCGAGTTATTTAGCCAAAACAGTTAATCTCTTAAGTGTTGGTAAAGTAATAATCCCATATTAAACTCATTTATTTACGTTGTGGGAAAGGATAGCCTTAGTAGAGTCTAATAAGCAGTATAGCATTACAATTACGAGGCCTTTGCGTGCCGAAATGCCGCATAATCAATATGTTAAAGAGGTAAGGTCACCTCGAGGTTCTGGCGCGAGAGAACGCTTTGTAAAAACAATTGATAGTTGCATACGCGTATGAAGGGCACGGGTCGAACTCCCAGCTATTCAGATCCGAAAAGGAAACGCGACCTGTCGAATCGAGAGATGTAACACAAATCAAATGGCATTTATCGAGCGAATATTGGCTGTCTGCGATGACATTCGGTCCAATACGTAACCGCGTAAATGTCAGAACTCTTGCATCCATTCTGTTGCATTCTTTTGTTTTAAAAAGTACGCGGGAAGCGTGAATAAACCCTAAAATGTATAATTATGAAACTAGTCGCGATAAAGAAATAGGTATTTGCAGTTTCATGTATGATATAGAATGACTGATAGATTCATTCTTTTTCTTTACCTCTTTCTTTATTCAAAATAATATTCTGATTAGCGATATGTCACGTATCTAAACTTCCACTAGCGACGCAAGTCAGAAACATCTCACCTTTTACGATCCCACAACCTATTTCAATGGGTCGTAAAAGTTTAACTATAATCCACACTGCGTATCAAAACAGCATCAGCTAGTTTCATCAGTCAGAAATTACGGAACTTAATAAAGCCACCTAATTCGGCTCTAATGATCAATCGCAACCCCAAAAGTGCATAAAGCATCTTTCCCATGTCCACTTAAATCGAAATATTTCCACAGACGGCGT
The DNA here is from genome assembly GCF_051401765.1 of Calliopsis andreniformis. Lineage (NCBI taxonomy): Eukaryota > Metazoa > Arthropoda > Insecta > Hymenoptera > Andrenidae > Calliopsis > Calliopsis andreniformis. The sequence continues at coordinate 14,036,883 of NC_135063.1, forward strand.
CAAACTCCACAAATTCCACAAGGAACACGCTCCCCAAGGACGATATCCCCGAGAGAGTGCACCTTGGAGAAGCATTTACCCGAATAAAACGCAGCTCAGCGGCGCGGTCGTACATTTTCCCTCTTATCAAACATTCAAAGGCCTGTGTGAGGGCGGCCTAAACCTGCACGGGAGCTGGCGATGCACCTGATGGCTGCGCGCAGGATCGTAGGATCGCGTCGGTTTGTGCCTCCTTCTGTAACGTGTGTACACTTTAATGCCAACGTCGTGGCGTGGATGAAAGCACGGCAGGTGGAGGGGTGGCGATCGAGGGAGACGGAGGAGTTGGGAGCAACAGAGAAACCTACTTAAGGGGAGAGTGGAGCAACAGGAAAGGGGGAGGACGGTTGGAAGGGCAGGGAGGTAGAGGCTGAAAAGCGAGGATGAAGCGAGACCGACTACCCCATGGAGGGACGAGCGAAGGAGAGAGAGGAAGTTAAAGTCAGAGGAGCGGAAGGAACGAAGGGGTACGAATGCAAGGGGGTTAAAGGAGGCTGAAGAGGACGAGGGAAACGTAGATGCAGAGTGCAGGACGAAGGGACAAACGAGGGAATGGGACACGCGGAAAGGGGTGACCGGGTAAAACAGAAATACTAAGGAAGAGGTGGGATCGGGAGGGGGTTAGAAGGGGTGGGAGGCAGGAGGGGCGGGAGAGTAGAGGGACCTCCGCGATACGGACCACCCCTCGGTGGTTTGCCAGTGGTTCAGTCAGCGCTTCGCACCGGCGTCGCTTCTCCGCTGCTCTGGTGGCTCGTTGCACTCAGGCTCGTGCAGATAATCGCGTGGCCAATGTCGCGGGATCAGTGAGAGGTAGTGTGGTCCGAGGAAGCAGCCAGCCACGAGGAAGACGTCGACTGCACCGGATACAGTGCTCTACTGGAGTTCCCTGCTCGGTGGTGTTCGAGGAAGTGACACGGTGCGTCGAAGAAGTGAGCTCAAGACATCGCAGGGAAGCGGCGAACGACGGGGACCTGAGCAGGTCCAAGCACGGTGCATGTCTCAGACCCTGCGAGTCGATTTTTCATCCTCCGAAGCTCTGACTACGTCCCTGAGGTAAGCTCCTTTGTATTCTCGATCTTGAGTCCTTTGACGCCGCCGATATCTTATAGGACGACCGACCTTCGCGAAGGTCGACGTCTCAGGATTTATTTCGCAGCTTTACCTCTATAGTCGGCGATATTGCGATACGTAGAAAGGATCCTCGAAGATTTGAGAAAGCATGCATCGATCGAGGGGCTCGATATAATCGCTTTTATGTGAATGTACTGTCGTTTTAGTATCAAATAGAGAAATGTAATTTCATGAGAGCCGAGTTGAGAGACACTTTGAGGGTTCTTCAATCCAGTAAGCGATCAATTATGTTATAATGTTCTTCGTTCATTCCTTTACAAGCAGACTCCCCGTAAATTGGGTGTTTTTTAGTCGCTGGGCAATTCGTCTTAATTATCCATGGTCGACAAATTCTCTACGAACCCTGTACTCGTACATCTTTTCGCCTCCCTCCTGTTCGTTCCACCTGAATTTCCAGTGGGGACACAGAGGGCCGTTCGATTGTGACTTGACTTTCTAGCGATGCATCGATCGCACGTTCCTATGCAATCTGATCCCGAACTGATCGTTACGGACGCAATCAGCCTCTAGTCTGATCGCGTGTGCATTCTGTCGCGGAATCAAGATAACGAGTGACCCTGCGTTACGATGCAAACGATTAGCTTCTATTATCAACACAAACGTCCTCTTTCTTTAACGAGCATTCTAAGCAGTCATCCGACACTTGAACTCACTTTCTTTTGACACTAAGTTTCCTCACGAGCAGTTTCTCTCACTCTCATTCTCTCAATCGCGGTTCCGTACCCCTTATCGCGTTTCCCGTCATTCACGAGTGGAACAGTCGCGATCGGTGGGGCATCGTAAAGCGAAATTGGACGACGGCCAAACCGGGAGTACCATGACTGTGCACTATAACTACACGCGGCTAGAAACAGCTGTTAACCCGACTTGTTGCACCGTCGAACAAACGGAGCCACGTTGCACGCCCGCGACTCTATAGATCGCATCGGTTCTTTGTTATTCGGGAAGGTGCCAACAAATCTTCAACACGTGCACTTCCTGCAGCCACTATTTCGTGCTCCCGTTTTATTCTTCTCACCAGTTGATTCAGTTAGCTGAACAGTAGAGGGCAACCAGAGGGTGGTAGGGTTGAAGGTGGGATCAAGGTCAATAGGTGCTTCTAGATCCGAGCGCTACTTGTTGAAGTTAGCGATTGGTTGTAAGCGTTTCCCAGTGCGTAATAGTAAGTGACTTTGTACTTGTAGGTATTCTAAGTTTATTGGACACTGATTGTTTCGAGAATCCTATTTCTTTTTGAGTCCTCAGATACCAAGATATTGAGACAGTGTTCTCACTGTTTAGCTCCTCTGCCCGATTGCAAATAATTCTCCTAGAAAGATTATGCTGTGTATGTTTGAATCAGAATATTTTCTCATTTTTATAATACCATAGAAACTCAGCGAGCTGTCGAGTACAGATTTTTCCCTTTTTTCGCGGTGCAGAACTTGAGCAATCATCGATTCATCACCGTTCAACCGACATTTTCCTATCGACGTGCCTCCTATTCTTCGAATCTCCTCTCGAATATCCAAGATTTAAGAATTTAATCGAGCCTGGCTTCTTTACGGGTCAAAGCAATGTCGGTTGAAAGCCAGGAATAGGTTCCCGTGTGTTTGCAAGATTTCAGAGTTTTCGTGGTACACGTACAAGAGAATGTTCGTGTGTTCTGTGCCAGGAACGAGGGATTTACGATTGTCCGTTAGGGTAGATACAGGACGGAAGTATCGTGAATGCTGCCCACGGTCAGCCCAGGTGCACTCTCGATTCAAATACCGACTACCAGTGCCTTTGAGCATTTACAATTGATATCACACATTATCTAATTAATTGTGACTGAGTTTCAATTGTTAACTATACTTGAATATTCTGAAATAGGAGACAGCGCTAGGGTAGGTCTGTAGATAAAAATTTTTAGCGTGATAATAAAAGATTGAGAGTTCAATCAGGGGTCTGCACGAATTTCAATATATGGGTTACGAGATGCATGATATTATTTCACACGATAAATTTTTCTACCGAGACTTTGATTTTTCTTCCTTTATCTCCTTATAAATCCTCCATCCAAATTCCGATGGATCAATGACATATACGTGCTCAGAATTCGATATACGGAACCCCAGTCACGAAAATAATGATCCACGGTTGCCTCGATAAAATACTGGCCCTGATAAATGCAGGGAAAATTCCGAAACAGCCAGGGGACATTAACCGAAATAAAGCCTATAACTGGAACCCATCAAGCCCTCGTTCTCGTTTCCTCATTGATTAGACGACCATCAAAAGAGCCTATTGGTTAACCTATCACCAATATCACTAAACGCTAGAATAAGTACGGTTTCGCCGAAGGAGACATTTAATGCCGATGGCCTCCCTTAATCCGAATAGGACCAGGTACGATGGTTACTGAATGATGAATGCAGCTCTGGCTTGGATGCTGCGATAAATTCAAATATTCATATCCTGGAAGGGTCGTAAAATCATTAACTGAACCATAATTCATCGTTTAAGATGTCGTGTTCGTCAACGTCTCTACATGTTTCTTACTTATTTAACAATGAAAATGAGGATACAGAAAACCATCGATTACGTTTGGGTTGCTAAACGAGGCACAAATCATTATCTCTTAAATACATTATTTAACACTTTGCTCGACTGAAATTGAGGTATAAATGACGATAAAAAGTGTGTATTGTTTCATTAATTAATTTCATCAAAATTAATTCCCTCGAATAACATTATTCATCGTCACACGAAATCTGTCAACATAACTCTGCCACATTGGGTAGATTGGATGTTTCACGAGATACATACGGGGGTGTTCGAAACTCTCCGATAGTGGAAGTTGCGATCAAGCTGAATGGACCTCGAGTAGGAAAACGTTTAGTAACTTGCGCATAGGTGAGTAGCCGAAGTTCGTCGACAGGCGAAACTTGGCCGGATACTCGGCGCCGTGTTCGCATCTTATCGAATTTTCGTTAGTTTCGATTCGAGAGGTGCGGGGGTGGCTCAGTTATAAGCGGAACAGAGTTCCTTCGAAAATCGAACGCCCCGAGAACTACGTAACGACGAAGAGTTTAGGAAACGATTGCAATTATTCTCACATGTCCAAGTTTGTCCGCGAACCTGTATGTCTTCCTTGATTTCTCTGCCGAAGTCACCGATTTCCTGAACTTTGACCTCATATTTCACCTCAATCTCTCAAATTGTAAAGAACTAGGTATTTTGCATTCGGTATTTAAGGGTATTTACAAGTTTCTCTTCATTGGCAATAAATTTATCTTTAAAAACAACTTGGAGAAATGTTGCATCATTTCTGAGTTGCAGTCTTGTTCGTGTTTCAATATTTATGAACTCTGAAAGAAGTTTCTTTTCCAATACCTTCCCATAATCAATCCTGTCATAAATCACTGTGTAAAGATGTTTAAGAATATTTATCACAGATCTTCTGTTTCTTTAGCATTTCAAATTTATGGCAAGGTAAAAATTGTCTATTTTATCTGTGAGTACTATTCGAATTACAAAGTTCATCGAAATTATAAGAGAAGCTTTTAATTCCATGGTAATTCACATAGCCATTATGAACTGGCTTCACTCTCTCCTTGCATTAAACCTGCTCTGACAGACTCTTCCATGATCAATCATATTCCAAAGACTCGTTTGACTCGTGCAGGCGCTTTAGACGATCAGCATCCGCATTCGATTCAATTGGATGTCTTTGACTATTCATGCATTCGCTATTACACCCTATAGAGTCCGTGGAAGCAATTATGTGACAAACAGCGAACAGCACTTGAGAAGACCGACATGAGAATCCATCGAGAGGTAGAAAGATAGTAAAACATTGTCGAAACCCTAATTAATTATTTCTAATTCAGTAATTCCACATTTACTGGCTTTACCAAGACTCTTTTCACAAGATTCCATAATTTGTCTCTGGTTTCTTCCAATCAGCCAAATACACTCGCAATCTGACAAATCCATTCTCTGTGACAAGATACACAGATGCAGGGGAGTTTGAAATCTAAAAAAACGTCGCAGACGTGACGGTCTTGTCATAAATCCAGCTGGCGTCAGTCTCCTTAGCATCTATAATAGCGTATTTTCCAGTTCGGAGCGACGCGACTGACATTCCCCATGAGAGATCCGATACGCTCTCGAAAGATATTTTTCCCTGATGAAGGAGCACAGATCTCCATGTGTCGGTCGATCGCGGGGCATCAAATTTCTCGCGGTACATCGAGCAGCAGGCCGCCGCGCTTTGTGCATGTTGCTTCGATCGTGGTGCATCGACACGTCGCGCCGTGGATTCGCGGCTCATATGACAATCATTCAATGGCCCGTGACATTTATTCCTTCGAGGAGACGCGATCGCCCGTCCCTTTTACGCCACCGAATCTCTGTCGCTCGTTACGCAACGCTCCGCCCACGCCACTGTGACATTAAGAGAGGAGGCTCTGGTCGATCGAGTTAGTCTCTGTCCGCGATCGAACTTCGTTTATTCCTCCTCTGACGACATTATGATGCCCCGAGTTCCTTCTGTCTAAAGGATTTCCTTTTTTCGCGAACGGAAAAGTCTTCTTTGTGTAATTAATCCTGAAAGGATTCGTGAGGGAACTTCCTTAAGAGGTAGACTCTAGATTGATCGTGAATTGGTTCCTTTATTTATTAACACGTAGAATTCTTTATCACTTCTGTTTTCTTCTACTTTGATTTTACTTTAAATTCGATTTTAATTTCACTAAATATCGTAGATTATCGGTGGTCTCCAGAGTTATCAGAGTCTGTAATAGTTCGTAAGTCAAAGTCCACGTTAAAAAGCTATCTCATTAAATCGAGCGTAATCGTCGAAATCGAATCAGCTGGGAGTGACCAGCGAAACGCAGCGCACCGTTTCATTTTCATTCTCATTAGCGTTGGCCATTGAGCCCGTTTCTGTACACACGCCTGTAGAATTTTCGACCGCTAATTATCAAATCATTTTCGTGCGTTCGTTCCACCCCTTTATGGTACTGGGTGAATTCGTTTGCGCAGAGTGGAAAGCGTCTAATCGATGAGGGTCCGATTGACAATTTAAACGCGCGATGTCACCGATGAAAATCGTCTGCTGTTGATCACGCCCCCGGTTATCGAGAACAAATTATGGACAGACGATTGCAACCGGTTATCGAGTGATCGACTAGGGATTTGCAATATTCGGTGTTGAATCGATTCTGAGATGTGCTCTTTCATGTTCGTTCTTTTTCGAACGCGCCACGGTGATTATAAACGCTGCCTGATGTGCGGTGGATGTGGTTGTTTAACTACGATTGCCAATCAATCGGGACAATCGTGCGTTTAATTACGAAAACCTGTTCTCTGACGCTCATCGTTTCGGGCGACTGATTTCACTTTTTATGAGACTTTCTCTCGAGTTTGGTAACGTGTCCTTTCTAGATTAATGGCTGTCTATTTTAGAGGTATGTGTAGAAAAAAGTGATAGCATGTGAAACACCTTAGCGAGATGTTGGAACAAGAATATTTCAGTAAAATGTGTGACGCATGATATTTAATATATCTGAAAATATATTTGTGTTGCATTAGAGTATAATACTATTTTTAATGATGTGTTTCATCTCAATTTCTTTGTTTTCTCTTGCCATCTATTTCACTTCATCGATCAATTTCCCATCAAGAGAGATTGATACGAACAGCGAGAGGAGCGTTGGAGCAAAGATGCAGTATTTTCTCTGCTTTCAGGGAAAAAGTCTCTCTAGTTGAGAATAGCCTGTATAGGCACTGGTTTCATGGAGTTTGAACTTGATTTATACCGATGGATCAAAGTTCAATCTTCAAATGGACTGCTTGAATATTCTCGTTCCAACACATTAAACACAGTTGAATAGTGGAGCTATGAAAGAAAGAACGCTGGAACGCATAAACGAATCCTCGAAAGTAAATCAGAATTATGTTACTCTCGAATCACGATTTCCAATCTAACCCGGATCTATCCAAATCTAACTCAAATTCGACCGAAGTCCACCCTTTATTTATCTAGGACTAAACTAAATTTAATTCCAACCTAAGTCAATCGTAACGCAGCTTAATCCAAATGTAGTCTAGTCCTGACCAAGTCTAGCTGAAATTTAGTCCAAGCTAATCTAAGCTTAATCCAGGTTTGACCCAGAGCAGTGCCGACTCTAATTTAAACTCTTGTCGCTTATCCTCTTCTCCTTTTTATATTCATAGCAACTTCTTATAGATCTTTATAACACCGATGGCCAAACTCTGGCAACACAGGAGCCATATTACATCTATCAGAAATACTCCACAGCCATTTCGAGCATTAGCATAATATTTTATACACATATCTATTAATTATGGTACACTGTGAAGTGCCACTAATTTAGAGTCGAAAGATTCGCCGATATTTAAGCTGCTGTAACTTTCTGAAAAAAAATCGTACGGCATTGAGCGTGGACTCATTTTTTAAGGAAAAGCCTCTACTTTTTCACCCCTAAATTAAATTTTTCCGAAAATCATTTTTTATTCTGCGGAAACCTGAGAAACAGAAGATGGTTTTTCTCGAAAAGTTTTCCAACTTCAATGAGCTTTCAGGAACTCAATAAATTTTTTTTCGGACTTCTTTTGCCGTGATCGTCAAGCTTGAAGGCTCCCCTTTCGAATGAGACCTTGCCGAGTGATCTACGATTTTTTTTCGCCGAGTTATAGCAGTTTGAGTGAAAAATGGTACTCTGACACCAGAACAGCGCCATCATCCACGGGTCGAAAAAATTGTCGATCTTTGAGCTGCTGGAATTTTGCGAAAAAAAATCGCACGCGAGTCAGCCTGGTCACACTTTAAAGGGTGAACCCTCTACTTTATCATCTCCGAACTGCATTTTCTGAAAAAAATTTTTGTAGTCACCCGCGGACCGAGAAAGAGGGGGTGGTTTTCGGCCAACTGTTTTCAAAATTCAATCGGAGGTCCAGAACTAGATAAATTTTTTTCGAGAATTATTTTGTAGTAGTCTTCAAGATTGAAGCCTCCCCTTTCGAACGAGACCTTGCCGAGAGATCTACGATTTTTTTTCGCCAAGTTATAGCAGTTTGAGTGAAAAGTGGTACTCTGACACCAGAACAGCGCCATCATCCAAGGGTCGAAAAAATTGTCGATCTTTGAGCTGCTGGCGTTTTGCGAAAAAAAATCGCACGGGAGTGAGCCTGGTCTCATTTTAAAGGGTGAACCCTCTACTTTATCACCTCTGAATTGCATTTTCTGAAAAAAATTTTTGTAGTCGTCTGTAGACCGAGAAAGGGGGGGTGGTTTTCGGCCAACTGTTTCCAAAATTCAATCGGAGGTCCGGAACTAGATAAATTTGTTTCGAGGATTATTTTGAAGTAGACTTCAAGATTAAAGCCTCCCCTTTCGAATGAGACCTTTCTGAGTGATCTACGATTTTTTTTCGCCGAGTTATAGCAGTTTGAGTGAAAAGTGGTACTCTGACACCAGAACAGCGCCATCATCCACGGGTCGAAAAAATTGTCGATCTTTGAGCTGCTGGCGTTTTGCGAAAAAAAATCACACGCGAGTGAGCCTGGTTTCATTTTAAAGGGTGAACCCTCTACTTTATCACCTCTGAATTGCATTTTCTGAAAAAAATTTTTGTAGTCACCGGCGGACCGAGAAGGAGGGGGTGGTTTTCCGCCGAATGTTTTCCAAATTCAATCGGAGGTCCGGAACTAGATAAATTTTTTTCGAGGATTATTTTGAAGTAGACTTCAAGATTAAAGCCTCCCCGTTCGAATGAGACCTTGCCGAGTGATCTACGATTTTTTTTCGACGCGTTAGAACAGTTTGAGTAATAAGTGGCACTCTAACACTAGAATCACGCAGTGACCTAGGGTTAAAAAAAATGGTCGATGTTTGAGCTGCTGTAACTTCGTGAAGAAAAATCCTACTGCAGTGGGCCTGGTCTCATTTTAAAGGGTAAATTCTCTACTATTGTGTCCCTGTATTGATTTTATTCGAGGATGCTTTTTTATTCGGAAGCGGGGCGGACAGTCGAAGGTGGTTTTTTCCCCTTCTATGGTATCAAATGCACAGTAGACCTAAAAGCTTCGATTTCCTAACACCAATCTTTCTCCATGAGCTTCACTATTCAATTACTATGATGTTTCTCGCTGCTCATCCATGTCCAACAAAAACTGCACTTCTCGCTTTTCTCCACCTTTCCGTAAGACATAGACGAAAGTAGTATTTCCTTTTCCTCGCAGCTTCACCCTTCAAATTACATTTCGTTCTTGTCACGTTAACGACGCGACGGAATCAATAGAGCCAGGATTCGAACAAACGACTAGCAAGAATAGAAAAATCCTCCTAGCGAAGAAATCGCGACATTCGAGGAACGAAACAGTCTTTGTACGTGAAAATGTTTCCATGTACAAAGGCCACAATGCACCGGTGACAATTCGAGCGCCTGCATAGAAAATGCACATTGAAGGGGGCGCGTAAACAAACGCGCGCATTCTGCACGGGGTTCATTCGAGCACGAAAAAAGAGCTTTTTAATTAAGCTTGCCATTGGTTGGTTTAGTTACGCCAAATATATTTTGGCTGTCATAGCCACGTAATTATGCTGTTCAACAGGAAAAACTTTGCTTATTAAATTTGACTCTTTTCATTCACGTCATCGCACTGTGGAATGACGACCACTCCACAGCTCGTGTAAATGGCTATGTAAATAAGTAATTTCATAGAACTGTTTCGTAATTAATTCGTATATAAAACTACAGCAGACCCTCGAAAGTTATCCATGGTCCGCAATGGTCAATAAATATGTAACTTATAAGATATATCAAAATCTGAACCGGTAGTTACCTTTAATTTTCGAGATACTTGCGCCGTTCTCCACCTCATAAAAATTTATCTCCGAGGGTTACGATCGTGCACGAAATCATTCACATAAAATTCCAGAGCCCATGAATGCCCCTCTTTCGACCAGCGAGAATCCTCTCCCATCGTCTTGAGTCTATTCAATTTATTTACCTCGCTCCTTTCTTCCGCTCAGTGGTCTAATAAGTCAGCCAGCTTCAGAAATCGTTACTTAAGCTGAAGGGTGGCTCGTGGTTGGAGAATAACGCCGTTGCGCGAAAGCAACCGTGTTACTCTTCCAGCAAGCGAAACCACTCACAGTGGCCACGTACCGCGAAGACAGGAAAGTTATAGAAGTAACGACACGAAACGCTGAGGGTTGAAAAGGGGCCAGCTTGGTTCACCCAAACTCGACGGATCGATGAATCTCGGTAATTAAAGTCGAACTGGAAACACGACTACGATTTGATTCCTTTAGACTGTCCGTGCTTAATTCGCACTTAGTTTGCGGCCTTCGACCTGACGAGCTGTGAAATTAACTCAATAATAGTGCGGAATTTTATGTTAAGTTGCAGCCCATTTAAAAGAAGCTGTTCAGGAACTCAGCACTGAGATCTCAACTTGGAACTTCTATTTAACAGAGATTCTTCCACTTACATCAGTCATTTAAAACAAAGTCCAAATTCCAAAACTTGAGAAATTACGATAATCAGTCTATCGAGTTAGAGACGCAGAACAGCTAATCGCTAATTCCCTGGGCAGAATTTACGAGCTAATCCATTCTCGATATTCTGAACGGAAAAGTTCGATGAGAGTAAATTTCGAACAGGCTGGCGTGCACAGACTCCCGTATAATCGAAACACCAGAATCCCAGGAGTAACTCAATCAGAGTAATGTCTCCTCTTGATCTTGGTCGCAGTTTGTCCGCGTCGCTTCTAGGTTAATAAACCGCGTTGTTATTAATATCAGTACACGCCCGATCGATTGTGCGTTTTATTTATAGGAAAACTTTTCCATCGTGCAACTGGTGGTCAAAGCACTTGGCTACCATTATCAGGTCAATAATCTTGGACATTACGACGTAGACTTTAGAAAAGATAAGAAGGCATTGCAAAACATCTCGTAGCTACTTATGCAATAATATTTTAGAGAAAATAGGGCAATTAAAGTACAGTACTCTTAATGTAACTTCACAAGGGTATCCATCGCGGATAGTTTCCAAAAGGAAAGTTACACGAACCGAGATTTCCCCGTATCAATGAGGAATTATCGCGTTCCCTTAAGTTGCAGCTAATTACGAAACGAGCAACTTGCTCCCAACACGCCTGGACCATCGTCTTAATAATGTGGCGGCTGAAGTTCAGCCGTGTGGCTGATAAAACAGGGTGTAACGCAAATGATAAAGACCCCGGTGTAGTCAGCCGGCTATTAAACAGTAAAAGACTTAGTTAGTCGAACATGAGCGTAGTTCAGCCCGTATCTTGTGAACCGTAAAACACGTGCCCTCGCAAACGAAGGCACAGCTAATCTACTAGAAGATCCATATAGATCATATCGAGAAATACGTGATTTTCCAATCAGGGAATATCGAAATAGCTCACGGACAGATATTTCATTTCGATGGTCGATTAAATTTTTCAGGTTAAATTTTTCAGAATCTCCCAATAGTTCTTAAATCTCTCGAAACGAATAAATTTGAAGCTGAAATTCGGAGCAGTAAAAAGAGAATAATATCGAGTTATTTTTTCCAAAGTGAATTGAAAACTGAAATTATAATACTTCAGTTATCGTGCCATTAAATGTTCTTCTAAAAAGATTAAGATAATTAAAAGCGCAATTAATTCTCCTGGGCAATTTACAAGCGGGTAACGTAAAAACCGATAAAAGGCCAGATTGACCACCCTCGCGCCCTGAACCTCATAGCGGATTTTCGAGTCGCTGAAACACTGAGGTTTCTCAACAGAGGTAGCCTAACATCGTCCCGAGGGACCCCTCTGACCACCTTCAGTCTCGCCGTTCGCGGCGATATTAGAACGAATGGCTCGAGGCAAAAGGGTTCAGCCTAGGATGAAATAGGGCGAGGTAATCGTCGGAGGCGTAATTATACACTCTGCAGCTCTCGAAACAGCCGAGAATCTACAACGACGGAATCTCGTCTGGTGTAATGTAACGCCCCGTCCCCAAGTGGATTACGAAAAACTAATTCCTACAGAGTAAGCGAGTTTTCAGCACTACGAATTAGCCACCCCTGCAATGAGCACATGATTACGGACCTTTCGAGATTTTCGTGGAATCCTAAATCAGAGTGCGGTAACATTATTTTACATTTACTCGTAAATCCACTTCTGTGCATTAAATCATTTTTCTTTAAATCACGCACACTTCACTATTGTTCTATTGTTATCTCGACACCACGTTGGCTATAGGTTGAATTAAGTGATGTTGAATTGGAGAGGTGTAAGAATGAAGGTAATAAATCTATAGGTGCGCCACTTAGATTGTATTCTCTTTTTATGAACCCTTTAGAATCCATTCTCTCTTACTGTGCTGGCTAAAGCTCCAACACTTCTCTATGGATCCTTTTAAGAGTTCCTGAAAATACGCTACAGTGGTACAGACGCGGCAAATTCCAGCTGAACCCCGCTGTAACTGTACTTTTTAAGAACTCTTTAAAGACCTAAAGAGTAATCAAAAGGCTCGCTTTGACTAGGCACTGACTCTACTGAGAACTTATTCTCGCCTACAATAGTAAAATCGAAGTTGAAAGATGTGTTGTGTCCAGCCAGTCGAGAGGAAGACCCGTAAATCTGATATGGAATTGTAAGGATGTTATTCTATCGAATATTCTTGAGAACCACACGACGAAAGATTTCTAAAATCGATGGCCCAGCTTTCTCGTCTTGAATCCCTCGCAGCATCACAGAAGAAAAAGCCGATCGATCGGACTTTTTGACACGAATCCAAATATGGACTTTGGATTTGATACATGAGACTACCATCCCAGAAATTTTGTCATATTTTATTAAATCCTTCTAAAGAAGCACTGACGCTGAACGGGGAGTCTTCAGGACCATTACCCAGCAGCCAAAAATGTTGAAGAAAGAGTGCCCCTTCGAAAGTAACCCCGTCGCTATCATAAATCTCAAACGTGATTAACCGCAAAGCTTTGGGTCACGAAAATCCGAGGCAGCCCTTGAAATTACGAGCAAAATGAAAGGCCAGGAGATTAAACAGGCTCCCAAGAGGAGTGACAGGGCCCAGAATCGAGTAGAGCAAGCGGAACAACCAAAATCTCTTCTTCCAGTATCGAACACATCGGAGCAGCCGAGCGCACAATCGACGATGCCATTATAATCCGATTGTCGATGTTATGGGCATGGTCGAGCAACGATATCACGCTGGTCCTCCTGTTCTCGTCGTTTCCCTTCTTTATCCCTGCTCCCGATGTATCGGCCCTTCTCGCATTAACGCAAGAACAATTTTTCCGGCACGCCAGCGTGTCGACAACCCGCGCTTTATTCAACCGTGTCATCGCAGAATCGATAACTGCTCTTATTTATTATTCGTTTTCCTCCGCGCCACGCTGTACCAACGTTAACACGAACCTCGATGAAATTTGTAAATCAGGTGGCCAGTGTTTCGCTCTCAAGAGACTGTAGACCTTACTGCTTTCTTCAGTGTGTGTACCTATGAATACCTGCTTTGATGAAAGTGATTAATTGATCGATTGGTCCTCAGTGGAATTGGAGTTGTTTTAAGGTATTAACTGATGCATCTCTTGTTTTGGGAATTTTTGTGTTTTGGTAGATGCATTGTACTTCTGGAACTTTAGGAAAAAATCAATAGATGGAAAGGTAAAGGAGACTCTAAGGTTACCACCTCTTACCGAAATGTTGCATTTTTCATTCTGCAACGAGAATCGTAGAAGCTCGAAGCTTCGATCAGCAAGTTTCCAACGAAGTGTCCTCTATTTTCGGGGGGCCTGTGCAGTGCAATTTTAGAATTTGAAAACTTTCCGCGAGTCATCAATTTTCTTTACGAGTCCTCCATCAAACAGCGTCGAAGCTATGGATCTAGTAACTTCTGAAATTTTAAAGCATTCTACAATCAAAGTTTATCAATACTTCTGGAACTGCAGCGAGGCTGCACGAATCCCTTTCCAAACAAAATGTATTACGGTACTACAAAACACACAAGTGTGTCACAATTTCGATAGCATTGTTTCGTATAGAAAAGAAGTTTCTTTGAGGAAGGAGTCCTTCCTCTGCTTGTCTTTCTACATAAAGCACGAAAGAGGATACTCTCCGTGGAAATAATATTCTTTAAATAACTCTGTGAAATAGCAACGATATCAATTCTCATATTACACAAATATTCATACCATTCACGATACCATAATTTCCTGTTTGAGAGGGCGGATGATTATTAATATACAGATGAAATTTTCCAAATCGAACGCTCCGCTAAAACAATACGCGCGGTTAATTAACCAAGTGTGTATCTCGACTTAACAAACATTTCGCGTAATACCAACATCACCATTAATATCCTGTTCTGCAGCAAGAACGATGGATAAAAGTATAGCTTGAAGGGTTACTATTCGCTTTTTATCTAGCAAACAGTGCGGATTATTCATCGCCATAATGAATATAGCCCGAAAAAAATCGTCATTGTCGTCGTTATCGTAGGTACATTCTGCTCCAGAAAAACGAGAAAAATTGTATACGTAGGTGTTCTCTATAAACTCATCCCTCAGGATTTAAAGTTCAAAGAGACTCTTTAACGCGTAAAACTGCATAAGTAGAACCTACGCTTGTTTAGGTGAAATCACAAAACAATGTCGTGATTATAATAACGCGAGAAATTGAAATTCGTCGTCAGCGTCACGAAGGTTTGAGCCACGCAATCTCTTCTTTGATATCGCGAAATTAATGACGGGCTGACGACTAACAGATGTACGACGCAGAATGAAATTACAGCAATAATTAATATTCAACTATAATTTACTCTTAGTCATGTTTCATAGCGCACGTTGCAAATACAGAGCTTCTGCTCGCGAAACAGATGGAACGTACTAATGCACATTTACGAAGAAATCGCTTGTCAGGGGCAATGACCAGATTGACGTTAATGTGTTGGTAAAATACCTGTGAATTGCATTACCAGCAGTTTTCGTTGGTCGCCGAAATATTATGATAAATCGTCGAGGTAATTGTCACTTCCATTTTCTGATTTACTTTCATTGCAAATTTTGTGGAGTTAATGACGCAGTATTACTCTCTGCCTTTGTTAATGCATTTGACGAAGTCGAAATTGCACATTAATTTTTTGGGAGAAGAATTCATCATGAAGTATTTCTATTTTTTACGAGTGCAGTATCACAGGAAAATTTCAGATTTATCAATGAATCAAAGGAGAATAAGCCAAGCAAGTGCTCTGATATAGAAAATCAACATAGCTAATTCAAAGAGTGATGCTGACAAGCAACGATGCAAGATGCTCCGAAGTAACGAGAAAAAGCTCCTACAGGTTAACAAAGTTCTAGCTCACCTGGAGAAGTTGCGAGGGCAATTTTACAGGACGTCGAACAGTTACCAGTGGACACGCTTTGCCAGCTTTAAATTACCGCACCGACGAAACCGCGACGTGTAAATTATTTCGTAATATCGTTTTCGTGCTCCAAGCCAGCTTGGACTTGAATTTGTTCCAAACTTCCCTGAATTCTTGTGAAAATCTTCCATGGGAAAGCGCATTTCTTTCTGACACACGGTACTTGGTAATTAAGAGCACCGACTTGGAAACTTTGGAAATTCCAAGGTTCCAAAGAGAGAACCTACTCTTAACTCTTGTAATCATAGTGATCTAGTAAAGTATTCTCCAACTTGACGAACTACGTACATACTTGAGTTTGGTACTTTTCTCCAAAGGAATAAAAATACATTTGCAAATACATTTCTAGCGAATCAAGAAAGGGGAATATTTCTCAATCTACTTATTTCAATTAATGAAATTCTCGAACGTGATCAGGTCAGTGTTATAAAAATTTCCGATAGGAAGGCAGTTATCGAAGTTGTTCATGAGAACGATTTTGTCCGGATTATATGGTCTCTCCTAAAATAGCAGAGAGCAGAGTAATTGTGTTAGAGATATTTTTACGTCAGCGTTTTTCAGAAGTATTCAAGATGAGAGATCGACAGGACAAAAATATCCACAGATATATATTCCTGATCAGAAATATTTAGGAGACTTACAAATGAATTTGCAATATCGAGACAGTATTTTTTGCCAGTGGTATTCAAAGTTTGGCAGATTATCCACTCTAGGATAATCTACTTTATTTTGTCATTCTAAGTATCGATCACAACCTAAATGAATCGTAATGCTGTTTCACACCCTGTATCCTTCTGACAAAGCGTATAGGAGGATGCAAAGATATTTTCCAAATATTGATGCTTGATAACCACTGAACCGACCCGAACAAATGTGTCCCGCCGCGAATTAGGGAATCAGAGTAAACAGAAAATATTTTCGTGTGCCCCGCGGATAAATCAATATGTCGCGCGCAGATTGTCAACGCGGAGGGTGAGTTAACACGAGTACTCTCACGTTCTCGAGGGATGCGCTTACAGCCTGGCCATGAATACGCGCTACAAATGGTAATGGTTCGCCTTTGGCAGCAACATAGTGGGAATTCTGTAGACCGAGTGGCGGCTATGTAAATGCTAAACCGCGAGAACCGTATGCTCCAACAGCTAGCGCTCGTTATCTCTTATCTTGCCCTCCATCCTTGCTGCTGGGATAATCGCGGCCTGAGGATAAGCGAGAATCCCTCGCGAATTCGTCTTCGAGGGCTTAATAACCGCTACGTGATTGTTTCCTTCGGAAAAAGTCGTTTACTGGAAGCAGGTGTGGAAGATTTCCTCTTTCACAAGTAGGAAGAACGATTCGATGCTGATTTCGAGGAACTTTGAGGGTGCAAATGGACCTTCAAATCGTGATAACTCTCCAATTGGTCCTTGAATGATACCATTTTCGCGGATTTTTGATTTCTGACAAACATTTAATCGCTAATTAAACTTATCATAAAATTAATCCTTGTTTAGAAACTTATCGCTGGAAAAGTATTTCTACCTCTGACGTCTAGTTTGATATTCTCTCGCGAATGCACTCTTTGCAAAGTTTACGTATAAAGTTCCCCTTTACTTGCTAGGAATACAAAAGACTCAGTCGCGCCCTGGAAGGAGCACATATCGCTATGGAATACCAGCTTTTTAAGGAGTTTAGTCGGTTTTTCCCATTTTACGTGATATGTACCAGCGAGGGTCGCGTAACACTGGCGAGAAGTAATTCGCGAAAACGCGGAACGATTACAAAAAACCATTTGTCGCTAGCGTTAACAACCTCTGTCTAGCGTTTCCCCCGTGTTAATCGAGGCTGGCTGTATGCAAAGTGGACGCTGGAAACAGGCTGGAGGCGTGAAAATGGAAAAGTGCACGCGGCGAATTTGCATTTCGTCGACGTGTGAAGGTGTACATTGAAAACGGCTGACCTCCGGAGAAAAAACGGCGTTCGTGAGTAAGTGCTACTTTACCTCGTGATAGTTTCGCTAGATTTTCCTACGAATCGCATGATAAACCAGTGTTTTTTAAACTGCTGTGAGATTGAATTCGCTTTTGATAAGATGATCCCGCTGTTCTAAAATACATGAAAAAGTAGGAGGAAATAAAGGAAACGTGGTAGATGGGAAAATTATTCTTCCGTTGCTTGGGGCACGAATTTTGAGTAAAACAAACGGATTTCCTGATACCGTTAATAGATCCGTACTTTGCGGGGAATTTAATTCGCTTCGCAGCACAACGAAATGAAACAGCAGTACGGTTGAGTGATAGCCAGAGATCTCCCAAAGTCTCTTCAAATTTTTTTAATCAAGTGGAAAACCTGCTCAGAGATAACTGCGTTTTCCAATTTCAAAGATAATTCATGCATTAAAATTGTAGAATCGTACGTAAAGCTACAAGCTGAAAGGTTGAACTGTTTGGAATATTTTATCAATCGATGGTCCATACTTGCGATATTCTAAGTGTCAAAATTATTAATTCCTGCAGATAGCTCTGAGCTCTAAGACAAACTGAAACATGCTTTTACCATATCTCTATTATTCAAAACCCTGCACGCGAGATAGAAAATCGAAAACCCATCACACGAGGACAGATATTTGGGGACGAGAATTCGTCGTCCGATATTCCAACATGGTGGTGAGAATTCTATTGAATTTCATTGTTTAGAGGCTGCCTCTTTGTCTCTTTGTATGCCGGCTAAAGCGTCGAATAGTGTCACCTATAAATTCCACTTTTGACAGTATGTGAGAGGGAGAAATCATTTGAATAGACAACGCAAATACTTCTATTCACGTTTTAGCGCCAGCATTCTTCCGCTGGCTTCGGGTATCAGTCAGAAGGTAACCAAATGGTTCTCAAAATAATTCGATCGTGTTTCGAGCTAGTACACTCGACCAGTATTTTTCAAAATTTTTCAAAATTTTTCAAAATGGCGCTTTCAAATCTTCCGATCACGAGCGATGCCTGTCGCGTTTTATAGTATCGTAAAAATAAACGTACACGTTCCCAGTGATAATGCTCGATGCCTTTCCCTACGGATACATAAAAAAAGGTTGTCGTCTAAATAAATTGAGACCATCCTGACAATAGGAAAAAGGTGAAGGGTGGAGGGCGAGTGAGGAAGTTCGTTCCGCTCTTATTTGCCAGGTTCGTCGCTAAAGAGGGGGAAAATAAAAGTAAAAGCTTGGAAAACAGCACAGGCTGTGTGCTGCTCGTACGCTACACCAGTATTCTCTGTGCTCTGTGGGAACTAAACTATACACGACTATAACGAGTGTTCGTCGAATTTTCCAAACGAAGCATCTCGTCTCTCGAGAGGGTGGACCAGCCGCTCGTGTCATCCGATTTTAAAACGCGAAAGTTTATACTAGCTCGCTGCGACCAATTAGCGGTAGATAATAGAGCAGTTGCAAGTAGTTGAATGCGCTTAATTATTGATAATCCCAGCGTGCGTAATACTGACGCAACAATACGCATATAGTAACTCCCAGTGAATGATAATTAAATCGTGTTAACTCCAGAGCATTGGCTTTACATCATCAGCAGTATTATAAGCGATAGATATCGTTATCTGTGGTGGTCTCATTATTTGAAACATCCTCACAATTGGTTATTTTTATATAATTTTAAGTATTGGAATATCTCCGAAAAAACGAGTTGAGCGAAATCATTTTTCGTTGCATAATTGCAATATTCTGGCAGACAACCTTGTTGTGAACTTACCCCCCGAGGCTCAAATATCCGTTTTCTCCGAATTGAATTCCAATGCGAACAATGCAGTCGCATTCATGACTATTGGTTATCTGAAAAAGTTCTCTCGACAAACTCCACAATTCGCATCCTCCCGTAGATTAAACGACACGTTTCTTTCATTATCTTCTCGTTTAGCGACAATCTTGGCCAGCAAGGGATACGCACGAAACAATTGCGACAGTTGTGATAAGGGTCCTCGAAAGAAACAGCGAGACGCGTCGGCGAAGTGGCAAAGGGGGAAAAGAAAACTGAACTGGGGGTGGAGAGAGCCGAAGAAATCTGTGAGACTTGGTACGGGATAAAAACAAATTTATTTAGGAAGTTGCGGTGCAAAGGCTGCTCGGCTAAACTTTCATTTCGTCCTCTTTAAGCAAACGTATCCCCTTAGCCGACGTCTGTTCACAAGCCATTCTCTTTTTCTGCTTTCACGCTCCGAGACAAGTCTCGCGTTCTCTTGGGCCAGCAGTTGACGACCCTTCGAGATTAAATTTCGGGGTAAAAGTTGATCGTCCGAAAGACTCGTTTCGCCCGAGTCGAGTCACCCTCTGAATACCTGCTCCCCTAACTCGCCACGAATACATTGTTGGCCTTATTGCAGAGATTATGTCACAGTATCGGAGAATCCAGCGATTCTCAGTTAGCACGATTCACGGACGGTTGGGCATACTCGCTGCTCGGGAAATTGCTATAAAGGATCTCTTGCGAGATTAAAGTTCGTTAAAAGTTTAACAAGACTAGTCGGGACAATGTTTCAAAGAACAATATAAAGGAAGGGTCAGACAATGTGGTACAGGCTATTGTCGCTGACACTATCAAAAATGACGGTGATTTTTTCCCTTGTCTAATATTTTGGGAACGCTGGAGGTTTCCGTGTGACACATGTCGCTGATGGCAAATAGTCGACATTTTGACAACGTTGTGCCATCTTATGCTGTCAGTTATGAAAGTTTATATATTTCCTGAAAATAATGCTTTGAGAAATGCAAAATTCATCAACTTTTATGGCAAACTGGAAGTATAGCTTACGATTAGTCAGTCATTTTTTTGGGATTTTTGTACTTTGAATTAATGCAAGCACTGCTCGTGAAATTTTAATGCGGTTAGGTAAGGAAATGAACTTTCCAGAGAACCTTTGATTATAAAAAAACTACTTTGTCACTCTTTTTAATATCTTTGGCGAAAACAGCTTGTAATTCTCCAGCTGAAATGACTGCTATTTTTCTTTCTTAAGTAGAGGGGAAAGAATAGTAAAAATTTTACGATGAGGAAAGAACAATCCATAGCTGTCCACGGATATTAATTAATATTTGTCGTGACCATTAAAGGCGTCGCGTACTACCCGCGACATAATCAAAAGTCCGTCAAGAGCCATTAATCACCCAGAAGCACAGCAAATATTATATATAAGAAGGCATTATAACTATACCAAAATCCATAGCGGAAGTATATTTCGTTAGTTCACGAGAGAAATCTAATGCATCTTTATATCATTGCAAAAGATCTTTAACCCTTGTAGCGAAATAGTATAAAGCTGGTCAATTAACTAGAAAATCTTTATCTTTTACTGCAAATTGAAACGCGAAATGTGTTCTGTTAAATTTCGATTGGATACTTTACAACATATACTAAAACGAATTTGTGTCACGCTCAAAATCGAATACCTTCTGCAAATCGCAGGCATTTTGTTTCGCTTAGTCGATATCGATTAACAGGATCCATGGAAAGAGTTGAAAGCGATATTTTACAATTGTTCGAGTTATTCCATTCAAATTTAAACCTGTTGATATTTATTACGACTCGGGTTTTTTAACAAACTTCGGATTTATTGGAGTATAAAAATTGCAATGTGAAAATACAAACTGGTAAATAATCCTATATTATTTAGTTTTCCATTTCTGTACAACTTTTAATTTTTTAACAGTTAAAATATGTCAGCTGAGATTCTGCTGTTCGTGTGACGCGTTGCAACATAATTTTTCCATTTATTTAGATGAGGCAATTAACGCACGTTCATTAATGCGGAATGACTCTGTTTTACTCGATGCTCGCTAATCTGGGAGCGCAATTATCGGCGCAGCAGCCAAACATCACTTCCGTCAATTTCAATAATTAGCCAAGCCAAAGGCTTCTGACGCAAGGACGTTTAGGACGAACTCCCATCGGCGGTCAAGCTCTTTTAATCTCGCTCGTTATTTCAAATGGATTACTCTACAGTGATACATACGTCCCGTTAGCTGCGGCGGAAAATGG
Organism: Calliopsis andreniformis; assembly: GCF_051401765.1. Classification (NCBI taxonomy): domain Eukaryota; kingdom Metazoa; phylum Arthropoda; class Insecta; order Hymenoptera; family Andrenidae; genus Calliopsis; species Calliopsis andreniformis. Next base: position 14,058,504 of record NC_135063.1, read on the forward strand.
GAAAAAAGCTCATAAAGATTTCGTTGATTACAAACCATCCACAGTCTCATGAAAGGACCTTCCTAAATAAAAGACAATAAAGGAGGAAGTTAAACAAACAAGCTATTTTCTATAGCGGAGAAATTGATCCTCCTCAGGATGTAATACATTTACTTGAGATCCACTTTCGTGCTCATCCAGCAATTTTTCTAACGACCACCGTGACGCGGAAAATGAAATTTCCTTGTGCTTTTTAAAAACGGATTGTCACGCGCGAAAACGGAGCATCGTGCCAACGTAGCCAGAATAACGGCGCAGTGGTTTTAAAGTGAAGATAAAAAATACGAAAAACGTTCAAAAATAGACGTTTCCAGATCTTATCCACTATGTGACACGACAAATTACTGCCATAAATAATGCAAATCATGTGTGGTATACCACTGGCCTCATTATCGCAGGAAAATGCAAGGGCCGATCAATAAAGGTGACGGTTGTTTATGTTTACCACTATTTTCTGCGTCAAATTAAAACTAGGTCTACAGAACGCAACCTTTTTTAAAAAATGAAGCAAACAAATTGTTCTAGGAATAAAAAATTTTATGGTAGAACAGAAGGGCAACTTCTGTCAAGCTTTTTGATCTTTCCAGTAGTGCAGGTGCACCATTTCCTCGACGTTCGCTCGGTCGCGTGCAAGCAGTGCAGAAAAATTATGTCACTTCGAGTCTAACGAGATCGTAGACTGCGAATTTATCCCCACGCTGTGGATATCCGATAGACACCCTGGGATCACGTACATTAAAAAAATCATGTCACTGTGCACACATTAAAAATTAATTTAATTGAGGTAAATCAGCTTTTAAAGTAATGATATTTCTTATTCTTTTTGTTTTTAATGTTCAATTATTTGCTAAATGACAAGATTAAAACGTGTGTGTTCAATGTTCCTCTCTACTTCAAAGTAATTATGTACGTAACACCTTGCATCCGTTTTAACTTTAATAAGCTTACTATTCACAATTATTCGCCTGCAAACGAGAACGCATAAACAGCTCATCGCACTCTGCACGCTACTCGTTCTAGTTTGTTTTCAACGACCCGAAGCGTAAATAAACGAGATTTCATTTCGTTCAGCATTCATTCTGAAGGAATTAATAATTAATCCGCACTGTTACAATTCCTTTCTACCGCTCGCCATTCTCTGTCAATCGTTCATTTCATTATGTCTTTGCCTTTTATTTCATTCTTCGCGTAGTTCCGCTCCTCCCAACAATAAGTAAAATCAAAGTTTCAAAAGGCTCGCTAGGGGCATCCTGAATCAAATCTGGCCGAGGCAAAGGCAGTATATCAGTTGCGGGTGAGGGAATTTTTCTGCTCCATTTCTGGGAAATGAGAACAGAGGGAATTTTATTTCCAAACTTCACCTGTAAACGAGGGGTGAAAAATGAAAAATTCAATATATTCGTTCTCTAGTTTTCGCGTGTACTGATCTAGAAGCAAAACGTCTGTTTCAGCTGGAGACGTGCGGCCGACTTCTGTGCTGCGTGCAGAGGCTCCGTAGAAGCGGAAGTGCACCGGAAGAGGTCGAGCATCGGATCAACCGAGGTAGAAGGGGCGCACAGGCGGGCCCCGAACTGGAGGGGCCCACAGGCTCGGAGGATGGCATCCTCCCGATACCAGTCAGCCCGAGTCCTGCATCTACCTCATCGCAAGAGGATGCCTGCAGGCCGCCGCCGAGGAACTGCTATCGCCTTGTCATGCTGGGCAGCGCTCGAGTCGGCAAAACTGCCATTGTAGCACGGTAATTATTATCGCATATACTGAACAAGAGACCTTTCAAACGAATCCTGACAAGTTGATGAATTGAGGGTGGAATAAGATCGATGAGTTTGATGGATTGAGCGACCTGGGAGATTGGCCTCGATTTTGAAAAATGGTTTCAAGATAACTGTAGATATGTAAGGACGTTTTTGGGGGGTACAAATGATAGGGTGATTTTCGAAAGTAGGGTAGAAAGTAGAGGCTTCTTGAAAACAATGACGTTTCAGTTTTAGTTTGATTGCAATGGTAGGGTTTAGAGTATCAACGTGTCCTGTTCCTCAAAAATGATGACTGGTTGTAAATGATACCCATTTCTCATAGTTATTTGCTATTCTCTTTCTGGACGAAGAGAAACTTGTTACTACCTTTCCCTCGGGCATAGACAATGATGATACTACTTGCATGCTACGATTGCCTTAACCCTTCAGGGAGAGAGTAAACACGTGAGGGTCTGAAAATTTAAAATGGGAATATCTGAACATGTAACATGAAAGATATATGTTTTTTCTTCCTCGAAGCTTCGCAGAAATCTACTTAAAGCTCATAAATAATAGGAAGATAAAAAGCTTAAAATGTGTCACTGAAGTTGATTCTAGCTTGTTTTAAATTCGTGTATATACACTTTTAACAAGTATAAACTATGTTCAGTAGCACGGGTGTGTTTGCGACATCTACAATTTTAGTAGCAAGGGAATTAGACGAAGATAGTCACGCTACGTGTTGGGAACAGGTGATGCTCTTTAATTAAAAGCATTGAATTGAAGAGAAAATGTAAAACGAAGCCGTAACAAACTGTTACACAATTCATTTGCAGACGTTCTGGTCGTTTTTCGTGTTTCGAAGTAATACTTCATCCCGTTCTATGTCTGCAACCGTGTAATTCTCAGCCTGTCAATAACTCTTCCGTGACAGGGGTTCCTTGAAAAGAATTGACTAATGAAAAAGAAAGAAAGAGGTGCCTTCGTGACCCAATTTCACCAAATGCAATCATCCGAACAACATCACGAAGACAATCGATTTCAAGATGTTTGATAAAGCGTTTCAGCTCTTTTACCACAGAAGAGTAGAAAAAAGGTATCAAAACGTCACTAATATACTGCTTAATGCTTCGTCGAACCAGAGACAGTCGATTGCCTGTGGTCGACTAAACGCTCACTGTGAATCGACCCTGAATGTATCGGTATTCGCTTCCGCCCCGAAACCAGAAAGCTTTTAACAGGGCTGATATTTTTAACCCAGAAGGAGAGTGGTAAAAATGGACAACCGTGCAGAGTGACAGGAATCGTGTCACTGATTCAGTTGGATCTGTCAGGGCTGTATTAAATCCCGTCGAAAAGTCTCGGTCGGTTTCATTAAACATCCTGCGTCATCCTTCGCTAATTCGGTCCATGGAAATTCGTCAGTGTCCTTGACAGACAAAACCCAATTACCTTTAACCCTTTTATCCTCTTGTTGATGCTGAGGGGTCTCAATAGACTTATCTGAACAAGATAGCAAACCACCATCCAAATAAGTTAAGTACTAGCTCAACACTGCTCTCCATTCCTCGCTGTCGATTCGTCTCCTTTCAAGTTTAGATACCATTCACTACGAGACAAGTTTTTGACCAGACAAGAACAAGCTTAATAGATACAACACGCGTTGCAGCTCGCTTCAGTCAGCGGCACGTGTGCCGATGCGTTCCTGGCCAAAGTTACTAATGGACTCGTGGTTCTGTATAATTTTGCGTGCAATTTGCCACAGACGCGCCTAATTCTTGTTGGGAAGTTTACTTGCACGTGTGCTGGTTAGCGTCCTCCATTCTGATCAATAAAAAAATGTATTGATTAACGAGGAAAATATTCTACCTATTACTTAGGTAGATACCTAACTATATTTTCCAATTATTCATGGTAGCTCGCATAGTATTTGCAGCTTTGACTAGTTCGAATACTGTGAGAAGTATGTTGTAATTATTAGCAGGGAAAATATTTTTCGTTGGACATGTTGGAAAGTTATTCGCGATATTGGGGAATGAGGAAATTTGTGGGAACGTGTACCTGGCGAGTACGGGTTCCGCACAATCGACCAGTGGATCGAGCTTCAACCTGCATGGTTCGATCGTCGTTAATGGGACAAACAATTTAATTCCGTGCGAAATCCGATCTGCATCGGCGATACTGGCAAGGAACGGAAGGGGGAATGTTATAGTCATTGCTAAGCCGCTTAGGCAAAGTCAAGGAATTCAGGAACCAAATCTCAGTTAAAAATAATGAGAAGTGTTTCATATCGGTTGTGTAATTAAATTAGTGCGATGATTTCATTGCTGCAAATTTGAAGCACTGATGCAGACAAAATATTATATATCCATACTCGCTGGAACCAAATGATAACTAGGTAGGAATTTCATTAACAATTTATTGGCAGAATGAAATTAAATGGTCGCGATAGATTTCCGAGGCAATTAATTGAATATTGTTTTTAATTACTGCATCGGGTCCTGTACAAATGGTTGTTGAAATTGAATTTATTCGTGCGTTTACCTTGAATCGTGATATTCAAATATAATGAAAGTGTACGTATGTGTAAGCTATACAGAATAGATTGCATATTTTTATTTTAGATTTTTGTCCAACAAATTTGAGGAAAGTTATACACCGACTATCGAGGACTTCCACCGGAAGCTTTACAGGATTAGAGGAGAGGTCCACCAGCTTGATCTTCTGGACACGAGCGGGAACCATCCGTTTCCAGCTATGCGACGATTATCCTTCCTAACTGGTGAGTTCATAAGTCTATATCCATAGAAATGATCGATAGAATTATAATTCAATAATTGGAAAAACCGCTTTAAAAGAAAAGAATTTGAATATTTGAAAATTTGAATATTTAAAAATTTGAATTTTTGAATATTTGAATATTTGAATATTTAAATTTTTGAATTTTTGAATATTTGAATTTTTGAATTTTTGAATATTTGAATATTTGAATATTTGAATATTTGAATATTTGAATATTTGAATATTTGAATATTTAAGTATTTAACTATTTAAATATAAATCTGTGTGAGCAGGTAAATATTTTGCCAAGATCATGTTAAACGTTTACAAATTGGTGTCGCTAAACGCGTAGCGTTCCAAAGCCCTTTTCGAAACACTGTAATTCCTAAAGGCAGGAACTCGAGTCTCGCGAAATGTCCGTGCAATAACCGTCAAACGAGGAGCGTAAGCAGATGACTTTCACAGTGAAGGTAGAGACAACATGTAATTGAACTAGGCGATGACAGTCTGTTCTGTGTACAGCCTCTGTTTGCGAAATTACACTTGACGTATCAACAACGCACGGTGAATTGACGTGAACCGCGCGATGGACCACGGCAATCTTCATTTAGAACCGGCGAAGACGGGAAATGAGGAGGTCGAAGGGAATTTCTGGGTGGATCGAACGGTTAATAGCCAGGAGAATTGTAAGCCGAAGAGAATCGGGAAAATTAGTTTGAATCAAACACACTCTGTAATAAGATCCTATACAAGATAATTTCTAGCAATTCATGGGATCACAAAAGTAGAGTACTGTTTCAGTTTTATTCACACATTCGTTTGATATAAAGTCACGCAACTATGAATCCCAAATTGGCGAGTGAGTCCAAACTTCAACTGCTCCCTTGTCGAAGTTGAGACATCACCGTCGCGCGCTCGATTTGACCTCTTCAATTTCAGGAAAAATTCTGGCGCCCCCGAAATGACTTCCACAGACGAAATTCGTAATTCTATTAGAGCCAAAGTGATCGTAACGCCTTTATCGCGTTCGGAATCGTCTGCCTCGCTTCATCGACGTGACGTCAATTTTCCATCGAGACGCGTCAGTGTTCGAGGGACCTCGTGAATCACGTCTTCATCGAGTAAACACGTCCCTGCACCATGGCTCACGCGTATCGCTTCACGATATTCTGTCTGCCTCAACCTCCCCTTGTTAGACCACCCTCTACTTGTTGAGTATCCTTTCTTCGATCCCGTCTGCCTCGCTTCCGCCAGTTTTCGGCGAGCGTGGGCCTCAGCGTTCCCCGAGATATCGATCTCTCGTGAATGCCGCGCGCAAAACACTACATCATCACCGTAGGGGGTTAGTTTTCAAGTGGATTTTCGTCGGCGTGCACAGGAAAATCCACGAGTAGCATCGGCTCACGATGACAGCGAGGGAACGCACTCGTGCTGTACTTATCGATGCACGCCGCGCTTTCATCGATTCTCCACAATTTTGCGAAACGCGCAGAGTCAATATTTGCGCGCGGAGTTGAGCTTTCCGCGAGAAATATGCGAGCCAAGAGAGAAGGTGGAGGATGTACAACCGCATGAAATCGACGTAGAAGAGCTGCGCCCGCGTTTCCACGTTCGAATCGCGAAAAATGCGAGCGTTTCGGACGCGGAATTAATAACGGCGCTTCGGTTGCAGGCTAAATTAGCTTATTTTTAGCTCCAGAGTTTTTCTGATCCCTCACTCGCCGCTTTCGACATGCTCCATTCTCGCCTGGCTTTTAATTAGGATGTTGTTCGCCTTGGTTCCTGTATTTTAGTACTTTTAGCCTGGGTTACTGTGCCTCGGATGCCATGCAAATATTCTGGCCGAACAATAAGGGTGCGCCAGGTCGACGCACGCGACAGAGAAGTCATCGCGACGTATCTGCGATGGATGGACTCGCGATCGCGAATGTCTCGCTCTCCAACCCCGGAAAAACGCATTTGCATCACGCACGTCGCACGTGACGAACGTATGTTCGTGTCCAGAGCGCTCCAGTGTGCGTACACGTATTGATCATGACGGTTTTGAACCACACGCACGCGTCACGTGTTCTCTGTGCATCGTATAGGCACCACGTGAACCTCCACGCGCAGCAGATTATTGAACTGACGGAAAAACAGGGAAATGTCCTCCAATTGCAGCGCCTACCATTTTCCTCGTTTTTTCCATCCTTTGTCTTCATTACCAACGAGTAACTAATCAAGCTACCAACTGGAATTCTGCAATTTATTTCGGTGAATATTTTTTTAAATTCTCGTTTTAGAAGAATCACAGGATTTCGCATTCCCGATTTAACGCTCATCCATTTTACACGTTCTCGCTGTTGATTAATGAACTCGTTGCAGCAGCTCGTTTATCTTCTCGTAAAATATCACCCAAGACGCCGAACGCCTTGTTTCGAGCTAAAATCGCATAATTATTGCATGTAAATAATTGCAGGCATCAGGAACAGGGGACGCGCAATAAATAACGAGGCCGAATAAATGCCCTGGCAGCTCGATCCACGCATAGATTAAAGCGTATCGCAGGGGACTAGTGTGTTCGACCCCGAGCGCTCGCAAGCGTGAGATTTAAAGCGTTTTACTAGAAAATATCCATGAAAATCAGGAGATTACGCAGAGGATCCCGCCAGCGGTGCTGTTTCCGTGTCGAAACTAGACTGAGCCGAGGATCTCGAAATAAGTTCCCAAGTTTCTCGGTGCACGTGATCCATCTTCAGATCGGGAGACACGACTTCGAAAGTGCAAAGCTTCCAGAATACTCGCTCCACGGGGTCATTTAGCCAGCAGCGACACAATTTTCGGTAACATCCATCCCAAAAATTCCTCGCTACTGTTCCAACGAGGGAAACTTGCAGGTCCATGAAGTCTCCTGGTACTTCTAACTCCACGAACTCTAAGGAAGTTTGAAGTTCTAACGAGCACAGAGACATAACCCAGGTCCTGACGTGATCCTTTTCGCGCGGAGAGAAACACACGTGCTTCATTTGCGCCTGGGTCCTCAAGAAGCATCGCCGCCGAGAGGCACGAAAGAACTTCACTTAGGGAAATAGCGGCGCGTGTCTGGCAGCGTTGAAAGACCATTCCGCCGCTCCTAAACATCCGCGAGGACTGAAATTCCCTAGACTCCTCGGAACGAGGACACCCGTGGTCCGCAGGACGCTTCGTAATTTCATTTAACGGAATATATTCAAGACGGGTAACGTTTGCGCGACTATTCGGGGTATCTCGTAATATACTTGCTGCCCGAAGCCAGAGGACTGCGGCGTTCAGCGGCGAAGCTGGACGAACCAATACAGAGAACTCGTCGCAGCTCTAACGACCCAGGAAACGACTTCTGGACAGTCTCGTGTTCACTCTTCGTTCCTTGGATCGTTTTCTAGGTGACTAGGATGCGACGATAGCCGTAACGCTGCACGCGAAGTTCAGTGCAGGGAAGGTGCACCGACTCGATATCGGGGCACTGGCGGCGTGGAACAACCGCTGGCAATAATGTTCCAGAGCCAATCCCGCTGGAAGACCGAGCGGATATCGCTGCGACGCAGGTCGAAGGGAAAGCTATCGGGCCTTTGCGGCGGGTAGCCGATAACTTGCCACGGATCGAGACGCGCGTGAAATATGTATCGAAGGAGTGGTTGGAATAAACTCGTCGATGGCGATACAGCGATCGCTTGAGGAAGTTTTATTATTAGACCCGGCGCGGATGGTATATCGTGCTTTTGCCGAACGAGCTTGTACGATATACAGGGTATTTTATAACTGTTGGTAAAAGCTTGACTGCAGGAAATAGGAAAGTGAGCGAACGTTGAGCTGCGGGGAGATCGTTTCTGAAAGTTCCCTCCCTGAAGCGGGTACGTTGGGTATCTTAGATCGAGTCGATATGCAATATCATAAAACTTTAAGATTTTGCTTATTTAGCTCGCTTTTTTTTTCATCAATTTTATCGGGAAATAAATTTCTTGGCATGCATGTTTAATTGAAATAGTTTCCATGTTCCGAGGATAGTTTTCTCCAAGTTCAACAGGCTTCTTCATTCCAGTTTGACAAGTTTTTAATTAAAGGATAATATTTCGTTGTTTCAGAGGGCTTTGGTTTATAAAGCATCACTGTGATACAAATTCCTTCAAAGAAGTCTGATACAAAGGATGAAGAATCGACTTTCTTCTCCTACTTCATAATTCAAATGCTTGCCTTCTCATAGTTATCTTGACAAATGTTCCTACTTCTCGATCCCCGCAGGGAAGCATTCAAATTCGCAACAATGCGAACTACATTTTCATTATAGCTCAGTAGATCGACGCATTTCAATAAGCTTGTGACGCAAAGCTACTTATCGCAAAAATTACAAGATAACAAAGAAGCAGATATTAAAAAACGAAAATGGAATTATGTAATAAAGAAAGGAACTCTGTAAGGTGTAATGAAAGAATATAAAAGATTATGAGAGGAAAGGAAAAATGCGTTGGGCAGTGAAAAAAGTCTGCGAAAGAAGTAATGAGAAAATACCGACCAGGAAGAAAGGAGGGTCAAAAGTCGTACATCCAAATTGACTGAATAACTAATGAACCGCGAAATTTGAAAAAAATGTTCAGAGCACAAAGGACATATTGACGCGTCCAGCCAGAAACAGACTCATATGGTCGAAATATTCCGCGGAATGAGAGGGTGCTTTGTGCTCGGACTTGGTTTCTCCATGAAGAATTTGATCTCGACCAGTTATACGAGCAGTACGTGCCTCGCGAGCCATCGTATCCAGCCAACCCTTGGCGGATGCGAATATTCGCGGAGCGACGCATGAACACGCCGACTATGCAAAATAGGAAAAAAGTCGTGGCTCGGTTATTAAGTTGGCCGAGTGCCTTTACCATAGGCCAGCTTCAAGATTACGCTCTGCACGAGAAACCGTTATTAAAGTCTGCTCCGAGCCTTCGATCTGATACTTTATCGTAGCCCTTTAATAACGGATAATCGAGGCTTGACTAAGCCCAAATGTTTACTCCTCGAGATAATCCCTGAATGTTCATCCACCTACGCCACTTAATCTCCTTGACTACGGACAAAAGGCCAGGGCGACTACAACTTGAACGATTCTGAATGAAGTCGACTGTATTAATTAAGGAAGTTCCTCAGAATAGAAGAAGATAAGCAGCCAAGGAAACTCGCGAAGCCTATGACGCCATGAGGTGCAACGTGACCGAGAAACTCCTGATGCGAGAAACAAGGAGTGTATAATGCGAACAAGCGGCGCGCTTCGGGTGGCCGACCCGAATTCAAAGACAATGAAGGTCTAGACGTCTCTCGTCGCGAGAAAAGGGAATTCCTTTCAATCCAGGAACACGGACTTCACGGCATAGTGGCGGACATATATTCAGTCGACGAAACAATAGTCGAGCCGATGGCGTTCTCTCACAAAATATCCTCCTAGGAGAAAATACGAAAACTTTAAAGACGAATCGTTAACGAAAAGATCCATTTGATGAACGAAACAAGCTGGACTCCTTCCGAGAGGAAAAGAAATCTCGATCCTTATCGCTCGCCCAGGCTAATTGCTTCATCCTTTATTCTGGACCTTGTTCCTCTCGTTGTGCGACAAAATTGGGCGTAATTAATCATCTCTCATGGTAATTGATCGCGATAAAATTTCGTTGGAGTTCATTCTGCGACGCGGTATTTCGTCGAGCGAATTTCTTTCAAACCCTGCATCTTCTCAATTTCGTTCGCCTCTCTTTCGACCGTGAACGAATTAGATTTCGTGCCGTTAATTCCAAGCCAATTCACTTAGGTAGACGCCGCGTCTTCGTCGGAACTGTTCGTTACGTAAAATCTTGAGTAAGATCCGAGACGTTTCGAAACGCAAAAACTTGTTGACTCTCAGTGAGAGTCGCCGCCTCTGGAGGCTACTGTTTGCCGACTCGCGATCACCTGACATCTTTTCACACTCTGCTTATTCCTCTTCGACCACCGAAGTATTCTTTCTATCTCTTCGCCGCGTGTTTGTCGCGAAATTTTTGTTTGTTGACGCCAAGTAGAGTGTTCTCGCAATTTTACCACACTTCTGTTTGCGCGGGTCTTGGACTACTGACAATAAACGCGAAAACTTCAGAGGGAGTTGAAGGTGTTCGCTGTTTATACATGCGTGGAAAAGCTGTGAAGTACACTGCTATGAATTCTACATTGAATATGTACCAACTACACGCAATGAAAGCATCGAAGTTTACGATCAGACAAGTTGAAAGCAAACAAGTAGAAATTGGAAGTTAGAAGTAGACAGCGTCGATACACACTGACTTCGGTAACACAAAGGATATAGGTGTCTACATTCCCCAACATATAACAAATTCCCACGAGATGTAGAAACTTTCTCTCCTAAATGTATATTAATCACTGACAAACTCCAGTGTGGGAGATACTAATCCCAAGCTTCGCCGACTTGCATTACAACAGAACTCGCTCACCTTGTTGCTCCGCTTCAACAGGAACCGCGGCAACTTTCCAGCAGGGGTTATTCGCCGCAATAACGATTTCCTCCAGAACGCAACCGGTGGTCCATTGAGTCTGTATCGCCGCGATCGCTTTGGAGCGTTCATCACAGACCTGGCACGTCGACGTTCGATTGAAGCGAGCGCGATATGAGTTAGATCGAGGCGTAGCGAGTCGTTTTAACGCGAATTCCGTCGAGCGTGATTGTTCTGGCCGCGTCTGTGGATCTGCGGCAACCAAGACGGGGGAAAACCGATCAGACCAGGGCAAAGCAAATTGGAAACGCGGCCAGGGGTTTTGCACGGCTCTGAGCGAAACTGGTAACTCGGGTATTGGTATCGAAACGAGAATAGGAAAACAATGACAGGGAACAATGGGAGCAGGTTGGCTCGCGTGATTATTTCGAGAACGAATTCGCGGGTCTCGCGGTGAAGGGAGATCGCCAAACGGCGCGGTGATGACCCGCGAATTTCCCTCTGACGAAATTACCGAGCACCGATAACGTCGTTCCGAAAGACAGCCACTCGCTGTTTGGAGAAACGAGATTACGCTGGGACAGGGAGCAGCTGCAATTTTGTTCCATTCTCTACCCGCGGCCGTTGATATCGTTACTGGAATCGTTAATATCGTTAATGGGAGTCGTTATCGAGGGACTGACAAAGTCGAATGAACTGTCGAGTGAGTTTCCAGGGAATAACTGCGTGACGCGTTTCAGATTGCAGACTTTGAACTGGAAGACCATTTCTGTATCGCTTGAGGGAATGATATGTTTGTTCTGTCTTGTGGACGCAACGAATAAGAAGAGTATTCACAAAAACGAAGTCGATATGAGGGTACCGTGGACGAAATACGAGACATCAAGAGGGTGGAGGTGGAATTGGATTTTCTTTTGTGCTTGGAGGAAATTGGTGACGATTTTGCTATCGTTGCTCGCTGCTGAATGGTGTCTGTAGTGGAGGAGGGGTTTTATCAAAGTGTTATTGCAGACCTGATAAAGGATAGCATCCTAATTTTCAGGAGAATGACTTTCGCGTAAGAAGGGCCCTTAGTTACTTCAGTTTACTTGGAAAACGGGGTAAGATGTTCTTGAAGTAAAAAATTGAGTCGGCGAAGTTTAGACGAAATCGAGGGAGAACGATGGCTCCCAGTATCTTCTGTCATCGCTATGGCAACAGAGCTGTAATTGCTTTCCACTAAGTCATGTTTTCGTTCATTTTTCATCCACCTGTTATTACCTTCCCACATTCATTACCTCTCCCTCGCTCTGATCCTCCCATACACCCTATTACCACCCCCGTTCCCCCTATAATTCCTTTTATTCCAGACTTTTCACACGAAAGTCCGCGCAAGCCTGTATTTCTACACAAGCACAATTACATGCCTCGATTCTGCGAGGAAAACGGAGACAGAGTGTCCTTTGAATAACAAATTCGAAACGCGACGTAGAAATCCTGCGTTACGTATTCCTATCGCGTTCCCAACGATCCATCCGTCTCTGTGGTACTTTTTCTCCCCTCCCCTTCGCCCTTGCACCCGTACTTCCGGGGAAAGAAACTCTGGAAACAAGGCAGCTGACGTCTCGGGAAAACGTTTCGGTGCCGTGAAACAGAATTCAGCGTAAACCGTGGAGAAATAAGGCTCTGGGCCGTCTGCCCGTGAGCCGCGTAAAAGCATGCAAAAGGGGAACGTACTCGGGAGCCGAAGGATGTTTCAGGATTTCGCGGTACGAGCCGCCGGACGCTTCCGACCTAACAAACTTTCGCGGAAGTTCGACCGAAGTGGAAGACAATAACGACATTCTTGTCCCATTTTTAGAATCAGCTGCGACGATCTTGTACCACGGCGACACTTATCCGCGAATAAAAGGACCTTTCGAATCGAAGAGAAACAAAGGGACGACCTCCTGCTTCACTTTGTCCCCTCTCTCGCGCACGATGAGTACCTCTTAACTAGCAATGAATTTTTGTAGGATTCGAGTTGGCAAATGGTGCAGGATGAAATAAACGGAGTCTGTGAGACGAAAGTCAAGGGAGAAGTTTGGTTTTTCTGATAGAAAATTCGTGGAATGAAGTAGAATGTTCATAAGCAGTTTTAAAGTGAGGTAAATTAGAGAGTGGTGGATAGTTGTGGTCAGAAGTTAAAAGCATAGGAGAGGTAAGGGTGGGAAAGGAAGAGAGGAGTGAGAACTGTAATATGGATTTCATTGTGTGGTGATTGGTACTGTGAGGGATAGGTATCAATGCTTTAACCGACGCATACGAGCAGCGACCGCATTTGCATGATTGCCAATGATGCCTATTTGTACCAAATACTCTGAGATCGATTAATAAATTTAGCTAGAAGTGAATTTATTCAGAATTGCCATTTCTGTGGCCAAGGAAGCTTCTTTAAATATTTTTCAGTATTTCATGTTAATCAATATTCTGTCACGGAAATAATACCGTCTTTCTACTAAATGATGAGGACTCGAGAGCAACCACCTGTCTCCCATTTATCAGTTCTCCGTGCGACCTATTCTTATTCAAGATAAATATTCTTTAGCACTCAGTTACGCATAAACTTCTACAATGAAATAAAACATCTTTTAAATCTTGGAACACATAAAAATGCAGGAAATGATCGTGTTAAAAGCGTATCTGGAAGAGTTGTCACTTATAGTATGATTCAAAGAGCAAAGCTTCGAGGCTGTTTTTGTCATTTTAATGATGCCATCGACGGGGTGGCGGTCTACGAAAGCTCTTCAGAAAGTTCTGCTCGACTTGTCCCGGAAACTCGAAAAACTGTGGCTCGAGCTTCCCGTCCGCGAGCAAACGAGTCGATCAATTTTCCTTCGGTTCTTTTCTCCTGCGAGAATTTCACGCACAGAGAGAAAACTCGTTAAAACTCGATCACCGAACGAAAGACTATCCAATGTCGGTCATGTAAATACAGGAATTGCACATGCAGCAATAAAAGTGAGCATACTTGAATAAATATTCGTAATAGTCGAAGGGCTAGTCCAAGGACTAGTCCTAGAAAAGTAGGTACCAAATAGTAATTCAGTGGAATTTGTTTAAATATCATAGGAAACAAATGGCTCGAAATTTGTTCATGTTACCAGGTTTATGGTCGAATACTGCAGCAGGTGGAGCAGCTTGCCAGTGAATCGCCACGTAAAAAACTCGAGCAGTGTGCAGGACTTAACAAGATTCTGAATAATTTGCATGCGAACGGAAACCGTGTAAAGATAAACGATCCTTACTAGAAAACTTAACGCGACCGTTCTTCCCTCGAAAGTATAACGCTTTAAAATTCAAATATTCGAGACACCCTGTTTCGAGTTAACGGAGTTACGCCAATTTTATGCGGTACGCTGAATGCAGTTATTAAGAGCAGTAATAAATATTCGTTTGGAATGGCTCCGTAGAATTTTTCGCGAGAAATCGGTAACAGTTTAATGCTTCGCTCATACAAGGAGATTGCAATTGCACTCCAACTCTGATCGAAATTTATTTATGGACCGCCACGTTATGCTACGTTAGACGATATTTCGGGAAGTAGGGCGACCGAAGAAATTATTTTACAAGACTTCGAAATGATCGAATCGCATGTTGCAACGCAGGAGACCTATTCGTTGTGGTGTTCAGTCTGGACTGTCGGGAGTCCTTCGAAGAGGCCATCAGGCTGCGAGAATCGATCCTGGAGACTAAAGTGAGCGCGACCCAGAGTGCTACGAAGAGCAGAAGCAAGAGTCACTTCAACTTGAAGGTTCCCATGGTCATCGTCGGGAATAAATGCGATAAGGATGTGAAGTACGTGTACCATGCATGCACTTTGCACAAACTTAATTAAGGTTTAATCAACAGCTACATACACGTGTGCTCCACTTTCGAATGTCCCCAACATTAATAAATTATAGAGCTAGCTGTCGTGCAACGTAACGCTGCTGACCAAAAATTGCCTTCACAAACTTCTTTTCAAGATGCTGCACCTTCTGTGTTAAACTTGACTCTTGACAAGAGACAGAAACCTGATATTTCGTAAAAAGTCTCATCGAGTTATCGTTCAACGAAATTCGCGTTGTCGTAGTACTAACCTTGTGTTAAAATTAGCAGCATCAGGCGACTGAAAATTTGCATCACCTAATGTATTCGCTTGCCTTTTGAACCGTCTTCGTTTACATATTCATAATCGTTTAAAATGTCGTTCCGAGTAGCAATAATAGTGAAAATTAAATTGCTTCCACCAATATTTCATAAATTAGCACACAAATAGAGTTACGAACACATTGCACGTGCCCGTACAGGACGGTTACTGTGGAAGAGGCTGAAGAGTACTGCAACAGTCAGGATGACTGCTGTGTGTTCGTCGAGGCCTCGGCAAAGAGGAACTACCACGTAGAGGAACTTTTTTACCAACTTTTCGTAGTGGCGGGCTTGCCCCTCGAAATGGCGCCCAATCACCACAGGAAGGTCCCACTCACTTTTGGTTCTCCCACCATGTTACCACCGTCACAGGTAATCAATATCGAAACGTGTAATTTTAACATAAAACGCCCTCATTTATTTAGTCGACTTGACTTTGGCTTGGCCATGACCTGATTCAAAGATCAAGACTTGCTTTCACAATCACCAAATTTCGTAAACTAGCTTGTCCACGTTTCGCGAGTCAAAAATCCAAGCATCCTGGAACAACACTTACGAACGTAGACGTAAAGAGACAAGGGGTGGGTGGAAGCTCGTGCACGTGGGGTAAGCGTAAATAAAGCTCGAATTCGGAAATGCGTGAAATTGGACGATTCGTGAGAGAAGCGGGCTGCAAAGCAATTACGCTTTTCTCTGTGAGCGGAGTCGAGTGGCCCTTGATTCCACGGCCCTGTGAAAAGGTTTCAAAGAGCGACAATTTGTTTTCAGCCAAAGCACAAAGCCACCCTGAGCATAAAGCGCCGGCTGAGCGACGCCTGCGGCGTCGTGGCGCCCAACGTGCGTCGACCCAGCATCAGAACTGATCTGATGATTATGAGGACGAAAACGTGCTCCCTCGCGGCGGGCAACGAGAACAACGCGCCAGGATCGAGGATCACATTGAGATCCTCTGACTCCAGAAGAACCTGCTCCATTCAGTGATACCCTTGGATCTTCTCGCGAACTTGAAGTCGAAACGACCAGTCTAGCCTCGAAGACGATCTTCGCGATCGACGCGCGGTCGTACAGAGAATTCAGGGTCAGTATCGCGACCAAATCCAGTTGGATCGAATAATCAAATTATTCACGCGCTGTTAACTGGTGGGAAAAGACGAGGAAACGTTTGGACAACGTTGACGATGGACGAAACGGGACGCTACGCGTCGACCAATTCATTACTCTTCTCTAAGAAGACAATGGGGCAAATTATTATTGCGTTTCCATGTTGTTCGCTGGGGGTCGTGAGCGAAGATCGTCGTGGAAAGGGAATGTTTAAGCCGACCGTGCTGCTCGCCTTAATTAAAGGAATAGCTCTAGCATAGCGTCCCGGAAGTAAAATATAGTATTAAAATAAGATGTAATCGAGAATCGGGTTGTTGAGTTAATTAATCGATGAGAAAGCCAAGCGGAAGAGGTGGATATGTATGTAATTAGCTGAAAGGAGGAAGCGTCGTTTTCGTGATGGTTTCTGGACCTCTTGGAACATTTTCGAAGTAGTCGACCACTTGTTACATAAGATTTTTTATCAACATTTTTTTGCTGAATTATCCATCACGTTGGAAGCATTGGTCAGATCACGTTCCGGTGTTTTCAAGCATGTTTTACAGTAAATTAGAATCGACGTAATCTTCTGGCGACTATCCAAATTCCAAATGGTCGACTAGCTGTCGAACATGAATTTCGTTTAAGCACGATTGTCAAGCTGATACGAATCGACCATCGTATACGTGTATATAGTTAATTTACTCGTATGGAACAGGAACATAGGCCATCATTTTGGTCATGTACGAGTATTCCATGCGTCGATCGATCATCACGAAGCTTCCAATCGCTTCGAATATCGTTTGAACTTGGAAGTCCCCGAAAGCTATTGACAATCTTATTTTCTATCAATGACGTTGATGCTAATTAGTTCCAAATACCTCCATGCATTAAACAAACGGACACGTTCGAATTTTCCAGCGTTCCAGAATATTAATAAATCGAGGTCGAGGCAAAAATTCGATCGCTTTCAAAGCTTCCAATTTTCGAATAATATTCGTCTCATTTGAAGGCTTCTCTGATAAATACGGAGCGCTTGGAGTAATATTGCCGCATCGTTACGCATACGTGCTATTTGAAATTAAATAACCGTCACTGTACTAATCAATGCGTATGAAGAAGAAACGTACGGGAAACGTATCTTTTCGTAAAGCTCGCCCCTGATTTTCGGACCAAATCCGTTTTCTTGTAATAAATGCGTAAACGACACAGAATATCTTTTCATTCACAACAATCGCCGAGAAGAATTCTATCGGTTCTCGAAGAGTCCGGATTGGACAATCATTTATGCACTCATGGCCCATTATTCGAAATGGAAATGGACTCTTATTGCATTTCCGCTGAAACGAAATTAGCAGCTGCACTTCTACCAGCCACTGGAATTGTACCATCGATAGGGAAAAGATTCCTGGCGACGCAGAGAATTCTTTCGAGGGGATAAAAAGAACAGAGTAATTATGATTCGAGGAAAAGGCAAGGGACATTTAAAACGTCACGCAATTCGCGGTTCGAGCGATCGTTTTCAGGCCAACGCCCCGACAGCATAATGAAAAGACATTTTCATGAAGCTCCCTGTAGATTAATCAACCATCTCCCACGCTGGACACGGAAGAGGCTCCCTGTTGGGTTTTTCTAGGGAGAGGTCAATTACTCGATTAATACATTAATTAATTTTTCTGGTCGCTGTATTTTCATTTTAAAGTCTTCCCTTTTTTTTCACTATCCACAGTGGGGATCGTGAACGATTCAGTCGCATGTTGGAGTGTCGTTTCTGATTGAGGGAAAAAAAGGTAAGTATACTCCAAATTAATATGAATTTAATGGCGATATATATTTACGACTGTAGCAAATATTACCTAATTTCTTTACTGCGTTTATTTTCTGTTCAGAGAATGATCTCTTAAATCTCCACAAGATCCAAGAGCCCATATCAGAAGACCAAAGACAATGTATCATCGCCGTTTCTCATTGTCCTTCCACCCACTCGCTATTAAAATATTTATACGGTGCTTCCCAGGGCCATTTAACGCTTAATCGAATTCCATCGTTCGATAGATTCGAGGGCCGCTGTCTTATGCACTCGGTCGTCCATTCATTCAGCGTTCCTCTCGCGATATTTCTCCCTTCGATGGCTCTTAGGGGCGATTCGATCTACCCGCAGGAAATCGGCCGCGGAAGCTACGATTGAAATTTATTTAAATCGACTCGACAGCCTCTCGTCTATTCCAATCGAACGCTTTCCTCTCAGGCTGATACAACACGATTTTTATATCGAAGCAAAATCTCGTTCATCGATCGTCGTCTGTAAAGAAGTATTACTCCCGACGAATGACATTTTAATCCACTTTAACGAGCCCGTTTTAACAGTCTTAATCCTCACTCAACCCCTCGTCAAACCTCCAAGAAAGAAAGGCCTATTTCACGAATCGAGACCTCCTCCCTCGCTGCTTAATGCATTCGGAGTAATGCTCGTTAATTGACCTTCCTTTCATTACTGTTTCACAGGGTCCCCTTGTTAATTGAAAGAAGCTATCGCCTCCCATTTTCGGTGGGAAGGTTTTCCTTTGACGCTCCACCCCCCGCGACGATGGTGACGTCCCCTTACAAGGGAAGCAGCCAGCTTGTCCCTCTTCAATCTTGACGTACTTTCACAGAGTGGCACAGACCTCTGTTGCCATCCGTACAAGATAGATATTTCAACAATCTCCACTGCACGAAATATTCTGAAAGAAAGAATTTCCTGTCGTGTACAAAGCGTCTCGTTAATAATCTTTCTCAGGGATTTTTTGACAGAATAATCCCCCGAGAGGTCATGTGCCGGAACGCAAGTGGGCAAGGACCTTTTCAGTAGAAAGACTCGGGCTTAAAGTGGCAACCCCTTATCTGCGACACGAATGGCGACCCGTATTCTGTGTCCTGCCAGTTCGCTTGGCTATTTATTCAGAAAAGGCCGTTATCGTGGATTATTCCTACAGGGGCATCCGGTTGAGCAGAACCTTGTTCACAAACGAGGCCCTTTCACGCGAACGCCTCACTACCAGAAGGTCGTAGGGACCTCCTTTAGAAAGGGAAGTTCTTTTAGTTACTATGAATTCATAGGTCCTTGGTAACATCTGTTCGAATATCGAACAATATTTAATATCGAAGCAAGTTTTAACAGAGGAAAAAACGTAATATCGTATAAAAAGATTTTTAATATAATTTCGAAGAAAAATGCTCATTTCGAATTGAGTAGAATTTAAGAGTAAAAATATCGTGGGTGAGAAATTCCAGGTGCATAGTGCACATGCAACAAAAACTTTGTTCTCCGGTGAAATCTCAATCCCTGGGGTCAAAGGGAAGGCGGCAAAAAGTTCGCAGAAAGTGTTGCGTCGGCTAGGCGTCGGCACAAGTATCGAGACTCGCCGAGGGAACTCATTAGGGGGAGTTTCAGTGTAGAAGACGTCGAGGTGACCACGAAATTCCTAACGTGTGGAATGTTCAATTAAACTCCGTGAAGAACTCGAGGAATTTCGGAGGAGGCGCCGAGAGGCTCGTACATCATGCGAGTGTCTCCTTTATCGCTCGGCTGTTAACGTCCACCGTACAACAGTTTTTCTCTAATTAATACCGATTTCCCGTTGTTCCATTTTAATTAAAGGGCAGCCCTCAAAGCGACGCTGTCGTCCATTCTCCACCTTTTGTTGCTCGTTCCCCCAGTTGCTGGCCATTCATCGCGTGCACGTTATGTCGTTTCTCATAAAGGGGCCCAATTCATCACGATCTGCGCCATAAATTAGCGAAATGTACGAGTGAACATGATTGTTATTATAGCCACCCCTTGAAGTACGAAGTGCGTCATCGACGAATAATTAATACCCGAGGCCTTGTTTCATTGCGAGAAACATGTTTTCAAAGTAGGTGTAATCTCCATTTAATGGAAGCCTGATACTTAAGCTTCTTGCTGCAAAAAGCGAAAACAGGTGGAGACTTTTCCTGTCTCAGCTGCAAGCAAATTGAAAGTCTCGAAGTACTTAAAACACCAATAAAGGAAATCACAAGGGTGAAGCAGAGTTACAGACTGCCCAGGTTCACCCCTCGCCCTGGTCCCGCAGATGGAGGTTATTATCCTTCGACAACAGAGCAATCAACCCCCAGAGAACCGGGAGACCGACCAATGGGGAACTTCAATAAGGCGGAAAGGAAGAACGAAGAAGGATCGTTCTTTTATCCGAAAGAAAGTGAATTCTTGTGTCTCGGAGGGTAGTTCCTTTCTTCGATTTTTTAGCCTCGGCGATATTGAAAGTCGAAATATATCCTGAAAGTTCTCAGGGAATTCAAACTTCTTCCGAGTCTCCCAAAACGTGCAGCTGATCGACGAAGTATTCCCGCGCGGAGAAAAACGTAAGGAGGAAAGGGAACGAAGTGGAAATCAGTTTTCGTGCGATCGTAGGACTCGTGGGAACCGTGGAACGAGTTCACCCGTGAAACAGAAAGGGTGGATTTCATTTTAACGGGGGAAATTCGAGACTGGTCTGCGGCTCTAACGAACCCTCGGCTGAGGGGATTCCCTGCGGGGAAATAAATAGAAGGTATCTTGAAGTGCTGCGGCGATAACCGCGAACGAGCTGCAAAATTTCGTTCGGCGCGGGGATGGTGGTTCCACATCTAGAATTTCCAGCTTTCAGGTGAAATCGGCTGAATTATCGCCCTTCTGCTACGGTTACAGAAAAAGACACGAGCTTCGCGCTGGCGATTTATAACCGTGCGTTCGCAATAAGCGGAATTTTATTTGGGAAAAACTTAACTGCGCCAGCTTCTCCTGTATATAATCTTGCTGTTCCTCTTTCCTTCCTTCCCATCATTGCTTCTACTGGCTTCTCTCGTTTTATGCTTTTAGAGTAATGAGATTATGACGCGAAATAAGAGCAATTAATAATTGAACACTGTGAAAAGGATCTTGTTCTATATTAATGATTGTGCAGAATTTCTATGAACCAACCATCAATCTTCCAATCAGTGAACATATTTTTAGAACACTATTCAAATTCTACGGTCGTGTTTACGATATTTAATTCCACTGTATACATTTTACGTGAATTTTAAGATACTGTGTACCTAAATGCATTTTGAAGTTTGCATAAATACTTGATATCGGTTTGCATACTTCCATCAATTATAAAATATGTAAGTATTTTTATCGCCTTTATCGCGTGACTTGCATATTCAACGCAGTAAAAGGTATTCAATATGTATGATACTGAATGAAAATATTCTTATCATTTCGATGCGGTCGTATGATTCATTTATGTAAATCATTAATCTTATCCAATATCCCAAATTCGGACTTTATTCACTGACGAACAGCAAAACATAAAAAGGGAAATACTTACTGAAATATTAAAACATATTAATACCTGTATTGGAGTAACGAGCATCAGAATAATATAAATATTTAATACAATTATTGAATGAAAATAATCGAAGAATGCCTTTTCAATATTCCACAATTCCACGGGAAAATAAATAATAAATCTCTTTCCCTTTCGTCAACCAATTCAAATTAGAACAGATGCAAAATTCCTAAAAGCGCATGCTCGCGGAAACGCTCGTGCTAATACCATCGACCTTTCTAGTTATCACCGTAATCGCAAGCGCGAGACCGCGCGCAAGCGTATTATCCACAGAGAGTCAGTCATGGCTGGTCATGGCCGAGGCAATATTATTGTGCACTTCTACAGGGCGATGATTCGATCAGCATTTACGTATCAAAGCTAACCTGTGAACCGAGTCAATCCGCGGTGGGAATGCTCGTGTGTGCGCGGTAAAAGGAACACTTGGAGCGAGACAGCCACGTGTTACGCACGAAGGCCGTTCCCCACGACGAAGCTGCTGTCCGACACGTGGGTTTCCCTTTTACGAGTGACGACATTTCGGAATCTTTCCCCGCCAGTGTCAGCGTGCTGCTCGTCGAGCATAGACGTGGTCGCTCGGCGAGCCTCTTCTAAACGTGGACAGGCGCGAACAGCAAAAGTAAGTCGCTCAACACTTTGCAACGCTTATCTCAAAACCTTTCGATACTGTGACAGTGTTATCGAACGAGATAATTAACACACGATTCTCAGAATAATTATTTTAAGCAGACTGATTTACGATAACAAATTGACCGCGGTATGGAAAGGGGATATGGAGATACGAGACTTCTACTTGCTACTTTAGCGATATCGCTAATCGCGTCGATGTAATCGATCGTTAGATACGGTTTGTTCGATTAATTTAGATTTCAAATTGAGTTGACAATCGTTAGGTGAAGGCATTTGGAGTTTAAAACCGATAATTGTCTTTACTTCATCCAGTTTACTTCGTGATCTGAAGTTAAGGCTCAAGTTACATTTGTAGGGCATTTATTGATCTTCTGTCGCTATGGGTCTCGGTGGAATTTTCTACTAATACGATATCTGTGAGTTCAATCGGGGATATTTGTGTATTTTGGAGTTGTAATAATAGAGAGCAAGATGGGAGGCGGAGGAAACAATGGAAGCATCTTTTCGTATGAGACGCTGGTGCATGCGATATCCGGTGCCGCCGTAAGTACACGTGGTTTGCATAGGGTATTAACAACTGTGTATTATTTAATACCAATAGTGCTTATTATATTGTAGGGCAGTGTGGTTGCTATGGCAACGTTCTTTCCATTGGACACTGTGCGAAGCAGATTACAACGTGAGTTTGCTTAAATAAATTTATTCCATCGAAGAAGGAAAATAATGTGAAAAACAGTATTTTAATAATATATGGAGAGTATAAAACATCCAGTGTTATTATAATCAATCAATGTTTATCGTCGGTGATTCATTAAACATTAATATACATACGAATGAAGAAATGAATCGGCATTCCAATTTGGTCGCTAAACAGATTCTTTCTTAACACTGTATATTTCTATGGAAATCGGAAATACAATCAATAGACTTTGAAAACGACTTTGAAAATCGAATTGCATGATTCATGTTTTATAGTGGAGGAGAATCGAGTATCGAAGAATACGCTTGCAACGATCCGCGAGCTTGCCGCAAAGGAAGGACCGTACGTTGAATTTCGTAATGAATACGTGCAAGATAAACACAGTGGAAAATTATATTTGCCGATGCGCTAAATGCATCGTTTCAGTTTGCCTCTTACATAAGTAGTTGTAAATCAAATTCAATATTTACCTCTCATAAAATAACGTCATCCTTTTATTAATTTAATAGTATTACATTAAATCTGTGTAAAGTGTCTGCTAAATTCTATAAATTATAAAGTATCTTGCACATTTCATGCACGTTTTAACTCTTTCCTTTATGAAGCATTTCCTTTCAAGGATCACATTATACAGAGGGATGGTTCCCGTTCTCCAGAGTCTATGCGCCAGCAATTTCGTGTATTTCTACACATTTCATGGCTTAAAAATGCTCCGAAACAGGCAAAATCAGACTGCTGGGAACGATTTATTAGTTGCGTCGATAGCAGGTATATTTTATTCTCATAATGTAAACTTAAGTTGATTCTACAGTCATATTTAATCGTTTCAGGTGTAATTAATGTTCTCACAACAACTCCATTGTGGGTGGTGAACACAAGACTGAAAATGAGAGGCATTAATCAGGCCCAAGAGACCAACAACAATGAATATAATACCTTATACGGTAAGTCTAATAACAGAGATGAATAAATCAACATCCCACTAAAACTCATGCATCGATAACTATTAAATTATTATCTTATGCCAAGTTCGACGGTCTTGAATAAATACTTGGATTTATATTCCTTGCGTCGCAAATCAGAACTTCGTTACTGAATACATTAAACCGAGCTCTATCGTTGCGCCAAGGGAATATATGCATTAATCAGTTTTTTGCTGCACTTTCAATATCGAACCAATGTCGTAGCGCCACACATAAACATCAGTTACTTAAAATTCCATCTCACAATCAATATTCTGACGTCTACAATCTCTTTCAGATGGTCTCATTCACATATTGAAATACGAAGGTATAGCAAAACTTTGGGCAGGCACTCTACCAAGTTTGATATTAGTGACGAACCCAGCTATTCAGTTCATGACCTACGAAGCCATCAAGAGAAGGGTCATCGCATCACTAAATGGCGCACAACCTCCTGGATGGATATTCTTCGCCATTGGTGCCATGGCGAAAGCTATTGCCACTGCTCTGACTTATCCACTGCAATTGGTTCAGACTCAACTTAGGGTATATATTCAGATTCAAACTTTTCTTGGTATATAAACTAAGAATACAGAAATATTCACTATTTTCAGCATGGTCACAAGTTTCAGAATCTCCCGCCAAACGCAGGCACATTGCAAATTCTATTCTTCATACTAAAGTAAGTGTGAAACAGGCTAACAATAAGTGACTGTGTTACACAATTCTCTTTCTTCAAAGGAAACAAGGACTGGCGGGACTCTACAAGGGAATGGAGGCCAAGTTGCTGCAGACTGTTCTAACAGCGGCACTGATGTTCTTAGCATACGAGAAAATCTCAAGACTCGTCTTCCGTATTCTTTTACACAGACCTATCTTGAGATAATAATTATCCACGATTTGAACAGTATTACTGTCTATTGTGATAGAATCTTAGCCACCGTGAAACAACTTTATACAGGGAACACTAAAGATAAATTGTTGCTAATGTAACTCACATTATGAACAAAAATAAATTAAAAGGGAAAACTATATCCAGTTCTTGACTTACTAATTAACGAATCGAGTTGGCATTGAAACTTCGCTCTCATCTCTTTTGTTTAACCAGAATCGTCAAACTGTCGGACAAGAAAGCTCTGTGCCTCGTGTTTTTCCGTATGCCTGGAAAATGTGAGCTCCATCAGCGGGAATACTGGCGAACTTCAGGAAAACGCGCTTCCGATTTCACTCGCACTCCCGTTGCAAACCGAATCACTCGACATCGTCCCCGGAGCAGAAACGAACAGACACGAAATGGAACGATAACTCAACCGAACGTGTGAACGTCGGTCGACAGAGTCTCACGTTCAAAAAGATCGAACGCACTTCCTCGAAGGCGATCCTGAAGTTGTGGAACAAATTAAAGCCGCGCAAAGAGACGAGAAGACAATTGGAATACAACACAGGCGGCTCGGTGGCTTCCGTGTAGGTTCCCCTATGCAAATCACTTCTGCATAAAATTACAGTAAACCGAGTTCCATGAATATGAATCGTTTCATTTTGACTTTCTCTCTGAAGCACAAAATACATTAATAATGTATTAGTTTATCTTGTGAAAGAGTGATAGTATGTAGAACACTAACTGTAATCTCACCTGATATCGTTAAATATATTCTCAGGTGTGATCCTAGTCATGTCGAAAAGACGATGAGCGCGAGATCGCCACGCGAGATCCACGATAAGCCCACGACGCCTAAACGATTCGCTACCCCGCGTACTGCGGGAAAGAATCGCAAAGCGAAGCAACAGATCACTTTCGATTATGACGCTGCAATCAGTCAGCCGGATGTGCCGAATTTCCTCGATCTCAAGAGAAACGGTCGTCATTGGATGGTTAGTGGAGTTCTGCTTAGAAAGAGAACCCTAAGGAACCGCATACGAAGTCGAGTTATGTCAAAAAAGACTTTTCAGAAAAGATCTCAGGCACTCGGGGCGAAGTCGCGTGCTCAGAAAAACGCGAAATCGCTATCGCCTAATGGCAATTCGCCCAATGGCAACTCTGCGAATATTGTAATGTCTCCTGCTGACTCCGACGAAGAAAGGGATGCTGGTGAAAAAGAGAATGTTTCCAGCAATGGGGCTGTTGAAATTGAGAGCTCGAATGCCTCAAAGGTTCACCTTTTTTTTATTAATTAGTTGATTCAGTGTTGATACAGCGTTTCAAAAGTTAAGAAGAAATTTGTTGTGTATAGAAAAGTGCAATAATGAATGGGCAACATGTTCTGGAAGACACATCGATAGGAATTGCAGAGAATAATAATAAAACTCAAGTTATAGAGAAGAAAGTAAAAAATGGCTATCAAGACATCACAACAAAGTCGCCAGTTCGTCAAGCTAGAGGAAGCAGGATTCCAAGAGCAAAGATTGTGGCATTTCCAGTTCATACAATTCATGAATTCCATTCGGTATCACAGCTTAATGAAAAAAGATGAAGGGAAACACTGTCCAAATTCTGAGTAACAGTTGTAATTTTTTTAATAGACTAAGAAGATGTCTTCAAATAGCAAAACAAAGGATTGCACGCAACTGAGATACTCCATGCAAGCTTACACTCCTGACAAGTTAGTTAAAATTACTAATTATCATAAATATTCAATATAATCATCAAATGCCAATTTAAAGCGTCGAGATACCAGAAGAAAAGATAATAAAGAAGACTGGCAATAAAGTTTCAGAACAACTTAGTTCCAAACAAGGAATGGTTCATTTCAAGAAGTTCGAAAAGGAATCAAAGTTAGTTGCAGTAACTTACACAGTTCTGTGAGTGAAGTTTCATAGAGAATTTCATTTAGTTAGAAGTTGAATTATTTAGGATAGGATGGAATGAAGATAAGACTTCAGAGAACGAGGATGATGAAGACATAGAAGACGATCAGTTTGTAACGTCGACTGACGAATCTCCTACTATTACATGCAATGTCGACGATCCACGTATTCAGACAATCTTACAGAGCCTAAAATTAAATTGTTCCTACAAATCGTGCACCCACCACGATTCCCCTTCCAGCAATCGACAAGAGGATGACAGTGACTTGAAAAGCTGGTCTCCAGATGAAGATAGAAAGAAGAAATGGTTGAAGTACGAATAGAATTACTTTTAATTAAACTTAAGCCATCTTCGATTCTATTTATCTATCGATATCATCACTTTTATTTAACTGCGTAGGTCATCAAAGCATCGCAAATACTTAGACACGAGTTCAGAAGACGTAGACGCTTCTGACGCGAATAGTGAAATTGATAAAAAGAAAAAAAGGAGTCGGTTCAAAGTGAAGAGTCCTTTACTCCAACGTGTCAATACTACTTCAATCGTGAACGCGACCCCAAAAGTTTCAAATCGCCGACGAAGCAATTTTTCTTTCTTTAACACTCTCTTCGACATTGTTTTCTGGCCTTACGTATTCCTGAGAGCGAATCGTTAACTCATTCGGTTTTTGAGTTTTCCAGGCATGAGAAGACCTTTAGATACTGCGGAAACTTTGGTTTGTAGTACCTTTAAGTTCTCATATTTTATAAATGTATTACTTTTTGCGAAAATTGTATACCATTTGCAATTAGTAAACCACATAATTCCTCACACAGTGTTTTCAAAACATTTCAGAGAATATGTATTTATAAGAACACTTTGTATATGTTGAAGAAAATATATTTTTAATTATACATGATGACAATACGTATTTACAAGATGTTGGTAATGAAATGTTCTTGCGACAAGTGTTGGTGCTCTCAATTACAAAAATCTTTCATTCTGCAGTAAAAAATGGTCTGAATCATGAGTCTAGTGTTTATGTACTTGGAAATATTTCCCTCCGCATTTTTACAGCACGCCGATTGCTGCAATTATGAACAAGTATTATCACTCTTTTATCTACCTTTACAACTGCATCAAATGATTCTACCTTTTTTCGTGGGTGTTGACATACTTCGGCGGAGTTTCTTTGAGAAAAACGATAACGTCAATCTGTCGTAAAGATTGTCAATTTCGTCCACAGTATCTTCCAAAATTTGTGTCAAAGCTTTTTCATTCGGTACCAACGCCTTATCAGCAACCAGAGACAAGTGCAAATAACCCCGATAAGTTAACAGCGAGCACCCAATTCCTGTGTAGCTCCTACAATCATGAAAAGTCTTCTGTGTTCTGGTCTTCGAATACCATTTTACGAGTTTTCTAAAAAAATTACCTGTTTGGGATCCAAAAGACAATATTCTTCAATGAGTGCCCCATAATCTTGACTTTCTGAGGTCCTACCAGGTTGCTGAATACCATAGTACTGTGACTTTTGAGGATCGGTCGTAAAAGTTTCTCTGGAAGTATGCCTGAGATGTACTTCATCACCAAAAAATTGACCCTATAGTCAAGGCTGTTCCTAAGCGCCTCATTTGCTTTTTTAACATCCTCGAGGCGTTCCAGAATTTGAGAATTTTCAGCAGGATCAGGGAACTCTTTATCATTTACACGTGAAATGCAGAGTGGTAATATTCCGACCGAAAAATTATTCTGCAACGGAAGGTCCTCGCTCCATTCTTCGATTTTTGTCGGTAGAACGACACTTAACGTACGTGGAGTAGGTTCATTCATCTATATTATTAAATTATTTAACAAAATAAGTGTGAGGAAAGTTTTCGTCAAATAGTACTGAAACAATTTTAATTACATACACGAATGAAGTACTTATGTAGGCTCACAGACAGAGCAGCCAATAAAACATCCCCAAATTTGGCGCCCGTGATGCTTTTTATATTCTGAATTTTCGTGAACAGCTTCTGATCGCAAGCATTCTTGAAATCATCTTCCATCCAATACGAAACCAACTTTTCTCCCGTCAATTCTGCTCCATGGAGTGCGCTTAAATCAAAAGGCACTCAGGTACTTCCAAAAAAAAATCAAAAATAAGGAGATAAAAGTTAAGCGAACCTTTTATCCATGCTACGAAAAGCCTGCACAATCAAACAAGCTGGCAAACCAAGAACAATCTTCGCCATCTTCAGGCACTTCTCCGCTTTCTTGCCAACGTCATCCAGGAAACCTCTCAATTTATCTCGCCCTTGCATCACGAACGTTTTCACCTCTTTCTTCCAATCCACTGCAGAGAAGTGTTGAAGAAACCTCAAACCAGCACCAAACCGCCCCCGCACAATTTTAACCACTTGCAGGAACACCACGAAGTGAATGAAAGGCATGGAGGCCGACATGACGTCCTTTTGAAAGGTGCACTGTAGAATTTGATCTCCTATCAAACAGGGTTTCGGTAAACTAATCTCAGACGTCGGTGCGTGGTTTCTTCTTGTTTCCTCGATCTTTACTCTGAAGCTTGCACTCTCCAGCTGCAGGCAGATCTCTTCAACAGGCTCCCTGTCGACGATCATTTCGCGGAAGAACTTCAGAAGAGCCATGCCATCGCCCAGGGAGTGATGAACGCGAAACAAAACAGGAATTTTGATTCTACTGGTCAGACGCTCTTCTAGTCGCCGTAGGTAGTGATGGCTGGATCTAGGGCAACATTTGCCTATCAGGATTTCCCAAGAGGCGGTGTGATCCTCGGGCAGAGGCTGATTGCAGACGTTCCACATGACCCTCTTCAGGTGGCCGTTGTAAATGTTGTCACAGGATCCGTCACAACTGGTGCGTTCGTATTCCAGCCACCTGACTCGCTCCTTCAGGTCGATCTCTTCGCTCCTCTCCCAGTAATAGTAGCCAAACCTCTTCTTCCTCTTGTAAAGGAGCTTCTCGTAAGGCGAGACGAGGATACGGTGCTTGGCTAACTCCCGAAAGCTCTCCAGGAAGTTTAAGTTGGAGTGACGAGCATCCTTCTCTAGGATCAGGAGGATGTTGTTGACAGAGTAGGCTGAAGGCTCCTCTATAGCCCAGACGCAGTCCATTCCATTAAGGAGGCCTGCGTACTTGTTATTCAGTTCTATCCTGAGGAGAAGGTCTACCACGAGGCGACAGAGGTACGAGCATGCTAGCACTAGGAGGATGAATGGAGCAAACAGGAAGGAATAGGCTGTGAAGAATACTTGATATATTTTTGACATTTTTTCACACTTGTATCCTTTGATCGTCGTGTCTCGACGGGAAGGATTTGTCACGCCTGTGGATTAGTAATAAATTATTTGTTACAGGGATATGGCGAGCCTGCATTAAATTAGACTTACATTGTGATTGGAAAATAGTCGAGCTCGCGAGCAGTCTCGATGCTGGTTGGCACCAAGTAAGACGACTCTCAGCTGAGTTGTTCTCTTTATAGTGAAGCACCAGCCAATCGATGAACGCTAACTGGATTTAACGTGCCTACTTTATCCGGTTATTACCTCCCGTTGCATAATTACGATGTCTTTAAACATTGGCCCCGCGGTGGGAAACATGACCGCAACAGCTGATCTACTTCTTAAATGCCTGAAAACGGACAATTCTATGGCTTTAGTTTACAAGCTTTCCTCCTTGCGATATAGTTAGACGGTTCCAAGCATTGTATCTCATAATTTTACAACGAAGAGTTACAGATGCGGTCTCTCGAAGGAGATCGTGCTGCTACTTCCGCTGGTTTTGTAGCCACGCCTTGCTTCTTGCAGCAGGAGTCTTAAGCGAGAATTCTCAGAGGCCAGTCGATCGCTGCGACGCATTTCGCGAGCTAGCAATGCATCTTTACTGGGTGTCAGAGACATTCCAGTGCTTTGATTCGTAGTATCGATCCTTACTTTCTTCAGGGCATCCTGGATTTAAATAAACAGTCGTTAGCTAAAGATTTATGTTTGTTCGAAGGTGTTCGAACCTGGAGACTCTCGATGGAACCCTTCAGCAAGATTTCTTGCTCGTCCTTCCGTTTCTTCAACCTTAAATACTTCTTGCAAATATTTTCGACAGCCTCGTTGCGTTCCACTAGCCTTTCCCCAAGAGTTAATAGTTTCTGTTGAAGATCATCGATCTGAAGCAGATTAGCAGTAGTCGAACAACGATATGGAATGACGTCGCTAATATATTGAAAGACAAACGTACGTCTTTCTGTCTTTCTTTAAGAAGAGTGTTTGTAGCCCCGACATCTTTTCTCAGGTTTTCGTTTTGGGCCAGCAAGGTATCGTATTTTTGGTGCCAGGTTCTCTGAACTTCCCTCTTTAAAGGTTCTGGTAATGCTATTTCAGTTCCAAGACGAATATCTGTGACACTCTGACGGAATAAATCTGGAAAAATAGTCTTTTCGTAACTGTAGACGACAATTTTAATTTGACATCGACATACTCAGCATATTTTTATTGCGTTTATTCGCCTTCCGGAGGTCGTCTATTACTATTTTGTTCTTCGTCTTCAGTGTCGAATATGTTAACCATCGTTCAGCTTCCAAGTTTCGAGAAACCATCAAACTCTCTTCTAGTGATTTCAGAGTATCACGAATGCAATTGATCTTACTAACGTATTCTTCTAATGAAATAACAATTTTCTGTGTTTTTGTATCTTCCATAGATATGCAATATTTCATTAACCAATATATCGGAAACGTGTGAAATGAATTGAACACTGACATAAGAGAAAATTTGAGCATCAGCAACCGACTGTAACGCCGCAGGCGGAGTTAGAACTCCTTTATACCATTTCAAACATACTCTGTAATAAACCACTTGCAATAACCTGCGAGTGCCTGCCATTACCTGCCTATATCTGCGATTACCTGCGATTACCTGCCATTACCTGCAGTACCTGCCATTACCTGCGGTTAACTGCGAGTACCTGCGACTACCCGCCATTACCTGCCATTACCTGCCATTACCTGCGAGTACCTGCCATTACCTGCGAGTACCTGCCATTACCTGCGAGTACCTGCCATTACCTGCGAGTACCTGCGATTACCTGCGAGTACCTGCCACTACCTCCCTATATCTGCGATTACCTGCGATTACCTGCGAGTACCTGCCATTACCTGCCATTACCTGCTAGTACCTGCTAGTACCTGCCATTACCTGCGAGTACCTGCCCTTACCTAAGAGTACCTGCCATTACCTGCCATTACCTGCGAGTACCTGCGATTACCTGCCATTACCTGCAAGTACCTGCCATTACTTGCGATTACCTGCCATTACCTGCCATTACCTGCGAGTACCTGCGAGTACCTGGCATTACCTGCGAGTACCTGCGATTACCTGCGATTACCTGCCATTACCTGCGAGTACCTGCCATTACCTGCCATTACCTGCGAGTACCTGCCATTACTTGCGATTACCTGCCATTACCTGCCATTACCTGCGAGTACCTGCGAGTACCTGGCATTACCTGCGAGTACCTGCGATTACCTGCGATTACCTGCCATTACCTGCGAGTACCTGCCATTACCTGCCATTACCTGCCATTACCTGCCATTACCTGCGAGTACCTGCCATTACCTGCGAGTACCTGCGATTACCTGCGAGTACCTGCCACTACCTCCCTATATCTGCGATTACCTGCGATTACCTGCGAGTACCTGCCATTACCTGCTAGTACCTGCTAGTACCTGCCATTACCTGCGAGTACCTGCCCTTACCTAAGAGTACCTGCCATTACCTGCCATTACCTGCGAGTACCTGCCATTACTTGCGATTACCTGCCATTACCTGCCATTACCTGCCATTACCTGCGAGTACCTGCGAGTACCTGGCATTACCTGCGAGTACCTGCGATTACCTGCGATTACCTGCCATTACCTGCGAGTACCTGCCATTACCTGCCATTACCTGCGAGTACCTGCCATTACTTGCGATTACCTGCCATTACCTGCCATTACCTGCGAGTACCTGCGAGTACCTGGCATTACCTGCGAGTACCTGCGATTACCTGCGATTACCTGCCATTACCTGCGAGTACCTGCCATTACCTGCCATTACCTGCCATTACCTGCCATTACCTGCGAGTACCTGCCATTACCTGCGAGTACCTGCCATTACCTGCGAGTACCTGCGATTACCTGCGAGTACCTGCCACTACCTCCCTATATCTGCGATTACCTGCGATTACCTGCGAGTACCTGCCATTACCTGCTAGTACCTGCTAGTACCTGCCATTACCTGCGAGTACCTGCCCTTACCTAAGAGTACCTGCCATTACCTGCCATTACCTGCGAGTACCTGCCATTACTTGCGATTACCTGCCATTACCTGCCATTACCTGCCATTACCTGCCATTACCTGCGAGTACCTGCGAGTACCTGCGAGTACCTGGCATTACCTGCGAGTACCTGCGGCTCTCTGCCATTACCTGCGATTACCTGCCATTACCTGCGAGTACCTGCCATTACCTGCCATTACCTGCGAGTACCTACCATTACCTGCGAGTACCTGCCATTACCTGCGAGTACCTGCGGCTCTCTGCCATTACCTGCCATTACCTGCGAGTACCTGCCATTACCTGCCATTACCTGCCTATATCTGCGATTACCTGCGAGTACCTGCCATTACCTGCCATTACCTGCGAGTACCTGCCATTACCTGCGACTACCTGCGACTACCTGCCATTACCTGTCATTACAATGACATATGTCATTACCTGCAGGTTGTCTGCTATTACCGACAATTACCACCGGGTACCTGGAAGTTACTGTGTGTGTCAGTAAGTAGCTGTTGTTACAGAAGCCCAGAATACTGTAAATCTATGTCATTGAAGTTCATGTTAAAGAGAAATGTATCGGAAGCGAATAGATTTAAACACTTTCTGTTTTTCTTTTTATTTTATTAAATTACGAAACATACAGTTCAAATGGTAACTATCAAACTATTAGCAACTGTAAGATATAATAAATTACAGAGTCGCATTGATCGCACAATTCAGTTGGTGCACTTGTGGTAAGTCGAATATTGATTTCTTAGAATTACGAACACTGAGGTTAGCTGTTAAGATATCGAAACGGAGATGTATTTAATAAAAGGTTCATTTTTCAATTATTTAGTCAAGGGACACGGTTCTGACGCGTATTTTTTAAAACTCTCATGCTCGTGTCTCAAATGATCGCGGCAGCGATCTCTAGTATCCACCAAGACAGTAAGCAAATCAATTCTGGATCTGCTGCTTAATGCTTTATTGAATTTTCTTAAAAATGCCAAGTCTATTAGTGGTACTCCATCCAAATCCTCTGCCATTTCTTTAACTATCGTAACATTTTCGATCAGTGGCTCCAAGGGAGGCTCGGCTTTGCTCACCTGGCTAAAAATTATTTTAGATTTTTCATCTTTTTACAAAATGTAGAACAAGTATGACCATATCTACGATGGTACTTACCGATAGCTTGTTGCTTCGTCAACGAATTTACAACATGATTCATACAGCGCCAGGCATTCGAGATTGTCTCTGAGGTCGCGCCTCTGCAGGTACTTTTTGAAAATCTGTCTACCACGAGGGTGTGTCAAGGTTTTATTTATATTATCTGTAATGTGATCTAATTCTTCAATACTTAAACCGGAAGTGCATTTTCCGATGCAGCCGATCACATTCTTCGATAAAGGGGCCTGCATTCCGCCTGCAAAGAAATCCCGGTAAAAAGCATTTTTATTTTAATGTGTAACTTAGGGTATTAGTAGCTTCTTCGGAAACCACTCCACATACTTTGTACGTTTATAGTATCGGCACATATTTAAAAATATCTACAAAACAATTCAGTCCAGTTATCAGTGAGTATGAAAGAACCTCTTAATGAACGTAAGTCAGTAAATATTATCTGAATCTGCGGTCACGCAACGTTATCGCATAATTGAGACGGAGTTCCCACGAATAGAAGGAGAAACAGTAGATAGACAACACCAATTATATGACGAATATATGTATTCATATTTCTAGGAAACTGTAACCTAAAAAGCTATCTTTCTAGATTTAGTTAGATCCACATAGCTTTTTTAAATATATAATACGTAAATCGAGTGATTTTCGAGCAGAACATTCTGCATTAAAATTACTATAACAAAACGCTTGTATTTAGGTTACTCCTACTTGCGAACGATTATCACCATTATCTACGAATTTGATTATCACATCTGTTCCACGAAGCACGTGTCACCGACACAGTATTCGGCCAGTCAACAACATTGTCGAGGAAACCAAGCCAAACGCAGGGAGTTATTGATCGCAACTTTTACGAAACCGGATTCACAGTGACTGAATATCTTAATTATTTGGGGTTGCACGCCTCGTACGAACGCACACCGTGAACTTTCATCAAGAAATATTGCAGCGATGTTACGTT
Organism: Calliopsis andreniformis; assembly: GCF_051401765.1. Lineage (NCBI taxonomy): Eukaryota > Metazoa > Arthropoda > Insecta > Hymenoptera > Andrenidae > Calliopsis > Calliopsis andreniformis. The sequence continues at coordinate 14,093,684 of NC_135063.1, forward strand.
CTCACAGGTCACACTATTTACTCGTCTTATTTCGATGTTTATTTATCAATCAACAACACGTACTTCGAGATAACAATTTGACAGCTAACTCTTGAAGCTATAAGAGAACAATTTCTGAAAAAAATGACACATTAGCTAATTTTTTTGAGCTTATACTTTGACAGTTCACTGCAAGATTAAGGTATTCATATGTTTAGGGTACTGAATGTTTGTTGATCTCAGATGTTATTTTTGAACGAAGGAACAACCTACCCCGCAAAGTTACACGCGCGAAGCTACGCACCGACTGACGGCATGCCTCTGCGCGACTAAATATATTCCAAGCTGATACTGTATGGAGCGCGTAAAGCGACGATGTTAAGTTCGATTTTTTTTTGGGGGATTTTTTAAAGATAATTTTGTCTGACAGTTGATATACTTTCGTTAAATTCTGTATATATAAATAGAAATGTTTAAGAAAAATGTATCGGCGTTGTAAGAGGACGTTGTAATGGAGAAGACCTCCAGCATACCAAAAACAGTCTTTGTTATTCGAAGCAGCATCTGTGAAATAACTGCACGTTACTCTAAATGCGAAGCACATACTTGATGAGAAAAGAGCCCACACAATAGGGCGTTGATGTAAGAAAATTTGAAAGACTGTTGAAACCATTTCGATTGTTCCAGTTTACTAGGGATCTTAAAATAATTTATGCATAATGAAACTGTTATGAATTATTTTTCGAGAACTTTGTAATATCTATACAGTTTTGTTTTTCAGTAAATAATTAAAATTAATCCTTTGTGTTTACAAGTACTTCTTATAGCAATGCATAAAAAATAATTAGCTGATTTATTCGTAACACACAATTGCAGTCATGAATTTTGTGATGATTCAAATTAAGCGCGAAAAGTTTGCGCGGGAAAATAAAATAGAACCGGTGAAAATGTACATACGTCAACGATTAAGTTCTCAAATTCATTAATAATCACTGATCTATTCATAATTGTAAATATTTGAAATTAAATTTGAATAATGGATTCTGAATTTCCTGATCCAGATGAAGAATTTGATTTAGTTCATGAAGATGAGTATGAAGTCTTGAAGGAAATCGAAGGTGAGTTAATTATAACCTTTCTGTCAAACTCGTCCAATCGAAAACACTCGAATTTCTAATTGCAAAAGATGAGTTAACATTAAATATTCATAAATTTATTTTAGAAAATGAAAGAAAGAACGCAGCGCAATCTCAAACATCTAAAATTTCACATGAATCATTCAGAGAGCAAAATAAAATACATGCTCCAATACTCAATGGACATAAAGAATCCAACACTCCCACTTCTACTAATGTGTATAAAGAGTTAAATGCTCCCACACAGAATGTATATAAAGAATTAAATACTTCTACTACTAGTAAATATAATGACCTAAGCATTCCCAGCACCAGTAAAGATATTGGATATACTAATATCTTTGATATAGATGATAACTCAAAAAAGCGTAACTATGATGAATTGTTTGGTGATATTTCAGACATAGTAGACATAAATGCTTTTGGTATGTATTCTATATGATTCTTCTGGAAATAATATTATTTAAGCATGTAAATATTTTTAATTAATATTCAAGAACCAAGGGAAAAGAAACCAAGATGGGATCATCCTCAAGATGTGATCAAAGCAGTATTAGAAGCCAGGGAAAAGCTTCATGAACAAAACAGAGGAGCTTCTGTCAAAAGGAAATATACTGAGGAGTATGTTGATAAGTATTTCAAGCACTGTATTTGAAAAGAATATTCCTAATTATTATAATTTTAACTAGGAAGAAAGATACAATATCTTTGCGAGTTCCCCGTTGGAATTTTATAGCTGTAACCAGGCCTCGTGATGCACAACGTATATATGTCAGAGTAAAAAACGATGAATGCTACAATGTGAAAACAAATAACAAAACATTCTCTAATTTATTAACGGTACCATACAGTCAACTAAAAGCAGAAGCTGAAGAAATTGTGAGTATATTAATTTGTAAGCTTTAGTCATTGTATTAAATAATATTTAATATTGTTTTACAGATAGTACAAAATGTTAAACGTGCTAGTTGTGAAAGTTCCAATCCCTCCACCACAGAAAACACAGAAGATGATGAATTATGGGTTGATAAATATAGACCTAGGTCTTACATAGAATTACTTTCAGACGAAAGTGTAAACAGACATATGCTGCATTGGATAAAACTTTGGGATAAAGTGGTATTCAACCGAAATTATGTCCAAGCTAGAAAGAAGAAATTAAATTTTTTATTTAGAAATAAAAACTTTTCAAACGAGAAAACTACTGAAGAAGAGGTAGACAACGCAGGTTTTCCAATTCAGAGAATAGTATTACTTAGTGGACCACCTGGATTAGGAAAAACCACGTTAGCTCATTTAGTAGCTAAGCATGCTGGTTATAATGTAGTCGAAATTAATGCAAGCGATGAAAGAAGTCCAGATGCTTTTAGGTGAGCCAAATTAACGTATAATCAATATGATAACGTTATTTAACAATTCTTTTCTTCAGGCAAGTACTTCTTGCATCGACACAAATGAAAGCTGTAATGGGAAAAGATCCGCGACCGAATTGTTTAGTTTTAGATGAAATTGATGGAGCACCAGTAGCATCAATCGATCTCCTGATCAAATTTGTGCAAGGCAAACTAGTTCCAAAAGGTAAAAAGGATAAAGCTAAATCAGATAAACAAGCAAATACTTGCCAAAGGCCTGTAATATGCATTTGTAACGAACCGTATGCTCCCTCGCTAAGGTAAACTTTCTACTCTCTCAAAATCTACATTACAAATACATTACTAAAAATTATGCATTTCAGAGCGCTTAGAGCAGCTGCGCTTCTTATACCAGTACCGGAAGTAAGTCCCACAAGACTAGCAGACAGGTTACTAGAAGTAGCGCGAAAAGAACATATAAAAGTAAACCCTGATGCTCTTTTGAAATTGGCAGAAATATCTGGTTGCGACGTGAGATCATGTTTAGGAGCATTACAGTACATGGGTCGTGCTAATTTAGGAGACAATATGTCATTCGCGTTAAAAGATACTCGAAAAGGGTTGTTCGACTCGTGGAAACAAATATTAACAATCCCTATGGACAGAAGTGGGACACTTTCTCTACCTGAAAGAGTTCGTATTGTGATGAAGACTGTACAGCATGGTACGTTGCTTTCAATAATTAAATAATAATTATAATAAAATGTATTTTAAGATAATAACATTTTCTTGTTGTAGGGGAATCAGAGAAATTAGTACAAGGTATATTTCATAATTACCCGGAACTTTGTAGCGACAAACTCAATTATGTTGAACTGTGCTTGCAGTGGTTTCAATTTTTTGACGAAATCACAGCGCTTGTCCTGAATCTTCAAGCATGGTCTTTGTTACCTTACACGAATTACGCCTTTGTTACATGGCATTTATACTTTGCCAAGGCACGAAATGTTAAGTTAACTTATCCTTCTATTTTTTATGAGGTAAGGATATCAGATATTAAATGATTGCTAACGATTAATCATAACAATTAACTGTTATCAATAGTAGTTTTTATTTGTTTCGTATAAAGTATCATTGCAACATTGTATATCTCATAGGTGAATCAAAAGCTAGCAAAGAATATAGGAATTTTGACTACCATTCATCGAAGTAGTGGTCGGGACAGTATAACATTAGCGATCGATATTGCTCCTTTTTTACCAGATCTGTTATCTCCACGAGTACGAACAGTTTCTGGACATTTACATTCAGCTAAAGAAAGAGACGATATTGTTCGACTGGTGAATGTTCTCATTGAATACGGTCTTACGTTTACACAGCAGAAAAATCTGGATGGGACATATGACTATAAGCTAGATCCGTAAGTAGTCGAACATACATAATATACCGAGCAATAATTAATTTTTAACTTTATCTTTTTTTCAGTAACATATTTGAAATTGGTATTCTTCCTGAATGCAATCATCATCGATCACTCGTATACGCAGTGAAACAAATAATCGTTCAAGAGTTGGAGGCTGAACGTTTGCGACGCGCTGTAATTGCAATAAATGGTACAAAAAATGCTATGCAGAATGAAGATAATAATATTGATAAAACTGATACTACAAAGGAACCAATAGAAACAATAGCTAATACTAAAGCACAGAATGATACACCTATTGTACCCAGTGCAACTACTACTGAACCCACTAAAAAGATTAATACAGATATGAAAGAGATTGTAAGTTCCATATTTTTTTATTTCTGTAAAACATATTCTAGCTGGCTTCAAATGTTATAATAACATAAATTTCAGAAATATAAAGACTTCTTTGGGAGAGTTATTACAATTACTCCTGATCAACAGAAAAAGTCAGATAAAGAATCTAACAAGTCACGCGATTTATTAACCAAACATGGTGTATGGTATAAGTACAAAGAAGGTTTTAGTAATGCTGTTCGTCGAAATATAACAATGCAAGAACTTCTTTAAATTATAACATATATTTTTGTATCAAAAGATGACAATAAATTAATTTTATTTTACTTAATTCAGTCAAGAGTATTGTTTTTGTTTAAATACTCAATTATTTATGCATTTATTAATATGTTTAGACTCTATTCTTCTTGCACTATATAACTGTGTATAATTTCCTATAAAAAAAGACGATTAATTGCCTTTGGTTAATATTTTAAAACCTTGAGGGGCCCCGGACCCCTATGATACGGCCCTTAAGAAAAGTTGCTAGCGATAGCTTCGACATCTAGCGGCGATCCGCGAACTAACATTTTAGGTAAGGATCGTGTCATCGGGAGCCAGGGCCCCTTTGAATAAAATCTTTAAATCGTTAAACAACCATTAGCAAAGAATATTATAATGGAAAATAGTTCAGAATAAGCTTAAGGAAGCACAAAAGTTGTCAACTATATAAATAAATTATTTAATAATACTATAAAGAATTAGTAAACATAAATTGAACAACATTTATTTATTTTTAGTACGTTTTCTGCTTTAATTCATTTATTTAACGCAATTTAGAAATAGAGACAATATTATGAACTATTTTCCATAATAATATTATTCGTTAATAGTTCTTTAATGATTTTAGAAATTCTAATCAAAGGGGCATTGGCCCCTGATGACACGGTCCTTACCCAGAATGTTAGTTCGTGGATCGCCGCTAGATGTCGAAGTTGTCGCCAGTGACTTTTCGTAAGGGCCGTATCACAGGGGTCCAGTGCCCCATAAGAGAGTTTAATTTATTTATTTGCAGATTTATGTTATTTTATCAATAAAGACACATTGTGCATTATTAATTAAGGTCGTCTGCTACTATTTTGCATTTCAATATTGTTAATTTATCGTTTATTAAACATTTGAGGAATTGTTTTATAAAGCGCACCGTTTCCTGATATTACAGCCCTTGAGAAAATAACCAAATTTTGACCAGATTTTGTAAATAGTTTTCTTTTGTAATAAATAAACAATTCTAACGTTATATATATTTTAGGGTTCTTATAATAATTCTGCATCCTCAAATTGCGAATTTATAAACAAATTACTTATAGTTCAGGAGTTAGGGAATAAAGAAATTTATACTCAATAGAAAGGAACAAATAAACAATTGTTTTATATAGATTTATTAATATAGTATAAAATAGACCTAGTATCATAAATTAATTTAAGTACGTACATATTTTTTTTATTACTATTGTGCAAGTTCAAAGATGATTTTCTTTGAAAACGTTAATTCGGTATACTTTGTGTACCAGGCTTTAATCTAATTTATTTTATGCATGGCACAATGCACATTTATGCATCTACGCAGGTGCATTAAGTATCTGCATTGACATACGCGGCAGAGTGGAAAAACACGAATCCGAAATATGGCAAGTTCGTCAAGGTAAATTTTACGGAGGTCTCGTTTAATATTTTTAAACTATCATCGATAGCACCTGTTATAGTGTCTTGTTTGGCAGACTATCATTGTTCCATATTTAGATGGAGTTCAATTTGATAGTGAAATAATTACGTGAGTGTGGTTATGAAATCTGACAGTGTTTATTTATTTTTGACACGGTCCCAATTAATTGTCGAATGAAATAGAACTCTCAGATTTATAGATGCTTCGTTTGTCCTTACAATCATAAAAATTCTGCTGTTGTGGTACTTTGCACGCGAGTCATACACATTCTTTTTCTTTTTTTACAAACAAATACATATACAATTGTTGCGAATTATGAAATGTAGCTCTCATGGTGATAGAAATTTATTTGTATGCTATGCACACATATATACATTAATATGTGGTATACATTTTCTTAGTTCTTTCTTGCAGACATGAAACAAACAAAGTTTGTTGTTATGCACATCCAGATGCACCACTCATCGAAGACTATAGAGCTGGGGATCAAATATGTTCAGAGTGTGGATTAGTTGTGGGGGATAGGTAAATATTATTAGTGTAACAAAATATACTTAGGAAAATTGGATATCTTATTTCTTAATTTTGTTTTAATAGGGTGATAGATGTTGGTTCAGAATGGAGAACATTTAGCAATGAGAAAGCAGGTGTGGATCCATCTCGTGTCGGTGGTCCAGAAAATCCTTTACTCAATGGCTCAGACTTATCCACTATGATTGGCCCAGGAACTGGTGCAGCTTCATTTGATGCTTTTGGTGCTTCAAAATACCAGAATAGACGTACAGTAAGTCAAACTTCTTATCACCTTATCTGTAACATTTCCAAATATTTAATAAACTTCATGATTTTTAGATGAGCAGTTCAGATAGAGCATTAATTAATGCTTATCGTGAGATTAATGGAATGGCTGATCGTATCAATCTGCCTAAAACTATTGTTGACAGAGCTAATAATTTGTTTAAACAAGTGCATGATGGTAAAAACTTAAAAGGTCGTGCAAATGATGCCATTGCCTCAGCTTGTTTATACATTGCCTGTAGACAGGAAGGTGTACCACGTACTTTCAAAGAGATCTGTGCAGTTAGCAAAATCAGTAAAAAAGAAATTGGAAGATGTTTCAAGTTAATATTGAAAGCACTTGAAACTAGTGTAGACCTTATTACTACAGGAGACTTTATGTCCAGATTTTGTTCTAATCTTGGTTTGCCTAATATGGTACAAAGAGCTGCTACACATATCGCGAGGAAAGCGGTAGAAATTGATATTGTGCCTGGAAGATCACCCATTTCAATTGCTGCTGCTGCAATATACATGGCATCACAGGTATTTAATTAAATACATTAAATTATGTATACACTATATGTTAGTATAATTCTTTAATGTTATGTCATTATTATTCAGGCATCAGAGGATAAGAGATCACAAAAAGAAATTGGCGACATTGCTGGTGTAGCGGATGTTACGATTAGACAATCATACAAGTTAATGTATCCACATGCAGGAAAACTATTTCCAGAAGATTTCAGATTTGCAACACCCATTGATCAGTTACCACAGATGTAAAGTCGAATGTGCAGTCTTTTGTTCTAATGTATATTTTATCATGTTGAAACAATAGTTACATGTCAGAAGTAATCATTCACAAATAATCTAATTTTTAATTTGCAGTATACATTCCTAAGTAATCTATAAAACGTTGGTATTATCTAATTTATTACACACCAAGTACATTTTGTTTTCTTTATTTTATTTCATTATACTTTGTTCCTAAGTTATTGATATTTGTGAACAGCACAGCTTCATGATTTATTTGGTGTGGACAATAATTAATTTTAGTTCACGTTTTCAAATGCACTGTTTAGTTAGAATATTATTATTTAAAAAATAGGATAAAGGAGAAGGCATTATGAAACATATTAGACTATTTCAGGTACAAAAACAGAATATTACAATGCAATTTTCGTAATGTAATATTTATGTACAAATGTTGAATATAGAGAGTTGATGCGTTCAGCATATTGAAACTGAAAATATAGGCGAAATGATTGTAAATTACCAAATCACGTTTAACGCCGAAAAATGTATTAAATTTCAAACTTTGTACAATTGAACTTTTAGATATTGAGTTTATATTAAAAATTTGCTATAAACCGTTTTTAAAATATTGTAGCATAATTCCTATCTTTTTATTTAAATTTTGAGTAATGTAATTAAAAAACAACGTGTAACATAAATATAATAGGCCTTATCTTGACAACACCATATAATGCAGTTGTACAACAAATTCTGTGATACGTTTGCTACTACATCTGACTACAATTGAACATTATCTTATAAAAAAAATTTATTTACTGTCTTCCCTGAGTAAGGCTAATACGAAATCGTTTCCTCTGATTTATAATTCTTTATCAAAATCAACAACAAAGCAATTTTATTAAATATAATATTCAGAGCAATTGAATTCTATTAAAATTACAATTGTTAAAATTTAGGGATTAAATATTTCTAGTTATGAGTTATGACAAATGAATATTTTAAAAAACTATATAATAATTTTGAAGATGTACATATCTTAAGATCATGTTAAATAACATGTCAATAAACAGAATTGTTAAATTTATTTAGATAAATCATCTCTTTTTATTAATACCCTTACCATTGCGAAATGTGATTTAAAAATGGATACATACTTATCAGCTGCTATGTTGTCTGTCATTCGAAGTATTACCGCGTCTACGAATCAGTGGCAAGAGTAACAATTCCTTCCAATATAAACCACAATTACCTCGTATATTTGTAATCATATTCAATAAATATTTTAAGAAATTATCTCTAAAACATTATGATTTTTTTACGAATTATATTTTGCGTACCATAATATAACCTATCCAGAAACGCTATACGATAAACAGAAAAGTATTTAGCTAATTGTGTAAGACATAAGGATTTAATTAAGAAAAAAGAATAATTATTTTTTTGTTTACCGTGTTTTCATCAAAAAGAAATACGAAATGAATTCCATACCACCCACTAAACCTCCTAGAGGTATTAAACCAACCAAAGAAACTGTAAGTCTACTCAGTTTTTTAGATAAATACAAATATTAATAATAAAATACTCTGCATGTTTTTCATAGTTAATTCTCACTAGTTTCATATCCTTCTAAACACATATTTCTTACAGAGTGGTTTACTGATTTCTGTCATACGTGCTTTATCAGCAAGTGAGACTAATGAACAGAGAGAAATAGAAAAAGCCAAACTTGAAAAAGAATATAAGAAAAGTGACCAAAGACTTGACGAATTAGTATCACTGCATGATCAAGATCTCACACAAGTTATGGAGGTAAATGTAAATTAACTTACATTATGAAACATTACTTTTTATGGATATTAATGTTGTTTTCCTACTTTTTTTATATTATAGATTTTCAGTGCTTTATCGGAAAAGGTAACAGCTTCTAGAGAAAAAATTCATGCAGTTAAAGAAAACTTAAATGCTTGTAAACAGTTATTGAGATGCAAGCGCGAAGAATTATTAAACTTATGGTTGGAAGGAATTGAGCATAAACATGTGTTACACTTACTAAAAGATGTGTAAGTATTAAATTAATACAGTAAATAATTTTCCTAAAAAAGATATTACAGTCATAATTTTTTCATTTATTAACTTTTAGGACACCTGATTCCTGCACTAGAATGCTTCCCTTAACAGATGCAGATGCATTGTCAGTGTCAACATCATACAATACAGCATCAGATTGATAATCATTGTAAATACTTATAGCTATAAGTGAATTTTAATTTAATTGTTTTATATTTATGTGTAAGAAGACCAAATATATTGAATAAATTTGAATTATGAATATTTTCATTTCCTTAAATAATAATCTGTGCCATGCCATATGATTTATTTTTGTAACTCCTAATAAAAAAATTAATATTCGATGTTACACGTTTACACAATTTTATATCTTTCCGCCAAATAACCTTTTCTCATTAGAATCCTTGTATTGCTTCTATATAAGATGTAACATTTACTTTGTTTATTCTAGTAAGGAAAATAAACAAATTCAGAAAGTAGTTTATTTAAAAACGTGTTTGTAGAAGTGAATAAGTTTTCAAGGATTCCTTATCTTACCAAGAACTCGTTCGTGGTTATATGGCGCACGTGATATCTCACGACAAGTAATTTCATTTTATCATTGCGTATATCAGGTATAGAAATTACATACGAATCATATGCAAAACATCAAGCACCTTGATAATTCATTCCTCTACAAAGTGAAACTAAAAAACATTCACAACGTATATCGTAAGTACTATTTATCGATTTCCATAAACGTTGTTCATAATTTTTTATTTTTGATCGATCTCATTTCACGTATGTATTAACAAATTTTTATATGTTAACAATAAAGGTATCACTCATATTCGAAGTATACCTTAAATTTACTTATTAATACTAAGAATGATGCATAAACATTTCACACCTGTATTTCCTTATCGCTTTCTGTCACGCTTTTTACGGTTTCGACAGATCAAATCCATTAGTGCATAGTGGTGCATAAATTTTCTTCTAGTAATTCATAATTAGTGATGACTGTGCAAGTTTAAGAAGTCATTGTACTGTTGCAGGTAGAGATGGGTGTATTGGAATTAAAACAGACATTAAGTGGACATAGGGGAAGGGTGTGGAATGTTTGTTGGCATCCTAAAGGCACTTGTCTTGCGTCTTGTGGTGAAGACAAAACAATTATTATATGGGGGCCACAAGAACCTAAATGGGCTATAAAAACTATTCTTACCGAGGGACACACAAGAACCATTAGAGAAATAGCGTGGTCTCCATGTGGGAATTACATAGCATCTGCTAGTTTTGATGCAACAACTGCTATATGGGACAAAACATCGGGAAAATTTGAATGTATTCCAACGTTAGAGGGACATGAAAATGAAGTGAAAAGTGTTACTTGGTCTTGTAATGGTCAGTTGTTAGCTACTTGTAGCCGAGATAAATCTGTTTGGATATGGGAAGTGGTTGATGATGGATACGATTGTGCTGCTGTTATTAATGCTCATACTCAGGATGTGAAGAAGGTAAGTGAATAGTAAGAGTACCATACTTATTACTGAAGCATTAATTCTATATTAATATTCTGGACAATCAAAATAAAATATGTATATCCATGACAATAATAATCATTAATAAAACTACTGACAGGTAAGGTGGCATCCCACTGAAGAGATTGTAGCTTCTGCCAGTTACGATAACACAGTAAAGATATTCAAGGAGGATGCAGTGGACAATGATTGGTCATGCGTGGCAACATTATCATCTCATACATCAACAGTTTGGAGCCTTGCATGGGATAAGACTGGTAGTCGTTTAGCAACCTGTAGTGATGACAAAACAGTGAAAATATGGCAAGAGTACAAGCCTGGCAATGAAACTGGTGTAGCTACAATAAACAATGAACCTGTTTGGAAGTGTGTGTGTACAATCTCTGGCTATCATACAAGAACAATTTATGACATTGATTGGTGTAAAACGACTGGTTTAATAGTGACAGCATGTGGTGATGACATTATTAGAATATTTAAGGAGGACAGTGATTCCGATCCTCATCAGCCATCTTTCACAATGGTTTGTTCAATAGACAATGCACATACGCAAGATGTAAATTCTGTGCAATGGAATCCTGCTGTTCCTGGACAACTGGCATCAGCTAGTGATGATAGTTTAGTGAAAATTTGGTTTTATAATGAATAGGATACATATAAATTGTATTATGTAATTATATTTTTTAATAATAAACACACTCACAAAATTAAAATTCATTTTACTAAAGCCTTTTATCATAAAAGAACTTTTGTCATGAAAGAACTAAAGATAATCTTAATTACATGCTGCATTTTGTTATCTACTTTCAGGGTTAAATGTATAAATATTTTACTGGACTAAAGGGAAGCTACAACACTTTAGCATTCTACACTGCATTTAGACATTACAGTATTACTACAGCTACAATGAACAACGCGAAACTTAATACTCCTGGGGTTCCTCTGGAGCAAGTTGTAGCTGCGTTGCAAAATTTTGCAGATCTATCTCTTGCTGACTCTTGGGATAACGTTGGGTTACTTGTTGAACCCACAGAAGCAAAATTAGTCTCACAAATTCTCTTAACAAACGATCTAACAGAAGATGTCATGCAAGAAGCTCTGGACTTGAAAACTGATATGATAATTACATATCATCCATTGATATTTGTACCTATGAAATCTGTAACAACACGATCCTGGAAGGTAGTAAAAACAATGTAATTTTTTAAAATATTAAAGTACTGTTGCATCATAACTTTTTTATAAAATTATTATTCTCATAGGAGAGAATTGTGGCCAAATGTTTAGAGAACAAAATAGCTGTGTATTCTCCACATACGACATTCGATTCGGTGAAAGGTGGCGTAAACGATTGGTTGGCCTCGGCCTTTGAAAATGGTAAGTTTAAAATAGTATATTTTCAAGAGATTTATCAATCAAGTAATTAATTATGTGTGTACGTAAGTACTTGAGAGTAGCTCACCGATACAAGTGAATAAAACTAATGAGAATTATGGGTATGGAAGACTGTGCACTCTAAAAGAAAAAATTTCTATCGACGACGCGGTACAATTAGTGAAAAAACGTACTGGTCTGAAGCACGTTAGATTGGCCCGTGCTCACAAAACAGGTATTGAATCTGCCGCTCAGATTTGTATGTTATAAATATTCAAATATTGAAATTTTATTCTATATTTTAGATGGATTCATTAATACTGTTGCACTTTGTGCTGGAGCTGGAACAACTGTTTTAAAAAACATTTTAGCGGATCTATACCTCACAGGAGAAATGTTACATCACGATGTGTTGGATGTAGTTCATAAAGGAACCAGTGTAATATTAACGAATCATTCAGATTCTGAACGCGGCTATTTAAAAATATTTGCATGCACTCTACATGATATGTTAAATAAATCTGTAAAAGTGAATGTATCTGAAAACGATGCAGATCCTTTGAAAACAGTGTAATTATTTAAAAAAGGAGAGAATTTGCAACACAAATGAAAAATACAATCGGTTTGTTACACATGATAAAATTTTATTATTAATATTATAAATTATTTTTTCCTGTTTACAGATTGACAATCTTTGTTTCGATCTTGTAAAGTCAATCAGAGAAATTGTTGGATGTACATACGCAAAAGAATCGTATATCGTGTCCAACATAAATAATTTTCAACTACAACAAAAACAGCATTTCTCTTATACAAGGAGCTTAAACTACATTGCGATTAATCTTGAAACATTGTGTAACCATTAGAATTGATCTCTCTCATTTTGATTATTGAAATATCTTCACTCTGTTCATCCATTCATTTTACATTGCTTCTACATTCACATTCGCTCAAAATCCACTCATAGTGATTAATAGAAGGAAAGTTCAGATTTCAACAACATACGTAATTAATGCTTATTCGTTGAAAACTTATCTAAATAAAATATAACAGTCGTTATTCTGGTCCAATTAGAACGATCTCAATTTAGGTCCACGCGTCCAATTAAATCTAAGCACGTCTGTATGTTTGATTTATATTTCGCTGAACAGTGGATGAACATTTTTTAATCTCCATTGGAATCCTGTGACTGTAGCCTGTCTTTATGGTACAATGAGTGTAATTACAATGCTAACAACTGATTTTTTCGTGTTATTATTACGATGCTGTGTACACTGACGACGAAATACGTAATACACGATGAACACTTTATAAATTGCGATTCTACATTCACCGGATAAACGATGTAGAGGTATACCCTGAGCTCAGATGCCCAAAAAATCGTGTTAGCTGTTTCTCCGAAAGTATTGCAGAACAGACAACGTGAAACTTAAAACCGAATATACGAATTATATAGCATCCATCATTTCTAATCGATTAAATTTCTTACGTTTTGAGTTTAACGTTTTCTATGCTGCGATAACTGCTTTTAAAGTCGCCGCTAATATCCCTTCAATCAGAGTTCTAAATCATAGGACTATGTTCTCGTTAGAATATTTATTTGGCTGCCTTCGGAAACTCGTCACGAATCAATACCGCTTTATCCAAAAAATACTCGTATAAGGACAAGTAATCTATAGGTTCACTAATATTACCTCGTAACTCCTCAGGTGCGAAAATTCGAAGGCTCGTCGTGTACCGTATACAGAAATCTCCTAACCACGCTGTTAACCAGGCTTGAACGTCGATAAACATCCTTCCCACGCGTCATACATAATTGGCATCACGCTCTTAAGCGCTTCGAAACACCCAACGAGTTACCAATTTGATCTTGTCGATCGAGCAAATTCCGAAACACTAGCGATAGTTTCCGAAGTTACAGCGACCCGTATATCTTTCGTAGCTTCGTACGACGTCGGTACGAACATAGTCCGGTATACGTTTTCAACCCCTTCCCCGAAAATCGCCCGTATATTTCGAACACAGCAAATATTATTAGACAAAACGAACGAGAAAGAAAGAATAACTGGTGTGTTTCCCTAGCCAATAACGCCGCATGTCCTGTGCTTACCTTTCCCGTGCCCTTTCTCGCGTATACTTTTTATTTTCGCTGAAAAAAGCGCGATTCACCGGACGTTCAGATCGAATTCGAAGATAATCCAGATTTATGTGGGCCCTTTAATCCGGATTCTCAATTTACGCGGTGGAAGACGATTTTCACGCCCCTGTCGGTCATCCCCCCTCGCGACCAAACCAATCCCTAGCGTTCCCCGCCCTTTCGAAGCGTAACATAGTCTATACAGCTAAATATTGTAATAACGGAACGATTAAAAATCCTATTCGCTTCTCAACAACGATAATTCGTACACTTTGCTTTGGCAAGTACAATGTATTGTCTTATAACCGCAACACAGCAAATAAAATCGTACTTCCCGTCCTCCGGTATCGAACGATTCGTTTCAACGAAACAATTTTATCATACAATTTTTTTTTATCATCGATTGCTTCTTTTATACAGGGTGTCCTGGAAGTAAGATTTAATTGTGAGAACTGGAAGGGAAACATTTCGTAGTTTAGCGAAGAATTATGAAGTGACGTAAAAAACAGAAGCGCTGGAATTCGTTGAGGAATTAGAACTTGAGAAGTCTATGTGTTAGGAATCATTTGATAATATAATTCTCGGACACCCTGTACATCTGGCTCCTATCTTATTCGTTACAACAGACTACTTTTCTTATAATACATTCAGCACTCGATGGTGCCGCATCCTGGTCCAATTCCACCCTCACCTTCCCTGCAAATCTCGTTTCCTTTTTTCCTTAGGTCGAAACGAGATCACTTTGCCGCGCCATTTTTCACTGCTATCCCCTCGTTTTTTCCTGCAACGTCACGCGCGTACTTCCACGATGCCTGTCCTCGTGAATCGTGGACACGGTGTCCCTTCAGCTCTTCAGGTTTTTGGAAAGCGGCTACTTGGCGACGACGTGATTTAATCTGAAAGCGTTACAAATAGCGGACACGGAGCGATCTGTTCGCGTGAACCAACGATCATGAAACTCGCTGCTCGCTCGAATCTTCTTATTGAAATTTTCCAGATACCTTCGAGACTATTGTTAGACATTTTGTTAGAGACAGGAAGTATTCCTGTGGTAGTACATAGGTTTACGCGGAGGACAAGAAACGTTTCACGTCTAGCACGCTTTCCTAACACACCTCTACGATTTCCAACTCGGCGGACAGATCAATGAATAATTATAGACGAGATTGTTCGTCATCTCGCGAATGCACGTTCAATAACGATGATTCAGGAAAGCCAGCAGGGTCGTGGAGATCATTACGAAGGGCAGGTTTGCCAGCCTGAGTTGACCACCGTGCTGCATGGCTGCTGGGTGCTCCCCTGTGGATCAATGATTAAAATTCAAATTGAATTCCGTCGCAGCATCCGTCGTCTTATTGGAATTGTTTCCCTGGTACTGATATACTGGGTGACTCGGTAAATAACGTTAAGTCAGCTCGTTCGAGGGAAAAATACTGTACTTTGGGAATTTCGAATTCTTCCTTTCACAGGACTATATTCAGCGTGTTCTCAAAGGCTCCAGAGTCATGAAATGTTCAACAACTTTACGATCACGACTATAAGGGTAGAAGACGGGAGGATGTCTTCCCGCAGCTGAAGCCCCTCTAAGCTTCCAATTATTTGCAGTATTTCGACGCCAGGATTCCAGCTAGTATCGTCGGGAGAAGTCTGAGGACGCACTGATACTCCAGTACTCTCAGTATCCAGTGATTATGACGCTCAGCGACGCAGCTAATTCGCCTCATCAGTGTGTAAGTCTCGTTGCTAGAATTTAACCCCTTGCGGCTGAATGTCGCGCCAGAGGTGACACGAGTTTGGGGAAAGAACTGTTGAGTGCCCTGTCCTTTAGACTATAAGCTCCTGTACGTGTGTACAGCGTGTATGTTTTGCAACGACGGAGTAGCTACGAGTTCGCTGGTTCACGATCCCGTGGGGACTCCGACCGCAAAGGGTTAAAGTGGCCTTCAATGCCCTCCTGTAGGTCCTTGTACTTGTCTGAAGAACCTCTATCGCATCCTATGGAAGAAACAAATTGTGCCGGCAACCCCTGCGCTTGCCATCAGAGATACTGTTCACCAACAGCCTCCGTTCTAGTGCATTTTCAGCTAAAATGTGTAGAAGTGCCTGATTCTTCTTCTACTGCATTTTTCGGGTTTAAAAATACCGGCAGGAAGACTCACAAATATTTGAAAATTCAACATTTTGAAAATTTAAAAATTTGAACATTCAAACGTTTGAAAATTTGAAAATTTGAATATTCAAAAGTTTGAAAATTTAAAGATTTGAAAACTTGAAAATTTGCCCATTCTGAGGAAGGAAACATAAGTCCCACGTAATTGTAACGAGAGGTGAAAATTGCAATCATTACTAGGCACTTCCCCTTTCACCTACATTTGCTCACATGCCTCATTTGAATAGCAAATGTTCCCCTAGTCTCGTGTCTATTTGAATAAACAATAGGGTGACAAAGAAAATCACGAGCACACGTTTTCTGTCTACTGTACTCTTGACGTGCACAGATTGTAGACTTCTATCAGCAACTATATTTTAGTCTATTGCTGTCAGTTTACTTCTGTCTAGCCTATTTTTCTCTTTCTCTGAAACCGTCAGATTGCTGAAATATCCCGTTCAAAAAGAAAGCTAACGACGATCCTCCGCGTAATGTTTCCGAAGCAAATGTTTCACTAACGTCCACAGTATCGAAGATATTAAAATAGCAATGGCGAATGGACCACCTTGTATATCGATTTTATGATAAATCCCCCTGCCAGACGCCGATAGACGTTTATCTTTCTCTGTCAGACACATATATATTCCCGCTGCCGCCCTAATCCCGAATTCTACTTTCTAAGGCTATCACACGGGGCCACGGTTTTGCACGGGGCGGTGCAACAATGGCTGAGCTCAGCGCGCTGCACCCTGAGAAATCTCTTTAATTACTCTTCTCGCTTGGCCGAGTGGTTTTTGCTAAGACTGTTATCTTCTGCCAAGAGAGCGATCGGATTCATTCGTTTCGTGTAAATGGCCCGACAGTTAGGGGTTCGAGGAAGGGAAGTAGTTGACTCGTGTTATGAAATATATCGGGATGGCAGTTTTTCCTTCGCGCGAAAGGGAAGAGACTGTGCTTCGAGGATGAAACACGATTACGACAACGAAGCAGTTTTTAACGGGGGATTCATTAACGGAACTGGTTAATTGAAACTCGCGAAAACTCTCTGTCCCTCGAGCGAACTTTCTTTTCGCCGTTCTTTTCACTCTCCCTCAGGACGTACTTGTTAAATTATCCTGATCGAGTAATCTTGAAATATGCCACTCGATAATGGAACAGACAGTGGAAAATACTGGGAAATCGTGGACTCACTGTGCATTTTGTTTAATGGGATAATATTTTGTTATAGATCAGTGGGAAATTATTTCAATCCGCTGTAGAGTGAAATTTTGTGCCCGGATGCCTTCAGATAGCTACCACTTTAGTGGAATGTGCTTTACGAGAAAGAATATGGGAATACCTTGGATGATCGAGTTAACTGCAGCTTCCTAACGTTATATCATATTACATAGGGTGAGAATACATGTACATACATCTATGATGTTTATGTGTGTAAGGAAATAGATTTCCTTAGGAAGTTATGTCGCTTTAAATTCCTGGTCTATTTTCCAAGCCAGTTCTGGCATTTTTTCTTAAAGAAGCTTCTTTCATAGCTCTTTTAGCAATTGTTAAATTTCCTTTATTTTGTATCTGCAACATTTTCACTATTAATATTCTAATTTTTCTCTCAGTTAATAGTCCACCTAACCCTGTTCGCCTATATGCACCACCATAAACATTAAAATTATCCTGCTTGACGCGCGCTTTGAGAAGTCACTTTTCTTAATCCTTTTCACGTCTAACCGATATAAAAGAAAAGCTGCCTGTATATTTTACGATCTAAATCACCCTCATTTGCAGTGGCAGCTCGACGGAAACAGGCTTTGTATTTATTTCATCGTGAGAACGTGGTCTTAAGATCTTCAAACAACTTTTGAAAAGGAACAGATTCAACGAGCAGGTACAGCTTTTAACGCGTTTACTGCCGTCGCTGTGTCTACGATGCTCAACGTTCCGTTACGTTCACGCGTTCATTAGAGGAGTGAATGTTTGCAGGTAAAGTAGGTACCCACAGCTTGCATCGAGCAAAGTTAATCTATTATAGAGAAAAAGATTGACTGTAGAACGCGACTGGAATATTCAATCCTAAAAGCGCGTCAGCCGCGCCGATTCGATATTTCTATTTCTTTTCCATCCACCTGATTTGAACTTCAACTCGTGGACGTTGCTTATCCATTCGACCAACTTTCACTTTCGATAATTGATATTGCGGGCCGAGCTGAACTCACGAAACGCATCAACAGAATGCAAGAGAATTCCTTCCTATCGGAGTTCGGAAGTTCCAACGAATTTACAGAGTACATACCGTTAAGTACGTGCACCAGGACAGTCTTTGTATTAGCATTACTGGGATGGCAGGTATACTGGCCGCTATCTGCACGCTGAGCACGCTGCACCAGGAGATACGACGTAGTAACTTCTCCTTTCTCCGTGATCACCGATACACCGCCCCGAGGACTGTCGTAGTTGATCACCTATATCAGAGATAAGAGATAAAAACGTAACTGGAGTTCTTCGGCAGGATGTGCAGGAATTTTTGCCCCGTGCCCTGGCTCGTTAGACGAAAACAGAGACCTGGATATCTCATTTTCTCCGGGCCAACGAATTTATTTAACCCCCGCTCACAGAAACCGAATTGCCCGGGAATTCGCTTATCCGCGGTTAAATGGAATCTCTCTCTTTCCCGCCCCCCTGGCCCCGAGCACCCTCTTCGCCGTTCCCCTTCCACGAACTGAAGCGAGAAATTTGTCAAGGGACCCGGGGTAAATATTCGTCCCCGAAAAGGGAGATAAAAAATGTAATACAAAGGCGAAAAAGTAGTGTACAGTTTCCGTATTAAGATCTCAGAGAATTGCATTCCGCTGTGATAAAAGGAACGATTGTACAGTGTGTTCCACGCAACTGGGTCGGGTTGTACGTTCAAGCTGGTCAGAGATAGGAGGGAACGTTGTAAGGCAGGATTAAATGTCACTTGCATGAACTTTTTTGTACGCTGTAATGGAAAAATACAATCGCGCTTTATTTTGTGTACTCAAGTATTGAAGCAACTGTTTGCTTTCTACGAGGAAGTAGATAATATTAAGGTACAAACAGTGGCGGAGAGAAATTGAACATTCATTTCAGAATTAGAGTATTCTTTTGATTAATTTTTTAATAATAAATCAAGGATCCTCCTTTTTGTTGATATTACAGAATTTCCAACAACGTGCCTTTAATCAGCGCTCTAGTTACTGGTGCTCAAAAATGCGTAAAAGCGAGGCACAAAATATGCAATATTTAATACCGCTCTTTTTCCACGCTTGCTTCCTAAAAGACTCTAATTCCACCTTATGAAATCTTTTCTCTCTCTAACCGTTTTAAGCAAACAACCCCTGTCCCAGTCGCCTGGGATACCCAGTATATCCGCAGGGTGGTTTACCCTTGCATTTTCTCTCTGTCTCCCTCCGCCAAAGGGGTGGCACACACGCGCAAAATAAAATTAAAGGTTCGCATTGGAATTGAGGCGTTTAATGAAACCAAGCCCACCCCTTTCCCCTTCGCGCATCATCTCCGGAATTTAAATGGAATTGTTAACAAGGCATCGCGACTCATTAGCATAAACTTCGCGATAGGGAGTTGCGAGGACGTTGAAATTATAATTTACGCGTTTACTGATGCGTTCCAGCGACGATTATAAATATCCCAGACAGAACCGGGGTTTTAATAAATGTCCACGTTTCGATGACCAGGAGAAACAATAACCGAAGTGAAATTAGCATAAACATCGATGACTCGACGAGATCAAAACTTATTATCAATTTATTGAAACGAATTACCGTTACAAAGGGAAACGTGTCGAGGCGAACAATAAACGGTTAGGAATCCAGCACGCGAACATTTCGAATTCGTTTTGTCGTCAACGAGTGGGTTCTCGAGAGCGTAAACAACATTCAAACAGGGACAGAATTTACGAACTGCGTTTGATAATGAACGATACAAACGGCACCCCTTTCGAAAACAATGAACGCGATCCGATGAAACGAGCGCACTCTCGATTATCCTGTAATATTCAAGTGGTTCGAGGGCCTCGTGCGGTGCATCCTGCAAATTGCTTCCGAAAACACGATCAACTGGGACTGCAGTCGCGGGAGAGCAGGTGAATATATCCGCCGAAAAAACATTCTCGACGAGAGTTTTTAATGCACGCTCTGTTTCTCGTCCATAAATTAATCGATGCTAATGCGTGCCGATGTGCGGTTTCGTTCGATGAAATTTCGCATTCGCTGACACGCGAATAAATACGTAAATGGAAGGGTGTGCTGCGATTACGTGACAGGGAGCAATGTCGCGTAATTAATGTTGGGAATATAGATGGAAAATATAAAAATGGCTGAAAGGGGTATTGTGTTATTCTGAGCGATTCAGTGAAAATTACGTTACGGAGTAAGCTTCTAAAAAGGATATTCCATTTATACATAGTATTATACGATCGGTACATGCGTAAATTAAAAAGGCTAAAAGCGGGCAAGGCGTAAAACGAGTACCATTGAATTTCTATACGATTTCATGAATGCAATGGTGGATTTATGAATAGGTGAATTCTTTTTAAATGGGAATATAATCTATCGATTGTTCAAAAAAATTCTATTGTTAGCCTACTAATTAGTTCCATTAATCAGGGCTATGTGCATGGCTACCATCTTGAATGACCTATTATGTTCATGTACGCCTCATATCTGCTTATGGCATCTTTAAATTTACATTCACGCCAGAATAATGAAATTTACGATCACCTGTGTGTACTTAAATATATGATCCCGCACGTAAAAAAAAGTAAATTCATAATTAATCAGTTGAAATGCTAGAGAATGGGAAAGCTAAAGCTTTGAGTACAGTTCATAGCTTTCGATTATACGATAATTGGAGCGATAAAGCCGCTTCGAACGTCTAATCACCGTTTCCTCGGTTTTCGTATCATGCTTCACTACGTCGTTATATATATACATCTGTTCGCCTGCGATGCTTGCAATCAGTATGCAGAGGACTGCGTTATCATGGGCCTTGGGGCGTTCGTGGATCAACATGAATCGGGATAGCGCCTGATGCTCTCCTTTCGTGATGAACTTCTCAGGATTACGATCATAATCACGAGAACAGCTCAGTAATAGATACTCGTGGATAGAATTTTAAACATAGGATATTTCGAAATCACTGGTCATAAATTGATAAGAGTGAAACAGCAGGTAATATAAGATTCTACTTGTTACCAGTAGTATAGATCAAACATTTATCCGACTATTCCTAATTCCTCTTTAACCTCCTTTCAAAACATATTCTATAAATAAGGAAGCACAACGCTCGGAGCATAAGAGCCGAAGGCATGGTTTCAGCAGGTGTTTGGAAGATGATCCAAATTTTGCGTGCAACAAAACCAGCAGAGATATCCATTACCATTATCACAACCTGGAAGTTGGTTCCAGCTTAATAGTTTCCTATAGCTGCGTTCAGACACCAGGCCATCCCCTACCTTTCTCTGCCGCTCTATTTGTCAATTTTCTGCTTATATCCTCTGCCACGGTACACATCCTGCGACAGCATTACGTAAATGTTATTATTTAACAGTGTTCCACGGTTCTCGGTTCTGTAAGTGCCGCGGCAGATAGTTCGCCTGGTAATTCGAAAGGAAATCGTGGTAGGATGCAGGCCGCCTGCTGCTTACGCGTGCCACTAATTTTCGCAACTTCCTTTCAGGAGATATTAAAACTCCCAACATCGGGGCTAACCGTCTGCGGTGCGGTGTTCGCAGAGAGAAACGGTCTCGAGCGATGTTACTCCCGTAATTAGGTGCGTTTTATGCAAATGAACCTTTAACGAGGAGACTTTCGAAACATTTTCTGTAGCCGCGTGCGAAAACAGCTTCGCGCGACGGTTATCCGCTAACGGTTCTCGAATTACCGATATGAAGATGGTCTTTTAAAGTCGACGGCTCGACCTAAACGGGCTATCGGGCTCGAAATTGTTTGAGATAGAAAAGAAAGTGGTCGAGATCGAACGAATCCAGCGGCTCGAACACTCCGCCTAGCTATTATGCATTTATGCGAACGCAAAGTGCAATTGCGGGAGGCGTCTTTTTTTTTTTTTTTTTTTTTTCGAAACGAAAACCTGTGGCGGAGAGTATGCAGTACAATTTGAATGAAAAACGCGAGATCGTGTGTTCGTTATTGCATGCATGCGCGATAGGAAAGCCGTTGGAAGATGCATTCCAAAGCCAATCAACTTTGTCTACTGCTTTCCGTGTTAAACAAGCGTTCCCAGGAAATGGACTCGCATGAATTCGTAAAGCTGCGGATATATGGGAGGGATATCTTGATTTCTCGAGGAGACACTGTAGAGGATTTGAAAAGAGAAATAATTCAGTATTCCACACTGTGAATTATACATAAAGGTCCGCGCATCTATCACCCGAGTCAAAGCAGAAATCCCGAGAAATGATATTTTTACAGGATAAGGAGTTTGCCTGTGATATACCATCCACGTTTAAACCGCTACACCGATTTCGCGAGAAATTCCGTATTTGAAACCCATAAGTAAATGTTATCAAGCCAACTATAAATTCTATCCAGAATCGATACAAACCCGCCCCTCCCTGTCCCTTCGCCCTATATCATTTTCCGTGGCGGCGCTTTAACCACTGAAATTCTTCGTTACGATCGAGCACAGCGGAACCGAGGCCGCTTTACGAGATCAACCGTGTAATTTTTGCGGAACGAGAAGCTTAGAGACGAGATAGCCCTCGGTAACGACTCGAAACGATACCATTGATCCGTAAATTTCGCCCAAAACAACGGGAGTGGTTTACTGGCAGTGGTAGAAGCGCGTCGTACATGTTAAACGCGTTGTAAAAACCGAAGGGAGAAAAGGAGTAGCGAATCGTTGCCAGCAGAGCGTTGGAAAAACATTGCGCGACATAACGGAAAGTTTGTGGTTTTATCATAGTCCAGTGTTGGGATCCGCCACTAACTTACTGTAACCAACGCAATTTCGTGACCTCTTATCGCGAGACATAAGGGAGTGGAGCCAGACTACTGGAACTTTGGCATTGAGATATGTGGTCACTTTGATCCCTTGATAATTCGCTGTCATCGTCTATTGACCCCGTCTCTCTAAATTAATGACTAAATTGAACTTATACACAGTGGAATGTGGAGCGTTTATCAGACTTCCATTGATCGCTTCTCAGTGTCTCTTTCTATCTTCAACAGTGGGTGGTATTTATACTGATTAGAGATTGTGGTATAGAAAAATTTTGAGCAAAAATTGGCCAACTTTGACTGACGATATTTTCTCGAAAAATCGTCTTAGAGCCATGATCTTTTTTTTAAATTAAAGCTGGAAATCTTTACTTTGAAACGCTCTATCTCGATTTTAAATTTAATGTATATCTGCCACTGAATCTCCTTAAATCTGAGGGCATATTTATCATATAGAAAATTGCAAGATTTGACGAAATGCACAGACACGATAAAATTTTTTTCGAGGGTGCCATTTACTGTAGCATATAGCTTGAACCTTCCCCTTCCATTTAAAAAAAAGATCAGGTCACTGCGATTTTTTTTCACAAAGTTATAGCAGTTCAAAGTAGTCCTTGCATTTTATGGCGCATCGGATAGTGCCAATGCTGGCCAAAAATATAGGGACTACTTTGAACTTCTATAATTTTACGACAAAAAATCGCTGTGACCTCATCTTTTTTTTAAATTGTAGGGGAAGGTTCTAACTGTTAGCTACGGTAAACAGCATCCTCCAAAAAAATTTTTGCAAGGCCCTACATCCCGTCAAATTTTGCAATTTTCAATATAACAAATTGCAAAGTTTGACAAAATGCAGGGACTCGTCAAAATTTTTTTCGAGGATGCTGTTTACAGCAGCTCAAAGGTGAAACCTTCCCCTTCAATTTAAAAAAAAGATCAAGTCGCTACGATTTTTTTTCGCAAAGTTATAGCAGTTCAAAGTAACCCTTACATTTTTACAGTGTATCGTGTATTGCCAATGCTGGCCAAAATTGTAGGGCCTACTTTAAACTGCTGTAACTTTGCGAAAAAAAATCGCAATGACCCGATCTTTTTTTTAAATTGTAGGGAAAGGTTCAGGCTATATGTGACTGTAAACATTATGCTTAAAAAAAATTGTTTCAAGTCTGTGCATTCCGTCAAACTTTACAATTTTCAGTACGACTAACATGCCCTCAGATTCAAGGGGTTGCAGTGACAAAGGTGCACTAAAATTAAAATCGAAATATAGTACCTTAAACTAAAAATTTCAAGCTTTAATTTAAAAAAAAGATCGTGAATCTACGACGACTTTTCGCGGAGTTATCGATAGTCAAAGTTGAGCAATTTTTACTAAAAATTTGTCTCTGCCATAATTTTTGTCAACATTGCGTTTCTGTATTTATACTTCGCTCCCACTTCGCTTAAGGTTTCGTAAAAATATTGTTAAGTTCATGGTGACTCACGGTCAAACTAATGCGCAGTAGCACCCTACTATTTCAAGACACAATGACCTACTGCCGCTTTCGAGAAAGCGCATTACCGTGACCGCCACCACTTTTTCTCAACTTAGTATCCAGCTATCCACGTAACCTCTCAGCAATATATTCGCCGGTGACCCGCGTTATATAAGTCCCACTGCTGTAACCGCTCCATCTTATGAAACCTCCAGCCGTGAGCCGCGGAATAATGAAAACTTCGTGATCCCCTCTGCCCCGCGAAAGTGATCGAGTAATTTCTCGATACAAATCCCCAGGGAATCACGGGCGCTCTCTCGAGACGAAGAACAATATCGTGGATGCGTAAACTCCAGCTGAAACAACGTCACCCTTTCCGAAGGGAGATACCGCACGCGCCGAGACGTGCTTCCGAAGAGCGGGACGAAAGAGGAGCACCTCTTCGAGTGTGGCATTGTACAGAGTGGCGGAGGACATAATGAAAAGTTGCCAGTGTAGCCTTTGGTTTCTTTCGGGCGCGAAACAAACCAGCCGATCCGAGGTATTAATCCAGGAGGAGATGTCGCGCGCCGCTTCAAGAGTTTAACGAGCGGCTATTACTTTGGGCCACCTCTAATGAACTGGATCGAAGATCTACAACCAGCCGTAAACTCCTCCGGCGAGACTTGTCGCCAGCGTAAAAAGAGCCCCGCTTCCACGGCGAGCGCGCAGTAATTACAGAGCCCGAGTCTCGGGACGGCTTCATTTCCCATTTCTTCCCATACGCGCCGGCGAATCCCTTCCTCCTTTTTTTTTTTTCGGAAGCGTCGCAGCACGATTCATTTCCAAATGACTGTGCCCTGCGCCGGGACGCTTGTCAACGTTTCATTGTGTTTTCAAGCCTTTGTGCCCGCCAACTTTCCGCCAGCATTGTTGCTCGTTTTAAATAAATGTTTTTCATTTTCCTCCAGCGCTGGGTAATTGTTTCGCCTTCCCCATCAGCTCCCCCCCGTCAACTGCCCCCCGCCCTCACGCCACCCCCTGCCCCTCGTTTTTCAGCCGTCCTGCCCACGATTGAACGCTAAACGTTACACCGCTGTTATTTGTCATTAACATCTGCCATTCGCGGTAATTTATGTCCGCTGCGATTTACTTTTCGTTTCGTTCGCGGGCGACGCGATGACGTACAGACACACGCCGCCGGTTCCATAGATATTCATGCGCCCTCATAAATTGCCTTATCATTGCTGAACCAGCGCCGATAATTTTCCACCCTCGTGCGAATGTGCCTCGCAAACAGACCTCGTTTGCACGCTGCACGGTAGCGGGCTACGCGCGTACGAAATCCACGATTGGATCTGGAATCGAAGCGAATTTCGCTACTGTCCGAGTAACGGGGCTCCGCGGATCAGTGGCGTTGATTTAACTGTAAATATTCGTTCATTTTATTTAAAAACACGTGGAAATTTTATACCGGACAGCACGCGATATCAAAAGCCTGGCATTCGAAACGTTTCGCGTTGCCGATCAAAGTTACACGAATTTCTGTGACTTTGAAGCCCTGTGATTTTCATTTCCCCTGGGCAATTATTTAATGGCCGCTGTTGTCACGCAAAAATGCATCGTTACGGGGGAAAATAACAATAGAGCCGCACCGTTTTGTTGGCAAATCTGTGCCACAGACCCAGAATACAATACAAATCTACTTTTTTCGGAATTAAGTTTTTTACAGATGTTATTAAAATAATAGGAATTTGATGTAGTTACGTTATAAGTGAAGAATATTTAATAGTATAAATTACTTCGAATACTGTGTTAAGAAATAGGCAAGTGCAATTGTTTTTCAGCTCTCCTGAAAAATAAGAAAAAAGTCCTTGGGTCTCGTTGGCTCTCGGGTATAGAAATATTCCTTTCATCGATAGAGTTTCAGATGTATTTTAAAAAAAGTCAGTCGTTAATTCTTGGCTCGTGTCACTAGGACGTTCCATAGGATCGGTCCTGAAATTTAATATAATCCACGGCCTGTTCGGAAGTAACTCCGAGAACGGAGGATTAAAGTTTCTCCCTCGGTTGAGGGGAATGTCTCTCCCTTGCTTCGGAGTGGGTAGATTGAAAGAGGGGAAAAAAAGAGTAACTAGAATGGAAAGTAGGTTCTTGAAGCACCAAATAAAGCTCCTCCTTAGGCGGTGGTAAGGAAAGGAGAGTTTTGAACGAATCGATGTAGTTATGGTCTATGGCAGAATCTCGCGATCCTTAAAAAGGACAACGATCCAACGACGTCGAGAGCTCTCAGATTTCGCAAGTGGCTGAGTGTTTCCTATACTGTCAGTTGCATTTTCTCGCTTCCTAGCTGTCCTTTAACGTGTTGCATGCACTTAAGTTGTCGCATTTTTACTTCCTTACTGTGTACAATCAATATTTAACCATTTTAAAGTGGCTGACATACAGTTTTTTAGAAAATAATTCGCAAAAACTGCTGCGCAGTTGCAGTGTGAAATATTTACGTACTAATTTACATAGAAATTTTGCATGTATTTATTGTCTTTAGTTTTCGTTTGAACGAGTCAACACGAAACTATGAAAATGTACACAGTATATAAATCTCCATTCTCCACTCCAAGCATGCCACAATCACAGAGTTTGCTCCTAGCAAGGTAAATATTTGTACGACAGTTTCAACAAAGTAGAAGTTGAAAAAATAACGTGGCGAAGTTTAGTACACTCACGTTTATCTTACATAGAAATGTGTGTACAAACTGAGAAGTGTATGTCCCTTTTCCATATAACCTGACGATGCGTGATCCTTTTGCTACATTTAACTCGAGGCATTCCTTGGAACGTTCGACAAGTTGAAGTTTACTTGTGCTCTCAGTTGAGGAGATTTAACATTTGAGTTCTGCATATTTCATGTACACATACAAATATGGATGACAGTAAATGTTCAGATATCGTATGTATTTGGAACATCGATCTCTTCATATTTTCACTTGACGATCGCGAAACGTCGGTATATTTACGCCCATGTTAGCGGAATAAAAGTGAAAGATTGCCAAGTAGAAACATGCATGAGAATGTTTAGCAAGCTGAGCCAATTTATTAAACAGTAACTTGACGTTCGAGCTGAAGTCGTAACTTCCACCTATTTATTGTCACATATCTCTTGTCTCTTCGTTTATCCTTCGAGAGAAAAACTCAGTCCACTGCACTTCGTCTTTTTCAATCTAGCGTAGACAAATGGATGTTCAAAGAACTACCTAAAATTTTCATGCTTGTCCGCTCCAACTTTTCTGGAGTTATCGACGAACGATGAAAGATCAAAGTTAAATAAAAATTAACTACACGTAACTCCCTCGAATCCCCATACATCTACTACAATCAATAAACAAGTACGCATCGTTTCATTAACAAATTAATGCGGTGCTCGCGTCATAATGAAAGCAGAGTATCAGGTTCACCGCGGCTCTACTCCACTTCAGCGCAGCAACTGCATAGAATTTCTGTTTGTCAATATCTACCATCGCTTGTACAGCAATTAGATAATTATTTGTATCACCGAAATGGCTGACTGTACCAAAATACTGTTTCACAAATATCGCCGAACCCGCGATACAATTATGTCAAAATCAAAGAGGAGCAAATTGTTTCCTCAGAAAACATGGCGAAACGTTGAAACTTCCTTCAGTTCGATTCAACCGACGAAATTCCTATTGAAAGAGCCCAGTATCGATACTCGAGGATCGGCGTGCATCGGCTCAATAAAATTAGCGCGAGCGTGGAAGGCGTGGCGCGTGTCTTAGGCGCGAAGAAGCATTTCCATTACGGCGAAGCATGCAGCAGAATGCCTAACAAGGTAAAGCGAACTCGTTTGGTATTTCTGGCGCGAAGGGTTCACTTCCGGCTGCTCGCAGGGCGTAAAGGTGTTATACTCGAACGGCAGGCGAGCAACTCGTTCATGACTATTCAGATTTCCGCGTGGGCGGGGACCGCGCCTCGCGCGTGCATTGTGCATCTGTGCTCCAGTCTTTTCGCATTTGTAAGTTAATTGACCGCTTCCCACCGACGACTGCTCGAGCGAGCAGAACTGGCGCCGCTCTTTCGTCGATTTTCTATAGGATAAACCGGCGCAATTGCGACTTCGAAGGGACGCTATCGAAAGGGTTGGGAGGATGGGGGTGGGGAAGGAAGGGCGGTGAGACGGAATGCGTGCAAGGATGGACGAGGAATGACGCCGTACAAAGGACGACACCGACTGCACTAAAGGGGCGACGAGAGAAATACCTGGGGCAAGGGAAACGGAAGAGCTGCGATGAAAATTCAATTTTCCCTTCCCAAAGTTCTCTCGAGCAATTTAACCGCGTAAAAAATCCGCTTCGGACACCAGTTGGAGCGGAGGACATTTAGGGGAATCGTGGAAACGTAACGACGTACCCGCTCATGCCAGTGGATTTAATTTCTTCTATATATTTATTTATTTACGTCATATAAACTTGCCAGCGTTAACATAGGCGGAAATCCCTGGCCGAGTGAAGATAACGTTTCCACGAGTTTCCAGGTATTGTAGAACCGCCCTCGTTAGTAAATGTAAATCGATCCTCTTTAAAAACCGCGAGGTTTCGTCGAATTTCCGCCAGCAAATTTTTACACAGAATTGCTACGTACAAATTCCACATATTTTCCCCGCGTATCGGATACTATAGATTATTCGGAATTTTTCGGGGTCAGCGGGTATCTCCGATGACAGATATGAAGCGACTGAGAGCGTATTTGCATCCTCTCCTATTCGACCATCCCTATGTCAGTTTGAAAAGGCACAAAGGGTGAGCACGACGAAACTGGTGAAGTCGTTAGACCGAACATTCGCGCAAAACAGGACGGCGAAACTTGGCATGACAGTGAGTAGATAAATCAAAAGGGTGAGGCGGGGGCGGTGGTCGAGGCGTATACATAGCTGGCTGGCCAGGGCGACGAAGCAGAGAGATGGCGGATAGAGGAAGAGGAGCGCGGAACGGGGCCGAGGGTGTTGAAAGACACACAGAATCGCGGCGGGTATGAAAATACGCCAGGTCTGTATAGTATAATTATATTTAAAAAAGCCTTAACCCTTTCGACCCTCGAGGATCTCCATTCGTTGGTCGGCCAATTCGCGAGCACGCTTCCGGAAAGTGCGCTCAGCGGCGAGAAAAGACACGATAGATTATTATGCGGAGCCTTTCATACCAATCCGTCCACGCAAATACCGTCGAAATTACTGCTGATAGCAGAAAGCGTTCCAGAAGAGAGTTAGAGTGTATCAAAGGAAATATTACGCGGTGGATGTGGTTTCTTTGTGACCTCGGAGCATTTCAGATATTCCTCAGCTCGTTATTATTCTTTTAATTAACTACGTGCGGTCTGCAGTAGATGATAATTTCCTTTAAATAAGTAATTCCATTTCTCATACACTTCCCTTGATTTCCGTGCAGTACAAGGCGATCCAGAAATACAAATCATTCCCGATGTTGGGAACTTTAACGTCGATTCGCGATGCAGTAAAAAGCTTATATCCCTTAACTTGTATTCCGATCAGTTTGATGCATCTCATCGGTCACGAATGCCTCTGTCGTTGTCCTTTATCGCTCTTCGATTGACCTATATTTCTGAATCACCCTGTACCGATGCTAGACAATATAAAGCGCATTGCGAGCGATATCCCGGAGGCTCGCCTCTGGAACATTTTTTGACGTTACCGGTAATTTCAACGCTATCTACTGTGGATTAATTTAATTGGGCCCTGGTGCTAGAGGGGAATTGTTTACGCCCGTGTTTGCATCGCTTATGCTAGCAATCGTGCTGTTTATTTTGGACCTGCGATACGAGTGCAGGTAGAATCGATTCGTTCGAATCGAATGAAAATATCGCGGTTCGGGCAAGGACGGGGTAAGTGTAATTGGAAATTCACAGGCATGGATGATTATCGTTCGTTAACGCCCAAATCATCGCGAGCCGATAAATCTGGCAACGTTTCGTTGAATTTCGGACGCAAACACTTCGTCGGCCGCCCCAGCAATAAACTGTTTATACTTAAAAGGGGTCGCTTGTTCATTTAAAACGCGCGCGGACGGCCTCTCTGCACCGTTCAATCAAAGAGCAAATTTGCACGATACTGGTGTACTGCTGCTCACTTCGCTAGCCTTTCTTCGCCTCTGCTACAGCAATAAAAACTCGGAATGACGTTTTTAATTAGTGGGAATAAAAAAAAACAGATCCAGGGGGGCTAGCTTTGATTGCGCGGTGGGAATGTTTTTGATGTTTGGAAAATGGGTGTTCACAACTTCGCGTTCACTATTCCGTAGCGTACGCAAATCCGAAAAATCTGTTATTCAACGACCATTTAATCGGAGCCTGTATACTACTAATAGGTACACTGCGTGCGGCAAAGTGCTCGCGCGATTTGCTCCTCGTATTATTTTTTAGAGTGTTAGATAAAGAATATAATCCGAGGCACAGAGTCCCTGTATACGTTCTTGCTACGTTAATATATTTACGGTTTAACTATTATTAAGCCTGAACGCGCGGTTTATAAAACACGAAGCACGTCGTGACCCGTGTGTAATGTATTAATAAAGCCGCGGGCGTTGCTGTTGCGACGTTAACTAAAAAGATGGATTATTCAAAGAGACGAACGCGTCCCTGCTTGCATATTTTATGCGTGTCTCCAAGAAGGGCAATCACGTTCAAAGTGCTCGTATATATTTTCGCTGGTGTACACGGTTCGTTGCTTTCGCGGGCATAACATTTTAATTGAAGGTACGTTCTGTGCTGAATAATTTTTAATGAAGACAGATAAAACGTTGACGAGCTTGAAAATGGTAAGAAAAAATATTAGGGTTCTGTGCAACCGCGTAGCCGGAGCACTGCGGCTGATTTGTCTGTGTAGTGAATGATGACACTACTAGCTATCTCCATTAAGTAGCATAACCCACTAATGGCTCAAACAGTACATCGTAATCCACGGTGCCCATTGCTGTCCTAGGGTACGTTACTACATACCATACAAGCGACACAACATTTCACTAACAGCTTAGTCCCAGTGACCCACCGTGACCAGCACTCAACTTATGCTATTATGTACTTTGCTGGTACACCCTCGATTTTGCTACGGTTTAACCAAAACTGATGCAGAAACTACTATATCAATTTCACATCGTAATCCATCACTGGGCTAAGTAATTTTGAATGTTACACCGCGCTGGAGTAATGCATTACATAACCCATAAGTGACTCACGATTTTACGTCCTCGCCCTATTACGACCCACGCATTCTACCTGATAACATATTAGCGTGATTCAGCAGTGACCCGCTCTACTTCGTACAGACTCCCCTATCAGCATCTACGCCAGTCTACATTGGCCCAAGGCAATCGAGCGGCCTGACCCACGCCGACCTTTTTACAATGCGGCATCGTGCCTCATATGTTGGTTGCGCGTATAATCTCGTGGGAGGCCGAGGTATCGTGACCCCGATCGGTGACCCTCGGGCCGGATCGAAAGCGTTAATCTCTTTGCTCGGTAAAATTTTGAACAGTGGGCGTGTACCGTGGGCGCGGGCTACTTTCGATACCGCCACATTGATCAAATTCTCCGAAGGGTTACGCGCGCTTATCCTACGCGCTCGATAGATTCCACGAACGTCTCTAAACACCATGCAGCATGACCAACTATTTGCCAGGACTGCGTCAACAATTTCAATTGATTCGTTCCGCGACGGCTACGGCGATTCGCGCTTTAATGGAAAACCCTGATGCGTAACGAATAGCCGACCCAGAAAACTGTTGCTCGAGTTTCACGTTTTCCGCGCCGAGGGACGGAACACGAAACATCGCGGCGAGTATCGAGGAGAAAGGGACGGGAGAGACAATGGGGCTGGGAGAAACAGACGGGGTGGAGTCTTAACTAACAAGGGGTCGCTGCAGGGAGTATAAACAAGCAGAGAAAATAAGAAGAGCTGCTGACCAGACTGAGTTCGCGATGAAGTTTAACGAAGCGAAGTTGAAAGAGCGTAATAAGCGCGAGGGAGGCGAGTATCGGAGGCGCGGGGGCGGGAAACACCGCGAGGTAGTAATCGAGTGATTAAGAAATTGATTCATAAGTTCGACGGACTGGCGGAGGCGAACGACTCGATCCAATGAGGGGCGAGGAGGGATGAAATCCAGAGGGAGAAACCCTGTAAACCGGCGACGGGGGGCGAAGGAAGAAAAATAACAAAAGGAGGAGTGGCGGGAGGCAGAAACGAACGAAGAACTTCGGGAAGGCAAAAAGTCGATGGCGCGGGGAAGGGACGGAATGGGAAAAAGCGCGAGGGGAAACTTTTTTATTGACTAATTGATTCATTGCTTTATTGAATAGAGAAAACGATATCGAGCGGAGTCGGGCAGAAGGAAATACGAGAAAAAGAGCGGCGCTGGGAAGGGGGTGAAAACCGAGCGCGAAAGCCAATGGAGTAAACACGTTCGGATCGCAAAACAGAGGGGCCGTCGGGACGAGTTTATTTCTTCATCGAGGGTGTCTGCGGGATGAAGACGCAGGCGATACGCGTGGCAACAATTTCGAGAAATGTCTTATCCGCGAGCAGCAGAACGGGGAATAATCACGAAGGAAGCTGGGAGCAAGGGGGACGCAAAATAATCGAAAGACAGAGTCGACAAAAGGAGGGTAGATAGATGGGGTAGAGGCGTCGGAATAGTAGTCCCTTTGGGAGAAAAAGAGGAAGAAGAGAGGCGAAGGTGGAAGTTCGTCGAAAGAAGGGTTACGATGGGAAGGTAGGAAGAGTCGAGAGTGTACTGCAGGTGTTAACTGTCTACTAGGGGATGGAGAGGGGTGGTCGAAACGGTCGGAACAGAAAAGAGACAGGCTGATACAGTGGAACGCGAAGTTTGCAGGGGAATAGGCGAGATAAATAACGAAGAGGTGGGGGGAGAGAGAGGTGACTGTGCGACAAAGAAGGGATATACAGACTCTGAAGCCGATATGCCAGGGGAGAGGGACGCGCGAGGGAGGGGAGGGGACGGATAGAAAAGATGAAAACGAGAGCGCGCGAGAGGGATGAGAAGCGGAGAGAACACGACGCGCTGGAAAATTGTGTGTGCGAAGCTGGAGGATAGCGGAAAAGTGGGCTGCGTTGTAAGGAAGGTGACAGAGATAATGGGCACGAGGGAGAACGAGAATAAAAATGTGAAAGACAGTGGATGCCTGGCGAATTGTAAAGACAGACGCGGTGGTACACAAAGCGTGAGCTGGCAGAGAGAGAACTGACACTCTTAAGAAGGATGGACGGAAAGACAATGGTTGGCGAAGAGAAAGGGGGTGGAGAGAGAAAGGAGCAGAGCTAGAGGAACCCATGGAGGAAGTTGAAGAGAGAGAAAAAGAACAGGGCAGAAACGTGGAAAAAATGTAGAGAAGGTGGGACACAAAAGGGGGATATGTGCAAAGCACTGAGAGACAAAAAGTAGTAGAGAAAAATCGAGGTGAAGGAGGGTACACAATAGGGAAAAGGGCGAATAGCAAAGCGGATAATTTTATTCATTGGCTCTAAAGGACACACTCCCTGAAGACGTCAGGTTCATCCACGAGGCGTCTCAATATAATGGGAGACAACCCAGCATGCAAATTCGCTAAACCAGAAAAACCTGTACTGTTGCTATTGCATTGCAGGAAGCGACACTTGGCCAGTGATAGGAAAACGCAGGTATGAGATTGCAGTCACCCAGTTACGAGATTTACGGCGGAATAAGAAGAAAAAGGTGTCATAGGGTTTGTCCCGTTAGAAAATACTGTTTTTCAGATCTTTCTTTTTACAGACCATCTGGCCAGTGTTTGCTATACGATTTAGTGGTGTCCGCCTATAGCGTTCCTCTACTACTTATTCGCTCGATCTCGACACAATATCTTGGACTTCGTTCAACAATCTACTCTTAAATTCCACGCACCAGAAATCAGATATTTAAATCCCAATTACCTACATTCTGAGAATGAAAAATTTCAGTCTCTCGCAAATCTGGAATGACCTGTACGTTTGCTCTACATCCAAAGAAACGCGTACGAGAGCTGGTGGGTCAAGAGATTCGATAGAATGAATAATAAAACAGTAATGGCAAATGGATATCAAAATAACACGAAACAGTCGGAGAGAACTGCAGTAATTGAATACCATGGGCCGAATAATCTTCGAGAAGTTTAAAAACAGGACGATGAAGTTTCGAACGCGATCAAAATTCAACGAGAGGGTAAATTTTCAAAGATACGACGGCGTGCCCGTTCGTTCCGTGCGCCTGGTAGCATACTAACTGGCTTCTTTGAGAATTAATTGAATTATTCATTTTGTAAGTCTCAGGCTTGAATAATACCAGTTCTATTCCAGGATTCGCATGTTTCACCAATTAATGCACTTCTAAAAAGTGATACTTTCGTCGTTAAGCGAAGTGGGAAAGAGAGAGAGAGAAAAAAATAGTAACAAAGAGGGGAAAAAATTGTGAAGAAAGAGAAGTTAACCTTGTCCAAGCTTTCCTCAAATATTCCCTTAACCCAGTTGGCTAAAATTATATAATCAAGTGCTCGATACGACTACTTGACTCGGCCGCACCTCCCGAACAATATTCATAACTCACGTACACACCTACGCCGTGAAATTTTCGCTCGTCTCGCCTCGTTATCGCCACGCCGATTTCCCAACCCTCCCCAGCCCCAGGCCAGTCCCTATCTACCGTGATTTCAAAACTGCATTCATTAAATTGAATTATCATTAATTGATCATTTTAACACTGTTCCCGAGCCGCGAAACTCTAAAACCGGTAACAACGTAAAAATGACAGTAATTTCCTCCTTGAATCGGAATTAAACCTTACCGCCGACGTCCGTGTTCTACCTCTAATGGTGATCAATAACGGGTTCCGTCCTACTTTTACCTCTTTCTTCACTCACAAGATAATTACGACGCAATGATAATCTACACGCATCCGAGGATGCCATACCTCGTGACCATGTGTCCAGTAAATAGCTGTGGGTGGCTCAGGGCTGTGACGTACCACGCAGGTGAGGTTCATCGTGCTGCCTTTGTTTATGAACATTTCCGGCTCGCCGACGATCGACGTCACGGGCTCTAAACAATGAAGAGGATATTTCAATTAGTAGGAACATAGGAATAGAGTAATGAACATTAGGAAAAGGAGGAAATAACTAAAAGTCACATTCCAAATTAAATTAAAAGTACTAGTAGGGTCGGCTATTATCCAGATAAAAAGCTCGAATAGGAGGTAATTTACCTTTATCCTTCATTCGAGTTCGAATAACGTGGATTATCTTTATTCGATGGATTAAGTAGACCCTCTCTTATGGTACTAGAAGGAAGAAATTTCAGGGGACCTCGAAAAAAAAACAACTCTGGCAAATGGCGTTTACCGAAAATATGAAAAATATTAGGAACTTTAAATAAAGATTTAGGTACACATAAAAGCGTTATTCGAAAACGAGCACAAAACAACATTGACCAATAAAAAAGAAAATAACACCTTTAGCCATCGAATAAATTCGCCACAAATAAATCTTTTTTTTCCCCGTTATTCGACAAACACGAATAATCCGGATCATATCTGTTCGCGGCAAAACGGATAGAAATATCTCACTTGTTAGTCGTTATTCGAAATTTTTATTTGGATACAAATTTCACCCCCAGCGTCGATACGCGGAAAACAAACAGGAAAAGCGGAGCTATCGCGTTCCCGATTATTTTCAGCTTCGCTCGATGCGGGGGCAAACGCAACCCAGCTTGGAGCAGGCAAGATGACGAGAGAGGGGGAAGGGGACAAAAAAAAGCGGTTTAATTGAAATTCAAAGCAGATTTCGAATCAGGGAAAACCGTGCTGCGAGCGAGCTCGATTTTCTCGGCAAAGCTGAGAGCCCCACAGGTCAGGTTAGAGGGAAAATCTTGACGGACGCGTGCAACCAGCGAAAATGAAATTAACGAGAGTGGCAGCAGGGTGGGGGGTGGGAACACGAACGACAGGCAATCGGACGGGAAGATTGCGCAACGAAAACAAACAGAGGATCGTATAAAAAGAGAAGAGGGTATCGGACTGACCGACGACCGAGAGATGCATGGAATGACCGATCGGTGGTGTGGTTGACACTTGACACTCGTAGGTCCCGGAGTCACGGCGCTGAGGGTATTTCACTTGCAGCGTCCAGTCCTCGGTTCGAGGGAAATGCGACGCCACGAATCTTTGGTCGGACGTGTACGTTTCGACGCCGACGGTCAGAAGATGAATATCTCTGTGCCTCACCCAGGACACCTATATGTACGTATACGTGGATCAGATCAGCCGAAAGGAATATATTCCTTAGGATCGGACGCGGGAACTAGTTCAAAACGGATCAACCCGGGCACGCTTCGTGCTTTTGAATAATGAAACGTCGATCGCCGCGCAATTTTGCGTGCAAATCTACTTAAACTTTCAATTGAACGCGCCGCTCGATTACCGTTTGAATGAATAAACGATTGAAATTGATTCTATCTCTGCGAGCGGCACTGCGTTAAATAATATTCGATGCGTGAGAGGATAGACAGGCTAGTTTCCCTGTCTGATACTACACGCTCACTTTTCCCTTTCTGTAATTCCATCCCTTCAGCGCTCGAGATATACCTCGACGTTGAGCCCGAACAATTAACGTCTCGCGGTAAAATATCGAATTAAAAAATGTAACATCTATTTTCTCATGGGATCCAACGCGCAAAAAAGACACGATGAAAACAATTATATATGTAAAAAGTAGCGATCACAGTTCTTCTGAATAAACTTATCAATGTTTATTAAAACTATGTACTTGCAAAGCAATCAAGTTACCATTGCACTTCAGAATTACATTTCTTGCCTTCGTAAAGTGTCACCCAATCAGATTGCATAGTTTTTCCCACCATACAACAAATTTCGCGATAATTACTGCCAGCAAGCCTTCAACGTGGCTTTTTCCCTACATATGAGAGTCGCCACAGTTTTTGTGCTCATATGTGTTCACAGTTGAGCAAGAAATGGCCCGCATTAGCTGGACAACAACGATGGTGTGGATAACTATAATTAATAGTGGTGGTACGCGTCCTGATACGTTCGCAAACATCAATTTACGTCGGTCTGACACCGATTGTTGTCGGTTAAATAATTATTAACGTTATCCCAGCTAGTTGACAAACTTTTTGCCCCGTGGCCACACATCATGCCCTACGGAGCGCGAGTATGCGTGCGTATAGAGGGGGTTGGTCGTTGAATATGCATTATATGACGATGCACCAACCGTAGTCATAGAGTTGGGTGAAACGGTCATACTTCACAGGCCATCAGCAGGTGTCATTGATTGCGCTCGGAGAGTTTAATGGCATTTGTTGTGTTCCGGCTCGTTTAAACGTACGTTACAACTGTCCCACGTTTTTCTGAGCAAGCTGTAAATTAGCATTTAGAAGGTCCCGATAATCGGCACGTCGTGGGCACAAAGGGACTTAAAATGAGACGCGGTTAGCCACCGGATAACCCGCGCACGATGAAAAGCCACTGTCGGCTTTAAATTGCACTCAAGGCGCAAGACTCGCCGTCGACCTGTGAGCCGTTTAAAATTCAAGTAGAGCTTAAAGTGTTACTTGCAATTAAAGCTGAATCAAGATGAGCTCGTTGGCCGAATGAAAATTTAACGTCCGCTTGAAAGTTTGAGTGGACGCGTGGCTTTGAAAAAGCGCCGGCCGATAAATTATGCTCACAGTGCTCTGTAAGTAGCTCCACGTAGGAGCTGGATGCGCGCGTGTTTATCGTGCGCGACCTTTCCCCTCGTATTCACGCTGCGTTTACGTACCCCGTTGCTCTGCTATTCGAGATAACGCGATTCTATTCCCCCCAAGAAGCGAGGAATTTCTACCAGGCTGGAAAAGCGGCATTCCTGGAAACACAACGCGTATCCGGCATTATCGATGCCGTGCGAAACGAAAAGAAGACGAGAGAACGGATATGAACAGGAGAATGGAAAGCCGTGGGTGAGGTGAGGAGAGTCAGGCGCGCGAAATAAAAACTGCTCAGCTGTGGGTATTGTAAAAAAGCGAAGCCTTCCGTTTTACTTAAATTCCTCCGCTGAATACGATTGCGCAGCGTTACACGGAACAAACGACGCGAAAAACGAAACTTTTCCTCTTTTTACTTCTCATTCCCTACTGTAAAACTAATCTCGGCTTGTTGTGCTATTGCCTACTATGATGAAGCAACTTAAATTGCTCTTGTTATTATCTACCTCGCGCAATCTTTCCGTCCGGTTTCTACTGACTTATAGGATACTTGTCCATATTTCTGTTCCATATTTCTGTGCCTTAATACTTTACCCATTAACAAGTAAATTTAAATAAGAAAATAATATCTCGGTTTGTCACAAAGACCTTGTCTCATTGTCTTGTCTCTCCAAACACACGGAACTAGGTTTAGATACAGAAATGTGGCCAAGTACATACTCGATCTATTTTCAGAGGTATTCAAAGGCAAACGAACGCCTCCAATATTTTGTAACACATTCTGTCGATCGATTATCCACGTTTAATTGAATCCTGTAATCCTCCATCGTTGTTGTCCATTAATACCACGTTTTCCTTCTCAAACATCTGCTTCCGCAATTTTGACTTGTTACCTACCGTGCGATCGCCCAGATTCCGAACCCTGCAGTTTAAGGTGGCCGTTTTGCCCACCAACGCGGTGACATTCCGCGACGCTGAGACGTCGAAATAAGGTCCACGGTCGAGCGGCTCCAGTGCATGATTCTCGTGCATCCCGAGATCAGACGTACCCCGGGCGAGTCGTTGCACTTTAAGGGGAAACATAAAGCTGCTTTCAGCGGGCTCGTTTCAATCTTCGGATTGCGGCGGATTGTTCTTTGACCGGAAAGGTTATTTCCCTGGCCGCGTGCTTGGTTACGACGTCCCGAGAGTGGCATAAGGAGAAGAGAGAAAGAGAGAAAGAGAGAAAGAGAGAAAGAGAGAAAGAGAGAAGAACGGAAAAGTAAGCGAAGGGGTTCGTTCCGTCGTTCGTTATCGGAATTTCGTTAACTTCTCCACGGCGTTGTTTACCGCGAAACTCCTGGGCATGGGCCGCGCGGCGCAATGTATGACCGGAGGGCGGTAAGAAATCATTTTAACGTGTCCCGAAGTGGTAGACGGTAAAAGCCGCGATATATCTCTCTTTCGCTCGGGCATAGACCTCACCAGCCACGGTTCGTCGTAAAGCATTAAAGTAGGTGCTAAAGTTTCTGGTTGCAGTTTCAGAAACTACTTTATCTCATAATACGTGACAGTGAGTGAGGTATCGCCGGGGTAACCTACGTCGTCGGTCGTTTTGTTTCCTGTTGCAACGTGGGAGAATGAAACACGCCTCGGTCGCGATATTATAATAAATGTTTCAGACACTTTTTATCGTTATATCGTGTTCCTCGCGCCGACGATCCTTTGCGTCTGTTTAAATGCTCGGTTAAACGACCGTACTTGGGGAAATGGTTCACTCTCCTTTCTCCGCCGTCGCCTTTTCCCCTCGCGGGACCGCGTAATATTTCATGGGACTCGATTCGTTAGACACGTGACTGATTAATGTTCACTTACCCGAAAATAATAGACTGAGGGTAAAAAATAAACCCTTCATTTTTTGTTTCTCTTTCTCATAGTCGATCCACGACGTTGTTCGATATATCCCTTCGCGTTCTATCTTCCTTTTTCCCTTCCTCTGTGTCTTCGTTTGTTTTTCCAAAAATCCACCACTGTCCCACGCTTCCTCGTGACAATGGGATCTCGCGTATTGGTGCACTCTTCCACGACTTTCGCCCGTCAATTGTTTGCGAATTATCCCTTCCCACGGTGCGTTAATCTTCTCCTACCGTGGCGCAATAATCCAGAGGCGAGCGTTCTATGCTGCATCTCTCGACAAAGCCGCGGAATCAAGATCGCGACGAGAAAGTAACTGTCGAATCAATAGCATCCGATTTTTCTTCGCTTTTTCACTCGATGTCGCCATTATGTCCCTCGGCTATTCGTGATTTACGGTGTCGGTACGCATAGAAATCGTCCTCGATACTTCTTCCCCATAGTCCTCGATAACCCGATAGCCTCTTGTCTCATCTTCCCGCTATAACATTTCTTCTCTACTGGTTAATTCATCGGCGAACAAACGATACCATTTCGCGATGGAAAACAGATAAAAATAAAGGAACGGCGGAAAAAAAGAATAGAAGCGTAGAACAAAGAAATATCCAATCGTGCCTTGTCCCTGTCTTAACCAGTTCTATTATGCAAATCGAACTATCGGCAAATTCGTAGCTCGACGTGATCGCGATCCCTGTCGATACGATGCAATTGCGCTCGGCCGAGATACGTTCGGACGTTGATCTAATTTCCGCGATTCGAGGTACGTGCGAGGGGGTCAGAGAGAGCGTAGTCTTTAACGGGCGCGAACGTCGTGGAAGAGCGCGATAAAACTCGTGTACGAACATCCGAGCGAAACTGATAGTGCATGCGACACGGCCCGGGAGAGACGCCCTGCCATCTGTCCTTGCACACGCCCCGCTTTCCCTCTCCCGAAGTCAACGCGAAGATGGGGTAGACATCGTCCGGCGCAAGCGTGTATCCCTTTTGCTTCTATCACAGACACGCACACTCCTACCGGGGGGAGCGTGCAGCATCCTCTAGTCGAGAATCGAATTCCATGCCGACCGATCGTCCTCGTCCACCACCTCGTCGCCGACGTGGAGTCGTCGTCGTGTCGTCAATGTCCGTACACGTGTCACGCACCAACACTCTTCCCCTCCTCCACCCCCTCCCCTTGCAACAAATATAATGCACCAGCTACTGCTACACTCGGATCGTTTTCAACCGTAACGGGTAAATCGAGCTTATCGCCTCGATCCTAGCTCGTACGGAAGACTGTAAACAAAACGAGATGCTCTTGCAACGAGTGTCTTGACACTCTTGACCGTTGGATTATCCTTCGAGAACCTCGAATGACACCGCCGAGACGTTTCGCGTAATGCGACGTTTAAAGGGGATTATAGGGGGTATCCTGGAATTAAGAGGACAAATCCTATTCATGAAGAGGAACGACGAAGTTTCGAGATGCTCAGCTTTCTTTTTTCAAATAATTGAGGAGGAATATTTTATAGCCTTCTTTTCCTTGGGGCTTCTAGGAATTTGCTATGCTTATTAAAATGCAGGCGTATACATTCATTCTGCTTATGAATGCAAAGACCCTCAAGTTTAAAAGTCTCGAGAATAATTAACCGTTCCCTTTTTTTCTTGTCGTGAGTTTTTCTAATTAGTTCAATTTGTCCTAACGCTTCTGAAATACCGTTTATACTCCAACTATTTTATTACGCACATTTTGCTTGTTTAGGAAATAGGTTTCGAGAAGAGAATATAAATAGTAGTATAACAATAAAATAGAAAAGTTATTTCGAGATTGGCTTTAAATTCGTTGAGTTAAGATACATTTATGTACTATGTACGGTACACAGCAATGTATTTAAATTTCCGCAGAATTTTGATATCAAGGTAGACGCAACTCGTACGCGAATTTCCGTGAAACGAGAAAACACTGTAATAGGGTGCTCACTTCTGGAAATCTCCATGGAACAAGATTTCGGCTAATCTTGGGAATTTCGCATACTTTGGCCTCGGGTGGAGCTTGGAGTACCTTCGTTTGCCTATGGAACGTCGTTGCGCATTTTTCACGGAACATCGAGGGCGGTTTTCTAGCAGAGCTTGAATAATGGGAGTCTGCAACCATCACCGAGGGAAGGAACCAGAGTCTTGCGACACACCAAAGCGTACCAACCTTTTGTTCTTTCAAGCATAATGGACATGCATTGTGTATCTCTTTCTTGGCGTCTTTTTTAATGCACAATCTACACGATGGGATTGAAAGAAAAATCGATGCCCTAAATCGTTAGAAGTGAAACGCAGAAGAGCCTAACGTACGACTTTGGTCTCAAGGGTTTCGACTCGAGTTCCTTTCACTCAGAACCTTTCTCCCCCCTTCCTCCTATTTCTTTTATGGCTGGGTAATCACGTAACGATGCACGATGATCGAAACTTTCCCGAAGAAAATGCGATTTCGCACGCTAAGTTCTAAACCCATGCAACTCACGTCCCATCGATAAGTTTATCTTTTAATTCGCCACGTGCCTGCACCTGAAAGTGGAATCGAGAAACGAAGCTACAAATCCTTTTAGTCTATTATTATATAACAACTCATCAATCGAACTGAACGATGATTGTTTTTTTATTATAAAAATATGAAAGGATGAGGTAAAGTTTATTTGCAGTTTCCTGTATTTCAAATTACGTAATCGTTTGTTTATCGATAGTCTCATGTTTCGATTAATCAGCGGAACAGGTCCCCAATTGTCGATAATTATTGGTGGAAACCATAATCCGTATGAGTATTATCATGGTTCATACTTTACAAATATTGCAATTTATATTGTGGTCGTAAACAAGCTCGATATTGTCGATATTATGTACAGTATACTCGATCGTATCGTACCTATATCGATTATGTTCGAGTTCTGGTATACTCAACTGCACGATGATGGCGTGAATTTTTAATTATAGGTTATGTTACGAAACGACAATTTTGCGAATCCTTTGACGCAACATCGAAATGTGATAATTAAATCGTGTCTTCATTAATCGATTACACAAAGGGTTTCAATTAATTTAGATTTACAGTAAAATTATGTCATACATCGTAATGTGAATTTTCCAAACATTTAACCGGCCTGTCGGTTTATGAAAGACAAGCACCGTTTCGTTTAGGTTTGTTATTTGTATCTAATACCTCGCAAAAATGGATGATCAAGCGTGTCCAAGATGCAAAACTACCAAATATCGAAATCCATCATTAAAAATGATGGTAAACGTATGCGGACACACATTATGCGAAAGCTGTGTAGATTTACTGTTCCTTAAAGGTTAGTAAATTTCTAAAGAAAAGTATTTATACATGGTTACAATAGCTCTAAATTTAATTATTAATATTTCAAGGTTCCGGATCTTGCCCAGAATGCAAAATTCCTCTAAGAAGGGCCAACTTTCGTGTACAACTGTTTGAGGATCCAATGGTTGAGAAAGAAGTAAACATAAGG
Source organism: Calliopsis andreniformis (assembly GCF_051401765.1). NCBI lineage: Eukaryota > Metazoa > Arthropoda > Insecta > Hymenoptera > Andrenidae > Calliopsis > Calliopsis andreniformis. Next base: position 14,138,023 of record NC_135063.1, read on the forward strand.
AAAAGGATACTCCGAGACTTTAATAAGAAAGAGGAAGATTTTTCAAGCCTACGTGAATACAATGATTACTTAGAAGAAGTTGAAACAATAATATATAACTTAGCTAATAACATTGATGTAATAGAAACAAATAAAAAAATAGAACAGTATAAAAAAGACAACAAAGATCAAATAACCAAGAGTAAGTCTAAGATTGGGAGAAGCGAATATGAATTAGAGGAGATGATTGAATTGGAAAAACAGAAAGAAGAGGAACGACGAATGGAGATAGTTAAAGAAGAAATGGAAGCTAAACGGAAGAAGATTAGAGAAAAAGAGGCACTGATAGATGAACTGACATTTTCAGAGGGAAACGCAAAAAACATAGTGGAGACATTTGCTTCTGCTATACAAGCATCTAAGAAAGAAGTGAAAGCAGCACCTCCAAAGGCCACACAATTCAGTACAGGAATAAAGTTTGGCAATCAGGGAAATCAAAATTATTTGCCTGTGCCAAAGATCGAAGAAGGACCTTTATATTCTTACACACCAATTCGACAGACAACAGATGGGCCAATACCGCCTGGTTGGAGGGAACTTCAAGCTCGTGGCTATGTATCTCATGTACGCATTGAATCTGCAGCCGAAAGGGCAGGAGGATTCAAGGCACATGTTGCATGTTTAAGGGCCTTACAAGAAGCTATGGCTGGCTTGTATCATAATCCCTCTCAATGCCAAACAGAATATACAACTGTATGACTGCAGAGACTGTTTTAATACCAAGAAAACTACACCTATAGTTTTGTACATAGGCCACTTGATAATCGATTCTTCTATTTGTTATATAAAACCCAGAATCTTTGACCAATTTGTCACTCAAGCAATATGTGCTAAGATGACCCATTACATGTGATACAATCACAAGTTGCAGGTACTTGTACCTTGTATATTTATCTAATTTGTAGTATTCAAATGATATCACTATGAAAATTGTATGACTTCAGTACCTGGCCATTCAATGAGCACACGAGAAAAAAATCATTTTTTCGTTTTCAGAGAAAATAAAACTCATTTTGTTAAATACTGTGACATATGCTAGTAATCTTCTTCGTATGTTTCACTTCCTCCATTTTACCTCTATTTTTACATATTTTATATATATAATTCACAAATAGAAACAAATTAGTTAATGATAGAATTGATTTTTAGATCGATATTTTATGAAAACAGAAAATCAGTGATATCAGTTGGTGGTACTGATCGATACTACCAACTGATGTTATAGCTGTAGTTCATTTGATTCATTTCATAAAATGCTTATAAATCGTTGCATATACGGTAGCTTTTGTGGTAGAGTCTGCTAAATGAAGTTATTGTTACGTAATGAATAGGTATATTCAAAGAAAGAAAATGTACCTCCTTAGATAAATACTGACAATTGACGATTAATTACCGACGGGAAACATCCTTTTAATATACGAAAGAAACGAAAGAAATTTCTATGCCAGTTTAACCACTTGTGTTAACGTTATGTATAGCGCTGGATTTGTTAAAGAAATGACAAGTTTAAATTAAAAATTAAATTTCAGTCATCAGTGACCGACAGAGCAGCGAACAAACTTGTCGACAATAACCTGAACGATGCTCACAAGAAGGCAGTTCCTTCTTCAATACGGTTTATTCTTTTTGAATATTACAAAACGAACCCATTATACAAAACACATATTATAACAAAAAATTCAATGCAATCGTATTTTTTCTGGTTTCATTTTTTTATTTACAAACTTTCCGTTACTGTAAAAACTCTGAAATCAGTTACTCATACTGTTCTTATTTATTTTAAATTAATTTTTTAAAATTCAAAAATTACTTGTGAAAAATAATTGGCCTATACAAAATTATATATTCGTTAATTTTGTTTCTAGATAAAATTTTCTGCAGTAAATATATGACTTTCATATCGAAGCAGTGATATTTTCAAAATAAATTCGTTTGCAAATTACTAATTTTGAAACGAATATTAATAATTTTGAAGAAAATACATAACTTTGGCACTACTAAAAAGAAGTTTCCCTTATCCTTGGATTTAGAACCCTCATTTCACTAAAACTGCTCTAAGAAAAATGGCGAAAACTGGTTAACATAAATTTTTCTCAACGTTTAACTTCATTTCACATATAATATGAATTTCGACATTTATGTATTTTTTATATTTCGTATTGCGTCCATTAAAATCCCCTCGAAAGGTAATAAATCATAACTGAATGCATATTCAGTATACAGAAAACAGGAAATTGAAAGAAAAAACGATAAAATATTGACTTACATAAAAATGAATCGAGTACACCGCATATTTTCAAGGGGACACCTATCCAACGACGGTATTTCTTTCTTGACAACTTCAAGCTAGCAGGAACATGCCGTCGACAACGGATACGCGCGTACTATAAACGTTCTCGATTTCAATTTATTGTTCCCCGAGTGTCAGATCGAAGAAACCGATCAAATTACAAACCGCCAAGTGGTGCAGCTAATCGCCCCTTCCCAACGCCATCTTCCACCGTCATCGCGAGAAGACAGTTTCGATTATCGCAATAAGACGAATCGATATTTATCCCACTGTACGCAGCGAAGTTTTCAGTCTTTTACCCCTTCGAAGTCCTGTCGCTCGCTGGTCCCAGGGCTAAACTTTTCTTCTACGGAGTTCCTTCTCGTTCCTCTTTCCATAGTTTCTCACGAATCTCGCGAAAAGAAATGCGCTTGGCGAACGAATCGCGAGCCAGCGAGCATACGCGCGAACGTCGGAGACGGGACGGTGTGCCGAAATGCTTAATTAACGCGAGTGGAGCTTCAGTGGCTGTTCCACGGTTCAGCCAATCGTGTGGCTGCAAGTGACCGGAGGCCCCGCCCACCGAGAGAGCCCCGTTGCCCTTTTCCTCGTGACTACCGGCCACAGTACGTACGCGAGCGCTCACCGAGTGTTATCTCGTTCGCGTCGGCTTCCTTCTGTCGAGACGAGTTTTCTGTACCCGTCGTGCACCGTATCGCCTCGTCGAACAGCAATCAACCAGCTTCGCGATATTCGTCAAACCCTCGCGTTCTCCGCGCGCCACGCGTTCACAGTTTTGCGCACTTCGCTCCGGTTCGAAAAGCGCGGTTCCCTTCGCGACTCTCGTGTGACGAAAAGAAAGTGCTCGTTTAGAACAGACGTCGAATCTGCCCCCTCGATACCGTTCCGTGTACTGTCGCGAAGCCAGTGATACACCCCGAGCGCCGAAAACATGTAAGATTCGAAATTGCCGATACGAAAAGCGAAGAAACAAGCAAGAGAGAAAGTCGTCGTCCTCTGGAAGTGGGTACGTCGAGGGAGAGCGATCGAGCAGGATCACAGGCTACGTTCGATCCCGATCTGTCAGCCTCGGGAACAGCGGTCGATGCGAATCCTCGATCGATATCGACGCTCGTAAGAATGCGTGGCTGAAGGCGGCAGCGACAGCCACCGTCTCGTCCTTTCTTTTTTCGTTTCGTCGAGCTGCGAGACAGAACGATCCACGAAGATCAGCGAGCCAACCGAAGCCGAACGAGAAGATGCGGCCCGTCGTGACGACCTTCTTGCTCGTCCCGTTGCTGTTCGTCGCGTGGCAAAACGGCGCGCAGGCCAACTGGTGGTGAGTTTGTACAACACGATTGTTTATGCCTCTGTCCAACTCGGATAACATCTCTCTCGCTACGTGCCTCTTTGAGAGCCTATGGATCTTCCCCCGCGTTATTTCCTCGGAGGGGCGCCCCTCGCGTGTCGCGAATAATTTAAATAGGCCGCAGTACCACTGTGACTGCGAAGGACCCGTGTCGTTCTTTTTCTTCTTCTGCCGTTTCAAAGCCAGCGTCGCTTTCAATGTCTTTATAGTCGGCGGAGAGACACCTTAGAGAGCGCGACATCTTTTGTCATGCACGCCGTACCTTAACCTATAACATTGCTCTTAGGAGGCTATTGAAGACAAGTGTCTTCCACTTATTATGTTGGATGAACTGGTCGTGAAAGTTTTCACCAAGACGCTTTTTATGTTTTACGATCTTCCTCCGCGGTTGGAACGATGTGTAGTAGGAATTTTTTGGAGGAAACTAAAGGTTTTATTGCGCGTTAAAAAGCTGCTGGTTAAATTATCTTCATTGACACTTAATGGTTTTGAAAGTCGTGGAAAGTTGAGAACGAAGCAATTAGAGGACTGATATGAATCAGAGAGACAGGGCTTTCAGAACTTGTGCTATTGTTTATCCCTGTTTTCACTTTACCAAGTGAACCATGCGATTTGAGTAGCTTTGTTTCCACTATTGATGGACCGATTCGTATCTTTTCTTTAGAACAATTCAGAGATATCTGTAACAGTAACATATTTTATACGTAGAAATCGTAGCTCAAAGTTTTTCAAATGACCAATGTTCCTTTCCTTTCGTAACGAGTACAAAAAAAAACCAAGAATTAGAGCACCCCCGGCTAACTTACTTCATACAAAATTCCATTCCCCTGGACTTTCATTTTTACGACCATCGTCGAACAAAACGCTGTCCAGCGCAACGTAAGCATTCGCAATCAGTTATTCCGTTACTTAATTCCATCCTTCGTGCAAGAGCGGCGAGAAGAAAGGGGGAAACGAGTTCGTAAAGTCGGTGGCGTGTTTCACAAAGCCGACCGCGAAGATAAACGCCCGTCCCGATCGGTGAAACGAGTGAGACATTAATTCGCGGTAGCCGGTGATCGGGAACACCGTTCGGGTGGCTGGTAATCTCGCGATCTACATTTGTCGGATCAGAATGCCGGTTGGCGCGGAACTCGACTTTCAAAACGGCACTGGTCAATTTCCTCCGCCGTGTCGAAGTCGTTGAATGGTGATTGGCACCCCTGTGCCTTGCCATTTCCGCTGCTGCATCGAAATTGCGATCAGAAGCAACGAAAAAGCTTTGAAATATCAATTACGATTTTATACGATATTTAAGAGGAAAATTTTTGAGATATCTGTAGTACTGAACTCAATATTATCTGTATTTTATAGGTTATTTTACGTGAACTTTAATTTTATAGGTTAGACAGGTATCTATAGTTCTGAGCTCAATATTATGTACATCTCATAGGTTATTTTACCACCACTTTAGCCTTATAGGTTAGATAAGTATCTGTATTTTTAAACTCAATATTATCTATATATATTTTATAAGGTATTTTGCTATATAGCGGTGTATTTGTGTTAGAGCAGAAGGTATTTTTTGGTCTCCCGTGTATCGCAGTTCTAGCATGACTATCTTGCTTGCGAAACGGTGCGCAAGAGATTCTTTTCCATCTAGACAGGCTAGTTTCGTGTGATTAACGAGTCGAGCGAATTCGTCGCGGCTGATATATATTTTACAAGATCGCGGAGAGAGATGTCTACACCTGAGGCAAAAAACCGCCGTGTAACTGATCGACTCGGCTGTGAAACGCGGGTTTGATACGGCCGCCTTATAAGATTATGCGGCGTTTTTACGAGGGTTGTATGGGCACCCGCAACGTAAGCGTTTATTTTAGCATTTGAAATACGCCATTGCGAAGCGCGCGCTGAAGATATTCACGAGCGTAAAGCGGCGATCACGTTTCCGTACATAGAAAGGCACACGGCTATCTGCGCATGGGAGGACGATGACGAAACGTTTGGCTCCGAAGGACAATTTTCTACAGATCGTTTCACCTATTGTTCGTAGATACTGTCTCGATACTTGTCCCGCTCCTATGCCGCGATTCATTTACTCCTGCGAGCGAATCGGCATTGTCGGGTCGTCATCCAGTTTCTCGCTTTTCTTGGCAAAAAATTCGAAAGTCGAACGCTTCCAATGAACACTCTCTCCTGACCCTTTTACTTCACGAAGACAAATTCCCAAGTCCTCGTAATTTCGCTACAAATACTCTCTCGATCCACCGTACGTAAAATTGCCCGATCGAAGTGGCCCTTGGGCGAATTATAAGCCACGCGACCAACAATCGGTGAACTACAATTTTATCGGTACTAAGGTCCGATTACAGACTTAGGCTGCAATTACAGTGGATGCGTCTTCTGACGAATCGATGTTCTAAAGACTACATCCGAACTATTTATCGTACAACCGAGGCAAGTTCAGGCATAGTTCCAGCAGAACATCAGTTCGTCAGAAAACGCATCCACTAACCGTAGCTTCGACAGAATTTTCCATATCGATTGCCTTCTTAATCCATTCGATAGAAAAGGGAGGATAGTTCAGTCTGTAATCGGCCTTTAGACCGACAAAATAGTCGTTCACCGATTGTCGGTCGTGTGCGGCTGGCCTTATAGACGAAGAATCCCCTTCGATCGGACACGCGAGCGGTATGCACGATCGGGGAAGCCCCGATGATAGCGATGATACGCGCTCCGGTGTCGACGCGCCCCTGCAGGGCACACTTTTAAAACGGGAAGGCCGGCGTTGACGTCCTACGGTCAACCACACGGTTCCACGCCGGGGAGCAGATTTTATTTCCGACAAACTGGTTCCCCGGCCGATTAATCGGCCCCACCAGCCTGGGGCCACAGCCTTCCGGTACACATACGCTCGCTTCTTCGCCTCTGCCGCTTTATCTCCGCTTCTCACGATGGCGTACACGCGACGCGTGAACCGCGAACGCTTAATAACTCACGTTAAGTCGCGCCTGTTAGCCTTGCTCAGCGGACAAATTGTTTGTTGGGTTTCTTGCTCGACAGTGCCCCCCACCTTGCTCCACACCCTGGCTCCCCCTTTTCTTGCGGTTGCCTCGTTCCGCCTTTGGACTCTTGAAACAAATCCTCCGTGATAGATCATTTCGGCGAGGTTCCATGATGGTCACCGTGACGAATGTGTCGGGGAAGATAGGATCCATGAGCTAAATAGTATGGTCGATGGTAGCAAGTATTTTGCATTTCTATAGGATAACTGTTTTTTATTTTGGAGGTCGGTATCGAGAGGTTTCTTTAGAGTAGTGTACAGAGCTGGTACACGGAAGAGAATGTTGAGCTGAAGTTATTGAAGTCTCTTGGAGAATTTATAAATGTACTCTGAAGACGTCTGAGTTTAACAGAATCAGTAAGAGTCCACTTTATAGATTTAATAAAGCTGGTCTTACTCTAGTCTAGCTACCTTTGTTACTTTTATAAAGGTCTCTTACAGATCCTACAAAAGTCTACTCTATTTCAATCTACTTCGGAGACTTTTGCAAGATTTGTGTGACCATTTTTTCCATATAATGTTGCATTTAGTGTAGTAGATAGGACTGCTAACGTATCCCCTATATTTCTACAGAAAATTACTATTATATCAACATGTGTCGTGGGCACAACCTTACCAGCTCTGCACAGTAGTCGACTATCAGATAGAACCTTCTTGCTCCGATATTACCTGTTTCTCGTATTTAAAACGGTGGTGACAGTTCTTCGCGTTGCTCGCGTCGCAAAAAGCGAGCCTTCAACGAGAGATGCCTGCACAGTGGAATACTCGCTGTTACACTTCTCCCATGCCCCCGGGCACGGCGGGCATAACGGTATGGCGAAAAGAGGCGCACAGGGTCATTAAACAAACCAGTTTGATACTAAAGACTCTCCTCGCGTCTAAATCCGCCGAGTTCGCGCGGTTCCCTCGGAAACGATACACCGAGCGAGGAATATATATCGGATCTGTCTTTTCAGTCGTCACGATCACCATAAAGGGTGAGGACGGGCGAACGGCGCGTCGTAAACCATCGCGAGAGCTTTTAGTGTAGGAACAAAGCGGGGGAGGCGCGATAAGACGAGACAGACGTCGTAGAGCCCTGGGTAAGATTTAATAAAAAGAGCACCTTTATTGCTCGATCCCGCGCGAATCCCCCAAGGTTCGACGCGTTATTGGAGCTGCACGCGCGCGATCTCTTTACGACGAGCGATTAAAAATCGTATTAACGGAGGGAACGAGAGTGCCGCGACCATTTCGCCGATCGACACGCGCACTACAATCGACCGTTGATCCTTCCCGACGGGGTCGACGCTTTATTTCGCGAGCTTTTAGTCTGGCTAATACGCTTCCGTGCCTTGACCGTCATAAGTCCCTCGGCCGTGGTCGAGGGAGAGACGAGGAGTGTTTCCTTTGGTTTAACGCACGGTCGTAACTCGAGCAAACGGGCTACCTTTCTATGGATCCGATCGACGTCGCGAGAGTATAGCGAGCGAGGGGCTCGGGGGATGCAGAGAGGGAGAGGTTTACGAACGGGGCTCTTACGCCGACGAATTGCCTCGCAACGCATCGATGCCCGAGCCCCGAACCCCAAACTGCGTGTTCTTGCGAGATTCAATGACAGGATAAAGTCGGACGACCCCACACGCTACATATTGGTAGTTCTCCGCTGGGCACGATCGGTTTATAGAGCGGCCTGTTCCGTTATGGCACCGTGGCTAGGAGATCCGTGTCTTTCTCCCTCCGCCCCAAAGTCGTAATATTTTTCCCGAGGTTCGTTCATATAAAACGGGCCGCGATATATGGATGAGCTTTCCGACTCGTAAAAACAGAGAGCATCGCCGATAACAGGTCCCCTTGCGAACCTCTGTGTCCTTGGAACGAGCGTAATAGAAGCGGAGGCGCGATGGTTGTCTGGAGGATAACGTACGAACTTTGATGCCTTTTCTCTTTTCTTTTTTTTTTTGGCTAGGGTAATAGATTTTGGAAGATAAAGTTGATTTGGTTCAATGCCCGAGAAACGATTGGATAACTGAGGCATTTCATTAGTCTCTTTCTGTCTCTTCGGGGGTGGTCATTGCCAAGTTGGGTATTATGACTTAGGGGTTCGGGATGAAAACAATTCAGAATTTTGGGATTTATTCCCCCAACTTGCGAGCATAGAATTCAGATAATGAGCACCCTCTGTATATCTTCTTATATAAGACAGCTTCCACGAGTGCCATTAGGTGTATAGATAATATCCCTGTTAGCGTGAGAGCGACTGTACGGTAGGCCAGCGAAAAACACCGATAAATCACGGTCTCGTAAATATCTCGGGGCAGTCGGCGTATTAACGAAGCCGATTCTTCGTGTTCCCATAGGATCAGATCGCAATGAGCTCAGTCGTAGAAAGCAAATGCGCGGAAGATTCGCTAGCGGCGAGCAGGAGCGTGAAAAAGTTGCACCGCTCCCTGACGCCGCTTTCTCCTTCGTACCGCGAGCATTCGCGCAAAAATCGCGGGTGCCGGTTAAGGTAACGCTTCGGGGAAATAATATATGTGGGACCTTTAACATCGCCGAGCAAAAACGGCGTAAGTCTCTCGCGACTGTGCGTCTTCATTCTCCACAGGCTGCGTTCGAGGAAGCCTATTCTTTTTGCGATAGAAGCCGAACCTAGACATTCTCTGGAGCACGTACAGTCCTGCAGGCAATTAAGATCGCGTCGTTGATTCGCGAGTCGTCGTATCGACGCTCGGCGATCTGATAAGAGCAGGACGTGGGCCTATCGTAACATTGTGACGCGTTCGACGCGCTATCGAGCGAAGAAAGCGGGATTATCTGAGCTGTCTCGCGGAGAGTGGTCCGCGAGACTGAGCACAGAGGAACGTGGCAAAAACCTAATAGCATCCTGTTTTGCTTAGTATAGCACTCCTCGTTTTACGTGGAGAGGTCCGTGCTGGCCTCTGCACGCGCGGCTTCCTTCTCTCGCTCGAAGAATCTCCGACAAAGGAGGCCGCCGCGAGTTTTCGGTGCATGCCTCCAGGACTTCAAGCGATGTTTCCTTCGGGCCCAGATATATTGTCATAACGAAGAGGCTGAGTCGGCCTACGACATACTCGCTCATTTTCGTCCTTTTTTGCCACCCCCCTTTCCCTCTTTCTTCACTTTCTTCCCCCTCGAGCGTGGCCTATCTTGTTTCTCTTCTGGTTTTCGTTCGCTGTTCTCTGTCCCTCTGAGTCCTCTTCTTTCTCGGCATCGCCCACTCTCTCGTTTGAACCTGGCTCCTCTCATTATGTGCGAACCATTATTCCTTCCTTTCTTTTTTCTTCTTCCCTCCTTGGGATACACAGGCCTCGGTGCATAGTTCTGAACTTCGGTTATGTTTACAATGGCGATCTCTCGCTCTCCTAGACTTCCTGTTTATCCCCGTACCCGCGAATCATCCTTCCCCCCCCTTTTGTTCCCGCCGTCTGGGAACTCTACCGTCTTCGATCCTTCGCTTCGGTTCCCTTCGACCCCCGCGATGGACGAGCCTCGTAACGATTATCGACCAGATATCGACCACGCGATCTTGGAATAAGCGAAACGGAGTGTTATCGCTGGTACCGTTAGCACCTGCTAAGAGAACACAGTTGCAAAAGTGAGGGACACGATCCAACCCGGAAACCATCGGGACACACACATCCTGGTACATCCTTGCGCTATAGAGGCAGGTTTTTAACTCTCGAGTCGAAAGGCAGTGTTTTAGAAACTCTATGGACGTTGTTATCTAATGACAGTCTGGTCTTCGTACACGTGTGTAATTTCTTAACTGAAAACAGTGGAATCCCTGCTCATAAATTGGAATGTTTTCACTCAGAGAAATGGTGACGAAACATTTCCACAGATTAGCGTAATTGAAGAAACGAATTTCGAATATATGAGAAAATGTTACCTTCCTAGAATTGGAAGCTTGGAAACATCGATTGAGCTAAGTGGCAATATTGAAAATGGCCAGTAAACAGGTGATAATGAGATATTTATCGGACACATTATCGCTAACAGCTCCACTACCTCACACGAGACTAATAACCAATACATAGTAGTCAATACCGGTTGAACACTATGAGGCAACAGTTACGTTCATCTATGTGCTAGAAGTTTTACCATAAAAAAGGATTGTGTTGAACAAACGGTAAAATTCAAATATTCAAATTTTCAAATATTCAAATATTCAAATTTTCAAATATTCAAATATTCAAATATTCAAATTTTCAAATCTTTAAATTTTCAAATATTCAAATATTTGTTTCACTTCCCAAGGGAATCTCGTACATACATTTCATCAGACTAAAACGAACGATTCGCCAATAAGTACCGAGTTTCTGCCGCACTAGACATTTGAATAAATGAAAGGGCGTGACGAACACGGAAAAATGGCGCAGTAGTCAGTGCGTTAGCCGTCGGATTTCAATGAAGACCATAAACTTGTCTCGCATCGGGCCCGGTTCTGTGCACCCCCTTTAGCTAAGAATCCATTAAGCGTACGCGGCGGCACGTCGCCGTCACATCACGCGACGCCGCGCCACACGTCGTTTCAGCGATTTGTAATTTTCTTCGGCCGCCCGTTACCGGCTGGATCCATTCTCCTAACGACGCCACGAGACTCGTTCTTCGCGCAAAAAATCGGCGAAAATTGCGGTACAGTGCCGTGTGCTGGCTGCCTCGATCGCCTTGCTCGCGAGCTGTCTGATGCAGGACGATAACGCATACAATTCTACTTAAAAAACGACTCACGTTGCAAAAGTTTCTAGTTATGCAGAATCGCCGAGATTCAATTTTTCTTTCGTATTTTTGTAATCACGAGTCCTCTAGTTACTCTAAAGAGAATTATTTTCCCTCGTTATTAGCACAGTAGTCGCCCCTCGATTTCATGTTTTCCTTCTCTCACGCTCGCGTTTGGTTTCCTTCTACTCTTCCACCCTGAAACTCCGGTTATTTGCCCGCAAATACACGCGCACACTGCCGACTAATTATTTCTGTAAGAACGCACTTTTCGCCGTGTAATTAACCGGCTCGCGGGCCACGTTCTCCAGCAGTACGAGCTCCCCCGTAACCGCGCATGTATTGACTTAGGAACAATGAGTTTATCGGGGGTAGTGGCACACGGAACTTTTAATTATGTTGTTCGGCCGCTGTGTACAGGCCTGCGCTGGTTCAGCGAAACGGTCTGTGGTGAATTCGGTGTTTCGCAACTGATAGCTTGCTCGAAAATGCCCGATGGCATGTACAGGGTGTAAAATCAGCCCCTCGTGATTCTGCTGCAGTAGCTACTGTGAGCTTTGCAGTACCTTTAACTCAATAATAATAATAATTGTCTATTTTTCACTTTGTGTAACTAGTAACTATATTTCTGCAAATATTTGTCTATTTTTGTATCGATAGAGAATGTATCCCAAGAGAAAACACTTCCTCAAGACACCCTGTATCTGAGCACATAATTTTCCTGGTAGCGTTGCATGTCGATAATCCCAAACAAATTTCCATATCGAATCGATTACACTAAAGAGCGCGCAGACCTACAAGTCAGTACGATACGTTCAACTACTAAGCAGAAGAGTTACGACGTCTGCAAGTAACCGAAAAATTGGCGCGCGTCGGTTTACGAAGCAGAGGCACCGCAGGAGAGGCTATCGACGACGGCACACTTGTTGAACGCGTGGTTTATCTTCGCCCATAGATCACTCAGGGTCCAACGTGTCTCTTCCGTTACGCTCTCCTTTTCTTATCCACCTTGTTTCCCTCGCCGCCCTCGTGTTCCGCTAACCTGCCGTATAACTTGCACGAACACGCTTCCAGGAGACGCCTGTGCCAATATTCTGGCCACTGTTTACGGTAAACTGCTCTCTGTGTACAGTATTCCGCAAACACGTCTATACAATTTCGACTGGCTGTCTCAGACTGTTATCCCCTTTTATCCTCCCTCCCCCTTCTTATCCTCGCTCTGCACGAGAAAGAGACTCCCTCCCTCTTCCTCCCTTCTCGTCCCTCTCGCCCAGTCAGCCAAGGCTGTTTCATTTTTATTCTATCCTCCCTCTCTCACCCCCTCGAGCGGCCCCGTGTCCCGGTATCTCGGTGGCCATAAATTACGCCTCTCCTTTTATTTGCAGGAGCGACGCCGAACTTAAGTAACTAGATCCGAACTGGGCTTGCGAGGGGTTAAACGGCCGCGCGCCCGTTCCTCCTTCCTTATACGGCTGGCGATACGCGGCAGCGGTCGCCAGCCCACCCACCCCCTCGGCCCACTCTCATTCCGAGCAGATGCAATTGCGTTGTCCCGCGGGGGCGAGCGTGTCGCACAGCCGGACCAAGGGGTCCAATAATGGCGACCTGAATAATACAAGGGATACGCCGAGGGGTGGGCAAGGGGTGCAGAGTCAAGTCGTTGTCGCCGCCATGTTCCCCTCCTCTATTCATGGGAAATTTCATGCCCCCGATCCTGACTCCGCCGGACCGCCGGCGGAAGGGAAAGAATGAGAGGAAGGACGTGGTCAGGGAAAAGGAGCGAATCGAATTCTTCTGCTTTCGCTTCGGTTCGCTGGGATGCTGCGGTGTCCATTTGCTCTCCTCGGGCGGTTTCCAGATTTGCGGTCGGGGGCTGAGGGTTGCTGGGGTTTTCGTTCGGTGGAGATTCCAAGTTCTTCGTGCTCGAGGGGTAGGTATCTAGATACGTCTGCGCGATTTCATTGGATTATTTTTGCGGGCTAGAATTATGCTCGTAGATATCGCTCGGAGTGATTAAACACCCACGGATGCACCCTGTATCGCGTTACCAGTCTTGGTTCAGTGACCACTGCTCTTAACTGATCAGCTATCTCTGGACTTTTCTCTCCACTCCTGCGATCATTAATCAGCCTCTAGTCGTACGAGGATGCTATATAAAATATCATTCTAGCGATTCACGGTCACTAAAGAGAGCTAACATCGTCGAAGCTCGAAGCCCGTTTCCAGGTCGTTCTCTTACACCAGGCTGTCTTGTACACCTGTTCCGGTTCGCTGATCAAACTTTTAACCGATCAACTAACCAAAGTAACAGCCTGGAAACACGTTTAGCATCGATATATCGTCTGATAGTGATAGCTCGTACCACTTGTACGACGCTAGGCGAAGCAGGGTTTTAAAAGGGATATTTCGAATCGGTTCCACTCTAGGGAGTTTCTACAGTAGACAGTCTCGAAGATTTCACCGCAACGAGGAGATTAGAAAACCGGAGACAGGGTCCCGAGGCTTAGGATATTCCAGCTCGGTGGTGAGTTTGCTCGCGTAGCCGCTGGTTAGGGGCGCAGAGAAAATCGTTGAGAGTCGACAATCCCGTGGCCTGACATAAATTAGTCGTGGGTTAAATCCCAGCCTAATCCATCATAAATAACTCTGTGCAGATGCGTGTGTATGCGCGCGCGTACCGGGGATTCCGTCCCCTAAATTATTTCGAAAAGATCGCGGCGGCGGTGGCCCACGTGCTGCGTATCACCCAGACCCGTGTGCACGCGTGTGGGTGCGAGTAATGCGCGCTCGTATGCCTCGGCGAGTGCTTAACCACCTGCCAAATGTACGAGGATTTTTAATCCCCATTGACAATTTGTCTGTCTCCTGTACACTGTCTCCCAACGCAGAAAAATTCCCTCCGCGAGGAAGTCGCGTCGGGCGTGGTGCTCGTAAATTTGTTCGTTTTACCGTGACGCTGTTCTGTCTTTTATTTCATTGTCCCCTTTCCTGTTCGACTACACTTTTCCGAGTTTCGACCCCCTGCGAGCCTGTCTTTCATACACAGAAGGTTTTCAGGGCGCTTCTATTGTGACTAAAGAATGCTTCTTGTAAAGGTGTTACAGTTATATAATGAGGACTCTGGCGAAGGTTGGAGTAGAAGCTTCAGTTTCAATAGCTTCAGGACTTTGGTGGTGTCGTAATCAATAAGGTTTATCGATTATTAATAAGCAGAACCTTTGATAAGAGTCTGTGAAAGTTTGCATAACAGGAACGCTTGGATCGTAGGAATGGTTATTGAGTACTGGATACTATGCAGGCTCTTTAATTTTTGATGAAGCGATATCTCTTGATAACATTCCTGTGTTTATAAACCATGCGTGATTGTCGCTTGACGCATTCCATGACTGTCTGAGTGACTGCTCTCGTTCGATGATTGCTGTCTACTTGGTCCTTGATCGTTCATCCGTTCACAATAATTTATTTAGGAATTTGCAACTGTGCTAGTAATCACGAAAGTGATCTAAACATTAATTTTTAGCCTAGACCAGTTTCATAATTATTACCACATGTATCACCTGGAATCTGTATTTTCTGCAGACTTAAATTTTCCATAGATGCATAAAGATTCGCGGTGTGCTCATCAGACCCATCGCCATATAGATTCTATCGCAGGTGACGTAAACCTCCATCGATAAGGGTTCATTCGCGATAAACCACGGCGTCGTCCACGTTATTAACGGCGTCGGCCGCGTTCGCAGCGTAGGCATATTCGATATCCCCGAAGGAATACGATTCATAAAACGCCATGTGCGTACGTGCGTGCGTAGCGCGTAAAATCAACCCCGGATAGTAACTTTCCGAAAACTGCCTCTCCTTTATTTACGATTTAAACGGGGACAGGGCTGTGTGCGGGACCGATGCTCACGTACGCACACTCGAGCGCATTTACACGCGTTTCGCGATGCTAAATCTATCCTCTGCATTCTGCACGCGTCCTGTAACTCACCCCATCGCGGTCTGCACCTCGGTTCTTTAATATTAATGGACAAGTTAGTAGACACCCTCCTTCCCGACCGTGTAATGATACTAACAACCATACCACGCGTCGTCTACGCGTGTGTGGGTATCCACGCGTGCATGTCGAGGCGTGACACACGCAATTCTGCGCGCCCGTTTATTTGGCTGCGTTTGAAGAGCCCGCGCGAGCAGACTCTTCCTTTTCTTCGCCTGGGGATCTTGACTTCCGAGGATGTCGAGAAAATCGCGCGAATTGAATTATTAGCGGGAAGTTGACCCCGCGGAGTTGAATAATTGCGGGATGAGAAGGAAGTACAGGAGACTTCGTGCTGAGAAGATGCAATTCTGGGTATAATTCCATAAATTTGAAGTTTGATTAATCGCGCCAAGCGAGTCGGAATACGAGTGGTATATCTGCTACAAAAGGCAGTCACAAAGTAGATAAATAGTACTCTGAAACTATTGCGTTGTTATAAGATAGTACAAAGTTAGTTATAAAGCTGTTAAGAATGGTGTAAATGTCTACAGTGAAACTTGACTATAATGGTAGGTACTTATAGGTATGAATAATTCATCGTTTCAGATAGTAATCTAGTACTCAATGTAATACTTCAACAAACTGCTCGTATGTCCAAAGTTAATTGTTCTTTACCTCAATCAAGAATGTAATATCAAAGCTGGGGCACGTGCTGGATGCAATTTGCAAACCAAAAGCCACGAATCTATATTTGCCTTCATCTCGACCAATAGATTACTAATATTCGTTCATGTAATTGCATAATTCATCAACGCAGAGGAGGATTACCTTAAAGGCGCTCGCGCGTCAGACGCAGAACGGCCTATATTAATTATTACCAGTCGTGATATGCTTCTCATACAAGGAAAAGAAACAAAACAGAGGGAGCTAAATAAGTAAATAGGGTCGAGCGAAATAATTGTACGTCATACGTGAAAGATTATCTTTTATCCCTAAAGCACAGCGAAAATAAATCTGCCCGTGAATATTTATGGGGGCTTGCAGTCTGACTCCGCCGCTTTTGGACGCGTGCTTCTCAGGATTTGCCTCTTTTTAGTCTTTTTTACTTTCATCGCAGTAAAAGCAGAGGGTGGATCGGCGGTATAATTAAGTAGATTAAGACAGCCTATTAGTCTGACATATCTTGGTAAGATTCATCCTCAGTTTTCGATCGAAGTTGGTCAGTATTTTCAAGCCTCAGAGAGTGATTCAGGGTAGACAAACTAGGCGATTTCGAATCAAGAATGCAATGAATGAGATTTTCATAGGTGAATGACTCGAAGGTATTCAGGTTGGAACATCCAGGGCTACTCGAGATCTCTTCAGCCCCCATCTGACCTGACTCGATTGCGATAGGATGTTCCCCCTTTTTCTTCTAGGAGTTCTATGGTAGAATAGACAGCCAGGTAGAAGTTAGGGTCTTTTTTTTGCTTCCCACCCTTTGGATTACTTGCTCCCGCAGAGAGTAAATACACGTTCTTTTCTAATGATAGCCGACAGTGCTTGAAATCCTCTTCCCGAATAGACTGAATCTTCATTAAAATATTCTAGTTAATAATATATGTACAAATAGCTCAGGATCTTGTTGCATCATTGATAGGATATTTTCCTTCCTCCAGAAAGTAATAAAAACACATGTGTTCCAAGGCTGGACCCTCTTCAAAATCGGTACAAAACATTCTGAGGAGATTCCTCCAGAGCCCCCGAATCGATTCGACAGATCCCTTGGAGCGTACCGCGCACAGTGGCCGATTTATCGCGAGGTTCCGCAAGGGCCCGTGAGAAATGGCGCGGGAACGGTGCGCGCTCACATTCGTCAGACAAATTGACCATTTCCATGTCGGGGATTGACCCTACAAACAGCAGCTAGTCGAGCATGTATGTAGGTATATAGGTAGGTCGCAGGCTGCTGTAGATCCGCAGAGCCCATTACGCTGGAGCATGTACGCGCGTATGGGGTGGCCCCTTTTTTCTTCCTTTCTTCATGGCAAGGTGATTTCCGTTCGACTCGTTCCCCGTGACTCACGGTCGAACGGGGGAACGAGCTCTCTGGGAGAAGAAGGAAGGAGGCTTCGATCGAATGGCGCAGCGATAGCTGGCCTGTCCTCTTTGTTGCGTCCGCGGGTGCATTGCACGCACTCGAGGCTCGAGCATGAGCGAAGAAACGCAAAGGAAAAAAAAAATAATCACCCTGTTCCCTCCTTCCTTCCCGTTTCCTCTAGCCCTCCGCCACCACTCGCCCCTGGATTTCTTCCCCCCGCGCGCATTGTAGTCACCGATCCGCGGATCGGCACGAAATTAACGAGAAGGAACGGGGGAATCGCGGTAACTGGGGCGTGCACGAGAGAAGAACGAAATGTGGAGAACGGAATGGCGGAAGAAGGATCGGGCGAGGCGGTGGAAGAGGGAAGGAAGAAGAAAGGATGGAGAGCACTCTTGATTTGCCTGGTAGCTCGATTTTCGTGGTCGACGTTTTGTCGAGAAGCCCCCGATTCTCTCGCACAGAGAAAGGGGGCCACGATGTGGAGGAGGCGGTGTACAAGAGGTGTACACGCGGGCAAGAAGAAGGTAGGGGAAGGAGGGTGAGCGCCAGGGGCCAGAGAGGGGTTGGAAAAAATGGCGAATCTCGCTAACAAGCTTTCGAGCCTCGAGCTTGTTTCCCACAAGCTCGGGGCTCCGCTGGCTGCCGCTGCTTGCCGCTGGTCTCGTCGTCGAGAGAAGTACCCTCGAGCGGAGAAAAGCCTAGCGAGCGAGCGGGCGAGCGTGCGGGCGCGCGTGTGCTCCCTCTCTTCGCTACTCCACCCTCCCCTCATCCCTTCCCCTCCTTCGGTCGTCGCCACTCCAGATCGGGTAGCACATACGTCGCGGGACGCTCGAGCGCTCTCGAGTATCCTCGAGCGCTCCACCCTTTACGCCGCGCTGCTCTCTCGAAAATCCAACCCTTTTTGGATCGGTCGACCAATCGCCGCTAGCTAGATCCTGTATCCGCTCTACGAGAAACCCAGGCCACCTTTTTTCTATCTCGCCTCTTCTACCCTCATGCACCCTTGCCCTCTTTCTGTCTTTCGTTATTCGCGAAAAGTGCGCGCACGGTACGCCTCGAAGTTCAGAAGAGGAATGTTTCGCCTCGAAATTCTATTTCCCCCCTTTAAGTGTCCGTACGCCGAGCGAGTGGCTTCTTCGTTCTTCTCTCCTGCTCACTCGACCGAGAAAGCCTTTCTACCTTTCCCACACCTCTCTCTACCCTTCCTATGGCACACGATTGCTCCTCGACTCTCGCTGCGCTTCCGGCTACCTGTACCCTCTCCTCCACTTGGACGACTTCCTCTTCAGCGGTACCAGAGAGTCCAGGTACCACCGCTCTCGTCGCCATTTTCCTTTTTAAATCGTTTAGCCGTTTCTTCCCCGTGTCTTCGGACACTTGATTCCTCCTTTTTCGCTGGCTGCTTCGAAACCTCTTTCTAGTCCTTAATCGTGCTTAAGTCCTTTTTCAGGATCCCACCACTCTCAGGTTGCTCTTCAAGCCTCGCTTTCGCGCTATCTGTTGCGTTCCCTCGGTTGAGTTTCCTCTTGGCAAAGAGAGAACATTCTTTCTCGTCTCTGCTTCCATTCTTTCAATCTAACTGGATCTTCTTCTGAAAACACCTTCTATGAATTGAAAAGTATCTAAAGGCAAATTAACTCGTAGGTGTTTGTTCCTCTGGCATCCTTAACGCCAGACTGACCAGTAAGCCTGCTCGATCATGCGCACCCTCGTGTATCAAAATCGTCTCCAGTCGAGTCGAGCTCAGCGTGGTATCGGTTTTATGTCTCCATGAGTGGGCACCGTAGACTCCGCTGTATCGATTCTATACTTCCATAACAATTTAGATAACTCTGCGTTTATCGATCGCGATCCGCCTGCCAAGACGAAATCGTGTTTTTTCCGAGGTCACGCGATTTCCTGGACCGTTACGTTGGCCAATCGGCGGAGGAGGGAGAGGAGTGGATATTGAAGTAGTTTCGAATTGGATCAAATCGAAGCGCATTACCTTATCTCTAGCGGACCGTAAAATGACGAAGCAACACTTTCGCTGTCTGTCCGTTCGCCTTAACGTCGTCCTGCTATCGGGGCTGATATCCGTTCGGCCGCGACGACTTTCGACGATCGGAGAAACCGATCTGCCTATCGGTGTACACGCTCGATCTGCTGAGTAACTATTGCGAAATTCTTCTTGTTTTATCGATGACATCGGCTCGCGTTCATGTGGTCCGAGGCCGAACATCAAGCGATAGACAGAACAGTAACTAGCAACGCACCAACCCTCGTTCATAAATCTATTAGACTTCAACTAGAACTGGTCTAGGTCCATCCCCATTCACATCAGTGCAGAAAATTAGCTGGTTCCTCAAACCAATATGACCCACCATCAACAGACACCAAACCCTACCCAGAGACACATTCGTCGCACCCACCGTTCATTACGTAACATTTTACGCAACATATGTCCCCGACATATGGCAGCCTGCCTCTGGTACCCAATTTGTGAACACAATGTAACCCTAAATCCTGATCGACTCCATCGTTTCGTCAACCGACGTACAGGAGCAGGACATATTCCTGGCAGGTCTCAGGGGTGGAGGTCGTAGGTCTCCGTCGGCTAGGTGCGCAGTCAGGTTACAACGGCAGCCACGCTCGACGGCGATGTGCGTGCATATAAATGAGAGCGGAAATAGGTGCGCAAACAAACAGACAAACAAGCCGCATTCAGCGACCCGCGGATTGTTCTGTGAATTTTGCAAGAGTCATATTCATTTCTGAGATTGGCTTCTTCCAACTCGCCGTTTGCTGTTCTCTCTCTCTCTGTCGCGCGCTCTCTGCCCTGTTTCTCGGTCTGTTGCTCTCTCCTCAGCGCCAGAGAACGAAGCGATTCCATCTATCGGAGATGCGAGAGGTACCGGAACTTGGAATAAAGCGGGCAAGATAAAAGAGGAGGAGGCCCCCCTCTCGCTAAGAGAAAAGAAGGGATCTCTTCTGGCCCTCGAAGAAGCTGGAGGAGGAGGCGGAGAAGAAGAAAGCGAGCGACCGGACGGAGCCGATCGATCGATCCTTCTTGCCAGGAAAGTTGCGAGCTCAGGCTTGCCTACTCTACAATTTTTCGGGAAGCCGTTTAGAGAGGACGGCCCTTGTCTACGAAATTTTATCTAGCGGGTGTCCCTCGTAAAATTACTTCCGCTATTTTATCGTGACATGGGAACTTGACAAGCATGAAAGTGGTGCCCAGAACCTCGGTGATCCAGGGTATCGCTTATGAGGCACCCTTTTATATTAAAATCGTCGAGCGTGTCTCGACTTCGATCAACGGGGGTGATATATGCCAGATTGTCTACTCTCCTGGCCATCTTCGTCGAGCAACTTTACGATCAGCTGATTTTACACAGTCTCACGCATTACACGTTTTTAATTTAGCTTTGAGACTTTAATATCCAGCTTTGAGTTATGAAGCATTTGAAATTACATACTTGGACAACTTCTTGTGATGCCAATTCTGTTTCAAATACTGAAGGATCGTTGTACCATCGACGAACCTACTAAGCAAAAAGCTAAGAATCGAAGAATCCTTTTGACTGGAAGAGAACATGAACAGAGCGCGGTTTCCACGAAATCAGCGCGGATCAGCACGGAAAGCGATCACTTCGGCGAACACTGGTCGTAATAAGATAAAAGAGAGGCGGTCTGGTTGCCTCCCAGGAGAGAAGTTTCCGAGGCAGATTGCGTCGAGTGGTCTTCCTTGGAATTGCGCGCGGTCGCGGGGCCGCGCGTCTCCTTCACTTTCCTCGTCTCGCGATCCAGAACGGATCGCAAGCCTCGCAGATTCTTCGATCCCCGCGCATATGTGTGCACTGAATATTTCCACAGAGAGGGCGAGGCAGAAGAAACGACGATCGTGGCTCGATTTACCGAGATTGGCTTTCGATAGCGAGTTCGAGCGGTCTCGCGGGATGGAATGCAGAAAAATGTTTCGAAGACGTCCACGCGAATTCCAAGCGGGATATCTGCGAGCAGAACAGCTCCAAAATGCTTATTCGGAGTCCCGAAAAGCGTGGCGCTCCCCGAGGAGCCGGGTACTGGTCATCGGGGAGCGTAGATAAACGATTTTATGAGGCTTCGTGGAATCCTGCTTACCGAAGGTGACATGGGACCATGACCTTTTGGTAACCTCTTACATGCACTGCTCTCTGCTTTCCATTTTTGGGACTTCTTTTTATTCTTGTGATTTGGGAGGGAATTTAACAAAGGCCACCTTGGCTGTCCTGTCTCTGATACAAAGGAGTTCCACTTTTCATTAGAACTCGAAATTTATTTCACACACTTTAGAGAATTATAAAAAATTAAACTCTGTCAGGACAAATTTCAGTAGGCTTGCTCCACTTTAATTATGGACCACCAGTTGAGGATCAAGAAGTAGGACACTAGAAGGTCCTCTCAAGATTAGATCAGTTTTGCTGAACGTCTACTCGAGTAACTGAAACGATAGACCCACCCCAGGCTATAAACAAATTTCGCATGGCACATTTCCCCCTTCCTCAAGCCATCAACGAGCAATCCAGAAAGCCAATCAAGTGCCGCCAGAGAGACTCCCTGAATCCCGATAATAATTTTTCCCAATGGCCCGGAGAATGGGAATTAAAAACCAGCAAGATTGTCGGTGCATTCACTGTGTCACTCCTGGTGGCTAAACGGTACAGGGACGTCGGCAGGATGGATTCGAATATCCTCCTTCCACTTTTTGCCGGGCATTCCGATAATTCTCGTGAAACGAGAGGCCGCAGGACGACCCAGCGAATAGGTCGCGCGATCGAGAATCGTTAATGGAGGGAACGGGAAGGTAGTCGCCGAAATTCACCGCGCTAATGCCTCTGGGATCGTTCTGAGCCTATTTTCGATATCGGACAGCCGGTTTATAAAGTTCGCCCGCCAAAACGACGTACTTGAGCGGCGCTGTTCGATCGTACTCGTTAATAAGTACCGCGCGAGTGCTTCCGAGGCAGGGTGACCCCCTGACCCCTCCGTCGGCGTAGGTACCCAATGGGAACCGTCTTGTCCTTTTCCCTAGTTTCTCGTTGCCTCCTGAAGCCCCGAGACCGTGGTTTATAACGCGTAGGAAATAGTAAACAGAAGAACGAGATTTTAACGAGGAAACACTCGTGTCTCTGTCACTTGCCATCTTTACTCATTCACTCCTCCTTCGGTGGCCACTCGAGCCCTCCACTTCATGCACGCAACATACAACTCCGTACTTCCTGATATATCTCTCTCAACTTATTTGTCCCCGCTCTCGAAACGCGTTCACGTTCGCCATCCGACTGATTTTACGAGCCCGCTATATTTCTTCCACCGACTGTACGTCTTGCTCCGATCCAGAGCAGAGCTATTCCTCCTAGTCGTTCCCATCCACCACTCGCTCAGTCACGCTGCCAGAGAGCGTGTAGTCGACGGTTCGCCACCGATCCCGCATTCCAGGACGCGCATTAAAAGCCGCCGCTAAATCGCGTCTATTCTCGGAAAGTGGTAGTGGAAGAAGTCCTCTTTCTGCGGCCGTCGCGAGCCACGGAGAGCAGAAAGAGGCAGAGAGAGTCAGGCGGACTCGGGAGTCGGCGGATCGCTGTGCCAAGGTATCCGCGACATTTCATAAACACGAAATCAATTTTAATCCCCCTGGCCTGTCCGTGTCTCTGCTGGCCCCAGGTCGCCTCGGGCTTATTTATACGCGTAGCCACTTCCTGCACGAGGCCGTGTTGCATCCTCGCCGCTTTGTACCAGTGCAAGTGCGCCGCTAATAGACACGATGCATCCTTTCGTCGAGTTTAATACGTTTTTCGGACGCTGCCGCGTGTGCGGGACGACTCGAAGATGGATGTGCTCTCGTGTGGGGCGGGGTCCTTGGGGATGCTTACTGGGTGACGGAAGTGGGTCTTTTGGGTCTTTTCAGAGCTTTTGGGGAAAGGCTTTTGAAGCCTGAGACAGTAGATTATCTCTGTATCAAGAATATCACGACTAGGCTAAAGTGTGAGACAAAATTCTCTTGTTGGGTAAGGTTGCCGCAGGAATTCTCTTCTTGGGTACAGTGCAGGAAATTGCGAGATGGGAGAAAAAGTAAGGGATGTCCTATTGGTATAGGTCTAGGTCCTAAACTCGAGCCAGATCTTGATATTGCAATACAATAGGCCACCCCCTATTCCTTCCCCCACTTCCCAATTTTCCCCACTATACCCAAGAAAAAAATTCCTATGGCAATCTTACCCTCGATACAAAATTGTACATACTTCTGCTTCCAAGACCCTAAACCAATCACTCTACATGAAATACTCTCTCTAGATCTCACAGCAATCATCACACACATCATCTCCAACCATCTCCCTTTCCCAGGCTCCGTCCCAAGTCCCCCTATCGATTTTCCCACGTGTACCTTCATAAACATTTTTATCGCCAGCCATCGAACGCGTTCTGGAACGAGTCCTTCCACTCTGATTAATGGGCGGCATTACCGCGCGCGCTAGTCGTCGCAGAATCCATCGAGAACCGCCGCCAGCCGTCGTCCCTCCAATTTCCCTGTACACCATCGTTTCCTCGGAAGGTGTCGCATACGTCTTCGTCCTCGCCGCCCCCCAACACCTCTAGCTCGCGTTGGAGCACGGTGCGTCGTGGTTTCCGTCACTCACCTGCCGGCAGGGGCCGGTGTCGCTGGGAAAATTTAATTAAACCCACGCGTGGCCGTAAATTATCGTGGCATCGACAGCGGGGACAGGCGGCGAGGACTGGTGGGTGGAACTGCGGCGAGGAGAGAAGAAAGAATCGGTCGGGCGGGAAAAAGGGGTGAAGAAGGGGCGAAGAAGGGGCGAAGAAGGGGCGAAGAAGGGGCGAAGAAGGGGCGCGGAGGGATCGACGGGCGTGTATAGTAATACATTCGGCGTGTTGTGGTCGCTGTTAGCACCGTTAAACTAGCCTTTACTGTTCCGGCTGGGCCTTTGAACCTCGCCGACTGCGCGGCAGCCGAGGGCAATAAAACGCGCTCTCCATAAAACGCGGGCGCGCGCGTCTCCAGCGCTCGCTGCGCACGGCCTCGACCGTGCCTGCTCGGCTGCGTGTACACAGTCGGCCACGCCAGGGCCACGCTCCGTTCTGCACATCCGGCTGCACCCGTTTTCCTCGATCAGACCGACCGTGGAGAGGGAAACGGAACGCTCGGACGGACACCGGTTAATTGCCCCTCGCGGACTCTTTATTTGCGCTGCTCTACGGATCCTTTAAATTGGACGTAGCTTTGCTCTCTTTCGCGATCGCTGAGAATGAATGGCGACCAGCTCCGGTCTTAAGGAGCTCGCGGACAGTGGCCTTAACTTTATAGCGTCTTTGGCGCTTGTTTCCTCTGGGCCTGAGCGATGGGTTTCTGAGATCGCGGGAATAGGCTCCTCCAGATTGAGACTCGAGGGGAACTGAAATTGAGGGCCAATCAATCGGGTGTTTACTGTACCTTAAAATAATAAGAGCTTCAAAAACATTCGCGTACAGTTAAGAAACATCAGGAGCAGGTGCCCCCAGGATGCTCGTAAACCTGTCTGCTCAATGAACATCGATCGGCAGGAAATCCTTACGTAAGAGCTCGGCGAAGGGGCCAGACAGTCGGAGGACGAGTTTAGAGGGTAAACATCGTCGGGATAATTGGGAGAAAGTATAAAGAATTTTCTGCTAAATTGACCCTGCCCGACGAGATGGAATTTCGTCCCTTCCCATTGCGCTAGCCGCAATGAAAGTTTTCCAATAAGAAACGAAAGAGCTAATCAGACTTGCTCGGATGTCAGAGCCCAATGGTCCGTGCACCTACGTCCACGCAGCCCTTGTCGTTACCGTCAACGAGTAGTCTGCCTTCGTTCCTCCAGGGCCCAGAGCACACGTCAGGATCGTTTCGCGCTCTGACGACACCCTGGCCGCCGCTCTGATTGCGCTCGACCCGTTCCATCTGACCGAAGAGGAAACGCGAGCCCTCCGACACTCGGTGAACCGGATTTTCGTAAAGGAGGATAAACGACGATGAGATCGCGTCGCCTGGGGATTTCCCCTTGGAAAAGTCCCTGAAAAGTTGAGTCTCCTTCGGTATTGGAGAGCCGCATTTGATCTCGTTCAACTCTTTCCTAGTGGAACCACGAACCACTGGATTTCCGATAAGATTTAGTTTCACCTTTTTTCACTTTTGTGGGGAAGCAGTAGGGGAACAGGTGAGCTACGTCATTAGTTTAGGAGAGGGAGGATCTAATACATTCATCGAAATCGAAAATCAAAATTCCCAGTTCCCTTTTTTTTACCTAGATTAAGTAAATCCCCTAGATTTTCCCTTTTCCTAGATTCCATTTCTCTCTAGATTCCCTTTTTCTCTAGATTCCCTTTTTCTCTAGATTTCCTCTTTCTCTAAATCCCCTTCTTCTCTAAATTCCTCTTTAATAAGTGCCCAGTAGAAAAAGCCATTACCCGCAACGGTAATCTAATGATTGCAGCGCGGGTGGCTAGCAGGGGGTGCATAGTGGTTAATTTGCGGAAATATCGTCCGCGTAAAATGATCCGGCGTACGAGGACCGCGCGTTGAGATACATCTGTTTGCATATCACGGCAAAGTAAACATCGTTGTTGATGCAGGGCACTATTATACGGTGCAGCAGCTCGGTGCGTCGGCGGGCTGCGCGCACAAACACGAATTAACTCCGATCGCTGGGGCTTCGACTCCTGTCTCCCTTGGCGATACGAAGCACGCCATTCAATACAGGAAAGCGATACTCGATCGCGAATTTTTCGTAACAATGTTGTTCCCGTGTCTCCGTTTCGGAAACCCGATAGCTTCGTGTTTGCCAAACGATGTCGAGATAGCTATGCGTTCTGCGTGGGAGGGGCGGTGCAGGGTTTCATTATTTTCTAATTTTTTTACTTTATGACGATATGAATATATATTAGTCGGGCGTGAAATTGCCAGTGGAAATGAGAAAATATTTCGGTGACAGGGTTTTTTATGGTCTCTTTGCCAGCACTGCTCGATAAATATTAAAATTGAAAAGCATCGTTACCCAGAGGAAATTGGTGTTTTAATATGAGAGTTAGTAATTTCTGTAAAATGATTCATCAATGTTACAGTATGTATACATAGTCGTGGATTGGAGCAGTAGCAAAGGGTGCGGTAATTATGAGAATGTTAACATGCTTGTCACTGTCAGAGGGAAGATCGATGACACTGTTTTCCATAGGGACTTTGTTCCACTGGCTTATCTATTTTTCTCTTCGATCCCCCGTCGCAACAGACGAGCAACCCGAAATTTATCGAGCGCGGCTGTAGAACGTCTTCTCGCCAGCCGATGAGTATTCTCAGCGGACGTGCCCAGCGTCCCTTTGATCCTTCCTGATGCATAAATCGAAAAAAGTACGAGAGACGCGTATAGTATGGATTATTTATGAATTTCCCTGGGATACTTTTAATTCGAGGATTTACAGCCTCCTTTGTAGTATGCTTTGCAATAAATTATACAAAATATACAAAGTGATTCCTCGTTGAAAATATTACTGTGAAAAGTATGAAGTAGGAATTCCTCTTGCGACACTTCTCATCTAAAGCAGATTAGAGTAGATTCAGTGTCTAAAATCGATTAGTCCGCGCACACCTAGAGCAGGATTCGAGGAAAGCCCGTTCTATACTTTTTGTTCCCTTCTTGTATAATTACGTTCTCTTTGATCGTACCGCCTCTTGCCACATTATTTTCAGCTTCTGACTTCTGTTTACCGCGGACAACGTGCAATCACGCGTCTAAAAAGCGGTTTTGAAAAAAACGGAGCAGAAACCGAGCGTATAAAAGAAGGAAGAAGAATGCGTTATCTGTCCCTAATTTATCAAACCGACTCGCTATCCTTGAGATTCTAGTCAGGCAAGCTGGTAATTTTTGAGCGGTGCGAACGGAGATCGAAAGTACGGTTTTCTCACGGCTCCGTGTAGAAGTACCATGGCAATGTTTAATTTTGCTGTTTCCGCTCCGAAAGCACCGTCAGCTGTGCCCTCAAACTCTAGTCCTTTCTGGATAATAACCCCATTCTATATATAGAGAAATCCTCGAAGGCAGAAGATCAGAAATTAGAAAAGCATCAGGGGAATGAAGGTGCGTTCAGGTAAACTCAGGTAAAGAATGCTCTATTCCCGTTTAAGGCGCAACTTCTCTCCTTCGATCGCACCCTGTATAAGGCAAGAATCGCAGTCTTTCTATCAAACGTGTGGTTTCGCTGGTTTCGCGCGCTCGCAGAAACGTTTCGTAAATTCGAGGAACGGCTCGAACGAGTACAAAGCGTGCCGCCGACCCGGCCCGTTTGCCCCGCGGAGGTAATTGTCTTCTTAGCCGCACGAAAGCGCACGTATTCCGCAAGCAAATACGCTGGAGCTGTGTACGATGGTCTCACGGGACAGAATAAATAGCCTCGCGGTCCCGAACGATTCCTTGATTTTCGAACTTGACGTCTTCCGATACCTGTTCGGTTGTTTCGAGGGCCTGTGTGACGACTTTTTCGATGTAAGCCGTCTTTCACCGTCGTTCCGTACAAGTGAGTCTACCTTTCATTTTCCTCTTCAACACTAGCTTGGTAGATGTATGGACTGACGAGAGTATTGTAGTTCTAGATCGTTGGAAGCCTTAGTGTCCTAAAGTCCTAGCATTCTGAAGTTCCATGTTTCTAAAATCTCAAAGTCCAAAAGAACAAAAGTACTTGAATGCTACATTTCTAAAGTATCGCGCTGCATAGTAAAGTGCTCCAGAGTGCTCCATACAAGAATTCCCAAACACCCTAAGATCCTCTACACACGTACATAGCTCCACGTCCATACTTACTCCGCCTTAAAACACAATCCTTGGATACCACAACTCACCGCGCTAGTGAGCCAATCGATCAACGCTGAAAGGCTCTAGTTTCAATCTCGCCTAGGAGCTCCGAATCGGAGATAAAGCACCGAGCACGGCCGATATAAGTCAGGGCACGGCAGTGCACGTTTCACAGCGTGTACTCGGTGTCTCACGCGTGGTATTCGCGCATGTGCCAACAGTGTACACGGCGGTCGAGAGCGGCAAAGCCATCCACTCGACAGAGTCAAAGCCTCTCCTCTTCCTCCTGTTTGTCATTTCCTCCTCCTTCTCTTGGCTCGTCGTCTCCACCGTGGTCTTGGTGGTCGTGCCCGTGGTCCGCGGTCTTCTTTCCGCGCTTCCTCCTATTCCCTGTTGCTTCGCGCCGATCTTCCGCGGCGAGTGGGCGGCGGACGGCAATTAGCATACTCGCGTGATCAAAGCGGTGGGACACGTGCGACAGGAATTAACGACCACCAGCGGGACGACTCTTTCCTCGCGGAGTGCGCGCGCGATAAATCGCGCTTCCGATGCCTCGACGACACCCGCTATGCCGCCCACGCGAACGACTCGTCCACTCGTTTGTAGACGGACACTCTCTCTCTCTCTCTCTCCCTCTGTTCCTCCACCCTCGTCTCTTCTTTCTTTTTCTGGCCATCTCACTCGAGCGCGTTCTCTGCCGTGCTCTACAGTTCGCGCCCAGATACGCGATGTCTCCTCGGCCCTCGTTTCACCTCAGTTATATATAGGTGTGCCCAGATGCGTTTTTATGCACCCGTTTGGGAACCAATTTGCGCGGGAGCTTTCGGGGATTGTTGCTGAGGAAATGTTTTAGGAATTAGAATTAGATGTCTCATTGTTGGAGTTTTCTGAGAAGGCTTCTCTGAGGACGGAATATTACTATTCAAACGGGGCAATTTGGCGCCAGACATGCGTGGTTGTAACTAACCAGCCTCAACATTGTATGAAGATCAGCCACGAGGGTGTCTGTATTCCAATAGTTTCCGGGTTCGCTTGTCCCCTGATTTCACAGACGAGTTCACCTTTAGTGCAGCTTCGTAAGCTCGAGATACAATAAGGTTCCTAAGGCTAGCTCCTGCAGCCTGAGATTTCTGGATCCAGTTGTTTTCTCTAGGAAAAGCCTCCCAGATTCCCGGATATTTACCATCACAATATCCTCTAACGAAGCTAGCGCAACGTCGCTCTGTCCTTGGATCCTTGATTAGGCAAACACTTCCGTCGGCGAATCCTGAGACATCCGACGAGGTGGACGCTAGCTCCCTAGAGAAATCTGATTTTCTACGACAATATTCCAGGACCCACTTCTTCTCTTCTGCAGATTAGCCAATAAATCGGTTCGCTGGAATTTAATCACGTTATGGATAGGTAAATCCAACGTTCGAGAATCGATCGCTGGGGTATCGCTCGTCGCGTGCCGCGTCCCGTTCGCTTTAGGCAACGCAATACACTCTGGAAACAAAGAGGGAGGAGGAACGAGCTGGAAGGCAGGGGATGGCTCTCGATAATATAGCAAAATGCAAATCGCAATATGCTAATGCAACCACCGACAACGTTTGTCTAACCGAGCGTTAAGATCCCGGCCAGGCCGCTCGCCGGCTCCTTGTTTCACGCGTGAACGACGCTTTAACCCGCCGCAAAAGCAACGCCTGAACCAACACGGGACTGTTTTCGCCCACGAGCGTACCGAAGCCTTCCATCGGATGGATCCCGTGGATTCAGCGGAGGTCGAGGTGGAGCACAGACCCTTCTAGGAGGGGCTAACGCGAAATCTCTCGAATTTATGGTAGGTACACGAATAGAGGGAGCCTGCTAAGTGTTTCGAGCTCATTTCTAGAGATACAGGTGTAGCTCTATCTGACCCCTTCTACGTATGTACCTATGTACTTCTTTTTAATCAAATTCTGCTCTGATTTCTGGGGCTCCAGCTTCCCTCTGTTTCCTCGAAGGCAGAGATTGTTGTCTTCTACGTACTTACAAA
Organism: Calliopsis andreniformis; assembly: GCF_051401765.1. Lineage (NCBI taxonomy): Eukaryota > Metazoa > Arthropoda > Insecta > Hymenoptera > Andrenidae > Calliopsis > Calliopsis andreniformis. Next base: position 14,168,382 of record NC_135063.1, read on the forward strand.
TGGTTTCCTTTTAGAGACCTTGCAAGTTTTCTACTTTCCCTATGGTATCGTATGATCTTATTTATTCTCATTCACCGCGTTTAGTTTTTACTCATCTTAAATGAACTGGTATTCCAAATATGCTGAGTTTCCTCTATTAGTTCAGTGATTAATATTGTACTTTAAGTGTCAGTGAGTTCACAAACAGGGCCACCTATTTTGCAGCAGCCAGTACACCATATGCGCCCCGCTCGCCCACCTCTCCCTAAAACAAGGAAAAAGTAACTAATGCATCATTAAATCCGCGCAGCACGTTTCATTTCGTCGTATTTCACTGTCCACGACACAATGTACCGAATAATACCTCGGCCCACAAAATCGCTGGTAATTTTCATTGTTTTAGCCTGGTCATCAGCTCGTGCGCCGCTCGGCCCTGAATATCGCGTTACAGGAGATGTTTGCCTCTCACGCGTGGATGTATTTCATTTAGCTTCCACATCGGCTCGGACGTCGTGTTTGCGCTGCCTCCCGATGATTACCGCCGAAACAGCCGTAATTAAATTATCCCCGGGTGTGTTTATTGTTCCGCTTGTTGCCTGTGAAAATAAATTCGCGCGGTTTTTGCTGGGCAATCGGGACAGGGGGGTCTCGCGCTTCGACGAGCTCGCCCCTTTCATCGGTGTTGTCATAAGCGTCGATCTGTTATACGTTCGACGTACGGAACGCCGCGGCAATATCGCGAAACAACACGTCGGTGTCGTGATGTTGGTTCAGGCTCTCGCCCGACCACGGAGTTAAGCATCGTTCACGCGTGAAACTAGGAGTCACCGAATCGACGCGTTGCTTTTTGTTTGCCCGTGAGCACGGCGGGCTTAATCTACTCGACGAGGGCTCTCGATAAAGTTGGAACGGAGTAATTCAATCGTTTGTCCTCTCGAGCGCTCTGGGCGATTGCACTTTCATGAAGGGAGTTAATTTGTTTCTGTGAAATCGTTGAAGAGGCATTTAGCTTCTGCTTTTTTTTTTCTTTTTTTTCTTTTCGGTGGCAGAGATAGGTTGAAAGCTGCTGCGATGAATTGAAAGTTGCATGCTGAACGTTACCCAGTTCGGTGGACAGTGAAATCGGTCCATCTTACGTTTCGAGGGTTTTAAGAAACTGTTCCGAACCGAATGGGATCGTTATGGAGCAGCGAGGTTTCACGTAGCGAGCAGACGCTCGGTTTTTTAGCGCTTCTGAGCCTTGATCTTCCTAGCGTCTGCATTTTTCATCTCTTAAAAGCCTTCTAATTCTTTCTACCCTAAAAAATGCGTGAAGCATTGTCGTTCAGTGGAGTGTTCCTCTTTTGGTATAAATTGAAAGTATCTGGGGCGGAGAGTGCGAAACGTTTCAGGCTAATTTCCCCAAAGCTATCGACCAGTCTTCTTTTTCTATGCATTATGTGCTTCGAGGGAGCTGCTCGTAATTATCGGCTAAGGAACCACTGGGAAAAGCCCCGGGGGGGTTGAGGGGTATTGGATTTCAACCGTGCGCCGCATTATTGTAAAACGCTGCAACAGATAAAAAGCATTCGTGAGCCGGAATGGAACCGTTTCCGGTCGTGTGACCTTTTTCTATATTCGACATGGTTTGGTGACTCGCAGGCTTACTTTTTTAACGAATATTGTGGCATAGTACTTTAACCCCTTCGGGAAGATTAACATACATAATACTAGAAGTTTGTCGACCAGAAGCTCTTGGAAACACTTCACAATTTTTATTCAAATTAGAATATTACTCCGAATTTATTCTTCCTCTTAATTGAAATACTCTTGGCAAAGCATTAATAAGTACTGCTGAAGAAGTTTCGCGGACTCTGCTCCCCAGAACACTGATATTGTCATACGAGGCAAGCCATGTGCTGTATCAGCTCCTTTGAGAAGCGAACGTATGGCAGCATGCCATTTCATTCCACTCTACACTCTTTGTTTCCAAAGAACTCTGGCCAAACTAGGCCATCGCGACGATATTGTTTAAATAAAATAATCTCAGGCCATCGACTCGCTACCAACTGCACTCATCGCCTCGATAACCCTCAAATTGATCAAAACGCTATTTTAACCGAGGAGAATAAAGTTCACTATCCATCTCTAGCTTCAATCTTCCACAGCAACCACAGAGAGCCCACATCCAAGCATTCAACAGAACTTCACTCTTTGCCCCCATTACTTAGCAATCTCTAACCAAGCCACAGAAACGATCTTACAACAGAACTTCAATCTCCACTCCCACGCAGCCTAGGATCGATCTCCCATTGATTTCGCTCATTCGAGTTCCTCGTGAACCCTGTGACGAAGGCAGAGGCAGCCAGCTCAGGAAGAGGGCACAGTCGAGGACAGGGTCGATGAGTGGAGCGAAGGTAAAAGGCAAAAGGTTGCCAGAGCCAAGTGGCGTGCGTGGATGTGCGTGGGAGGGTGCAGAGGGCGAGGAGAGGGCGGCTGGAAGACGGAATGGTATTCTGATACACGCGGAGACCAGTAGTACTCTATTTGATATCCCATGGGCTTCCGTGCACCTTTAGACTCCCGCATAGACGCGTACGCGAAGCGGCGAAAGGGAAACAATGAGGAGGCGCGTCCCTCCAGGGAGGAGCAGCCGGGGGTGCATCCCCTAATTAAGATTGGCCTTGTTTTTAAGCCCACCGACTGAATGATCCCGCCGATCCCCCAAGGAGCCGATAGATCGGCTCTCGTTGTTGCCGATCGGCGAACGAGGCGAACCGTGATGCCAGCCCCCCACCCCCTCAGACCGTGGCTTTGTTGCGCAATCCTTCTGGAACGTTAAATTCCGTGAAACCGCCGCCTGAATGGCAGACTTCCCCGCGATATCGCGGCTCTGCGCGTTACGCAATCGCGGAAATGCTCTGTCGTCGGCGAGCCGAGGCTGAAGGGACAGCCTCGCGCTGGGCCCGCGCGTAACCTCGCGAAACAGCGGAGAGAGAGAGAGAGAGAGAGAGTCTGAATGGGCAGGGAAACGGATAATGTCTCTGAACGGGGAGGAATAACGGGTTGCCGGTGCGCTCTATCGATTGTCGTGACTTACGATTCGTTAGGCTTGCTGAAACGGAGCTGAAAGGGGGAAAGGGGGTTGAAGAGGGCGAGAGACCGCTCAGGAGAGCGAGTGGGAGGGAGGAGATTGATAACTGGTTCTCTCGTAAATTTACGATTTATTTCTTGCGATAAAATAGCGACTAAGTGTAGCATCGAAGACACGATTGGAGGAAACCTACGATTAGGCCTACGCCTTTCTGGCCAGGTGCGCTCGATACAAGCGATTGGACTGGGGAGTGGGCTCCGAGGGTACTCCTATTTTAGGTGTGATCGGTCTGAAGTGCTGTATTGGCTGAGGAGTTTTAAAACATAGCGAGGACAAGTAGAGCAGGATTTTTCAAGGCCCCCTGGAAGACCAGTGATAAAAAGGAAGAGAGGACAAGAAAAAAGAATTGAGGATAGAGGAAAAAGAAAAGAGGGGAGCCATAGAGGTGACCGAAGATTCTTGGAAGCCACAAATCAAAAAAGATTAAGAAATCCTGAGGTAGAATCCCTCCACTAAGCCCTGAATCAACTGCAAATGCATACTTCTCTGTTGCATTTGTACAGTAGTTCTGAAAGTGAATAAATATCGAAAGAAATTGACGAGTGAACCAGCCACGACTAGCCTAGCAGGTTTCGCTCTGGAAGTGCGTCAACTGCCCTTTTGCTCACCAGGCTTTTATGCCTAATCTTTTACTGCGAGAGGCTGCTGCGTGCTTGTTCAGTCTAAAATCTTTAATCTCGTTAGCGCTAATTCCTCGGACTATCTTGTTAGATTCTATGCCCAGTCCATCAAGCTGGCTTTTGCGCGTAAGGAAATTAGCGAGCCAGTGAATCGGAATGGCGATCTGCACATTCCGCCTGGTCGAATCACGTTGAAGTCTCTGGCCGAATTCCACTGAGCGTGGTCCCGACGTGCGCCATATACCCTTGCCTGGGCTGTCCACATCTCGGGATCGGGAAACGATAAAACGGCACTTTCGTGGAACGACAGAAAGGGCTAAGACCGAAAGCAAACTGTTCAGACAGATAACACGCTCATATCCGTCCTCCCAGAAGATAAGTTTTATGACGTACCCATTATTTCGAAAACCCTTTCTTACGATCTACAAACAGGCCAGACCGCTCACCCTTGGGATACTTATCCTTGATGATAATTTTTATTGTTTCGGAATGATTTGTGGATGGACCATTAGATCGAATATCGGAGCGTTTAAGTTCCAAGTGGAAGAATTCTATTTTCTTGTCTGATATACGCTTCTGTGGATCTTGGGAAGAAGAAATATAGAGACTTAAGATTGGTGGAAATAACTACTGGAAACTTTGTAACTTGGTTGAATCCAATCGCTTAGGTTGGAGACCTGATAAGACCCTCAGATCTTAACTCAGGTACTCCTTAAGGAGGTTCAAGTCTCTTCGGTTGAAGTCAGAGCCAAGAAATGCTACCAAGGATCCAAACCCATCAACTTCCAATCGTGCCTAATATTTCACACTCTCATAGATTCCATACAAGTTCCACCCAAGCTCTGCCAAGACCTATTGCTCAGAGAACCAAACGATCTCAGAGCACTTGGAGCACTCTAGCTCGTAACTGCTGTGCATCGCAGCCTTTTCCCCTCTCAAAAGAGCGATCTGCTGGTACCAAGCTCCAGGAACAACAAGTTCATTCTTCGAACGCGGACCTGGAAAAACGTGTAATTGGATACCAGAGTAGACCGTGTCAAAGAGCAGCGTGTCTAGCGTCGAAGCTCGGTGAAGTACTGTTGCTCAATGACGAAGAACAACACAGTGGTGTCTGACGACAACGAGGATCATCTCTCGTCGACCAGCGCACTCGTAAATGTAGACGAAACACGACAGACGAAAGGGCGACTGCTCATCAGGTTGTCTGGCAAAGATTCGTCCCGTGCTCGTCTGCGTTCGTTTACGAACGCCCTGCTGCAAAAGGAACGTGGATAAATAGCGGCCCGTTTTACGAGCAGCCTTCAACTGCTCCTCACTGTTTGCGTCTGTCTGTTTCCTAGTAACAACGGTTTCGATCTGCATTCTCTCAAGGAACCCCTTATCGCCTTCCAAATGGACTCTCGTGCTACTCAAACCTGTGTAGAGTAGCCCTGCTCGTCACTCTGGAAGTTAGTGACAGGGTTCGATGGTAGGAAGTGGCAGAAGAAAAAAATAGGTCCTTCTATATAGGAAGAAGATATATAGAACTAATAGATCCTCTGAGTATCAGTGCAGGTATTCATACCTCTGCACAATTAGCATCTCAAGTTCTCCAACTGTCTCGAACAAGTCAACTTGCGAACTGCCGCCGCTTGCAATCATCATCGAAAGTTCCCAGAAGCTCGTCGGGGGTAGTCGTTTGAACGGAGCCCGCTAAAACCCATCAATTCCCTTCGCAAACACCCAGCATTTCAATTAGCCCACCTGACGAGCTCAATCGCCACAAATTGATCGCAAACTTCCCCCGTAGCTGGTCGGAACGGTGGCCAGCTCATCATCCCCCAATTGTAGCAATTGTGCGCAAGCGATCCCGCCAGTATCCCGCGTCCTATCGTCACCGTATCGGAATTAATTAGGCGGAAGGAACGTCGACCAGGGACAAAGTTCGTAGGAACGTGTATCCGCTCCTTCGAGAACACTACACCGTAGGATATATCCGCGGCAGGAAAGTTTCCAGGCCGTGTTCCGCGCAATCTATGCTACCCCCTCGAAAGCCACCCTTCCTTCTCCCTCCTACACCCCCGATGTCGAAGTCACCGACGACAATGAGGGGTGGATCGAGGGGAAACCGAGTACACGGGTAGGCATACACGGAGGAATGGACGGAGGAAAGTACAAGGAAGGAGGGGGAGGGGGATGAACGGGGGTTGGTTCGGTAATCGATACTAATTAGGACGAGGCAAAGTTTCGGTTGTGCCTGGGCCTCGGTGTTCAACCCGTGCAACGCACCCACACGGGCAGAGCACACCCACGTAGAAAGGCAACGAAACAACGGGGCCGGCGTGTATGGGCGCGCTTGTGCGCACACGGTTGAACCGGTATATCTGCCTACTTACGGGCTAATACTACGATGCACGACGTATTGTGGGCTTTCGGGGATTTATCCCCCCATTATGATGTCGGCGAGCGAGTGTTCTTGACGTAAATGGGCCCTATCGCTGTCACGTGGACAAAGCGCGGGCCGACGTGGTTATGACGGCAACGCGATACCTCTCAAATAATAATAATAATAATAATCAGAAGAATAATCGTCGCGCAGACCGGCGCGATGGCAAAGGCAAGGGGATAGGGCCGTGCACAGGCCGTGCACGTTTCGCGCGGCCTCCTCTTCCTTTCCTCTCCTTTTCCTCCCTTTTCAATGGCGCAGCCACGACCCTCCCCCGCGGCCCCGGATACATCATCGGATCTGAATATGGATTTCTTTCTTTCCTACCGCCGCTTTGTCGAATTATTATTCTCCCTCGTTGCCTCTCTCCCTCTCGTTTCCTCTTCGACCTCTCTCCTTCTCGCACGACCCCCCGATCTTTCTCTCTTTCTTCGGTAACGACACGCTGCTCGCCTTAGTCCCTAACCGTCTCGACTTACCCTTACGCTAGGCGGTTTTGCCCTACGCTGAGTGCACTCGAATGTCGCATCCTTTTCTGCATACCGCACGCCGATCTATCGCGACGGCGACTTCCTGCGGCCTCGCCCGGTTCTCATTTGTCCGAGATTCGATTGCGAGGGTTGGGTTTCTGCCCTTGCTTCCGGAGAACGCGTGTCTGCGGAGAGAATTTGGGGGAGAGATTTGGGAGGGATTTGGAAGGTGGATTTTCTTCGAAGGGAGGACAATTTTATGATACTGGTTTTATTTGTCCTTGGGAGGAAAAGTTGAGGGTCTTAAGAAGGAGAATTGATAAGCTGCACTCTTTGTATCTTTTTTTTAGTTCGAGAGAAATATTATTCTTCATTTCTTCATCTCTTCATCTCATTTCATCACCTTAATCTCTTCACTTTTCATCATCTCATTCATTTCCTTCTACATTGTTCTCCTACTTTGTTTTTTTCAGTCTCGAGGTTTTATTAACAGATCAAGAAGAGAAAGGAGACAGATATCCCATGAATATGAAGTAACAGAGTTAGTAGACGTCATACTCGAGTCTCTGCAAGATATTATTTACGTAGATGACGATTCTGTTCTCATTAGCCTTAACCTCCCATCCCCTGTCGCATTGTTACTTGTAGCCTCTTCTCTCTTCGCTCCCTCGTCCACATTTCATCCTGACTCTGCATTGTTATACTACTCTATTATCTTTTTAAGCCCGTAGGTCATGGTTCGCTGCCTCTTCTTCTCGCTTATCCCTATTTAACCTTGACCGCGTTAGCAAACGGACCATCAATACCTTTTTCCCCAGTCGCGGAGGTTCTATCGATCCAAAATCTACCTTCACTCACCTGGTACAATAATATCACTAACATAAAGTGAAGCATCTACACCACAGTGCACCTCAAATGCTAGGACCATTACAACAATAATCTCAGATTCGTTCTTCCTCTTTACTTCAAACTCTCATCACTCATCCGCTGAGATAAGAGTCCACACGTGTTCCCAAACAGCTTTCACCAAAATGGTCAACAGTGTATACATACATACACTCCCACCAAAACGAAATAAGCCATCTGTACAGGTCCATTCGCCCACCTCTCCCAGAAAAGCATCCCAAACAGAAGTCAGCAGGCGATCGACTCTCAGGTTTTCGAAGGAACCAAAGCCTAGTCACCCAACACATATATTGATTGCAATATTGCGCTACCATCAACGCCGTTTAGGCGCAACCGAGCAAAGTCAGGCCATGTTTGGCCAATGGCTCAGCCTTCTCGTAAACATCGACTCTCGGGGATAATCGTGGGCGGGCGTCGGAGTAGATCGACTCGCAAACGCTCTCGATGCCAGCTTAATCCGTCAGGTCGACCCCAGGTTTTCGGTGCCTCGACGCTCTCCCATAGTACACACAAGATAACGCTCCCGAGAGGCTGCTCGCTCTCGAAGGATCGTCGCCAGGGGTACGCGCTGGTGAAACGGCACTCGGTCTCTCCCATTCGGACGAGAGAGCCGTAAACCGTGGCCAAACAAACCCGAAATAGCCGAGCAAGTCGAGGGCGAGCCGCGTGAAGCTGAAGAGCTGGTCGTGCTCACGGCCGCAAACAAATAATAAACGCTCCTACGCCGCTGCTGCGAAGCCTGTACCTGATAGAGGCTAGCCGGCCTCGTTAGATGACTCACGTGATTTCCTCGCGGGACAGGACTGTGGGAGACTTGGGCACCGTGAGGAGTGCCAAGGGACGCCTTCGACGTGTCTGATTCCTTCGCGGAAGTTGCTCACTGGGTGCACCTGATGCTTCTTTTGGAGCGGTGATCGTCGTTCTGAGGTGCAGCTTGATTGCTCCTATAGAACTAAAGTCACAGTACACTTTGCTAGCCTATAGAGTGCTGTCTCGATAGAAGATTGAGACTCAGACTCAGTAAAATTAATTTTTGAGACCAGTCTTTTAGTCACTGCAGTCTTCTACAGTAGAAAGTAGAAGAGTTCGAAGTAGAACCAAGAATTCCAAGTAGACAGAGTTCCACGTACAATTCTCACGGATTCCTCATTACCTACAACATACATTACAAAATCCATCCACGAGTAATCCTCTCAACCTCAATGCAAAACTTTAACCTCGATACCTTGATTCCAATCCCACAGCACAATCTCCTCGCGAATTCTAGAATGAAATCCATCCACGAGGATGCACGGCCTGTAGCTCCGTGGTGTCAGGCTACCGAGGAGCACGGCGCAGAAGGAACCTTTTCGGCGTGACGAACCACCTATAATTAGAGCAGGTATTCGAGTGAAAATTATAGAGGGGAAAAGGACGAAGGGCAAGCTAGGGTAAGCGATGATGATGGCGCGGGGAGGAACAAGGGGATTGAGGACGCCGCGAGCTGGTATCCCGTGGACTAACGACAGGAGAAAAACCGAGGAAGCTAACTCGAAAAGTGGCGCGAGAGGAGGCAATATTTTCGCGCATCGTGTCGATAGCTCAGCGAGAAGAGTATAGGTTCCGCGTGCAGCTGCTTATTAACTGGCTGGCATTAAATAAATTCGATAATTGAAGCTCCGCGCCGGTCTTCCTATCGGACCACCCGTAAATTAATCGAGCTTCGCGGGGAATTCGATTCGACGCGCTTTCTCCGTGCACTTCGACCGAACTTTCTCTCTACGGGTCCTTTGAACCTTTGAAATATGTTTTAGTAGCCTTTTGGGGTCAGTGTACGTCAATTAGAGTTCTGATCTACGTTTATTGTCCTCGTTGCATACGTCAAATAAAAAAAGATCTTCCTCTGTAATTTTCTGTGCACTAGTCCGATAAAATAGTCACTGTGTAATCTTCATGGAATGAAAGATCGAAATCAACGAGAGCAGATCAGTCGTTCATCACACTGCATATAGACCATGATCATATTACTCGGAAATCACGACTACAGAGGTGAATTATTGTCAGAAGAAGTCAGCTGTGAATCGAAAGGGGAGTCTCGAGCCCTGCAGGATCGTCCTCCGCCTCTCGTTAATCGGCGTCGCCGCTCTAAAAAGCAGCCGCATCATTTTATATTATTTTCGACGAGGGGTCCGGATGGCTGCTTGGCCGGACATAGGTAGCGCTCGTTTAGGCGGTAAATCTTAATGAGAATCAAGGGTGTGGCCTTGGCTGTCTCGAAAACGATGATTGCAACCCCGTGGGCAACGCTTGGAACGATCGTCGCCCATCAACCCACACGTACGCCGCGGTATTCCCTGTAGAAAACGACTAATCGACCTCCATATAATTCCCCAAGGATTTTCATCGAAATTCCTGATACCCTTTTCAAGTATTCAACATGGTAACCTGATCAAAGACTCTAAAGATACTATGACACCGAATTAGTGAAAAATTAGTGACTCTGTGATAACAGTACTGATTAAACTGAAAGACTATAAAAAGCAGAGCTTGAGACCTCAATACATGTTCCCTTTCCAGCTCCCCATTACCACAGCAACCAAGACTCCAGCACCAGAAAATACTGTAACTCTGTAACACAAAAATATAGAAAATTCTTGACTCCAGCCTCAAACCTCGATACTTGTCCCTCTTCTAACTCCCCACGGCCACAATAACCAAGACTCCAAACCCCATCATACCCACTCATCTCTAACCCCGCTTGCAACATCCTCCCACTCCCCCTCGAGGGTAGCAACTTCAGGATAATAACGCAGGACACTTCCGGGATTGTTTCAGGTACCTGGGCGTGGAGTCCCGTCTGAATGGCGGCTCGGGCCAGGGAAGCAGCGTCGAGGGCCAGCCGCCGATCGTCGGCGCGGGTGTGATCGGGCCGGCGAGCGCCGAAAAGAACTGCAAGAGCGTGCACCTGACCGCCAAGCAGCAGGCGATATGCTCCCGCTCGCCACCCGTCCTGCAGGTATTTACCTCGCGGCAGGGGCAACCTCTCGGATTAATGCCCGGGGAAGCACGCGGCTAATTCGATTCACGGGAGACCCACGCCCGAGAGGGACAGAGAGGGAGACAGAGAGAGAGGGAGGGAGGGAACAGCCGACTAAGGGACGGAGGAGGACGCTGAGCAAACCGGTGTATAGGAGTAGAAACTTTGTCGGCGTAATTTTTCGAGCCGCGACCGCTTCTTCACGCTCGAACCCGCTTCCGAGCCTCGGGACGAATCGCCTGCATTTTTCATACCTTTTACCCGATACGCTTTTCCCGCGCAGAGTTTCAGGCGATACTGGCTCAATAGCTCTGCCAAGACGTGACTCTTGTTGAAGGGGAGATTGAGGGGCTTGCTTTTTGCGGCAGATCGGTTTTATGTTGGGTTTGGTATTTTAATTGTGGTGGCGATTGGGTGTAAATACAGGGAGTATTTAGTGACAGAGTTGGAGCTGAAAAATTTACAATTTTTGTACGTGTAAAGTAGTGACCTCAACCTTTAAGGGGCCGCATTCTTTCATTCATTTACGCACATTTTTTGGGAATAGTGAAGAACAAAATTATTTTCGATTAATTAATAGTTCCTTTTTCAAAATCTCGTTTATTGTGGATTTTTAGAGTCTACTTTGGCCCAAAAATTGAAAATAATGGTTAAATACTTTTGAAAAGTAAGGAATATTTTAGTATTCAGTAGATACTGTTTTCTAAGGTACACCAATGAATTAATTCTGCTTTCAATCGAATAAGAGAATCAATATTTCTCCTAAATACTTCCTAAAACTGCATAGAAAAAAGCGCATCAGTGGTATATACAGGCCACAGCCGCCAGGAGTTTCGTCTTCCCCTTAAAGTAAATCTCGAAGCGCGTAGAATCGACTGTCTCTTTAAAGTGTCTCGACGCGAGCGCGCGCCAGTTGAATTCGCACGATTCTAAAGAACTCCCGGAATGCCAGGCTGGAGTTGCAGCTTTCGTTTGCCACGGCTGCAATATTTAATACTTCCACCTCTGGAACAGTCAGGGTCCGCAGCCAACCCTACCCGCGACCTCCTTTCGAGACACTCGGCGTCTCGGGGAATGAAGTCGCGAATTCCGTGATCTCGGATCGCGAATGGAGAGACATGGGGATGGGGGAACTCCTCGCGGGTAAATTAGCGTGAAATCGCTGAAACCAGCATACTCGTACGAGCATACCATCGTGCTTCCACCGTTTATTTATTTCTCCTCGGGTTTCGTGTATACGTTTTCGCCGTTGCCTTCGTCGGCTCCTTCGAGAGACTGAATGGTGTGAAACGAGCTGGCGTGAGGCTTGGGCAAATGGCTTCTGAAAAATTGAGGAAGGGAATCTGTATAATTATACCGAGTCATATTGTGTAATTAGAAAGATAATTACAGTAGTAATTTATTTACTCAAATGAAATGTTCATTATTTCATAGGTATCGTAAAACTCTAATGTAAGAGGTCAACAGGTCACATGTTTCTCTTGTCTATAAAAGGGGAGATCGCCTCCAGAGAATTCATTCGTCCAGCAGGCGCAACAGTTCACAGATCGTCATCGGATGCGCGGGTTCACGGTCCCCAAAATCGCGTTTACCTTCCCTAATGCACAAATCTTGTCGTGGCTGGGTCGAGGGAGGGGAGGGGCTCGCGGGCTCGTCTAGAAACCGGTGCCTAGGTAAACTCGAGCCTCGGGCCTCGATAGCCCTTTGAACGATGCCGACCGTCTCGCTTTTCCGAGTCCAGGTTACCGACAAAAGGCCCACCATGAATATGCATAACACCGATGCCCAGCCATCGAACTTTAATTCCGAACGATCGACCGGATACGAGGCTCGAGGAACATCCTCGGCGAACCGCTACGCGACCCCGCCGATTTATGTCGCGTTTACATTGAAATTTCGACTTGACCCGAGACTCGCCACCACTGCACCTCTCTTACGACGAGGAAACGGGAATCTTGGTATCTTATTGACCCGGTTCTTGGCCCATGGACCACCTGAAAATTCTTCTTTCTAAAGATTGAGATGGTGGCTGGTACCTCTTCACATTCTACTTCTTTCCTCGCGTCGATGTTTTCGTCCTAAATATTTCGTATTTTCTTTCAGCCTGGGATGTAGTGAAATCCATACATGAAAGTTAAAACATGAGAGGAATAAGGGAAACTGTGATTTGTAGAAGAAATTTCTTAGTTCGATAAATCTGACGATCCCAGGATTAAGTGTCTCTAAGTAATTAAATAGAAGAGATATCTCCAAGTGCCTGTCCACCAAATCATCAGTCTCTCACTCTCTCTCACTCTCTCGCTATCGGTGATCAAGGTAACGCTGACTTTGAATTAGCATAATTACCCCGTAATAGAATCGATTACAGATCCTAATTATTCATCGACATCGATTCGGTTAACTACCGTGTCCGATATTTAAATGTGCCCAGCGAGCGTACCCTGACACGTTCCTATTGCCACGTCTCCCTCTCGCGTCGGTGAAAAGGCGCCGACAAGAGACGGCTACCTGTCCGCTTTGGTTTTCCTCCTCCCATTCGTGTCTTTCACGGTTTTTACTTTCAGGCAGTCAGCGCGGGCGCGAGATTGGCCATAGAGGAGTGTCAGCATCAGTTCAGATCAGCGAGATGGAACTGCTCCATCAGCCCAGAAAATCCAGAGAACGTTTTCGGCGGCGTGATGCTAGTCAGTAAGTAGAAGAACGACTGCTAGGTAAATCCTTCGCGTCTCTATGTGGAATCCTTGGCGGAGAGCTCAGAGAAGACAACCGTGCTGAAGGGCAATCGAATCGTACAGAAATCTTAAGTCGAGGATATTTGTCTGGTAGGGACGAATTGATTTACTGAAGTTGTGGCGGGAAATAATTCATGAAAGGGTTAAATAGTAGGTGTTATAGTCTGGATCGGGAATGGACCAGAGAGCAGAGACACTAACACGATACTTTGCCATGGTTCGTCCAAGACGACTATCTTCTACTATCGCATTAACTTCTATGTTCAGGTCAATTTACCCTGAAACTTAATTTCAAAAACTTAGCTCTCGACCTAGCATTTAATTTATCCTCTGCCTTCATCGCGACTCGAAAATAACGTTACCTAAATCCCCTAGGGAAGCAACGCGCTCCCTATTTCGCGTAATCACGTCGCGGCGTCGCTAGGATCCACCTGGAGCACGGAGGAATGAAAAAGCTTCTCTAGAGCAGAAAAATTCTGGTGCATGTTCGCAGACAGTCGCGAGGCAGCGTTCGTGTATGCAATATCAGCAGCCGGAGTTGCTTACAGCGTCACGAGAGCGTGTTCCAGGGGCGAGCTCACCGATTGCTCCTGCGACAACCGGGTCAGAACACGCCGGCCGAATAATTGGCAATGGGGCGGCTGCAGCGAGGTAATATCCCCTTTATATTTCTATCCCCTTGTCCTTTGAAAAATAACCCTGTTGCCGTAAATTCGAATTACCCTGTCGCTCGAAGCCCTTCCTCCTCCTCCCTATCCCATTCGTACCGATTTTATTATCAAGGATCCAGGAGTCTCAGCCTTTATTTAGCCCCACGAACCCTGGAAAATTCATTCCAGAACTGTTGCCCGCTTTCAGAGGCATTCCGCCGCGTACCAGAGCTCTCGCAAGACAGTTTCGAGACCCGAGTCGCATTTTACCAGGCGAAACCGATACGTTTCCCAGCAGAAATTCTTCGAGTTGTTACGCAACGGCTGTTAATTAAACTGGCGAGGGGGTCAATTACCCGAGGAACTCAAGCTAGCGATTTCAATTTCGCGAGCCCGCGTAACAGGAAGCCGCGAAATCTTAATCAATTTCTTTTTCGATCGTAAATCAATCCCAGTGGATGGTTCACGCGACGTTCGCGTCGTTTCTCCGCGGGTTAATGAAATTTCGTTTCGCCGACAAACGACGATTATTTTCACCCTTTCCGGGGTGGGGTGGAGGGGAGAGACTGAACGTAACAGTATCCTTTCTTTGCGCTGCGCGTATACGTCGTTAAGGGGACAGGGCAACCCCTCGACGATACGGAGAACAACTACGAGTACCTTTTTCTCAGAAGCTGTTCATGCTAGAGTCTACGGGCTTTTGCCTGTCGTTTCGCCTATACTTCCGTATATTTCAACCCCTCCGTAAAGTAGAGGGCGACTCGCTCTTCTATTCATGCAGAAAAAGATTCACGTGCTCCAAACAATACTTATTAGAAAGAAAAACGCGTGTGCGATGGATAGAGCGTGACTCGATAGATCTGTGACTAGAACAGAGTGGGAGGAAAGGAAAGTATACTCCATATCGTGGTTATTATTGTAAAATTTTATGGCACTGTAGAGTCAGTTTTCTCCGTCGCTTTGGCTCCGCGGCTTTCTAAAAGAAAAGTGTTAGGAGCTGTTACTTCGTTCGTTAGACAGAGAAAATCAATCTTGCACTGTTGGATACTAGCTCGAAAACGCTGGCTCATTCCATGGGATATTAACTTTGTGCCGGAAAACCTGTAAATAGTATCCAGTTTAATTAAGCCTATCTAGTTATCTCGATCGTGTTCCACGTTAATGGGCTGCTTCGAATTTGTTTTATCTAGAACGATTCATTTTATAGGGGCCCGTGTATGACTACGGTTTTTTTGACTTGGGGGTTCTCGGGGCCACCATCGCATATTTCAAACAGAGACCCACACAGTGTTTTCTTTTGTCCCATTTTTTAAATGAGCTACTGTCTACTAAAACGAATGAGTAAAATATCGAATTTTTTTATAAACTGGGACTGGGGGTATTTAAAATATCAGGCCCCTAATAGATCATACTGTGGCCCCTCTAGAACTTAATAGTCCAAATCGAAAATCCTTCGAATCGACCCACTAGCAACGAAAACAAGCTCTCCCGAAATTTGAAAACCTTTTTAGATCCCTTTGCTCGCAATTTCACTACTTTTTAATATTCCTTAGAAATGAAAAATCGATGGTGAAAAACATACACACTTTTTTCCTCGAACGTTCGATTAGCTAGTCCCCTTAAGCGCGCGGGGGAAGCACTGCCCCGCTCGGGCATCCCCCAATTTGTCGTCTCGATCTCTTCCACGGTCGGTCGACGTAAACCTTAACCCTGGACGAAGACAAAGCTGGTCCTGTAAACGGATGCATTTCATGCGTACGGCTGACCCCTTGTAGACATTGCTAGCTTACAAGGGGATTAAGGGGGCTAAGCTTGTTAAGTTGCAACAACCTCCCGGCCACCCGCCCCCCTGACCCCCTGCCTCTGTCGAGGGCACATATCGGCCACGTAACTCGCACGCGAGCGGTGCAGCACGAACGTAAATACGCGTGTACGCTGGGATAAGGTGAGGGTGAACTGAGGGCGAAACAGAGAGGGGGTGAGTTAGCCGAGAGCAATTGGAAGCACGGTTGCAGTGGAATCGTAGAAAGCTGTGTCCAGGGAAAAAAGGAGAACTGGAAAGAAAATAATTAGAGAAATAGTAAAAAGAAAAGTGTGCCACTCGGAGTGAAAAAAAAATGGTAGAACAATTGAAGAGGGGAAAAAAGACAAGAGCAAAGAAAGAAGGGCGTGAGAAAAGACAACACAGCGGACTCGAAGAAAAAGAGAAGAAAAAAGCGAAGAGGGGACACGTGGTCGAGGAACTCACGTGGCAGGAAGAGAGGAAAGTGTCAAGAAAAGTGGCTGCCGTTTTACTATAGGGATTACCCCGAGGTGACGGCCATTTCCGCGGTACCCAAGCGTAGCCGAGTCCCAGAGGGCCACGGGCTCTTCTTAACGAGGACGATCCCGTGGGACAAATGTCTCGGTCGGACCCGCTGACAGATTTTCGAGATAATGATGTTTACCGACTCTCTCGCCCGCAGCGACCCTGGGACCAGCTTTAACGAATGGAGGAGCCCGCTACCTCTCGTCGATAAGTCGACGCGCGCTGCGTCTCCGTCGACGGAGGGAATCTCTTACCCTCGAGACGGATTGCCGCTTGTGAGACGGATTAGAAGAACGAGAGGACGACTTTGACGGTCCTCGCCACTCCAGCGGAGCTGTGTTACGTTACTCGCGATCAGCAGACGCTTGGAAATGAGAAGGAAAGTTAACTTGCATTGTTCAGTTAGAGGAACGCGTAGGCGGAGGGGGGAGTCTTCTCCTGGGGACGTGATTCTGATCGACACTTTGCAGATAAAGATTGCAGCGTATGCGTTTCAGGAATCGAAACTCTAGTACCGTCATGACCTTCTTCCCTCGTTCCCCTTTTTTCCATTCAGTAGTCCTCGATGACTAGAAGGGGCCAAAAGGTACTATTATTGGAATCACAGAGTATATGCTGTCACTGGAGAACGTCTCAGTTTGTAGACACTGTGTCCCGCGATCTTTTCCTCGTATCCTTCTCCATAGAATTCATCAAAGTCATTCACTCAAGTGTAGAAGTCATAGAGTAGTCATAGAGCAGAGCTCGAGTCGTAGAGTATACCTACACCTGTAACCTTCCAGTTCTGCAAGAGTACTCGAGAAGAAACTGAAGGTAACTTGTACATAAGTCAAGGTATCCTTCCCCTTCTTCTGTCCTCCCTTCCAGTGTCACGAGAATCCTCTTTGTGTCCAGGACATCCACTTCGGCGAGAAGTTTTCGCGAGAGTGGTCGGACGGCGGCGAGGAGACTGTGAAAGAGGGTGTCCTGCACGGGCCGAAAGGGCTGGCTGGCCAGCTGATGAGGAAGCACGATAGCGAAGCTGGCAGGCGTGCCGTCCGCTCGAGAATGCAACGTGTATGCAAGTGTCACGGTGAGCCATTAATGTGTCTTACAGATAAGCGACGCGTCCCCTATCTGCGCTCTTATTTTTCATTCTGCTCGCTTTAACGGCTTCGGGATTTCACCTATCCCTTGTCTTCCCTTCTCGCTGGCTACATGTGTAGGGTCCATGAAAAAAAGGCATTCCAGAGACTTGTATGCAGCTCGAGATCCTGGTGCATCTTGTGGGAAAGGAGGAGTCTCTTTGTACCTTGCTCTTGAAACTGTATCCACTGTACTGTCTTCTTCGTGGATTTATTCTCTTTAGATCAGGGACAATATCGAGGACTTTTTTTGTATTTTATCACCGTGTCTATGTTGTACTCATACGTTCCTGAAATTCTTGACCCCTCAGGTATGTCTGGCTCGTGCAGCGTCCGCGTTTGCTGGAGAAGATTACCAGCGTTCAGGGTGGCCGGGGCTGCACTTGCAGCGTTGCACGAGGGTGCAGCTCTGGTTCGACTGGCGCAACGTGGAGGAAGGAGACCAGCAAGGTTGAGGCCTGCTCGTCCAGATCTGAAGCGACCGAACAAGACAGACCTAGTGTACCTCGAAGACAGTCCCGATTACTGCGAGAAAAATATCACGTGAGGAATCTACTTAGATAAATTCTTATATTAGTCATGCGCTACAAGAATGGTTTAACTGACTCTGTCATCTGCTGGTATAATATTTCCTCCACATTTCTGAACAGAGGAATCATAAAGATAGTCATCTTAAAAGGATCCACCATTGCGTGATAAAAAGATACGACATTCCATTTGAGAATGAAGATGATCTTGACCTTGGATAATAACCACGATCGTGACCCTTGCGTGTCCCATATACAGAGACTGTCAAGCGTTGCAGTGCTATAAATACAGCTTCCACTCCTAGATAGCGATTATAGATTCCTCTCAGCATTGTCTATAAAAAGAGTATTGCCGTCACATCAGTGGAGGAAGTATTTCAGATAACACAGTTAAACGAACCATCCAGCCTAGGAGAAGTCGGGCCTTTGAGGTCTGCAAGAGCTACCAGCTGACTATTTCCACACACCAAGTGTAATTACAAAAGAAACTTTTGGACCTAGATCAGCCTTTGCCTAAGCCACTTTCCATTATACTTCTATCTTAGAGAAAGTCGATGTTGTCATCTACGTTATTTCAGGCTCGGTATTCCTGGCACGAGAGGAAGGATATGCAACCGAACATCCCTCGGCCTGGATGGTTGCCGCTTATTGTGCTGCGGCCGAGGCTACCAGACGCGGGTCCGCGACGTGACCGAGAAGTGCAACTGTCGATTCGTCTGGTGTTGTCACGTGAAGTGCGAATTGTGTCGGCACACGCGGGAGGAGCACGTCTGCAATTAGTCGAATGAAATTGCATTCCCGGTCGGCCTACCGAAAGGTGCTTCACGACCCTTTGCGTCGAGGCAGTTCACTTTCCACGATGGGATGGATTCTACTGGTCGGCCCCGTTCCATGGTCGCTATTTGGAATCAGGCTGGACCCGCGATGGCTCTACCAAGCTGCTCTTTAAGTTAAACCACTGGCCAGGGTCTGACTATCGCGTCAGCTGCCCAGGGCTGTGGAAACCGCCGCGAGAGGCTACAAAGTGTGACACGTTAGAACATTCTGTACCTGACAGTCAGAGTGTCGTAAGTCCACTCTTCGGCAACGGTGATTATTCAAGCGTGTAGCTTTCAGACGGTTAGAGTAACATATCTACATGTATCTGCGCTGTACGAGGTGTTCCTCTTTTGGTCTGCTTGGATATTGTTGCTATTTCTGATGATTAAGGTGCAAGAAGAAGTTTTGCGATCTCTTCTTTAACACCTTGTATCATTGAAAGGAGGAATGGTATCCGAGTTGATTATAGTAAAATGGGACACTCGTATAGGGTACTCCGAAGTCTAAATCCCCTCCCAGCAAAACTGTCGAATTGTTTCAGTATTAATATCATAATAGCAAGTACAATATGTCTGTGAAGTTGCAGTTATGTGGCTTATTATGCTAGTCTGGCTCTCAGGTGCAACATTATGTACGTGAATGTTAACATGTTGAGAATCGATGGTGATGTCAGTCCGGTTCCCAGAGATATGTAGCAGGGGATCGGGCTCAATTGAAAGCGAAGTGCAAAACGCGAAGCACTGCTTGCGTCACGTTATAAATGTGACTTGGAAGAGCGCAAGGCCTAGACCTTTCTCGAAAGGAATCATTGTTCGATCGTACTCCCTTTTTGCGTCACGAGCACGGTGAGTTCGAGCAACGCGACTCGGTCACGACGTCGGTTGTCCCTCGCTGAAACTCAATATGTTAATAATTTGCGGTTTTTTGCTGACACGAGAGAAAGATAGGAGAGAGGAACGTGCGTGCGTGCATGTATATGTATTTCCGTGTGGACGAGATCGTGTGTCCGGATAAGCGAACGACTGAGCGTGAGCATGGGATAGAAGTAATATAGGCGAGATATTAGGCCACTCGACGAGAAGACCATTCTTCTTTTTCTGTTCGTGCTCGCACATTTGCGTATGACGCGAGAGTCTTATTTATGTCGAAGTAAAGACGACGATGTGTAGGTATCTCATTGTATACCAATGCTCTCTAGCGCGTAGAACCACCTTATCTTCACCTAACTATGGAATAATTACAGTGGCTCGCGGAAGCATTTGCGCGGTCGGTGAAATCTTCAGTATTGAGCAGCGTATCGTAGATCAAATATTGTCAAAGTGGCTACATAACCAAGACTACAGCTTGGAGGCTTTGGTAAAATGTTCATTTGCTGTTTTCCCCTCCAAGTGTTTCTGAATACTTTCGTGACCCACTGTACACGGAATCGCTGTATCGGCCGTGTCTCAGCGAACAATGCGAGCTACGAGGAGCGAGACGGACTACGAGAAAGCGATAGTTCACGTCGAAGCGAAATAGGAGAGAAAAAAAAGGAGAGAAAAGGAGAGCGACGCGCGCGCGACACGACGTTATCCGCTCTCGCGGGCAGTTCGCCTCGGGTCGCTCAGATCGGGAACAATTCTGCCAATGACACATGTAAATACCGTCTTCTTAACCGTTTTTGTAGATTTTACGTCCAACGACCGTCTCGCGCTGTATATAGATAAAAGCATGTACACGATCGATTGATGTTAAGTTTATCGAATGCTGCGACGAGGTGAAGACGAAAACTTACATAATAGGAGCTTTAGAGGAGTGATCGCTCCTGCGTTTTCCGCAGCCCACGTGTCTCGATTTTCCTTTCTTCTTCTCAGATGTTCTTTCCTTCTTATTCTCATCGCCATAGAACCATCCAACATATTCGAAGTTTCCCCTTCGCAATCTGAACGCGTGAACAGCGTATTCGTGGTTATTTTCTCACGTAGAGGAAGCTGGCTGTTTCGTCGTATACGCCACACCGATCGAAGGGCCACAGTCTAGTCAATTACGAAGTCCGAATTTTCATCATGTCGCGGAAGCGCTCATACAGCAATATTCTTCATAATCACGACTACGTTTTTTAACTTAAAATAGAAATTCCGTTTTCTTTTTATATATATTCAAGCATTCTTTAATGTTGACACGATAATGCTTTTATTGCGTGTCGTTTACAGACAGAACGGAAATCAATTTTTGTAGTTTATCTATTGTAACAGTTTGATGAAAACAATTTTTCTACGATTTATATCGATTTTACACAGATCTATTAATTAACGTATGCGATAAACAGGATATCTCTATATGAGTATTAGATGATAACTATTAAAATAGTAATCTGTTGTGAGCGACTGAAATTTCTACTTTCTCTTTATTCTCTAGCAACCTCTTTACAGTGATACTCATTTAGGGAAATCCTGTCTAAAACCGACGCCAAATGTCATCGCTTGAAACGACACAAATGAGAAAAGCTACTGATCCGATCAAAGAGAACATGGCCTTAAAAAGCAGTCGAATTAAATGCCTAGGTACCGATTCGTCCGTACGTAATAAGGATCTAGCGATAAAACGCACACGAGCGAGCACTCGTGCGACAACGACGACGACGATGACGACATACAGAGCGCAGTATTGAAAAACGATTGTAATTTATTTTTCTCACGGTTAACATGCTACATCGTACTTCTAGCTTCTTCCAAACAATCAATCAATCAACTTACGAATCAAGTATTCTCGTAATAGTTACGTGTCTTCATTAGCAATGAGATAAACCCTAGCTCGTAACATTTGTATTTGTATGTACCTGTACTCTACGTGCATTTATATAAATACATATGCGAAAAGTGTCCGTATTAGCCAGCCTCTGGGTAACAAATCTATATAGCTCAGCTTCTTACCGCGTGTATCTCCCCTTCGATCTCTGCGTTCTTTTAGATATTACTAAATAACGCGCCAACGTGCAACCGATTGTCGAGAAGACCCCCAAGATACTGCCCACGAATAAGCCAAGGAAGAACTGGAGGTCCTCGTTGAACGTTCTCGCAGAGCTCATCGGCATCAGAAACTCCAGGTTCCCGTCTTTGGCACGCGCCGTGTAGCGTAGCCAGTAAATAAGCCTGTCCACCGCAGGATTTATCCTATCACGGATAGCCAAGGAGACCTTTCGAGCATTCTCGCGGTAATCTATCGCCTCGTGAAGCTGGTTCACCGCGTTCGATACTTCCTCGCTGCTTATGGCGCGGAGTTCTTCAGCGGAGCGAGCAAAACCCAACTGAACCGCTCGAGCCGCGTTCTTGGACTCCAAGGAATTCCTGGGGAAACATATCACTGGTGTCCCGTGGAAACCTACTTCCAGGAACTCGGTGTCTGCGCAGTGGCTCAGCACCACTCTCGTGCGACTGTACCCTACAATGATAGAAAGATAACGTTAGAATGCCAAAGATTCTTTATAGAAGTAATTCATTGGATGCGCTTGGGAATTCCGCTCAAAAAAGAATATTAAGTAAAATGTGTAATGGCATCGCTAATTTCAGTGCACGAGTACTATCATCTTGCTAATGGAAAGTGGCAGTATAATTATCGATAGCTTGGTCAGAAACCTATCAGGATTCTATGCAGAAATTATAAGGTTTCAATGTAGCCTTCTACCTATCAGGTCTTGGCGATCAATCGTCGAGTGAACAAAAAGATTGTCCGGCAATGCAACGTCCGTGCTTTGCCACTTCATGTTCTTCCAAACGACCGCCTGGCCTTCCCTGCCTTGCGGCAACTTCTGTGCCAACTCCTTAATCAACGTCTCATAATTTTCATCCAGGAGAACCACAATCGTTCCCAGCCTATGCTCGATCAACGCCTTGTGCAGCTCCCCCTGCAACGGGTGTGGTCCTCTGCAGTGATGACAGCCGACCTGCAACATTAAATATTATTAAAATCGCATTCTACAACTTCTTGAGAAGTACTGATCAAGATAACAGTACACTCCACATGGCTAATAATCTTAATTGCAATGCAGAAGAGGACTCAACAGTGAGTGACTTTATATCATAAAGTTAATACGAAATCTCTTCCAGTAAGTAGAATAGTATTACTGAAACACCCTGTATATTCAGAAGGAAACAATTTTCCCGTGATATCTGAAATTCTCGTGAAACGAGGAGTTTCATTCACAGGAATCGTTTGAGTACGCAATGGTGAAACGTTCTCAACTCCGATCGAACAAATCGAACATTGGAGAACGTTTTACCAGGAGAGCATGAAACCGTACGGAGTTAAGCGTTTTTCCATCCCACTCACTTCGGCTATCAGCTGCGTGAGCGGAGCAAAGTCCGACCGCAGGACGACGTCGCCACCCCAGAGTATGAGGCGAACATCTGCGTAGAGATTGTCTAAATTGAGACCGGTCTCTGGCAAGTATTTTCCCGCTATCCGGAGAGCATACGCCGCGTACTCGTCTCGGGCCGTCGAGAATATTGACCTCTGTGAGAAACTCGTCCGCAGTCGCGTCCAAAATCCTGTGTTCTGAACTGGTAGAGCAGCGCCCGTGTACTCGAACACGTAAACCTCTTCGTCTCGGTTCCGAGTCCATATCACTGGTATCGACTCTATCGTTTTAGTCCAGGGGATCAAGCAGCCATCGTGCCTAAAAACACAGACAAATTAAATAATAATCTTCCGCTATATTCCTCGACTGAATTTTTTGGTGTTTAATTCTGTGGACCATAAAATTCAGCTAGCAAGAAAAATTTGTTTCTCTACTTTAAAAATAGTCCGCGATCCAGGCACTGTAGCGCACCGGAAGTGATTCCTCGAGAAACGACTGTACATCAAACTTTGATCTCGAAATAGAAATAGAGGAAAGAATAGAAGGGCTCGATGTAAGGACCAGTCAGCTCCAGTACTTTAATATTTAGTATCTTTTTTATTTATATTGAGAAATTTTTGAAACCTGAACTGATCGATTTTTGCATTGAGTCCTTCAATTAGACATACCTGAATGCAGGGAATATGGTAAAGGTCGGCTGGATCTCTCGTATCTTCTTCGCAATCTGTTCGTCTTTTAACAGTACCTCGCAGGCCTGAATCGCCTTGGTTTCAGGGTACGCAGATTCTTCGAACTGAACGTTTAGTGTCAGAATTTCGACATCGATCAAAGTCTCGTAGAGCTCCTTTTCGTGGGACGTTGGTATTATTAAAGTTGCATCGATCCCTTGATCCGATAGAGTATTCGCTAGCAATGACAGATCGTAGATATCCTCGAAAGCCACTACCACTGCCGATTGTGGGGGTGCAGTCAAGGTTGAACTACTCACGATGTGAACGAGGTAGAGGCAGGCGCATAATTTGACGAGTAAAGACATTTTGGGATTCACTGAAAGCCACGATCGATAGAAACGAGATTCAGGGATTTATATTTCGAAGTAATATCGTACTTCACAGAGAAACACTTAGAAGATACTTATATCTTACATAGAGAGCTATATTCATTCTAGTTTCGAGTAATCTTCTATTTATCGCGAGCCACGATTTCGAAACGGGTCATTTCCAGAGAAGGAAAGAGAGATGTCTGAAACTCCGATAAATGGAAGCTACTTTCCTTAAATGCTTGTCGAATCTGCTACGAATCTGTTCTCAAAATCTCCGAGACAGCAGAAACTTATATCCTTTGGAGTCACTATCTATAAACGTAACGTGAACGTGGAACACAGTTACTCACGGCGAGTGTATAACGCTGATGTAAGAGTTAATATGAGACGAATTGTTTCGATCGAACTGTTTATTCTTCGTGATACACGGATCTTTACAAACCAGTCTTAAACTATACATACACACGATACAATTTTCGCGCCTTGGCGGTGGATTCGAGTAAGTTCGGCTAGGTAAATAGCATCACTTTCCACTTAAGCTACGCGAGAGAACGCTCGTGCGTGAGACGCGAGATGTTTCGGTTCGAGAACAGATGAATATTAGGCGTACGATGAGACTTATCTGACGCAGGCCGCCACGAAGCACAAACGATCGCGTGGGTTGTAGCATTCGACTTTCGTGAGCGAACTTCGTCGCGGTCCACGGTCCAGAGCGAAGCTCAGAGAGCAAAGCCGGTTAAACGTTCAGGAAACGTGTGCTCGCATTCTGAGAACGTATGGGTACACTCTAATTAACCGTGACGCAAGGTTTCATCACAAAATATCACGCGACGCATTAACTAATCTCCTCACGCATAATATTTACGAATGAAGTAATATTAGGAAAACGAATCATGTCACGAATAATTTGTATGTCACATATACAATATAGGTTAGGTCTTGTAACCTTATATTTACGTCTCGAATAAATTCACGTATCCAGTCACACTGTTCCTGCATTCACATTTTCCATCGTGCACTATGAAAACCTAGCGTCGTTTGTTTACAAAGGATTCTTATCATAACCTCTTTAGATCATTGAGTTTTATGCTGTATATTACGCGGTAATTACCGAATTTTATGGATTGTTCACTTGTTAATTGTAATGTCCATGATGTTTCTCAATTTAAAGTTTTTTTCAATGTGTTAAATTATATGTTGGAGTTAAATAAGATTCATCGGGTTTCGAAAATTAAGCAACTTTTCAATGGGCGACTTAGTCACTGTTATGCCATCTGTCGAGATAAAATCTATGGAACAATCTTATACATTCGTGATTAATTCAATTGCGCCATCTTTGAGAATAAACCATGAGTGCCACCTGAGTGAAGTCAGTGATACTAAAGCTTGCAATATATGTTTTCGAAGTGATAAGCTGTCAAATGTCGGTAGATTGTTCTATGTTCCCGCGTAAAATTTGCGGCTTCCAATACAGTTTTATTTCACCACTATCGTACAAAAGTAATCATGAAATTTAGATGTAGAATGGTAGATGTGATCGCTATGAGAGATTTTACGAGTGAGTTTAACTCTTTGACATCATTTCTAACCTTTTCTGGTATCCTAATTGAACAGAAACGTACTGAATTTTATAAAAAACTACAGTTAATAAAAAATAAATAGCAGTAGTGTAATAATTATATTTTTATTTTGAGTTCATTATATCTTCTTGCTATAGACGCAAACTAAATTTATTTCAGATATTGTTAATATCATATCCCGATTAACGAAACAATGTACTCTAAGACTGACACAAAGTGAATTGTCCTTCAGCGTCGGCGATGATCGATTGTCGATGGTGTGGGCAGAATTGAGCCAGGATCATTTCTTCACGGAATACGTTATGCATGGAGTTACCGAGGAACAGAACGAAATTTATTTGGAACTTGACGCAAGCATGCTTGCCAGAAGTCTGGGTTCTTTAAAAATGACCGCGAAAAGTGTAAAAATCAAATTGACGAACAAACGACAACCTTGTCTCACGTTGGAAATCGAGTTGCCTTCATTAAGCATAGAATCGAGGCAATGCTTGCACGATGTACCTGTTCGAGTTATTCCTCGACGCGAATGGGCCGAGCATCAAGCTCCAAATATACCAGAATTCGATGTATGGATTCTTTAGATTCTGACTGGTACACAAATTTGTGGAAAAGTAAATTATTCTTTAATATATTTTCAGATATCAGTAGATATGCCACAACTTAAGTACGTGAGGAACATTGTTGAGAGAATGAAGAACATGAGTCCGAGATTAACGTTGAGTGCCGATAAATCGGGGATGTTCGTACTTCAAATCGATAACGATAGCGCAACAGTCTCTACACACTTTCAGGATCTCCAAGTTTGGAGTTGTAGTCAAAAAGAGCAGGAGGACAAAGTGTCTGCTACTGTAGATATTAAAAAGTTTTTCATGTTTTTAGCATGGGATGTTGTACATCCTGATGGTGTAAAATGTAATATACTCCAAGATAAGATGGTGAACTTGTTCCTACACTTGGCGGATTATCTTAAAATACATTATTTTATTCCTGCCACTGTTACTTGAGTTCTTGTTTGCTTTATAGTATTATCCTAATTTAATATACATACTTTATTTTTTATACAAACTTCCATCTTGTGTTTTATTTACTTTTAACGTGTAAAAAGAACTGATACAAGACATTCTCAAGAAAAAAAATAAAAAACTATTAGTCACAAAATTCTGGCAATTAATTGTAGGCTAAACTAAAACTTCGTTCATTTTCTTGCCTAAAGTTCTGATGCATCTGATCAATTTGTTGTATCTTCTGGTTAAGCAGTGACGTTTGCTGATCCAACCATTGCAAACTGTTCATGTGGGCGTTTAATATCTTCCCGATTTGAACAATCGGATCGCTGGAATCCTGAGTACGATTAGCTTGATTCAAGTGTTCTATTATTTCTTTTAAATCTTCTGACATTCGTTTTAATTGTGTATCGAGATCTTCCGCTAAACGATACGTGTATTCTCTCTCTGGATCCGAAATTGAAAGGGAAGCCAGATCCTTCTCTAGAGGTACCAGACAATCCTGTAGTTCCTTTTGTTGACCAACCTATAATTATAATTACATATTAGAAAAAAATTCATAACTAATATTTTACTCAGCGTATAAGGGATTAACTTACAACATAGTCCAATTCATGTTCCAGTTGTTGCTGTTCAATCTTAACCCTCTCAACCTCTTGATTAAGTGCCACTATTTTCTCTCCATTAGTTATGAGTAATTTATCCCAAGCATTAACTTGTGCAGCTTGGTTCATAAAAACTTTTTCTTGTTCCTCTAACTCTAGTGTCCATTTATTGATAGATTCTTCGAACGAGTTTATAGAAGCTGGCTGACCCACACTCGCGGACGATGTAACGCTATAATATGTTATCTTTTAATAATTAATTTACTTATATTTAATATTAAGAAATATACCTACGTGGTAGTTGTTCCCAATGATGCCTGGGTGCTAGGAGTTGTGAGACTTAGAGTAGTAGAAGTTTTACTCAGAGGGAATCCTGTTGTACTAGCCGTAGTTGTTCCTGCACCAAAAGTAAATCCTGTGGGTGCGGCAGTTGTCCCAGCAGTGCTTAAAGAAAAACCTAAGAAAGATATTGAATCAGTTACGTACTTTCAAAAACAGAATTAAATCTTGTCTGTACAAAGACTGATACAAACCTGCTCCTGCTGTTGTCGTTGTAGTTGGTGTTGTTGTAGTAACGGATGCTCCACCAAGAGTGAACCCAGTTGCTGATGCTACTGTATTCGGTGTGCCAAATGTTAAGCCTGTAGTTCCGGCAGTTGAAGTAGCTTCACCACCTCCCAGACCAAATCCACCAGTAAGTGGTTTAGTTGCAAAAGCTGATGTAGATGCTGTTGTTGTTGTAGCTGCAGTAGTTCCTCCTAAGTTGAAGCTTAGAGTGCTTCCGACAGGTGCTGCTGCAGGAAATCCTACAGGTGCTGCTGTGCTGATTGCACCAGGAATTGCACCAGTAGTTGCAGTTGTACCACTGCCAAATGTTAGACCAGGAGTTTGAGAGGTTGCAACATTTGCAAGAGTAGAAGCAGGTGTGCCAAAACTAAATCCTGTTCCTTGAGCAGGAGTAGTGCTTAATCCAGTACCCAATATGCTAGCGGGTTTGGTCTGAGGTGTTGTTGTTGTTGTTGCTAAGGAAAATCCTGCTGGTTTTCCTGCATCTCCAGCTCCAGTAGCCCCAAATGTAAAAGCTACAAGGAATATATATTTTATGAGACTAATATATTTTTTTCTATCACTTTTTGTGCATGGTAGTTAAACATACTTGTAGTTGGAACACTTGCAGGTGCAGTGGTACTGGCCAATGTCTTGGCAGCACTAAATGTGAACCTCATTTTTAATTTTTATTTTTTACTTCTTATCTCTATTGTTATTCGTTATTTCTCTTATTCTAAAGACCTGTAAACAAATACTTGAAGTTAACCTTCCTGATTTCAGAAGTTATTAAATTTAACTTAAACTTTCGGAGGAATTGCCAACATTTCAGATGAGAAAGCGAATTATTTTAAGACTGTATATTTAAAGGTTCCTACGTTTTACCTATATTTGATAACCTTCGTGATTGAAAGTAAACTATTCGAACCACTGCAATCACAAAACTGATTCTATCGTTTTTAACAAATGATCTGTAAATACTGGATAGTCTGGATACTGTGTGTGGTTTTTGAACATAGGAAAGCTGTGTGATTACTTCAACGCGAACATTTTTTAGCACAAACTACGTTCGCCATCTGGACAGAGTCAACGATACTAACGTTTTTTAATTCACACTAATTTATATTCAAAAGATACAATTAATTAAACAAAATTGAAAGAAATAAAAAAAATTTGAAAATTGAAAAAGTCTGAAAACTTTAAAATGTGATTTTTTTAATTTTCACAAGTTTACTTAATCATAGCGCCAGTAGATGGCACTTGAATGATCAAAGATAGATTCCATGCAATTTTTTAAAACGTTTTCTGCGTAAAAACAAGAATCTCTTTATTCACTATCAATGTATAAGTATCAAGAAAAGGAAATTGCTTATTTATTTATCACAAAGTGTACAAAATTCATATAATTCCTAATCAGATAACACAGTTCATCCGTCTCTCAACAGATGTCAAGGCCGTCCTCATTTGCGTCTAATTTTCGCACGAGGAAGTACCCTGTTTAGTTTACACATGTCGAATAACCCATAATCTGTGTCGTAAGATCTAAGGCCCTCCTGTCAAGGCTTGTGTGTAAACAAAAGCGATATTAATGTGTACAGGTAGCAGATCGTGACCTTCGTTCCCCGACAAAGTTGTCGAAAAACATTCGTGCATTGACACGGCAGTTTTCGGTACGTTCTCTCCCTTGGAGGTTGCGAATCTTTGTTATTCGGCAGAGGGTGAATTCGGCCATGTTGTCAGGTTCGCCGACCGAAGGGAATTTATCGTGGTAGACGTCTATACTTCGCTGACTGTGTCCTCGATCGGGTGGTCTTTCACGAATGATGCAGCACTAAACGATATGCGGTTTGTCGGAAAGAGGTGAGTCTATTTCTTTACAATTTACATACGTCAGTTTCTATGTTAATTCTCGTTTTCGCTAATCAACATATTCCCCCCGGATCTCAATAATAAAAAAACAGTCACAACCGACTGTGTCGTGTTATTTAATCAAAGTCTACGATTACATTATCCAATATTCCAAGACGGGCTTTCGATTAAAGATACATACGTGCGTGAAGGTCGATGTTCGTAACCGCGATAGAATTCGGAGGTATTTAACCCCGAACACGACTAAGCGAACCTCGAGCGGTCGAATCAAACGATCGCCGCGCAGTTTTAGATAATGTTAACTCTATTCTCTAAATATTTCAATGTCGAATTAAAATAATAAATTGACTTCGAGTGTGTGATAATACTGCGCTGAATTATAAATAAGTTCCAATGTAGGCAAGAATTAGTGAATCTAGTGATTCCAAGAATTTCATTTAAGCGAAATTCTCGAGTTGCCCGAAAGTTGGCAATTTAATAAACGAATAGACCACATCTCGAGAAACGAAACAGATTTATATCTCAACTTCATCATAATACATGCAACACATAGTGATACATTGTTCTCGTATTAGATCATAGATTTTCAACTTGATCCGAGAGAACAGAGAACGTTAGCGATAAGGTTCGCGTGACGTGCCTCGTAATACTTTCGCAGATATTGTTCTCCGGAAGTGTAGTCGCGGTGGCAGTGTATTTAAATGTTCCATGCGTATATTTTTTACATTATCGAGCGTCTAGCCAAGGCAGGTGGTAAAACACGTGGCATGCGTAGAGACCGTGCACCGGTCCCGTGTGTTCTCGCCTCTTCGTTCGTCTCTCGGCCACCGATACACTTTTCTCTTTTCAATTTCCACCGCCTCTCTACCCCTCCCTCCATTTCTCTCTCTCACGCATACACACGATCTGCCGTCCGTCTTCGTATTACACGACACGCCAGTATGTAGAAAGCGCAATGTACCCAAGGTTCTCACCCTAGGTCGCAAGATACATCGGAGCACAAAGAATAGGCGCATTCTGTCACGTCTTTCGCGATACCTGTCTCGTCATTAGGATCCATGAATCGGCGATAAATTTTATCTACACGAGGAACGTAGAGATCGAGGGACGAAAGAAGTAGAATCGTGGAAAGGGAACATTGCTCCTTTCTACGAGTCAGTTCCTCGAAAACGTATTTATTTGATATCGGTAGATTCGAAAATGTCACGTGACTCATAGTTCACGATCCACCGTTGTGTCGCGTTGGCAGGATCGATGCAAAGGCACCACGGTCATGCGAGGATTTTTGGAGGTTAGCCGCTGACTACGTTGTCCAAGTTTTTTCATCCGATATCGTCTTTCTCATTCGCGGATCCGGTAACCCAGAAAGGTATAAGGTAACGCGTGGCGAACTCCTCTCGGAAGGGTCAGCTTTCTCCTTTCGAAAGAAAATATTCGAGAGAAACAATCGGCCGCGCTGCGCCCGTATTGGCGCCACGCATCGCGCGAGAAAAGCGTAACAGTAGACACGTTGCGCTGATGATGCTGTATTTACCGCCTTCGGAGTATGAGGGTACGCGAATGGCGGCCATATTTCTTTTTTTTTTCAAGGGGACATGCGATATCAACACGTGATATATCAAACTTTTTTTGCTTTCCTATTCGGCTAGCTGATAATATTTTTTGGGTCATTTAATGGGCTTAGCGAGGCTATTGTTGAATCAAGAAATTCCTTTGGCCCGTTTCCGCTTGTTATCAAGGTGGCGCTTGAACGACAGGAAATAAAACTGTATCAGTAACTCCATGTTTAACGGGCGTCACGTGTTTGACCGGGTAAGCTGTGATTAACCGCAGACGCATTCTCGCAAACTGGATCCTCCCTTCCGACGTATCAACAGCTCGCATACCATTTCCCTATA
Organism: Calliopsis andreniformis; assembly: GCF_051401765.1. NCBI lineage: Eukaryota > Metazoa > Arthropoda > Insecta > Hymenoptera > Andrenidae > Calliopsis > Calliopsis andreniformis. The sequence goes on from NC_135063.1 coordinate 14,199,971, forward strand.
TTTGCTTTGCTGTAGAAGCCAGGGACCGTAAACCTACCGATAAATTCCTCTTTAACAAGTTGTTCTCAGAAACTCAGCCTTCACGCTTCTCTTGCGTTACGGGCCCTTTAGCGTTGATACCTGAACGCCTTCATTAGTAACTTCAGTGAAATTCTCGGTTCTATTTTTTACCTTGTAAGAGAGGGGGAAAATAAAACGGGACACCTATGTAAGAGTGTTTATTTAATCCTATATCCGCACATTATAAAATAAGCTAATTGAGCTCACTTTGAAATTATGTAATATCAGTGATAGAACACTCTCATAAATGAGAAGCTGTCTGCTCGCATTTGATCATGGGAATATAAGCCTTCTATGCATCAAAGACTCCAATGTAGAACGCTGGAATGATCCCCGTTCATTAACATTTTTTTCCCTCATTGTGGCCAGCTTCGGCCCCCGATATTAAGAGTCCAGATGGTACAAGTCCACCCCAGATTCATTTCGAGTTTCCGAGCGTTCGAGGATCTACATAACCCTCGGCAGACCCCTCATTTCGTCCATATTGCACCCTATCTCATCGACTTCTATGTCTAGCCTGCATTCACGTTTGCAGTCGTTTCAGAGGTAAACGTGAATCCCTCTTTTCCAATTCCCGCTTCTCCAATAACCAGAACACGATTTGCGCAGACCCCCACCACGAGGATCATCTTTATCAGGCAATGGACAGACGGATCGCGGTGGCTGGTAATTCGCCAGCCGCGCGTGCGATTGTTCGGCCCGCTGCGAGCTCATCTCCCTTCATCCCGGCTTCCAGAGCGTGTAACGCTTCTACTTATCAATATTAACTCGCCCGTTGGGAGATAGAGTGACGTCAACCCACGGACCCGGTGTCCCGCATGGCAACTGCCAAGGCGTGTGTTGAGCCAGGACGCAAGGACAAACAGACGCCGCGCATAGCGCACGCAGCGCGTTCAGGAACGCACACAACACCACGTTTCCCTTCCTCGTGCACAGCCCTCGCGCGCCGCGCTTCTTGCTCCACCCTGACTCTTTCTCCCCCTCCTCCTCTCGCCTTTCTTCCTCCCCGTCCCCCCCGCCGCCACCCCTCCTCACTCTCTTTTCTTTTCTTTACACCTTTTGTGAACTCTTCCTCTTTCGCCTCGAACGCGTTTTCTTTCAATCTCATTTCCGCTCGCCGCTCCGCTGTTTTCTTCGCCGACTCTTTCTCTCTCGCTTGTAATCTTTTTTTCGCGGACTAATTTTTCGGCCCCTTATGGCCCTTTTGATCTCGCACGGAATCCCTCCCTCGAGACTCTTTCCGATCGTTCTTTTACCTTGGTTTACATTGGTGACAGATGTGCTGAATTTTATCTTTCGCATATCTCCCGATCCTCTTTCTCCAGTTTTTTCGATTTTAATTACTGCATCGTGACTTTGTTCCGTTTGATTGAGCCACGTTGCCTTAGCGTATCTTTTTCCCACATTTTCTTGACCCTCTCTTCCATTCTTTTTCTTGTTCCCGTATCGCTGTCTTCGTTCGTTTTTTATCTCTCTCGCTCAGCTGAGACCAGTACGTGTGTCGAGCGTGCCTATGTGTGTGTCTCTCCTCTCTTTTCCACGGTCTCTCTTGCTGGGCGCGCATTCGAGGGTACACTAGCGAGCGGCACGCATCATCGTCGGGTGAAAGAGACGAGGAGGGTTCTTGTCTCGTCTCGTTTCGTTTCTATGAACGCGGCAGCTGTCTTCTATTTGTCTTCTCGCACACTGGCGCGCGAATCGTCGCGACGACCAGGGTCGCTGCGATTCCGCGCGACAGGATGCTCTTTAATCTCCATAGGATTGATAAAAATGTCTGTCCGCGGCCGATTCGCAGATGTCATCGTTAAGGTTCTGTTGCCGTGCTATATTTGGCCCTCGCGTCGGCCCTGAGTCCCACTTCACTCACAGTCGCTCGATTATCGGTTTGGGGCCACAAACTGTTCATTCGTCGACCGTCGCAGTGGCCACTGGTGACTTACAAGGCCCCCTCGAAACACGTACAGCAACTGAACTTCGACATTAGTACGTAGAAAAGCACAATATTGAGTTATGAAATTGAGGACCCTCCCAAAGGTCCTAACCCTGACCTCTCTCTACACTTTTTTCGATCCAACGAAAAAAGCTTGAATCCTCGAATCTTCGTACTTCCTCGAAGTCCAAAAAAAAAGAAGATTTCGACTGCTACATCGTCGTTTCAGTCGAGCCATATTTCTTGCCGCAGCAGATTTCGATAACGTCAATATTTATGGAGTTTCGTGGTGGCTCCGATTACTCGTAGCCGCCCTCCGTTGATTCATTCGTAAATATTACTCCGAAGTAGCGATCCATTAGCGATGGACACGTGTTGCTTAATTCGATAATTAACACGCGCCAGTCGGTACGCGTACCGCGCGCAACGAGGCCTTAAACGAGCCCTTGGGGGAGTATGCGCGGCCAGGCGACTTAATTACTCGGTCGTTAGTGCGCTCTAAAACAACGGCGCGCGATAAAAGGCTGAAGCGTCGGCGATGTTTATCGCGCGGGTCGATCCGCGCGGAGGCAGCCGTCATGTTCAATCGTTTCGTTGCACTCGAGTTCGAGAACCGGGCGAAAACCCGGCACAGGAAGAGCTCGATTCGCGCTGGGCTTTTTTAGTCAATTACCGATCCACGAACGCGAATCCTGTTCGGGTACCGCAATGCGGTCGGTAACTCGCGGCTCTCGAACTGCGGCGCGTTGATACGACCGAAAAATTACGGGGTGCCTCGTGTTCCTTGTACGAATACCAACATCTCAGGGATCGGCGGTTCTCAATCCTTTCTGGCCACCCTGGTCCATCCGTGGGCACTCGGTGGCTGTGGAATGAATGAGAACCCGGAAGGCGGACTCCCAGCGCACTTCAAAGGGAAAAACCTGTCTGCATCGTGGAACGACCTGCACATCCATTCTCAGACGTATCGGTCTGCCTTCTACCGACGTATATGGCATCTCTTTCGTACAGCGTCTACCACTGGAATTTCATGCGGCGCGTAGACGTCTAATTTGTCTTGCGCCTGCGTCTACCGCGTAAAGTTATTTGACGACAGCCTATCGTTCATTTCCTCGACGTCCTTCAGGGGCTAGATCCAGGGGAAGCTTTCTTAATCCAATCTCGACGGGTTTCCTTCTTTTTTGGGCTTTCGAAGTACGCAGGCGGAATACCTGGGGAACTGGGAAATTGTTGAAACGTGTTTGACTGCGTGTCTTGGTGTACAGAGTGGGGGTAGGAGGTGTATATCAAGTCACACGTCTTCTATATTTTTTAAGTTTCGTCAGTTTACTGTGACACAGCTCGTTAGTTTATGTCATTATAGTTTTATAGGTGCTATTTCCTGTGATGTTCCCTCGAGTTTTCGCGAAAAAGTCCCGCGCGCAATCTCGTGATCTGCGCACTCGTAGTACGCAGGTCCAGCGCCATGAAAAAAGGAGCAGCGAGAGGGACGCAAGACCCCGGGCGCCACACGCGAGCATTTTTCTGCATTTCTTCTCTCAACTCGCATCCCGCTCATTGTTATCCAAAGTCAAAGGATATTACGCCATCTGGTGTTGTCAGAACGATACGAGGGAGGAGCTGCGCAATCTTGTTCGACAATATCGTCGATTCAGGGATGGGCAGGAATGAAAAAAAGGATTCGAGTATAATTTTTCGCGCTTCCCAAGCGCTACGGCGCATGAATGGCAATTTTTTCTCCTCTGGTCCTTTTTCTCTCCAACAGCGAATCTTTATTCGGGTCTGGGTCTCGGGAGCAGCCCAAAGAATTTCGTGACCTGTTCCATTGCATTCATTTCCATATTCTCTGTATTTAGTGTTTACGTCTACTTCGTATCCGGTCGCTTGAATGCCGAACAAAGCCTGGCGAACTGGTAAATGAACTAGACGTTGATATTGCTTGCCGGTAACTATCTTTTTTCTACGCAAGTATATGCGCGCACTGCACAATGCGATATTGTGAGAACGCAGGATCGAAAGTCCTAATTTTCTTCTCGCCGAGGGCATCGACAGCGTTCGAAGAACATTTGAATAAATATAGAACGAGTTCTTAGCAATGTATAAATAGGACCCTAAGTGACTGTAAGTTAACTTCAACCGTTTCAGTCCTACCGATGCATAAGAGTCAGCTCGAGCGATACATTTACCATTGCAATCCTGCAGAGATCGATTGACGATGAGAGTATCGCCAGGGTAACGAAACACGGCGATTGGTCGAAAAGGATGAAGCTAGAGGGGCAATTATTCCGATCGCCATTATTGCATTTAAATCCAGCGTGCAAAAGGCTCGATGTCGACTCCACGTGGCTCGCTTTTGTTGGTCCTTCGCGTTTCGAGAGGCGATCGGTTCTCAGAACACAACGGCGAAATCGCGAGGCCTTGCGGAGAGCTTACATCCCGGACCCTTTCCTCTCGCTTCCTCCTCCCTCTCTCTCACGTCTCCTCTTCTCTTCCGTGTCGCCCAGCCTTCTCCTCTCTTCCTCGCCTTCGCGTCTTTTTCCCCCTTCGTTTATTTTTCTCTCCGTACCCCTGGCTCCTGCTCTCTCGCTCGCCCGCGCTCTCTCGACGCGACGACCACACGTAAAGGCCAATTCACACCGAAGATTAATGGCGTCCGCGAGACGATTCGTGGAATTCGGATAATTGTCGTGGATTCTGCGTTCTATGATTCCCTCTGTATGAGCTCCTCTCTCGCTGCATCCTGTCCCCGCTCGTTTCCTTCCTCCCTCGTTATCGCGGTAAATGTTTCTTGAGAGCGCTCTGGCCTCCTTCGTCGCGATACCGAGGCCAGTGTTCGCGGTCTCGCCGATGCATCCGTGAATAAATTTTCTTGCCAAAGGGAGGACCGATTTTTATCGGGAACCAGGTAAAATCTTGAAGAGTTTGCTGGGTTTTTTTACGTTTTTCATATGGCGCCAGAGGGGATTCGAGTTTGGAGTTTGATATTAATATCAGTGCTGCTCCAGTAAGAGAGAACTACGTCTCGGCTCTACAAGGAGAAACGCATTAAATCCTTCGCAACCGTTCATCAATCGTATCTCGCCGCCGGTTCCAGGAGTAGGGACAGTTTGTAAATATTTTCCTCGACCCAAGTGACCGTTGAATTTTTTAGCGTCTCAAGGCCCTCAGGATGGAGAAGCTGACTTTGGCGCGTCCTAACGTTCGACCTAACGATCTACAAGGTGTGCAGATAGAATTCTAAGGTTTTCTAGAATCTGTAGCAACAAAATTTGAAAAAATATACACGCTATTAAATATCGGGAAAAATATTGAAACAAATGATTGAGAATTCGTGGGAATGCGAACAATGGGATTCCTGAATCACAAAATTTCCATTTTGTCGCTGTAGAGCTTTAACTTAAGGGCAATATACTGTCTGCCCCAAGTCGAGAAGCAAATCGAGTTGATTTAAATCTGAGCTTAGGTAAAGGTATACTATGGTGACCCATGCTCCTTGCTCAACGGCCCGAAAGAAATTTTCTGCCGAACCAGACACCCCTGTCTTGCATAATACGGAACACCCATGATGTTAGCACCGTGATTCATGATGTTAACACAATGATAAAAAAAATACTACTGTTCTAACTCGTATAAAAAATACTTTGAAATCAGTTGAAAAATGAAACGCAAAAATAAAGGACAAAAATGACTGTCTTCAGTAAGATCTTTCGAATTCCATCGCAACGTTTTATACAAATCGCTGTTACGATCCTCCTCGTAACTGTTGGAACGCGTGACGAGACACGCAGAAAATAGGTTGAAACGCAGTATGGGTCACGTTCTGTACAAGAATATCGCGGGTCTGCGAATCACGGGTATATTGCTCCAGCTCCACGGTGGGAAAGTATCCCGCGACCAGCGATGTAAACGCACCCTGAGGCGCAACAGAGGAGTATTCATCGGTATTAAAGTTCGCGTTCTCACAGGCAACGCGTGTTGTCTTTTGTTTTGAAAACAGTAGGCTTGTGCTTCGTTCATTTAGTGGAGGCATCGTGACTTCTGTCCCCTTTGGCTCCACACGGGGCACCTTCTGTTACGAATATAGCAAATTCTAACAATAAGCAATTTTTTATCCTTTCAAATTGCAAAATTGTACGCATGCAACTGTGCGATATCTCCACGGATTTTCCATCAAAGTATCTTTTTCTTATTAAAATGATTTATTGTGCTATTCATTTTGGTTCCCCGCTGGGACTATTATAGCTTCCCTCAGCAGCCCACATTACACTTTACCACTTCCTCCGATGGTTACGACGGTATCCACGATTTTACGACCATTGGGAGGAAGTCTGTCTTCTCTGACACCTGTATTTGTCCTGGAATAATGGATCGATGGAAACTTAGAAGCGAGAAACTCGTTCACACGGAGTTATACATTGTTTTCGAGTTGCAGTCTTCCCTGTGTATTGAAAACTGTTTGTCTACTGCCAGGGGCACTGTTCACAGTGATCACCATTGCCTCGAAAGCAAATTTGAACACGCGAGTGTCAACATAGATCGACCGATTGCCAAATTCAAATATTGTATCAATTGTCTGTTACATATGGATAGTGTACATTGTGGAGTTGCGTCAGTGATGGGTATTGGACAGTTTTACAAAGAATTATCAGAGGAATTTGTGGCGCCAATGAGCTTAAAGTCTACACTGTAGAGAATACATTACAAGTGTAGTTTAAGCGGAAAAGGTAGTATTTTTTAAAAAATCTGATAAATGACGTGGGTAGTGTTTTAGTTGCATACCCGTTACAATAGGAGGAGCCCTTTTGCAGGTGATTACATAAGTAAAACGGCTAGACAGTAGTCCTCGTGATTCTTTCGGAGCTCGAGAACGATCAGAATCGAACCAAAACAAGGCGATCCCTATTTCTTCCTAAGCGTGACCTCAAGATTCTTCCGAAACGGTTCTACATTTTTTTCTTTGCGCTCGCAACCGTTTCTTTTACGTAACAGGAAGTTTTCCTATCTTGAAGACCAGGCCTGTAGAAGATGCAGGCTGCACCAAAAAAAATGAAGCACTGGCGCCACTTTTCAAATAATTCTTGAAGTCAGAATTATCTCTACCAACAGTAAGACATGTATTTATTTCTTATTTTTAATGATCTAAAAAAATTTGAAAAAAGCTGAATCTCTGAAATTTTTTATTACCAAAAATTGAATACTCATTTCGCAAGTGCATATTCAGAAAAGAGAAAGCCACTATGGTTTCTGCACAGAGGAAGGGCATAAGGAGCTAGTGAACTGTCTGGAGATGCAGCTCCTCAAACACTCTCAGAAGCTTGTTTATTTTGCCTCGTGTCCGCAGAGGCGACTCTTAAGTTTCTCGTTAGTTGGCAATCGGTAGCCAGTCGAATGACAATAAGCGATCGCGATCAATATGTGAGAAATCAGCGATAAGAAGAAAGTACCGGATTTGAATTCTTGATCGCTGTGTTTACTCATTCATTAAACCTACACCTGAAGGCTTCCCAAGCATCCACCAATGGAATCCTGAACACGCTACGATGCAGTTATCGATCGATGAACAGCGAATCCGGTTCTTTGTTTTGTCAGATCGAAAGCACAAGGAGAAACCTCGATAAATAAGTATCTGCAAACAGATTCTCCTTATTGCAAGAAGTTTCCTTATTACGTCCACAAACAAAAGGAAACTTCAATGCTTCACGGTGAATGCATTCGTCTCGGCCAGCAAAGTGTTCCTGCCTCAGCAAGTTATTTAATAGCATCAATGAAATCCCCCTGCTGGCGACCTAAGCTTCATCAGAAACTTCACTCCTGAACTTCATGTGGGTTACCACATTTGTTGTCCTATGACCCACATGTCATCAGGACGATGTTTTCATTAGACTATTTAACCTCGAATAAAGAAAAGGATCTTATTTTCCATTCTAGCGTCTTTAGACGAATTTTGCTAAGGATATGAGGGCAACAATGATCATACCAAAGTCTGAGCAAGAATCTTAAATCAAACCCTCCACTTGTTGCAAGCCAATTTGAAGCTCCTGCACAATTCGCGATGTTTTGAATAATTCTGCGAACCTTGTATCGACTTCCCCAACTCAGGGGTGAATCAGTACCCTTTGCTAGCCCACGAACGCGTCAACCCCAGAGGTTTCCCTCGTCGGCATCGCCGTCTGTTTCCTCCGTCGTGGTGAATGACTGGGGGCGCATGTAGACCCGACCACATTGGTACAGAAAGATCGTCCATGTGTAGGGACAGGCTCGGGGAGTTTCGTCGCGCCCTCGGTCCCATCTCCCCGGCCCCGTGGCTCCCCTGTGCGTCCTTCCCTACCCCCGACCCAGCCACGGCCGTACCTTTCCCCTCCACGCGTTGCCAACAGCGACCAGCAACACGAGAGCACGTTAGGGACCGTCAGGCCGGCAACCAGCCGGCTGTACCTTCAGTTCAAATCTAAACGTCGATCCGTCGAGACCCTCTCCGCGCGACTCTGCTCGATTTTGGGCGCGCGTCGCGGCTCTCCAGATCACAGCGCCCGCGTTATGGACAACAACAGAGGAGAGTCGATCCATCCACAGAGACGCTGACGGTGGCCGCGAACAATTTCCGGGACTACGCGTCGCGCTTTTTCCTCCAGGACCGCCTGGCGACAAACCTTATCCCCTTTTGCGAACGCTCTTTGCGCTGTCGCGACGCGTGCGCCCAAACGATCCCCTCCTCCTCGGCTGCTCCGATAACCGAGGCGCGATCGTCTCTCTCGCGACGAGGACCCACGGCGAACGGGTCCAGCGCGGCGACAAGGACAGGCTGCAGCGGAGGTTTCCGGTGGCGCGAACGACCACGAGGGTGCACTGTTACGAAAGATAGACAAAGGGACGGAGTGAGGGGTGAGGGCCACCGAAGTTTTTATGTTTTCGCGTGGGAACGCGGCTGTAAGGTTGTAACATCGTAATCGGTGCGAGTTGTGGAGGATTGATCGAAGGCCAGTTTCCTGTTGGAGGCGCGAATATGCTTGTGTAGCGATTGAAGCTTCGGCTAACGGTGTGTCTAGCGTTTCGCGGTGATTGAGGCTCTGGAGGTAATCGGGTATATGGTGCACGGAGATTCTCGATGATGGTTCGCGGTGTTAATACGTGAAGCACGCCAGAGGAGTTCTGGGAACGGCGTGACCAGTCGTGGAATTCGAGCTTTCGGGTGGATCCAGGCGGAGGCATTCAGGAGACCCTGACCGCGAGTTTTCCTAGAAGACGGCCCGTGAGAATGGATTTAGTGTCGAGTGGGCTGCTCATGCCAGCGAAGGTCGTGGATATTACCTATCACTCGTCGTTTTATTCGCCGCCACCCACTGAGGCGTAAGTAACGCATGCGCCTATTAATTCAGATATCTGTGATTGACATCTCGGTGCCTTTGACTGATCTACTTTTTTTTTATTTACTCGCTGCAGAATTGACAATACTATTTCAGTTTGTATTATCTGTTGAAGTGAATGTGCAGTCAGTTGCATTTTTAATTAGGTATACACAAGGTGTAGAAGGGTATCAGAAAAATATTTTAAAGATGATAAAAGTTATAGTTCTATTTTCTTAAGAGTGACAGTTCCACTGTTCACACATTTTAAAATTTTTGGGTTTTCAAAATTCAAAATTTTTGAATATTTGATTTTTCAAATTTTCAAATTTTTAAATTTTTGAATATTTGATTTTTCAAATTTTTAAACTTTTCAATTTTTCCATATTTGATTTTTCAAATTTTTAAATTTTCAAATAGACAGCACATCAAACTCGTGTTCCTCGCTTCTCATTCAGTTCGTTTTACAACTCATAAAATATGTACATTTTGATAGACAATTAGTTCCCCTGCATTCTCGAGCTAAATGAAAGAGAGAGTAGCAAAAACTAAGTCATTCGTAGAGGCCTCCATAAGCTGTATCGTAAACGGTAAACGGTTCGCAATCCCGTTTCCCGAGTTTAAACAGGTTTCTAGGTCTCTTCCCAAGGCTATCACCTATTAGAATTCGCTTCGATCCTCCGGTTTATCTCTTGTAAACTGTCACTGGCTAACGAGCCAACCGCTATTCGCGCTATTTATTTAAACAAACGGCAGGAACAAGCGTGTTATGCGCGAACATTCCAAACATCTCGCCGCGAGCAACGGAAGTCTGCTTCGGCGTCGATATCAAAGGATGCGGCCTTATCGCGGGGGAGATTGTTGTGCCTGCCTTGGTGTACATTTTCATCTCTTCGTCACGGTACTTCTGTTTGATTTGGAACAAAGACTCTCTTCTTAAATAAGAGAAAACCCAGTGACTGAATAGAAGCTTGAAAACTAAACATTTAATCTCGATTACAAACCTCTAAGAAAACATATGAAGGTGTTTCCTTAAAATTTCGGGAATTCAGAAAAATTTCTTTTGACTGGAAGTCAGTAACCGCCCCTGATTACGAATGCACTAGGAGACGGGCAATAATTTTGAAAAAGTCACCCAGTAGGTTGCGTGGATCCAATGTGAGCCAGGACAAGGGGGAAGCGGGGAGGACCTCGGAGGCAGACAGAAAAGAAAAGCAGGCACCTTCGGAACTCTGGGACTATCCCTCGTTGGTTGCCTAGCAGATATCCCACTTCGGGCACGTTTATCGCCATGAGCCACAAGGGAAAGACTATGGGCCCGTATAACGCTGGGCCCTCCTCTCGCAGGTCTACAGCCCACGGGGCGACTCGGCCAAGAGAGGCTAAGGAGATTTAAACCCGGTTCCCCGATCGAACCCGTTTAGAATTCCCCTCGCCGTTTTCGCTAGCCGCTGGACGAGTTCGCGTCTGTCCTTTAACTGACCTGTCTATAGAGGCTGTCGTCTATTTTCTGAATTGGCTTAATTACCGATTCCAAGCGTCCTCCCAGCGCTCCTTGCACGCTGGATGACTGTCGCTATTTAAACTGGACAGTCGGCAAACATCGATCTCTTCATTTGCGAGAAAGTGGAAGAATCCTTGGGATCTGTTACCTGGTTATTCAGAATTAAATGTGCCAAAGCAAAAAATAGAACGGAATTGACAAAAAAAGAGCGGATCTGGTAGATCGAGATTCCAGGCACGCTGGAGATACAGGAAAAGGAGGAGAAAAAGAGAGGAAAAAGAGTCAAGGAGACTCCAACAAAGGCCCGTTCAGTTTTTAAGACTTCGCACTTAGGCGAGATATCTCCATATAGAAGAGACGTCTCCAGGCTCTGGAGGCTCGATACGTGGAAACCCGCTGCGAGTCGAAAACACGTGGTCCTTTCGCAAACTATGGCTGTGTACGCCGCCTTGTGGCCAGAGTGGGGGAGGAATAGATACCAGACGGGAGGAAAAAGAACAGTTCGAGGCGATCGCAGACTACCTGAAGCCAGAAGGAATCCACGTGTCACAGAGTCAAGATTGTTGGCACGTGTTCCAGGCCCAGGGAGCCCAGCGGCCACTTTCATCCCGAAAGTCTACTCTCCCGAGACGGATTCCATGGAAATCCGTCTTTTGATCTCTGGCAACGCGTGTATTCCGTCTCTGACGCAGGATGCCACTTGCGCGCGGGTAGAATAGGACAGGAAACGCGTGATTGGGTTTCTTAGCGACGCCTGGGATTTATGGGTAGCCAAGGGGAACTCCATTGTTCTATGGAGATTTCGCGAAAGACGAGATGCATAGACACTGACAACATCGTGGCGATGCATAGATATATTGAACCTCCTGACATTCCTCTACGTTTGTGCATTATTTGCTTTAGCTCGTTTGCTGATCTTGATCGAAGATGAGGGAATCAAGGAGAGTTCATTTACCTAATAAGAGTGAGACTCAAACTGTGACCCTTTTAGGGTCTAAGACTACTATGGCTTCTTGGCCATTTGGTCAGATCCGTTCGCCAACCCCACAACTCTGCCAGTCCCTCGGCCCTTTAACCCCAGAGGTTAATTAGCGGTATTCCCAGAATTGATCGGGGACAGATAGACCTCTAGGCGCGGATCCGCGGCGTGTGGTCGGTCCCTTCTAAAAAAAGAAATCTCCCAGCGTGCAAGAGCACTGGCTGCAAGCAGGGCGCAGCGTTGCATCGTAAACTTAGAAGGCTCCCGCGGTCTCCGACGACTCTAATTTTAGAGGAAAGACTAGGAGGAACAGCACCAGGGAACAATTGTTCCCAGAGTGATTCTGCCTCGGCAGAGATAGGTGCTCGAGATCCACCTTGGTCGGGCTTTTAAATTCGTAACGGAGGAGTGTCCTCTTTGACAATTAAATAACCGTTTATAAGCAGCTGCGCGCTCCTTTAAAGCCTTTGACGACGGACAATGATTGTAAGGCAACGACACAACGCGAGACGGAGGAGAGAGACGACCCCGAGACGTCGAGTAACAAATTCGGAAGGGATTCCAGTTCTTCCTCGACGAGATTCGCGACTGCGGCCCCTTGAGGAAGTCCCCTCACCTCTGAGGAAGATGGAACGACCTTTCTGCCTATCTCTCTTTCTCTCCCTCCTGTTCTCGCCTCTCTTGCGCAGCCCCCAGGTTTCTGCTCCTCGTATCATTATTTCCGACGGCGGGTTCGGTACACTCGTCGAGGGTCGACGACGCCGATCGTGTCGGGGTGCGCAAGGGCGAGCCTGATTTCCAGCATCTGCTCCAGTCAAGAAAGACCGCAGTCTGGAGCGACTTTGCCTACACGGCAAAAGGCTTTCGCATGCGCCTTCTACACGTCTGCGACGGCTTCTTATATTCTCTATTGAGTCTTCCGAAAGAGCGGCCGAGCATATGTTTTCGAATTGTTCAGCTGGACCACCGAGGGGGAACAGGGGGACGGCTAAATGATAGACTCTGACGCTGCTTCTCCATCGCGATGAATTCTAATGACCTCTTGTTGTCACGTTCCCGATGCCTTCCCTGAGATCAAATAATGCCAAACCTTTTACGCTATCGCGAGTCTATCCTGGGGATGGTTCGTTAACTACGAGCCTCCTCGTTGGGTTATTGTTCCTCGAGTGCGCTCTGCTGGATGCTTGGAGGTTCTGATTGTGTTGAAGACGCGAATCAATGGGTCTCCGGTCTTCAGCAGCAGGGCTGGAGAGTGGAGAGTATAGTGATTATTTGAAGGGGAAATGAAATTGATAATGTGTAAGATAAAGGTGGTTTTATTTAAAATAATGGAAAGTTTGTAATAGAAGAGATCTTATTTCGCTCATATTACGTACAAAATATTGCGCAAAAAGACTGAGAAGAACATTTCTCAAGTAATTACTACCATATCCGAGCGGAACACCTGCCACTTTTAAGGGGTTAACTTCATCATTCCTAATTACCAGGAATAAACAGCTACCGCATAATAACCAATTTCCTCCCCCGGTTATCTGACACATGGCCTGGCCGTGGCATAATGGTGCGCACCCTGGATTGCAGGCAGACCATGAGGGTAGGTCCGTGGCCATCTAATCAGCCGTCATCGGCAAGGTGCGCGAATCACCTCGCGACTCGGATGGAGCCTCGATTCCCACGGTGGAATTAAAGATTCACGAGGAGAAAATACCCATCGCACTTGTCATGGGAACGAGCACCGGGTGGCTCCTCGCTCGATTTACAATTGGTCGTCGTGCGCTTACCACGCGGGGATAAGGCGTGGTGGTGCGACGCCGCACCTCGAGAGGCGAGGGGGATGAAGCTCGCTACCAGAGGGGCTTCCCCCTCATCTTTTTTTTTCTTTTTTGCCACGACAGCCGGAGGGGCTCGGGAATTTCCCTTGCGCTTACCTTGCCGACGCTGCTTTTGCCACGGTGCGCACGCTTTTGAGTGACATATGCGCCCGACAGGGTCGGTTTAATCGGTCAGACGAACTCGGGGAGGATATTAGGTAGACAATAGCGCTATCACCGATGGGGTAGGCTTGCGCTTTCGATCCGTTCTATGACCCTCCATTAGGGCTGCGAAATCACGGACCTAGAATAGAGGGACTTTCAAATGAAAATTTTTGCTGATGGTATCTCGAAACTACAGAGAGGAGGGAGACTATATTTTTGGATATGACTATATAGAAACATCAAAATATCTCATTACATATTCTAAAAATATAGTAATAATTCTATATTCCAGCGTTTGATACCAACTCTCAAAATTTCTCAAGTTTTCTCAAGCGCAATCAAGTTTCTACTGTGCTTCCATATCTGTCCAATGTTTTCTGCCTAGATCCCACAGTATTCTACATTCTGAACTACCACCTTTCCCAAGTGCATCCACCCCAGGGATGTCGCTCGGAATCGATCTCGGAAGTCAAGGGCCGGCAGTAAAAATCCGTGGCCAGCAATTGGCGATCTGCAGGGTGAAGGGGCACGACGAGCCTCGAACACGTGCATCCTCGTCTACACGTGCATCCACATGCATGCGTCATAGGAGCGGGTGCGCATGCTCGGGGAGCGTTCTATTGGGGGGAAGTTTGGCAGTACGAGGGCATCGAGGCAGGTGGTAGCCAGATGTCTCTCGTAAGGACTTCTACCCTGATGTCGTTGGCTGCCCGCTCCCTGGCTATATACATACACACAGGCAAGCACCGTACACGTCGACGCTCCTGCGAGTGTGTCAGTGCTTGTACCTATCGGTGCACCCTATGTTCGTCGAGCGTGTTCTAGTATGTCGCACGAATTGCCATATCTCGATCTCTTGTGAGGGATGAATCCGTGCCGACGCGATTCATCTTCGCGACAAAGTCGGCGGAAACAAAACAGCGTCTAGCGCTATTAAGGCTAGAATTAATCGGGCCTTTCGATACGCCTCGCCGCAAGTAGTAGAAACAGCCACTGGCCAGACGAGCAATCGCCTAGTGGAACAGGTATAGGTGTGCGCGTCCCAGGTTTCCTAGATAACTTTCTAATTCTAACTACCACGGTATCTTCCTCTGATCTTCCAGACTTTGTCACCGTGACCCTCGCTTCAGGCATATTTCACATTCGTCGATTATTGGCGGCGAGATTGATCACGAGGGAGTTCAGCCTGCTTTCCTTTCTCGCACGTTTTGCCCAGAATTTCTCCGCTGGAGCAGGCAGCCGAGCAGCGAAGGAAGATTCCGAAACGTGACGACCTTGATCTTGACTCGCCTCCGCTGCCACGTATATTTCTATATTCCCGTCCATTCAGTCTTTTTTCGTCTTATCTGGGCGAGTCTCGACGAGGTTCCCTCGGTGTCCTTCATGAATCACCGCTAGCCGCGAGATCGCTCGGCGTCGAGTAAAAGTGTGCCACGGTTCATTGAGTAATTCTCCGCGGTATGACTACCTTGCACTTATCTCGCCAGCGTAACTCGTGATGTCATCTAGCGATCGATTATCCACGGACGGAGAGGTATTCCGCTTTTTGCTGCTCGGAAATTGCCCATGAATAGCGTAATTCAGTGTCTTAACGGCACGTAACGTAATTTCTTAGCGGCACGTAGTATTGCGTGGCGATATGGTAATTTGTGGGGATACCGTTTACTACTGTCTTTTGCCAAGAGTGGTTTTTCATGAGAGGTAGCATCTAGCATTACTAGTAGCCTTTAGTAACACGCGATATATACCATGTTTCATTTTTTGTAGGGTCATGTGTATTAGGTTTATTCATTTCCTAGGACTAGGGTATTAGGTGGTACTACGTGGTACTAGGTTCGATTATTTCCTAGAATTAGGCAGTACTAGGTCTAATCATTTCCTAAGACTAGGTGGTATTAGATCTGATCATTTCCTAGGTCTGAATAGTACTGCATTTATCTTTTTTAGAGTCATATGGTACTAGACCTAATCACTCCCAAGGACTTTGTGACACAGGACCCCATCCCCCACCTCTAATTATTTTCTTGTTCCACGCACCCCTGGATCTAATTACTCATTACTACGTGGTACAGTCCCCACTTTCGCCTGATTTTACCGTACAGCGTACGAACGTAGACCTCATTTAGGATGCAGAAGCTACTCGAGGAGGAAAGTAAAAACAGTGCCCTGAAAAAGTGCCAAGGAGCTAAGAAGTTACAGTTAACGTATTCAGCTCAGGCAATTTGTCACGGTCACCTGTCCCAGTGATGATAGAGAGCAACGGCGCTCATAGGATCCCGTGAGTAGCGGCTCGCGCACCGGTCTACGCGCTCAAATTCCGCATATTTTACCAGGGCGTTCCCTTTCATCGGCAGTTCCGCGGCACGAGGTTTTAAAGGCACAAATTGAGGAACGCCGAGTGCATCGTCTGGCTGCTTCTGGTCCGAGAGAGGCGTGTGTGGCGAGGGGGTGGGTCGTGGGGGTAGCAGCTGACGCAGACGGCCCAGGGACGAATGGATCCGTGCACCTGGTCTCTAACTTTGGGAAATCGACGACAGAATCAATTGTGCCGCACGCGACCGAAGGGACCTCGATAACAGTTGCATTGACCCTCGATCTTGACCCGTTATCCGAAAGGAACTCTGACTTCCATTTGTTTAATTAATTAAACAATGCATGGGAAACTTAACTGTTGACATAGACCACCATACCATTTGGATACAGACATGGCTAACAATAAATGGAAATATGAACAAGATTCCGTATTTTTGTATTGATAAAAGAAGGGAAAATGTGTGTTAAAAGATAACTAATTTTATTCCTGAAGCACATGTAGCAAAGCTAGAGTTACGTCATTCTACATTAACTGGGCGTGTTCATTTCAACTTAGTTCAAAACGCCCCTCGTTTATCTGGCCCGTAGGGCAACAGAGTAAATGTCATAAATTAGATAAAGAAATGATAATGATGTAGAAATTCTACAAGGTGGAGACCTACAAAGTAGTTCCACAAGGTAGAGGTTAGATCGAGGGGTAGACCATTACAGAATTCCTCTGGTGGGTATCTGGGAACGAAAAAAATGTCGTCCCAAAAACGGCTGGGAAGAAAATTGGAAACTCGCCCGGGAATCCTATTGAGGAATAATAATCCGTGCGTTGACCTCCACTGGTCATTACGGTCCTTCGTTATCGCCGAAGCGGCGATCGGTACACGAAAGATCGTGCGACACTCGCGCTCTTCGAGAACGCTTCATTTGGAAACCCTGTCATTACTCGGTCGAGCCTCGATACGTTTCCCCATGGCAGCAGAGTCGCGATACGATCTCTGAAGGATACACGAATGCACCATAGCCGTCTGGTTTTCCCGGCAAACCATGACCATGGGACACGATGGACGTCGCTGGCGAAGGGACATCGGCTGGTACGCGCAATGACCTTATTGTTGCGTGACGAGCAACAGGCGGACGGAAGGAAGGAAAAAGGGCAGAAGAAGGAAGGAGGAAGACCGCTGGTCTAAGGGCTGCTCGTTGCAAAAGGAGGGGAAACGAGGCGGCAGACAAGAAGCAAGGAAGTGGCCGAAAAGAGGGGAAAGTTCGGAACTTGGGCAGATGTCCATACGCGTGGCACGCATGCCCACGAACGCGATGGGTTCCCCGTTTCTCTCCCTTTCTCACGAGGAACGCTCGACTTTCGTCGTAGAACTCGTAAACTTTGGGGGGAACGGACGCGTAATCGCGTATATCGACGAAAATCGGTCGATGAATAGGTTCGTTAACCCTCTTCTCTTCCATGGGAAGGGAACTGTATTTTATTATCTAGCATCGGGTAGATTTCGGTGGTCTGCCTGGTAACACGTCTGTTCCTGATATCCGCGCCAACAAAGTTGCTTTGGGAACGATGCAGTTACCGTAGGTCGGTATCTTACATAAATGGCGGCTAATGGGGCATAACCTCAAAGTTACGATAAAGTAGAGAATTGAGGCTTAAAATTTAGAACGTAAAAGTCTCGTAAATAGAAATAAATATAATATAGAATTGTCATTGGAGTTCGAGTTACGCGAGAGTCATACAATGTTCACGGTCCTAGACAAAGGGGGCAGCTGTTGCGCAGCACCTGCTTGTGTCGCCACCTTTCAAGGAAAAGCTAAGTGCGAGAGCTTGTTCATTCATTTCGCCTCGCGACAAGCGGCGCTTTCTTGCTCGTCGAATCGGCCGATTGGAAACTTCGACTGGACGTCCTCGACCTCCGACAGTGGCTTCGCATGCAGATTTGAAGGGGCGGTAGGCTTAGCAACCGAAATTCAA
The DNA here is from genome assembly GCF_051401765.1 of Calliopsis andreniformis. Taxonomy (NCBI): domain Eukaryota; kingdom Metazoa; phylum Arthropoda; class Insecta; order Hymenoptera; family Andrenidae; genus Calliopsis; species Calliopsis andreniformis. Next base: position 14,218,045 of record NC_135063.1, read on the forward strand.
TTCGTCCAATCTTAATTCAGAATGAAACAAGAGAGGGGACGGGTCGTTTGACTCTTGCTCTCCAGTCGGTCCGATTTCCATTAACAAAATTCCTCTATCGGACATTCAGTAAATCAACTAGTCCCTCTATTATTGGAGAAGGAAGAAACATTTGACTATCGCTAGTATTAATTATGCTAATGTCTAGTTACCGAGTTCACGATGAATTCCACTGAAATCTCTGTAAATCGTTAAGGAGTCTTAGGAGTTCCTCGACCGAGGTGTGCTACTCTAGTCAAATTATCTTAACTACTTCCTCCCCTCCTCCATTTTCCTGTCCACCGTAATTTGGACGATTCCCTGGGTCTTGGCGGTTGTCAGGATATTTCAATTACCTTGCAGACCGACAGGAAGTTAGAAGCACTGAGGTAAGAGGATAGGAAGATATAAAATCCGACAAGATCCGATCGGCCGTATTTACCCTTCCCCTTTCCTGTGTCATCACCGTCTGTCTTGCTTCCTCCTAACGCTCTCGTTCTGCCCTCTCGCGTGTCCCTTCTCAATTTCCTTCCATCCACCACACTCTTTCTCTCTTCTTCTTTTCCTTCCTTCGCTAATTCCCATTTACTTGCACAGTGCTGCCGCTCTAAATTGATTAATGCGTGTCGCGGTCCGACCCGTTTCGATTGTCCCTTGTTTCCAAGGGGAGTGTCACGTGGTCGAACGAAACAATCGTGACGATTGTATCAGTTGTACATTTATCCACGTGCCTTCCTTTGCTTTATCGTAACCGCATCTCTCCTGCCCTCACTTTTCCGTTTCCGTTTCCCTTTTCACGCACTTCTCCCGTTTTCTTCGTATGTAATGTCCTCTATCCGCTAATTATCCGAAAGCTGACATTTTTGTGGTGTTTTTTGGACGCGATTGTACGTTTATGACCATAATAAAAGGAGGGACCTGACGCAACTAATTAAGGACAGTTGCGAACACGGAGAACATGCGTTGTTATTGATGTTACATAGGTTATTTACTGGTCGCTTATTTTCGTATCTCTTATCGCGTCGGAGTCGAAATCGATCTCAACGTTTGGCTAGATATGTCGTTTGCTATCCTTCTTCCCAGCCGTCATCGATAAAACAGTAGATACAGAGATGGCATAAATATTCATCGGATTTGGCGGCGAGTGTTTCATAATTTATTCGAGAATGGCGAACGAGGCGAACGACCACCCCACTGCTCAGGGTTAATAATCGTCATGTACACACAAGCTGATCTTTTCTATCTTCCTCAGGCTCGGTTATCTACGAGTACACAGTGCGCGCATATTTTCGCGGATCGTGAGAATAACCGAAGAAGTCCTGCGTTCAGCCACGTGCCTCGGGATTTAAACTCAAGGATACTCGCGACCGTTAGACCATCCACGAAGGCGAAAGCCTTTACGTAACGCAGCAGAAACGGTTGCCGATCGTATTTACGATTCCCAGGACCATCTCTGCCTTTCGTTTTCTCCTTCAGGTGTGATGTGTAAATAGGAGAATCATGTCGATCGAAGGGGAGAATCGAAGTACTACGAAATAGACTGCTTCACGTTTTTTGCTAGAGGTTAGGGGGATTATAGGTTAGAAAAAAAAGAAGGAAAAAAGAGGGGGTAATTGTGACAAAATTATTGATACTACTTCTTGTGCACATTGTTAACAAATATGATTGCATTCATTTTTTATCGAAGAAACATTAGAGATTGAAATTAGGTGTTAGTTATTCATTCGTAATTTTAGCTACACCTGTTTATTGTTTACGTTACATAGTAACCACTTCATGAATTCTGTTCATTTATGATTTGTCAGTCCACACGTGACAAAGCTCGTCTGCACGTGGTTGGTATCCACCTCCATTCTCACTTTCAAATTTGAATGAAGCCTCGAATGCCAGACGAACGTTGAACAATTCCACGCACGTTCCACCTTCGCCTCGGACTTGCGTTCGCTGGTACGAATCGGAAAGTGAAAAGACGAAGCCGCAAGAATGCGATTCATACCTTCCATTAACTCCTACTACGCAAAGTTTTCGCAGGAAAATTCCTACCAAAAAATACTTTTTTGCGTTTTCTTTTCCAGAATCGTTCCGTAACGAAATCAACCTAACCTCTCACTGCCACCTAACCCCTAAATATCCAGTAACCTCCACTCGTGGGAGCAGTGCCCCACTCTGTGCCCCAGCGAAACAGATATACCGCGATCGGACACCTCTCAGCGACCGTTGAAGACCTTGAGATTTAAACCTATGTATAACGTCTGCTGTTCAGCTCGAACCATTCATAGTTTCTTCAGCTTCTCAATCGCAGCGCCTCCCAACCCGCCCCCTCGCTATACATTTTCCTCCTTCAGCATTTGTTTCAAGGGTCGATCGGTATTCAATACAGCGCTGCAATCGTCGGCGATTCTCGCTTCTAACAAGTGACTCGCATAGTGTCACGAATTTCACGACGGTCACATTCTTTTTCCTGTACCGTGGCCTGTGTACAAGAGACATTCCACCTGAACGGCACTCCCCTTTCGGTCGACGCATTCCCTCGCAACCGCGTCGCGCACTTCATAATGTATTCTCGGGTTGTTCGCAGCCGGGAACGTAAACATATGTGCACCTGCGGAAAGCCAATGTGCCCAGAGATCGCATTGCTAGGCTTCGCCAATTAGAAGCTCAATTACAGGATATATCTGGCGGTGTTCACGCGTTTCGTATAAGTTTCTCTTTGGTGTGAAACAGCTGCAGGGAGATGGGAGATCCGTCGTTTCCTGTAGCCGCAGTTGCCACGTGCGTGGCCCCACTGTCCAGGGAGTAAATATTTCGTTTTACGATACAGGGAAGAGGGTAGAGGAAGTACTGCTGGAGTATTACGAGCACATCAAACTCCACTACAGTTATTTATGAATGATTAAGTTTGGGATTGGGAAGTGGGCCGCAGAGATAGTTGCACGATTGTAATTGCTGTGTGAGAGGGAGAATTCTTTTTCTAATTATGTTTTAGAATGCTTTTGAGAGGACCTGTAGTATAGCGGAAAGTACGAGGCAATTTGTGATACTTTCTAGTGCTCTTAGATGCCTTTTTCACCCTCGCGTTCAGCCCCCAGTCTCGCCCCAAAACAGCTGCGTGTACCGAAAGGAAGGTGTCCCTATGGTGTGTCTCGCAACGAAGTACAATGGGAGGTTATGAAACGATAGCGCTTATATGGGATACCGTGGGTACACGAACGACATGTAAACATATGCGAAACGCAGATGGCCAATGGACCTTATCATTTCCATTATTTCTCTATCCAAAGATACCTTCGTCTTCATTGTTCCTAAGTTAACCTAGTCTGAAAGCATTGACAACGCAATTATCATCATCCACACGCATCAATTAAGTTCTGGCTGATCATGTGAACCCAGATAACTGGTAATTTCCGATGTGATCCAGTTGTTGAGTCTCCAGAGTGTTGCCGCTTGGAATTTAATTTAACTCACAATTTCTAGTTACTTTTACTCAATTGTTCCAGGTTTTATTACACGAAATAAAAATTTTTTTCTCTAAGAACCAATCTCGTGGCCACGTTCCACACATTCCCTCCGCGGAAACCTGGTTTCGCAATGTCAGTGTAATAACGTCTTCAGTGGCGAGCCTTGCCGGAACAAAAGGGTTAAATGTGCTTTGCTCGCACGGCGTCGCCGCGTGCAGCGGAAACGCGGTCGAGGAGGTTGGCTGAAACAGTAAACATAACTAGCGCAGGACCGTTGGCAAGTGCGTATATACGTACATGCGTGCCTCATCTCGAGTTAACCGGCCATATCGCTGCAAGTTACGTCACCCTGCGAACTTAGACTCCACAGGCGGTTGGAATGTAAATACGTTGGAGCACCGTGCAGCTGACCGTTGGCTAATTACTCTAGAAGATGGATTATTAGGCAATGACTCGGCCACGGTTCATTGTAAATGTGAAACTTCTGTAATGATCACTTTCCATTACGCTAGAAGCACTTTACAGGGAGTTTCATAACGCTTGGTCATTAAATTGAAGGGTGAGGCATATGAAAGTAATAAAAGATGGGGTCGAAATGTTGAATATGATTGCTAAGAGAATAAGGAATATTTAGTATGCTGAGTAATTTATTAAAAATTTTGATTTTTATGTGGAGAGGAGTCTCGAAGCATTTTTCTTGAAATCTCGGTTAAATTGTGTCAGGGGGAGGAAAAAGAAAGAGAAGGGTGAGAATGAATAACGCTCATTCGTGGAGGAAGTGGACAGGAAATCCTTGAAATACGAAGAAGAGGCAGTGAACCACTCGTGACCGCAAAAACTGACACTCGCCAGACTGTGGTCAAGATTGCCTCTCAGACGGTGATTCGGGCAAGGGTGAAGAACAAAGGGGTGGCGAGCGCGATAGTTTCCGACAAAGGCGAGGAAGAGACGCGCAGGACGGATGGTCAGCCATCCGTGATTTCCCGTCTTCGCCTTTGTACGAAAAAAAAGGAAGAAACGCTATATCCGTTACAAGATTCGCAAGGTTTGATCTGTTACTAAACATCGAGGACCGAGACTTTCGATTCAAAACTCGCGCAATTGTTCCAATATTCGATATTAATTTCGAGGTTGGGGTTCTTGGGTTGGGATCCTTTAAAAAGCTTCTAGTATGAGAATTTTTGAAAATTTTCATGCATAGAATTTCGACCCCAAAATTTTTTAAGTGAGTATGGTATGCAGATGCAGAATGCCACTAAATTGAGTTTCCATTGAGTCGCTGAAAAATAATGTTCCCTCTGTTTTCTGTTCCAGATCGCGGTCTGGTTACGATTCTAGCAGCGGTGGAGAGTCTGACAACGAGTACAGTGGCAGCGTTTGTCGTGGTGCCGCTAATCAATCACAGAACCCAGCCGCGACAAATGCGAGCGGCCATGGCCAGGGGAAGCACATAAACAAAGGAAGGTGGACCAAAGAGGAGGTAATACAATGGGGGGATCAGGGATTTGATGGCCACATTTTAATTAACACTCATTAGTGTTAATGAGTAGCTTAACATAAAAATACAGAGTGTTTTAAAACATGTGGTACAGCATAATAAAAAAAGGAGTTTGTGTTCACTCTTAATGTTACGTCCACATATTTTGAAACACCCTATACATTACAGAATTATTTCATTTATAGCTACTCGAATATTTATTAACGAAATAGACATTCAGTTATTTTTTTTCTTGAGAATAAGTTTGAATAGTCCCAGCGATTCCTCCCTTTTCGTGAGATCCAAAATAATTCTAGCGCACATGCGATCGCGTCATCGTACCGTGACTTTGATCGGATGTAACAGAGGAGAAGAGAGGGGGACACAATAAGCATAAGCCTCGAAAAGAGGTCCACCCTTCGTACCTTCTACAACGAGTTACGTCCACAGGCAGATGCCCTCGACCACCCCATAGTCATATGCTACCATAGAGTATAGGGTACGCCGTATGGTTTCCCGTGGGAAACATCACAGAGTCCTATCGATCCTGTGCATTTGTTACCGTGACCTTTCTTTCTCTCTCCTCTCCTCTTTTTATTCTGATGCAATCGCGAAATGAAATGTGTCGGCCATAAATTTGTCCGATTTGTGGTCGATGCGTTTCGTGGGTTCATTCGGGGATCCATAAATTTCTTAATATCAATTGCCGAAAAATAATTGGAAAGAAGACTCGGGCTATCCTCAATCAGATATAAATAAATCGTAAAACAAAAGTCACGTTGAAAGTGTAAATGAGAGAACGTGAAGCAAGTAGGTAACCCAAATTTCTTACACTCACGAGTTTCCACGCGACTTATCGTTCGTTCTTCACCAATGATCATCCTCGAATGCACCTGCTCGCAAACGAGGTCGCAATTGTCACAGCTCTTTCCTCGACGCGTTGAAACGTGCGTTTCACTGAAAGTAATGGGCCCGTTTTTGTTCCTGCTTGTTCTAGGACGCTCTACTGAAACAGTTGGTGAGCAACGCTGAGCAACTGGGCACGGGGCTTCGATGGGACGCCATAGCTGGTCACTTCCCAGACCGAAGCGACGTCCAGTGCCAGCAAAGATGGGCAAAGGTCGTGAATCCGGAGTTGGTCAAGGGGCCCTGGACGAAAGAGGTACCTGAATTTCGTTGCATCCTCTTTTCATCGTGACTTTTCGGCCTTTGTTCCTCTAGCCCTGCGAACCTTCCACCGAATCCTGCCCCTCCCCCCTCCCCATGAACGTTCTATAGCTTGGAGGATGGAAAAAAAAGGAAGTGGGATTTGAAGATACAATTTAGGATGATTAAGGGACGGTACACTCTACAGAGAAAGGTTCTCTCTGTAATTCTGGAACATCTTACTACTCAGAGAATAATTTTTTCATATTTATGAAGTCCCTTTCCTCCTTGGGGTATAGAGTGTTTCAAAAGAGATGGACACAATTTTAGTCACCGAATTAAAGTAGTAAACCAAGAATATTTTAAGATAACTTTAATACTTATTTTTGCTTGCCAGTACTGCTTCATTTTGAGCACCCTTTTTAAAAAATTTTGAAACACCCTGTACTCCCCCAAAATGATCCCGTTTTCTCTCACATAATCCTTGAAATCCTGCTCCTCTACCCAAGGTCCAGCAGCCCAGTCTCCTCTCGCGATTTCCCCGAAATTTATCAGCTGCGTTTGGAAGCCCGCTTTCACGAAGAACCGAGTAGCAAGTTGTGCAAGAGCCACTCCTCGCTGACAGAAAGTTGGCGAAGAACCGTTACACCCCCATTACCGAAAAGTCTCGCTCGCCATATAAGCAGAGTTGAAGAGAGCGGCGAGAAAGGGAGCTTCAGGAACGTGTTCAGGTCTCGCAGGACCAACCGAGCGTCCCTTCCCTTCGGTGGTCGGCGTCGAAGGCTCGGGCTGGTAACGGCACGGCCCTGCAGCACGTACGCCTACACGTAGCCAGGGCACAAAACGAAGGAAGGAACGGGCGAGCGTTCCACGGTCGCCTCGGTGGGGTATGCAACAAGAAAAAGAGCGGCGGAGAGCCGCGGAGAGCCGCGGAGATGCTGCGTCGTCGTCGTCGCCGTCGTGCCAATGCACTTGGCAACAGCCAAGGGCAAGTAGAGCCGCTCCTCGTGTACCGAACCCCGCGTACGTACGCCCGATCATGGGATCCCACGTCGGTGTGTGCACCTGATTCCGTGGTATGGGAGCGCAAAGCCCACCGCGTGAGTCCTCTCGTTGCTGGCTCTCCCTCTCCTTCTCTCTCCGCCGCGGCGAAACGCGACGACGATCATCTCCGTGTGTCCTCTCCTCGTCCCGTTCCTTTCTGCCTCTCTCCTCGACCTACCGCCTCGTTCTCCGCCTCTCGTGACTCTCTTCGACGCGGAGAAATTACGCTCGCCTCCACCCGGGGATGGGAGAGCTCTCGAGGTGCCTTCCGGTGGTGAACCACACGTTTCGATCTTTCCTTGGGACGAAGCGAGCAGAGTGGTTTATTCTCGATCAGATTCCCACGAATTGCGTGCCCCACGGGTGACCAGGCAGGGATTGTGTCAATCGAATCGCTGTGATTGCGATTTATGGGTCTGCGAGGGTCCTTCGCTGGGGCAGTAATTGGTGCTTCTGTTTGCACTCGTTGGTATTCTATGGAAGCTGCGTATGGAGAGATGATTCTTTCTGGTATTAGGAATGAAATTGAGATCTAAGTGAAGTACTGTTTACGGAGGTCAGGAGATGGTCCTTGGAAGTAATGCAGATCTGATAGGTCCCTATCAGATAGAATCTAGAACCTATCTAGATCTACGTTATTTCCAGGGACCATCTTCTGACCTCCTAATGTCCTAAGCTTTGAATAACACCTATATGTGAAGTAGAATTTCCCCTGGCTTTCATTCCTCGAGTATCAGCTCGTGGAAGTAATTAATTTAATGTTTTATTGATGATCGGACGTATTCTACGCTCAAAGCTGGCAAACGTACAGAGACGACGATAAAAACTTTGAACGCTTTGTACCGTTCTCTCCGACCAACGATTCACCGTGTTTACAGGAGGACGAAAAAGTGGTAGAATTGGTGGAACGATACGGACCGAAGAAGTGGACGTTAATTGCACGGCATCTGAAGGGTCGCATCGGTAAGCAGTGTCGAGAACGATGGCACAATCACCTGAACCCAGGGATCAAGAAAACCGCGTGGACAGAGGCGGAGGATAGGATCATCGTGGAGGCCCACCGCAAGGTGGGCAACCAATGGGCGAAAATAGCCAAACTCCTGCCTGGGAGGACCGACAATGCGATCAAGAATCATTGGAACAGCACCATGAGGAGGAAGTATGAGGCGGAGGAGGGGAGAACCACCGCAGGAACCAGAGGTTTGTCTTAGTTATTAGACAAACAATTTTTTTGTTGATCTTGTTAAAATGATCCATCAAAAACGAGAGATTTGATAGGCCCTTGACTGTGATAGGCGAGTGTTTGCTTTAAAGTCATGAATCTTGATTAGGGAGAGGCAGAAGAAAAGCCACGGAAACGTCTACCGTGTCAAAAGACGCCCTCTGCCTGGAGGAGGATGGTCAAGGACGCTTGAAGGTAGCGTCAACGAGCAATGAAAACTCCTCGACTGTGAATAACGTGCAGACGCATTTTCTGGACATTGACCAGGTGGACTGGACCAAGGCTTGGGAGAACCAACAGAATAGTCAGACTTACCAGAGCCTACTTACCATAAACGACCGCACGCAAGGCGGTGATTCCCGTTTGAACTCCCCTACGAAAAGGGAGAGTTCGACTTCTAAAGTAAAGACTGAACAAATCTCACCATTCACTAAGTAAGTCGCTCTTCAGATTAAATTTTCACAGGATGAAATAAAAAAGTGTGCTTTTCTGACGTCTCGTGGGCTTTCAGGTATTTCGATTTGCAAATACAAGGGGAAGCGACTGGTTCAAAAAGCTCGGAGATCAGGCTCATGCCTATGCCAGACCTGGAAGACATTCCAGGCAGCGGGGCAGAGAAGGAAAGGAGCAGTCCGCCCCCGATTTTGCGTCGGCGTAGGAATGCTCATATTCTTCAGCAGAGAACGGAAACCCCCGACAGTGGGAACCAGTCGGATTACTTAATAATCAGCCAGCAACAGCAGCATCAACAGCAACAGCAACAACAACAGCAGCAGCAACAGCAGACTGGCAACACCACCCCTTCCACTCCTATCAAACAACTGCCATTTAGTCCGTCACAGTTCTTAAATAGTCTGAGTCCTGAGACGTCTTCCTGGCCACGAGCGAGCACTCCCAAAGCTAGCAGTCCTGGTCCTCTCACGACACCGCAACCTACTGGTCTTCGACGTAGTCAGAATGGTAAAATTCCATAAACCACTGCTATTAATATCTTGCATCAACTCCGAAAAATTCGTAATGTAAGTGAATATAGTTATAGAACAGAGATTAAGAGCACCTATATTCCAGATGGCAACACGCCGAGGACGCCCACGCCGTTCAAAAATGCGCTCGCGGAATTGGAACGGCGCAGCGGCGCGACTACTCAGTTACCTGCCACCCCCAGTCGTCTCGATGCTCTGACGGAGATCATCAAACAGGAGACAGATCGTGAGAGTCTAGCAGGGACTAGCGGGATCCTTCAAGATTCTGGGTACAGCACGATACGGCGACGGGGTAAAGAGAACAGTGCTCCTGGGGGCAAAAGGGCGCGCAAAGCACTCTGTCAAGCCTGGGCGAATTCTTCTCAGGATAATTCTGAAATGAGTTTCGTTGTAGAAACACCCGTAAGTCGACTCTCAGCAATCTTTATTTATAATACGACAAAATATGAAATAGAAATCATTAGTTATCGACTGACATGACTGTTTTTCCTATTGCAGAGTAAAAGTTTGGATACATCTGTATTATTCTCGCCAGCATCCATGGCGTTGGAGGATAGTTTCTTAACAGCAGGGACTAGTCCTGTGAAGGTAGAGAACCATCATATCCATAATCAAAGTCATATTCAGACTCAACCTGCCCTGTCCTGGTATTATTCCCGTACCAATCATCGCCTTTAGACACGCTAGCCGGCCTTTTTAACTTTTACTGTTTAACACTTTGTTTCTTTCTTTCTCTCCCTCATTTGACACTTTTAATTTTGCCTGCCTCCTAATGGTGTTGTGCCTCGTCGCTACTTTCTCTCTTCGTTTTCCTTGTATTTTTTTTTTTTTTTTTTTTTATTATTTTTTTAAACTTACGACTAAATGTTACACAGACCAAGGCGCGCGAAAATTAATTTAACCTTCGTTGTCTGTTCACCACAGAATTTTCTTTTCGTCGCCTGGTATCGTCCAATCCAAAGATTACTAGCGTTCTTTTCTCTAATAAGTTCTAAATAACATGACTAACATTAACGGGCGTAAATATATTATTCGGTATTTTATTTATATATATTAACTTATTTGAAAGACGCGTATGCTTTTCCACTGTTAAATTATTTATACGTAGAAACCTGTTAAGTATAATTTATGATCATGCATAGAAACGTTTTACGTTATTTAATTGTATTAAGTCAAAGGTAATCGGTCTCGTTAAAAAACAGTCGAGTACTTAAATTATTTGCACATATAACAATTTTTTATCGTGGCCGAACCTCTTTGTTCGTCAATTTTGTTTAGATTAAAAACATTCGTACTGAAATGAAGATTCATAGAGTGTTCTTCTATTGCACATACGAGTCGATATTTGTTTCGTTTTTGTTTGCATCTTCGATCGAATTCACCGATTAAATCGTGTTTATACGAGTGCTACGCTCGTTTCCATTATTTTCTTTATCTTTTTTTTTGTTGATGTTTATTCGTGTAAATTATTCGTGTACATTTTGAAACTTCGTGGGTGGAGTGAGCTGTAAACACAGCTCCCAGTGGAATTATCTTCCGACAGGCAATTACATGATAAAAATAGTTAATCATGTATGTGCAAATATCGTACTGTGCTGTTCACAGTCTCATCTCCGCCCACAAAGTTTCGCCTCCAATGCCAAACAGGAAAAATGCAAAAAAAAGACGTGTTTTGCTTTTAATAAATGGGTCACCGGTGACCCACGCGGCATGGAACGTGAATTAACGGGCATACATGCGTCCCAGGGTACAGACCCCCTCGTGACTCCTTCGATCCTTCGAGCGACTCCCAGAACATATGTCCCGCACGATGATGTACATATAGCTATAAAGAAGAAACCTTTAAATATTTATTATCATATTAATATATATACATATATAATATAGATATATTTTTATTCCTTTCGTAACGTTGAGTTACCGCATGTTTATACAACTAACTCGAAAAAATGCCCTTGCACAGGCCTGGCCTAGCGTACCAAAGCATCCTCCTCCCATCCCCTGCCCCTGACCCACCTCTCCCGAGACGAGAAGTCCAAAGACAAGTTCATGCGCGGCGGCTCCAGCGGTCGCGAGATGCGTCTCTAAATCGATTGGCAACCGGTGCAAACGAATGAAAAGAAAACGAGAAATGCGAAAGGCCTAGTCATTCCACGATGAGACCGTGGTTGTTCGCCCTAGCGAACCTGCGAAACGTGACCCGGTGAGATGAAATAATTGGAACACAGAAGGACAAGCCGACGCAGTCCTGTGATTCTCTTCCCATCACCTCTTTATATACATCTCTTTCTCTCTATCTCTCTCTGTTTCTCACACTCCCCCCTGTCTGTTTCTATCTTTCTGAGAGTTCTCGACAGACCCTCGACCATTGGAGCCGCGAGGTCGTCGTGAAATTTCAAATAGGACGTTTTCTAAGATACATTTCTGTTGTGACTGCCGGCTGTAGCTAGTGTGTCTATCCTTTCCAGACTTCCCACGACTTCGCGTCCGTTCAACGGAAGCCTAACGCCAAGAGGGCGATCACGTTCGAGGCGTCTGACAGTCCCTGCTGTATCCTCAGCCCTCTGCTCAGGCCAGTCAAACGCGCCAAGGTAAGTCCCTTTTTTTTTTCTCCTCCCCTCTCACTGTCTCTGTCTCTCTCACTTTGTTCGATCGATCAACCGGGCCCCCCTCAGAGCTTGCCAGAGATTCGATATTCTCGGGTCGAGTTTCGGTGCTGGTTAAAGCTTTTGGATGCTCGGAGGACATCTGTCGCGATATGATCGGATTTCGTGGATATTAAGTAACTTGTTAGTTTGGAGAATCTACTAGTAAGGTAAATGTCCTGGTAGTTGGCCATGTCCCAGTACCTGAACACTAACGTTAATTTTATCCAATTTTAGGCGCTTAAATTCTAATGTATTAGGTAACCTAATTAAAAATAAAAACTAGTGTCATAAAATGATATCCACAGTTTTTGGGACTCCATAGTTAAAATATCAAGACGTTTAAGCGTTTAGGTATTGGGATATTTACCTTAGTCTTTAGCTTTTGATCAAGAATTTAAGGAGATCCAGTTATGCAATTTCTTCTTCGTTACAGTTGCATTTAGAGGCGCAGTGGACAACAGTGGCCTGTGGACGCACGCGTGATCAGCTCGAGATGACGCGAGCTGCTCGGCGCTTCCTCAGCAGCCATGGGTATCTGCCGCTTCGTCCTCGTTCTTTGAACTTTTGAAAGCACTTTTGCAGCCTTAGGGGCTCGGTCGCACTTCGTGGTACAAAAAACGCGACGTTGAACTAGTCGTAGTTAAAAGGAAAATCGATCAAACTATGCGGCGCTTCCGTTTAAGGAATATGGCCTTCTTTTTTTCTATCGGGTTTAAAAAAAAAAGAGGAATGAGCACGAGATGAGAATATTAGGCAATTGAACGCAGGTTGAACGCTGATTTGTGCATTGGATGAGCGTTCGAACCAGTCAAACGTTGAAAGGGAACCACGGTGCAACCGAAATTGCATCTGAAAAGGAGAAGGAATGTCACGCTTTAACATTAATTCCGATTGGAGTTTGGTTTATAAATGAGAGTGAAGGAAAATGACACTTCTGCCTTTTTGTGGGTGATAAGATGTTGCTACAGAATGGCGTGGCCCCTTTTGTCTGCGAATGGGGAAAAGTGGAGCGAGTACTCTTGGAAAAGGAGTCGCTTATATGTCCGTAAACCTTGCGCGCTCCTGACGACGTTGTACAAATTGAGAAGAAAAATATTCGTTTTACGATTCCTTTTTCTAGAGAAAATATATATGAGCAGGGGTGGCAATGTTTACGGTCGCAAAGCTCTCTCGCATGTAGATCATGGATGGTTCTTTATTTTATACTCGAAGCTGTTGTACATTTCCGCGCACGTAGAGTAGCGACCTCTTGTCACACTTTTTTTACGGAACGTAAGATGGGAAAGAAATTGATAGCCGGTTTATTTGATACAATAGTATATATATATTATATATAATATAAAACAAAAGCATTATTGCGGCCGTTATGTACAAAGAGCCTTTGTAACTGGTATTTAATTTACAACTGAAATAATAAAGACGTGATGAATAATCACTCCGAAAAAAGAGACACACTGCGATTATTCTCGTTCAAATCCATGCTCCACGCGTTGTGGCATGTGTATTTTCTGTGTACAAGATCCAGAAAAATACAATGACTATCTTAGGAGCAGTTCAGTTACACGCAGCAAAGTGTGCTAACACGTTAGGCATGACAATGGCCACAATTCAACTTCGGCGTACATCAGCGTGCTACTCGTGAAAACTGGAATGCCATGGAATGAATAAGAGGTAAGGTACTGAATAGTACTGGTGATTACCAACTGATATTACTCGACAAAACGAATTCAAGAAAAACGTCCAATGAGTAATTGAAAGATCTTATAATTGCGATGAGATAGATCAGATTGTATCTGACCAAACTCAACCCTGTTGAGCTTCACACGTAATCTTACGTGTAAACGTAACATCTCTCAGACTATCGCTTGAAAACTAAGTGTTTATCTTGTATCCAAGGTCGAATTATAGAGCATTACAAGTACGTGGGACAAGATCATTCGGCGATCGGTAACGTCTGTGAGCGATTCGATAATGAGCAATTTTAAGGCGCTCTATATACACGCGTTTTTAACATTCTATTCGATGCTAGGGTTCTTAGAACCTTGAAAACAAAGGATGCTACATTTTATATCAAATTACGAATGTATACCACATTTTCTTTAATAGTCTGACCTTCATTCGCCATATTTGTACTACGTCTTTTATGGTTTGTCCTTATTTCTTATTTTATCTTAACCTCGACACTACTTTCTTGATCCTTTAATCATGTAGTGTTAGAAAAAGAAAATACAACTAACGGTACTATAATTCCAATTACGATAGATACTTTTGGAGAAATACAATTTGAAATTAATGATCCTAGATAGGACTCTACTTACATGGCTAAAGGATTTTAAATTTCGATTCAAGTGACATGAATCGTCTGTGATTCGCATGATATGAATGGAACACGATAATAATGCATGATTAACTTTATCCGTTTCCTTGGAAGATGAGGAGTCAACATTCACAATAAATTTTATATATTTTTTTTTTTTACTACTTATGCATATTTTATAAATTTTCTTGTGATCGTTACTGCAGGCTTGGATTTACCTCTTCCAAAGTGAATTTTGTTCCTATTATGTTAAAAATTACATTGTTTAGGGTATTGATTAATACCCCTTCTCTTCCTCGTCCTCCAAAAACACCGTACATTCGCAAACGCGTGCACTAAAGAGGCCTAAACGTACGCATAACATTACAGAGTGTACAGTTACAAATATAGTTCGTAATAATACGGTGGTAATGCTTGAAAAAATTCGATAGGTGAATGTCGAAGCCTGATTGGACGTGTCATTTTCGAAGGGTATGGAATTTCGTTTCTAAATACACAAAGGGTCAATAGTGTCAGATATCAGCTTGCGTCACCCAACTATCTGAGATTCCCCTGCGCAGTTTTCTTTTCTCCTTTTTTTTTCTTTTATGCAAAACGTGTACATCAAGTAAGATACGAGTGATCCTTGACTAGATGACGATCTTTTCGAAAATTGCGCGCACGATAAGTCGATTAACGAATACAGAATGCATCTTATTAATAATAATCTCATCGTTTTCTATCTCTACGTGTAGCTGCGTTAATATAAAGTCAGAGAACTATGCATAATAGATTATCATAGAGGAACTCTTAGCTGCCGGATACAATAGCTAAAAGGGGATTCGTTTCTTGTTCTTTTGACTAGCACTACCAGTTATGTGTTGGTTGAGTAGCATTTACGAAAAGATTGCATCGAAAAAAGGTCGCGCATCACGAAGTGTAAGGATCCAGTCGACGAAATAAGCGCGTGACGAATTTTAGGAAACGGGTGACGTTACTGCGTCACCATTCGGTAGAAAAAGAAAAATAAACATGTGCCAAGAAATTATCATCGCTTCGAATCATAGTTAATCAAATGAAATCTTCGCGAACAAGAAAACGTTTATTTTTTTTATAGTTCGAGCTCCATTTTGTATTCGTTTTTAAGATTAATATTGCCGCTACGCCTGACGCCATAGCGAGAATATTAAGTAATCTCCAATGAAACGTGTTCGTTAAAATGAAGCACTGATTCAAAATCAGTCGCTGCATTCAGCCTCCTAATAAAATAACTTCTATAAAAAATCTGAAAACAATCAACAAAGACGTATAAATTCGCTAAAAACAAAGAGGTAAAGGTCTTCTCCTACTGTCTTTCTTGTAAACGCTTGGGAACGGCACTCTCTCCCGTTTAATACTCGGAATTTTGACGTTCTAAACTCTCTTCATCACCCGCGTTCGTACTCTCACTAGTCGCTTCGTCCATCATGTCAGGATCTGCTAACTTTTTCAATGAATTACTCAAGAGTTGGAAGCGAAACTTTCTACAAGCATATTATTCAGACCTGATTCGTACCTGGAGGAGGAGATCTTTTGACCCTGCACGTGTTGTAACTCCCACAATTCAAACATTTTAAACCTACAACATGGAATATTACAGTCGATTCCTGAAACATTAAAAAATGCATTAATTAAACACCAATTAACAAGAAGATTATACGAATAAGTGTAGCTCACCTCATGGCAATCTTTACACAGAATATCAACTTTGTAATCTCTATATGCTTCTGGCATCGGCGTCAGTGACACTTCAGTGTCCAAGAATCTCCATAGATCAGTCATATCTAGAAGGGAAACTTGGCAAATGGGGCATGCATAGTGCCCTGAATGTAACAGCTCTCCAAAACACGTGCGATGCAATAAGTGACCACAGTTTGGAATGTGACAGGGAATACGACTTGTGTGAATGTCTTCCAGGCAGACTGGGCAATTTGCGTGGGATACGTTCTCAACGCACTGAAAATGTTGAATAAAAATTCGAAATTAGGTCAAATATATAACGACTACGACGAAGAAAAATGTTGAAGAAGAGGGAATCACCGTGTGTCCGTTTTGTAACTGAACTGGCAAGCACATGTTGCACTTGGCACAGTGGAAAAATCGGTCACGACCGCCGACCCTGCATATCCCGCAACCGTCGCAGTGATACTGATTCTTATCCTCGTCGTCGAACAGATTGCATTCGAGGCACGTGTATTTGCCGAACCGACAGTGGCAATTCTGGCAAGTGGCTTGTACCGGCTGACGAGTGTCGCATAACACGCATATCAGCTCCGTAACTTCTTTTCTATTTACCGTGTGTGTCTCTTCTTTATCGTGACAAAATCGACACGTGTAGACTTTGTTGCAACAAGGCGTCTGAAAACGATAAATAACCATTATCACCTGTTATATCAGTCTGTTCGAACTTCGAATTCGACAGTTATAACACTCGGCAAACATTAACGATAAATATTTTTTCTGAAGATCTTGAAACATTGTTTCACAGATTTGATCCCGATACTAAGAAAACCTGAGTTTAGAGGACCTTGGTCAGAAAGCGATAGCTTCGAATAATAATCGAATTAGCCCTGTATGGATTCGTCCTTGATCCTTGACCTAGATGCAGTCAGCTTACAAGTGTTCAATTCGTTACTCACGTGCGGTAAACGCACCGGTGATGCACAGTTTGCCTAGAATATATAGCGTGGTAAATTCAGGTATCCAGTGGAAGTGTTTAATATGAACAGATAAGAACCGATCGTGGTCGTGAAGGAAGCTGAAGCCCTCGTCTTTCAGTATTTCTGTCACTTCACTTATCCTAGCGTGCATTATACTGTTTGATTAATTTTACGACCACGCTAGATTCCTGGACCAACTGTACAAGTAACGTTCAGTGTAAAATTTGGATTAGTGAAAAAGTAGGTAACTTAAAACTGCAAGCGATTCAGGTTCTGTGTTTACGAGCGATCACTACAAACGATCTAATGGGACTTTTCCATGCAACAAAAGCATTCATTCGTTTAATTTTGAATTTAATTGCCGCAACTGCCAGACGGGGCTGGATACGCAATCAATTGTGATGATGGTTGTTAGAAGCATTATTAGATGGCGCAATACGATAACCATCGGAGCTCCCCATGCGATACGCATTCCCAACTTCCCAACGTCCCAATATTTCCACGCGAGAAGACAGAAGTTAACGATGGGCTCCTTCGATCGAGAGTGTACCTAGATTACTCGTTACATATTTGAGAAACGGAGATCCACAGCGCCTTATCTTTATGCTCCTCGGGCAAACAATGCACCGAATAAACAAAGTAGAATTGCAAAAGTGTTAGCTAACGTGTGCCAGCTAACTTCCTAGCACGAAAAATATTCTACACGCTTCGTAATCGATGAGAAGCCGTAATTACGCCCTTATTGTCTCTCGACGACGCAGAAGCACTGCTCGTCGTTAGGCTGCGCACGACGTTTAACTTATCGCGGCAATTGGTAGTAAGCAACACTCTGAAAGAGGGCGTCTCGTTACACAACACGCACACACACGTCGAAAACCGTCATCGATTCGTTTGCCCACCGCGTGTACACACACGCGCGCGTGCGACAGCGGGACGTACGTGTCCACGCGACGCTTTTGTGTTTACACGCGACGTGCTCGAATGCAGGAAAAGCCTGTGCACGCGAGGAACAATTTCGGAAACAGTTGCTAATTGCGAGACCGCTACGCGGCTCCCTCCTGTTTGGGTCGCTCGTTGCGCTGATTTCGCGCGGTAAGTTCAAGGGTAATCGCTAAGGTATTCAACTTCGACCACAGTAGATTATAAAGATGAATTTGTTAAACATTAACCCTTTGAATCCAGCTGTATATATACGTCCTATTTATTTCGACTGAATTCGAGCGACGTATATATACGTCTTAAAACTGTTTACTTTCGCCGAAATTCCCCAGATTTAAAAGTTTAAAACAGGATCCTATCACAGCAATTAAGGATTAAATCATTCTCCCTACCCTAGGAATCTAAAACTGCATGATAGTCGGTAGAAGAAACTCGTGTTTACGTTTAGTATTCTATAAATCCTGTTAAGTTCACAGTAACACCGTGACGCAAACGGGCGTCTTCAAATTCGAGCGCAAAGAAAACGGGAAGAAAATCCCTAGCCCGATGAATTCGACGTATGTGTTCACCGAAGCGCCGTTATGCGAATTAATAATATAATTAACCGTCAATTGGTGACGTGCGTCACTTGCGTGGCGATTTGAACGCCAAAATGATGATTTCACACGGAGAAACAGTACCTTTAACCTCGTTACCCTACTCCACATTCTACTAAACGACAATTTCACTAAACTTAATTAAACCTAAGCTGGATATACATCGAACGATGTATACGTATGGACACGCGAGGCAGAAAGGTTATCCGAAATCAGAGCCCTCCCTAATTGCGACCTTAAAGATGGTCGGCGCGAAAGAAGGTCGCAGGGCGCAAGGATTCACCTCTGGCCGCTCGCATGGTGCGGCATAAAAGCGATCACCCTGGGCCCGCGTGATCGTTGCGAAAACAGAGTGGCTCGATGCGGCTCGACGCGGCTCGACGCGGGTCGACGCGGGTCGACGCGGCATCGTCCGACGGTGGAATGGTACGACGATTCGAATCGGGACTCACCACGAACTTGGACTTTCGCTTGTAGTGCTCGCAGCCGTAATCGTCGTCGGCCGCCTCGTGCAGAGGTTGCTCCTCCTTGGACGTGGACGCACGCTCGGCGACGGTGCGCGTTTCGTCGTTGTTCTCCATATCGAGTTGGTCCTGTATGCCTGCCTCTTTCTCCTCCGCCGCCTCCTTCTTATCGACTCGCATGTCCTTTCCAGATTTTCTCATGGCGTGCTCGATTAACACCGCCAGGCCCGCAGTTTGTTTGTTTAATTAACACGCTGGCGGCGATACGAGCACGGCCGACAAAAGGGAAGGAAAGAGACGATGGGCAAGCGTGTGTTCGAGAATGAGAAAGAGGGAGAGAGGGGAGGGGGAGAAGAGAGAGCACCGAGTCGCGTCGAACGTTCGGAACACGCGCCACGACTTTTCTTCTTCGTGCACCGGGAGATCCGTCAACCCGAACTCACGGGGAACGTCTCGAGCCTCGTGTGGCCTGTCGCGAGAACGAATCCGCTTCGAGCCATCGTTCACGAGCTTTCGGCACACCACTCTCTCGCCTCGACGTTTTCGAAACTTCGCTCGATATCCGTCACTCCTACCACAGAATCGCTCGTGGCTGGCCAGTAAACGATGGCGACGCCGTTTCTACTCCTCCGAAACGCGAGCAACGATCGAACGAGACTCTCAGCGGGATTATCTTGCGGGAAAACACGGCCCCGACACTTGTCGCTTGTGACACCGCTCCGTCTGGTTGATACTATCACCACGGTGTAGAGATTACGACGGCAGATGACGTTACGGAGAAAAAAAAGATGCAAAACTGTGGCCGGAAGTTGTGACGCCGCGGTGAAGCATCTGCGCTGCGTTTGCCGAGCGAGAGGTCGACCCGCGAAATTTGAATGGCGCTGAGTGTCTTAAAAGAAATCAGTGTTCCTGGAACTCGTTTACGTGATTTATTTAGAATTCTTCAGATTTTGGGATCGATTAATTAAATTGACAGAGTTTTATGTGTCGTATGGTTATCTTAGGGAATCAGGATTGAATTGCAAGTTCTGGGTATAAATAATACGTACGTCGAATATTCATATCCACTAGAGACGCAACTGTATGTGATTTATAATGTCCTTGTTTTTTTTTTTTTTTTTTTTTTTTTTTGTTAGTCGATGATGACTCATCGGCGATGGAAAAATTCGGATTACACGTGTTGTTGTTAACTCTTCTTACGACCAATGGACGATTGTTTATTTATCTCGGGAGCAAATTTAGCTTTCTGGGAGGACCAATCTCTTTTGTGAGCGCTAATCAGTATGCTAATAAATCGCTGTTGAGTGTTCGCTATTGTGTTTGCCGTTGTTGATCAGAAACGAAATGTTAAATAGGTTCTTGACTTCGAATAATACGGACCAACACAAAGTTGAAGCGGAGTAATAAGAGGGATATTATCATAGAAACTTTGCCTCCTTGGTGATGGCCACCTGTTCGCGTGGTATCACTGCTGATAGCCTGCCATCATAGTGATTTACGGCGAAGGATGGGTGTCAAACCTTGCGACGAAGTGTAGAAAGTTTGGTCGCGGCGATCGTTAAAAGAGGACTGTTGTGTCGGTGTGGTTTATTGGGTGGCATTGAAACCGTGTAGGATAAGTGCTGAAACATACGTTCACCGATGTGAAATGAGGCAGAAGCGCGTCATGTATGGCGACTCGCGGAAACTATGCGATAGACACACGCAGTTCGCCCCGCACGGGCTCTGCATTCCTACGGATTAATGATCAATGGCTTTATTTGAGAAACGGTACACAAATAAAGTGCTGCTAGATGATACAGAGAAGCTGACGAGTGTCATTGAAAATGCAAGAGTGATCGACGGACACACGGTACGGCGCACGCTTAATATATGTACGAGTTATATGTATACCTTGACATTTGCTCGATAATAACCGAGAGATTTACGCACATAACGTTTCGCTTCGATCACGTATCTACCGATTAAGTGACCAACCACTGGCTGCTCGTCATGTGAAGGTTCTCCATCTTTCGCTCGATTCAATTATTATGATGCAAATTTCTTTTTTTCAATCCTTTTTTCCTTCTTTCTTAGAGAAATGTAGGAATTATGGAGCTCATAAGATTCTGACTCTGTATATTTAGTGTTTTGGAAAAAGTAAATCAGATGGAGATTAAATACTTTTAATAGTATAGAATTTTTTAAATATTTTTGGTATTTGTAAATGTGTAGGTTTCATGTTTTTCTTTTTTTAACATTTAATGTTCTTTTTTATCTGAAACTGTTTACCAAAAGAATTACTTCAAGCTAATTCATTTGTTTATGATACTATTTCTGTGGCTTTTGCACATGTTTTAGTGTGTGTATTTTATTTTGTGCTATATAAATTTAGGAATACGTGATCAGAACACAAAGAGGTCCACTTCCAGAAAAATCTTGGAGAATTAGCAGACGGTACAATGACTTCGTACAGCTCAATGCAGCTTTGTCCATATCAGGCATTGATCTGGCACTTCCTCCAAAGAAAATTATTGGTAATATGGAACCAGACTTCATAGCTCAACGTCAAGTAGCACTTCAGGTAATTTATTATAGAGAGTAAAAAAATGATAATTATCAAGCATCAGCAAGATACTAATTTTTTATTATATTTCCAGAATTTTTTAAACACAATACTAATGAATCCTATATTGGCATCATCTCTTCCTATGAAAAAATTTTTAGATCCGGACAATTACACAGCACCGTTACATGGTATAATCTAATTATAATAATCAAAGCAGTTTAGTGAATATAATAATGTATATTAAAAATAAGTTTCATATGTATGTGAATGTGTATTGTTCAAGTATTGCTTCTCTTGCACAAGTTTGTAGTTTAAATTCATAGAATTTTTTATCATATAATAGATTTTTATAAGTATTTTGAATTTTCAGAAATAGCTCTACAACAGGTGTCACTGGCTTTGCGCAGTGATGCAAATTTTGAAGTTTGTAAAGCTATTCCTGACATGGGATGGAGGTTGAGGAAGCACTACTACACTGTTAAAAATCGTCAGAATCCCAAACAAGAATTATTACTTGCATGGGTAGAATTTGGTCCAGATAAACATTTGCAGGATAAGGATATGCAAGGTGTATTTAAAAGTTTAGGAACATTAAAGCACAATTATATAGAACCAATAGTTTATCAACACGTGACGGAAAATGGAGCGTTAACGATAAGAAACTTTCATCAGGCGGGTACATTACGTGATACTCTGTGTGTAACTAAACCTAAACAGCCGTTCATAAAAAAATATGGAAACCCGAAACAAACGAAATCTTTAACAGTGCCTGATATCGCAATGTATGGTTATCAGGTCAGAAACTTAATATTCTTTGTACTCAGGTACCGGATAAGTATACCTTATTTTAGCTAATGAACTCTTCTTGCAGATTTTGGAAGCTTTAGGATTTCTTCACGAAAAAGGTTTACCCTATGGACATTTACACACAGGAAATATCCTCCTAATCCAAAGATGTGCAAAACTTTTAGATATAGAAAATGGTCTTTTAGGATTGCCTGCGTTTTATCGACCTTATGTTGTGCAACGACGTAAACTTCATGCTACGGTACGTTAAAAATTACACTTTATGCATACATGTATTTATTAAGCTCATTAATGAAAACTATGTATTTTAACAGACTCAAGTGGATGTTTACTCGTTTGGACATGTATTATATGAAATGGCATTTGGAAGGCCGTTACTAGAGGCTACTTGTTCCGAATTACCATACTGCGAGGCAACCCTGAAAAGCCTGCTCGAAATTATTTTATCACCGGAAGCTCTAAAACAAGATTTGCCAACAGTATCACACTTATTGGAACACCCATTTTTTGAACCTGCGAGGCGCGCTGCGCTGGCTGTGGGATCAGTAGAGAAACCACACTTTAAATTAAGTAGTCACTTGAAGGAAGCCTTGCAAGAGGCAATGAATAAAGCGGAACAAAGACTGAAAGACGAACAAAAGGTGGCTAGGCATCAGAAAAGGCTGGTTAAAGTTCAAGAGATGATGAGCTCGGAGGAAGAGATGAAGAAACGAAAACAAAAATTGGTAAATATCGTACTGTGTTTCTCAAAAATAAAGGACTCATGTTTCTAATTCGAAACTAATTTCTGTTTCTCATCATACAGAAAAAAGAACAAAAATTGGCGCAGGAACAGCGTTCTGCTAACCAATTAAGTACGAATGGATTGAAACAGGTGAACGGGAAGAGTCCAGAACGTTCAGACAGTCCTACAAGTACTTCCACGGCTACCAGTGTCGGAACATTGACTCCACCGTCTGTGCGTAAGTATCTTGACACTTGAGAAATCAGACTTCACCGATAACTAACACTAATTAATCTTCCTGATTTTTACATTAGCTGGGCACAAAAGTTGATGGCGCTTACTACGCTTATTTCTTTCACGTAGGTCATACAATCATCCAACAACTGACTCTTCGCATTCATTTATCTTTTCACTTCACTAATACTTGGATACATTGTCAAGAAAGTATCGTTTATCGTGTTGGATACGTGTTTTCTTAAAACAAAAGTTAGCAGAAGAATAGAATGTCGTATTGCATGGTGACATGTGTCCAAGCAGTGCTGTGAATGTATTTTTAGAAACTCCAATGTGTTTAATAACTCGAGTCTCTTTAGGTGTGCCACAAGGTGATGGAGCCAATGGCAAAGGTGCTGTTCCACCACCTCCAATGCCACCTCCTAATGGTGTCACTGATAGCGTTCCAAAGGTGACCAACGAACGTGCCGCATTGCTCGGAAGTATTTGTAACTTCAACAAAACTAGTCTTCGCAAAGTTGCTAACGGATGCCGTTGATGTGATAGGGTAGATAATCAAGGAAGAACTGATGAACGAGTGTTGTATACGTGATACGATTTATAGGGATGCTATTTTGTTTCACAGTTTCATTTCGATCGCGATGCTTGAGGGAACCTACAGATTTAAATTTTATAGGATTTTAATGTGTATATTGCACGATAAAAGTAGTCACTGATCACATATTTTTAAACGATTGTGTATAAAATCATGTTATGTGCAAATGTATGTTAGTCTTTAAATATTTGTTAGGTTAGATTTTTTTGTTGCTTGTTATGTTCACTTTTTAAACACCGTCCAGAGTTGGATTCGAAAATATAAGTAGATTAATGAGAGTTTAGAAAAGAATGCTTTTATATGACATCTTTATATGAGTATCAGGATCTCGAAAACATATAAAAAAGGGGGTTTTTCTTGCTAGTTCTATTACACTTAAGAGTCTTAAAAATTAAGCAAGTATATCAATCAATTTTATTCATAAAACGATATCGTGTCTGGATTGTCAATGTATGTAGATAGAAATTATGATGTTAATTGTATTATACTATTCATTTTCTTCAAGTTTCGCGATCGTACCTTCTATCAAAATTTCCTATATGGTGTTCGAGAGAGTCTGGTGAAATTAAAACAAGTGATAAATGGGAGTGATAGCATCTATGCATATCGCCCAAAATTTTGTCTCGTTAGTATTGTACATCGTTCTGTCTATTCAAAGTTTATGATATGTGTAACGTATCAATGTACAGTTCTATTACCAGTGTCTTTGTCAGTCCCATTCGTCTTGTGAACGTGAGTCTTGTATGACGTTGCTTTCCTTGTATCGCTTGTAGAAAGCAGGAATTATCTGTTTTTATGGAGGGATAAAATGTGCCAACAGATACATGATCTTGTCTTATGAAATCACGGTGGTAAACGATGACGTACTATATTTCTATATGTCAAAAGCAGTGTATATGTAATAAGATCTATCTGTGAATATCGTAACGAGGAACGTGTAATATAGTTGCAATTTTCATGTGTAATATTGATTTTGAATGTAATTTGTTGATTCATGTAAATGCTATTCCACATAGAGTAATATAAATATTTGTTTTATCGATAATTGTGAAGTCAGAGTAAGAAAGGAAAGTCTATATTTATCGAGGAAAAAGATTTAATTCGTGAAAAGGTTCTAGAAGATAATGATAAATTAATAAATTGAATTGCCTTTCGTTTGAAAGGAATCATTGTTTTATGTATTAATTGTATGCGATATGCTGCACGATATTCCAAACGATACAATTAGTGTGAAAAATAATTTATTAAAGCAAAATACTTGTGTAAAGGAGAAATCTCGCATTACATTTTAAATAATCTTATCAAATATAAATTGCAGAAAAAAAAGATAGTTTTCATGTAGGAGATATTTTACTACTCACTGTGAAAATTTAATAAATATAAGACATGCATATCTTCGCAATATTTTTATCATTCGAAATATCTTTAATATTATATTGTAAACTTTCAGTATATCAAAAATATATGTATGTGAATATCGTCGTCTAAGATACATGGTGTTAATTGTAAGCACTACGACTTGATATCTCTTTGTGCTCGATAATTACATTCTTTTGTAAAGACTGGCAAATAAGTTGGGCCTTGATTGAATTTCGATTTCTTTGTTCTCCGCTCATAATCACATTCTCTTCTTTCAGTATAATTATATTCCATTAATGCGGATCGATGCAATAGTTTTCCTTTTTTTTAGTATACGTAAAATAACTTTACCTAACTGTAGAAAGTTAATCGTTTGATAACAACTATAGAGCTCTATGATATTAAAAGTTGGTACACAGGAACGAGAAATTATGCCAGAAAAGTGGCAAAAATTCTGATTAGCACTACGTTTAAGAACTTCCGTAATCTGTCATTATGTTCTATAACGTTATCTTCTTAATCACCTGCCTTAAACTTTATGTAACACATTATGTCGATTCGTTCTATATACAGCTGCACGTGTATAATACAATGTTATAAACAAGCGGTCATGAGAGCTCGTGTTTAAATTAAAATCCGAAAAAACGCGTCAGGAGTGTAGTTTCTTTTTCTGATAGAGAGTCTAAATCCTTGTTCTATCCGGTATACGCATTAATACTGTACAATTATACAAAATATTGCTGAACTGTTGTCCTCAGATGGTATCATCTTGGATTAAACACCCCCAAAGCTTTTACCTCCTGTTGTCACGATAAAACTGTAGTTTTATTTCTCTTTTTGGCAAATTAAAGCTAGTAGCTAGGAGATGGCAGTGCGTCCGCCCCAAGCGATCATCATAATTTCTGATGAAGTTCTTCGGTGATCGTCTTTAATCTGAAAACGAGTATATTCATTATTCGAATCTTCTGACACTGTTACTTATAAGAAATATCTGTAGAAAATTATTTTACCTATGAAGCTCTTCTTGGATTCTATCCGTGATCGCTTTCCTAGCTTCCATGTCGCTCGCCTTTGATATGCGCAATTCTTGCACTAATTCACTAAAGTCTATAGGGTCGCCATAATTCATGGTGACCTTTTTTCGAAACTTAAACCTATACGGCGCTTCATTCGGAAGAACGTCGTCCATCCCGAGGTGACAAATAGGTATTACAACCGGTGTAACAGGTGACTCCCATATTAATCTTCCTACGCCCCATTTGAATCTACGAAAAAGAAGAAAAAATCGCCAAGTTTTAAGAAATGATCTATAATATGAAATATTGAAAATATAGTGAGACAAAATTGTGAACCTCATGTTCTCTTTGTACATGTTCACTTTCCCCTCGGGAAAGACATGAACCCATTCTCCGGAAGCAAGCTTCTCGATGCAGAAATCCATTGCTTCCTGATACACCCCGGCACCTCTGACTACGGGAATACACTTGCCCAGCATAAAGATGTACGAATGCCAGGTTTGCGTGAAACAAATGTCGTGGGCCGTGAGCGACCATCTAACCTTACGTCGATCCAGGATGTGCCTCATGTCCAGTGTCGCTAAATGGGTTCAGAGATTTTTCTGTCTTAAATTCTTTTGCATTCGATCGCTTATCGACGTCATTCTGAGAAAGAAAAGATTACATATGTATCGTGGAAAGGGAAAGGTAAACGTGTCGAAATAATCGTGGCTACTAAGAAAGGCTCGTTGCTTTAGAATTCTACAGTGCATCGTGACCTTGAATGCCCACTGTGTATACACTTTCATTGTTTAAGAAATGCATCAAGAATTCGATGAATTGCTTAATACTCGATCAATATGAAATTTCAGCTCGGCAAAATACAAGGAAATTGAACACTGTCTTATCATCCTACATATTTATCTTGAACGACGATAATTGATTTGCTAAACGTTTATGTTTTTTGAAAACACATTCCCTGTTCATGCTTGTAAATACCTGCCTGCACTTCTTCGAACCTGGAAACATATCATGACATTCAAGGATCCTTTTGCACAATTCGATGTTTACGCTAACAAACAATAGAGTTCAACTTCGATCAATGGAGTATCAAGAGAATGGTCGATAAATAAAATACATAGCAATTGAACTGTTCAACGAACTTACCCCATATGCCAGGATCGTCGAAGCAACTGAAGTGATTCGACACGGTGATGAGGGGGACATTTTTTGGCCGACAGTCTAACGCTCGATTGATGATGTGTTTGTTGTACACCGTCGTTTTGTTCAGCCATTCTTAAACAGCACGAATTGGAAAGAAACGCATCGTTAAGTTAATTCCGCGTTTCAAGGAATCTAGTTATCTGAGCTTTGTTTAGACACAAATTATTGCGAAACATCTGTCGTCCTGACATTACATAAAGCTGTTCTTTTTGGCAAATGATGAATAATAAATTCCGTTCAGATTAGCGGACACTACACCTTAAAGGCAAATCTGTTATTTATACTCGATCGCCCAGTGCTTTTTTTATGAAACTCGAGAACCTTAACGCTATCATTATCATCATGAAAATTGATCGCAATATACAGGGTGACATTTATCAAACGATCACTGTCACCTCTAAAGCCTGAAGAGATATGTTAAGATTATTCTATACGGTGTACATGACTTTCAGATCGAGCTCTATCACACGCTTATGTAAAGTCATTCAAGGTCACCAGTACAGTGAAACTGAAAGCTAGAGCTTCGTCTCTAAGGATAAATGATAATACAAGATGTAGGTTTATCGAACGTTCTTAACCTTGAATGGCCTTTCACGATAAATGCGCCAGTATGTATTAACATTAATCGATTCCGGAATTGTGTTCGTTATCCTGCGTAATAAATAATACGATACGTCAAGGTATCTCTACCAACTGTCAGCAGAGAGATATTGTATTCAAATTTTTTTTCAAGTATTCTAATTTTTTGCTGCAGATATGATAATTTTCATACCTTCTGAATCAATACAATTACTATAAACTTCCCATGCTTCAGACTTTCGAGGTGTTTGGTAACCATAAATCGCTTGACAATGACTGCTATGTATATGGGGATCCTAGAAAAAAGAGCAGACACGAGAAGAGATGAAAGGACGAGTTAATGAATAAAATTCGATCGAGCGGCGTTGAAAGTTAAGAGAAATGAATGGCGGAGCATCGACGTTCGTTGCAAATCTGTGCACGTGAGAGAATCGATGGAGAGGTGTCGGGAAAAGGGAGAAGGGAGAAGGAAGACGGGATGTTCGTATGTGTCGCGTGTACTCGACCAACCAATCGAGTAATGCGCTTAATTCTCGAAGTTTATTGTATCCCGGTTGGTAAGTCAACACCGAGCCGTCCTCGTAAATCGGTGGTACTCACTGTAAAGCCAGTGAGGGCCAATGACCGATTTCCTGCGCCCTTCGTCGGGCGGTAATGCATAGACAATTTTACCTGAAATTAAAAATACCACGGCTCGCACAAACAGACTTGACAAGACGGAATCGGAACGTCGACGTTCGTTTCCGGAATTAAGTGATGTCAAAGGCTCGATCTAATTAGCAATACAGGATGCACACGATTGAATTAAAAAGGTACGCACAATCGCAAGCATTAACATGTTAGCTACTATTCTTGAGGATTCATTTGAAATGTGAATTCTTGGAATTAATGGGAAGAAAATATTTTATCGGGGTCAGGACTTCTTTTTTTTTTATTCTGTGCAGAGCAGTCTAGTGTTAGGAAAATTGAGTAGGAAGTTTTAATACCAAACTGTACGTATGTTTTCTAGGCTTAAAGCATTGATTTTGATTATTATAATCTATGCGATATTTATAATGCGCAGTTGTTCGATTTTTGTCAGCCTATCTAATTTTATTTACTTTACTGTTTTTTGCGTTGCTGGATGTGCGCGCCAAATTGAGTAGTTCTATTGCGACGGTGTAAAGCTACTAAAAAATAGATATGAATTATATATATGAGAATGCTCTTTTGTGTGAAATTTAAGTGGATATGAAAGATAGAAGAATAAATGAGAACAATAATATAGCACAGTTGTATTCACGTATGAATGTGAACTTTACAACGGAACATTACGTGCAACTTTCAATTACGACGTATCATGACTCTGCTCACAATTCCTAATGAGACTTAACTACATTACGCATCAGTCTTCTATTTAACAGATAAAACTATCGACAAGAAATGATATGATCTGATGAAATTATAGGATTTGCTTAACGAGATATCGAATGTCGAACAATGTGTCGATACATTTCATATTTTAGCATTATAAGTATCATAAAATATATTCATTCATAAAATCACAATAGAAGCAGTTACACATACTTCGCTCCAAAAATTCAAATTTTTTATTATTCATACCACAGCATTTTATGCGTTACAAACAAACAGTCTATCGAGAATACTCGATAATACTCGATCAAGGTCGAGGAACAGAGACAGTGATCTCGAAAATCATACTCGATGGTATTAAAAACAGGTTATGTCTCGCAAAACAAGTCACACAAAGGATCGATCGTGCGATTACTTCATTGATTAAACCAGATTATTTGAAGAAATATTCCAAGATCGCACGAATTAATATAATTTCCCGCTTTTCATGCTCATATCATTTTACTCCTCTAGCTTCCCCAAGGATAATCAATTTTCTTAGCTATCAGTCTACCCTTTTCTACCATTTCTACCTTCACACGAACAGTGGCAATCGACTATGTGAAGCGTGCAATTATAACTCGGCTGAATTCAACCGACTACAAAATCGCGTGACACTGGCAGGGAACGGTCCCAGATGCAACTTAAGGTGATCACCAAGCAGACGTGCGCGGCAGTGTAGGATAAGGGACGAGAGCGATTTTTGCCGAAAAACCGGCTCGCGTGGCCACTTACCTATAATAATTTTCGAGAAAATCCCTACCGCTGCGACGGTTATGCTACTCGCGATGTTCCATAGTTTCGTCGGGGTTCGTAGCTTCGGTATGATCCACTTGATGTTGTATAACATCGTGCCACCGTCCGCTGGCCGGATCCGTGGCGATAGAGCAACGGAGCGGCACTTTTTCCGGACGATTGGGAAGTAACTTCCCCGCGAGAAATCCTCCACTCTTTCGTAACTCGCAACAACCATCTTCGTGCCAACTTCACGCCATGTTCCCCGATAAAACTGTCACGTGGCCAGCCGAGCATATCCGAGCGCAGCCGAGCCACGGCGGCTCTTCAATCGTTTCATTTCGAATTATACGCGCCTCCGACGATTCTTCTCGCCTCCCTAATGCTGTGCCCGTGATCGGGATTCTCTTTCTGTAGATAAATACATGCAGCTGAGTTGTTCGGTAATAGATCGTAATCGTAAATAAACCGTGAAGGTCTAAATCTGTTTCCTCGACAGGTGTTGTTTGTAAACATAACCTGACCTGCGAATTTGATTGCCTTTGCTGGCGCTGTTTGTAAATATAACCTGTTGTACGGATTAGGGACTGTTTATAGATTATGAGGTAGATCGCGTGACAGGTTTCGCAAGTTTTTAATTGAATTCCTTATTTTCATTATACGCAGGTATTCGATAGATTAACTACCGAGCGAAGCGTGGAAGATCATTCACCGTGTTATTGTGGATCGTATTATTAAATGTTATGTAACTGTCTGGAGATACAGGTGAAAAGGAACACAGTCCATTAGTAATTAACTCGAAGGTGAGTATAATCTCCAATCACGAGGAAAACGCATATTAACAAAAACATGTTTTCCTATGTTTAGTGTATCTTACGTAACTTTCCTCTAACTTAATTACATTTTGGGTGATTTAACTAATGTCCCTGTTTTTCTGCTTTAGGCACGTCAGACCTGACGCGCATGAATTAAGGAAAACATTCCAATAACGAGGACACGTAAAAGTCTGACAAACAAGAGAAGCAGGAAAAAAGGTATCAGGCGAACATAACACGAAATCGCCCGACGCTCGTGTACTTCCAACACCGGCCGAGGTAGCTCGTGTTGCCTACGCGTCGGTCTCGTTCACCAGGAAAAGAAAACCAGCGAGCAGAAATATCTGTTACCGGACGAGACACGCTTATTTCAACTTACCGACCGTGGTGAATAAATTTACGGCCGCATTATCCTAAACGGTGGTAACGTAGTCTCGTTAACGCAACTCGAAAATTGCACCAGGATATATTATAATAATTACGGTGTGATTGTAGGCCCCTTCGTAATAGTAAAATCTCCGGTGAGATCAGAGATAACCATTGACGGGGATGAACGGATGCACAACAAGACACAGATGTCCGCAGAGCGTGCCTCCGGCGGTGACGCTGCACTTGCGACGTCGACCGAACACCTATCGGAAGCTCTGCAACGAAAGAACGCGGAGGGCTGGGGAGGGATGAAGGAGGGGCCCTAGGAGGGGCCCCTGCACGATCGGCGTACATGCATTAGGAGCTCTCCTCGGCTAGGCTCATACGCGCGAAAGAAAGGGCGAAAGATATCGGGGAGGGGCCGAGGGAGACGTGAAAAAGAAGGGAAAAGATACAATGATGCGAGCAGAGTCGTAGACCGCGAGGGCGAGAGAGGAGGAGAATGTCCGGTGGCATGTGGGAAGTGGGGGCCTGACGCGAGCAGAGAAGCAACCAGTCGAAGGGGCACAGAGGTGGGGGGAAAAGGGCCTCATCTCTCAACAGCCAGTCCGATTCGAGTCTCTCGACTGCGTGTTGCCGTGCCATCGTACATACGAGGGACACCCTCCCAGTTTACAATCGTGCGCCGAGGACACCTTCTCAAGCACCATACCGAGACGGATCGTGTACCATTGGAAGTGTCGTCCTCCCCGAGAAGCCACACGGCGGGCCCTCGCGACGGGACGTGGGGAAGAAAGGTCGAACCGGTCGCGGTTACGAGGATGCGATCAATTTCGTCGATTTATGGGTCCGTCGTGCGGACGGTTCGCCCACCTTCTTAGTCCCCGACATCGAGATGACAGATCCCGCGGCGATATTAGCGCTACCGACGACGATGCGCACGACTTACGGCGAGCTTCCCGATCGTTGAACCGCGGAACGGTTACCGAATACGTTCGAGAACTGGTGCTCTGTCCATCCGTTGCGCGAAACACGAGACTTCTAGTGTACCGAGCCGAAGGTAGACCAGAGGGTGGGAGATGAAGGGAGACGAGGGAAGGGAGTAGTAGATAGAGGAAAAGAGAAGAGGGATCAAAGGAGGAAAAAAGGAAGCAAGAAATCAGGGAAAGGAGAGCCGGTGGAACGGTGGAGAACAGAGCGAGAGGGAAGAGAGCGAGCCGAGCGTTCGGCTTGACTCGAGTGCAGTGTACGGTGATGCCGCGAGGATGCCACCGTCGTCGGTCCTCTCGACACGATATAGGACGGCGCGACGGTACCCCGTGATCTGTCGGGGCCCCACGACTCTGTGCCACGACGTTCCGCTGTTACTCGCGCGGTGCGGTGCAAGTGCAAGTGCAGGTGCAGCTGTGAAGTGGTGCCAGTTCGACGTCGAGGACGTACGCGCGGGATACTACGCGGCGCGGAGTTCTGCTCGACGAGGGAACCGTGTTCGACGATGCTGCGAGCTGGGAATCGTGCCTGTTAACTCGCGAGCAGAGCTGTATCTCGTTGCCTCGCGTATGAGCATCGTTTCGATCGGTGCCTTTCGTTCCAGAAGAGGAGAGGATCGTCGCGGAATCTCGTTAAGTACGAGGGCCTCGAGTCATCTCGAGCAGCGTAGCTTCAGCATCTCGGCAACAGGGAGAAAGCAACAGGTACGTATAGTACATGTTCCGTATTCCTGGTTGCACGTTGTATGCAGGTATACGGTCGCGTTGGTTGCTCGTTCGCGCACGGAACGCGCGCATGCTCTTGATCGAAGATCTCGCCGTGCACGGACCGATATACAGCCACCGGCTCTGTGTACGTGTCTTTCATCGCGGAAGAACTCTACTTCAGGCCGAGTCGAGACCTTCCTTTCTTGCAGCCGTGCCTCCGCGCACACACAACTCGTCGCTTTTCTGTCGCTCGCCTTTGAATAGGACGAATACACCGCGTGAAACTTGTTCTTCACTCGCTCGAACGCTTTTCCTCTCGACCAGTTCATTTTTCATCTTCGACGTACTCGTCTCCGATCGGGTTACTTTCGATAGCCTGTAATACAGTCTTTACTCTCTCGTTAAACCTCGCGTCCTCGATTGAATGAGTTTTATGACACGGTAAAGCTACTTTGATCGTCCGGTCGACTTTCAACCGAGCATCGGCAAAAATTTATGTCCACGTTTATGGTTCCTCACTTCCTCGCTCACGTAGGCACTGCAGTAGGCCGAATTCGGCTCGATTTTCGCATTCGGTTAATTGCGAGTGGCGTCGTAAACCGTCTCGAGGGGGAAGCCTCCAAATGCATGTTATGGTTCCGCGTAGATATGAATTAAGATAACGGATATTGTTATGTTCTCCATGGTCCCAGGCGTATGGACACGACAGTACGTAACTCGGCCGTGTTTAGGAGACCCACGGACCTCCTACTCTTTTTCGGGGAATGTTAATTGGTCGTTTCGCGAATTATAAGTCGGCAGAGGGTAGAAGACTCCAGCGGCCACTTGCTATCGCGTCCATTAACATACCATGCTCGGGGTTCGCCCTATCGCGGCCGCGTTGCACGCTAGCGACGCTTAACCCTAACGACGCAAAAAGATACTAATTACAGCGACCTGCAGCCACTTCTTCTACACCGGCCAGCCGGTGTAGCCTACTTTCCTTATTTCTCGCGTTTCGTTTCGCCCGCCACCGGATAGCAATTATGGCAACTTAGACTAATTATTGTCGTTTATTTGGCCTCACGATCCCAACCATGGAAATTGCTCGGCTTGAAAACACTCCAAGAGAGAGGAAACTGGTAATATTATATACGGGAACGCGATGATAATCTTGCATGAACGGAACAAACTAGCATCACGTGTATTATTCGCAAATCTTCGTTATTGGAAGTTCTTCTGTCTTTGATACACACCGAATACACAATGTAAGTGCATTAATGCGTATACACTATCGTGCAGAGACATTTAGACACTTCCAGGTTATCGAATATTCTTCGTCTATTAAATGTTACTCTGATCAGTATTTGTAAACCCTATGTAATCGTTTGAGATGAGTATTTTATATATTTCAATAATGTCGAAGTGTCCAAATACTTCTGCACAGTAATGTACTTACACTTATACACTAGAACTTTAACTTTCCACTCTCTCAATTTTTGTTCAATTTTCTTTCCAAAATCTATCTCTCATTTTAAGTCCCTTAAAAAATGTTGAATGTTGCTCGATATAGGCGTGCAAAGGGTTAGTCTAGATCACGAAAAAGTACATAGTTTGAGGTTAAAAATACAACAAGAGAGAGGGGAACCTCTGCCATAAAGGGTCTTTAACTTTACAAACAATGAACTCGATCCCCATACACCTGCATCACACGAAATTATATATTCTCGGTCCCCCGTGTGTATAACTTTATTGAAAGGGTGACGGCGGACGATCTCGCGGTTAGGGGGATCAGGCGAGCATGATCGTGGCGGCTGGTGGCCATTGAAATTCGACTTGCTCGCGATTTCGCCCGAGGAGGTGGATCGCGTGAGCTACTGTCGCTCAAGAAGGAATCTGTGCTACGCCACGTATT
The DNA here is from genome assembly GCF_051401765.1 of Calliopsis andreniformis. NCBI lineage: Eukaryota > Metazoa > Arthropoda > Insecta > Hymenoptera > Andrenidae > Calliopsis > Calliopsis andreniformis. The sequence goes on from NC_135063.1 coordinate 14,253,002, forward strand.
CCGGGTTAACGCGATAAGGGTCAACGAAGTACACAGAGATGGGAATGTCGATCTACGGCGGTATGTCGGTCAACCGAGTAAACAAGGTTATTGTGTGCGCCACATTCGCGGGTAGTAGAAACTCTCGACGTTGTCGGAGTCGCGCGATTGGTGTTTCAGAGAGCCATCGATAGGTTATCCGATACCGGGACTCGTAAACAGAATGACTCGCGAGATTTTACACGGCGATTAAGGTAAGGAAATTATTTGACATGTACCGCCGAGCTGTACTCAGTCGTGATAATATTGTGACACATATGAAATATGATAAACTATGGGCCTATTGAAACTGGATACTTCAGGTGACACGCGATTGTTATCTGTGATGTATTCGTTGATACGTAATATTTTTCCGTGTTTCTCGCGTGTAACATGTTAAACACATATGTTACATTGTACGGTGAAAACTGATTGGATCTTGTCAATGTTGCACATGCGTGTACGATGGTAATAAAGTCGAGAAGAAAAAACGAAGGATGTACGATAGGATGTGTGACTGTGTTCTATATAGCGGTTGCGAAGTGGTGAAGTATCTCGTTTGAAACGGCCTTTAATCATTTTCATGTCCTTTGCAATTTCACAGGCCGTGGCACGTGACAGTCGCAAGACCATGAACGACCTTGCAGTTCCTGTCACGGTCTTTCATAAAGTCCCCACGGTTCGAATCGCCTTATTGCGCTGTTAGGGCTTGGCAATCACGCCGAGGTTCAGTTTCTCGTTCACTTTTTCTTCTTGCACCAATTATACCCCTATTATGATCGACCTTCGACATGTTAGTCGCTCTCGAGCACAATTGAACTCGATGGAACGCGACGCCATGTTTTCCCATTTTGAAAATTCCCTTTTAAATTAATTTCGCGGCGCGCCACGTCCCCTGCAATTTTCAATTTCATTTTATCGGCTGTGACCAGCCGAGTGATCCAAAAAGTAACCGACAATTCCGTTAAACGGAGGGATAACTTATCGACCTCGTTCCTCCTCTTTTTGCTTCGTTTACCCTACGCACAGCTGCGCCATTATTTTCGATCGCATCTCGAGAGGCAAGTATTTATAATGCCTTTGGCGAAATGAGTGCAGAGGGTTTTTCATAACGCAAGGGCTTCATGGAAACTGTTGGGAGGTCGCGCTGTCGCGGCGCGAGAAGAAGACTTCCGCCGTAATAAAATTTCTAGAAGGTGCAATTACCTGGTGTCGGTTAATCGACAGCGATCGGATCTCGCGAGACAACGTATACCAGTTAATTACCAGCTTCCATTATTAATTCGAGCAGGACGTAATTGCCCGTACTCCTCCCCATTAGATGGCGCCTTTAATTAATTATTTTCGCGGCGCAGCTTGTCGCGAGCGTGCAGGAGACGTCGGACAGACACGATGCCAGGTTAAAGAGAGGTATTGACGTGCTAGCGGAATAGCAGAAAACGAGTTCGACAGAGGGGAATGGTTCCCGAATTCGACTATGATTGATGACCCATCAATGATCTCGAGCACTGTTCCCACGGTAAATTTATCGACGAGTGAAATGGAACAGGACCGTTCTTCTCGCTTGGTCGCATGCGCACTCTAAAGGGGATGATCTCGTGTTTAACGTATTAAACGAATCATTTGTCTGATTTAATAACGCAGCGGCGAGCTTGACCACACGGGAATGTTAATTTACGATAATTATTGTAATTTATGGTAATGGATGGTATTAAGTTCTTTCGGTGGGCTTCGTCGTGCTTCCTAAATTAGAGATCGCCAGAGCGACGCCATTTGCATAAAGACGAGTAAAACTGTTGCGACAACAAGTGCTGGTCGGGAATTATTTTTAGCAAAGGGATATAAAAGAACTGTGACCAATTTCAGGGACTCGGCGGTATGGTTCAAAAGATATCGTCGCGACAGGGACAATATAATGTAGGAATGTTTACGAGTAGAAGAGTAATATAGTGCACTTTAATAATAGTCAAATCTGAAAGTTTAATGTACATATTATATCTGTGGCTGAAAAGCAAAACGACGCAAGTTATCACTTTCAATAAATTTGGGTTTATACTTTAATTGAGGTATACAGGACTGAATTTCTTTTTTTTTGCAGAAGCAGATTAAGTCAAGAGAATGTTTGCCTTAAAAAGATAAATAAGGGAATCGTGAATTTATAATTAACTTAATTACAGAATTAAAATTCACAGCCCTTAATATCCATATTTAGAAAATCCAAGTGTATGATTTATATCTTTTTGCTTTATAGCCACAGAAATTTCCTCGGTTCTGGTAATATCATAGAGAGGTCTTCCTAAAAGGTGTCTATTTTCATTACAGAATGCTGTCACCCGGTCAAGACGGCCAGTCTAACACTTACTCTCACGGCAATGTCGTTCTTCAAGGCGCACCCTGCGGTCAGTGTCGAGATTTATGCCCAGCTGGCTACGTGCCCCACTTTTGGCGGTGAGTAATCATACACGTGTACTTTGCATGCATGAGGGCGCTCGAAATCAGTGCCCATCGGTGAGCCCCGCTTCAGCCTACCGATTAAAACGGGAAAGCCACTTTTCTGAGGTGCTTCCAACGAAAGTGCAAGTCTACTCGCGAGCACATGCGTACCAACGTTCGCTCCCGTTTTTATTCCACTAGCACAGACTTATTCGCGATCGACTTTAAATGAAAGGGAAATCGACGGTTGGCCTGAGGCCTTGCACGATGTTTTACTGGACGAACCCAGCTATCAGCGCAGACCGAAATGATTACAAGAAAGAAATTGCTGGTCGCGCCATCCACGAACGCGCAAATGCTTCTGTAATACCAGTTAAAGGCTTACGCTTGGTCCCTCTGCACGCGAGCCGACTTTGATTTTATCCGACACGCTTCGGAAAGCAAGAGTAAACGTCACGAACGTATCGGCGGGTTCTAGCGAGCCAGTTCGTAGAAAAAGACGCTCGAAACGGAAAATTATCTCCATGAGCAGGGGGGAATACCTGCGATGCAGGATCTGGCGGGTTAGTCACGATCGAGGGATCGATAAGAGGCGCGTTGGGATGCAAGATGACCAACCTGGGAGACTGGAATTGTGACACTTCGATGATGCAGGTTCCAGCGACGCTATTTCAATATTTATTTAAGAAATTATCATTCAAATTAGACTGGTTCCTCAAGTGATTAATCTCAAGGGGTGCAGTATTTTTTTTTTTAAAGAGCTTTCACTCAGTTTTTAATCTCAGAAATGATTGAATTTTTTTCTGATTCTTGGTTCATGCTGTATGCGCGATTTATCCATTAGTAGCGATGAAACATTGTATCAGAATTGTCCAGACAAGACGTCTTTATTCTATTAATATCCTACAGAATTCTTTTAATGGTCTTAAAGAGCCGCTTTAATCTTCTGATACGATTCCAAACAGCAGGAGAGGGATAATGGCGGTGGCGACGAGTTAATGCGATAGCTCTCAGCACAGCGGTTCAACTCTATATTCAGAAAGCTCAGAACGGTAAAAGTGTCCCAACCGGATGGCGCTTTTCTCGTAGTCGTTTCGCGTCTTTTTCGTCCCAGCTTCTGGTCTTCGTTGGAAAACGATTTACGAGGCCGTCGCGCGCGTGGTATCAGAAACGACGCGCAAGTAACTGGTTTCGATGATCAATTATTTATCAATTACTCGTAACGCCTCTTCTTGCCTCCATTATTTGTTACGCTGCAACGCGCCATTCTTGTTTTCTCTCCGTTAGTTTCACATTGTTGCCTCTGCGATCTACCCACTCTCACGTATTTATTAAGCATCGGACATACTTACTAAGACTAGAACACATTAAGTGCAGAGTAGCTCAGGGTGATGCAGTTTCATTTATTTAAATATACAATAAGAGTTAGTGGGAACAAACGAGGGATATAATGATAGAAAAAGAGATGGAGAGAAGACTAAGATAAGAGAGAAAAAAAGAAGAAAAAAAGGAGCATATGTAGGCATAGACAAAAATAAACTATTGCTTACAATTAGTATCTATTACCATGCACTGTCGAGAAGTATCCTATACAAACTGTTCCTAAATTTAAGTATCGTATTCGTGTACCACTGATACTTTCTCAGGGTACTTCTGAGACACGAGTACTCCTAGCAAAGAATTCTAGTTCGCCACACCCTTTATTATGTCAAAAATTCTGTATCAAAACTTGCATTGGGCTTCTGACGTCTCACTACATTCTCTCATATTGTTCTTCGCTCACAAAAACCCCGCCCTGCTTCACCTGCGTCACCCTGTGCCACCCTGTGCCACCCTGTGCGCCTAGCCTCGATTTTCCTCCTTTCGAAGAATCCTTCGCGCTAGAAATCGGCGGAGGAGCTCGAGGGTAAACGCATAGGGCTTGAAGAAACGCGGGGAGCGTGGCCATGGCCGAGGCGGCGGATCGAAAGAGGGCAAAAGGAAGGCTTTCTCTCGGCTTCGGGTCGTAGGGTCGACTCGTCGGTCTCACGCGAGCCCTGCGTGCAACGAGACCGGCGATGGGCCGTTCCAAGACGAATCGGCTGGCAACCGAGCGCTAACCGATGAGAAAGAACGAGAGGCGAGAGCGTACACCAGCGGACCCCGTGATCAGACGTTGGGGGAGGGGAAGGGAGCAAGAACGGAGGGAGAGAGACGTATGTTGGCCTGTAATTAACATACCGAGCCCCCCGTGCAAAGTTGGGCCCTCGGTTCGCAGGTTCACCGAGAGATGCAGACCTGCTCTCGGGGTATCGTTATTCCCTTGAAACATCTCCAGGGGCTTTGTTCAAGCGTCATGCTGCCTCTGCCACCGCGAGTAGATTCGATTTTCCGGTGCCAGACACCGAGAGAAATTAGACTGGTTTACCTACGCGCTGCCGAGGCTACCAGGCTGGGGACTTTGGGCTTGGTCTTCTGATATGTAAGTCTGAATATTTCCTATTGGGCCTAGGGAGTTTATTACGCGAGGGTGGTCAGTGGTTCTAGTGACGCTGGTTCTTGAGTTTTTCGTAGTTTTTTCCTTCTTTTTGAGGATTGAAATTGACTGATTTTGGTAGAGAAAAAATTTGATCTGAAAAGGGAAAGAGCCTGTAGAGTTTCCTTGATGTGAGCACAATGTATTCCAGAAGGCTGAAAGATATTTTATCGCCGCCGCGACAGACTCGATCGAGGTCGACCAGGTCCGAATCGTCGAGCATCGATCAAAGTCCCCAGGAATCAAAGGATTGGAGGCACAGAGCTTTTCTCACACTGCTAGCGTTCTAAAGGCGATCAAAAGCCTGCTCCCTTCGCTGATACAATTTCTTTCTACTTTTTCACCCTTTATTCAAAGCTGTCTTCTTATAGTCCATTTCCAGGCTCTAGTTAACTATTCTCTCCACGAGGAGGATGCTGAGAGTTCTTTCCTCGTTTACTTATCACTTTCGTTCTCGCTGTTAATCATTAGCTATGGCTCATTAATTTTCTATCAAATTTATTTACTAATTCACGCATAGTGGTAAATCATCGACTGACGTTTTATGACGATCCTGAGGAAACGAGGAGGCTCTTCTCCTCGTTAATAGTTGGTTGCAAGAAAAGTTGAGGCGAGTGTTGGATAGTTCGTAACCAAAGGATCAATGAAATTGGAGACGTTGGCGACTAACGAACGGTGTTGGTGCAGCAGGTTCTCCATGAAGACCGGTTCATGCGATGCTTAGGCAAATTGGGAGCTTTGTGGCGTCCTTTATAGGCCAAGTACTTGCGATGATACTGAGAGGCTTCTCTAGTCTTTCTTTTACTCCTCCCCAGGCTTGAAAGTGGTATATTAAAGACCAGTTCTTGAACTATATTCTTGCAGCTCTATAGCAGTCTAGATCTTCATGGAAATCAGATTCACGGGGGACTCAGAGGTTGCAAGGTTTCTGAACTAATCCTATCAAGATATCAGTATCGAATACAACATTGTATTGATAAGGAGAATTTCTGATCAGCTACTTGAGTCAATGTTATCAAATCGACTACATCTGTATGTTAAACTTTAAGGTGCGAGTACACAAGAACAGAAGGGAAATTACGTGTCCTAGAAATGGTCCATTAACGTATCTACTCGTATACTGTTCTTGGTGTTCGCGGAGAAATCGAGTAAGAGGGATAAAAAGTTCACGAACTGTTCGCTAGCGTAGACCCACCTTTACACGGTTGAAGTCTTCTATTGTGAACTTCCTCACTGTGTTTCGATTTTTATAATAGTCCTCGACGTGTAACTACGGGGAGTCCCTCAATAATGAGTTCTCAATCAAAGCATCATTTTGCTCATACCTTCACGCAGGATAGACTCTAGAAAAGAGTTGGATTCAGATGTTCCCTCGGTAGGAAGGGGCTCAATTACTCGATCGTAGAACCGAACAGCAGTTCCTTCCCTCGTTCGCGGCGCGAACACGTGTTCCTCGTTGAGGCCAGCAGGAATCTTCCTATAATCAAAAACCGTGTAACCAATTTAGCAGCGGGGCGAGCCTCCGCGAGTGTTCTCGCTCAGTATGCTCAGCGCACAATGAAGATTTCTAACCACGATACTGTACCAGACTTTCTATTCCCATTTCAGTATCTAATCAATACACTCCGTGTATACACACAGTCTCTAATTTATTGGAGCATCGCTTTAATTAATGTCTAATACGTGCGCGTGTAAATCATACAGAGATCAGATGGTGTGTGGCGGGGGTTCTTTGTTAAGTATCCGTGTCCCGTTTATGGTTACCGGTGTTATAGTCATAAAAAGAAGATTAGTTCCGTTTGGAGTCAATCAGACACGATGGTGCACCCTGAGCAGATCTCCTTCAGGTCAGAGACATGAAAAATGCGTGAATGAGACTAGTTATTTCTTTGCTCTCCGCTAGTGTTCTTGCTTAGCCCTCTAGTCTAATGCACTGGACGGCTCATTAGGGGGTTAGTGGCGTTAGAAAATTTACTGGCCGTAATGGTGTCAAGTTCATGGGTTCAAAGTTTATTTGTAATTGTAAATACTCTTGGAACTGTAATGGGTACTGTCTTACCTCTAGAAGTTAACTTCTGTAAAATTTTTATTCCTATAGATCAAGTTGATTCATGGTTAGCCTTTCAGAAACTCTTAAAAGTACGGCATCTCAAAAAACCCATTAATGAAACTCAGATTTCACCAATTTAGACACCATCACAATCGCCACCTTTAGCCCTCTATCAGAAGCTACAAAAGAATAACAAAGAATAATATTTCTATTATGGATACATCCCTCGAACGAAACTAATCAAATTCCCCCCCGCGAGTGGCGTTCACAATCAACACTGTCCCCCAATCAGTCTCTCACCCCACCACCCCTGTCCCCAAAATAAATTCCCCAGCAACGGTCCGTGAACCGTACTGAAACAGTACACGAAGCGCGACAGAATCGCGGGTGCTCCATTGTTTCCCGTCAAGACGTTCCGTGCGCGCGATTAACATCATTCGTCAGGAGTCTGGAGGGGTCGCGGGGGTAGCTCGTTAGGGTCATTAAGGCACTTACGACGGGGGTAGTCTCAGCGTCAACGCGTTCTAACTGAACGTGCAATCAACGTTACGTTCCCTCATCAGCGCGTTTCGTGCGTGGCGTTCGAAGGCTGGTTGCGTGTCACACTAAAATCCGATGAAATACGATTCATTCCAAGCGACGCAGATGAAAAACGAGCAAGGAGAGGAGACCTTTCTACTGCATGTACATGCATCCAGCTGGACCAGCGGCGTCGAACGTTCATCGCGCCCTCCCTTCTTTATTTGCTTTCTCAAACTTTAATTTGCCCCCTGTTATCGGTGCGGTTCGTGGAAACTGCGAATTATCTGTCGACGCGAGACGTTCGCGCAGCAGTGGTCTCGAGGAGAGGGAAGAAAAAGGAACAGAGGACCTGTCGCTGGCGCCAACGTTCGTCAAAATGAAGGCTTTCTATCTCGCCTTCTTGTTTTTCCCTGTCCCCTGCGAGCAGATAGCCTACCTGGAAGCTGCGGCACCTTATCTTCGGCCGATCTGTCGGCCACTTTTATCGGAGTCATCGTGAACGTTTTACTTTGGGAGATTATAGTGTTTCGATGTTGGTCTCCGTGTTATGTTTATTGCAGAGGAGATTACGAGCGCGAAGGGACGGGGAAGGTCGATGTTTGATAGTGGATCGATGGGAGAGATCGAGAGACGAAAGAAGTGAGAAAAGGGATCGAATCGGATTGCATTTGCGGAATCGGTCGGTTCGTTCAATCGACGAGTGTTTAACGAACCTACCAGCGCTATCTCTGAACAGGAAAACAGGAAATCTGAGAGCACAGTGAGGAATTGATTGGAAAAGCAGCATAATGGTTGCTCTGATTACCTTCGTTTTCGCTATTCCTGGTTTCAAAGGAGAAACCGAGAAGGTTTATAATTGTTGGGGATCGTAAAAGTCACGGTTGAGGACAGGGATCTTTTGTCCCGAAAAAGCATGCCCCTAAAAGTTCAGTCTCCTACCGACGCCGATTTCTTCACGTTCATCGAACCGCGTACAGAAGGGTTTAGAAGAGAAGAAGAATGTCGCTCCGCGTTGCAGGTTTCGTACGCGTCCTGCAAAAACTTGAAGACCTTTGGTTCCTCTTGTCCTGTCCACAACCCGTCCCACGTCCCCCCTCTTCAACCTCTTCGTTCCCCCTTCGACGTAACCCTGAATGCAGGCCGCGAGTTCCACTTGTCGTTGCATCGCTCTTCTCGCCATTTCTTCGATGCGCATGCATATGCAACGCAGCAACTTCTGTCACAGTTTCTTCTTATGTTTCTTGCGAGAAGTACCCTAATCGCCTGTAGATCGAAATAGGGACAGATTGTAATCGTTCTGCTTCGATAAGCCTTCTTAAGTAGCTTTAAAAAAAATTTATGTTTCCAATGATATTGCTTCGAATTTGTTTTTTTCGTCGAAGGCGGTAATAATTTTTTTGATTTTTTTTTCCTTTTATGGTTTCATTCAGCCAAAAGTACTCCGAGTTACTTAAGATTTAATTACTTTCAATTTGGAGCGTCTCCACCGAGAAAATTCAATTTTATTTGGTTTCCACTCCAGGATGCGGTCCATTGAGTCCAGAGCCATTTCATTTGATTATTCGCTGTTAATCTCGAGCAGGGCACTTCGAAAAACAAGTGCTGGAGCATATTCTTTGGAGTATTTCCAAGGGAGATGCACTATCGTCGCAAGGAGCTGTTGGACGCTCTTGCACGAAGCGATTTTTACGGCGAAGAATCCGGCCGCTTTTTCTGATTCTTTGGACCCACCTTTCTGTACCCCGTTCAGAAGCCGCGTCGTGTCCTGCCTTTTACGGTGCACGGTGACCGCCTCGAGAGCCGCTAATTAGCTTTGCTCGCGTTCATTTCTGAACGTTTAATCGAGCCTCGGCTATATTCAGAATCGCCCTCGAATCGTTCTGGTTTACTTTAAACGAGGCTACCTCGTTTCTGAAAGATCGCCAGTTGAACAAACTATAACTCGAATGGGTAGAGTGTCTCTCTCATCATCAGTTTATCACCTATTTCTCTGAATAAAAGGAAATAATAATTCAGAATCATTAAGGTTCTAATGGGACATTGATCCACGCAGAGAACCTTTCCCAGAAGTTCAGAAGACAGTCTAACCTAAAATTCCAGCGGATAAACGAGCATCGGACGACCTCACGGTAGCAGTTGTCGGTTCGGCTCGCCTTTCGACAAAGAAATAATTTATTTATAAGCAGATTGGACGCTAGGTGCATGGTACGGGGTTTACGACAGGCAGATTTAAGGAGTCGATAAAGCTTGGCATTTTGAAATGTCAGGCATCGGGGACGCGATAAACGTGGTCGTAAAATCGAGCAAGTAGAGAAGCCCTGGCTATGAATTGACGCTTAGAGAAATATGGATTTTTGAGCATTTCATTATCGTCTTCTCGACTTTCTCGGCTTCCCGTGGATCCATTGGCCGACGGAGATGGAGAAAGATCGCGTCGAATGGATATGGATGGTCTAATAGAGTTGGAACGAAGGAAAGGCTGGAGATGGTGAAGCGTGAAGATTAACGGTACGCTGGCTGGCTCCCTTCGCGCCCTTTCCCCGTGGAATCTTGATGGACACGCGCTTTGTGCCAACAGAATTAACCCCCTGCACTTGTGAGTCTGCCGCCAGTCGTCGACTCTCCATCTACCTGCTTGTCTAGTCAAACCTATCCAGAAGGACGTGTCTATTCTGCTGGCACGACTGCCTCCAGTCGTCGACCTGGCTATCCATTCAACTTGGATGTGCAATCAAAATTATCGAGTCGAGTACCTGTTTCACAGGTGTATTTACCTGGACTTGTTCCTTCTCGTTTCTGATGCTCCTAGTGACTATAAGATTGCTCGGGGATGTTTATAGTCGCTGTTATCATTTGAAATAAGTAGGGAAAGAGTCTTAATGGGATCAGGTTTCAACACTTTCAACAGCTCAGTGCTATTTCCTATTTCAACCATGATATTTCGTCCCCCTTTCTTGGGGATCTCTCGAGCGTCTAGCGATTAGAAGGCAGGAAAAAGAGAGCTGTGGCTTTCGTGGAAGAGCGAGAGGGAGGTCAGATTCGCGGAACGATAGGGCGGTCGACGGGTCGTTAAACGAGACAATACAGGCTGCGAGAAGTTCAGTAAGCAGAGAGACTGTTTTTCATTTGTTCATTAGCGCGACACCAATCATGGTAGAAATGCGAAGAAAACGCGGGGCTCGGGGAAAAGTTGCAGTCCACGCGGCTCGACCAAGGCAGAGCGCGCAAGGAATGCAACAGAACTCGATTTCGTCAGGCTGTTTGTTCTCCATCATCGGAGAAGCCGATTTCGCGCGAATCGGGGCCTTGGGGATCCGTCACGTAGACAATGAAATCTTTGGTCCTAGAATGGGACTTCAAAGCTGCTCTGTTTCTTCTGTGCATATTCTAAGTGTTTGTGTCTCCCAAAATTCCTATCCACTTGTACAGAAGTTTTCTCTCGTGCCCCCTTAAAGATGTAGATTTGCCTAAAAATCTCCAAATCTCGCCCCCCTCTCAAGATGAAATCTACCAAATTCCGCCTGAAGATTCAAGCCACAATCTTCATCGTTATCTATGTACCTACACGAGCCCCACTCGAGCCGCACAGGCTTATCGCCGAGGGAGTTCATTTTTACAAAATTCCTGGCTCGTCCCCCATGTCCATCCCTTCGCCAAACACTGGTTCGGTCGATATCTACAGAAACACGGGAAAAAATTTACCACTGATCCTTCTCTACCCATGGTCTCGTTGTTTGACCGCAATCATCGGGGGATGATGCTCCCTGGTTTCCCTTGGAATCGTTAATCGCGTTTAATAGGTAGATTTATGGCGGTGTTTTTCCGCGAAGTTCCGCGAACTGGCGCCGCAGCGTTTCGCTACTCGACACGTTGTTTACGCGACCGCGTACCTCGACGGTCGTTTGTCAAGCGTTAAACACTGGTCACCCCACGCGCTCTCTCCCATTTTCTACCCTACTAGGCCCGCGGGCGATACCGAGCCTCTCTTGATTAACGAGACACCCCATATATCCGGCCTGCGCGTCCCCCTTTCGCGACGGACGGGGGTCACATTGTTGCATCCATGCTTTACTGCATATTGCGCCGCTGGCCCCGATCGTTCTCCTGCCCTCGTGCTTTCGAATTTCGCTGCTCGCTGCTCTACGACTTCAAATAGCACGATAATTCGATCGATGAAGTTTTGGAGAGAAGGGTTTGCTATTGTTATCTGATCTTTGATGTATTTAGTTTGAATTTCTGAATTTTTTAGTATGCAGATTTTCAAATTTTTGAATATTCAAAATTTCAAATTTTCAAAAATTCAAAAATTCAAATATTCAAATATTCAAATATTCAAATTTTCAAATTTTCAAATCTTCCTATATTAAAATATTCAAATTTGTAGTACCTGTTTAAATCTAAACAAACCATTACGCAACAGCCAAAGCCTATACGAGAGACCCATATTAGTGGTCCCCCTTTTGCCAATAATATACCCACACTGAAGTAACAAAAGAAGTAGAAATTTCCTTCATTATTAAATATTGCTTGAGACAGAAGAACGGAGGGTCCCCCTTGAATTACCGTCTTCCCCGTCATGGCAAATAACAGAGTGCTCCATCTAATGTAGCAGTGACGTTGTTACACTTGAAAACCGTATCCATTCGTACAAATCCGACAGGTTACGGTTATTTGCGGTTTCCACGTGCACATGGTCGGGAACGAAAAAAAGAAAGGGGAGAGCACACTTTGTGTTTTCTCTGCCGCGCTTCCCAGTCGGGTTCACCAACTTAATGTGCCTCTTTGTTACTCCGCCGTGCTTCTGCACCTGACAAATTACTGGAGATCACCGCGACCCGTCCTCGTTTGCCCCTCGATGATGTCCACGATGGAATGCCTCGAATTACTTGAAAATAAGTGGAACGTCAACAGCCGACTTTCTTACTCCACCTTTTGTGCCCATCGTGGGCTGCATTGCAAGACCCCGATTAATCGACTTGGGGTCAATTTCAAAGGCAAAGTGTCCTCTGCTCAGTTCTCTGAATTTTTTTAAAATTTCTAGAAAATTAGTTCTTAAACTGATTATAAAACATTAGATCTTGAGACCTGCATTTTATCTCCAGAATATTAGAGACTTCAGAATAGTCAGTCTAAATTATCTCCAATGTCTCTTCAAAGTATCGACTCCCTAATGAAGATATCCAGGAGACGAAGATGAAAGGTAGTAGTCGACTCATCTCCTCTGAAACAACCTGTCAGGTGAGGCAAGTGCGAGCTCGAGAAAAAAAGCTCGCTGTCTCGTTGTGAACGCTGCCTTACAGGCTTGCTAACCTTTCGCGACCCTTTGAGTAATGCGTCTGGTTCGGCTTTAACTTGGATCGTATCGTGTACGCGTACACGCATGTCCTGACCGCACTGCTGCGTCCCCGCAGGCTCATCGTTTTAATGCAGCGTTAACTATCGATCCCTGATCGAATCGATACGCGATAAACACGCTAAATGCTCGTGTCCGTCGCGGTGGGCTTCGAAATTTCGATATCTGTCAGCCTTTTGTCCGGGGCGCGGCTGGGACCTTTCATCCTCGCGCACGCAACGCTTATGCAATCACTTTGGATATTGTTCTCGCCCTTCGAGGGGATGGGGAGTTCATTCTTTGGGTTTCACTGTGAATACTATTTTGAGTTACTTTTAGGGTCGAGGATCATTCGATTCTTGATTCCATTTGCTTTGGAGTGGTTAGAGATCAATTAAACTGAGCTGAAGAAGAGTACAAATCGAAAAACCACATTCTGAGATATTTCATGCATTTTACATATCTGGAATCTAAAGCTGGAGTATAATAAGTCAACTTGTTTTCTGTGTGATTTAATATTTACACTGTGGTCCAGATACTGTAGTCCAGGTAGCAATTGAGATCATTTGAAAATGACTAATTTTGGGTTTGTATAGTTCTCTAGCTGAACAATTCAATTACTACAAGGATAAAAGATTTGGAATCACAATGTCTCCACAATTCGACGAATTTCAACCTTTCCCAGCAATCCAGCATCAACTCACTCAACCCGATCTCTCACAGTGACCACGCCGCTAATAAACCGCAGTAGTAGAGGCCAAGCAATAAAGCTCCAACCCATCATACTTAAACTATGTCAATCAGCAAGAAACAGTGCCTCCCTGCCCTTGCACCGAGACAGACGCCAGCATATAGGATATTTAAAATTTCACGGTAACCCGTTCATTACTCGACGGCGTGTTTCCGGAGGCCGCCAGTTAAGCGCGATCCCACGATAATAGTTGGTCTTCTAATAACCTCCCTTACGCTCCAGCTATTCTGCGCTGAAGAGAGCCAGGGCTCTCGCTCGCGGTTGCTCGATAAACGGCGATTGCCAGACGAGGAGGGAAAGAAGACGAAGGAAGCTGAAAAAGAGTCGAACCCAGCGTGTAAGTACGCTCGGCTTGAGAAACGCGTCGATGGGGAAAGGGGAGGCAGGGCGGAGGGGTGGGAACGTAATAAGGAGAAGCAAGGCACGAGAGTCGACTCTTGGCCACAGAGCAGTTACCGTCTCGGTTAAGAGCGAGACAGCGAGGGTGGGAATTAAATGGGGCGGACTCTTGATTAGTTTGGTCGTCCACCCTGCTCGAGGGGGGACACCCCCGGGCCACTCCTGCGCTTAATCCAGCATTATGAATATTTTCTCCTCCTCGTCCCGCAATTGGACCAGCAGCAGCGAGCTTTTCCGCTGGAAGAAGTCTCGTTTTCGGCGCGTGCGAGTGGACACAAGCCTCTGCACCCTCGTAACCCCGTCTTGGGACGCCTTTTATCGCCGCCGTCGATGCTGCGCCTTCTGCGCCCATTCCGAAGCGTGCTGCCGCTCGTTCGACGCGTCTGCTCGGACTCGTAACGCGGCGGGCGCGTGGAATTAAAACGCATTAGGAGGATGTACGCCGACGGAATGATGATGACGTCGGGGAATTATGGAAAGACGTTTAATCTTTCCGGGGAGCTCTTTCTTGCCTGCCGTGATTTATGGCGCGCAATCGGCGCGATCTTGGCCGAGGAAATTGTATTCGAATGGGATCGGATGGGGAGGAAGTAATTGAATCGCGGGGTGGGTTGCTCTGGAGTCTGTCGAAGTCGGAGGGGGTTCGAGTTGGGTCAGTATTGCGTTGGAGTTTTTGTTTAGGTTTCTTTGACTAGAGATCTTGCACTTGGCTCGAGTGCTCCAATGTACTTGGGTCCAGTGTTTTAAATCTCTCTTCACTTGGCTTTAAGGTAAATGTCCCAATACCTGAACGTTGATAAAGATACCAAATGTCCTAGTAAGTGATCAACTTAACATTGTTGCACATCCTCATATTCAAATTATGGGGTCTACTTAATACAGTAGAATTCAAGCCTAAAATTGAATAGTAGTAACATTAGTGTTTAGGTATCAGGACATGGTCAACTACTAGAGCATTCGTCTTACTTAGAATTCAAGCCTTCGTGTCCACAATAATCTTCCACTGAACCCGTTTCCATCTACCCAATTCTCCCTAATTCAGTTCACTGACCTTTCACTTCGGTCCAATCCGAATTCATTCCCTTCGGCTCAATACCTTCAACTCGCCTCGATTCCCTAACAAACCCCACATCCTTCAGCGTCTCGCTTCATATTCCCTTTAAATCCCCAAAATTTCGCCATGACATCCCACAAGATTTCCGCTCCAAGGAGGAGAACGCCCCCGCGAACCACAAGCGTTAAATAAGTCCACGCGTCTCTTGTCCTCTAGCGTCAGTTATCCTCGGGCGGGGGAGAAAATCCACTCATTCTTCGCTCGAGAGAATCCTTTGGGTCCTCGAGGCGGGATGAGGCGCCTTCGGAACGACTCGGATGCCGTAGCGAGAAAATCGCGCGGATGAGACGCGCGGAAAGAGCGAGCAGACGGTCTGGGTCGCGCGTTTTACGACACCGAAGGCGTGTCCCGCCCCGATCCCCTGGAATGAATCTCTTGCTGGGTAATTAGGCAGATTACTTTCCGGAGTCGTTCGAGTCCCGGTTTCTTACTCGACTCTCCGCGCAGTATATATTTCGACTGCGTCCGAGGAAGGGGGCGGGGGATGTCGGGGGACAATTAAAGGAAGAAATTCTTCGGCTGTGTACGGGGTCGGGGGCTGCGACGGGGGTGGCTGCGGAAGGGTGACGGCGTCGGGTTCGCCAGAGGCGAGCGTGTGCGGCCGATTCGAGCGGAGCTTAAATTCACCGCAGGGCTAATCGACCAAAAGGCGCGTTTCTAGCGGAAGTAATGTCGCGCTTAAAGACCACCGACGGGTCCCGACTTCCAGAAACGGTGCCATGATTACCGAAAATATCGCGGAAGGTAGGAGGGAGA
This sequence comes from Calliopsis andreniformis, assembly GCF_051401765.1. NCBI lineage: Eukaryota > Metazoa > Arthropoda > Insecta > Hymenoptera > Andrenidae > Calliopsis > Calliopsis andreniformis. The sequence continues at coordinate 14,268,892 of NC_135063.1, forward strand.
CGAGGGAGGGGAACCTGGAGGGAGGAAGGACGTTTTGGTGGCAGGGGGATGGAATGGCGGGAGAAGAGGAGAGGGAGATAGATAAATTTATTGCCCTGAGACACGGTATTCCTTAAGAGGATCTTGGAAGACTAGGAAGACTAGTTTCCTCGGAGGCTTTTGAAAATAACACCTTGCTTTTATGACTGTACTTTAATATTTCAACTATTCAGAATACTGAGAAATATTATTCAGATGAATCTCACACACAGCAACACACATTTATCTCAGCTGTGTGCCTAACAGCCAACACGATCCATGTTCGTTTTTATTACTTTTCAGGAGAGAATTTCCTTAAATTTCCTTCACTTATAATATAGCTTAACTAAATTGCTATTATTTTAATAAAATGGATAGGAAGCAATAATGTCCTGTAAAAGACTTAATCCCCGAAAAAATGGACTTGTGATAGCCTGGCTCTGAGGCACAGTGTTTTGTTCATCGATATCATCAGCATTTCATACTTCGAAGCTCCAAGTACAAGGAGCTTAAGGGATATCTACAAGGGCAACAATTCCACGCTGTCGGATGAGAGAAGAGGAGAATCGAAGCGAAAGGGAGATGGGAAAGGCCAGGGGACCAAGAATGTACCGTTTTTATTTACGACCGAAGGAAGATCCAGGTCTCGACCGCGGCCGGTCGCCTCCCGTTAATTAAATAATATTTCTCGGAGAAGCCCACGGGAGCGGCGGCGTAAAGCTACGATAAGAGGCCGTGGGGGAAAAGTCGCGTCGACCGAAAAAAACATGGCTCCGCTAAGAGCACTTATTGCAGTATTGAGATCGTAATTCAGAGGAGGCCTCGTCATAAACGCTCCCCTGGCCGGACCTCTGGCCACTTCGCTCTTTTCTTCTTCTACTGCGCCCCCTCCACTCCGATATTCTTTCTCCCTCCTCAGGGTCTCGTGTCTTTCATTCAATGTCCTCGTCCCTCATGGTCTATTGGAATCAGTCTTAACGAGGGGCTGGTGAATGGTCATCCTGATGGATCACGTGAAAATTGGGAACGCGTGAGATATTACTTAGACGATATTATTTTTATATATTAAATTGTTCAACGCTGGCACTCTTTTATCTACTAAGGTAGCTCTTAGCCAATTATGTTGGTTAGAGGGGAGTTCCTTACCAAACTAAATTATAGCATTAATTTTTAACACCGTTTAGATTCATTGAAAAAAGTTCAATTTTAATGGTATTAAGATGTGTCAGCTTTGATTAAGGGTTGTATGTAGTACATATTACTTTTGCTCATTTGAACAAAGTCTTTAACTTTTGTGTTCAGCTAAGAACTATCTTAACAAAAAACGTGGAAGAGTAACAGAGGAGATTGTAATTAATTCTCTGTCTTATTTCGATTCTTGAACACTCTATATCCCATCACATCAGTGACCAACTTAGCAAACGATTGACCCCCATCAGTAGGTCACAGCCTCCTCAACTCCTCTAAAGTCTCAATCTCTCTCTTCCTTTTCATCGTAGTCGTCCAATTCAAACGAAGTTCAGCATTAATCTCGGATATGCTCGCTCTTGCGACCATTCCTCCTCGCTTTTCCAAGAGTCCGCCTTCGTTCCGGTCTTCTCGGCCGCGCATTAGTTACTCTCCTCTCCTTCCTTTTTCCCTCTTCCGACACCATTACTCCGCGCTCTCTGCTCCGTCGACTATAACTACACGAGGCTGGCTTTTCGAACGGAGTTTCGTCGGGATTGCCCCGTCGCGTTCCTTTTTCTGCCATTTCGCTCGACAAACACCGCGGTCGTTGTCCCGTCGAGTCTAGGACACGCGGCGCCCAGCATCCGCCGGCGTCTGGCGTCTCGGCGCCCGCTACACCTTCCTCCTCCCGCCGCGTTTCTCGTCGGCGTCCGGTCGCTGCACCGACGCCTACATCGACGAATGGACCAGACAAATTGGACGGCACCCGTGCCGCTGTCAGGATGAGCCACTCTGCGCGAAACCTTTCCAAAGCGATTTCGAAATACCGTGTGCTGGAAACGAGATGCTGGAGATCGTCTGTCGCGATATCGAGATTTGATGGAGTGTCGTCTGGTTAGGATTTGAATCAGGGAAAAGGGATTCAGCAATTATGTATGGGAATTTATTTGGGTCTGTGCGTGGGAGGAAGAAGATTGTGGAGTATTGAGAGTGAAACTTGTGAAAGTGACTCTGTAGGCGTGGTGATTCTCTCTTACAATCAGCTCAGGTGATTCTTATTTTATTATTTGGAGTTAGAATCTCTATGAACCCTTGCAACTGTCTTCACAGAAGGAAATTATCGATAATTCATCACTTCTAAAAGTTCTATTCACATCAAGGAATATGAAGCTCATCAAGAGGGACACGTAACAGATGAATCTTAAAATTCCTCTAGCGACTTCTAATAACCAACTGAATGATCCTCAGATGCAAAGTCCTCCAGTGACAAAGTGTTGAACTCACCACTCTAAAACTACCATCAAAAAGTCTCCCTCCTTCGCACCACAGGCTTGCACAATCCCTCCACCGTATCCAATCCCCCCACCCATTCATCGAAGTCCGTATTCGACCGAAAAACACGCAGACAGAAATTCGAATAGGACCAGAGTCAGGAGCGCTGGCTAACAAGTATGATGTACTGCGCTAATAACCGAACCCACGCCGGCTGTGGCGTATCCTAACGATGTTTTAAGCCGTAATTAATTTACTGGCCGATCCCCTTACCTACGTGGCACAGCCGACGTTGCCACCCTTGGATCCCGTTCCGCCGATCGCCAGCTCGCTAGGCTGGTACACCTTCCTCGACCGTATCGCGTTGCACACGTACCAGGAGAGGCTGAATGAAGCACGAAACGGCCGTTCGATGATCTCCACCGTTGCCCGGGGAATATCTAAATAGCGATCAGTTTCGGCGGCAGGTATCCACCGGTGCAAGCCAGCGTGTGGGCGTGAAGCTTGCCCGCGCGGCCATTTTTTTCCCTCTCTGATCGCAACGGGCGCGGGCCCTTTTCTCACGGGACCGCTTTGTATCGCGTGCAGACCGACGCTGCGGAGCTGCCACGGGGGCATCTGTACAGGGGGGTTCAGATACAGCGATCCCTTGATACAGGCTTGGGGATCATTGACGAGTTTATAGGCAGAGGTATTCTTCTTTGAGGTCAGGCGATTTTGGGAGGGTTAATTTGGAATCTGAGAAGAGTTCTGAAGAATAGGTTCTTCAGGGTCTATTTCTTTGAGATTGTAGATTAGTGTAAGCTTAGAATACATGTCTTTTAGGGAAGGTAATTTTTGGAGAGGTCAATTCCTAGGGAAGTCAATTTCTAGGGAGGTTGATTCCTAGGTACGTTAATTTTCGTGGTCTTCTTTGGACGAGGACTAATTCTTTCTACTTTAATCAGTTGGTAATGATGATTGTTAGGGTAGGTAATCTTCCCAATATCTTTTTGATACTTTTCCACTGTTCAAGTTCGAAAGCCCAGAGTTCCAGAGCTATTTGAACGCGCGAAACAGAGGGAATCGCCCATCGCTAAGCATAGGGGCACTTGATGGGATGTATGGAGGGTGAAGAGGGATTCTGCCAGAAGGGGAGAGGGAAATAAAGAGAGGTAATCCGTGGTTATACGAGGAGACACAGTTGGCAATGGCGCATTCGTCAGGGGAGGGAAAAGCGTGGTAAATCCTGAAAAAGTAGCGCTCACGCTTCCATTCACTTCGGGGTTGATCGCAGGATTCTACATCTCTTAAATGCGAACTTATGGTAAGAGGTCGAGAATAACTCCCCTCATCTACTAAAATTCCAAAAGACTCAAATTCTTAATACTCTTCTCGAGATTCCTCAAATTTGTACGATTTGGGATCTTAAAATTCTTCAGAAAGACCTAACTGCAAATTGCTGAAACAACCAATTTATTTGAAACTCCGGGGGAATAAACTGCCGATATACGTTCAGAGTATGCGAAACCGCCTTAAACATTATCGCCATCTTCCAATCCCCAGTCTCATATCTCGTCGGTCGAATATTGTAAAATATAGACGGTCCATTGGCGATCGCAGATATTGCAGAGCCACAGAGTAGAGAGTCGAGGGAAAAAGGAAGGAAGGAAGACGGTGAGAATGGACCGCGGTGATTAAGGCGCACGTAATCGCGGATTACCGCTGCGTGAGCGATTTTCGATACCCGAGTCGTTTTTGGTGCCTCCGTCACGACGAAATCCCTCGGAGTCTTAAGCCGCCGCAGACAGGAAAAGATGAAACTCGAAACTTATCGCTTATCCAATTATATCGACAAGCTTCACCGTTACATCAGGATTCCCTGGGGATTCTTTCTCGTAAAATGAATCGATTCTCCTTGATACTCGATAATACCAATTGAATTTAACCCATTCGCATCGATTATGTTATCGGACGTCGTAATATAGTCTCTTTATTTCGATGTAGAAGGTTTCATTAGGATTTTAGTGTCGTTTCAGTGGTTTTTATTCTAATTTCTCGTGGCTTAATATTGCGCAGGATGGAGATAGAGATGGTTCAGGTTCTCAGAGTGGAATAGCGTTATTCGTTTTCAAATTAATAGCTGTTGCCGACAGGACATACGAAGTTATTTACAGGGTCTCGTTGAAGAGGGAGTTTTTAAGTTGACTATTTTCTAATTGCCAGAAAGCTATCACAGCATGTGTCATATATCGCTAATAATCAAATAGATACTTATTGTGGCTTCTAAGTTTAGAAAATTTTCCTGAGACAATTTTTAGGGGAAAAAATCACCTTTACTTTTCTGCCGTGTATCTAAGTATAAAAATGTCTCCAAAAAAATTCAATGCAGGGATAAAAAATTAGAGGCTTTGCCCCTTAAAATAAGACCAAGCTCACCGTCCTATGATTTTTTTTCGCGAAGTTACAGCAGCTCAAAGATGGACTATGTTTACTACCCCTGGATGATGGTGCTATTCTAATGCCCGAGTCACACTTTTCACTGAAACTCCTATAACTCAGCGAAAAAAAATCGCAGGTCACTCGTTCAGGTCTCATTCGACAGGGGAGGCTTCAGACTTGTCATCTACTGCAAAAGGAGTCCCGAAAAAAATTTATCCTATCCCAGACAGTCGATTGATTTTGTAAAAAATTTCAAGAAAAACAATCTTCTTTTTCTCGTCTCGCAGACGAGTAAGAAAATTTTCTTGAGAAAATTCAATGCAGGGATCAGAAACTAGAGGCTTTGTTCTTTAAAATGAGTCCAGGCTCATTGCTGTATTATTTTTTTTCGTAATGTTATAGCAGCTCAAAGATCGACTATTTTTCTTAATAGCAATCGTAATAGAGGATGGAGCTTTCCAGTATTTCTGATAAGCGAACCATGGCTCTTGTCACTTTAGAGTTCGTCTACCAGTGTCATATATCATCGTGCGTCAGTACTCAGAATCTATTATTCTGTTGGCGACTCAGCGCCTTAAGCAGGCGACAAGCGAGTCGCCGATCGATTTTACATTACGATTCTCGGTCTGTACTTTTTGCTCGTGTCGTGGCCGCGTTTCGGAATCCTTAATCGGGAAACGATGTCGTGGGTATGTAAAATCGGGACGTACATCGGCGAACAGGTCGTACCTGGTAATCGCTGCCAGAGTGCATCGGGTATACCCACGGCTTTCACTTTAGGCTCGTTTCACATTAAGCGCGCGCCGCGGCTCGATCGTGTCTTTCATTAAGCCGCATTCTCACGTGTCTCGAGGATTCAAGCATACCTTATCATACTTATCGTCATGATCAGTATCTTTTATACACAAAATTAACACTTTTTGTAGAAATATCTTATCAAGATTCCTCGGCTTTTAATTAAGCAGAAAATAAAAATTCTTTCGCTCAGTATCGATGCTCAATGTGAGACTTAAAAAAGGAGACAGAATGTTTTTTAAATAATCTTTTGATAAGATAGAATTTTTATCTCCACTTTCACAGCACTCCTCTGTAACTCCCGCATTATATTCCACTCTTAACGAGTGGAGGACCCAACTCCAATCTTAAGTGTACATATTTTTATTAAAAAACTGTGGGATTGGAGTCTTCCGCGCCTCTGCGCAAATCCCAGGTTAAAAGAGGAACGAGTTGACGATCGATCGGTATTTGTTTCGTCCTCGTGGCAGCTCGCCCTTATGCGCGTCTCCTTCGCTGCGCAAAAGCTATCGAATTTCACGTGTATGCCTTCCTAGGAATGCAGTCCGCGGCCCGCGTAACTCTATACGTCGGTCACGCACGGAGGATTCGCGGGAGCGACGTATATGCTCGGTATTATGTATACGCATCGAGGAGAGCCTGTGATCGACCAAGGATTTCCGAAGCTCGCCCTCCTTCGCTGGCGAACGTCGGCGAAAAGCGATCTTGATCTCTGGAATAAGAATTTCTGCAAGAAACAGGAGGGACAAGCCAGCTTGAAAGTGAGGGGAATACAGATGGTAGTAGAGTCTATATTGGATACTCGGAAAACCTGAAAATGAAGGAAAATTAATAACCTGATGTGTAAATATTCACTCATATAAACATTTACTCATGTAAGTATTTATTAGATTCATTCCCAAGAGAGTTAGCAGAAGCAGTTTGCCAGATACAGGATTGAATATTCATTCTACATTTCGTTTGCATAAGTGAACTATTGCCGAACACACCGATGCAAGATTGTAAAGTGAAGCAATAATGTTCAGCAGGATATTCGAGCCTCGTAACGCCAGTGTAGCGGCCTAATAAAATTATCGAGCGTCGAGAAACAGGAATCCGCGGAACAGAGAGCGTACGCTTCAGGAAACTACTGCTACTACTAGTATTTCAAGTTTCAGAAGTTTATGAAGTCGACTCGACGTGTACTGCATCGCCGATCAAGCGTGCTGGGAGAACTGTAACACAAGAAGGCGTGGGATGTGTAGCCTGAGAGTTTCCTTCTTGTGCAGGCTCTGAATTAGTAGTTTCACTATCCTTTCCAGACTCAGTAGTCCCAAAATCTTTTCCCTTAAATGCATCAGAAGAATTTAGCGATCTTCTGAATCTACTGTCAGCTCCCTAAGAGCTATTTCGACCTAATGGTTGATTAATGTCAATTCTAGGTAATCAAATCAAATCTTCCTAAAATCAAAGACAAATTATAATAAGAGGGCCATCCAAACTAATGATCTCTCGACAGAAATATTATCGTCACAAAGGCCACTCGTGGCGACACAAAAATCGTACGAAGGTTTTAGGCTCGTTTGAAGTCTCTCGAGGAACCGTAAGTATTGCCCCTTGAACTTTCCTCGGTCCTCGAACGCTGCACCGATAGTTTCCGTCGTCGAATCGCGAAACCCTCGAGCCAGCAGCTGCCCCCGTCCCGTTCGAAGCTCGTTTTTTACATGAGGTAATTTTTAGGGTGCCGACCGAACTGTGACCATCGCCGTGGGGACAAGGAACAGCTTTTCTTCGAGGAGAGAGATCGGGGTGCGCTTTCTGTTCCCTTTTCGCGCCTCCTCGCCCCTCGCGATCGCCTTCGTTTCGCTTCTTTCCGCCCCTCGAATGGGAGAAACTCCATCGGAATACCCTATTAGGAACGGGGCGCGATTTTTCGAGATAATGATCCTCGAACTTTCTCGATGGCTTTTCTAACGAATGGCCTTTTAACTTGGATCGAAACTTTCTTCTTCAAATATTTTCGCTTGCCCCCTATAGGGAAGCTACGACGAATATCGAGAATTAATGGGCTCTGGTCGATTTTCTAATTCCTCTGATCATATAGATGCTACATTTCTTCCTTGTTAATGCCTATAATTCTTGAGTGAAACGTCTGCTCTGGACTCTCCAGTCTCCAGCTACGTCGAAAGAAACTTAATCGTAACGTCGCGATTTCCTCGAGAAAATAAATAACGCGAACGATAAGTAGAAATGGTCGCAATTATGTCATCACAGTACCGCGCGAAGGTAAGAGGGCAGAAATGGAAAGTCGTTTGCGGGGAAGAAATGCATCGAGCGCAATTATGCCGTCGTCGACACATGCATCTTGCTGTATTAATCCTAGCCGTGTGATGGACAAGAGGTTTCTTGCTCGCGGAACGCGATTCATGACCGTAGAAGCGCTCGATCCTTCCTGAAGGGCTACCATCATTTCTTCGCGATTCTCGTGTTCCTGTCTTCTCGACTGCTTTTTCATCGCTTTTTCTACTGGGAAATGGGGACTCCTGATGAATCGCGGCTTCATCTGAGATCGCGATAAGCGGTGACCTACTGAGATTGCAAGATATCTAGCATTATTAATGCCTCGGTTTATTTAGGCTTTTGGAGAGGTAAATGAAACTCGCTTGAAAGTAGAATAGGGCTAGCTTCACCCATTTGGTAGCCATTCAGACTTCATCCCAACTATCTATAATAAGAGGAATCTTCAGAGACAGAATTGAATAAGAAAGAATTTTCTGTGAAAATGTCCTGACCCAGCAGCGGCGAAATTGAATAGACCAACTCTTTCATTCGCCTTTCTTTCATCGATTCTCGAGCGTCCCAGCAGTCCTCACGTCCTTTCACTCCAGGGACCAGGTTTTGCTCTTCTTTGCAGTTGGTCCTGGCCAAAGGGATGCTGGAATCGTGCGTGGGCGAAGGGACAGAGGGCTGATCCGAAGCGGAAAGTGAGTTTTCTGCCAGGTCTCGGTTCTCTCGCACCCTTCCGCTTTTTCTCCGTTTTTCACGCGCGAGGCGGAACGACGTTTGCGCGCGCACTTCTCCCTTCGAGTACGTGCGTAGATATACGGGGTGGAACGATAACTCTCGTCCTTCCTTTGTCGTCGAACAAAGAGTCGGTTAAAAGGCGATCAATTTCGATGGGAACTCCCCCTTTCCTCGGGTGAAACGTCCTGCCTGAGGATAATCAATTCCTAAACAGGAGCATTCTCTCTGCCATAGGAAACCATTTAGTTAACTCTCTCTTGAATGTGCTCGATTAGAAAAGAGAAGATGAGACAGCGATTTATGAAAATCCATAAATATGCAAATCGTCTAACAAGGGAATCCTGCGTAGATGGTATATAACCCTCTAGCAAGCTTTTTGCAAGTACTGTATCGCTATAAGGAAGTTTCATTATCTACCTGTAATTATTACTTCATACTCAATGAGCTTGGAATGAGGAAAAAAGCAAAGCAAGATATTAATAGAACCTTTCTGAGGCACGTTCCTAATAGTTCAATTCTCCAAGTCAAATACCAGCGCTGTGTAACCATTCGCCGAGATTGCTACCAAAGCAGGCACGAACATGACGTTTAATGAGACCAGGAATAAGGAATCTCTCCTCGAAAAATAAACACACCAGAGCTTTTGCTCTCAGGAGCAAACCTGGAAGCATCTTGAAAGCTCGTTAAGATTTAAAAAAAAATAGAGAAAAAGAGAAGAAAAAAGGAAATTTCACGCGTAAAGTTCTGTCAACTTTAGTGCCTGCATTTTACATGGAGAAAATGTTTAATAGGACCACAATTATTGCCCCACCCTGTATAGAGAGCATCACAGGGCCAAGAGAAATTCTCGTACATCTTCGCTCGCCTGAGGCAGCACTCAGCCTTCGGGATAAGTTCGTTAGAGACCCCGCCGCTGTCTTCTGCTCGAAGACGCTCCCGAAGGACGACGGGGAAAGGGTCCTTCGGAAGTTGGCAAGGTACCACAGCCCTGCGTCTGTCTTCTAATTTCCAGCGTTTCGACAACCGTTCAATTTTCGCGATTTACGAGCCCAGTTAACCCTCCTCGCCCTTTTTCTTCAGCCAGGGATGATTTAGGAGTCGCAGTAATGAATAGGGCGTTGGGCTCGAGGTGTCGAGTTTTCCATTCACCAATTCACTTTCACTGTGGAGACAGTGTAATGAGTAAACGAGACGCGGCGTTGGGCAAACAGAGATTCGATTAATTGAGGAGGAGCCGATTGGTTAATTGACTGGGCTCGTAAACTGGACTCTTGGTAAATTGAAGCTTGGACTCAGGAAGAAGATGGAGGTGCTGTGATTGAGATGCGATTCTCAGGTGACATAGTGAGTAGTTGGCTGTGAATGGGATGATGATGATACTTGAGCTGCTGGACCAGTCTCTGAGTTCTGCTTCGTCCAGTTTATTAGTGAGAAAATATAGTGCTTTAGGGATAGTTTTTTCATTCTGTGTCTGTCATTCTGGACTAGTGGAAAATTGCTAGTTTCAGGGTTTCCATGGATATTGGTCGATCTGAAAAACACCTGAGTGAGTTTCAATTTATTTCAGTGGATTAGATTTAGTGAATATTTCGCGTCTAAGAAAGTCTGAAATGTGAAGACTCGAAAATGTAAAACTTGAAAGCTTGAAAATCCTTCATGTTGGAGTAATGTTGAAGTTCTTGATTCCCCATCAAGAATTAACAACAAATTGGTATGGCGCATTCCTCGTCAGGAGCTCATTAATCGAAGGTATTATTTCGAGCGTGATGATGATGATCGATACGATAACGCTGGATCTGTGCTGGGATTACTCGCGTTTTATCCGAGCTCTCTCCTCGGCACAGCCGTCGCTGGTACAGGGACGACGAGTATAGTCGGGCAAAAAACACTCGCCGCGAAGACCGGACTGTGGTGGAACCCGCTCCCTGGATCGTAGAATGGCCTCGAGAATCCTTATTCCTGGGAAAGCTCTCTCTCTGGGAAATTGTTTTCCTCGAATTCGGCCCATTTTCCTCGGTCAGGTCGCGCATCATTAGAGCGTTTTAACTTTTAACCAGCGAGATTAATTTGAAATACTTCTGCTGCTTTACAAGGTATTCCCTTGAGGCTGCTGTGCCTTGTTTTCTTCTGTTTTCTCTTCTGCAGTTCTAGTCGAGAGATGGAAGTAAAGTTCAGAACACTTTGGAGGATATTTGAGTATCAGATAAATGTTTATTCAGAGGATGAATTTGAATATTGAAATGGTAGGAAAGTTATTTGAATACGATTGTGCTGAGCCTCTAGCTAGCGGTGATCTCAGAATGTTTCATCCGGTAGGCGTCGTTGGCACTTGGATCGCGTGTCCCGAGTGTGACGAACAGCCCTCGTTCATCGTCGTCGTTATAGTTTTATAATCCATTAAGTAGGTATGAAAAATCGGCTGAATTCTACTCGAGGATTATCGAGGGGCGCCGTTTTTACGTTTGAACTTCACTTTAACGAGTGAATCGTTAACGAACAGTAAACGGTACACCTTTTATCCCGATCGGATAATATCGTCGAAAATGCAAATAACAGTCGGGCTAGAAGGTGTCCATGGGCCGATGATTCCGATGGTTTACGATCGCAAAAGCGACGAGCGTTCAACAAGAGCAAAATATTGAGTCGTTAAGTGGCTAACATAATTAAAGGAGGCGAGGATTATCGAATCCTCGAGAAAGACACACGCCCGGAATGCTTTAATAAGCATAGGGGAGATAAACGATGCCAATATTTTAGTGCAGACGAATGTTTAAGGGGGCATTAGTTAACAGGCACAGTTTACGATTGAAATTATTTTTAAATTCACTTTATCTCTTAATTATGCCCGATACCGAAGAAACGGCCTACCCTTTCGCGACGTAACGAGATAATTATTTGAAATATGAACGAAATTCAATTAGCTGTTGGAATCGATTCCACGTGAGTGAGATTCCTGTGAGAGTCTTTGCGTGCTAGAGTATTCTTACAGATAAGGGAAAGATAACGTTCCCGCTAATAGGGATTTTTAGAATTTATTTCTCATTTCTCGGTAAATTGATTCAGAAAAAAGATATAAATTGATCCGTAATGGATTATGAAGCTTTCATGAGAATACTAGAATAATAGTAATTGGTTTTGAAAATGAACTCATTATATCAGGCATATTCATCCAGCTAAAAAATTGAATATATACTAAATTCAATCTCTGTCAGCGCTGATATAGTAGACTATCAGTAAAAAAGGCTGTGAACATTTCACACTGAGTTAATTAATGTTCTATTGATGGCTTTTAGACTTTAGAAATCCATCTAAATAGAAAAATTGCCTGGGAAAGTACCACTTTCTATTTCTCGATCTGCAGCGGAGTAGAACATTTTTTTTGGCAAAATTCAATTCAGAGATCAGAAAGTAGAGGCTTTTCCCTTTATGATGAGACTAGGCTCACTCTGGTACGATTTTTTTTCGCATAGTTACAGCCATTCAAAGATCGACTATTTTTTCGACCCCTCGATGATGGCGCTATTCTGATACCAGAGTCACACATTTTACTCAAACTGCCATAACTCGGCGAAAAAAAATCGCATGTCACTCGCTAAGGTCTCATTCGACAGGGGAGGCTTCAGACTTGTCATCTACTACAAAAAGAATCCCGAAAAAAATTTATCTCGTTCTGGATCGCTGATTAAAGTTGGAAAACATTTCAGGAAAAACAACCTTCTCTTTCTTAGCGCGCAGCGAAGTAGACAATTTTTTTCGGAAAAATTCAATGCAGGGTTCAGAAAGTAGAGGCTTTGCCCTTTAAAAGGAGTCCAGGCTCACTCTGGTACGATTTTTTTTCGCAAAGTTACAACAAATCAAAGATCGACTATTTTTTCGACCCCTCGATGATGGCGCTATTCTGATACCAGAGTCACACTTTTTACTTAAACTGCCATAACTCAGCGAAAAAAAATCGCAGGACGCTCGCTAAGGTCTCATTCGACAGGGGAGGCTTCAGACCTGTCATCTACTGCAAAAAGAGTCTCGAAAAAAATTTATCTCGTTCTGGCCCGCCGATTAAAGTTGGAAAAAATTTCAGGAAAAACAACCTTCTCTTTCTTAGCGCGCAGCGAAGTAGACAATTTTTTTCGGGAAAATTCAATACAGTGGTCACAAAATAGAGGCTTTTCCCTTTGAGATGAGACTAGGCTCACTGTTGTACGATTTTTTTTCGCAAAGTTACAGCAGCTCAAAGATTTCCCATTTTTCCTACCAGCAATCATAATAGAGGATGTAGCTATCCAGTATTTCTGACGGACAAAATATATTTCCTGCCACGCCAGAGTTTAACCACCACTGATACAAGTATAATAATTACACAAACGTATAAATAAGTGTACATTACACTAAACCAATTAATCCCACCCACCCACGCAACACTTTCCCTCGAAACCCCCTCAAACGTTGCAACAGCGATCGCCACCACTCCCACAATCACAGTACGCGTTCCCGCCAATAAACGAACGCTTCAGCCGAATTTATCTTAATCGTCCCCTTCCTTCCTCTCTCTGTAGTCGGTCCAGGTCGATCCTTGTCCCCCAAGCTCCCCGTTTCCGGATCGATCGTCGAAAGCAATCGCGTCGCCAACAGGAGCACCGACGAGGACGCGGACGAGCGCGATTTACGAGCAGTCGGCTTAAACCTCGTCCTGGAGATCCTCCTCTTCCAGGTTGGCTCCTTACTTACGCAGACACCGCTCCTCCTCTCTGCCTTCGTCCCACCTCGACCCTCCCCTCGGCCGGTTTGAATCGCTGCCACAGTCTCGCCCTGTCGTCGACTCGAGGCGGAAGGGAACCCCCTGACGATAAACCCTCTCATCGGCGACGGGGCTTATCGCCTCGAATTATCCGGGAAGCCGAAGAAGAAGCGAGGGAAGAACGAAGGAACGAACGAACGCCGACGTACCTGCCGGGGATATAAAGGGGGATCGTCTGCGAGGCGGCGTCGTTTGTCCGACGATCGTGGATCGTCCTCCGCGAAATCGAATGCGCCTCGGGTTTGGAGATTCGCTCGGATAGCACGGCTCATTTGAGACGTCGACACCGAGATCTGCGGGACCACGCGTGCTTTATGGAGATCTTGTCGAGGGGGAGGATCTCTGGCTGGGGTGGATTGGAAGGGGCGAGCTTATAGCGAGGGAAAGCGGGGAAGTGAAGTGTTTGGAGCTTTGAGGGGTGGTACCATTGGAACTCGAGGCTTTATTTTATTCAAAGGAAAGTCTGAGATTAATTATACTTATACAAGGTGTTTCAGAACTGGTGGTGAAATTCTACAAAAATGGAAACTCTTGTATATTAAGGCCCAAGTCTCAGGACAACGATTTTTCTTCCAAAAAATTCATAATATTACACTCACTGAACTTACTCCTACAATACACCTCAAAAGAAACAAACATCAATAAATCACAGCAGCTAATTAGTGAAACAAAAAAAGTCCCCCAAGAAGCTCCCTCTTTCCATCGCCCCCAGGCATCAGTATCAACTTTTATTTCCACATTGACAAAGCTGCTCCCCGATTGCGCCTACGTAAGTGGCCATCCGCGTATCACGGTCGCAAGTTCTCGTTTAAGGGCCTGGCGAAGACTTTAACGCGAGTTTGAGAGCAAAAGTCGTTCCGACCCTCGAAAAAATCAGGGGTTGAATCTCGCCGCTCCTCGTCGCTCTCACGGGGAGCACGTCGAACCGCGACGCTCCAGGCACTTGGAAGGGTGAAAAATCGTAGGGACTTATTAAACGGAAAAGTTGGCCGAGAGGAGAGAAACCAGACGGGACAGGAGATCCGTGTGATATATGTGTGCCCATCGGGCAAGAAAGTTTTGACGAGCGAACGACTGCCGGCTGCGTTATTATTGGCGATAAATTATCGAGACGCGCTATCGGGAGGAGGGGCCGAGATACGAGCACAAATCGGGGTACGAAGTTGGCGGGGGAAACGTGGCCAATCAGGTGATTCACTTGTCCCATTTGTCAGTTTCTTCAGTTTCTCCTTTTTAGACTTTTGTGGGGGAAAGTAGGATGCTGAATTGAAAGGTGGCAGGAAATTGAAACAGTGGTCCTGGTTGCCACTTTTTCTGTTTCATCTTGTGGCTATTTTATAGATCCTAATAAGTATCTATAGGTACAGAGTACCTTCTATTAATTCTCTTATTTCATTTTAGTCACAGTGCATCTAAACCTACTTTCTTCGATTTCCATGAATTCAACCTTTTCGAGTTGTAATGTGATTCGACTTATTTTTCTTATTTAAAGTTCAGTGTATTCATGTTATTACTAATGGCTTATCTATCACTTAAATAAATGTATTATTATTATTATTATTATTCTCTGAAAAGAAATCGAAGCCCAGATTAAAAATCGAAAGGGTATAACTCGCGTGGGCTTGAGAAGCTTGCCCAGATTTATACCGTAATAACGATATCGAATTGCCCTGGCGGCTACTCCCATATTGGGCCTGATTAGAACCGTGCTCGTATCGGAAACGTGTAGGCTCTGCGCGCTGTTATTAGAGAGTGATTATTTATAGGGATGGAGGGAGGTCGGATGGGAAATCATGGTTCGTGAAAAGTTCGAGGCGAAGGCATGAACAATTCACGTGAAAATTGCTGCGTTCTGGGAGCATGGTAATAAGTACTCGAAGAGATTGCGAATGGGAGGATT